>NC_136754.1:22904017-24295768 GCF_936440315.1 Barbus barbus | reverse complement strand
ATGTTCCATGGGAGACAGAAAGATCAGTTTAGAACAACATGAGGGTGAGCAATCAATGACAGGATTTTCATTTTCAGGTGAACTATCCCTTTAACCTTTGATAAATATTCCCTTAAAATAAAAGTCTTGTTTGTCTTGAATAGCTACTCTGTGTTCTTTTATTCAATAAATCTCCAAGAACCATGTCTGCTTGGTTATAACTTCACAGGGAAATGTCTCTCCTAACTAGCTTCCCATCCTTTTGTCCAATTTCTTGGCAGCCCTTTAAAAAGTATCACTGTATAAATCAAATTACCAGCCGACAGAAAGAGAGACAGAGCGAGAGAGAGAGAGAGAGAGAAAGAGAGAACTGTAACTGTGAATAACTAAGGTCAGTCTGATGGTCACAGGGAATGACAGCCCTGGGGGAGAGGTCGTTATCTGACCCGAAGGACCCTGAGGTGCCACTTCCCTGCCTTATTAGATCTCTGACGGCAGGAATGTCTGTTTTGTGACGCTGGTCAGGGAGATCACAGACAGAAACATTCACAAGCTACATATCTAATGAGTCACATGGGCCGAGCTCTTGCTCAGACTAGTCCATAAGTACTTTATTCCCTTTTCAAGGCCTGATCAACACATGTGAAACATGGCTTTAAACTGGCATGGAGACAAGAAATACACTTCAGCGTCAGAAGAAAATCACCTGAAAGGGTGAATCTCACAAGCATATTTCTCTTCAAAATCAAAATAAGAATTTTTATTTGACTTAAAGACATGAAGCCAATTTTAGGAGCATTATATATGAAGACTATTATATCAAGTCAAATCAAGTCAAATTTATGTATACACATTGTTTCAAAGCAGCATTACAAAAAGTCATGGTCTTAATGTTTATAATTTAGCAGATTAGAGCTGGGCAATAATGTAGTTGTACATACAATGTTGTACATTGACGTTATACCTACAGTAGTTTTGTACCTGCATATATGCAGATAATGTTAGGCTTACTTATATATATATACAACTTTATATTATCTGGCAGATAATATAGTTATAGGTATAGGTATTGAGATTTGCCATATAGTTTATATATTGCTTTACATGAGTATACACTATGCATGCAGTAGAATGTACAGTAATACTTTATTTTGATAGTTTACTTTAGACCTTTTACTATCTTTACATGCCAACTACCACTCATCAGAGTGTAAGTAGACTGTCTGCTTAATATATGTTAACACTATTTTGATTGTCCCCTAAAATACACTCTTCTGATTAAAAGTAACCTTGCAAGTACATGTCAACTTAGTTTGAATTGAAGCTGCTGCCTCATGCCCCTCCACTGCGAACAGCAAGCTAAATAATACATGCAACTTTAATAGCTTAAAGATTATAGAGGGAAAAAAATGAATTCCTTTCTTATAGGGAGTGTTGTGTATGCTGTGTAGGTTTTACATGCGTCTAACATGCCTGGAAATACAGCAACAATCAAGAAATGGTCCTTATAAGGTGTTTGTTCCAATGTTGTTCCAAAGTCTTTAGAGTCTAAATCAACAGTAAACCGCTGCAAACTCAACTTCCTGATAATTCACCATAATTACAGGCCTGCACTGGAAAATACACAATATATGGCAAAGAATCAAAGCTTTAAGCTCCCCAAACGAGAGGAAACACTGGTGTTGGCTGCAGGCTGAATTTAGCTGAGAAAAACAAAGGTTTTCTTATTGTGGTTACCTAATTAAACACTTTTGGAGACACTTGGCAGTCAAGATGTTGATTTCTTCAGGGGGTAATACAAAATGCATATATAAAGGTACTGTATGAGAATACAATTACACATCTCCAGCCTGGTGATCAGTCATAAACCTCAAAGTCTTCTGGAGAAATAGTTCTCATTCCGTGTGTTTACACACAGGAGTTTAGGAACAATTTTGCAAAGGATACTGGTGTATTTATTCTGTTTTAATGGGCACAATAAAAAAGGCTTGGAAGCCATGATGGGAAAAAACTAATCAGCAGCGGAAACACCATGGGTTAATTTCCTACCAATGCCTAAAGCCGTATCCCTTACATGTGCCTTTTTCCAATGTCTTCATCCTTGACAGCTCTCAGCTGCCACCCAGATGAGCCATGCCCAAATGAGACACACCTCAGGATGATCGCCTTTCAGCACATTGAATTCAGCCAGAATTAGCCAAATGTCTATAAACACTGATTCATATGCTTGTAAGAGGAAGTTCTAGAGAAATACTCTCAGCTGAGACTGTGGGAGTCCTGCAGAAGAAGGCCCTTACTTTATTTTCTGTTTACATAGAGTAAATTGAATCCACATCCAAGCTTAACAAAGAGGCAGAATGTTAAATCTGTTTGTTGAATATGCGATCATGGTGAATCGAAATGCCAGGGAACAAAAAGAAATGTGACCTGTGAAGGGGGGTTTACTTAAATGTCTGTCCCATTGCACCCTGCCTTGAATTTGTAGAGGACAAGCTCTCTTGACCCTCTTGTGAAAACAAAAAAGAGCCTGATGTGTCTTTTGGTACTGCCTGGTGCCATAGAGACTAATCGGACTGGCCCCAGGGCCAGGAATGGTTCACCACAAATGTGCCTGTTAGTCTGAGGCCTGGGGCTCTGTCACTAACCTGAAAGACATCCCTGTTGGGTCAAGGATGTGGTTACTGTAAGTGCTGTGAGAATGGTTTGCTTCGTCTTTGGCGGAAATAAAGAAATCAAATTGTGTTTACTCAAGGAAACAGATCTGCATTGTGCAAGCTTTAATATAGAATGATAACTAAAAAAATACTTTTCTTAAAAGCATTCATACTGTCTAAAATGGGATTGAATTTATAAGAAGTGTTAAAGGAATAGTTGTTTCAACTATTCCCTTGACTTTACTACAAAAAAATAAAATAAATAAAAATAAAATAAAATAAAATGATTTTAAGCCATGATAACCACAAAGTAATCACTAACTATAGTTTAACCATTGTATTTGTATCAAAACTGTGATTATACACATGGTAGTCAATATGCCAAAAAAAAAAGTTACTACATTTTTATTGGGTTAATTTTCAGGGTTAATTTCTTAAAGGTTTGACTCTTGCCCTATTCACTGCACTTACATGGGGAAAAAAAATTGTTCCACATAAGAAAGTTAGGTATAGAACAATAAGATGAGATAATGAGAGAATTTTTATTTTTGTTTCGTCTCAAAGAAAAACTGTTCATAGCACAATGTTAAACTATGTGTACTCCTGTCTGCAGTGGGAGATGAATGGTTTGTATTCATTTTCACATGTGCGGCTCCCTTTCTCGCTCTTGACAGATCTGTCTGGACCTGCTGACAATATGGCAAGAGGCAGAAGCTTACCTGCTTATCACAGCCTGCCATCAGACCCCTCTTGTCCCTCTATGATCTGACTGCTCCCTGCTAACCCGGTGGTCTCTCCAACAGGAACAACAAAAGCGGCTTGTAAATGGAACAATAACCTTTGTCATCATTAGAATGAGTAACTTACCCTTTTGCAACCTTCACTGATGTTATCAGCAAAATACATCTGTTTGAGCAGCCTCAATAATAATAATTAAAAAAAAAAATTTTGTTAATAAAATAAGTCATCATCACTTCAAGAATTGTGGTATGGACGTTTTATTGGAAATAGTATTACCATAAAAACGCATTGCCATTAAGGGATTTAATCACTTCAGCTGGGATGGTTAGAATACCAGAGCCTTTTGATATCATATAGTAAATCTATGGCAGGCTCCTGTTGTGTCTTACTATAGTGAGCGCAGGACATGTCTGGGCCTATCTTATGACATGCTTCTATTGCTCTTCAAAATCTTCACCAATTGGACAGTTGTTCAAATGCATCAATTTTAGTACAGTACCACAGTATAGGTAATATGTGACTGCTAAGTCTATACAGATCCTACTGCCTAGGACTGCATGTTTATACAGTAATAAATGCATTCAGTAAAAGGCAAACATCACAATTACTATTGCTCACCATTGTAAAAAATGCAGTGCGGTTAATTGTTTTTATAAATATGCACTTCTAGTGTATTTCAGATCTTAAATGTATATTTAAAAAAATGCAAAACGCAAAATGAATAAAAAGGCCACTTGTACAGTAATTGTACTTAAAAAGAGAACACTATCATGACTATATTTCTTAACATACTTAAGTAGACTTTAAAGAGTGCACTTCCTAATAATGTCAAATTAAAGGTTTTTACTTACATTTTAGGTTTTACAAGTACATTTTAAAGCATTATGTTTTAATAATCTTTAAAGAAATACACTTATTTTGATGTGTTGACTAAAACACACACATATATGAAGCGTATCAAAGCACAAATTCATCTTTACAAATGTGTAATTACAAATATATTTAAATAAATGACAAATATCAGCAGAAATTACATTTAAAAAATACATTTTAGTTTACCATAAATACTTGTCAGTACATTCTGCAGTACACTTGAACCATATTTCAATAGAAAATTTAGAAATACCAATAGAAATATTAATATGTATTTTTTAAGTACACATTAAGTGGGTCAAGAAGCACTCTTAACTTAAACTGATTACACTTAAAAATAACTTCAAACACACTTTCATTAAATTGCGAATAATATTTCTTGTTATTTACAATTAAATGAAAATGCATTATTTGAAATTATATTAAGTGCAATTAAGTGTCCAAAATATTACATTCAGCTCACATTTATGTAGTTTAATATATATATATATATATATATATATATATATATAGTAATTTAAATACTTTTTTAAAAAGTATGCTATGTACTTCTTTAATAAGTGTACAAAAATATGTTTGTGATTTTACAATCATTCTTAGCAACTTACGATCACTTTTTCATCACCACAATTTTTCTTAAAAGGATTGTTTTGCTTTACTTTTCTTCCCAACTTTTTTTTTCTTGGTTCCCCTAATAAGTTTTTTCTTATTCCGTTCCACATGACGAGCGATCCTGGGAACACTGTGCACCCTTTTGCCCGAACCACAGTAATGGAGAAAAGGTCTAACATTTATTTTCCTGCTTCTCTTTGCGGAGTGCGGAGGCATGTTGTTTTCATTGGTCTGGGGAGACAGTGCTGTGAAAAGTTCTGGCGAACTGGCACTTTTTTGAGAGAACTAAACAGGCTGCTCTCCATCCCACACACATTGCATACGTTTGCCACTGCGAGTATACCGTGCCTTTTTCTGCTTCCCACGAGTAAATATAGGGGAGATGATGACTTATCCAAACTAATAAAAGTCCTGACTGCAATATTTTACTGACATTTACTTGTTTACTAACAACTTAATAGGGCTGAGTTTACAAAGCAACAAGTAAAACATTAGCAAAGATACAAATCCGTTTGTCAGGCCCTTGTGAAAAAAAGTAGGCCTACTTATTACACAAATAATATACTTTAAAAGATTATACTTAAGTGCATGCTAAATGTAATGTTTTTGTACACTTAACTGCATGTTATTTGCAATTAATTGAAATAGATTATAATTTAAATGTATATTAAATGTAATTTGTAAAACTTGAGTGCCTTTTTGACACTTAAATAGGACATCAGTGCATATTTATATGTTATTTCTTATGGTAAAATAAAATATATATTTTTTATATAGTGAAGAAGAGGTTTGGAGCGATAGGAAAGTGAGGGAGAAAACTTTAAATTAAACAGTAATGAATATGTTCTCTCTTTAAGTACATTTAAGTGCCCTTTTATTGCATTATTATATATCTTCAAGTACATTTTTAAATACAGTTTTAAATACACTATATACACTATTAAATACATTAAATACACTATAAGTGCACGTTCGGTACAATTAAGCACACTTATTTTTCTAAAGGGGTGACAGCTTGACATATTAGCTGTTGAGGTCACTATTAAGTAGAAATAATATCACACCCACACAGTACTGTTTCCTGTCCAGGAGGATGTTTGTTGAACATTGGACTATTCAGTGTTTAAAATGTCACTCGGTTGTAGAAATGTTTATATAGGAAAGTCTTTGTGGCTTTCAAAGAGTAAGATATTAAATGCTTTATCTCAGTGATAATCCTCTACTACAGGGTATAAGACCATTAGCCCAATGTTGTGTGTGCTCTCACCCTTCCCCCGACGTCTTTGGTCATTCCCTCATGTAACTACTCTTTCGTCATTGCCAAGGCACTCTGTTTTGTCAAAAAACACCTGGTTTGAGATTGGGAGGTTCCTCTGAACTAGTGCTGAACCTGTGCTGATGAGGTAGAGATGGAAATCCAGTAATAAGTAAAGCGCCTTCGCTGTTTCCTATAACACAACATGGTTCCAATTCTTTTGGCCGTTCTTGGATCTAATGCCAGCTGGAACTTTCCAAAGGAGAGGAACTCTTGATACAGCATGTCTCCTCGCTCGGGTTAAAAGCAACAGTCCTTTCCTGGACATGTTATTATGATTGCAGTTGTGAGGAAATGTTATCTCTTCAACTCTGGCCTGTGTAGATTTTCTTCTATCAACTAGTGACATATGTTCAATCCAGAAACAAATGCGGCGAGAAAGTCATTCCTCTGGGGAACATGAAAGAAACCCCCAAAACACTCTTACATGAAATTAGCCAATAAAGCTTCCTGTCTAGTCTTGGCTGCCATACACTTTCAAAACAACACAGTCTCTTGTTTGTGAAATATCTGCCATGGAAGCAGTGATTCTTATATTTTTTGCTATACTGTGATCCTTCAACTCATGTTCAACATATTTAAGCCATTTTTGGGATTGCTGTAGATATGGATCAGTGTGAGGCTGTTACAAGATCCCCATGTCCCTCTGACTTCCCTCTCCAAACAGTGCTTTGACAGGGGAAATAAAACCAACACAGCCCCAAGAATCAAGAATGCCCAGAGCAGTGCTGGGCATATTGAGAATCAGGCTTAGGTTTCAGTGCATGGTTTTTGTCTGTTCATACCCCATTTTGTATACTTGGCTGTGCATTGATTTTATGGACTTGACTCAAATAAAGACTTCTGCAAACAAGGTTTAGTTGACTAAATAACTTTTTTTGCAATGTTTGTCATAAGACAAGCAAAAAACAGTATGAAAAGAACATGAATTCTTATTAATGTTTATCTTGTCATTGAAATAATGTCTATGATCTTGCACATGGTTTCCTTTCTTCCACCATAGGACATGGTTAAACATAGCTCAGTAAAGAATCCACTTCTGATGAGCTTGGTTTTGTTACTCTGAATTATGACCATCATGACGTAAATGTGGTTCCCAATTCCTGAGGCTTGTGGAGATAATCATAGACTTCAGGACAAGAATGCTTTAGGGCAAGAAAATATTTTCATATTGTTCGACCAAGCAAAAATAGATGTTTAACCACACTCTGTTCTGTTATTTGTTTCTTCATGGGTTATGTGAGAAACATAACTATCTAATTCATTGGGTTGTGTTTCAACTGTAACTGTATAGTTTCTAAAAACAAAGCCTGCACCGAAATCAATCCCAAATTATTTATTTCTCCTTGATATGATTCTGTAGACAAGGGCAAATGGAACACATCTCTCAGTTAAAACACTAAGAATGTTATGTTAGAGTATCATCAGGTACAGCAAACCAGTTCCAGTATTGCCAATTTCATCTGTGAAAATCACCTCCAGGCTCTCTCTGCAAACTAAAACCAGACTTGGTCCAATCCTCAAAGCTAATATGACACTGAGGTAAATACAATTAAGCCCAGCCAGAGGAAAGCCTGGCTTATTATTGTTTATCTTTAAACCCGACTCCATATCTCCTCCTGGCCCTGTGCCATGAGACATCTGAGTTTTTCTCCTATAAATCAAGGGTATTGAATAGAACATTCCAGTGCATTTAGATAAATTGCTACTTTTTTTTTGTTTTTTAGATAAAAAAAAAACATTCAGTTGTAAGGCAGCTTATTTGAACAGAAATGAAGGTACAAAAGTTGTCACTGGGGCAGTACCTTTTCAAAAAGTACTCTTTGGTAGGCCTACATTTTAGGTACAAAGACATACCATTTGAAAAGGTACAGCCCCAGTGAAAGCTTTTGTACCTCTATTTCTGAGAGTCAAGTTATGCAAATTCCTGTTTTTTTTCTAAGTAGATTCTAATTAGACTATTAACAAATAATAGTTTTAGTTGATTTTGAGACATATGCACGTGTATCTTTCATGATGATAAAAATATTGGTAATACTTTATTTTAAGGTGTCCATAATGCAGAGTAATTACCTAGTTAAGTACTTAGTAGTAGCCATTGTGCTTACATGAAACAAAATGTACTTACCATGTAACTAAGTTGTGGAACAGCCTGTACTTACAGTTATGTACATGTAATAGGCAGCTACTGTTACACATATGTAACAGACCAAGTCTGTTACACAGCTACTTATGTAATCAAAAGGTTGGGTCCCACTTTATATTAGGTGGCCTTAACTACTACATACTTACATTTAAATTAATACTATAATACAATGTACTTATTGTGCACATACATGTATTTACATTGTACTTATATTTTTAAAAATACCTATATGTAGTTATATCTGTAATTAATTTCTGTAATTACATTTATAATTACACTGTTGACCCACCCCTTACACCTTAACCCACCCTTAAACCTACCCATACCTCCAAACCTGTCCCTAACCTTACCCATATCCCACCTCAATAGCAGCAAAAGTGTTTTGCAATACAATATGAACCAAATAAGTACATTGTACTTACATAAAAAATAAGTACATAGTAGTTAAGGCCACCTAATATAAAGTGTGACCAAAGATTGTTACATATGTGTTGCAGACTTTATACAATGTAATTATAAATGTAAGTGCACAGACATAAGCTACTTAAAATAAAGTGTATCAAGATTGTACTTAAGTTTACTTCATGTACACCTTATCCAGCTGCACCTTAGTTTGATTTCTCACCAGTACAAAGCTTAAATACATGTAATACATTTCTAATTACATTAAAATGTATCAATATTGTATGTAAGTGTACAAGTAGCTGTTTAACAGACTGTTACATATGTGTAACAGTAGCTGCCTATTACATCTACATAATTACAAACTGTAGGTACAGGCTGTTCCATGACTTAGTTACATGGTAAGTACATTTTGTTTCATTTAAGTACAAAGGCTAAGTACTTAATTTGGTAATTACTCTGTATTTTGACACCTTAAAATAAAGTGTTACCAAAATGTTTATCACACTCATATGAGAAGAATTCAGTCATATCAGTAGCTGTGACACACCAAACTGATATGTGACTCTGGACCACAAAACCATGAGGGTCCATTTTTCGAGATTGAAAATGAGACTTATATATCATCCGAAAGCTGAAAAAAATAAGCTTCCCATTGATGTATGGTTTGTTAGGATTGGGTGAGAATCTGAGGGTGCAAATAAAAATCTAAATATTGAGAAAATCGCCTTTAAAGTTGTCCAAATGAAGTTCTTAGCAATGCATAATACTAATCAAAAATGAAGTTTTGATATATTTACAATAGGAAATTTACAAAATATCTTCATGGAACATGATCTTTACTTAATATCCTAATGATTTTTGGCATAAAAGAAAAATCAATCATTTTGACCCATACTGTCACAAATCTGGTCCATGCTCTCCTGTTTTACCACCACCAGAGGTCACCCGTTCACCACATTGACTCTCACACTACACAGCACACTGGACTCCATTTCCCACCATGCATTGCACAGATCACAGCTGTCACCATTCACTCATCACACGCACCTGATGCTCATTTCACAATCACACACACTATTTAAACCATGGACTTCCTCAGCATCAGGGCCGAGTATTGTTAGCCTGTCTGCACTACAAAGCGTTCTCTGTTCCTAGTTTTCCTCGTGGTTTTCCTGTGTTCTGATTCTTGCCTGTGTTCCTGGATTATTCTTTCTGCCTTGCCCTGTTTGGATATTGTACGCCGATCGTTGACTACGCCTGTTTCCTTGACCACGCTTCTGTCTTGCCCTCTACATACCTGTCTGCTGTTGTTTGACCCTGTCTGTCTTGACCATGTCCTATAATAAAGCTTTGCAAATGGATCCGCATGTCTCACGTCTCGTCAGCCCCGTAACAGATACAATGTATTGTTGGCTATTGCTACAAATATACCCCAGCGACTTAAGACTGGTCTTGTGGTCCAGGGTCACATATTATAATGAAGGAAAATATAATATAATTTCATAATGATTTCTTTTTCTTCTCAAACCTTGTCTGTGGTGTAAAAACACCCCTGGCCAAATGCCCCCAGATGGCATCACTTCCCACTTTTATAATTACTGTAGTTACCATGTTCTGAACATCACATCCTTTCTTTTTCCCTCAGATGTAATCTATCTAGGTGGTTGAATAAAAAATATTTGGACTTTATATGTAAAAATGTCCTCAACTTAGCACCAGCAAGCTTGTTAGTTAGACAGTTACCATATGCTAACAATATTTATTTTCAGTTTGGTTATGAATAAACATACATATCTGTCTACTCGGCTAGTTGATCTAAACAATATAAAAATGTATACTGTTGATAAACAATATATAAACAGATGTCACAGGGCTAAATGTGTAGCATTTTAATAAAACTGCTAACGTTATTTTTAGTGTTATTTTAATGTTTCATTTTTTGCCCTAAAACATAGAGACACTGACAAGTAAGAATTGTCTGCATTCAAGCATTTCAGTGGGCTTAAATAGATCGCTTAAATAGAATGTGATTTTCAGTTACAATAATTAATCCTAAAATTCGACATTAGTAATTTACTTTTCGCAGCATCAATTGATCTCCCAATTCTTACTTGTGACTGTGTTCAGTTCACTGGAGGCTCGCTCTAAATGGATGATTTTAATCAGTGAGTTGTCGACTCGAGAACAGCTGCAATCGGATCATTCCAATTCGTGAATGAATTGTTTGTTGCGATTTGCGAACAGATTTAACAGGTTCATTGAAAATAATCAGTTTGTTCATGAATCAGACACCGCTTCTGCATCTCAGAGCACGTGATGTATTATAAGGAGTAATTATATGTTTTATGAAATGTAGTGAAGTAAAAAGTACGATCTTATGCTTTGGAATGTAGTGAAGTAAAAGTAAAAGTTACTCAAAATAAAACTACTCCAGTAGTACCACTGATGTTATGGCAGTGCAAAGACTACAGCCAATAGCCAACTTATTCTGTGCATGCGTTAAATAACTAAAATTACTATCTATAGAAGCAGGTGGCGGTATTCTGTGGCCCCATCCCAAATGGCACCCTAAACCCTTGCTTTTGTAATGTAATGCTGCTTTGACTGTTTGGTAGAAGTCTGGGTAGAAGTCTCAGTGCTGGCTCAGCAGAAGTGTGCATCGAGGAGTACAGCAGCCACAAAGGGGGCGCTCACGAGCACCTTCTGAAAGCTAAAATGACAAATGGGACACTCGACAATCTTGTAGACTTAACAGACACGTGTATACAGCATCCATTTTAAGTCAACAAGACCGAAGTGCACAGGAAGTGTGCCATTTAAATTGCAATGATTCAAAAAGGAAAACTGAGACTTGAACTGTGGATATTCAAACTGTAAACAAAGCAACGCTTGCTTACTATTAAAACTATAACTCGTGTTGATTAGTTAGTCTTCACTTTCTTAATTTCAGATTGCCATGTCGTTGTGAAAACATTAATGTATTTGAATGCTCAAGTAAGGTGAAGATTTAAATTTTGAAGAGCCTTCAGTGTGTACCCTCTTTATAGTTTGCTTGCTTTCATCACTTTAGTTTTTCTGAATAGCCCATCAGAGTGATCTGTCTCAACAACTGCATGATAGTGATTCAACATGCTTAATTGGCCAAAAAGATGCCAAAGAGGTCTGACTAGTGCTAATGGTGAGGAACACACTGCAAAAACTGAGCTGACAGACACTCAACAATGGCTCAACATTTGCAACGGCTGACTGTCAGCTTTCTGTAACACGGTCTTGATAAAGGCATGAAGCAGAGATCACACTTTATTTCAGTAACTGAACTATTAAGTATTAGCAGACAATTTCACATGGTTGACTGTAGTGCAGCTTCATTGTGACAGAAACTACTGTTTTGCATGATGCTGCATCCAAATCACTAGGGGACAGCATAAGCACAAGACAACTGCCATTCTGATCAGCACAGCATAAACAGAAACTACTTACGATACCAGTACAGAAACCTTTTTAGATGTGACACCCACCACTTAACCGTTTAGCAAGTCCTGATGTAACATATCAAATTTTGTATGCCATGTGGAAAGGATCACATTTGGTATGGTTGTGGAATGAAAAAAAAAAAAAAAATCTATGAGCCATTGTCTAATGGCAGCCTTTTATTACAGCCTCTGACAAATAGAAAAAAAAAAAGATTCTGACAAATAGAAAAAAAATTTCAAAGAATGTATTTCCTTCCAGTCCAAGAAATTACCCCATTGAGGAAGAGTGTGCAGTTGGCAATGCATTAGGAGTAATGTAAAGCAATAGCTGGAGTTCTCTCAGACTGAAAGACTGCTTCATAGTCCCCTTAATTCTCCATCTGGGTTTGCTTATTCAGTCACTGGTACTGCAGGCCCTCTGGATTTGACCTCTGCTGAGGTCTGTTGCTTATGAGGAGCTTTAAATAGATTAACTTTGGATCAGTATGCCGGGCATCTTTGGAGAAAGATATGATCTACTAGTCCTATGATCTACTAGCTGAATTTTCATAGTATGAGTTACAAAATAATTTAAACGAAAATTATATATTAAAATCAGGAAATTGAATGTAGCCTATACTTTTTCAGTTTATTTGCATAAATGCATTATAACCATCTTCCAACCAAACAAGGAAATAATTTACACTCCACTGACCTTGCGAGACAATACATTTCATTTTACAATATTTTTCCTGCTCCTGAGAGCTCTTCTCAAATATATCAGCAAATATCATTGCAAAATCTACAAGTCAGCTGTGGGATGGCAGACATATCTGTATGATAAATACTCTGCAGATAAGACCAATGTCTTTGTCTGTCACAGTTTGTTTTTGAAAGACAAGGCCCTGCCACCGTAGTTTGTATGTACTGGGCCCCATGGGGCCTGATTGGACTGTTGGTCTGGAATGTGTACTGGGTAGATGATCTGATATACTGTAGATGTGTTTGTGTTCCGTAAGATACAATCGTGTGCTCTTGTGTAGGCAAGCTACAAGTATTCTTCCAAAATATCTTTATAAAAAAGACACTTGGAATTTTTTTCTTAATTCATTATTTCCATCACTGGAAAAAATGTCTTGTGTAAATTCTGCTATAATATATTACAATGCTTCTTGCACATTTCACAGTAATTTCAAATTGAAATGTCAGTGCCAGTGAGTGGTGGTAAAAGTGTGTTCAGTTTTATCCTAAACAGGTGAACATGGCAACATTTCTTTACTTTGGTTGTGTGTATCGCATTTGAAAATAACGCACCACCCATATTAAACCCTACCCTAAATTTAATCGACAGTGTTAACGAAAGCAAACATGATATGAAAACATGTGCTGAAGCAACCATGCCATTTTAGCGTGATTCCACAAGTCTTTAAACTCTTTTATTGTGACTTGTGTTTCACAGGACTCGTCCCTTAGCACTTTGCATCACGAGTGCAGTGCTGTAATATGTGAGCTGCCCGAAAATCAGAAAAGCCATACGTATGTCCTGGTTATGTGATACAAATGTCAACATGTATTCATTTACAAAGTGTGCACTATGGTAAATGTTTTTTTGAGGCCATAACATAGTATTGTGTAGGGGACAGCATGATCATCTGTCACTGTAATCATAACGTGTGCGAAAAGGAATAAAAGGTGCCATTAGTGGTCAGATGATAACTGCAATGATATGTTTTTGGGAGTTTTGCAAAAAAAACAAAAAAAAAGTAGGTAAAGGCACGATGAGCTGCTATTAAAAAAAGCTGCCTTTTTTCAAACAGGTTTCCCAAAAACTCCCTCTGACTCCTGTCTGACTCACACCCAAGGAACATTGGCTAAACGCCTGATGCATATGGCACACTTATCTGGAAACACTTCAGGAGTTTCAAAGTCGTCATCGGATTGGTTGAATTATACAGGATTTCCAGGAGACGTGTGTGTCGCGTTCTTTAAAGTTCCGCCTGGAAACAAAAATTCCGTGGTGCCAAACCCCCTAGCGAAATAAGAAAGCCATCGTGTTTACAACTGACGACAAGCTCTTGTCAGGATCAACTAAACGCTGAATTTTAGTATGTGAAAATTTTTAAATTCGCAGCATAGAATCTTTAAAATATGTCCGAGAGTTTTACACACCGGTCTGTTATTGTGGCGACACTTCCACTCCCCTAAACATGATGTGGAACAAAACGGAACATGATTGGATGCTTTACCTGTCAGTCATATGGCCTCTTGGGCAGGCCTTGGCCATCCAAAGCGGCCACAGTTGCCAGACCTTCAGCCATCAGTTTGAAGGTCTGGCTATGCGAAACTATGGTTGGCCTAACAAACAGCCCTACCCCAAGGTCATGCCATTGGTTGAGCCACAGTACTAAGTAATAAAAATATGTACTTGCTATATGTTTGAGGTTAGGTTTAGAGTTTGGTTTAGTGTCAAATGTTTATAATTATGAATAATTTACTGTCATCATTACGATAGTAAATAAACATAACCTGCACAAAGCCACATTCAAATACTGTTACCAAATATGCAATTGCCATTCAAGACAAACCACACACATAATAACTTCATAGTATAGAAAAGCATAACAATCTGTTTAGAATATTGAACATAGTATAAAAACCTGAGACATATCTTTTCAATTAATATAAAATCAAAGTAACTTCCAATGAAGAGATCAGGTTTCTTAGGACAAGTTCAAAAACAGATAAGAAACCTGAGGCCCTGAATCATGTTCATTATTTGAAATGTGACCAATGAAAGCCCACAAATAGCTCTTTCTCATTTCAGTGAATCTGCTCATATCTCTCCATCTGCATGATGAAGAGGAAGTGTAGAACTACCCACTGCATATTACTGTCCGTAGGTCTATAACGCCTCTGTGCTCCGGGCCACACATTGGGTCCCGGGCCTCTTCCTTCACTCAGCAACCAACAGATACTAACTCAACACACAGAGTGATTTCTGACCTCCCTCACAGGATCAGGCGTAGACCACCAGGTGAAAAAGACAGAGGAACATGGGCGGACAGATGGGCAGACAGATGTCTAATGGGGGGAGCAGTGCTGCAATTCAGAATAGAATGACAGTTCACAAATATATGGTTGTTTTTTTATAGTGTAATATTTAGATTTGCATCTAAATTGCAGGGGTAAAACTGGAATTTACAATTTACAAAGCTTATTTTATTGAAAGAGATACCAAACAAACATTTTAACATATTGAAATGGTCAATGGTCAAAATTTTATGGTCAAAAGTATGCATACGTCATCATCTAACATTGCATTGTAGTGCTTTTTTGTTGCTTGCAATATATCCTGATCCCATGCTCTCATTTTCTAACTTTTCTCCACTTGCCTCTGAATGAAATTTGTAAATTGCTTACAAAAATACGGCATGTAACAAGTTATCATTCAAGTTGCTATTTTGACAGCCATAAAATCAATAGTTTACCCAAAAATGTTAATTCTGTAATCATTTACGTACCCTCTGTGTAGCATTTCCTTATTCTCTAAACTCACAAGAAGATAACCATATTGTTGCTGTAAGTGTTCTTCCATTTAATTACTTTGTTGGCACAGTTGTTCAAATAAATTCAAATTAGCATTTTTCCATTTAACCTATACATAGTTTACAGGTTAAAGGCATATGGAACACCACTTATGTCACACTATCAACAATAAAACAATAAAAAATTTTATGTTTATGTTAACATTCTATTCAATGTTGCAGTGTTAAAGCATGTTTGAACATTCATATTAAATTAAATGATTTTTATTAAACATTTACACATAGCAGACAAACAGGTTTACAGAATGAAATGTCTTTGTGTGGCAGTTGTAAATATACTCCGTAAGTTTAGGTTACTCTATTAAGTACCATAGCAAAAAGCTGAAAATGAACACAGCACAACTGTGTTCAGAGCATAACTGACCAGTTGCCATCTCTGACACTGTCCAGTAAAAGGAAAGAGAATAGTGGGTATTGGTCAAGCTCAATTTAGCTGTGTGCAGAGACTGCATATACTCTATGTCCAAACAAAAAAAGGCCACAAATAGATTTCTTTCCTGTATCTGAGGCCCTTGTGAACTATGCTTAAAGGTACACCTTCCATTTGTAGCTCTTTTCTAAACAGAGCCATTGTGCTAAATTTACTGTACCTTTATATGTTCTATTGAAATAACTATAAACAAATTTGCAGATGACTGTGGCCACAAACATTATAAATAGAATATTCAGTAAGAAAGTATGAAGGTTCTGGGAAAACTGTGGTAAAAAAAAAAAAAAAAAGGCATGATATTATTTGTATATTTTATTTTCCTGCAATAGGTTTTTGGAGACAGAAAAAAAAAACAAGCCATCTATTTATGGCTGTGTGGATCTACCAAAAAGGGCTGATTCAGTAAATAGAGGCTGGTGTTTATCCTACTCAGTGACAGGCAGACGTGTGGAAAGATCGAGAATTAGGCAACTGACCTGATGCAAAGTCATTGTTTAGATGCGGTAAGCTCAAAACTGCATCTGAGTAGCTCTTTGTGGAGTGATAGACTTTCCAAATCCTGGAATTACTCAGTGAATAAAACGCTTTTTTTTTCTTCTTTTTTTTACAAATCTCTTAGAAAGGCCTTTCCGCAATTGTTTAATGTTTTAGGCGAGTGGTTGGGGTCTGTCATTGTTATGGATTCCGTGGAATAATTTGAGCAGCCTGAGAGAAGTTACACATGTTGGATGTTTAGGATAAAGCAAATGAACTGCAGTAAAAAGGGCCTTACCTCTCTATGACCTCCCAAATCCACCCAAAATATATTCCAAGATAATAAGACAAGATAGACAAACTCTTGACTTGATTTTAAATACACTGAGACTCCTCACCCCACACTGTAACATATATTGAGTTCCTGTGTGCTGTGAACTCCTGATCCCTATCTTGTACAACCCTGTTCTTAAATCCATTTAAAGAACATGATTGACTCCACAAACAGTCCTGCACTCTAATTGTAACTGTAGTCTAAATGTATTGCACATGTTTTAGATGCTGTCACGCCAATGTGGAGCAGGAGGAAAAGATATCCAATGGCTGCTGTTGTTTAAGAGATAATGTAGATATATATGTCTGTGTATTCGAGGTATGCATGCTTGAATCAGGGCTGTGCTTGTTTTTGTGTGTTACATGTCAAAGGTGGAAGATAATCTGGATTGAGTTAATAGTCATATTATTATTCCTGAGGAGCCTAATTATTGAGCAACAGCAAGTAATAGCGCTTGCAACTAATGCCTTTAAACTATAAAAGTATTAAGAAAGTATTATTAAAACTGATAAGACTTGAAATTATGATTGCATGAGCCACATTCAAAACTTGTAAAATAGAACACATAAGTTACTTTAATTCAGTTATTTGCTTGGCAACTATTAACAGCTTATGAAATTAGTATTCGCTAATGACATATAATGATATAATGATATCTCTTTTTTTTTTCTTTCCTTTTTTTAAAGAGATTAATACTTTTATTCAACAAGTACCCAATAAATTGATCAAAAGTCAAAAACAAAAGATGTATAATGTTACATAATATTTGTATTTCAATTAAATGCAGTTTTTTCTGTTCATCAAAGTATCCAGAAAAAAAATGTGCAGCATCATATGACTTGCGTTACAGAGGAAGGCAAGATTTTCAATAAATAACTTGATATTGTTGGAGCTTCTCAGTTCCTGGTCACTTTAAAATTTCACTGTATGGAATATTTCACCATGAATATTCTGCATAATACATTCTTTTGTGTTCCACAGAGGAAATAACGTATAGTGAACGATATGAAAATCAAACAAACATCTAGAATGACACGAGGGAGAATGAAAGTGTTGACTTTAATCAAAAAATCACACACCTTTGCTTTAATAATTCACTTAAGTCATCACAATGTAAAACTGTCAATGGTCGTATATTTTCAAGTTTTATTTTCCTTTAGCCTATACTTATTGGCATTATTTTTTTTTGTTTTTTTGTTGATGCAGTTCTCTTCATCCCTGTCCTGTGGCTGCTTTGAGACAGAGTGAACAGAGAACAGAGTGGTAGTCATTAGCGAGATGAGGGGAGAGTGTGTCATGACAGGGGCCGCAGTGATAAGGTCAGGAGTGAGAGCCGGGGGCCACATAGAGGGGCTTGATGAGTGAGTGCTCAGCTTTGGAACAGCTTCACACGACAGCAGACAGGCTTGTAGCTGGCCCCTGTCAAGATAACATGGGTGAAGACAACTGTGGAAAAGGGTGGCCATACATAGATGTACACATATACTTGGTAAAGGTACTCCATAGACATGGAGCTGTACTTAGTTTTGTTGTTTGTTTTTTATTTTATTCAAAACTCTTTCATTCAAAGCTCAGCACAGTAAAGGCAAGCTGTGGCTCATTTTCAATTGCTTTGGCACAAAATACATTCAGTGACTACTACTTTCAAATTCTATGCAAATTCTATGCACCTTCAAGTTCAAAACAGTTTTTTTTTTGTAAAATACAATAATATAAAATAAAAACAAAGAAACAACAACAGAATTGCATAACAAAACTGAATAAGACAGCTATTTCTACATTTCTATATCATTGCTGTATTGAAATATATTCCAAATCTAAAAAATGAAATACTTATATCAGAAAAATTAGATGTAACTGAACACCTACACATGTTAGTCTTTCAATTATATTACCATCTACAAAATGGTACAACTAAGGATTATTAACTGTAATGTAAACATGATCCATGTAACAAAGATACAGCAGTGAATTCTTAATAGCAGAGATGTTTTATTCCTGTTATGTATGACATTTTACAAAAGAAAACATAATGATACCCTTTGTTAGGGTTTCTTTTTTTTCTGTTTTAGATCATTGTTTTATGATGAAGTGTTTGTTGCTTTGCAGCCTTTGCTAGTGTTATTGATGAATGATTTGATTTAAGAGATTTATTAAATGTTTTGGTAGTTTCAGTGCATTTATCGTGTGAAATTTACAGCTGTGCCAAAGCTGAAAGTTGGTAAGTAGAACTGTGTGAAGAGTAAATAAATAAATAAATAAGCTGTCAATAGAGAAATATGCTTTTGCACCCAGAATAGTGTAGTTCAGACACATACCAGCAGGGGCTTACTTGCCCAAGATAAACAGCCAAAACTTGAACCAACTGTCAGTTTACATTCAAAGCAGAGATTAATGCTGCCATCTACAGTAGGATATGTGCGCTTACACTGAAATGGACACTAATGGACATATTTACCTTAATCAACTACAGCTGGTATAAATAAAAAAATAAAAAACAAACAAACCAAAAAAAACCTTGTGTGCAGCTGTTACTGAACTATATTATGCCTCTCCTCTTTAAATCATACACATGCTGTAAACCAGGGGTGCCCAACCCTGTTCCTGGAGATCGACTGTCCTGCAAAGTGTAGCTCCAACTCTACCTCTAAAGGCAGGTGTGTTTGATTAGAGTTGGAGCTAAACTTTGCAGGACAGTCGATCGCCAGGAACAGGGTTGGGCACTCCTGCTGTAAACAATATGATGTATTTGTACTTGGCTGTCTAATTGACACAAACCAAAATGAGTTTGGTTTAGTTTTATGAAAAGTGTGTTGGTACATGTTGACAGAGGAAATTAAAAGGCTAAATTGTCTGTGCAAAAAGTGTACAGGTTTGTTCATACTGGTGAATCACTATTTAAGCATGTCTTCAATAATATAACAATCTTTTTTCTGTTCTTTTGAAGAAAAAAAAACTACATCTGGTCTGGCCTGCGGGTGGGTAAATTAACAACAAATTTATGTATTTGTGTGTGTGTGTGTGTGTGTGTGTGTTTGTGACATATGAGGTCATTACCCCATGTCCCCATTTTTCAAAACGCTTATAAATCTTACAGAGTTAATTTTTTTGAGAAAGTTAAAATGTTTCCTGTAAGGGGTGGGGTTGGTGTAGGGCAATAGCACATACAGTTTGTACAGTAATACGCCTATGGAATGTCCCCACTTTTCACAAAAACAAACGTGTGTGTGTGTGTGTGTGAACTATGCCTTTAAACACAAACTAGTGAACTGGTCCTTACCCAAAGAAATTGGTCAAATGATGTTTCTATTTAAATCTAGTGTTTGCACATGGTTCTGTGAGGGTTATGTTTAGAGGTAGGTGTCAAGTTATAGGCAGAAGAGAATATCAATAACCTAATATTAAAACAATGGAAGTTTATGAGATGTCTTCACTAATATAGTGAAAACAATATGCAGGTGCTTCAAGGTCAGACTGGTCTAGACATAAGGGGGATTTCTAATCAGTACTGCTCATATTACTCCACTATATGAGGAGATTATATTCCAAACATTGCCCTCACACTATCACTTTAACCCACTGGTGCTGTTCGGTCATTTCAGATGGCCAAAAAAAAAATGTTTGGAATTTTTAAAAATCGCTACTTCATCGGAATGGTATGAAACTTGGTGACTTTTATGGCAGTTTCTACGTGACCACAATAAAAAATTGTGGACTTGATTCGAAAAAGCTAAATGGCCACAGAAAAAAAAGTGATGCTCGCGGTCAAAAATGAAATCAATAATCCAGCCAAAAATGCAGTCAAAACACAGACACCAAAGTAGGGGTTACACACTAAAACATCAAGAGTACAAAACAGACACGCATACTCAAACACACACTGACTTACAGACACACACACACACACACACACACACACACACACACACACACACACACAACTACAATTATACACACACAAATGAACTTGTGGCAAAATAATATGGCAAAATTGAGCCAGAAGACTCAAATAAGAGGTTGGAATTAGATTGATTAATCTCTGATAGAGCATTTATGTTCATTTTTGTAACATTTTTGTTGAATTTTGATGTAATGTGTAACAAAATGCCTTTCTCTATTTTCAGGTTTGACTGTAGTAAAATTAATGCAAAAACTAACATTTCAAACCAAAATAAAAAAATTATATATATATATATATATATATATATATATATATATATATATATATATATATATATATATATACACTCACCCAAAGGATTATTAGGAACACCTGTTCAATTTCTCATTAATGCAATTATCTAATCAACCAATCACATGGCAGTTGCTTCAATGCATTTAGGGGTGTGGTCCTGGTCAAGACAATCTCCTGAACTCCAAACTGAATGTCAGAATGGGAAAGAAAGGTGATTTAAGCAATTTTGAGCGTGGCATGGTTGTTGGTGCCAGACAGGCCTGTCTGAGTATTTCACAATCTGCTCAGTTACTGGGCTTTTCACGCACAACCATTTCTAGGGTTTACAAAGAATGGTGTGAAAAGGGAAAAACATCCAGTATGCGGCAGTCCTGTGGGCGAAAATGCCTTGTTGATGCTAGAGGTCAGAGGAGAATGGGCCGACTGATTCAAGCTGATAGAAGAGCAACTTTGACTGAAATAACCACTCGTTACAACCGAGGTATGCAGCAAAGCATTTGTGAAGCCACAACACGCACAACCTTGAGGCGGATGGGCTACAACAGCAGAAGACCCCACCGGGTACCACTCATCTCCACTACAAATAGGAAAAAGAGGCTACAATTTGCACGAGCTCACCAAAATTGGACGGTTGAAGACTGGAAAAATGTTGCCTGGTCTGATGAGTCTCGATTTCTGTTGAGACATTCAGATGGTAGAATCAGAATTTGGCGTAAACAGAATGAGAACATGGATCCATCATGCCTTGTTACCACTGTGCAGGCTGGTGGTGGTGGTGTAATGGTGTGGGGGATGTTTTCTTGTCACACTTTAGGCCCCTTAGTGCCAATTGGGCATCGTTTAAATGCCACGGCCTACCTGAGCATTGTTTCTGACCATGTCCATCCCTTTATGACCACCATGTACCCATCCTCTGATGGCTACTTCCAGCAGGATAATGCACCATGTCACAAAGCTCGAATCATTTCAAATTGGTTTCTTGAACATGACAATGAGTTCACTTTACTAAAATGGCCCCCACAGTCACCAGATCTCAACCCAATAGAGCATCTTTGGGATGTGGTGGAATGGGAGCTTTGTGCCCTGGATGTGCATCCCACAAATCTCCATCAACTGCAAGATGCTATCCTATCAATATGGGCCAACATTTCTAAAGAATGCTTTCAGCACCTTGTTGAATCAATGCCATGTAGAATTAAGGCAGTTCTGAAGGCGAAAGGGGGTCAAACACAGTATTAGTATGGTGTTCCTTATAATCCTTTAGGTGAAGGTATTGTCTCTATTTTAACATGAAATACTGCCATAATTGAAAAGTAATGTCAAAATCTTAGAAACATTTTTTTTATTATTATTTTCAATGGGAAAATATTGATAATAATTATTGCATAAATATTCATTAGGACCATGAAATTATCTCAAAATACAGAACGAAAAAGAAAAAATATTATGGAACAAAAATATACTACATTGATTTTACTGCAAATAAAAAAAGTTCCATTTCCGGTGTTCGGTCAGTTTTGACTGCAAACAAGTGTGACCCCCAAATGAACAATACCAGAGGTTTAATGTTAAATAATTTTTTTGTACAGTCTTTCAGTATTCTAGTGTATACACTACATTTTGTAATCAATATACAACCAACCATTTCAAGAAACAAATTCAAATAAATAAAAATTCCTACTTTTCACAGTATGATCAAACATATTAGTTAAAGGAATAACTGACTCAAAAATGGAAGTTTTGCCATCATTTAATCACCCTCATGTTCTTACAAACTATACATGACATACTTTACTTCAGATAAATGTTGAAGTACCAGTACTAATTGTTCTTTCTTTCTTTCTTTCTTTCTTTCTTTCTTTCTTTCTTTCTTTCTTTCCTGTGCAGTTTAAGAATAGCGACTGGAGCACAGAATAAATAAAGACACGAAACAATATGAAAGTGAGTAAATTACAACAGTTAATTCATGGGTGAATTGTCTCTTTAAGCATACTTAAATTAATCTTGCAAATGAGGGCCAGGTTTTAGAAAGAGATCTTGTTACACCCCGGTGTCCTAACAAATTAGACTAAAAATAAACTAAAATTAGACCATGGAACAGCTGCTGGGGCTGGACAGTGGCCAATGGAAGACTCTTGACAATCCATTCATTGCTTGCAGACCAATAAAGATTTGATTGAACTCGGGATCTGCATTTGATGTGCATTCATAAGTAAAATGATAATGCACTGTCTCTGGGTTATTATTGAAAAATAAATCCTGACAAGACAAAACAAATGTCGTAACAATATACAGTAGGTTAATATTAATATTAGACTTTCATCTTCAATGCAATCAATAAGGGAGACGTATGGTGCCAGTTGGGCTGTAACAAGAGAAAGCCAGTCTGTGGTGTGATATAAGACACAAGGTGGTATTATGAACAATCAGGTCCCACTAGAATAGCCAGAGACTTGCTGAAACTATCAGTTCTCAAATTACATAAGAAGCTTTTTAAATGTAATTATGTTCACTTCATAGTTTTCATTTAACAGATGTGCACTGTATAACTCCAAAATATTTTAGTACAAATATAATGCTTCTTTAATTATATTTTCATTAAAACAATAAAACAAAATATTAAAATAAAAGATTTATTCATTCATTTTATTTTTTTCATGGGAACAGAGTTATGCCAGGACAATCCTCTACAACAGGGGTCGGCAACCTACAGCACGCATGCCAGCAGTGGCGCACAGAGGAATAGCATTAAAGTGTGAGAATTAGCTTGCGCTAGTCTACGGATGCGCGCTCATACACATACTACGCGCTTCAGATCAAAGAGCCGTGGGTTGAGTTTTTTTGGGCTACTTTTATAATGTACCGCGGCCGCCCAAAGTGAAGCCTATATATACATAAGTGATCACAAAAGGAAGTTATTACAAACACTCGATGGTGGTTAAAAGTGAGTTCTGAGTAAAAGTGTACTATTAATCTCATAAACTGTCTTATGTAGCATGATGCTAATGTTAGCTCTAATGTACCTGCAGAACAGGTCCAATTCTTAGTCCATTCCTTTATTTCAACACATTTACAGGTAAATCCTAGTATTTTAAATTTGCGATTAATCGTGATTAATCACAGTTCAGGACTGTGATTAACGCAATTAAATGTTTTAAACGATTGAGGTCACGGAACACATCTTTCTCTCTCAATCATCTTTGTATCGCATGCATTTGATGCTTTGCCCCCCACAAAAACTACATACAGATACATACATACAGATTATGCTTTAATGTTTGATATCAGATAATGCAAAAACTTTTCTTTTTCTTTTTTCACACACACACACACACACACACACACATGTTGGGTTTCCATGTTTTATGGGGACATCCCATAGGCGTAATGGTTTTTATACTGTACAATCTGTATGTGCTATTGCCCTACACCAACCCTACACCTAAACTTAGCCCTCACAGGAAACATGCTGCATTTTTAGATTTTCAAAAAACTTTATGCTGTATGATTTATAAGCTTGTTTCCTCATGGGGACCAAAAAATGTCCCCACAAGATTAAGATTTACTGGTATTACTATCCTTGTGGGGACATTTGGTCCCCAGGACGTGATGAATACCAGGTGCACACACACACACACACACACACACACACACACACATATATATATATATATATATAGCCTATATATATATATATATAT
This sequence comes from Barbus barbus, assembly GCF_936440315.1. Lineage (NCBI taxonomy): Eukaryota > Metazoa > Chordata > Actinopteri > Cypriniformes > Cyprinidae > Barbus > Barbus barbus. The sequence continues at coordinate 24,270,852 of NC_136754.1, read as the reverse complement.
ATATATATATATATATATATATATATATATATGTATGTATATACAGTAGGGAAAAAAAATTATTTGGTCGCACTTTATATTAGGTGGCCTTAACTACTATGTACTTAAATCAAAAATAAGTACAATGTACTTATTGTGTTCATATTGTATTGCAAAACACTTCTGCTGCTATTGAGGTGGGATATGGTTAAGGTTAGGGACTGGTTTGGTGGTATGGGTAGGTTTAAGGGTGGGTTAAGGTGTAAGGGATGGGTCAACAGTGTAATTATAAATGTAATTACAGAAATTAACTACAGATTTAACTACATATAGCTATTTTTCAAAATATAAGTACAATGTAAAAACATGCATGTACACAATAAGTGTGTTGTATCAAATGATTAATTTAAATGTAAGTACATAGTAGTTAAGGCCACCTAATATAAAGTGGGACCAATTATTTGATTCCCTGCTGATTTTGTACTTTTGCCCACTGACAAAGAAATGATCAGTCTATAATTTTAATGGTAGGTTTCTTTTAACAGTGAGAGACAGAATAACAACAACAAAAATCCAGAAAAATGTTTTTTTTTTAAATGATAAATTAATTTGCATTTGAATTAGTGAAATAAGTATTTGATCCCCTATCAATCAGCAACATTTCTGGCTCCCAGGTGTCTTTTATACAGGTAAGGAGCTGAGATTCGGAGCACTCTCTTAAAGGGAGTGCTCCTAATATCAGTTTGTTACCTGTATAAAATCCACCTGTCCACAGAAGAAATCAATCAATCAGATTCCAAACTCTCCACCATGGCCAAAACCAAAGAGCTGTCCAAGGATGTCAGGGACAAGATTGTAGACCTACACAAGGCTGGAATGGGCTACAAGACCATCACCAAGCAGTTTGGTGAGAAGGTGACAACATATGATGCGATTATTCGCAAATGGAAGAAACACAAAATAACTGTCAATCTCCCTTGGTCTGGGGCTCCATGCAAGATCTCACCTCGTGGAGTATCAATGATCATGAGAACGGTGAGGAATCAGCCCAGAACTACACAGGAGGATCTTGTCAATGATCGCAAGGCAGCTGGGACCATAGTCACCAAGAAAACAATTGGTAGCACACTACGCCGTGAAGGACTGAAATCCTGCAGCGCCTGCTCAAAAAAGTACATGTACAGGCCCGTCTGAAGTTTGCCAATGAACATCTAAATGATTCAGAGGAGAACTGGGTGAAAGTGTTGTTGTCAGATGAGACCAAAATCGAGCTCTTTGGCATCAACTCAACTCTCCGTGTTTGGAGGAGGAATGCTGCCTATGACCCCAAGAACACCATCCCCACAGTCAAACGTGGAGGTGGACATTATGCTTTGGGGGGTGTTTTTCTGCTAAGGGGATAGGAAAACTGCACCACATCAAATGGGCAATGAACGGGGCCATGTACCGTCAGGGCCAGGGCATTGAAAATTGGGTCGTGGATGGGTATTCCAGCATGACAATGACCCAAAACACACGGCCAAGGCAACAAAGGAGTGGCTCAAGAAGAAGCACATTAAGGTCCTGGAGTGGCCTAGCCAGTCTCCAGACCTCCCATAGAAAATCTGTGGAGGGAGCTGAAGGCTCGAGTTGCCAAACGTCAGCCTCGAAACCTTAATGACTTGGAGAGTATCTGCAAAGAGGAGTGGGACAAAATCCCTCCGGAGATTTGTGCAAACCTGGTGGCCAACAACAAGAAACGTCTGACCTCTGTGTGTGGTTTTGCCACCAACTACTAAGTTTTGTTTTGCGAAAGGCTCAAATACTTATTTCACTCATTAAAATGCAAATCAATTTAACTTTTTTTAAAATGCATATTTCTGGATTTTTGTTGTTGTTATTCTGTATATATATATATTATGAAATGCCTTTTACTTGCTATAACATCAGACGACAAAAGGCAAATAGGCTAAATAACCATATTGACAATATAGAGGCCTTAGAAATTCATGTATTGAATACAGTAAGTTTTAAAAAATCTACGTAAACGAAGTTGAAAAAGTCGAAAAACAGAATAGAAATTTCAATATATTAATTGAAATCACTGTCCAAGATGCAGCTGCATGCTTAAGGGTTACAATTACAATTGCAATTACAAGAAAGAAAAAAAAACAACAACTTTCAAATAATTTCCATTGGTCTGGTAACATTTTGACTGATTTTATAGGGGATACCTCTACACTCATCAACAATTTTGAATAATTTGGCAGACATACTATACTATCACTATCTTTGCTCTGTAAAACAGCAATTAAAATAGATTTCAAATTACATGCAATACTTTGCTGAACCTCATAGCTATAGCTTGGTGCAAAACTGAATCACATCTCCCGATGCTAAAAATAACCAAATTAATTCATTTAGGGATTGTCAACGTCTCAGTGCAGATGCAGGAATATTAGGATACAGGAGGAAACCGGAGAAGGTAGAGTCGTTGGTGTTATCTGCATACACTCCCCCAAATGCCTCATCTCCATAGATTTGTAGCCATACCTCATCTCCTGCCTCCAAACGCAAGATAACAGAACCTGATGCTTGATCCACATTGGTCTCTTGGTATTGGTCAAAGGTGAACATGATGGTCTTGTCATTCAGGTAGAGACTGACTTTAGCATCTTTAGTGTAGACGGTGAGATGATAAGTAAAGAAGTACACTCCTGGCAGAACACAGCGGAACTTTCCGGAAACGTCATCATAATGGTGCTGGTCATTGTAGAAGAACTTGTTGAAGCGGATTGGCACATTGGTGGCACGAACAAGCTCACTCAGACCTACACTAAAGGCTGAATGGTAAGACAAGGCACTTTCGCCACGGGCCCCTTTCAGACCTGGGTTCCCAGGAAAGCCTCTTGGTCCAGCAGGGCCAATGTCTCCCTTCTGTCCAGGATCTCCTTTCTCACCTGCTTCACCTGAAAAAAAAAACAGAAGCATTATATACTTTAGCAGTCGTACAACTCAATTAAATAGGTTGTTACAAGATCAGAATCAGAAGCCTGGAAGGATCCTAGTGCTTTGTCTTTTGTTGTCTTACTTCCCTAAGATCAGTCCTGGGCTTAGTACAAGTTTGCCACCTCGAACATGACTTCGTGGAGAGAGGGTGTGGGCCGCAATGCTTGTTTTCTGACCGTCTCCAGCTGGGACTATAGAAGCAGAGTCAGAGGAGAGGATTGAAGGATCCCTACCATGGCAAAGGGATGTGTTGCTCAAATGCCACCAAAATAACCTTCGCCTTCCTTAACTTCTGGACCACAGTCTCAAAGGAGGTGCCAAAAAGACAAAAAGGTGTGAATGGGGCATCAAGGAGCAAAGATCTTTCTTTCCCCTTGAGCCCTAAAAGGATAAGCCACAGATGTTGCTCTGTGGCCCTGCCTACACTGTAAAAAGTGATAAGTTGACTTAACTTAATCACTCCAAAAAGTGATAAGTTGACTTAACTTAAAAAAGAATTGAGGAAACCCCTGAATCTGACAATTCACTTAACTTATTTTTTTTTATTATTATTTATTTGATAATTTTAAGGCAAAGGGGTTTCCTCAATTTTTTTTTAAGTTAAGTCAACTTATCACTTTTTACAGTGTACCTACTTGGTGGCACAAAGGGCAAAGTCCTGCAAAAGTTGGGCCTGATAGGCCTGCAACACCAGCATGGTGTGCAGGGCACCACCAGCCTGTTGGCCGCTATGTAAGCCTTGGCCATGAGCCTTTATAGCAGGCTGAGAGGGCTTTGAGGGCCTTCCACAAAAAAGGCAACTGGATGTATAAGAGGCAAGAACACAGGCTGAGTACAGTTTCTCCCATAATCTCACCACTTCCTGGTGAAGATGGGGGAGAAATGGCTCACCGTGGGGAGCATTTATGGCTTGTGAGGAAGCTTATCCAGCCTGCTGGGAGCTGCTTCCTCTCTCCAACAACCAGTATAACGTCTTAGGTTACTCTCATAACCCCAGTTCCTCGAGGGAACGAGACGCTGCGTCGATGACGCTTTGGGGAACGCCTAGAGCGTAACCGGCTCTGAATACCAATGAAATCTGTCCAATGGATGGGAGGGACATCACGGGCGAGGTGACGTAATGACCAGCTGGCATAAAAGCACGTGCGGTGAAACCGGCGTCAGCTTTGGGAATGAAGCAAGCGCTGGCAGGGATGCCGGAAGTGTGGCCCCGTGATGCAGCGTCTCGTTCCCTCGAGGAACTGGGGTTACGAGAGTAACCTAAGACGTTCCTCTTCAGGAACTCGAGCTGCGTCGACGACGCTTTGGGGAACAAGATACCCACGTCCCCAGACTTCCAAACCCCTGCCCTGTGTGTATCCAAAGGAGCACAGCTAGGGCAAAAGAACAGAAGAGCCTGGAGTGGCTCGCATGTCCAGGCCAAAAATCTGACAAAGTCAGAGGCGTGGACCAACCCGCAGCGTTGCAGATGTCCTGGATAGGGACACCTGCAAGAAAGGCCTTGGAGGCCGCCACACTCCTAGTGGAATGAGCCCTGACTCCCATCGGTGAGGGGAGGTCAGAAGACTCATAGGCCATCTGAATGGCATCCACAATCCACCGACTGAGGGTGTGCTTGGAAGCAGGAAGACCTCTCTTAGGGGGACCATAGCAGACAAGCAACTGGTCCGCCCTTCTCCACATGGCAGCTCTGTGGACGCATGCGTCCAGTGCTCACACTGGACGCATACGATTTAGCTTTTGCTGGTCAGGCTCCCGAAAGGGAGGAGGACTAAAGGCCTGCAGTACGACAGGCTGTGGCGTGACCAAAGGAACTTCGCAAAGTCCAAGTGAGAAGGGGCCACTGACAGGGCCGCAAATCCCCAACTCTCTTCAGAGATGAAATCGCCAGAAGAAACACAGTCTTCAGGGCCATCTGAGATCTCCTCAATAGGCTCGAAGGGAGGCCTACAGAGAGCGTTTAACACCACAGCCAGGTCCCAAGGAGGGACCCGAGACCGTACCGGAGGCCTTAGCCTCAGTGCACCACGGAGGAAACGTGTAACTAGGGGTTGTGCGCCCACTGTCAATCCACCAAGAGGGGTGTGGTAAGCAGAAATTGCCGCCACATAGACCTTCAAGGTGGAGTGGGCTAACCCTGCGGAGAGTCGAGCCTGCAGGAACTCCAGCACTGTACCTACTGGGCAGTTAACTGGGTTGAGCTGGCGATCTCTGCACCATGAAGTGAAGAAAGAGTCTCCACTTCAGGGTGTACCGTCTCCTCGTAGAGAGAGCTCTGGACTGGAGAATGGTCTCAACAACCTCAGTTGAGAGACCGGAAGCTATGATCTGTGCCCCCTCAGGGGCCACACCCACAGCTTCCACAACTCCGGGCGGGGATGCACAAGGTGCCTCCTGCCTGTGAGAGGAGATCCCTCCTGACTGGAATCTCCCAAGGAGAGCCGTCGAGGAGGGAAATCAGGTCCGAGAACCATACTCGGCCCGGCCAGAACGGGGCTAATAAATAAGCCGGAGTCCGTCCCGGCGCACTCTCTCCAGAGCTCCGGGGAGCAGAGCAATCAGGGGAAAGGCGTACAGACGAAGCCTCGGCCACGTCTGTACCACGGCATCCAGCCCCTCGGAGCTGGATGACGTAGAGAGTACCAGAGGGGACATTGCGCTGCATGAGTAGCGAAGAGGTCCACCTGAGCCTGGCCAAACACTCTACAGATCTGCTTCACCACCTCGGTGTGAAGCATCCATTCCCCGGATAACAGCCCCTGCCTCGGCAGGGTGTCTGCTCTCCATTGAGATGCTAACTCAGACGCTCAGAAGGGAGCGGCATGCTCAAGGTGACCCTCTAAGTTGAGGGGAACAATGCCAGCTCGACCAACCAGGAGAGCTCGGCCTCATAGCCCACACAAAGATCTGGTGCGCCAGCCTGTACAGGGGGCGCGAACCGCAGACCTCCTTGGTGGTTGCTATAAGAGACCTCCGATGTGTTGTCGGTGCGAACTAACACATGACAGTCTCTTAGGTCTGGGAGAGAGCATTTCAGAGCCTGAAACACGGCCAGCATCTAGATGTGCCAGGAGAGATGATGACCACCCCCCAACCGGTGAGGGATGCGTCCGTCGCTAGCGTTACGCGGCGACAAGGAGCTCCCAACACCAGGCCCTGGGACAAGAACCAAGGTTGTCTCCACATGTCCAAGGCACGTAGGCACCGGCGCGTGACCTTGATCATGCGAAGCGGGTTTTCCCTTGGTCTTGAGCCACCACTGTAGGGGTCTCATGTACAGCAGGCCAAAAGGTATCCCGTTGGACGCAGCTGCCACCAGACCCAGCAGTATCTGAAACTGCTTGACAGTGAGTGACTGGCCTTCTTTCACCCTCCTGACTTTCGTAAGAATTGACTCGACGAGCAGGAGACATACGTGCCTGCACCGTGGTCGAATCCCCACCACCCCCAGATAAGTGGTTCTCTGTAATGGAGAAATCACACTTTCCTTGGGGTTCAGTCTTAACCCCAACACTTTTAAGTGAGCGAGAACAACACCTCAATGTTGAGCCGCCCTCCGCTCTGATAGAGCGAGAATCAACCGATAGTCGATGTAATTGAGTATACGGACGCCCCGTAGCCCGGAGCTAACGTGGCGCCCACACACTCGTAAAAGTGTGGGGTGAGAGTGCTAGACCGAAGGGAAGTACCCGATATTGGTAAGCTTTGCCCCCAAAAGCAAACCTCAGGAACTTCCTGTGAGTGGGAAGGATGGAGACATGGAAGTATGCATCTTTTAGATCTATGTGTCAAACCAGTCCTCGGACTTGATCTGAGATACTTACCTGCGCATCATGAACTTCAGTCTTGCAGACTGAGCGGTTCACCTGATGCAGATCTAAAATGGGATGCAATCCTCCATCCTCCTTGGAACTATGAAGTACCGGCTGTAGAACCCGGACTCTCTTCGTAAGGAGGACCCACCTCGATGGCTTCCTTCCTTAAGAGAGTATCTACCTCTTGTTCCATTACCAGAGCCTGCTTGGGGCCCACTAACGTGGAAATCACCCCATTGAATTGAGGCGGACGAGAATCGAACTGGAATCTGTAGCCTCTCTCTACAGTGCGCAGGACCCATCAAGACACATGTGGCAGTAGTATCCACGCTGTGAAATAGTCTAATAAGGGAACCAGTCTCTCGAGACTGGCCTCTGGTGTAACCCGGAGCGGCTAGCTGCTCCAGAGACCCCTGAAGGGGTGGCGAGCATCTCACCTCCGTTACGATACCGGGCGGAAGAGACTGAGATATAAGCTCGCTGGAGACCGCTGCGCCCTGAAGCACCATAGGTGGCAGGGTTGGCAGAACAATCTCCTGAGGGCGCTGGGGGGCAACGATCACTGTGCGCTCTACCCCAGCGGGGGCTACCCTCATAAGTCAAGTCAAGTCAAGTCACCTTTACTTATATAACGCTTTTTACAATGCAAATTGTGTCAAAGCACTGCACAATATAAAAAAAAGGAAAATAAAGTGTCAATAAGTTTGAATAGTGTCTTTGCAATAAGGTCGGCGATATCGCTGGAAATGAAGCGTCCCCAACTAAGCAAGCCAGAGGCGACAGCGGCAAGGAACCAAAACTCCATCGGTGACAGAATGGAGAAAAAACCTTGGGAGAAACCAGGCTCAGTCGGGGGGCCAATTCTCCTCTGGCCAAACAAACCAGCAGTTCAGTTCCAAACTGCAGCAAGTCAGATTGAATGGGCTCAGCTGGTTCCAGTGGTCTTTTCCGATGGCTGTCTAAGTGGCGGTGTCCTCAATGGGGATCTGTCTCTGGCGTTCATCCAGGTGTTTGGCCTCTGCCTACGATCAGGGACACATACGTCATCTCCCGGCGCTGATCCTCCATCTCAGGTGTTCGGTCATCTCAGATCATGTAATGGTTAGATCCAGACTGAAGTTCTGTAATTCCTGGCAGGAACGTAGAGACAAGCAGAGACATGATTAGCGTAGCTGCTGTTCCATCTAAGCAAAAATAAATTGTTCAACCCAAGCTAAAGAATAATAATAATGTACATTTGATCAGATATAACTGCAGTACAAGATTATAAAATGCATTATGTGTATGCTTGGCTAAAGAGATGTGTCTTTAATCTAGATTTAAACAGAGAGAGTGTGTCTGAACCCCGAATGTTATCAGGAAGGCTATTCCAGAGTTTGGGAGCCAAATGTGAAAAAGCTCTACCTCCTTTAGTGGACTTTGCTATCCTAGGTACTACCAAAAGTCCAGAGTTTTGCGACCTTAGATAGCGGGTTGGATTATAGCGTGGTAGAAGACAAGTTAGATACGCAGGTGCTAAACCATTTAGGGCCTTATAGGCAAGTAATAATAATTTGTAAATGATACGGAACTGAAGAGGTAGCCAATGCAGAGACTGTAAAATTGGAGTAATATGATCATATTTTCTTGATCTGGTAAGAACTCTAGCCGCTGCATTTTGGACTATCTGTAGCTTGTTTATTGAAGATGCAGGACAACCAGCTAGCAGTGCATTACAATAAGCCCTGATCCCACTCACATCAGGGCTTCTTGGCCGAAGACCTCTTCGCCTGCTTGGCTGGGAGGTCTTTGACCGCGCACCCTTCTTATTGCCCCGACCCGCTCCCGCAGGGGCAAGCTTGCCTACACGAGGAGCCAGCACGCGGCAGGGGCTGCTCTCGCCCAGCAGCCCCGTGAGCTAGAGAGCGGTGAGGGAGAAACCACTGGAACGCCGCCACCTGCCTCCCAAACCAAAAAAGGCCAGAAGGCAAAGTGGGGCGTCCAGAAGGAAGGCCCTGTCGCGTTTTTTTTTTAAATCCGACAGGGTCAACCAAAGATGCCTCTCCGCCGTCACCAGGGCTGCCATAGATCGCCTTGACGGTCTCCCTGGCGGCGCGGAGAGACAAATCAGCGGTTTTGCGGAGTTCACGGATGTGCTCCACACTAATCCCTCGCCCTCATCCAACTCCTTGAGCAGGTCAGCCTGGCATGCCCGCAACACCAGCATGATGTGCAGACATAAGCCAGCCTGACCCGCTGCTGCGTACCCCTTGCCTTCAGAGACGATGCAGCGTCAGGGGACAGATAGCTCGCAGCGTCTGTTCCACCCGCGGCATCGCTCTGTAACCGCGCTCACTCGTCCCCCGCACATTATCGTAGTAATCGAATGAGGGGACGAAGAGGCGGGCCGAAATATTTTCCCTACGACCTCGACACCTCAGTGTGGAGGTCAGGGAAAAAAAGGCAGGCTCCGATGTGGAGGTGAGTCTGAAACTGCAGAAAACGCTCGTATAACCCTCTGTGCGGTTTGACAAGACACTCCACAGGCTCCTCCTATTGGGGCGACAGAGTGGGTGCAACATGCTCGACGACTTCCATGTCAACGTCCTCGGAGGAAGACACGAGAAGCACCGATGCCGCTGCCCGAGGGGAAGTAACCGCAAGGCGGGCTTCCGAACTCGAGGAGCGGTCATGGGATCTGACAGGTGAGGATGGAGATAGAGACACGCTCGTCTCCGATCCCTCCATCAGATCCCGATGCGAACCCCGCGAGCGCCGTCCCCGCCCCGCCTCAGCGGGGAACGCCGCGGGGAACGCCAGACACACACAAGCTGTGTGTATCCCCTGTACACAAAACTTTTGCAGGGAGGGACACACAGGTCGTAATGCGCTTCTCCCATAATCCAAGCCTTAAACTGGCTCTTCTTAGACATAGCTAAAGACAAGACAACAGTAAATAAGACTGACAGAAACACAGAGCGCTTGCTGAATGACAAAAAGCTGACGCCGGTTTCACCGTACGTGCTTTTATGCCAGCTGGTCATTACATTACCTCGCCCGTGACGTCCCTCCCATCCATTGGACAGATTTCATTGGTATTCAGAGCCGGTTACGCTGTATGCGTTCTCAAAGCGTCGTCGACACAGCTCGAGTTCCTGAAGAGGAACTTAAAGTGCCCCTATTATGGATTTTTGAAAATTACCTTTCATGCAGTGTGTAACACAGCTCTAAGTGAACGAAAACATCCTGCAAAGTTTTAAATCTGAAAGTGCACCGTGTATAAAGTTATTGTCTCTCAAAAGAAAGAGTCGACTCTGAATCATTGAAACAAGTCGTTTTTAAAACATCCCAAGCCGTTTCATGTTGACATCAACATGAAACGTTAGCATATTGCCCGCCCACTTGTGGGTAATTTTTGTGTTGGTCTGAAATAAAATGCAAATTCATTGTTTGCCACTAGGTGCCGCTTTTGGAGTGGTAAAAATAGCGGTTTCCCCAGTAATGCCCTCACAAATACTGCTTTATCAAGCAGGCATGATGAAATGGAAATGGAATTGACCAATCGGACCAATCACCGCAGATTAGCGCCACGCAAAGGAGGGGTCTGGAAAAATGAATCGTTAAACAAATCGTCTGGGAGTTGTCGAGCAAATAAGGTAAAAATAAATGCATATTACAAGTCAATAAAAGTGTTTTTGGACCTTTTGTGCATGTCTACCTGATGTTGGGGACTCCCAAAACCAAAATATGAACCTTTCATTACCCATAATAGGGGCACTTTCAGCCTGGCCAAGGTGTGTGAAGAGTGTAATCTTTCACTGTCATGTCACTGCCATCAACCAATTGAACTAGCTATTTGCACACATGCTTCAGATACCCCTAAAAGAGTGTAATCTTTCACTGTAATGTCACTGCCATCAACCAATTGAACTAGCTATTTGCACACATGCTTCAGATACCAGCAACACCGGAGGCATTCCCATAGCATCAACACTGACTGAAGTTCCACTTTGAAAAGTAAACACAGTTTACTTTTATAGATTACAAATCATATAATTTAGTGAATTTGTCAATAAGTGTGGTTTCCCATTTTTTCAGTGTACCGCATATATCAATGGCTTTTTACAACTTAATTTCACCATAAACAAAAGCTTCAATGTAAGATAAATAATTCTTATTTAGACAAAATAAAAAATAAAAAAATAGTTTTCAGTCAATTTTTACTTTAATTAAATTTTTTTCAGTCAGTAAAGCTTGCCTGTATGTGTTCTGCTCATCAACACTCTGATGTCAAGTGAAATTACTATTTCAACATTTATGTTTAATGTTTGACTATTGGATAACATTATTTACACTGCCCTTCTCTCTTGTGGCCTATTTCACAAAGCTGGTTTTGGTAGTAGAGAGTTAGATATTTTCTAGGATCAAAGCCTGAGTTGACAAAAAAAGCTGATGATTAGTGTAATGGTACTGACAAAGCCTGGTTGGATTGGTTTTGGTTTTTTCAGTCCTGTAACCCTGAGTTTGTTCAACTAGCTTCATGGTACATACCTCATCTAAATTGGGTTGGATTTGTTTGTTTTTCAACTCTAAACCTACTCTGAAACTCAGAGTTTGTTTAAATAGCTTTGTGTAACAAGCCATTGGTAAAGACCTCTAAGATAAAAAGCGGTTTCAGAGGCAGAGCAACATGAATCATTCACAAAAACAACAAGAGTAACATTAAGAAAATTAAGAGAGAAATTTAGATTAATGTTGAAATATGAATTAAAATGAATTGCAAAAATCGCTAAGGAAAGCTCATGTCATTTTGAAAAAAAAAGGTGGGGGGGGGTCTATAATTATTTGTTCACAGATGCCACTTACAGAATTCAGAAGCACTGTAAGTTTCAGACAAATGATCTAGCAAAGTTCCAAACAGTATAAAGTGAGCTTACTCTAACCTTTATCTCCTTTCTCACCCCTCGGTCCATCACGCCCATCTCTGCCATCTCTTCCAGGTTTACCACTGTGCCCTGGTGTGCCAGGAACACCTCCCATCCACATGGCACATGGCTGTCTATGATCAGGTTGACTGACATCTGTTTCCGGACCCTCAGGCTCTTCCACGTCCTCTCCTCCCTCAGTCCCTTTATCCAACGCTGTCTGCTCTACATTCTCCTCTAGAAGGTCTTGACTTTGACTGAGTCGTCCAATGAGAAAGATTCCCAATAAGATCTTCCACAGCAGCGTCATACTGACGTCAAATGGAATATCCAAGAATTGAAATAAGCATGTTGTATTGATAAATATGTTTGTTTTGTATGTCATATATAACACATGAGATGTTGCACTTCACAAATGATCAAGTGTTTCACTTTTTGTTAAGATTTTTGAACACAATGTTATAACTTAACCCCAAACCTAAACTGCTTGATGCGAATGGCTTTGGAAATTTCAAAATATGTTAGTGATGTCAAACCTATATATTTGCTGATGTATAGACTATATTATGTAGACTATAATAATGATATGAAAAACTAGCTTTCTTACCTGGTCTGTAAGTGTTTGTCTCCCAGAAGCACAGAACACTAAGAACAACCACTGAGCGACGCAACTGCCTTTGTTGTTGATGTGCTGTCATCACAGTGGGTTTTTCTGAACTATATTTATCCAAGTCTAAATTCTAAATGTATTTATGGCTCGTTGAACAGCAGATCACTTTATCCAATCTGATACTAGTCTCACATACTGTACGTTGTTAAAAGAAGGTTTCTTTTCTGCTATATGATATAAATGAAATGTAAGCAAGAGAAACAGAATTATCAAGTGTCATGGCAGAGTTTTTCTTTATCCTTCAGTGAAGACCCATGCACTGAACTGAGTTCTCAAACCATTCTCGTTTTTTGTGCATAGTTTCAAAATGCACAATATAAGAGTGTAATTGAAATGATAATACATTGTTGTATTTAGTTACAGATAGCAATGTGTCCTGAGCATACAGTTTCTTAAAATATAATACATATTTATTTTTATTTTCATTTTCACTCAGCAGTCAGAGTCTAATTCTGGAAGCAAAGTTGTGCATTTAATGACTTCACTACATTGTGTTGTCATGGTAAGTTAATTTCTGTAATTGTCTGTAATTTATAAATGTCTCATCTGCATTACAAAACACATTATTCTTATGGTATCTTGGTCCCATCATATTTGCTGAAAAATTAATAGCATCATTTAATTTCCTTGAAGCAGAATATTCTGTCCTATTAAGAAATATTAGCCTGTACAAAACATTTAAATCATAATTTATTACAGAATATGTCATTTCTGTACATGAACTTAATTGGAAGAGAGATGGTAAAAAACCAACCAGATGGGGGCAGTACTGGTTCATCTGGTAATATACTTTTTCATAAATCAAGCACTAAAGGGCCATCTCAAGTATTCACATTCTCAACCTTTACCTTATATATCCACTTAAAATTTACAATAACTTAGCTGAATTTGGTTAGCTGGCAGAAGCAGAAGTTCTAGACCAGAGTATTAACATTATTAACAGATAGCAGACTTGTAAAGAAGGTATTGATAAAGAATAATTAGCATGAAAGTGTTCTAATGCCATACTTCCATCTGAATTCACAACTCACTCACAATCAAGTAATTATTTTAGTTAAATTAAAGAGTTCTGTCTCAATATAATGGGGGGGGGGGAAATGCATGCACAAACTGCTTTTATCAGAGCAATAGATCCAGTATGAGTAAATGTTATAGATAAAGGCCACTTATAAATTGCTAAATATTTTAATAATAGTTATTTCATTTAATTAATACTTAATTCTTTACTAAAGTAAATTAAGAATAAGTGAGAATAATATTGTAGCAAAACAAAAATGCAGTATATTATACGTCATTTTATTACAATAACTGCATTGCTGAGGTCAAACTCAAAATCAGAGAGGATGGAAGAACTGTACCTCTAAGGAGAAATATAATTTTATTGTAATATTTGCAGCGAGAGAAAGGATTACTGCAGGTGCTCAAGGTAAACCTTGAGCTGATGCTGATGCAATTCACAATGTCATGCTGAGCATATTTTTTCCAAATTGCCCTCGCAGTATGATTGCTTATTTACGTAAGCATTCTGCATTCTGCTTTAATAATACACACAAAATTTAATAAAAATTGAGGAAAATCAGGTACTCCTAGTCTCTTTTGAAGAATAAGACTTGGGGAAGCTGCTGTCCACATAAAGCTATTTTTGTGAGAATATCATTGTACTCCCTGATGGGTTTCTTCAAATTTAATCCATTTACTTATTTTCAGCACACAGAAGATTTTGACGCATTAGAAGTTTCTTGTTTCAAGAATTTTGGAAGACTAAACTTACTCTTACTCCCATTTTTAACATCTGCAGTGCACCAGTCACACGGACAATTTTACAATGAATCAGGATTAGTGAGTTCAAGTTCAAGTTTATTTGTATAGCACTTTTTACGATACAAATTGTTGCAAAGCAGCTCTACAGGAAATTAAGTTTCCACAATATATTTATATATTGCAGAACCTTAATATATTTAACTTATGGCGAAATTTGGTAATTCTGTATGTTGTCTGAGCATTGGCATCCTCTGAGGTCCTCTGAGGGATTGGCATTATCTTTTCTCAGGTGTTTGGTCATCTCAGATCATTTAAAGGTTGGATCCAGACTGAAACTTCTGTAATTCCTAGTTACCATGGGATGTTAATCCCGTGACAGAAACAGAGAAACAAATAGAGACATAATTAGCGTAGCTGCTGTTCCATCTAAGCAAAAATGATTTGTTCAACCCAAGCTAAAGAATAATAATAATGTACATTTGATCAGATATAACTGCAGTACAAGATTATAAGATACATTATGTGAATGCTTGGCAAAAGAGATGTCTCTTTAATCTAGATTTAAACAGAGAGAGTGTGAACGTTATCAGGAAGGCTATTCCAGCGTTTGGGAGCCAAATGTGAAAAAGCTCTACCTCCTTTAGTGGATTTTGCTATCCTAGGTACTACCAAAAGTCCAGAGTTTTGCGACCTTAGGGAGCGGGTTGGATTGTAGCGTGGTAGAAGACGAGTTAGGTATACAGGAGCTAAACCATTTAGGGCCTTATAGGCAAGTAATAATATTTTGTAAATGATATAGAACTTAATAGGTAGCCAGTGCAGAGACTGTAAAATTTGGGTAACATGATCATATTTTCTTGACCTGGTAAGTACTCTAGCTGCTGCATTTTGGACTATCTGTAGCTTGTTTATTGAAGATGCAGGACAACCACCTAGCAGTGCATTACAATAGTCCAGTCTAGAGGTCATGAATGCATGAACTAGCTTTTCTGCATCAGAAACAGGTAGCACGTTTCAAAGCTTGGCAATGTTTCTAAGATGGAAGAATGCTGTTTTTGTAACATGGGAAATATGATTTTCAAAGGACAAGTTGCTGTCTAATATAACACCCAGATTTTTTACTTTAGAGGGCGTAAAAGTACATCCGTCTAGTTGCAAATTGTAATCCAAGAGATTCTGTATACCGTTTTTTGGTCCAATAAGAATTATCTCTGTCTTATCTGAATTGAATAGGAGGAAATGATTGGTCATCCAATCTTTTACATTTTTTACACAATCTATTAGCTTAGATAGTGGAGAAGTTTCATCTGGTCTTGTTGAGATATATAGTAGAGTATCATCAGCATAATAATGAAAACTAATCCCGTATTTTCTAATAATATTACCAAGGGGCAACATGTATATTGAAAATAGCAGAGGACCTAGGAAAGATCCTTGTGGTACTCCATACTTTACTGGTGATAATTGAGATGACTGCCCATTTAAATGAACAAAGTGGTAGCGATCGGACAGGTAGGATCTAAACCATCTTAAAGCTTGCCCGTGAATACCAGTATAGTTTAGTAATTGATCTATGAGTGTGTCATGGTCTATAGTGAGATGCAGCCTTGGTCTGAAGCAAGAAGCAAGTCGTTTGTAATTTTAACAAGTGCAGTGAAGTTTTATCTTCATAGAGATAATTTTTTTGCAAGTAGGAACACAATTGAGCAGACACAACTTTTTCTGAAATTTTAGACATAAATGGAAGATTTGAAATAGGTCTGTAATTTGCCAGTTCATTAGAATCTAGTTGAGGTTTCTTAATGAGAGGCTTAATAACCACCAGCTTGAATGGTTTTGGGACGTGACCCAAAGATAACGATGAGTTAATAATATTGAGAAGCGGTTCTTCTGCTACAGGTAACAACTCTTTCAGTAGTTTAGTGGGTACAGGATCTAATAAACATGTTGTTGGTTTAGATGCACTGATAAGTTTATTTAGCTCTTCCTGTCCTATAGTTGTAAAGCACTGCAGTTTTTCTTTGGGTGCGATGAATGAAGCTGAAATACTAGACGCAGTAGAATCTACATTTGATATTGTATGTCTGATGTTATCTATTTTATCAATAAAGAAATTCATAAAGTCATTACTATTAAACTGTGAGGGAATATTTAGATCGGGTGGCGTGTGTTTATTTGGTAATCTAGCCACTGTGCTAAATAAGAACCTTGGATTGTTTTGGTTATTATCTATGAGTTTGCAGATATGCTCTGCCCTGGCAGCTTTTAGAGCCTGTCTATAGCTAGACATACTGTTTTTCTATGCAATTCTAAAAATTTCTAAGTTAGTTTTTCTCCATTTGCGCTCAAGATTACGAGTTTCCTTCTTGAGAGAATGGGTATAACTGTTGTACAATGGCGCAGTACGTTCCCTTCCAGGAACTTCGAGCTGCGTCGAAAACGCATATGGGAACGCCTTCAGCGTGACCAGGCTCTGAATATGATGTGTAATCAGTCAAACAAGGGCGAGGCGTCACGGGCGGGGTGACGTCACGACCAGGAAGCATATAAGCACGTGCGGCGGAGCCGGCTTCAGCTTTTTGTCATTCAGCGAAGCGCTCTGTGTGTGTCAGTCTTATTTACTGTTGTTTGTCCTAGTTTTAAGTGGAAAGCATTCAGTATCATGCCAAAGCCAAGGGCAAGCTCAGGGGTGAAGCTTTCAGACCACGTTTTGAGTCGTGTGTGCATCCTTGCCCTCGCTATATCACGAGCGAGGACACACGCGATTTGTGCGTGGTCTGCCTGGGTGCGGAGCACGCAGAATCGGTCTCCGCACCCGGAGGGCTCTCTTCGAGAAGGGAGCCTTCGCGAGCTCCCCACGCGGTGCCGGTCCCGCTGCTGCCGAGGCAGAGCGGTGGCTGCACTCGTGGGGCTCGCAGGCTGATCTGGCTGGCGAGTGTGAGACGGGCATGTCCTTATCTCCTCCCGTATCCGCCAGATCTGGCGCCCCGTCTCTCGGTGTGGAAGCGGTCTCTTCCCCCGAGACGAGGGCTCAATGCTTCGTCTCTCTTCCTCTGAGGAGGTTGATGTGACAAGCGTTCACGAGGTTTGCGCCGCCTCTGTCACCCCAATATGATATAACTATGAGCTTTGCAAGCTGCAGTGTTTGCACTAGCATAAAATGAATAAAGCCGGTCCCGCTTCTGCCTTTAAATCAGAGAAAAAAAGGCAGAGCGGCGGCTGCGCTCGCGGGGCTTGCGGAGAGAAAAAAAAGAGAAAAAGGCTGATCTGGCTGGCGAGAGTCAGACGGGCATGTCCCTATCTCCTCCCGCGCCTGATCTGGTGCCCCGTCTCTCGGTTTGGAAGCGATCTCTTCCCCCGAGACGAGGGCTTGCCGCTGCGTCCTCCGAGGAGGTTGATGTGACGAGCGTTGACGAGGTTTCGCCGCCTCTCTCGCCCCAGAGAGCTACTTCTACACAGGAGCCTTCCGTTTTCCCCGATCTCCTCACCGAGGTGTCGAGATCGCGGGTGAAATCTTTTCGTCCCGGCCAGTCGTTCCAGCGCGGGTATGCGGCGATGCCGCGGGTTGAACAGACGCTTGCGAGCTATCTGTCTCCCTCCACGGCATCGCCTTTGAAGGCTCCTGCTCTGCTTACAACATCTTTGGTGGGCAGAGGGTATGCGCGCTCTCTAAACTCAGGTGGCTGCTGGATGGGCGCAGCCTCCTCCGCATACCAGCTCCTCGCGCAAAAGGTCCTGACGGGCGAGCCCCAGGACCGCGGAGGGCGACCCCTACTGGGGTGGAGTGGCTTGCACCGCCGCACTCGGTGACCACTTCACCTCGGTGCCCTCCAGGGACTTGTCTGCTGACCCTGCCGCTGTTCCAGGGCACAGCCGGTCCCAGCGAGTATATTTCTCAGGTTTGTCCGCCCGGCAGCGCGGAGCCAAGAAACTCGCCTCAGCCGCCAGATTACGCGTCTCATTCCGGTGCGCCGCATCGAGACAGCGGTCTGGCCGCTTCTCTGAACCCAGAGGTCAGTCTCGAGAGACTGATTCCCTTAGAAGATCATTGGGCAGCGAGCTGCCGAATGTGTCTCTTTGGGTCCTGCCTTGCAGGGTCTGGTTCGTTCAGAGGTCCTGACGGGTGAGCCCCAGGACTACGGAGGACGACCCCTACCGGGGTGGAGCGGCTTACACCGCGGCACACGGTGACCGTCTCCCCTCGGTGCCCTCCAGGGACTTGTCTGCTGACCCTGCCGCTGTTCCAGGGCACAGCCGGTCCCAGCGAGTATATTTCTCAGGTTTGTCCGCCCGGCAGCGCGGAGCCGAGAAACTCGCCTCAGCCGCCAGATTACGCGTCTCCTGCCGGTGCGCCGCTTCAAGACCGCGGTCTGGCTGCACCAGAGGTCAGTCTCGAGAGACTGATTCCCTTAGTAGAGCATTTGACAGCCTGGCAGCGGCTGCCGAATGTGTCTCCTTGGGTCCTGCAGACCGTAGCGAAAGGCTATCGTATTCAGTTCGGCGGGCCACCCCCGCCGTTCTGCGGGGTTGTTATGACTGCGGTCCGCCCCGGGCAGGCTCTGGTTTTGGAACAGGAAGTTGGTACTCTGCTGAGGAAGGAAGCCATCGAGTTGGTTCCTCCTCACGAGACCCAGTACGGTTTCTACAGCCGGTACTTCATTGTTCCGAAGAAGGATGGAGGGCTGAGGCCCATACTGGATCTGCGTCTACTGAACCGCTCAGTCAGAAAGCTGAAGTTCAGCATGCTTACTATCAAGCAGGTCGTGACTCAAATCAGGTCCGAGGACTGGTTTGTCACGATAGATCTCAAGGACGCATATTTCCATGTTTCCATCCTTCCTTCTCACAGGAAGTTCCTGAGGTTCGCCTTTGGGGGCAAAGCGTACCAATATCGGGTTCTTCCCTTCGGCCTAGCACTTTCACCCCGCACTTTCACCAAGTGTGTGGATGCGGCACTGGCCCCGTTGCGGCTTCAGGGCATCCGCATACTCAATTATATCGACGATTGGTTGATCCTCGCTCAATCAGAGCGGTTGGCGGTTCGGCATCGAGATGTCGTTCTCGCCCACATGAAAGAACTGGGGTTGAGACTGAACGCCAAGAAAAGTGTGCTTTCTCCGGTTCTGAGAATCACTTATCTAGGCGTGGTGTGGGATTCGACCACGATGCAGGCACGATTGTCCCCTGCTCGGATCGAGTCGATCCTTACTACAGTCAGGAGAGTGCGAGAAGACTAGTCACTCACTGTCAAGCAGTTTCAGAGACTGCTGGGGCTCATGGCAGCTGCGTCCAGCGTGATACCTTCTGGCCTGCTGTACATGAGACCCCTACGGTGGTGGCTCAAGACCAAGGGGGTCTCCCTGAGGGGAAACTCACGCCGCGCTGTCAAAGTGTCACGTCGTTGTGTCCGTGCCTTCCACATGTGGAGGAATCCTTGGTTCTTGTCCCAGGGCCCGGTGTTGGGAGCTCCTTGTCGCCGCGTCTCGCTAGCGACGGACGCTTCCCTCACCGGTTGGGGTGCGGTCATGAGTGGCCACCCTGCCCGCGGTCTGTGGAGAGGTTGCCACCTGACGTGGCATATCAATCAGCTAGAGATGTTAGCGGTGTTCCGTGCACTCAAGCACTTCCTCCCAGACCTGAGAGATCACCACGTGCTGGTGCGCACCGACAGCACGGCAGTGGTCTCTTACATCAACCACCAAGGAGGTCTGCGGTCGCGCCCCTTGTACAAGCTGGCACACCAGATCCTTGTGTGGTCCCAGGGCAAGCTCTTATCTCTGAGAGCTATGCACATACCTGGGCATCTCAATGTGGGAGCAGACATCCTGTCGAGGCAGGGGCTGAGGCCCGGGGAATGGAGGCTTCACCCCGAGGTGGTGAAGCAGATTTGGGGTATTTTCGGCCAGGCCCAGGTGGACCTCTTTGCGACTCAAGAGTCAGCACAATGTCCTCTCTGGTTCTCGCTGACCCCTCCAGCTCCTCCGGGACTGGACGCTATGGTACAGACGTGGCCGAGGCTCCGTCTGTACGCCTTCCCCCTGATCGCTCTGCTCCCTGGAGTTCTGGCGAGAGTGCGCCGGGACGAGGTCAGTCTACTGTTAGTAGCACCGTTCTGGCCGGGCCGAGTATGGTTCTCGGACCTGATATCTCTCCTCGACGGCACTCCGTGGGAAGTGCCCGTCAGGAGGGACCTCCTCTCACAGGCCGGGGGCACCGAGGTGCACCCTCGCCCGGAGTGATGGAAGCTGTTGGTGTGACCCCTGAGGGGGCACAGCTCATAGCTTCCGGTCTGTCAACCGAGGTTGTCGAGACCATCCTCCAATCCAGAGCTCCCTCTACGAGGAAACTGTACGCCTTGAAGTGGAGGCTCTTCACTTCTTGGTGCGGGGACCGCCAGCTCGACCCAGTCAACTGCCCCGTTGGTGCAGTACTGGAGTTCCTGCAGGCCCGTTTCTCCGCAGGGGTAACCCATTACACTGTTAAGGTCTACGTGGCAGCTATTTCATCATACCACGCCCTTACCGGTGGCCAGTCAGTGGGTAGACACCCCCTGGTTACACGTTTCCTCCGCGGTGCGCTGAGGCTGAGGCCTCCGGTACGATCTCGTCCCTACGTGGGATCTGGCTGTGGTTCTGGAGGCTCTGTGCAATGCACCTTTCGAGCCCATTCAGGAGATAACTGAGAGACTCCTCACTATCAAGACCGTTTTCTTATTGGCTATCACCTCTCTGAGGAGGGTGAGTGACCTTCAGGCCCTGACTACGGCCTCTATTCACTTTGCGCCCGGTTCGGCGAAAGTATTCCTCTACCCCCGCGTGGGGTATGTTCCGAAGTTCCCATCGGTCGTTCCACAGCCGGTCGTACTGCAGGCCTTCTGTCCTCCTCCCTTCGGGGAGCCAGACCAGGAGAAGCACAACCGTATGTGTCCAGTGCGAGCACTAGACGCATACATCCACAGGTCCTCCCTGTGGAGAAAGCGGACCAGCTGCCCGTGTGCTATGGTCCGCCTAAGAGGGGTCTTCCTGCTACGAAGCCCTCCTCTTAGTAGGTGGATTGTGGGTGCCATGGCTTTGGCATACGAGGCCTCTGAGCTCCCCCCACCGGTGGGAGTCAGAGCGCACTCAACCCGAGGTGTGGCGGCCTCCGAGGCCTTCTGGGCAGGTGTTCCATGCAGGACATCTGCAACGCAGCTGGGTGGTCCACGCCCCTGACTTTCGTTAGGTTCTATGACCTCGACATCCGAGCCACTCCCGGCTCCTCTGTCCTTTCGTCCTGACACCAGGCAGGGACTTGTCAGTCTGGCGGCTTGGTATCTCGTTCCCATATGCGTTTTCGACGCAGCTCGAAGTTCCTGGAAGGGAACGTCTCAGGTTACGTATGTAACCATGGTTCCCTGAAGGGAACGAGACGCTGCGTCGCGTTGCCACACTTCCGGCATCCCTGCCAGCGCTTGCTTCATGACTTGAAGCTGAAGCCGGCTCCGCCGCACGTGCTTATATGCTTCCTGGTCGTGACGTCACGCCGCCCGTGACGCCTCGCCCTTGTTTGACTGATTACACATCATATTCAGAGCCTGGTCACGCTGAAGGCGTTCCCATATGCGTTTTCGACGCAGCGTCTCGTTCCCTTCAGGGAACCATGGTTACATACGTAACCGGAGACGTTTTTCTCTAACCTTTTTCAATTTGAGGGGGGCAACAGCCTAGTCATTTCGTCTAGTTCATGTGTATTTATGGGTACACAGAGTAGTTGAGATAAATCAGGCAGGTTATTTGTGAATCTGTCTTTGGTGGCTGGAACAATAGTTCTGCCCGTACGATAACGCGGAGCCATATAGTTAATATCAGTAATACGCAGCATGCACGATACAAGGAAATGATCAGTAACATCATCACTTTGAGGTACGATATCTATATCGGTAAGATCAATTCCATGCGATATAATTAAATGTAGCGTATGATTAAAACGATGAGTGGGCCAGGTGACGTTTTGCTTGACTCCAAAAGAGTTTATTAGGTCAGTAAACGCAAGTCCTAACGCATAATTTGTATTATCAACGTGAATGTTAAAATCTCCGATAATTAGCACTTTATCAACATTGACCAATAGATCTGAGAGGAAATCTGCAAATTCTTTTAGGAAATCTGTATATGGCCCTGGCGGTCTATACACAGTAGCCAGAGCAAGAGACAGGAGAGATTTCTTTTATCTAACAGTGTAACATTAAGCAGAAGTATTTCGAATGAGTTAAACCTCCTGTATCCTGTTTTCTGAGTAACATTGAGAATATCACTATATATTGTTGCAACACCGCCGCCACGACCAGTCTGACGGGGCTCATGTTTATAACAGTAGCTTGGTGGAGTAGACTCATTTAGACCAAAATATTCATTTGGTTTAAGCCAGGTTTCAGTCAGGCAGAGTACATCAAAATTATTATCTGTGATCATTTCATTTACAATAACTGCTTTGGGTGCGAGTGATCTAATGTTTAGGAGCCCATGCTTTAAAAGTTGTTTTTGTTCATTTATGTTGTGTTTTTCTGGTTTAATCACGATCAGATTTTTTCTAGATCCTGCATTAAATTTGTATTTTGACCTCGCTATTCGGGGAACAGACACAGTATGTATAGATTGGACAACGCAATTACTTCTATCTTTTAAGTGGGTAGAACAAAAGTCATCATAGCAGTTATTTGAGAATTGGCTTACTAGTCAGATGGAGCGTAGCGTCCTGGACATGTTGTCCGACAGGAGTTCCGCTCCGACTCTGCTGGGGTGCAGGCCATCAGCACAGAAAAGCCTAGGACGCTCCCAGAAAATATTCCAATTATTAACAAAGAGCAGTTTCTGTTCTTTACACCATGACAATAACCATTCGTTTAAAGCAAAAAGTCTACTGAACGCACTTTATTTTTTTTCACACAATATTCCATCCCCTTCACTGATGTGTAATTATTTTGATCCATTGTACTGATACAAGTGTGATATGTGTTCAGTTTAAAGGTTTATGAGAACCTGGCCAATTAAGGCTCAACTCTAACAAAAAGAAGATCACTGCTGTTTTCATTTTATATATCCATCATCTTAATTGGTCTCTGTTAGCTTTTTGTTGACAAAATTCACTGCCCTTCTCATTATTCTTCACATCCTTGTCCCAGGATGTAAGTCTCAAATAAGACTTATTCATCACAAAAGAGAGATATCAAAGATATTAGAAGCCTACTGAAGTGTCCAAGAAAATTTAATTTATATGGTCTAGACAGGTTCACCTAGAGGACTTCTGTCCTAGCGATTGTTTTGATTGACACAAATGTAGAGTTCTGTTTATTTAGGAGGCTTAAATTTGTCACTTGTGAGGAGTACACATTAGAATACTTTTAGAATTAGTACTTTTCAAAGTAATATACTTTAAAATGCTGAACTGAATGTAATGTTTTCGGACACTTACTTGCATGTTGTTTACATGTTATTATAGTTAAATACAATTTTACATAATTACCAGTTGTCTTTGAAATATGGTTAAGTGTACATTTATGGTGAGCTAAAATATCCTTTGTAATTTCTATTGAAACTTGTATGTCATGGATTACATGTATACACATTTGTAATAATAACATTAAATGTAATAATGTAACACTGAATAACACATTACAGTTAAAATTATAATCAAATTATTGACATGTGACTTAATAAGTTAGTGTACTCTCTTTAGTTAAAAGTGGCGTTTTATCTAATTAATATTATGCTATCTGCAAGTACATTTTAAAAATATACTGGATTTGAAGTACATTACAACTAACTAAATTAATTAGGTGCATTGCTTTTTCACAAAGGGGTGGTTCACTCAAACTAAACAAACAAACAAACAAACATCTGAAATTATTTACTCCATCAACATATTTTACCATCTTTTTTAATGTTTTGTGTACATACAACATCTATGCAAAGTTGTTTTAAAGAACCCCACTGATTTTCATTATGTGAAAAAAAAAAAGAATCATACAGTTCTGAAATAACAGAGTCATTTTTTTTAATCAACTTATGTATGGGATAATGTACTGATATCATTAATAAAAGCCATACGACAGTTGTTCCAGCAGCTTATGTTCCTCAGACAAAGTGGAAACTTTGCTGACTGGATTTTTTTTTTACTTTTCCTTGCCTCGTTAAATGAGGTTAAAACACAATGGGAGAATTTATTTAATTACAGTCAATTAATTCAGTTGGTTCTACACCTAATTCTGTTTCAAGATTATTTTGCTTTTTACATTTGTTACAATCTTCTGAACATAAAGTTGCTTCAACGTGTATATCTTTCACCTTTACCTCTCACTCTCTCAAAAAATATGTGTAAATGATAAATATTACCTCAGGACAATTGATTTTTTCATGAGACTTGATGACATGACTTCTGGTGAGATGAGTACCCGCAAACAGTTGTGAAGTCCTCGCAAACGAGTGGGTTGTCAGCTGTCCCGTGACACTGATGCATCGGTTGCTATGTTAACTTGGCATTGCAAGAGTCAGATCAAAGGACCTCATAGAATCCTTTCTAACAACTATTTTACTGACCTGCCAATACTTCCCCTAAGACATAACCTAATATGTAGGCTGCATACTAGATTTCTGATATTTTCTGCATTTCTGTCAACATGCAGCATTGTGTGGTAATATTGTTTCCACTGCAGCCCACCTAAGAAAGACAACAAAGCAGAGTGAACTGTAGAATGTAAATCTTTTGACGTGATAATGAACAGTGACTAACTGCCTTATATGGAGTAGTTGTAACAAAGGGGTAAAATAATCCAGTCTAATTACAAAGATGACCCTCGGCCATGTGATGGAGAGGAATCTTGTTATCTCTCTAATGGAACTCTGTATTTTAGATGGAGCTAGAATCTTTGACAACTCTTACAGAGAAAAATTCAACTTTACACCTTGGAATTTTGGTTCATTAGTGTTTCTGTGCGAGTGTGATTAGAGATATGTGACCTTAGTGAGACCAATTACAGAGGCAGGGTTAGAGAATTACAGTGCCACTGGAAGAATACTCTTGCTAATTTGTCACTTTCACAGCACGTCAAAACATCACACATTTACTTTAAATCAGTGGTTCTCAAACTTTTTTGGTCCGGCCCCCCTTAAACCTATAAAAAAATCCAGAACCCCCCATCCTGCCCGAATCCCAATCCCACCTCAGACTACCAAAAATGTCACTAAACATTAGGAAAACGTAATGTGTTTTTAATTTACAAAACCTACAGGGAAAAAAAAAAAAACACCTGCATCACTTGAAACACTGAAAAATATCATAGAGAGAATAACTGTTATATATATTTTTTGTAGGTTTCATGCTGTCCGCTAAGGCATAGGACACACAGGCCTTTCCTCCTCACCAACAACATTGAAAACCATTTCTACCCTTACCCATTATAATCAGTGATGCTGTCTACACTGGTTGTGGTGAGTGAAGCCAAGAGCAAGATATGCCTCGTCATATTTTCTGTGTTTAGCTTTTGAATTACCAGAATCTGCCTGGGTCTGTGCGACTTCATCTATGGCTTTTCTCTTCCCTTTCACAAACCGATCGTTCTGCCATTCTAAGCTACGTCCGTTGGCTGTTACTGTTTTATTTATTTTCTCTTTCTGCAGATGGCCTACGTCCCCCCTGCAGTACCGTTATTCTCACTTACGGTGGGGAAAAAAAATATTTGATCCCCTGCTGATTTTGTACATTTGCCAACCAACAAAGAAATGATCAGTCTATAATTTTAATGGTAGGTTTATTTGAACAGTGAGAGACAGAATAACAACAAACAAATTCAGAAAAACTAAAGTTATAAGTTGATTTGCATTTTAATAAGTGAAATAAGTATTTGACCCCTTCGCAAAACATGACTTAGTACTTGGTGGCTTTTACGGCGTGACTGACACAAGAGACGTGCAGATCCATCTGCAAAGTTTTATTTTAAAATGTGATCATAAACAGGCAAGGGTCAGACAATGGCAGACAGGTATATTGAGGCAAGACAAAAGAGTTGTCCAGTAAACAGGCATGGGTCAATTGGCGGCGAACGTAATCCAGAGGGCGAGGCAAACGGGTAATCCAACAGACAGGCAATGAGCAAACAAGGTCCGAAATGGCAAAACAATCCATGACAGGCAGATGATCAGGAAACAGGCAATCAGGCAACACGACGTGACTAGACTTAGACTAGAAACTAGATACTAGGAAAGGGAACTGGCTCCGTAAAGTTGCTATCACTAACAGAGAGATAAGCACAAACAATACCCGGCGATATGAAAAGGGTCTGAGTGGGTGTTATATAGTGGGTGTGTGACTCAGACTTCAGAATTCAGACTCAGCAGCAGCATTTAGACAGACAGACAGCTCAGATTTAGATTCCTTGACAGAAACAGGCAAGACAGACATTTAAAAATTAGACACATTATTTGAGACTAGACGGACAGAGAGTTCACAATCAGCCACCATGGCTGGTTCAGAACAGAACGAGATTTCAGACATGGCTTCCTCGGATGGTTCAGAGCAGGACAAAAGTTCAAAAGCAGCCTCTGTAGCTGTGACAGGACAGGCAGAGATTTCACAGATGGGATCCTTAGCTGTGACAGGATAGACAGGGAGATCACAGACAGCCTCCATAGCTGTCACTGGACTAATATATAGAAATTAAAAATGATCCTTGCTCCTACAAGCATTAGAATGGCAGTAGGCAGGTGTTTTTTTCAACAGTCCAAATGTAGTCAAATAAAGCGCATCCATCCATAGTAAAACGTGTCTCACATGGGTGAATAAAAGACTCCTGTAGTGATTGATGCAGTTTTGTAAGAAAAATATCCATATTTAAAACACTTTTCTCCAATTTCCACTAACTGTCGTAGGTGGAAGCCATTCCAGGCAGATGACGTAGGACGTAGGCATAGCGCACACATCCGTGATTAGTGACGAACGAGGAAGCGTGGAGGAGAGAGCAAAACAAAACAGCGGACACGAATTAGAAGCACAAAACGAGGATTTGTAAAGGAAAATGTCTGAGGATTTCGATATAAGCCAAGAGGAGACTGGTTTTAATTTGCTAAAGAAAGGAAACTTTGCTTCCTTTGCTCCTTTAAACAAACTTGTGAGACTAGCATATTGCAGCGGTGCATGCACTGTGCATACCTCCTACATCATCTGCCCGGAACAGCTTGCACATATGACAGTTAGCGGGAGTGAAAGAAAAGTGTTTATAATGTTTTATATATAGATATTATTGGGGGAAAAAAACATATTGATTCGCTACTGTCACAGATCGGATAGGCTCAATCAGCAGTCAATCACAGCGCACTCCCTCACCTGAATTCTAAGCACCTGCACCTGTAAGTCATCAATGGAAATCATCCCGCACTCCTCAAATACTCACACCTCACAACACTCCAGTGTCCGTTTTCGTTCCTACAAAGAGGACTACTATAGCTATCATATCTCTTTGCTTGATACTTACCGTCTTGTTTACTTACCTGCTGTGTTCCATCCCAAGTGTGTCTTCCAGCCATCCCAAGTCTGTCAGCTCCCGAGTCTCGTCCTGATCCACTGTGTTGGTGAGGTGTGCAGTTACTCCTTTTCCATGTCTCCTGTTTGGAAAAAGATATTCAAGTTACCATCCCTCCAGAACACAGAAGAATCCTAGTATCATCACTTAACTGATTCATTCCACTACCTCTAGTCTGTCAATAAAGCCCGTTAACATCACGTCACTCAGTCTGTGTCCTACTTCTGTAACAGCTACGTGAGGCCTTTATACATCCCCCCCAGGAGTGAGGCACGTTGTATTATGGATGGATGCACTTGATTTGACTACTTTTGGACTGTTGAAAAAAAAACCCCACCCGCCAACGGCCATTCTAACGCTTAGAAGCGCAAGGATAATTTTTAATATAACTCCGATTAGATTCCTCTGAAAGAAGAAAGTCATATATACCTAGGATGCCTTGAGGTAGAGTAAAACATGGGCTAATTTTTGGGTGAACTAACCCTTTAATTTAACAATTTTGTAATCATTAAATCAGTGACCGAAAGCACCATTACAGAACATTATCATATTATGATTGAATTAATGAATGATGCATTTTTTATATAGTGCTTTATTGTGTATTGCTGTACACCCAATGTGCTTTACAATCGTGGGGTGGGGAGGGGGTCTCTCCTCAACCACCACCAGTGTACAGCATCCACCTGGATGATGCAACGGCAGCCACAGTACAATGGCGCCAGTGCGCTCACCACACATCAGCTACAGGTGGAGAGGAGAGAGAGACATAGAGCCAGTCAAGTGGATGGGGATTATCAGGAGGCCATGATTGACAAGGGCCAGTGGCGGCAATTTGGCCAGGATGTTTTACCAGGACGGGTTACATCCCTACTCTCTGCGAAAAGTGCCATGGGATTTTTAATGACCACAGAGAGTCAGTACCTTGGTTTAACGTTTCATCTGGAGGAGTTCCCAATTACCTATATCGACGGTACTTTTTGACAGTATAGTGTCCCCGTCACTATACTGGGGCATTAGGACCCACACACACCACAGGGTGAGCACCCCCTGCTGGCCTCACTAACACCTCTTCCAACAGCAACCTAGTTTTCCCAGGAGGTCTCCCATCCAGGTACTGACTTGGTTCAACTCTGCTTAGCTTCAGTGGGCAACCAGTCTTTGAAAATAAGCTCATATTAATAAGCAGTCGCTAATTATTTATGATATCATAATAAAGCTCACTGTAACTTGAGTAGGCTATTTGTTCATCCACACTTGCACTACCTGCACATGAGCGAAACGTCCACGGGAGCGCCAGACGTGGCTATTTATTTGTATGGTAACAAATGAATTGAACTAACAAAGCGACTACATATATAAACATTTTAAAAGCAGTCTGCAATGTCACCTCACAGTTAGCTTACCCATTAAATCAGTAAACACTATGTGAGATTACAGTTTCGCTACAGAGCACGTTGGAACAATCCTAACAGTGTCCCTTCTTCTCTTGAAAAGTGGCTTTATGTCAAATGCTCATCAGCAAAGAGAGTTGCTGCGTCCCAATGTGCCTACTTATACTACACTTGTACTCTTTTGGTGAAGAAAAAGTATACACTTTTGAGTGTGTAGTAGAAGAGTAGGCAAGCTTTGGGACATACTATCAAGTCACACTACTGCGTCTTTAACGGACCGCTCTGTCGCATCTGTTACACGCACCATGTCACTGTAAACTGGCCTGTCAATCATCTTGTCACAGTTAACATCCTCTTTAATTAAACTTCCTACCATATTGAAGAGAAAAGAAGTAGCTCATTGATCTGCCAGTCGTGGGTCTTTCATGTGTAGAACTCTGTTCATATTTTCTGCATAATGATGCATTTAAAGTTAATGACCAAATGGATGTTTATAAAAAATTCACATTGCTGAAGCAGATTAAATATAACACGGATAACGATAAATAAATATTTTTTACCAGGTTAAATGTTGATTATTAGTAACTCAAACCCATTTTTGTAAACCTCTCTACCTAGCGGTTGATCGTACAATGTTTGTAGTTTTTCTAACATGTTTTATTCGTGTTTGTAGTTCTGGTTGAATCCTTCGTCAAAGCACAATGGATTGTGGGCAATTTTAGCCATTAGAATGTGCACGGTTCCACACTTCAAAAATCGACCTGAAATAGTAGACCATACGGGAACTTTTGGCATACTATTTTCAAGATGCTATGCTTTGCGACACACTTATTGTAATCTCACATACTATTTAGGATGGATAGTATGAACATTGGGACGCAAGGGAGTGTGTCTGAGCTATTCCTATAGTCCTACTAATACAGTATGAGGCAGCTGTGAACTAGTAATGAGTGCTGATGAGTCTGGGCAAAGGATTATGGGAAATTAAGTCCTGAGTGATTGGCAAGGTACAGGATGAAGTTCCCTCTAGAAGAGCTCATGGGCACTCCAGCTGGTGATCGTGACAGCATCATACCTACTGTACAGACACACAGGCTTGGTGATGTGAACCACTGTGTTTGACAATGAAAAAATATTTAGGAGCACAATTGCGACTGACCCGATCAGCATATTTGTATTTGTGTTTGTGCTGAGGAAGCTATAAAGGTTTCTAACGTTTTTGCAGCGTTGAGTAAGCGTTGAATGATGTATCACATAACAAAAAAAGTGTGTAATAAAAAAGTTAATATTAAGTGACTTATTGTCTGACTACAACACCATTGCATTATTTTGCTCTATTTCATCAACGAAAATAGTTTCAAACAAAGTCCCAGGCAAGCCGCATATGATTGGATATTAACATCTCCATTCAAACACAGCAGTGTTTCGTTTATGAATGAACTGCGTTTTTAAACGAATCCGGTGAGTCAATGATTCAATTACCCATTCATAAATACAGTCACGTACTTCATTCCTGAATGAATCAACCGTTCGAACTAATCAATTGAATGAATGATTCCATTATAAAATCAGTGACATACTGCCACCTATTGGCTGTTTTAGTTAAATTTTTTAATTATCTTTTCTGTTATTTAAATAATTTTATATTTCTACATTCAAAATTGTATATTTAAAACATTAACCTCAACATGAATTTATGAATTTAATTGCACTTATGCAACCTCTGAGCCTCATTAAACAATACATCTACAAGCCACTTGTGTGTTCTTCTGTGCCACCTCTGTAGTACAAATTTATTTCTTAAATACTGATTTCATTTGATTGGTATCTTATTCTACTTCTTATTCTACTTGTTTTTATTCTGTTATTTTAATTAGAAATTATAAAAGCGTATTAATATATTTTGAATTTGACAAAAGATTACATACTTTTAATAAAGTTAGAAAAATGTCATTACAAAGGTAAAAACATTTAAAAAACATTAAAAAAATTCCCTGTAAATCACTTTAAGTAGTGAAATATCACCTCGTAATGGGAAGGTAAATTTTTTATCAGAATTTTTGATCATTGATTTGAAGGTGCTCCTAAATTTTTGACCGTGCTCCTAAATTTTTTAGATTAGGAGCACAAGCGCTCCTAAAAAGAAAAGTAAGCGTAGAACCCTGCTATAAGCAGATATTTTAAAAATATATTATATATTTTATATTATAATAATATGTAGATTATCAAAGTTGGAGACCTATGAAAGTTTATGTAAATTATATGTTGTTACAATTTACACATTTGTGATGTGCAAATTTGTCTTCTTTTGCCTTATTTGTTATTCACTGTTACATTTTGGAAATAAAAAGCACCGCAAAAACCAAAGCCTGTGTGTGTGTACATGTTTGTGTGTCACCACTGCCTGTATTTGGCGCTAGTGAGCAGCTGATCTTAATCAATGATGAATAATTGTCATGCCAACAATTTCCCTTTACAAAAAACATGCAAGATCCACTCCTCATTTAATCCCATCAGGGTTAATGATTTCAACTCAAAAATCCAAAAAGTGTCTCTTTGTAACAATTTTCAATCACAGTTACCTCCTCTGCTATGCAAGAGACCCAGGAATTTGAAATCAGAAAGAGAATGTTTTGCAGACTCAAAATGATGAAAAACCGGAGAAGTGTGATGTCTCTTGATAGTACTCGTATGTTCAGCAATTCTAGTGTGCAATGCACGTTTTGTTTTACCAGCATACAGTAAAGGGCAAGAACACAAATATAAATCACATGTTGTTTTACATGTGATCAATTGTTTAATTTTGTAAATTTTACCCGATTGTGGATGTGTAAATCAATTGCATTTTAAATAATGAGAACAGGCAACACAATCTTTACACGGAAAATTTCCATGGGCATCAGAGAGGGTCCCAAGAATGGGAATGTGGGTATCTGCACACATCAATTTATCTCGTAGATTTGTAGGCCTGGAGTAAACAAAGAGAGGTGGATCAGTGAACAGGCCTGACAAATCACAATCACTCTGTATGATATGCCAATGATTATTGATTGACTTAGATTTCTGGACTCGAAGGACTAAAAGTAGATTTAAATACACAAGAAAACTTCTTATTTTGGGGGGTCAAGATGGTAACTTCTGGCAAAGATCTAATTTTGTCTAATGCAGTATCTAGCCACTTGATTGGATATCCCCGAGATCTAAAGTCACTATATAATTTCTGGGCTTTGGCTTCAAAATCATCCTTGTTAGAACAAATGCGAAAAAGTCTCATAAGCTGACTATACGGCAGACCTCATTTCAAAGACATGGGAGGAGCAATCTTTGCATGTAAAAGACTGTTTTTTTTGCAGTTTCCTTTCTATACAGAGAAATACGAAATTCTATACGAAATTGAAATCTCACATAGTGTTTAATGATTTTATGGGTAAGATAACTGTGCGGTGACACTGTGGACTTTCAGTCAGGTTTCAGGCCTCACCATAGCACAGAAACTGCACTTGTTAAAATTACAAATTACTTGCTTCTTGCTTCAGACCAAGGCTGCATCTCATTACTAGTATTACTTAATCTTAGTGCTGCGTTCGACACTATAGACCATGACATACTCATAGATCGATTACTAAACTATACTGGTATTCACGGGCAAGCTTTAAGGTGGTTTAGATCCTACCTGTCCGATCGCTACCACTTTGTTCATTTAAATGGGGAGTCATCTCAATTATCACCAGTAAAGTATGGAGTACCACAAGGATCTGTCCTAGGTCCTCTGCTATTTTCAATATACATGATGCCCCTTGGTAATAATATTAGAAAATACGGGATTAGTTTTCATTGTTATGCTGATGATACTCAACTATATATCTCAACAAGACCAGATTAAACTTCTCTATGAAACTATCTAAGAAAATTGATTGTGTAAAAAAATTTAAAGATTGGATGACCAATAATTTCCTCCTATTAAATTAAGATAAGACAGAGATATTACTTATTGGACCAAAAAACAGTACACAGAATCTCTTGGATTACAATTTACAACTAGACCGATGTACTGTTACGTCCTCTAAAGTCAAAAATCTGGGTGTTATATTAGACAGCAACTTGTATTTTGAAAATCATATTTCCCATGTTACAAAAACAGCATTCTTCCATCTTAGAAACATTGCCAAGCTTTGAAACATGCTACCTGTTTCTGATGCAGAAAAGCTAGTTCATGCATTCATGACCTCTAGACTGGACTATTGTAATGCACTGCTAGGTGATTGTCCTGCATCTTCAATAAACAAGCTACAGATAGCCCAAAATGCAATGGCTAGAGTTCTTACCAGGTCAAGAAAATATGATCATATTACCCCAATTTTACAGTCTCTGCACTGGCTAACTATTAAGTTCCATATCATTTACAAAATATTATTACTTGCCTATAAGGCCCTAAATGGTTTAGCTCCTCGTCTTCTACCACGCTACAATCCAACCCGCTCCCTAAGTTCGCAAAACTCTGGACTTTTGGTAGGACCTAGGATAGCAAAGTCCACTAAAGGAGGTAGAGCTTTTTCACATTTGGCTCCCAAACTCTGGAATAGCCTTCCTGATAACGTTCGGGGTTCAGACACACTCTCTCTGTTTAAATCTAGATTAAAGACACATCTCTTTAGCCAAGCATTCACATAATGCATCTTATAATCTTGTACTGCAGTTATATCTGATCAAATGTACATTATTATTATTCTTTAACTTGGGTTGAACAAATTATTTTTGCTTAGATGGAACAGAAGCTACGCTAATTATGTCTCTATTTGTTTCTCTGTTTCTGTCACAGGATTAGCATCCTATGGTAATTAGGAATTACAGAAGCTTCAGTCTGGATCCAACCCTTAAATGATCTGAGATGACGAACACCTGAGAAAAGATAATGCCAACCCCTCAGAGGACCTCAGAGGATGCCAATGCTCAGACAACATACAGAATTACCAAATTTTGCCATAAGTTAAATATATTAAGGTTCTGCAATATATAAAAAATATTGTGGAAACTTAATTTCCTGTAGAGCTGCTTTGCAACGATTTGTATCGTAAAAAATTTGTCTCGTACTGTATTGTGTATCTTGTCAGTGTGTACACTTGCTTGGCCATTTTTATTTGATAAACAGGAAAGTGGGTTCAAGCGCCAGCAGAAGGCAGTGTAATGAAATAGTCTTTAAGAGAAGCAGTCTATCAGCGGAAGTTTAAAATCAGCTCGTAAGTGTATTTACTTGTCTCAGTGTTTAGCGCATTTGCCGTTGCTAGGAAACGCTTATTTTTGTTTACTGTGTTGAGAGGTACTGAAATCGCGTTTGGTCTCGTACTGTATCGCGTATCGTGTCAGTGTGTGCACTTGCTTGGCCATTTTTAGTTGATAAACAGGAAAGTGGGTTCATCTGAATTGAAATGGTGATTTGTTGGATTGGTGTAAAAAAGGTTATTATACCGCGGCAGTCGTCGTATGAAGCCCTCCTAGTGTGAAGACCGAAGAGTGTAAAGACCATCAACTCTACCGTGCGACTCCACCGGGCAGGGACATCGGCAAGGGATAGAAGTATCGCTTTTTATTTTAGTTTTTTCATTTATATGTTTATTATTTAAATGTTGTTATATGCATGTGTCAATTTTATTTAATTTCTTTATTTTCTTAAATATGTGGGTATATAGTATTTATAGAGTTGTAACTTTTAGTTTTAGTTACTTTTTCTTATTTGTAAGTCGCTTTGGACAAAAGCATCTGCTAAATGACAAAAGTAAGTAAGTAAGTAAAAAGGCGCTATACAAATTAAAAATTGAAATTTTTTTATCAACCAAACTTTTGCACTTTGCACTGCTCTCTCTCTCTCTCTCTCTCTCTCTCTCTCTCTCTCTAATTAAATCTGTGAAAAAAAACTATGAAGGCTTTATTTTTCAGAATGTCTACAATGTTCCGTTATTTTCTGAAAGGCTGAAAGGCTCATGGGAGGCAATAAAAACCCCTGTACATTTCTGCTTGGCATTGAACAGAATACTGGTTTTCTAGAAACTGGAGTTATTGCTGTAACATATCTTGTTTTGTTTCTCTGAGCAATGGTATCATTGTGCCCGTAACTCCAAGTACTTGCAATTAGTCAAGTAAACAGACTAAGTGCAAACTCTTCTCGAAGCAAGCTGAACAGGACTGTTTGCATGAAATAGTCATTAGTTACAATCTGGAGGACAAAAGTAGATAAACATGGCCTTGTCCACCTTAAACTGCAGATCTTCAAGGTTAAGAAAAGTCTGTCTGTGAATCAGATTTGATCAGATTTGCATATACTTGACCTGTACATACATAGTCGCCTATATTATATATTATATATTGTTTCTTTTTTTTGCTGCTTTGTACATTGGTTATTGGCTATTTCTTGTTATTTTGTTTTTATTACCTGTGTCCTGTCCTGTTACTGTCTTTCTGTTGCACTGTGGAGCTTCTGTCACTACAACAAATTCCTTGTATGTGTAAACATACTTGGCCAATAAAGCTCATTCTGATTCTGATTCTGATTCAGATGTACTATATGCCATGTGTTATGCTGAATGGATGAGGGGGTCTGTAGGGATCAGTCTTAGTTATAGATTGAGAGTACCTCACACACTCCAATGCTTCAAAAAGACCAAGGTGTTAAGCCCAAGGTGTGAGATCTTTGGATCAGCAAGCATCATCACTAAATAAAAGTGCCCTTTGTGCTTTCGATGGCATTCGGTAGTCCTGACTACAGTTTGCTGACTTGTATTACACAGTACCAGACTCTGCATTCCTGTGACAAGCCATGTAAGTAGCTGTGTACTTGATGGATGACTCTTATTTTCTTGGCAGCCTTGAACTACTTTAATGTTTATCTTGATATCTCCCTGATGGGCTCCCATTCATCTCGTACAGTTCTCAAAAAGGAGGACTGAGAGTGAGTATCTCAATCAATAGAGATCTAAAATGTAATAATATAATGACACCTGTGCATCTCACCTGTGTGAGAGAACACACATATAGGCTGGTGAGGAATTTAAAACTGTTTCTGTCTATAGCCAGATTAAAAATTTAGAATACAATGTAAATACACCCTTTAAAAAACAGCTCAGCCTACAGTTCAGTTCAGTTCAGTCAGAATGATTATAAAGTGTTATGAGTACTTGTTTATATAGTACTTCTGTTCTTTCTTCACTGCAGAACATGTAAAATTAATAACAATCAATAAGTGCAATTTATGACACTCTAAACAAAAGTTTGTGAATGATTTATTTTAATACATAATTTTATGTTTGTTTGCATAATCCAGTTTAGACAGACAACAAAAAAGATTACAAAAGGCTCTGAAACATATCCACCAATACTGCCCAGGGGGAAAAAGGTTTTGAATAATTGTTGACCTTTTGTGAAAACTATTCACTGAGAAAAAAAATAACAACAAGAACTTCATACCTAATTTCAAATTAGCAAATTCAAATGCAAAAGCTTCTAAGTGTTGTCTGAAATATTCATATAAAATTTGCATTTTTATCAGGATACTATGATTAGGTTCAGTAAATTTACTCTTAAAGTGAAAGTGAAATAACTGAACATAAATATAGGAGCTATATAACTATCGGGTTTCTGGCTGCACAGACAGGTCTCTTTCCAACATTTATTTATGTCCCTACATGCAAAATCATTAAACATATTTCATCTCAGATACAGGTTCGCTAATGATTTTAAGCTCATTATGGCAAAGCAAGTAAGCAATAATGTGTACAGTATGCTGTCCTCCATTCTGTTTTAAGCCAAGGTCTATAAGGCAGAAGAACTATTTATAGTCAGCTTTACCACTGTCTGTTTAAAAACAGATTGCTATGGATCAATCTAATGGATTTTGAAGGAGTGGAGATATTTCACACTTGAAACTGATATTTACTGTACGGATCCAGACAGATAAAAATTTCCACTGTGTAGGCAGTGAGCCATAAACAAATTTCCTCAGCAACAACTGCAGTGCTTGAGATGAATTGATAGCATACAACATGTTATTTTAGGTGATTCCATCTGTTTTTCAGTAGTGAGGCATCATTTTGTTTCTCTCCAACTATTCCAAAGGAGGAATATGATCTGGGATTACACTGAAATCTGTTCAGAATGTCTCAGCTTTCTTGCAGAAACATATCTCTGCAATGTGTTCAATTATGTTTCAATAATATTCCATAAAACATTGCTGCAGCATGGCACATAAGCTTTTAAGTTTTCAAAAAGATAAAATCCATGATTAGTGACTGAACTGATCTTGGGGCATTTATCCAAGATAGCCGTTAACCATTTAACCAGTTTTATGTTTTTAAGGCAATGCATATAAACAATTTTGGACAGACAAAAAAATTAAATAAGCCTCTTGAGGTCTCAGCAAAAGATGAGCTCTTAAGGTATTTACTTTGTAGTTTGACTTTAATAGAGAAAGATAAAGCAAAAGTACACACTCCTAACATTGAACAGTTTAAGCATAAAATGTCAAAACAAACCTACCTAATATTCAATAATAAGCTGTAGATGATATATCCTTAGAAAAATATAACATAACCAGTTATGTGAAATGGACACGAATCAGGTTGTAAGGTGAACATCTATCTTTGAATAGATCAATTTCAAAGGCTTTAGTATCTACTTTTTTCTTTCATTTTTTTATTATTATTAATTTAATGTTATCTTTAAAATAATCTTGTCACAGCAGAACTGTAATGTTTTTTTTGCTTTCACTCTACTTATGCTCTTGAAAAAGATAGCTGGAGCTCTAATTCATTTCTGCCACTGAAGGATAAGCTGGGCATTACCACAAACATTATCACAAGATGACCTGCAATCGTATTACGGTTATTGCAAGTAACAGGTGAACATTTATCTTTGAATAGATCAATTTCAAAGGCTTTAGTATCTACTTTTTTTCTTTCATTTTTTTCTTATTATTAATTTAATGTCATCTTTAAAATAATCTTGTCACAACAGAACTGTAATGTTTTTTTGCTTTCACTCTACTTATGCTCTTGAAAAAGATAGCTGGAGCTCTAATTCATTTCTGCCACTGAAGGATAAGCTGGCCATTACCACAAACATTATCACAAGATGACCTGCAATCGTATTACGGTTATTGCAAGTAACAGATGACCCACTGTATTATTATTGATGCATTTTTATCATCCCTTAGGGTCCATTGCTGATTGATGTTGTCTAGCAATAGAGACATTATTGGTTCAGATATAGAATGTATACATTAACAAAAATAATTGATTTGCACAAACTCCCATCATGTTAATCTTGTTTCCAAAACATAAAAATAGCTTATGTGTCCAAGTACGTTTCATTTCTTGTTTTGAAACATTTTTGGACACCAGTGGGGATTTCTTTAAGACTGCAAGGGAAGCTCGGCTTCCCCTATAATGTCAAAAAAATTATGGTCAAACATGTACTATTGTGTTAACATTTTATTGATTAAAAATGCGTTAGAACACGTTCATCTCGAAGACGAGTTCGTTCAGAATCAGCTACATATAGCAGCTGACTCGATTTCCTTCTCATATATTCCTGTAGCGTCACAATGTATTTCCCTGTTGAAGCCTAGCGTCCATTGACTTCTATGGGGCTGCTTTGAACAGTTTTTTTTCAGTGCTTCAAAACTAGACGGTCATTGGATAAATGCTGCGATTATGTCCCGCCCCCGGACGCTCAGCGTCTCTGGGGGTGAATGGAGGAGTGGGCGGGGCTGGACTCCGGGCTTCTGCGTGATGATTGGAGGGTCTGTCGAAAGACTGCATCTCCTTTTGATTGACAGCGATTGTGTCCTATAAGAAGTCGCTGATGCTGAAGCTATTCGAGCCAGTGTTGCCAACTTAGCGACTTTTCAGACCACCCTAGCGACCTTTTCCCCAAAAGCGACTAGCGACAAATCTAGCGACAAATCTAGCGACTTCTTTGACAAACCTTAGCGAGTCTCTGTGATCGCTGGTACTGCCGCAACGGCGCGAGGTCAGCGCGCACGCACCTCTTTCTCTGTTCAGTGAGCGGCTGAGAGGAGCAGCGCGTTCAGTTCAAATAGATATTATGTTGCTTCTCTAATTTTACATGCATCTAATTTATAGCCGAAACCACAGCACAGGATTTGTCTTATCTTTTGTGTAATATTTGATTTCATCAGACGACGGCTCGATTATAAATTAGGATTTTTGTGCAGACTAACTTCTTGGGAGGGAGAGCTGGTTATGTATTCTTAAAGGGCTGCGTTTCAGTGACTATTTCATATTTATTCCGTTGACTGACAACATAAACAGTAAAATATATAAAGGAAAACAGTTTTATTGAGAATTTGGCTACATCAAAATACAGTATGAGCACAGAGAGACAAACAAATGTTAAAGGCAATATGACACGATGACGTCATGGATATGCTAATTAGCGCATGACGTCATCTGGCCACATTTAGCGACTTTTCAAACTGGCTTTAGCTACTTTCCATCGAAAGAAGTTGGCAACACTGATTCGAGCTCAGTCCCATAGTGGACTTTGCAAGTGTAGTCAAAAGACAAACTGCTGCAACTATTTCTTGATATTTGCTTGGCGAAATTGCTGGCCAATTTTCATTATACATTTCACACAATTATACACCACATTCCTTGTTTCAGTTTAACCTAATTCCCACATTTCCTCCATCGAGTTTAATATGTTTTTTTTACATTGTTTGTTCATTCATGCAGTAGGCCAGGCGGTGAACTAGCCAGATAGCAAACTGCACACGATGGCAGAATTTACGTATAAATAAATGGACAATTTTTATGATGTAGGCCGAAAATGAGCTTCCCCTCTTTGAAAGACCAGCAGCCGCCACTGTTGGACACATACGCCACATGTAAAAATGTATGATAGTATATGTATCATTGTATTAGATAACAAAATAGCAAACGATTTGACTTTTATTTGAAGAGAAAAGAAAAAGACTAGATAAGATAGCACAATCACTTCTTTCTAAAATAATAATACAATAGGTAATACATACTCAGTATAATGTTAGTAAAATAGTAAAGTGTTTGGAGTGAAAAACTGCCTGTTACGGACTGACAGAGTCGAGAGACATGCGGATCCGTCTGCAAAGCTTTATTCTTAAACATGGTCAAACAGGCAAGGGTCGGACAATGGCAAACAGGTATTTAGAGGGCAAGACAGAAGAGTACTCTAGTAAACAGGCATAGGTCGATCGATGGTGAACATATTCCATAGGATGAGGCAAGTGAATAATCTACAGACAGACAATAATCCAGGCAAGGTACAAACAGAGTCCAAATGACAAGACGAGAGAAATCCAAGACAGGCAGGCGATCAGGAAACAGACAATCAGGCAAAACTTGACGTGACTAAACTGGACTAGAGTAAGGAACTAGGAACTAGACAAAACTCAGACTGGAAACTGGCTCCTTAAAGTGCTACCACTAGGAGAGTGATAAGCGCAGACAATGATTGGCCCTGAATAGTGGTTAGGGCCTCGTATTTAAAGCCTGCAGGTGAGACTGCAATCAGTGCAATGGAGCATGGGAAATGTAGTCCAGGGTGACGTGAAACAGTTTGTGTAGTGTGGCGAGCAGATGAAAGACCATGGACAGGATTCATGAGACTGGCTGCTGATAGTTTTAGCTTCACAGATAAAACCAAAGCCATCAGCAAACTGTCACGACAAAGGCTAGGAGACACAGAGTAATGTGGTCAAACAACGTTCTTTATTAAAGGAACTGAGGAGAGAAACCAGGATGATTGCGTGAGTGAAGCCCAAAGTGACTAGGTGCTGATGGCTGGCCTTGCCGTGACTGACTGATGGGCTAGGATCGCTAGCAGGAATCCGGGGAGTGATGGAGAACAGGAGCAGTGGAGAAACAGGAACTCTGAGGTAGGGAAACACACAGGTAAGTATATAGGTCTGGCTTGGTTCTAGGTGTGAATGGTAGACCGGACGAGGAAGGAGTGTGGAGAGTGAGTAGATATGATGGAGGTTGATTGGCTGCAGCAGGTGCAGGGAATCAGAACGCAGGTGACTGTGATCTTGTAAACGAGGGTGGTGATGACTGCAGTGACTGTGGTGACAGAGACTCGCTGACATTACCTCCCCCTCCCGGAAGGTACGTCCCACACCATTACAGTCACATCTGGGAGGGGGGGCCTGGAGGCCAGTGCAGGGCAGGGACACAGGGGAAGCCTCCAGGGCGGATCCAGGGACTCGGGAGACCATGGTCGATCAGGAGACTCAGGGAGCCATGGCGGGACAGGAGGCTCGAGGAGCCACGGAGGGACCGGAGACCCGGGAGGCCACGGCGGGACAGGAGACTCGGGAGGCCATCGCGGGCCAGGAGACTCGGGAGGCCACGGCGGGACCGGGAGCCCGGAAGGCCATGTTTGCCATATTCTCGGGCAGCGGGCTTGCCATATTTTCTGTCGACGAGCTTGTTTTGGCTGCAAACGGCGGCGGGCTCGGGAAACGAGGGGAAGATTTCAGCACTGACCGGACAGATGTTACGCATGGGTCTAATACATTAGCCCCCAAGTCAGCGCTGTTGGAGACCCACTTTCGGGCTCGCGGGAACACCAGGGGACGTGGGCTGCTGCAGTCATTGATCTGGCACGGGGAGCTGGTCGGGACTCCGGCTTGGGATCGGAGACTCTCCAAACAACAGATGACTGTCTCTCGCCAGTTTAGTTGGGAGGTGTCTGGGAGCTCCACTGTCTGATGAAGAGATATCCCGAGCAGGAACAGAGTCTTGAGGGTTTCACTGTCAAGTGAGCTGGTGAGGGCGAGTGGTACAAATGCCCTAGCAAACTCCAAGGGATCTGGATTTGTGCCAGCCAGGGAAATAAATAGGGCTCGTTCATCCATTCTGTAATTTAGGTTGGTTCTTCTGTCACACCTTACCAGGGAGCAAGGAACGAGGGAGCGAGGAGTACTTCAAAACACAGTCTTTAATAGTCCACACACATAGGAGACACAGGAACACATGGAAAGACGTTCTTTATTTAAGGAACTGAGAAGAGAAACCAGGAGGATTGCGTGAGTGAAGCCCAACGAGACTAGGTGCTGATGACTGGCCTTGCTGTGAGTGACGGTCGGCTGGGATCGCTAGCAGGAATCCGGGGAGCGATGGAGAACAAGAGCGGTGGAGAAACCGGAACTCTGAAGTAAGGAAACACACAGGTAAGTATATAGGTCTGGCTTGGTTCTAGGTGTGAACGGTAGACCGGACGAGGAAGGAGTGTGGAGAGTGAGTAGATATGGTGGAGGTTGATTGGCTGCAGCAGGTGCGGGGAATCAGAACGCAGGTGACTGGGATCTTGTAAATGAGGGTGGTGATGACTGCAGTGACTGTGGTGACAGAGACTCGCTGATACAAACAGTTCTCCAAACACACAGGAATTCAACCCCCCACCCCACAGAGGCAGACGTATCTAAACTTCTCCTCTCCAGCCATCCTACAACCTGCCATCTAGACCCCATCCCCTCACTCCTTCTGCAAGCAATCTCTCCTACACTTTTTCCTGCACTCAAACATATAATCAATACATCTTTTCACTCAGGTATTTTCCCCAGCATGTTCAAGCAGGCTCAGGTAACACCACTGCTTAAAAACCCACACTAAACACTTTACCTTACTGATAGTTACAGAGCTGTCTCTATTCTTTATTTATAGAGAAAACGCTGGAACAAGTTGCTTTCAATCAGTTATTATCTTTCCTTTCACAGAATAACCAGCTAGACATGAACCAGATTTCAAAAGAGGCCATTGTTGTCTCTTAATAAAACTGCATTACTATCTGTCACTGAAGCCCTGCTAATTGCAAAAGCTGATTCCAAATAATCAGTTCTCATTCTTCTGGATCTGTCTGCCACTTTTGACACTCTGAATCATCAGATCCTTCACTTGGCATTGCAGGCACTCCACTTCACTGGTTTGAATCTTAACTCACAGGTTGGTCTTTCAGGGTTGCCTAAAAGGGGAGACATCTCCAAAGATTGTCAGCTGGTCATAAGGGTTTCTCAGGGATCAGTTCTTGGGCCACTCTTCTTCTCCCTATACACAACATCACTGGGACCCATCGTACAGGCTCATGGTTTCTCTTACCATTGCTATGCTGGTGACATGCAGCTTTCTTTCATTTCAACCAGATGATCCAAAAGTTGCTGCATAGATCTCAGGCTGTCTGGTGGACATCTTGACATAGATGAAAGAACATCATCTGCAGCTCAACCTAGCAAAGACTGAGCTTCTGATGGTCCAAGTCACTCTGGCTCTACATCACAATTTCACCATCCAGCTAGTTTCATCAAAAATTACTCAGTCAGAAATCTTGGCGTTGATGAACAGCTGAACTTTTGTAACAGAGTGCCACTGGAGGCAAGTTGTGATGAACCAAAGTGCAGTGCATTTCAATCAAAAAGTGAGCAAAAACACAAGGAACAAGACTTGGCTTGGCAAAAACATGAACAATACTTGGCATGGCATGGCATGGCAGGGCAGGGCAGGGCA
The DNA here is from genome assembly GCF_936440315.1 of Barbus barbus. Classification (NCBI taxonomy): domain Eukaryota; kingdom Metazoa; phylum Chordata; class Actinopteri; order Cypriniformes; family Cyprinidae; genus Barbus; species Barbus barbus. Next base: position 24,227,240 of record NC_136754.1, on the reverse strand, counting down.
GGGCAGGGCAGGGCAGAGACATGAAAACAACCCACCAACACCAGGTTACACAATACAAAGCTAGACAAGGAACAAAGGCAACATGAGGGTTACTTATATAAAACAAAACAGGTCACATGACACAATCTAACCAATGAGAACCAATCAGAACATGACACATTGAACAAAGAAACCAATAGCAGGATCACATGATGGCTTATGAAACACATTACTAGACAGGAACCATAACTATGACAAAATAAAAGACATGAAAACAATGAACATGAAAGAAAACCCCAAACCCACGTTACATATCCCCTCTAAGGGTGGCTCCAGATTCCCTAACGTAACACCCAACCCAAACAAACCTCTAAAAGTCCAGGAGGGCCGTGGAGTGGAGGCGGAACAAGGGAAGGGATGGAGGGCCAGGCCTGTGAAAGGGAACAGGAACTGGATCACGGAGCAGAGGGCCAAGATGTAATGGTGGACCTGCACCATGGAACAGAGGCAGGCCAGAAACACGGAGCACTGGCAGGCCTGGGCCATGGAGCAGAGGTGGACCTGAACCATGGGGCAATGGCAGACCTGAGCAGTGGAGCCATGGTGGACTTGGAGAATAAGGCGGCGCAGGGAGCCAAGACGAAGCAAAAGACGACCAGTTCAGAGCCAGCGGAGCAGGAAGCCAGGGTGGAGCCAGCAGAACAGGAAGCCAAGGCAGAGGCAAAGTGTGCCAGGGTGGAGCAGATGGAGCTGAAGACCACTTCAGTGGAGCCAATGGCACAGGGAACCACCATGGTAGAGCAGACAGGAACAAAGATCCCCATGGCGGAGCAGATGACCAACAGAGCAGAGCAGACGGGAGCAAAGATCTCCACGGTGGAGGAGATGACCAACACAGCACAGCATATATCTACCAATGTAGAGCTAACGAGGCAGGTGACCACCAAGGCAGATCAGGCAGGACTGGAACAGAGAGCACAGAAGTTAACAATGGCTGGATGGCCTCCTTGGGTATAACAGGGAAGACTGTGAGTTCAGAAGTGGGTACCACCGCCATGAGAGGAGCTAAAGAGGATGTTGCCACCTCTGGAGGTTCTGCAGTGGAAGCCTCCACCTCTGGAGGTTATGCAGTGGACACAACCACCTCGGGAGGAACTGAAGCAGACTCATAAACATGAGAGACCTCTAGGACAAACTCATGGACAGGAGAGGCCTCTGGGGCAGACTCATGGACAGGAGAGTTTTCTGGGGCAGACTCATGAACAGGAGAGGCCTCTGGAGTGCAGAGTGCAGCCCATACGCTCAAAATGGCAAGCACCATCACGGGCAGCACAGTAGACAGTGGGATGCCTGCCAGGCTTGAGAGTGTTGAGGCTGTGAGGCTTGAAAGCGTAGAGACCACTGGGATGGCAATCACTCTTGTCAGTCCTGGTCCAAACTCCGTATTCCGCAGGAGCTTGGGTACTGTGGAGTTTCAGGAATGGCAGCCATCTTGGTGGGGGTCTCAGGCATGGTGGCCATCTTGTGAAGAGACTCTGGGCTGGTGGCCAACTTGCAAAAAGACTCTGGGTTGGCAGTCATCTTGTGAGTAGGCCCTGGTTTGAGAGGCATGACGTGAGTAGGCTCTGGCTTGGCAGACATGACATGAGTAGGCTCTGGTGTAGCAGACATGACGTTAGCAATGGTAGCAATGATATTCTGGAATTGGGGCTACCTCAGGATCACGGGATCCCTCATCCGCAATCCCCACAGTAAAAGCAGAGCCACTCAACAACCAAGCAAAGTCAATATATCATTCCAGAGACCAGTGTGGAATATGTGGTATCATTAAACATGATATTTCTCTAGTTAAACCAAAACAAAAAATGTATTTGAGTGCCATGTCATTAAAGTCCACTGAGTGGCACAAATAACAAAAACCCTCCACATAATCCTCAATAGCTTGATGGCCTTGACATGACTGCAGAAGTGCAACTGCTGGGTTCATTCTTTCTGGTCTAGTATGGTATAATCGTTGATGAACAGCTGACCTTTTGTAACAGAGTCCCACTGGAGGTAAGTTGTGATGAACCCAAGGGCAGTTTATTACAATCCAAAAGTGAGCAAAAACACAAGGAACAAGACTTGGCTTGGCAGCAACATGAACAAGACATGGCAGGGCAGAGATATGAAAACAACTACACAATATAAAGCTAGACAAGGAACAAAGGCAACACAAGGGCTACTTACATCAAACAAAAGGGGTCACAGGACACAATCCATGACTTAGACAACCAATCAAAACATGAAACATTGAACAAAGGAACCAATAGCAGGATCACATGAAGGCAATGAAAACAAATGACTAGACAGGAACCATGACTATGACAAAATAAAAGACATGAAAACAATAAACATGAAGCAAAACCCATGTTGCACCTTTAACACTAGAACCACTACGGGGTAAATTTTACCCGTTGCTGTTTTTCAAATGTACATAACAAATTTTCAATAAAACATTTAAGTCTCCCAGTCATTGACTTTTACTAAAATTTTGTAATTTACAATCCCCTGTTGTTAAAATTTGTTTAGATAAAAACAGATCAAAACACAGGGCATTTATACCTATAGGCGCCGCGCTGGTCAAATTTACCCACTATTTAATGCTTGTATTTTCATGCTGTCATTTTCTTGCCACTTATGTTTTAACATTGTACATTGCTAGGCAACGCCTTTCACTCACTGAACTAGCGGTTATCAGTTTAATAAATAAAGACAAAATGAGTAAAAGAAGGCGATTTATGGATGCTGAAGAGGTATAAGAAGCACTAAATACCATGAACGATGGAGAGTCTGATGGTGGGAAGATAAGTAAAGCGTCCTGTAGGCTCAGCATCTGATGGCTCATCTGACAGCGATCAAGATGTTTTATCCTAACGTTACTCATAATTGTTCAAAATTTAGATTAATTATTTAGTTTTTGTTTTGCCATTTCTCTCTTTTATTGTTCGCTACTGTGTTGCTATTTATTCTAGTTTGCCCGTTTCCAGAAGAAGAAAAAAATCCATCTATGATGTAATGAATAAAACATTTTTTGATTACCCAAAGTTTATTGGTGTTGTTCTCTTATTCAAATTATAAATGATATAACTAAACAAATGAATAATTAGGTGAAGCTGTGCACTTGAATTTGTCATCGCATCATCCTATGCATTGTAGTGAATTATTATTGCTCATTATTTTAGTAATTTAAATAACATAGGTTATATTAATAAGCCTATATTGATTAATGACATTATATTATAATATTACACCACCCAAATATATATTTACTTCTTTCTAATTCTCATTGCCAGTGCAGGCTTGTTTAACTTATATTGACCGTTATGAAAAGTGATTAGAGTGGCCTGCATAAAAAAAGATCAGAACATAAAACAACAGGACAAAAATATAGTTGATGACTAGACATTTCATGACTCTAGACACTTCTTTGTGAAGATAGTGGCATAATGCAGGGAAATAATATATTCTTCAGCCATATAAAAACAGTTGTCATTTGCGTGGGTAAGATTTACCCACTGACAGTTTTAGGCATACAGCGACCCCTGGCGGTTCGAGTGTTAAAGACCACCACTTGCTCATGCAGGTTTGCATTGCACAACATCAGAAAGATCAGGCCCTTCTTAATGGAGAATGCTGCACAACTTCTTGGCCAGGCCCTTGCCATTTCTAGTCTGGACTACTGGAATGTGCTTCTGGATGGACCTCCATCATTTGCAATCAAACCTCTACAAATGATTCAGAATGCAGCAGCATGACTGGTCTTCAACGAACCCAAAAGGGCCCACGTAACCTCTCTTTATCTCTTTACTTTGGATTCCAGTTGTGGCTTGCTTCAAGTACAAGACATTGATGCTTGCATATAGAACAGCCACGGGTTCAGCACCTTCCTACTTCCACTCACTCTTACGAGTCTACATGCCCTTCAGAAGCCTGAGATCTGCAAGAAAATTGGCCTCTTTATGATGAATCGCTTGGTGTTTTCCTCAATTGCAAGTCATTTTTAATACAAGCATTTGCTGAATCATGGGTCACCAGACTCGGTCCTGGAGGGCTGGTGTCCTGCTGACTTTAGCTCCAACCCTAATTAAACACACCTGAACTAGCTAATCAAGGTCTTACTAGGTATCCCCTCCAGGACCAAGTTTGGTAACCCCTGTCCTAAAAGAATCAATTTAAAAATAATAAGATTGTAAAAAATAAAAAAATAAAAAATATATGGACATTTTCTGGTTGCCAAATGTTAGTGGACTATTTAATAGCTAAGTTAGTTTAATAAAATTATGTATTTTGTTAGTATATATTTATAAACTCATAAGCCCCATTTCCACATTTCATGAGATATTGCTATAGTTTCGTTTGACACATAATGCGTTCCATATTTAAATAGCATTGCACACAAATGAAGTAAACTGTAATAAATGATGTAAAATTATGAAAAGACCACACATCTGTATTCAGCTTCCTACAATGAGCTGAGTTCAGGAGGAAGAGCAGAGCATCCCACTTGGATACTCCACTGTGTTGCACTGGGACATTGCATGGAGCAAACAGCTGAGTTGTCCTTGCACATGTCTCAAAGGATACTGAGCTGCTGCTCCTATTGCAACAGATTTATATTTCTTGCAGCTGTGTGCAGTTGCGGCCAGAAGACATAAATAACAATGTGCCTCACAAATTGCATTAATACAAATTATTACAAACAATCCAGCTGATTGTTAACAGTGTCATTTCTTGCAATCTGAGTTTTTAATATAATAATTTAAGGATCGGATCACCCCAAAATTAAATACAGATACACGTTACAATAATGCATTAGATGGCATTAACTAAAAAATAATGCAAATGTTTACAGCATTTATTAAGGTCATTTATTAAAATAAAGTCAAACAGTTTTCCATAAGCTGTGGAAGTTTGCACCAGATTTTGATTACCAAATGCCCTCATGTAAATCTACAAATATAAGTTCAGGAAAGTTACACAACAATTCAGCTCTCCTAGTCTCCTTGATATAATTTATATTATCTGTGTTGACTCATTCACTGTGCGAGCAACACCTCTAGATATCGAATAGGTTTTATTAGAGAACCTCTGTTAGTGTGGCTCATAAATCATCTTCTACTGTTGACAGTCTTGTAGAAGACTCAGGAAAGAGCTCTAAGCTCTAGACTTTCTCATCAAGATACTAAGAAATTCCAATGTACCCACTGTCATATCTAGTATAGACCTGTCCACATTCATTACTTTCAATGTGTTTATTAGAGAATTATTCTCTTCTATACACTTTACATCTTATTGTTGAATGGGTTTGTGCAAGTGTATTGTTTCTCAGCTTCTTCAGTCACACCTTCCAAGAACTAATAAAAGTTTAAACAAGGAGGCAAACTTTTAAATATTTAGCACGATCAGAGGTTAGTTTTCGCTCAAAGATCAAGTATGAGGATGTAGAAGTATGCCAAGAGAGCATTGATCAGAGATATGGCTCCAATGACCCCAACTTCACCTATAAAGACAGCAGAGGCTCCGATAAAACAAGCAAAAGGTCTCCTGGGAGACCAATGAGAATGAAACAGAAAGCTGAAACAGCTTAAAAATATCATAATATGTTTCTGCTCTGCCACACTTCGCTACGTTTTTGGCAACAAACTGAAAAGCACTGTAAATTGCATTGGCAGTAGCATACAGTTAACAAGATTTTCCAGATGGGAGTTTTCTGTAGGGAAGTGTTTCTGTTTGTTTCTTTAGGTAATAATTCAGCACACTGTAAAATCCATGAATGATGTTGAACTATGATGGGCATCTTTGTTGTTGTGCACTAGTTCACCTCACAAGAACTGAATGTGATCCTGGAACACAAAACCTGTCATATATAGCATGGGTATATTTGTAGCAATAGCCAAAAACACATTGTATTGGTCAATTTTTGTTATTTTTTTTAATGCCACAAATCATTTGGATATTAAGTAAAGATCATGTTCCATAAAGGTATTTTGTAAATTTCCTACCATAATTATATCAAAATTTAATTTTTGATTAGTAATCTGCATCGCTATCTTCATTTGGACAACTTTAAAGGCGATTTTCTCAATATTTTTTATTTATTTATTTTTTTTGCACCCTCAGAGTCCAGATTTTCAAATAGTTGTATCTAAATATTATATATTATAATAACTAAATATTGTCCTATCCTAACAAACCATACACCAAAGCTTATTTATTCAGGTGATGCATAAATCTTAATATAAAAAAATTGAAGCTTATGACTGGTTTTGTGGTCCAGGGTCACAAATGAGTCATATGGTGCAGAGGTCCCCTCGAACAGACAGCCGAGTTATTGATTCCTTCAGAGGCTGGATGGCTGGCTATATGGAGACTCTGATTATCCTGTTCAAGGACAGTCCGTTTTTGGAAAGTAGAATAAAAAAGGAAAAGACTTTTTCTCACTCATTTGCAAATAAGTCAAACTAAGTTACCATCATAATTAGTAACCAGAGCCTTGGTTAGAAGCTTTACAAGGGCTTTTGAAAGAGTACACAAGAATAAAAGAAGTGTAGATGTTGACATTTGAGAATGCTAAATGTTTCACTACATGTCAATCTGTCAGCTTGAACAACAACAGCTGTCAGTCAGTAGATTGTGGATCACTGCAGAATCGTGTAGAATCCAGCTCCTTGTTAAAACAAAGATTATCTCCCTATAATAACTTTCATTATATGGAAATAAAGCACCAGAATGTATTGCGTTGCACTGAAGAAAGAAAAACATTTAAAAAAAACATGAGGGTAATTAGCCTTATTCACACTTTCGTATGATTGGCGCTTGCAGGGAAAAAGTTTTTTTGGTGACAACAAAGGGCATACCTAACAAGTACAATCTCAGGGAATCCAAATCTTTTCAAAGTTTTTTATTTTATTATTATTATTATTTACAAATTAAATACTGTGAAAATATATATTAAATTCTAAGTCAGTTTCGGGTCATCATAAAATGCTTTGTTTAATTCCAAATGATGGCGCGTGATACAGCAACGGCAAAACTAATCACAGTGATATAGGTGCACTATAAGTGATTTATTTAATGTGATAACCCCCATTCTGTATGTGTGTGGTAAACAGGTAAATCAGGTTAACCCTATGTTATGAGAGCAAAATGTCCCCACAAAGATGACAATATCTGTATTCATTGTGCTTGTGGGAGACTTTTTTTTTTTTTTTTTTTGTAAGGGTAGGTTAAGAATAGGGTTAGGGGGATACGGTGTACTGCATAGAACCCATTACTCCTATAGAATGTCACCATAATGAAAGGAATACCTGTGTGTGTGTGTTCACCAAAAACCTCCCTTTGAGGATGTCCTCATTTGTAAAGCAATTTGTGAACATACAGCAGGATACAGGGGAGAGGAACTGATCAGAGATTGATCAGAGATGTATCAGAAGAAGGGAGACAGATGGCATCAAACATACTATCAAATGCAAATTACATTACATTATGCCATGTGATACTGTATATAGAGGCATTACCATGGTAAAAACGACACATTACTATAACTCACCTTTCATCTGAATAGTTCAGTTACAGTATAGATTCAGTCATATGTCATACTGCATTGACAGTAAACTTGACAGTTTTAGCACCAAACCTTATGGCTATGTCATACCTTCTTCACACCTTTTGATACAGTAACACACTTTATAAATACTTTTACAAACATTATGGATTTTATGTGAGTTAAGCAAGCTAGGTAATGTAAGTATATTTTCTAACAACATGACAGTTATTGCCTCTATTACTGTAATTATTTCAGCAACAAAGGTGATTTTAAACATTTATTTTGCACTGTTTGCTCTGTTTGCTCTTGCTGTTTGCTCTTTTATCAACATGTATCCTGTCCAACTAGAGGACCAAACACACTGGATCATTGCTACACTCAGTTCAAGGATGCCTACAAAGCCCGCTCACTACCGGCTTTTGGCAAATCGGACCATGCCGCCATCTTTCTAACACCGAGATACAAACAAAGGCTCGTTCAGGAACCTCCGGTGCAGAGAGTAGTGACGCGCTGGTCCTCCCACTCAGAGACTATGCTGCAGGCGGCGCTTGATGACGTCGACTGGGACATGTTCCGGGCGAGTTCTTCTGACGTCAGCGAGTTCACGGATGTAGCATTAAGCTTCGTAAACACGCTAACCGAGCAAGCTACAGAAACAATAACGATAAGGACATTCTCCAATCAGAAACCGTGGGTGGACAGAACAATCCGTGCCGCGGTTAACACACGCACCGCCGCTTACAATGAGGCTCTTCTGTCTGGGAATACGAGCGAGTACAAAGCATCGTGCTATGCTCTCCGACGCGCAGTAAGAGCCGCCAAACACAGATACAGAGAGAGAATTGAGTCTCATTTCCAGCTCAACGACTCTCGACGGATGTGGCAGGGACTGAGGACCATCTGTGACTTCGGAAACAAATCCTCCGCGGAGGTGAGAGCAGATCCGTTGCTGGCCGACGAGTTAAACATCTTCTACGGCCGCTTCGATGGCAACGGCGGCGGCGCGTTTCTGCCGACCAGCGCGTCTGGAAGCAACAGGCAGAGCAGCGATGATCCTGTAATCACCGTGTCGGAGGATGAGGTTCGGAGGGCGCTAAAGAAAGTGAACGTCAGGAAAGCAGCCGGACCTGATGGGATAACCGGCCGTGTTCTGAGGTCCTGCGCCGATCAGCTCGCTGGTTTGTTCACTTCTATCTTTAATGAGTCCTTTGCTACCGCCGTGGTTCCCACCTCATTCAAAAAATCCATCATTATCCCTGTGCCAAAGAACAATAAACCCTCTTGCCTGAATGACTATCGCCCAGTTGCCCTCACATCTATAGTCATGAAGGTTTTTGAGAGACTTGTAAAGAGCCACATTTGCTCCTCCATCCCTGATACTCTGGACCCTCTTCAGTTTGCCTATCGCCCAAACAGATCCACGGACGATGCCATTTCTCACGTTCTCCACTCTTCCCTCACACACTTGGATAGCAACAATGGAAATTATGTAAGGCTGCTATTCATTGACTATAGCTCAGCTTTCAACACTATAGTCCCCATCAAGCTGGCATCTAAACTCACAGACCTCGGCCTAAACTCCTCACTCTGTGACTGGATTCAAGACTTCCTCACCGGCAGACCTCAAGTGGTGAAAGTTGGCCAGTTCACCTCTAACTCCATCACTCTGAACATAGGAGCCCCACAGGGCTGTGTCCTGAGTCCCCTGCTCTACTCTCTCTACACGCATGACTGCGTGTCCTCTCACAGCTCCACATCTATTGTCAAATTCGCTGATGATACTGTGGTTCTGGGCCTCATCTCCAACAACGATGAGACCGCATACTTGGACGAGGTAGAGAGACTCACATCATGGTGCCAGGACAACTGTCTCTCTCTGAATGTGAGCAAAACTAAAGAGCTGATCATGGACTTCAGGAAGAGACAGCAGCAGCCCTACACTCCTCTTATGATCAGTGGGACCCCTGTGGAGAGGGTGAGCAGCTTCAAGTACCTCGGTGTAAACATCTCCGAGAACCTGACTTGGACTACACACATCCAAACACAGGTAAAGAAAGCCAGGCAAAGACTGTACCATCTGCGACAGCTGAGGAAATTCAGGGTCTCACCAGCAATTCTGAAAACTTTCTATTCAGGGACCATAGAAAGTGTATTGACTCAGTGCATCTCAGTGTGGTATGGAAACAGCTCCAATCAGGACTGCAAAGCACTACAGAGAGTTGTGCGCTTAGCTGAGCGCATCTCAGGGTCTGCTCTCCCCTCTCTGCAGGACATCTACCTCAAACGCTGCAAAAGTAGAGCTGTCAAAATAATCAAGGACTCAAATCACCCTGGTAACCGTCTATTCACTTTGCTTCCATCTGGTAAGCGCTTCCGTAGCCTGATGGCAAAAACTGAGAGACTTAGGAGGAGCTTCTTCCCCCAGGCCATCAGGCTCCTAAACTCTAACTCTGTGTCATAACATTACTTGACTCCATGTAAATATCACCATATCAATAAGCTATTCATAATTTTTCTCTACCTCATATTGCTGCTATTATATACCCTGTACAATTTTTTTGCACATTATTTTGCACATTCCTCTTAGTACTATTTAAGTCAACAACATACTGACCTGCACATTTATATTTATATTTTTTATCTATCTTTTTATTTTATTCTTTTATTTTATTTTTTTTATTTTTTTCTACTTTCTTCTCTTAATATTTGTATACTTTATAATTGCACTGTCCTTGGAGCGGACCTGACCTACATTTCACTGCTGGTTATACTCTGTATAATTGTGTATGTGACAAATAAAACTCTTGAATCTTGAATGAACTGATAGTTAAAATTACTAAGTTGAAATAAGATCTTACTGTTGTGTTTCAGTGATTAAACCAAATGTTCTCAATACATATCACAATGATCTTGTGTTCTGAAACAATGATTATGTGGAATTAAAATATATGCAACTACAATGAAATCATGAGATCAAGAATGACTAGTGATGTTACAAGTGTGATCAGTTTAAAGTTTTGTACTAAGAGTTTTGAAAATGTACACCCTACTTTTGAAAATAGTAACAAACCAATTTTTTTTTTTAAACTATAAGGTTACACTTTATTTTGATAGTCCACTTTTGACATTCTACTAACTATAACTTTGTAACTACATGTCAACTACATGTCAACTAATTCTCATTAATTTGCAACTACATGTCTACTAACTCTCAGAGTAGACTGTTACAGTAGGTTTAGGGTTAGCAGAATAATAATTTACACATACTTGCAAAGTTTCTCATAGTCAATATGTTGTATGTTGTGGACCCATCAAAATAAAGTGTTAGAAGATATTAAGCAGACAGTCTACTAATACTCTAATGAATGCTAGTTGACATGTAGTTGCAAAGTTACTCACTGTTAGTAGAATGTCTAAAGTGGACTATCGAAATAAAGTGTTACCAACTGTAATATTAGCTTTTTGTTTGTTGAACTGTTGTATAAAAGCAATACATTTCACACTCGCAATTGTGGTGTTGGTCTGAATATCAGCCTGGCTATGATTACCATTGCCTCAGCCTCACACATACTACTGACTGGGACATAAGGGGTTAAATCTTTGTTTTGCTTCATTCAACCTAATGCTCCATAGTGCATTGTATCTCCAATTCCCCTCTGAGAGTCTGTGAGGTGCTTTCATCACCTGCCATTAAGGTCTGAATAAATATAGAGGCCTTGGTTAGAGTAATGAATGAGATGTCAGCCCTTAGCAATGCATCAGCCTAATGAATCCTAAGCTGTCCCTCATGCTATGAAACTTATATGAAAGACTTATAATAGCAGAAAAAAAGGTTTCATCCCCCTTTTCATCAGTCCATATTTCCCAGGAATTAAAAATTAGTGAATGCTCCTTCAGATGGAGGACGTAGAGGATGCTTACCTCCTCCTGACACCAGTGCTTTGTTGTGTGCACAGCTTTGCAGTTCATTGCTTTATTCTCATTCCGAATTTCCACATTTAATTCTTCTTCTGGTAAGACTTTAGAATAGGGAACACTTATTCACTATTAAATACGACTTTTCCCTCAATAAATTCCTAATTTGCTGCTTTTTACAGTTTTTCTAAATTGCTAAAACACTATAACCAGGCTTTTGAACTAAAATGTCAATACCATAACACCATTTTTAATAAAGCACACCCATTTCCCTAAACTATAAACATTATTCGCCTGGTTTGACACATGACTCAGATTTGGTGAACTGTTACTGCAAAACTCAACTGTTGCACTCAAATCCCAACAATTCTCAGTGCTTACACCATGTGGTCATTTAGAAAGCACTAGCATTGTTCACTGAAGTCAGCACAGTTTCAATTCAATTAGACAGAGTTCAATTAGCTCACAATTACCCAAGTGGAAACATAGGAGTCAAAATGTATCACACGTCAATCAGAACCTTCGATGGAGATAAAAGGGCCAAAGTCAGGTTTTTTTTGTCAGACCACTAGCAAAAGTGTAAATGTGAATCATATCCAGTCTTTTTCAATCAATATCCCACATACAGTAATGTGTAAATTTATACTTTTGAAATGGATAAATGGCATACATAAGAAGTGCCGCATTTCAGTACAGTAACTCTCATCCAAACTGTTGCCATAGTTTACATCAGGTAATACTAAGAGAGTGCACTGTTATACTGACAACATGACTAAGCATTTTACCTATCTTGTTTGTGAACAATGACACAAGGACTTTTCATTTGGATGGCACCATAGACTGTAAAAAAAGATGGATGTCACCATATGGCTGTCACAGATATGCCAGGCTCTGCCACTACCCCATCACAGCGATCACTCTCACCTGAATACTGATCACACTCACCTGCCCCTCATCATGTCCCTCATCACCGTTCCCCATAAAGTTACACACCGCCCAGCACTCGATGTCCGGTCTCGTTCGTGCGAAGAAGGCCTGCTAAAGCTTCCACAGCCTTAGTAACTGTTAGACTCCGTGTACTTACCTGCTAATCTACTTACCTGCATTCTGTGCTCCTAGGATCCTTGTTCAAGTCTGCTCCCACGATTCCCGAGTGTCTGCTCCTGGTTTGCGGTGTGTGCCTTCTCTGGTTTCCCCATGTCTACCACTACTCCTGCAAAGACAAAGACTCAAGTTCAACCTCCATCGTATCAGTCAAGATTCAGCCAGTTCTTTACTCACCTGCCATCTCCACCGTCTGCCTTACTGTTGGTCAATAAATTAACCATTACCATCTCTCTGTCTCTGTCCTACATCTGTAACAATGGCACCATAGACTGTAAAAAAAAGTCTCCACTTCCTTCCACTATAGAAAAGAGAAGCAAATGCATCTCAGTATGGCTGCTGCCATCTTGAGTAAATGGCATCATTTGGAGCCCGAGTCTGCACAGTAGAGATTCGTTTGGAGCCAGAGTCTGCGCAGAATTGTTGGAGCCGCGGTATCAAACTCCTGCCCAAACTCCCGCAGACCCAATCAACGACACGTCCTGTTTTTATAGCATCAAATTACTAGCAAAAATCAAACTGATCACAAAAACGAATAACTGAACATATATCAGCGTGATAACAACTACCTTAAATGACCAAAACCATATTTCAGAAAATTGTATTGGAAGTGTAATTTGTTTTGTTTTTTTTGACTGAAGTCCCATTCGTTTACATGGATAGGGCGGGGTTTATGACCTGTCCGGTAGCCAGCCACCAGGGTGCGATCAAAGAGCTCGCAGCTTCACTTTTCAGGACGTGTAAGACACACAAGGATGGCACTGATATGTTCATTGACAAATACTTACTTTTGAGAGATGAACTAAAGATTTTTAGTAAGTTACAGGCTTTTGCAGGAAATACATTGTGTGGTGCTGTTCGTACAAATTGTTTTGAGAAATGCACATACTTCTTTGCAAATATTACAGTAAGAATGATTCGAGAAATGCACCAAAGCGACTGAGAAAAACTGTATTCAGGTTTGAAACAATGGATCCAGACAGACGTGAAGGAAAAGGTCAAGGACACCACAGAGGAGGAGGAGAAGGAGTAGGGAGTAGAGAAATAAATGAAGGAAGAGGAAGAGTAGGAGGTGGAGAGGGAGTACAAAGAGGAAGAAGAGGAGAAAGAGGAAGAGGAGGAGGACGACGACATGGAAGAGAAAGAGGAAGGGCAAGGGGCAAGGAGACAAATAGTCTCATATATTTTAGTTGATGCGTGGCAGGGTTGGGTCAGGCATGCAAGAGGATTTCAACCCCACTGTCTGGCCAGGGCCAGTATAGCCTGTGATGTTGAGGAGGTCCTTTTCCTTGTTTTTGTTGTTGTTTGCTGTATTGTACTGTACGGTACTCTACAGTACATTAAATTACGGAATAAAACACATAGGGAGTACCACAAGCAACAGTTTTTACCGGTTTTTGTAGTATTGTTTTGAATTTATCTCATCAGTGTGTAAGACTGTGTTGAAGTATGTGTGTTTTTGAGGGTTTGTGTGTCATGTCTGAGAGCAAAGTTTGTTTTTTCAGAAAGATTGAGTTGTTTTGAGTGGAGAGCTTCATTTTGATCTGAATATAGGAAGTTTGGGGAATTGAGTTAGAAGTTATGGATTTGTGGTTAGAGTTTTGCAAAAAAAAAGAGGCATAATTTCAAGAAATGTGTTTAAGCAATCGAGAAAAACTGCAATAGTAACGTAGTTGTTAAGTTTAGGTATTGGGTAGGCTTAGGGATGTAGAATAATTAAGGATGTAAAATAATAAATGGCTAATATAATATGCATGCTAATAAGCAACTAGTTAACAGACCCTAAAATAAAGTGTTACCCTTACCCTCCTTGCCCCCTAGCTTAACCTACATTTCCATGCTTTATTTACTTTCACACACATCAGTGGTTTTGCTCTTTTGGTCTTTAAATCTATTATGCTTAAAAAAAATTGAGGTCCTCATTGCTCCTTTTAGCCTTCTCCTCTAGCTCTGCATTCCAAATAATCGGCTTTATCAGATGGCAGAATACTATGAAAAGTTGAAGAATGTTTTTAAGACTGGTTATCTCTCTTTCCTTCTCCTGGGTGTATCAGGCAGGCCGCTGACTTGCATATTAAACATGAAATCATAACTTCTAAAGATGATTCCAGATATTACCTTTAACATTTATCTTAATAAATCTCCCCCCTGAGGCATTATGCATTTTATTGAAATGGCATTCATTTTATTAAGTTTAAAAGGTCACTGAAAAATTAAACAACCTAAATTAAATGCCATTCAGACCTATGAGTAAAATCAAAATAAGCTTGGTTGACACTTCTTTCAGTCTCAGTTATGAAACAACTCTTGTTTCAGTCTCTGCAGCAAATGATAATGTAATGATGATAATGTAAAAACTGTCATTTATTCCTCCTCAATTAGTAGAATACATTTGTCCTTATATTTTAGTCATCAGTTAAATCACAAGGTGTCTCCGATTTTGGGAGTTAGGAATAGGAAATCTAAACTGAGTCATGAAGTCTTTGTCATTGTTGTTGCTTTATTTCATTTTATAACATTCAAAAAGTGCAAATATGTATGAATTCAGGATTGTGAGAATATCATGAGTGTCTTTAAACAAAATCAGGTGAACCTTTTTTTTCAACAGGTAGTTTCTTAAACATATCACTTTCAATCTGGAAATGTTACATTGAGAAGAGTTTCTACTGTTCTTAAGGTGTACATGTTCTGTCGTGGTGGGTCCCCTGCGTGCCCGTCTGCTACACCACTGGGCAGACAGCATGTTGCCTGTTATGTCATTGGGGCTGCCTTGTTGAGCGCAGTGCCACTGAGAACATTAGGTCTATATTTCACACACTTTAAGCTCTTATATTTTATAAATGTAAAAGGATTAGTCCAAAGAATCATTCGGTTTGTAATGCATGGCATATGAATGTGGTTATCATCCAGTACCACAGTATATGTCGAAGAATCAGTATATTGTGTAGTCTGTGTGCTGTGAGCCTTATAAAACAGAAAAGGATACATAAGTATTTCCCATTACTTCAATTTTTGCATCTGCAATAATTTCTAAAACAAGAGAGAAATTTGATCAGCATTTAAAAAGTAATTTTCACTGTAAGATGAAAAGTGTAGTTTTCAGGTACTGTTTACGCCTCTGATTACTTGTGACCCATAAATTACTGTTTTCATGCTATAATCACCTTCTTTCCTTTAAAAAATTCTTTGTAAGCTGTGCACAGGCAGCAATCACTTAGCCCACATTATTAATCTACAACAGGGGTGCCCAACCGGTTGTGGCTAGATACAGCTATATACAGCTCCGACCGGAAACAAACAATGAAATTAATTTTCTACCTGTTAGATTGTGTTTTATTAAACTCTACACCTACACCTACCCCAACCCTAAACCTACCCCTTACAATAATGAAAAAATAGTAATTATTGTTGTACCGTGTGACAAATGTTACACTGTATTGATGTGCGCATGCCCAGTAGCGCCATACGTATCCCTTCTAGCCTTAACTTGCCCAACCTGATCAAACACCTGAACTAACTAATTAGGATCTGAAGGAGCACTTGATAATTACAGACAGGTTTGTTTAATCAGGGTTGGAACTGAACACTGTAGAAAGGTATATCTCCAGGAACAGGATGCACCTCTGATCTATAACAATACATCTGTTTCACTTTAGACTTAATCTTTGGGAAAAACAGTTATTATGCATCTGTATTGGATGCAGTCACCACATAACTAATGTCCACATTGCCAAAAATGTACAGTAGTCAAAGGGATTTCAAATAAATTGATTAAATACAAAATGGAACACATTCAATTCAGGTTAATACAGATATATATAGCCAAAAATGTAAATACACAAAAGCACACACAAAAAAAGAAAGCAAACAAAGCAATGTAATACTGGATACACACCACAAGATAATCAGGCTGATTTTGGGCCGATTTCTCCCCTTCCGACAATCCTAGATAATGTGCCGATTATCTTGGTGGTTCTAAAGATGATCTTATCAGATTTTTGTGTGGTGTGAGCTGTGTTAAGAGTGACTGAATCTGCTCGGAAGAACGTCGGAGGCGCCCCGATCGCAAATTGTAAATATTCAACATCGAAACTCGAGGACACCACACAATATAGGAGCAAAACGGTTAAATCTAGGATTTTTTTCCTCATGTTTGTGGTCTCTCACATTTTGAAGATCTTTGTGTTCAGCAGGTGAGCCATACTGGCAACTGTATGTGCCTTACCATACTTTGACCACTACATTTAGCCATTGTAAAACTGCAGGAAAAAAGTCATAAAAATTGTATACTGTAGAAATAGTCACACATGTTTATATCTCGATTTACGTAAAAGCTGAAATTTTACAGTAGGTGTTTCGAATCATCTTTGAAATTGCTGCCATTTCCCTTTTCTCAGGGCCATTTTATAAGGTCTTATCTAATGTATGGATTTACTTGATGACAATTCAATGTGCTGTATAAATTCTTAAACTGACCAGCATGGCATATTCAAGCTTTTTGCAGTAAGGACTTTATTAACTTCTAAACTGATAAAGAGGAAGTTGTGAACACGCTAACGCTATCTTAGTTTTCCCTGTTTTTGGATTGTACCTGCAATCTTTGCTGAGGTTAACCATTAGTCTACCTCAAACCTTAAATTCAATTGTTCTTGCAGCCTACTTCTAAACAACAACTAAAAGTGTGCAGAAGTGCAATTAAACTATAAAACGTCTTAGGTTACTTGTGTAACCCTAGTTCCTCGAGGGAACGAGACGCTGCGTCAACGACGCTTTGGGGGACGCCAACAGCGTAACCGGCTCTGAATACCAATCAAATCTGTCCAGAAATGGGAAGGGATGTCACGGGCGAGGTGACGTAATGACCAGCTGGTACAAAAGCACGTGCGGTGAAACCGGCGTCAGCTTATAGAATGAAGCAAGCGCTGGCAGGGATGCCGGAAGTGTGGCTCCGTGACGCAGCGTCTCGTTCCCTCGAGGAACTAGGGTTACACAAGTAACCTAAGATGTTCCTCTTCAGGAACTCGAGCTGCGTCAACGACGCTTTGGGGAACGAGATACCAACGGCTCCAGACTTCCGCACCCCTGCCCTGTGTGTCCAAAAGAGGCGCACAGCTAGGGCAAGAGAACGGAAGAGACTGGAGTGGCTCGCATGTCCAGGCCAAGGATCTGACTAAGGTCAGAGGCGTGGACCAACCCGCAGCGTTGCAGATGTCCTGAATAGGGACAACTGCGAGAAAGGCCTTGGAGGCCGCCACACTCCTAGTGGAAAGAGCCCTGACTCCCATCGGCGAGGGGAGGTCAGAAGACTCATAAGCCATGTGAATGGCATCCACAATCCACCGACTGAGAAGGACCGTAGCACACTAGCAACTGGTCCGTCCTTCTCCACATGGCAGCTCTGTGGACGTACGCGTCCAGTGCTCGCACTGGACACATGCGGTTTAGCTTCAGCTGGTCAGGCTCCCGAAAGGGAGGAGGACTAAGCCTCAGTGCACCACGGAGGAAACATGTAACTAGGGGTTGTGCGCCCACTGTCAATCCACCAAGAGGGGTGTGGTAAGCAGAAATTGCCGCCACATAGACCTTCAAGGTGGAGTGGGCTAACCCTGCGGAGAGTCGAGCCTGCAGGAACTCCAGCACTGTACCTACTGGGCAGTTAACTGGGTCGAGCTGGCGATCTCCGCACCATGAAGTGAAGATTCTCCACTTCAGGGCATACAGTTTCCTCGTAGAGGGAGCTCTGGACTGGAGAATGGTCTCAACAACCTCGGTTGAGAGACCAGAGGCTATCAGCTGTGCCCCCTCAGGGGCCACACCCACAGCTTCTATAACTCCAGGCAGGGGTGCACAAGGGTGCCTCCTGCCTGTGAGAGGAGATCCCTCCTGACTGGAATCTCCCATGGAGAGCCGTCGAGGAGGAAAATCAGGTCCGAGAACCATACTCGGCCCGGCCAGAACGGGGCTACCAATAGCAGCCGGTGTCCGTCCCGGCGCACTCTCTCCAGAACTCCGGGGAGCAGAGCAATCGGGGGAAAGGCATAAAGACGAAGCCTCGGCCACGTCTGTACCAC
The DNA here is from genome assembly GCF_936440315.1 of Barbus barbus. NCBI lineage: Eukaryota > Metazoa > Chordata > Actinopteri > Cypriniformes > Cyprinidae > Barbus > Barbus barbus. Next base: position 24,208,583 of record NC_136754.1, on the reverse strand, counting down.
GGCATCCAGCCCCTCGGAGCTGGATGACGTAGAGAGTACCAGAGGGGACATTGCGCTGCCCGAGTAGCGAAGAGGTCCACCTGAGCCTGGCCAAACACTCTCTAGATCTGCTTCCCCACCTCGGTGTGAAGCATTCATTCCCCGGATAACAGCCCCTGCCTCGACAGGGTGTCTGCTCCCCATGAGGTACTAACTCAGATGCTCAGAAGGGAGCGGCATGCTCAAGGTGACCCTCTAAGTTGAGGGGAGCAATGCTAGCTCTACCAAGGCAGATCTCTGGAGAGCGGAGCACTTAACTCTCTGCATGAGAGGGAACTCAAGACACTCAGAAGGGAGCGGCATGCTCAAAGGTGACCCTCAAAGTTGAGGGGAGCAATGCCAGCTCGACCAACCAGGAGAGCTAGGCCTCATAGCCCACCTATAAGAGACCACCGATGTGTTGTCGGCTTGCGAACTAACACATGGCAACCTCTTAGGTCTAGGAGAAGTACTTCAGAGCCTGAAATACGGCCAGCATCTCGAGCCTGTTGAAGTGCCAGGCGAGATGATGACCCCTCCACCGACCGTGGGCAGGGTGGCCACTCATGACCGCTCCCCAACCGGTGAGGGATGCGTCCGTCGCTAGCGTACGCGGCGACAAGGAGCTCCCAACACCAGGCCCTGGGACAAGAACCAAGGTTGTCTCCACATGTCCAAGGCACGTAGGCACCGCCGCGTGACCTTGATCATGCGAAGCGGGTTTCCCCTCGGGGAGAACCCCTTGGTCTTGAGCCACCACTGTAGGGGTCTCATGTACAGCAGGCCAAAAGGTATCCCGTTGGACGCAGCTGCCACCAGACCCAGCAGTATCTAAACTGCTTGACAGTGAGTGACTGGCCTTCTTTCACCCTCCTGACTTTCGTGAGGATTGACTCGATCCGAGCAGGAGACATACGTGCCTGCACCGTGGTCAAATCCCCACCACCCCCAGATAAGTGGTTCTCTGTAATGGAGAAAGCACACTTTCCTTGGGGTTCAGTCTTAACCCCAACACTTCTAAGTGAGCGAGAACAACACCTCAATGTTGAGCCGCCCTCCGCTCTGATAGAGCGAGAATCAACCAAAGGTCGATGTAATTGAGTATGCGGGCGCCCCGTTTAGCTAACGCGGCGCCCACACACTCGTAAAAGTGTGGGGTGAGAGTGCAAGGCCGAAGGGAAGTACCCGATATTGGTAAGCTTTTGCCCCCAAAAGCAAACCTCAGGAACTTCCTGTGAGTGGGAAGGACGGAGACATGGAAGTATGCGTCTTTTAGATCTACGTGTCAAACCAGTCCTCGGACTTGATCTGAGATACTTACCTGCTATCAGACCAGTCCTCGGACTTGATCTGAGTACTTACCTGAGCATCTTGAACTTCAGTCTTGCAGACTGAGCGGTTCAATTGATGCAGATCTAAAAAAGGGACGCAAACCTCCATCCTCCTTGGAACTATGAAGTACCGGCTGTAGTACCCGGACTCTCTTCGGAAGGAAGACCCACCTCGATGGTATCTTTCCTTAAGAGAGTATCTACCTCTTGTTCCATTACCAGAGCCTGCTCGGGGCCCACAACGTGGAATTCACCCCATTGAATTGAGGCGGACGAGAATCAAACTGGATTCTGTAGCCTCTCTCTACAGTGCGCAGGACCCATCGAGACACATTTGGCAGTAGTATCCACGCTGCAAAATAGTCTACTAAGGGAACCAGTCTCTCGAGACTGGCCTCTGGTGTAACCCGGAGCGGCTAGTTCGGTGCCCTGAAGCGGAACCCCGGCAGGGAACGGCCGAACTAGCTGCTCCAGAGACCCCTGAAGGGGTGGCGAGCATCTCAGCTCCGCTACGATACCGGGCGGAAGAGACTGAGATATGCGCTCGCTGGAGACCGCTGCGCCCTGAAGCACCATAGGTGGCAGGGTTGGCAGAACGATCTCCTGAGGGCGCTGGGGGGGCGACTCTACCGCAGCGGGGGCTACCCTCATAAGCCCTGATCCCACTCACATCAGGGCTTCTTGGCCGAAGACGTCTTCGCCTGCTTGGCTGGGAGGTCTTTGACCGCGCACCCTTCTTACCGCCCCAACCCGCTCCCGCGGGGGCACGCTTGCCTATACGAGGAGCCAGCACGCGGCAGGGGCTGCTCTCGCCCAGCAGCCCCATGAGCTAGAGAGCGGCGAGGGAGAAACCGCTGGAACGCCGCCACCTGCCTCCTGAACCAAAAAAGGCCAGGCGGCAAAGTGGGGCGTCCAGAAGGAAGGCCCTGTCACGGCTTACTATAAATCCGACAGGGTCCACCAAAGATGTCTCTCCGCCGCCACCAGGGCCGCCATAGATCGCCTTGACGGTCTCCCTGGCGGCGCGGAGAGACAAATCAACGGTTTTGCCCCACCCTCATCCAACTCCTTGAGCAGGTCAGCCTGGCATGCCACCATGATGTGCAGACATAAGCCAGCCCGACCTGCTGACGCGTACCCTTTGCCTTCAGAGACGACGCAGCGTCAGGGGACAGATAGCTCGCAAGCGTCTGTTCCACCCGCGGCATCGCTCTGTAACCGCGCTCACTCGTCCCCATGACACTACCGAAGTAACAGAATGAGGGGACGAAGAGGCGGGCCGAAATATTTTCCCTACAACCTCGACACCTCAGTGTGGAGGTCGGGGAAAAAAGGGCAGGCTCAGATGTGGAGGTGAGTCTGAAACCGCAGAGAACGCAGTATAACCCTCTCTGCGGTTCGACAAAACACTCCACAGGCTCCTCATATGGGACGACAGAGTGGGTGCAACATGCTCGACGCCTCCCATGTCAACCTCCTCGGAGGAAGACGCGAGAAGCGCCGATGCCGCTGCCCGAGGGGAAGAAACCGCCACGCGTGCTTCCGGACTCGGGGAGCGGTCGCGGGATCCGGCAGGTGCGGATGGAGAAAAAGACTCGCTCGTCTCCGATCCCTCTGCCAGATTCCGTTGCGAACCCCACGAACGCCGTCTCCGCTCCGCCTTAGCGGAAGCGGGTCAGTGCCGCGGGGAACGCTAGTGAAAGATCCCTCTCCGGAGAAAAGAGCCTTTCGGGAGCGAAGCACACGCAGAGGAAAACCCTCGCAGTGCGGACAATCAGCCCCCTCGAGGGCTGCCTCGCTCCCAAGCAAAGCACACACAGACTGTGTGTATCCTCCGTACACAAACAGCGTTTTGCACGGAGGAACACACAGCCCGTATTGCGCCTCACTCCTCTCCCCACTTCGCTTTGACATGTTTACAAACAGACAGACAACGGTAAATAGGACTCACCAGTCACAGAGCGCTTCGCTGAATGACAAAAAGCTGATGCCGGTTTCACCGCACGTGCTTTTGTACCAGCTGGTCATTACGTCACCTCGCCCGTGACATCCCTTCCCATTTCTGGACAGATTTGATTGGTATTCAGAGCCGGTTACGCTGTTGGCGTCCCCCAAAGCGTCGTTGACGCAGCTCGAGTTCCTGAAGAGGAACTTGCCTCCTCAATTTTATTTTAACTTTAGTGTTCATTGCATTAAAATGTGATGAAGACATTTCATGATCAAGCGCTTCAGTAAAAGATAATTTTGTTCTTGAGTGCTGTGTTGAATTACATCATTCTTTTCTAAAGGAATGTTAGATGTTCCGTTATTGTTATATAACTAAAAAAATAAATTAATTCAATTCAGCTGCAAAAAAAATGTGAATATTTAGAAAAGGTTATAGAGAAAATTCTAGATTTATATATATATTTTATTTTAAATATTATATTTATATTACACATGATAATATAATTTATCACACGATTTTGGTGAAAACATTACATATTTTTCTATCTGTCCAGAAAAGCCATTTCCTGGTTAATACAACAGCCATTTTAACCATCCTTCTCATTCTTTCTGAAAGTCAGGATGAGCTCAGGACTAATAAATGACTGTGGTGTAAAACATCATTTGCCCACCAGGTTCACATTGCTCAGGTCAGGAGTAAAAGCATTATCATTAATTGTGGGCACAGGGGAGCTCATGATGGAAGAGATGGGAATGGAGAGGGATCCAAACCCTTGGCAGCCCTGTCTAAAAGCGTGAGTGATGTTTTCTCATTGGGTGAGTAGCTGATAAAGGTGGGGGAGTGGGGCTAGAATGAATCGTTGATCCCACCACTGCAATTTGGAGTAAATGTCAAAGGTGAGATGATTTATGGAGCAAAGGAGGTGAGATGCACCATCTGTTTTCTGGGTGATCAAGGGTCTCATCATGATCTGAAGCTGATGCTTGCACTCCAATTCTCCAAAAATAATAATAAGAAAAAATAAATAAAAAAATTGGAGATATGCTTTCAAAAATGATAAATCATTTTTGAATTATCACTCAGTCATTTAACCATGTATTATATGCCTTTGGCTTCTGTCTTTCAAACGCATCATTTACAGTGTAACATATGCATATCAAACAAAATGGATTCCCAACTGTTTTTGTCAGCTGAACACATTTGAGCTGAAATATTTACTTGAAGTTCTCCTGAGATTTTACAGTTTTTTTTCAACTGCTTAAACACATTTTCAAAACTTTGCCTCTCTTTTTATTTTTTTTTATTTACACACAAATCCAAGAATTGCACACATGAAAGGCAAAATGCCTCACATCTCTTGCAAAATGAAGCACTGCATTCAAAATATCACAAACACATATCAAAAGCAAACATTTGTCTTGCATTGCAAACACCTTTGCCATAATATTATATTTTTTATATATACACAGTTATTCAAAACCTAAAGCTCTTATTTCACAAGCTCCTATGTACAAGATTAAAAGTAATTGGCAGAGAGATGTTGAAAAATTCCTGGTAAACATGAAAGCAAGATTGAAAGCAAACTTTTTTTTCTTTTTTTACTGTAAGCATTTGTAGTTGTGAATACAGCAGTGTGAAATAAAATAAATACATCAGCCATGTGTAATTATGTAGATGTGTATTTATAGGCTTATTCTAAAGCCATGATTGGCTGGTGTTAAGTAAAGCAATGAGTGTTTTCACATGTGAGGAGTTAGTGTGAGGCACTGATGAATTAGTGTAGGATTTTGATTGGTTGTATATGAAAAAGGAAATCAAGATACTTCCTGTTAGATTTTTGTGTGTTACATAGTTGTGTTTTGAAAAAGTGTTTTATGAAATTGAAAACTGTTTCAGAAATTGTGTGACAAGTAAAGATTTTGTAAGCAGTTGAAAAAAAAAGAAAGAAAAGAAAAACCTGTAATATTTCAATAATTTAACATTCACATGTACGCCATTTTTTGATGTGAGCTAATGGTCACACTGACATGCAGATAAACAAATAAAGTATTTCTATTTTAACTGTTGAAAGGTTTTATTTGTATTGCTTTTATTTAAAAAATAAGGGTAATTATTGAATTAGCTTAATTTGACATTTTTAGGTAAAAGGTAATCTAAAATTAATCAAATAGTTAGACAGTAAGTAATTTGTAAGTTTTCACTTCTTGTAAGTAATTTTGTAAGTTTGTAAGTAATTATCCAAAATGAGAGGGCAAAATAAATAGAAAGCTCTTTAAATAAAGTTTTTCACAAGGCAATGTCCCAGTAAAGTTTACAGAATCTATGGTTGGCTAGAGACTGTCTTTTGAGTAGATTATCAGATGTGTCTGGTAGAAGAGTAATAGAGATCATTACTGATTTAATTAAGCAGTTTGAGTCTGACATAGAAAAATGTGTGTGTGTGTGTGTGCGTGTGTGTGTTTGAGAAGGAGAGATGGAAAAAAGATAGTAGAGGAGTAATTCCTGTTTTGTCAAATTTGTTAAGAAAGTAGATGGGAATACAGCCAGTTCTCTTCCACAGTAGGAGGAAAATTTGCTGTGCACATATTGTTAAGATGTCTCAAGGTGATACATATTTTAGAAAAATAAAATTGCAATTTTTCATTCATGTGTCTGGCACAGGCCAACCAACCTGACTATGCAACATAAACCATGAATATTATTTTTCAAAAGTTTAAAAAAACTGTGGTAACACTTTATTTCGATAGTCCGCTTTATACATTCTACTAACAGTAAGTAACTTTGCAACTACATGTTAACTAGCAGTCATTAGAGTATTAGTAGACTGTCTACTCTGATAGTTAGACATGTAGTTGCAAATGAATGAGAATTAGTTGACATATAGTTGACATGTAGTTACAAAGTTACTTATAGTTAGTAGAATGTCTAAAGTGGACTCTCAAAATAAATTGTAACCTAAATTGTTTTTGTATGTCATTGAGCAAAGTATGTATATGGTCTGATGCATTAACCTAAGACCGTATTCTATTCAGTGTGTTTATTGTATCATATTTATTCGCAAGAGACAAATTTTATATAACAGTGAATGTTTTATTACAGTTTTTCTCGATTGCTAACACACTATAACTGATTTATTTGGTCCAATTTTCCGAACCATTCATGCAGTTCTTGAAACAAACCTTGCGTCCCAATGTGCATACTATCCACCCTATCTGCCCTAAATAGTATTGAAAATTACTAATATCACATAGAATTTAGGATGGATAGTATGCACATTGGGACGCAGGCAAAGACAAGTTTCTCAAAACTTTTAACACATTTCACCTGTTTGCACACACATTCCAATTTGCTCAGTGTTTTTTTGCAAAACTCTACACAAAAACACCATCATTTTGCACAGGTTTAACCATGTTCTCATTCAGAAAACACAAGCACACAATATACTTAACTCAAGCATCAAAAAATGAACTCAAACAGCACACATTTATCCATGTGTGAACATTAAGTAGCTAAATGAATTCTGGTAGTGGGAGACAAAGAGGATTTGGATGGGGAAATAAAAATGAACGGGATGAGGTCAAAGTTCATTTGTTCCTGATTAACTAAAAAACACTATAGTTGACCATGTTCTTCTGCATGGACTGACCATGAGGGAACTTGGCCTAAAGGCTCATCTACAAAGTTTAAATACTACTTACACATACAATATAATTACAGTACATACAGTAGTAGCAGTACTTCAGATGAACCTGCTATAACAAATAAGGATACTGCCAATACTGTAATGCAAACTGGCAGAGGATGCTGAATGAATGAATGAATTTATTTATTTATAGTTTTTTACGATTGCTTATGCACACTACACACAGTTCACACATCTACACACACAAGTAGCAGAACATCTCATATCTTTTGCAAAATGAAACACTTCATTCAAAACATTACAATAATTTAACAAAACGAGTTTCAGTACTGTATGATACACACATGGTTCATACAGTCGGATTCTGTTTGAACCACTTACACACTGCTGTGCTCAATCTTAAACACTTGTAACATTTCTACCTTTCTAATGATACAGTCTGGGTTTGATTTTTTATTTAGATTTTTTTTTAGATATTGTTAAAGAACATGAATTGACCAAACACAATACACGAGACAAGTGTTGCACACTGATGAAAGTATTTATGTCTCACCACATTGCAAAATCCTTCAGCACATCATTGCAATTAGGCTGAAAATCAGAACATATTCTAATTACAATAGAGTACATAAACAAACAAAAAAAAGCATAATCTCAACATAATCTCTTCATGTAGCTGGATATGGCCACTTCGTCCACATCACAGGCAATGTCCTCCCTCGCAAAACAGCAAGGGAAGATTTCTCTTAAATGGCGACTTCATCCTTGCCCAGACTCTGCATCTGTTATGTCACAGGCCTCCTCCATAGCTTGAATGAAGGGTATAACATAGGGTCGGAGATCATAAACCTTCCACTGCCATATGGAAGGGAAAAAGTAAGGGAGAGTGTTGTAGGAGATACTGGAATAAAAAGCTAAGATGGCGCCGGTGAGATCGGCTGCCGTCACGACTGCTCCGACCAAACCTTGTCTTCTTTTGTTATTTTTTCGTATTGTAAACTATAAACACCGGTTTCTTTTTGTAAGATGGCCATTCTTACATACGACAGGGCCACTCTTATTTCTATTGGTGCACAATGCACTCACCTGAGGAGGAACAAAGGACGCGACCCGTACCGGCGTCCTCGAGGGAAACGAGCCGGCGTCAGGAACAGGCTGAGGGCACGCGCACACCGCGCTCCCTTACCAAGTGTCCTGCTCGCCAATGTCCAGTCTCTGGATAACAAACTCGATGACCTCAGGGCAAGAGTCAAGTTCCAGAGGGACATTCGGGACTGCAACCTTCTCTGCTTCACCGAGACATGGCTGAACCCAGCGGTACCAGACCACGCCATCCAGCCGGCCGAGTCCTTCTCGGTTTACGGCATGGACAGAACGCTGGACTCGGGGAAGACTAGGGGAGGTGGAGTATGTCTGATGGTGAACAAACACTGGTGCGACAGCGCGAGCATTGTTCCCCTCTCACGCTCCTGCACACCTTCTGACCATCAAATTTCGCCCTTTTTATCTCCCTCGGGAATTTAGCTCGGTCATCGTCAGTGCCGTTTATATTCCACCTCAAGCGGACACGAACACTGCGATATGGGATTTACATGAAACACTACACCTTCACCAGACACAGCACCGGGACGCCGCATTCATTGTTTTGGGAGATTTCAACAGTGCCAACCTCAAGCGTGCACTGCCGAACTTCCATCAGCACATCAGCTGCCCCACCAGGGGCGAAAGGACATTAGATCACTGTTACACCCCATACAAGAACAGCTACAAGGCACAGTCACAACCACCGTTTGGGAAATCGGACCACGCCGCCATCTTCCTCATGCCTGTTTACAAACAGAGGCTGAAACAGGAAGCCCCGGTGCAGAGGGAGGTCCAACGCTGGACGGACCAATTGGTGGCCGCTCTGCAGGATGCGCTAGATGACGCAGACTGGGACATGTTCCGGCGCAGCTCTGATGACGTCAGCTTGTTTACGGAAGCGGTTGTGGGATTTATAGAGAAACTAATGGATGATACGGTGCAGAAAACCATCATCAGGACGTTTCCCAACCAGAAGCCGTGGGTGGATAAAACCATCCGCGACGCCCTGAGATCCCGCTCCGCTGCCTACAACACAGGGCTCATCACCGGGAACATGGATGACTACAAGGCTGCATCTTACAGCGTGCGCAGATCGGTGAAGGAGGCGAAGCAGCGCTACGGGAGGAAACTAGAGTCGCAATTCCAACATGGCGGCTCTAGGAGCCTGTGGCAGGGACTTAGAACCATCACGGACTATAAAACACCACCCTCCAGATTGGGGAATGCGGACGCTTCTCTGGCTGACGAGCTGAACACTTTTTATGCTCGCTTCGAGGCTGCAGCAAATCACGCTAGCGGTGCTAGCAGTGCTAACTGCATGCACGCTGAGGAAGCCGGTGAGGACAACGTGTTCACCATCACGGAGCATGACGTGAGGAGGGCATTCAGGAGAGTGAACATCAGGAAGGCAGCAGGACCAGATGGCATCACAGGTCGGGTTCTGAAGGCCTGCGCTGACCAGCTAGCACCGGTGTTCACTGAGATTTTCAACCTCTCCCTGGAACAGTCCATAGTCCCCTCATGCTTTAAGCAGTCCACCATTGTTCCTGTCCCCAAGAAACCCCAGCCCACCTGCCTAAACGACTATCGCCCTGTAGCCCTCATATCAGTGGTGATGAAGTGCTTTGAGAGACTGGTCAGAGACTTCATAATTGCATCACTACCAGACACACTGGATCCACTACAGTTTGCATACAGACATAACCGCTCCACGGAGGATGCCATCTCACACCTCCTCCACACCACAACAAGTCACCTGGACTGCAGAAAAGGGAATTATGTAAAAATGCTGTTTGTGAACTACAGTTCAGCGTTTAACACCATAATTCCCTCCACACTCACCTCCAAGTTGGAGGTCCTTGGTCTCAGCACATACTTGTGCCAATGGATCTCCAGCTTCCTGAAGGACAGACAGCAAGCCGTACGGATGGGTAAACACACCTCATCCTCCATCACCCTAAGTACTGGAGCCCCTCAAGGTTGTGTTCTGAGCCCCCTGCTGTACTCACTGTACACTTATGACTGTGTGGCCACTTCCAACTCCACTACCATCATCAAGTTTGCTGATGACACTGTTGTGTTGGGCCTGATCTCAGACAACGACGAGACGGCCTACATACAGGAGATTAAGAACCTGGAGAGTTGGTGCCAGGTGAATAGTCTACACATGAACATCAGCAAAACTAAGGAGCTGATAGTGGACTTCAGTACGAAGCAGGAGCGGTCATACCAGCCGATCACGATCAACGGGACTCCAGTGGAGAGAGTGGACAGCTTCAGATACCTGGGTGTTCACATCACGCAGGACTTGACTTGGTCCTGTCATACCAGCACCCTGGTGAAGAAGGCCAGGCAGCGTCTGTACCATCTGAGACGCTTAAGGGACTTTAGACTTCCCTCTCGGGTGCTTAAGACTTTTTACACCTGCACCATCGAGAGCGTCCTGACGGGCAGCATCACTTCCTGGTTTGGGAACTGCACTATGCAGGACAGACGAGCCCTCCAGAGGGTGGTGCATTCAGCGGAACATACCATCCACACCGAGCTCCCTGACCTGCAGGACATCTACAGCAAGCGGTGCCTGACCAGGGCCAGGAAGATAGTGAAGGACCTCAGCCATCCCAACAATGGACTCTTTTCTCTGCTGCGTTCAGGGAGACGCTTCCGCTCCATGAAGGCGAACACAGAGAGAATGAGGAGGAGCTTCTTCCCGCAGGCCATTCGGAGTCTTAACCTCTCTCCACTCTAAGCACATCACCCCCACACTTCCACTTTGCACATTTTTCAATTACAATCTGCACTAATTTGTAGAAGGTTACGTAAGGATAAATGAGTGGGACTTACATACCATTTGTCTTTGTCTTTAGTATTCCTTTTACTCACTTATACACTTTACTGCACTGCACAGCACACGGACACTTTATCACTGACATACACTTTACTTTTTATAGAATCTATATAGAATCATATTCTATTTTTTATTCTTCATATCTATTTTATTCTCATATCTATTTGTTATTTTATTTTATTGCTAGTTTATTTCTATATGTATGTTTATTGTACTTTTTCTATTTGTATTTTTGTAAACTTGAGGTTTTTCTTAATTTTGTTGGACAGTCGTACAATACATTTCACTACATGTCGTACTATGTATGTATATGTATGTGACAAATAAAATTAGAATTTGAATTTGAATAATGGAACCAGTTTCTGGTTGCATTAGTCTAATACCTAGTCTGTCCAATACTTAGTCTGTATAAAAATGTGAGTATGCAGTCGGTGTTGTAAGGAGCTATTTTGGCATGCCGGCATGGAGGACCCCATTCTGCGTGATTGCAGCATATATTGTGATGTTACCACCATGTTGACCCGGGACATTCAAAATAGCTCTGTGGCCAAAGATGTTTCTCCTTATTCCTCTTCCTGCACCACTGCTGTTCATTTTGTTAAAGACAAAAATTCACCTGTTGTCTTTTTATAGTGCTTACACCTTGATTGTTGAGTTTACAGTTACCGTAAGTACCTAAGTTTCTGCAGACCTGATGGCTGTGTTTGATCAATTGGTTCATATGTGTAGTATTTTGGAAAGCAGTGCCTTAAAATGGCAAAGAAGTGACAACATGTTAGATTTCTGTGTCTAATGTTGAGAAGTGTTTAGTGTCTTGCAAAACAATGTGTGTAATGTTTTGCAAAAAGTGTGAGGCTGAGAATGTGCTTATAGTTGTGCAGATTTGGGTTGAAGTTTTGCTCCTTGGGTGTCAGGTTTCACTAATTGTGTGTTATTTTTATTTTATTTTAGTGTGTAAGCAATCGTAAAAAACTGTTTACTTACAGTAACTAATAGTATATTCAAATGTGGGTTTACTGTACATTCAGTTGTTTGGTCTTCGAACTTTTCTCATCTAGTGCTTTTCATCTGCTGTAAGATCTGAATTTTACTGTATCTGCACCCCACTATGTATATTGTATATTGTAACAGACATTGACTAGCAAAATGATTCCTATTTCACAAAAGGAGGTTTTTGTAACAGTGTTTTGAATTGATCTCACTAAGCAGGAAAATAGTCTGTGTATTTGACAGGTTTGTGTATCATCTGAGGCCAAAATTTGACTCTGACAAAAGAGAACATTAGTTCTTTAATAATGCAATCGTTATTAATAATGCAAAATAGTTAATAATAATAGTTAAAATAATGCAAGCTTTTCATAGTGTATGTGTGTTCATAGTTCCCATGTGTGTGGAAATCCCTTCCAGATGTTGACTGGAACTGAAATACTCAGTCAGAGACAGTGTCTGAGCTATGCTGATGAGGATGATGACGGCTCCCTGATGGAAGAAAGCACTAGGAGAATAGCAGTCTGTGCCCTCTAACACTTGTTTGCTTTAAAAGTGAATGCATCATAAGCCCGATTCGGACGGTAATTGTTTCTCATATGGACGTATGTAAAAATTATTTAATAATCCTATTTATTATTTGATTATTGAAATCTCCCATTTAAAAATAGGAAAATAGACGTGCTATAGTTGTATATAACTATATGTGATATATATCTGTTTATAAAACACATTTTAAAATTGTATTGCATACCTGCTTCTGCCATAATAAAGATCGATTTCAAATTTGCATGTGCTTTTCTTCTCTTTCTGCTCCCAGTCGCTGTGAGCAGTTATGAAGTATTGTTCTTTTAAATACTTTCCAGCATTTCAGAAATATGTATGCAAATTACACCGATGTACAACAGTTAGCCTACTTATGGTGATCGGGAGTGCTCAAAAAGGGTTTATGCTCTGAATTTTGAATCGATTTCTTCTAGTAAACTCAGAGATATGGATTCGGACAGCAATTAAATTACCACACGACCTCAGCATTTGTCAAAAAAAAAAACAGTAGGTAATTCAGCTAGGGGCTGATGAGAGAAAAACACAGACATCCTGGATTCGAACAGCATTAAAATCACCAACTACCCCCTGTAAATGGTGAAAATCACTTACGCCCCCCTGAGAAACAATTACCGTCCGAATAGGGCTGTAGTTCACATTATTCATGTCATTATGGTGTGTGTAATGTAAAGTTAAATGCGAGAATATGGAAAATAAGTTATAGAGTGACATACTTAAATTATGAACTTTCTGCCAAACAGCCCATCAAAAATAAGGCCAAGTGGACAGTATCAGGTCAGCTTTATACCTCAGACCAATAAGGTCATCTGCAAATAGCAACTAGAACTCTTTTAAGAAACTTCCACCCTGTTGAGAGGAGCTCCCTGGATACTTTGTACCACAGTATAGGGAATATTTCCTTCAGGCCAACAGGATCTTTAATCTGTGAAGTAAAAATTGCACATGCCAGCTTGTTCTGTGATGAATAGAACTATTACAGATAAAGTTTTATATTTCTTTATATTTTATTTTATTCTACTGTAAATTGTGTTGTTTTCTATGTAGTACGAAACAGCAACAATCTGCATTTATCTATATGCTTTTATCCCAAGCAATTTACTATGCATTCAAGGTTTGATCAGTTTGTATGTTCCTTGGGAATTTACCCCATGACCTCAGTGTTGCTGCTGGAAGCAAGCACTATAATTTTAGCTACAGAAACATCTGTTAAGTAAAGCAAGCTAGCAACGTTTACGTTTCGTTTTCAATTTACACCAGGTTATGCAGACAGATAGTATATGGCTGGGAATTTGAATAACAATCACTCGTTTTTATATTCATTGCAATGGGCTGGAGATGTCTCTGATTAATGTCTTCTTTAATGGCAGTTAATACAACAACTGTAGAAGGAAGATGGCGGCGCGATCGATCGCTGCGGCTGCTCCGGGTCCCAAAGACGGTGCTTTTATGTCGTTTAATGTCGTCTGTTCGTCTCCAAATAGTGTCAGTTTACCGCTAACTCTTAAGGAAATCACCCCAGAATTCATCTATGATCGCCAAAGTCTTTTGGATATCAGCAACGCTTACGTACACCAACTCTCGCCGGCGGCTACTGAGAAGCTACGAGGCCTCTGTTTACTGCTGGAGCCGGACCTCGAGACCGCGGCCTCGCCTACTGACGCTACCCGCACAAGGCAGCGTCGCAAGCGGTGTGAGAGAGGACGGAAACGCGGTAAGCGCGGAGGTATACGAGCTAGGCTAAGAGCTAACCCCTCAAGACCAGCTCTTCCAACACTCATGCTCTCAAACGTCCGCTCTCTGGAAAACAAACTGGACTTAATTCAACTCAGTCGATCTACACAGCATGAGGCAAGGGACTGTTGCGTGTTTGTTTTCACCGAAACATGGCTAAACGACAACATCCCGGACTCCGCCATTCAACTGCACGGGCTTTCCAACTTCCGAGCGGACAGAGATTCATCACTGTCTGGTAAGACACGCGGAGGTGGCTTATGTGTTTATATCAACAAAGACTGGTGTAACAATGCTGCGGTATTATCAAAACACTGTTCATCGCTGGTGGAGTTTATGGTTGTGAAGTGTCGACCGTTCTATCTGCCGCGGGAGTTCACGGCCATTGTTATCGTTGCGGTTTACATCCCCCCGTGTGCAAACGCTAAGGACGCGCTTCGTGAACTGTATAGCGCCATCAGTGAACAACAAACAAATAACCCCGACGGCTTTTTCATCATAGCCGGTGACTTCAACCACGCAAACTTAAAGACAGTTTTGCCAAAGTTCTACCAACATGTGAACTTTGCAACAAGGGGAAACAACACACTGGACTTTGTTTACACAACAGTTAAGGACTCTTACAAGGCTGAACCCCGCCCCCACCTCGGGTACTCAGACCACATCACTGTTATGCTAATCCCAGCATATAGACCACTTCTCAAACTCACCAAACCGGTTGAAAAGCAGATCACAGTATGGCCAGACAATGCCACCTCAGCACTGCAGGACTGCTTCCAGGACACAGACTGGAATATGTTTAAAGAGGCAGCCACCTACAACAACCACACAGACCTGAATGAGTACACTGAAACTGTGACTGCTTACATCAAAAAGTGCACTGATGATGTGACAGTCACCAAAACCATCACCACACGTGCAAACCAGAAGCCATGGATGACAGCAGAGGTTCGTGGGCTGCTAAAGACCAGAGATGAAGCATTCAGATCAGGAGATAAAGCAGCCCTCAAAACAGCAAGAGCCAATCTGTCCTGTGGCATCAAAAAAGCAAAACGGTCATATGCCCAAAAAATCAACAACCACTTCACAGACAGCAGAGACACACGGAGCCTGTGGCAAGCCATTCAGACCATCACTGACTACAAGCCCCCGCCACAGGCCTGTGATGAGGACACATCCCTCCCCGATGCACTCAACCACTTTTATTCACGGTTTGAAATGCAGAATGACACACCTGCACAAAAACTGCCCACACCTCCCAACGACCGGGCGCTCTGTCTGTCCCCAGCCGACGTAAGGAAGACCCTATCTAGGATTAACCCACGCAAGGCTGCGGGCCCTGACAACATACCTGGCCGTGTTCTGAGAGACTGTGCTGCACAGCTGACAGATGTCCTAACAGATATCTTCAACACCTCGCTGAGTCAGGCAGTCGTCCCCACGTGTTTCAAATCCACAACAATCATACCGGTACCAAAGAAATCACCTGTGTCCTGTCTCAATGACTACCGTCCCATAGCACTGACTCCAATCATGATGAAGTGCTTTGAGAAGCTAGTCATGCATAACATCAAAACCAGCCTCCCCAACACACTTGACCCGCTCCAGTTTGCATACCGTCCAAACCGCTCTACGGACGATGCAATTTCCTCCACCCTCCACCTGGCTCTTACCCACCTAGAAAATAAAGACTCCTATGTTAGAATGCTGTTCATTGACTTCAGCTCGGCATTCAACACAATAATCCCACAACAGCTCATAAATAAGCTAAACCTGCTGGGCCTTAACAATTCCCTCTGTAACTGGATCCTGGACTTTCTAACTGGAAGACCTCAGTCAGTCCGTGTCGGCAACAACACCTCGAGCACTACAACACTGAGCACAGGTGCCCCACAAGGCTGTGTGCTCAGCCCGCTGCTCTTCACACTGCTGACCCACGACTGCACTGCCAAGTTCAGCTCCAACCACATCATCAAGTTTGCTGATGACACAACAGTGGTAGGTCTCATCAGCAACAACGATGAAACGCACTACAGAGAGGAAGTGGCACAGCTGGCTGAATGGTGTGGCACAAACAACCTGTCCCTCAATGTGGAGAAGACAAAGGAGGTTGTGATGGACTTCAGGAGAAACTCCGTTGACCACCCCCCACTGACCATCGACAGCTCGACTGTGGAGAGAGTCAGCAGCACTAAATTCCTGGGGGTGCACATCACAGAGGATCTCACCTGGACCACCAACACCATGTCACTCTCCAAAAAGGCACAACAGCGCCTACACTTTCTCCGCCGGCTGAAAAGAGCAAGTCTCCCTCCACCTATCCTCACCACATTCTACAGAGGCACCATTGAGAGTGTGCTGACCAGCTGCATCACTGTCTGGTACGGGAACTGCAGTGCTGCTGACCGCAAGACCCTCCAGCGGACAGTGAACACAGCTGCAAAGATCATCGGTGCCCCTCTCCCCTCCATCCTGGACATCTTCCTTACACGATGCTCCAGCAAAACGTGCAGAAACCATCCTAAATTTGATCTTACAATTATCTCTCAAATATGTGTTTGTGTGATTCATAGAATGACCGTACGCCTCTCTTTCAGATGTGAAATCTATGAATCGCAAATGATCTTGAACTTATGAGCAACTGAATGGTTTCAGCTCTCTGCCTTGTAAATGACTCCTAATTAATGTCATTAACATATAAAGATGACCAGTCATCATCCAAATAATTTAGTTTAGAACAGCGAGCTGCGAGAATAGCTTACATTTTTCAAAAACCTGCAGTACTCCGACAAGAAAAAGTATGTACAGGTCCTTTTCAAAAAAATTAGCATATTGTGATAAAGTTCATTATTTTCTGTAATGTACTGATAAACATTAGACTTTCATATATTTTAGATTCATTACAACACAACTGAAGTAGTTCAAGCCTTTTATTGTTTTAATATTGATGATTTTGGCATACAGCTCATGAAAACCCAAAATTCCTATCTCAAAAAATTAGCATATTTCATCCGACCAATAAAAGAAAAGTGTTTTTAATATAAAAAAGTCAACCTTCAAATAATTATGTTCAGTTATGCACTCAATACTTGGTCGGGAATCCTTTTGCAGAAATGACTGCTTCAATGCGGCGTGGCATGGAGGAAATCAGCCTGTGGCACTGCTGAGGTGTTATGGAGGCCCAGGATGCTTCGATAGCGGCCTTAAGCTCATCCAGAGTGTTGGGTCTTGCGTCTCTCAACTTTCTCTTCACAATATCCCACAGATTCTCTATGGGGTTCAGGTCAGGAGAGTTGGCAGGCCAATTGAGCACAGTAATACCATGGTCAGTAAACCATTTACCAGTGGTTTTGGCACTGTGAGCAGGTGCCAGGTCGTGCTGAAAAATGAAATCATCTCCATAAAGCTTTTCAGCAGATGGAAGCATGAAGTGCTCCAAAATCTCCTGATAGCTAGCTGCATTGACCCTGCCCTTGATAAAACACAGTGGACCAACACCAGCAGCTGACATGGCACCCCAGACCATCACTGACTGTGGGTACTTGACACTGGACTTCAGGCATTTTGGCATTTTCCTCTCCCCAGTCTTCCTCCAGACTCTGGCACCTTGATTTCCGAATGACATGCAAAATTTGCTTTCATCCGAAAAAAGTACTTTGGACCACTGAGCAACAGTCCAGTGCTGCTTCTCTGTAGCCCAGGTCAGGCGCTTCTGCCGCTGTTTCTGGTTCAAAAGTGGCTTGACCTGGGGAATGCGGCACCTGTAGCCCATTTCCTGCACACGCCTGTACACGGTGGCTCTGGATGTTTCTACTCCAGACTCAGTCCACTGCTTCCGCAGGTCCCCCAAGGTCTGGAATCGGTCCTTCTCCACAATCTTCCTCAGGGTCCGGTCACCTCTTCTCGTTGTGCTGCGTTTTCTGCCACACTTTTTCCTTCCCACAGACTTCCCACTGAGGTGCCTTGATACAGCACTCTGGGAACAGCCTATTCGTTCAGAAATTTCTTTCTGTGTCTTACCCTCTTGCTTGAGGGTGTCAATGATGGCCTTCTGGACAGCAGTCAGGTCGGCAGTCTTACCCATGATTGCGGTTTTGAGTAATGAACCAGGCTGGGAGTTTTTAAAAGCCTCAGGAATCTTTTGCAGGTGTTTAGAGTTAATTAGTTGATTCAGATGATTAGGTTAATAGCTCGTTTAGAGAACCTTTTCATGATATGCTAATGTTTTGAGATAGGAATTTTGGGTTTTCATGAGCTGTTTGCCAAAATCATCAATATTAAAACAATAAAAGTCTTGAACTACTTCAGTTGTGTTGTAATGAATCTAAAATATATGAAAGTCTAATGTTTATCAGTACATTACAGAAAATAATGAACTTTATCACAATATGCTAATTTTTTTAAAAGGACCTGTACGTCTGCTCAGACCCTGACGTGACGCTAACCACGTTTCCACGTCAAATATGAGCGCTGGCGTGGATTTGAGTGTACGCACACTCTTAGATCAAATCTGTGTGTATGCATGCTTTATAAATGAGGCCCATGATCTTATCCTCATCCAGTCTGTCTGGAATGATATGAAGAGACAGAATAAACTGAGACAGACTAAATCCAGAAGAATTGGGGCAATGTCTAAAAGATGCTTCGAGAAACCTACCTGCATAGCTACAGTACTGTTAAAAGTTTTAGGCACTTGTGTAAAAATGCTGTAAAATTAGGATGCTGTCAAAAATAATGTCATAAATAGTTTTTCAGGTAGCTTTGCATGTAGGTTTCTTGAAGCATCTTGGAGACATTGCCACAGTTGTTCTGGATTTAGTCTGTCTCAGTTTGTTTCTTCATGTCATTCCAGACAGACTGGATGATGATCAGATCAGAACTCTGTGTGGAGCACTGGCTGTTGTCAGACTCCTTGTGCAAACAAAAATCTCACTGGATTATTACAATTAGCGGCAAAATGAATATTTGGAAATGTAAACTAATACTTTGTACTGACACACCACAGAAAAAGATAGAAATAACTGAAAATACTAGTTTTCTAATAATTTTGGCCACCACTGTATGCCTGCCTCGCAATATCTCTTCAGAATACTGCAGTTTGATAATGGGCACAACTATCTACAAGGCTAACAGGGAGGGAAAAAAGGTAGAAGTGGATCTTTTTTTTTTTTTTTAAACGGCGTGAGGGAGTAAGAGAGAGAAAAAGAGAGATATAGCCTACTGAAGCAAGAAGACATTTGTGTTGGTATTATATGGCCAATTTCTCTGTGAAGAAAATGGAGGCAATGTCTTCTCAGAATTAAAGACAGACAGACAGACAAAGTACAAAAAATAACTACAAAAATAAAGCATAGTGAATATGAAATATAAAATGAAATTATTTATATAGAGCTATTTTTGTCTAAAGGTATACTGTACATCAGAGACACCAGGACACATTACATTGTGATGTCTCATCAAAATACATTTTCAAAGGAAGGGATTCCTGATTAACTTTTCTTAACATCAATACATTTGAATGTTAAAGTCATTAAAGTTAAAGTGTGTGTGTGTGTGTGTGTGTGTTTGTGTGTTTGTGTGTGTGTGTGTGTGTGTGTGTGTGTGTGTGTGTGTGTGTGTGTAAAAGACCTGCATCTGTTTGTGACTTTGCTCAGTCTTGAAGTTCTTCTGTCTAGGCAAATTTTGGTTAATGCATGGTCTCATGAGATCCATGCTTGGATTATTTAGTAGGACTTTTTCCCAGATCCTTTTTGACCTGCATATTTGGGAACTCTTCTTTTGTATTTGGACATTTTGCCTACAAGTCACTGTGGATCTGTACCTTCCTCAGCCCAGCTTCTGATGCTTGATTTGTTGTTTATTCAAGACGGACTTTAAGTAAAGAATGTTTGCTTTCCTCAAATCCTGCCTCTTGTAATTCTCTGCAAAGTGGGGTCCAAACTGCTCCATAGTACAGTGGTTAGTGCTTTGATCTTTCAACAATACATTCTGGTTTAAAGTCCCAGACGTGACAATATGTTTTCCCATGACTCACATTATGCAAATTCATACAAAATCACCACCTCAAAAAAATAGTTGTTTTCCTGTGAGACCGGATTGATACCTTTATTGTGCTTCCAATTGTTCACAAATGATTCAATGGTTCAGTTCAATGAGGGTTGGACAAATACAAAGTTCTGGCATGGAACTATAGATGAGCAGTCCGATAGATCCAGGATAGCTCTAACTCAGTATGACATAATGACATCATTATCACATCTCACAGCTGATATCCTGTATCAGTAGCCAATGAGCTCGCTGCTCAACATTCAAATATTTGGCTAATGCTTGTGGTAGCAGTTGCAGCGCACTTCAGAAACATCTGAAATCAACATTTAAGATAAGTGAGAGATCTTTAAAATCCTGTGTATACTGCGTGGTCTGCCTAATTGAATTAAAAAATGAGTGACCATGAGTGTCTTGTTAACAGTTTGCGTCTCATGCAGGAGCAAATATTAAGCATGTTAGCAGCAGCATTTATGCATCTGTGTGTATACAGCTGGATCAAACACAGTCTAGATGGTGCAGTCCAATAGAGCTAACTCAATAGGACATAATGACATCATTATCACGTCACAGCTGATTGGTTCTCTCTTGTATCGGTAGCCAATGAGCTTGCTGCTCAACATTCAAATATTTGGATAATGCTTGTGGTTGCAGTTGCAGCACACTGCAGAACCCCTCCACCTTCCCCAGCTCCACTTGTATAGATCTGCTACGGGGTGATCATGTGTTCTATTGGAGTTATTCATATGTTATATGTGCAGCAGCAGTATTTCTTACATGCTCACAGCAGCATGTTGTGGATGTATTGACAGTAGCAAATAGCGTAAAAAATCTATTCCACCAAGGCCAAATAACATTTTCATGTATATTACCATGCCAATCTATCCAAGAGTTTTCATGACAGAAATTACAATTCATGTATCATAAATTTCGGTCATATCCGAATGAAACTGAACTTAAAATGATTTTACATATGAGATGAAAGGAAAACTCAAAAAGTTTGAAGACTCAAAAAGGCTAATGCAAAAGTGTTCATATATCCCATCTCATGTTGTTTATGTGGTTTGTTTCACCATGTCCTTTTTAGAGCTCTGTAATAATCTATGTGTTAAATGAGCCATGTTTGGCATGATTATCTTATTATCACTTATTTATGCATATTTTAAAATAAGAAGTGAAGGCACAGGGTGAGGGCAAAGCTTTAACTCTAATTACAGTACAATACATATTGCACCAAATTAGCTTAATAGTTTTATTATAATTTACCAATTTATACTGGATATCTGGTACATGTACAGTTAATAAATTACCTGTCTGTATTTATCTGAAGATTATATTTATGTTGTTGGCTCTTGGACTAATCTGGGACTGTTGCCAAGTGTCTCAGAAACAAGTGGGGCTATAGACCAACCACACAACAGTGCATTGCTCCATTTCTGAGATACACTGTACCTTTGTTCACGTGTTCTGAATCAGTTTCTTGCTTTCTTCTTTGTTCTATCAGATCCACAATATTCTGAGATGCCATAGGTCTCAGTTCTCAGGGAAAGACGATTACTAATGTATGAGAGTTTTGACATGGTGAAAAGATACAGCATCAGTATGCTTTCTGAGATTTGAAAATCTGAAAATTGTAACTTCCTACCAAACATTAAACTTTCTTTCTCTCTAGAAAAAAAAAGAAGAGAAAAGAAAAGGAGCCAAAGAAAGATATTACATTGAGCCTAAAGACGTGAGCCATTTGATGTGAAGAGGGAGGTTTTCTCTTTCACTTTGTCACAGTAAAGGATTCCACTGCAGACAGTAATTGCATACCTCTTAGAGAAACATGTCATCAGCAGTAGGACAAATCATTATTCTGCTTCACAACAGAATTAAAATAACAAGTGTCACACAAATACTGAAGTATAGCTGAATTCTCCCAATAGTGGCTCTCATGTGCACAGTGTCTGTCATATCTGAAGGACTGTATTGTGTGTTTATCATTTTCACTTATTATTTCTGTATCTGCTTAACTCTGGCCACATGCTTTTAAATTTCAAAATGAAAACAGAAGAGAAAGGGGATTAATTTGCACTTCAGGTGCTTTATTTATTTATATTTATTTATAACCTTTATTTAACCAGGAAAGAAAAACTCACTGAGATTACAATCTCTTTTTCAGGAGTGTCCTGGCCAAGATAGGCGGCCCAAATTGACAAATACATATAACAAACAATCACATACAATACACAAAAAACTACACCTAAAAAAAGTCGCTAAAAATACAGCCATTAGAAACATTTGCAAATCTCCAAGTCTTTCTCCAAACCACTTAAAAGTATTTTAAAATATCTAATAGGCACCAACTGATTTAACCTTAATTTCATTTGAAGAAAATTCCAGTCCAAAGGGGCAGCATATTTAAAAGCCTTAGTACCCAAATTAGTTATAGCAGAGGGTACATTGAGATTATATTTGTTAGATTGTTATTTGTGAACGAAGTGAATAATTACCAACTGTTTTTTGTTGAATCAAACAACAGAGATACTGTGGTAAAAAAATAAAATAAAATTGCCTTATATATCATTAGGTACCAATGCATTTTTCTTCTAACAGCAAAAGAGGAACAAGCAACTCTACTGTATAATGTACAATGATGTGTTAAATGTTTACAATCAGTGATAAACCTTAAGGCACCATGATACACAGTATCTAAAGAGGAAAGAAGATAAGATGTGTGCATGTTGGTACACTACATCCCCATAATCAAGAATTGGTAAGAATGTCACAGACACAAATTTCGTCCTTGCATAAAATGAAAAACAAGACTTTTCTAAAATCAAACCCTAATTTTTTCCTTAATTTTTGTTCCAAATAATTAATATGTGAGCAAAAATTTAATGTATTATCGATTATAATGCCCAGATATTTATACTCTGACACTAAAGTAATCAAATTTCCTTGCAGTGTCCGGAGGGCAATCAAACTGTCTAACGAACTGTCTAACTGTCAGACGTAGATCTAGAATTTGATAGCATCATAAATTTAAAACCAAATTTAGAGTATAAAATCTTGCTTGAATGATATCAAAAACAGTCTGCAAATCACTCAAAGCTTCTTGTTTTGTAGGAGCAGAACAATAAATAACAGTGTTATCTGCGTAAAAGTTTAAACTTGCTTTGTCAATGTTAACATCAACACAATTTATGTAGATAGTAAATAATAAAGGCCCCAATACAGAACCTTGGGGAACACCCTTAACCACATCCAATAATTCTGATTTGCAGCCTTCGACCTGCACACATTGAGTTCTTCCTTTTAAATAAGCATTAAACCACTGCATTATCTGATAAACCAACACATCTCAATCTATTTAACAGAATATCATGGTCCACTGAGTCAAAAGCTTTACTCAGATCAATGAATAGACATGCACAGTGGCGTTTTTCATCTAGAGACCCCAGTAAATCATTTAAGACTTTCAAAACAGCTGTAATAGTGCTATGCTTTTTACGAAATCCTGATTGATTAACAGACAGAAGTTTATGAATACATAAATATTGTGTCAATTGTTCACTAATAAAACGTTCCAGAAGTTTTCACAAAATGCAAAGCTTGGAAATAGGTCGATAATTATCTAGTACACTAGAATCTCCCTTTTTCAGCAAAGGACTTACAAAAGCAGACTTCCATAGCTGTGGGACTTCCCCTGTTGATAGGGAAAGCTTATACAGATATGTCAGTGGTAATGTAATGATCAGAGTGCTTTATGATACTACGTGGTTCTTGCTTATATAATTTTGTATGTCTAGCTACCGCAACAACACAATGATCACTGATATCATTTGCAAAAACAGATGCTGGAGAATATTTATGAGGTGCATTAGTAAAAATAAGATCTTTAACTGCAGACATTGAGCTTTTTTAAATAGAGATTTAAGATTTAATTTTTAGCCTGAAAGAAAAATCTGTGTATCTACAGTATAGGGTGTTTCTATGTGATATCTGGGAAATATGTAACTAAAGTATAACTGTAGATATCGTTATCATATAAATAGCAATTTTGTGCTTGATTTGTGCTTGAAAGTATCTATATTGAGCCAACTTATGCATTCTTTTTGGCAAAATGAATTACATCAAACATAATTAATGGATGCCCTTTAACTTCTACTGTATGGACATTCTCTACTAATGTATTTTCCCATTGGAGCAATTTAGTCTTGAAGTACCCACTTCTTATTTTGTCCATTTGTTATATATAGGGTAACTTTGTAACTAGTGTTGTTTTAAATTTTGTTTAAAAGTGTTTTAGCGCTTCACAATATCATTTTAAAAAGTTGAAGATCACTGATCACAAGATTAAAAAAAGTAATATTAAATTCTAAAACTAGAAAGGCTTAAACCCCAAAACACAACTTTCCAGGCATTACTTTTACACTTAACAGACAACAATTGCATTGTAAATATAATCAATTAACATGATCAAATTAACATAACATAGTATTAACCATCTATACTGAACTACAGGGTTAGGAATTGTACTTTTATGATATTCAACACCAGAAAATTATGTGGTTTAGAAATAGTGATTCCCACTACTGCTCTCCAGTGTGGTTTGAGATGACTCCGGAAATAATGTCAGATAGGGCTTTTGTGTAATTTCTTATTAGTTTAGGATACATTTATTGGATAAATTTAAATAAATAGTTTTACTGGTTTACCTTTCTCAATTTGAGTGCTCAGTTTATTAGGACTCTGTGACATTCACAGAAGGGACTGAGGGAAGAAAAATGGCTCAGGAGTTCTTCTGTGTGTTTCATTGTGGCTTTTTATCACTGAGTCCATTTATCACTGAGACAGACTGTACTTCATCTTTGCCAGCAGTGAATGCAACCTGTAAAAACATACTTATGACTTCTCCTCTTATCATTTTACTGAATGTTAATTAGTTTAATCCCTCAATATAAGGGACGGACCATGAATGGCTGTAATGAATTAGGAGTTGATTAGTCCAGACTTGTAAGTGCTTCTTAAATGTGCCCTAGGGATAGTGTGTTTGTGACATCACCAGTGCTGGTCTGGGTACATGGACTCCAAGCAGCTTTGATGGTATTTGTCTTGTGTAACCAATTTTCTGCTTCAAGATGTCATGATAGGCTCTCTGCCACTAATTCTGCCTAACATTAAAAGTGTCTTGTCCTTAAAAAGACATTTGATTAAATGCTTTGAAGTGCTTAACCGAGAACAGTCATGATTATCAGGACCTGAACTTGAAGAAAAATAAGGCTTCTAGAGAGATGACATCAGTTGGTTAACCATAAATTCCAAGTCTGCTGACTGTTTAGAGTATTTTTTTATATATATATATATAATGACAAATTAATCAGAGTTGAATTGTCTTCTGTTTTGGAGCAGTCTGAAGTTAACTGCAAAAGTTAACTGCAAAGTTTAGAAAGTTTATTTCTAAAGTCCAAATAAACCTAATATAGAAAATCTGCCACAACTTTTGCCTGACTGACAGTTTAACTTCTTCACACTGCCATTCTGTCAAATCAAATAATCATTTTCTCCACATTTACAGGATGAATGAAGCTTACTAGACTTTTGACTGTTGACAGAAGCCAGAGGCTATGTTGTAGAAGGCCAAAAAGCAAACAAACAAAAAATAAAACTCATACTTAATGTAAACGGTTTTATAAGACCTTTATTGATCAAACTGTTTAAGATCTCAAATGTAACAACTTTGGCTTGAGATTTTCACACTTTACTAAGATAAATATTGTAAAATAATACATTTGAAATCATATAATGATTCACTGCAAACACAAAGGTCATAGCAGTAAATGTTCATCTTCTATATGACATTGTGGACAACTAATATTTGGAAATTTATAAATTAATGATGTGAGCATTTTTTATATAATTAGTTTATTTTACATTGTTATTATTATTATTATTATTAATTGCACAAGTATGGTAGAATTTTAATGAAAAGTTTTTAACAGTCCGAAGCTACAGTAGATGATTTCCAGAATTTGCACTTTATTTGCAGGTCTTCCACATTTCTTTACCTGCCTGCATTCCTTTATATTGAGATACGGCTGTTAGCAAGGCAAAAATACTGGTGTAACTGTGGAGTCTTTTTGCATTATTCTGATATTTACTGCATTATTGAATCAAACATAAAATCTGCAAGCATAAACAAATATGGCTACAGCATTTTTGCATGGGTGAATGAACAAACACAGGTCATGCACAACTAATTATGTTTTATTTTTCATTTATAGAAGCCCACACAGAAGTAAGCTGAATAAAATGCTTAAAAGAGCTTTTAAAAACATCTTACTCTCAAAACATTACAGACGCTTGAACTTACATTCTGCTCATCTAGAACACCCTATAATAACTTCTCAGGCAAAAATTGAGAAGCGGTTGTCATTGAAATCATATAGAGAATTAATAAATGGTATAATACAGAGTTTCATGCCAGAACTTTTCATTTAAATATACATCAATATTTTACATTCCTACATCAGTTGTGTCCTTAAAATGCAGTTATGTATAACAAGTCTTGATCTGATTTGTCATAACACAATACAATCTTTGTTCACACTTTATATTAGGTGGCCTTAACTACTATGTACTTATTTTTTTGATGTAAGTACAATGTACTAATTGTGGTTATATTGTATTTCAAAACACTTTTGCTGCTACTGAGGAGGAATATGGGAAAGGGTAGGGACAAGTTTGGTGGTATGGGTAGATTTAAGGGTGGGTCAAGGTGTAAGGGATGGGTCAACAGTGTAATTATAATTGTAATTACAGAAATTAATTATAGATGCAATTGCATATAGGTATTTTTAAATATATAACTACAATGTAAAAACATGTATGTACACAATACGTGCATTGTATCAAATTATTAATTTCGATGTAAGTACATAGTAGTTAAGGCCACCTAATATAAATGGCTCGTTTCCACCGAGCAGTACGGGTCAGTACAGTGCGGTACGGTACGATTCGGGATGGAACACCCTGATCCAGCTTGCGTTTCCACTGCCAACAGTACCCTTACTTGAAAGTAGCGATCGACAATAAAGCGCGACAATAAGCACAACTCTGCCTCTTTTTGTTAAATGTCAGTTTTAATGAACAATAATAGCCATTATAAAAGTATATGTATAAAGTATAAGAGGCTTATATAAGAGGAAATAAAGACAAAAGCAAACAATTCAGTCAAACGTATGCTACAAATTCAGCGCTGTACTACGGTAAAATTCAAAATAAATATATCAAATTAAAACTTTTGTGCTCAGCCAAAACGATATGAAAAATAATAGTGGATTCATGAGACCACGAATGCCTGTTAAATATACCCAAAACGAATTGTATCTCATGTTTAATCACTACAGAGACATCAGAGACAGCGGCAAATGTCGGAAGGACTAGCTGTGCATAAGGCTGCTTGAGGCAGATACATGAGCACGGAGCACCCGGTGATCGCCTGGAGCAGATTTGAGTTTTAAACTTACTCAGTTATTAACGTAACCTCGGTTCCCTTAGATACGGGAACGAGTACTGCGTCGCTAGACGCTATGGGGAAAACTCCTTTTTCTCTGAGGACTGAAGACTTTTTCAATCACGCAGTGTGACTGCGGCCATTGGTTCGTGCAGTAATAAAAAACAAACCAATGGCTCGTCAGCGGCGCTGCACGAGCCTGTGGCAGCAAAGCCCTCCAGAGCCCGCCAAAAGGGGCGGGGTCATCTGGCTATATAAGCGGGCGCGTCGCCATAGGAAAACAGGTCAATTCGACTGAAGCGATGACCTGAGTCGTGCAGCTGCATGGCATGGCATAGTACGCAGTACTCGTTCCCGTATCTAAGGGAACCGAGGTTATGTTAGTAACCGAGTACGTTCCCTGTCAATACTTCACTCGTACTGCGTCGCTAGACGCTATGGGGAACAAATACAATCCCGCCATGCCATGAAGAGAAACGACAAACATAAACTGTCCTTGAGCAATAAGGCTCAGAGGGACCAATTATAAGCAGGAAAAATCCTGCAGGAGGCATGAAGACCAAACTCTTAGCGGTCAGTCCAGCCTAAAAATCGTTTCAACGGTCACAAGTACAGCCTCAGCACCAGAAATGGGGCCAAGAGCGTTCCTAGAGAATCAGGCAATGCCTGAGGGGACCGCTTAAGACAGGTGTGTGCCCTCTAAGCAGAGAGAACCCGAGCCTGTAAGGCTGGGATATCCAAGCTATAGAATCTGGCAAATGTGGACGGCGAGGCCCAGCCGGCCGCCGCACAAATATCTGCCATGGACACACCACTAGACCACGCCCAAGAAGAGGCCACGCCTCTAGTGGAATGGGCTCTCACTCCAATGGGGCTCTGGAGGCCCAGGGAGAAGTATACAGAAGTATATAGAAGATAACTCCGGGGATCTGGTTCTTCCAGATTGGGGCCACTAGAAGCACTTTGTGCTTGCATTCCCTGATTCGCCTGATTACTTGAGGAATCAGAGCAATCGGGGGAAAAGCGTATAGAAGGAGGTTGGGCCATTCGTGGGCCAACGCGTCCTTGCTCTTCGAAAAATATATCTGGCAGTGAGAGTTGTCTTTGGAGGCGAAGAGGTCGACCTCTGCCTTGCCAAAGATTCGCCAGATTTCCTGAACCGTCTGTGGGTGGAGCATCCACTCCTCAGAGGGGACGTTGTTCCGAGAGAGCATGTCTGCTCCTTGGTTCAGGACGCCGGGCACATGAGCTGTTCTCAGTGAACGCAGGTTGAGATGTGCCCATAGTAAGAGGCGCTCCGCCATCTCGAAAAGGCGTTTCGAGGTGAGCCCGCCCTGGCGATTTATGTATGACACCATCGTCATGTTGTCCGAGCGGACTAGCACGTGGTGTCCCTTCAGGACTGGCAAGAAGAACTGAAGTCATTTCGAGGCAGTTGATGTGCATCTGTCCTTCTGCGTCCGTCCAGGAGCCGAAGGTCGGATTGCCATTGCACAGAGCTCCCCAACCTGTGTTGGAGGCATCTGTTGTAACAACCTTCCTTCTGTAAACCAAACCCATTGTCACGCCTTGTTCGAACCATCGCAGGTTCTTCCAGGGGGCCAGGGCTGACACCCAGGCCTGGTTCACCCAACCGAAGAACTGGCGATGCAGAGGCCATGAGGCCCAGAGAGCGATTTGAGTGGGTAGGAGGCTCCAATCTTGAAGGAAGCCACGAGCTGCCGTATGGCCAGAACGCGATCTGGCGCAACATTCAGCGTCATGCGGGCAGAGTCGAAAACTGTCCCCAGGAACGAAGTTCGTTGGCTGGGGGACAGGGAGCTCTTGGCTAAATTGATCCTGAGTCCCAAGTTCTCCAAGTGCCTGAGGAGGAGGGACCTGTGTGCTACCAGCTCTGCCTCTGACTGTGCCAGAATGAGCCAGTCGTCGATGTAATTAAGGACACGGATTCCCATCTGTCTCAGAGGGGAGAGAGCCGCGTCTATGCACTTGGTAAAAGTGCGGAGAGCTAGAGCCAGCCCGAAGGGCAGGACTGTGTATTGATAAGCCACACCCTCGAAGGCGAATCTCAAGAATCGTCTGTGATGGGGGGCTTTGTGGATGTGAAAATAAGCGTCTTTCAGATCCAGCGAAAAGAACCTGTCCTCTGGGCGAATTTGCAAGAGGATCTGCTTCAATGTAGTCATTCTGAACGGCCGTCCCATGAGGGCGCAGTTCAGACGTCTGAGATCGAGGATGGGCCGGAGGCCGCCATCCTTTTTGGGGATGAGGAAATAACGCCTGTAGAAGCCTGACTCGCTCTGAGCTGGGGGAACTATTTCTATAGCTCCTTTCGCCAGCAATTTCTCCACCTCGGCTCGCAGAACGTGAACGCTGCTGCTCCGCACTTGAACGAATTGAAGTGTGTAACCTCTTTCTATAATCCTCAGAACCCAGTGTGACACTCCCGCCAGGCCTTGGCCCGTATGGAAAGGGGTTGGATTAGTTCGGGTGGTGAGTCGCCTTGTGGGAACTCGACACACTCTGTAATTGGATGAGGAAATTTGCTCTCTTTTTGAAAATGTTTGTTTTTTACTTTTCTCGCTATAACAGCGGCTGTATGTGGAGGCACTTCTGGAAAGGGCCTGAGATTCACAACAGGTTTTGTAACAAACAGTTTTGTCTTGGCACCCAGAACTGAACGGGGTGCTTGAAGGCATAACAGAGGGCGTTTTGGGGTTGGTCCAGCCTCTGCGAGACCTTGTCCCCTCCTCTTCCTTCCTATCAGATCAGGACGACGCCGGAGGCGCGGGGTCCAAAGTCAGCATGGGCCGGGGTCCCTGACGCTTTGGATAGGGGTAGCGTTTGACGGAGCGGGAGCGCTGCCGAGGCTCAGGCTTCTTTGTAGGCTGAGCGGGCGACGGCGCAGGTTTAGCTGGCTGTTGCGCTGGAGCAGGCTTGGGGCGACTGGCGGCCGTTGCGTAGCTGGACCGTTTAGGCAGGAAGTGTCGCATAGCCTGGGACGACTTCTGAGCCGTGTTGAATTGCTCTGCAAAGCCCTCGACGGCAGGTCCAAAGAGCCCCGCAGGGGAGACCGGTGCGTCGAGGAAGGGGACCTTGTCAGCCTCCTTAATTTCAGTGAGGTTTAGCCATAAGTGGCGTTCGAACACCACTAAGTTGGCCATTGACCTCCCAATGGACTGTGCTGTAGCTTTGGTAGCTCTTAAAGCCAGGTCGGTGGTGCTGCGCAGTTCTCTGAGAACTGCGGGATCAGGCCCGAACTCGTCCATGGTCCGGAGGAGTTTGGCTTGAAAGACCTGGAGCACAGCCATGGAGTGAAGCGCTGAGACGGCCTGCCCGGCGAAGGAGTATGCTCGTCCAGCGAGGGCGGAAGTCGTCCTGCAAGGCTTGGAGGGATGAGCAGCCTTTGCTTTCCAGCCGATGGCGGAGGGTGGGCAAAGGTGCGCAGCCACAGCTTCGTCAAGAGGGGGCAACCTCTCGTAGCCCTTCTCTTCGGCGCCATCCACTGAGGAGAGAGCAGAAGAAGAGTTAGAGCGGAGTCGGGTCGAATACGGAGCACGCCACGACTTTGTAAGTTCATCATGGACCTCCGGAAAAAACGGAGAAGCTCGCTGACGAGGGGCCGTGCGGCGCCCCGGCAGGAACCATTCGTCCAGACGACTACGAGTGGGCTCCTCCGGCGTAGACCACTCCAAACCCAGTTCGCCGCTGAGCGCTTAAGCCCTTTACCCTGCCGTTTTTTCCCACCAGGTCCCTGGGAGGAAGAAAATGGGAGGGCGTGAGGGGCGGAGTCGCTCTCTGAAAAGAAAGCGATCCGAGCGCGCAGAGTCACGAGACTCATGTTCATATAATATGAACATTCCATCTCGCTCAGAGCGCCTTTTTCGTGGGATTTACTCAAGCAGGAAACACACTCTGAGTGGCCGTCGGCATCATGCAGAGAAATCTGCACGAGACGCACTGACGGCGCGGCATTTGCAACAACGCTGCGATTGCTCTTTTAGAAGAAATTTGCTCTTCTTAAAGGCTCGCCGGATAGCAGCTGGGGACGAGCTGGCGTCTGCTTGATCGCTGAAGCGGCTCGACGAAGTGGGTTGGATCAGCGGGGAGCAGGAAAAAAGGCAGCCTTCCAATCCGCAGCGAGGCGTTTCAACGGCGAGCGTCTGGAGTCCTGGATCAGCGAAGAAGTCGTCGCTGAAGGAGGATTGATCTGTTTTCCTATGGCGAAGCGCCCGCTTATATAGCCAGATGACCCGCACCTTTTGGTGGGCTCTGGCGGGCTTTGCTGCCATAGGCTCGTGCAGCGCCGCTGACGAGCCATTGGTTCGTTTTTTATTACTGCACAAACCAATGACCGTTCAGTCACACTGCGTGATTGAAAAAGTCTTCATTCCTCGGAGAAAAAGGAGTTTTCCTGTCGATACTTTACGAGTGAAGTATCGACAGGGAACAACTACATTCTCACCAGAAAAACTCTTAAAACTACATTTAATGACACGATAACAGTAATATTTTGAAAATTACGTGGGTTTTTGGGCAATGACCTTTCACAAGTCCACAAGAACAGACAAGAGCGTATATTAAGAAACTGTTATATTTTGTTATACTGTTTGCGCACTCTGATGTAAATAATCCCAACATGGACAGCAAAGCAGAACGAGTGAGCTTTATCCCCTTCATCCAATCAACTTCTGCAGTGAGTTTAGCTCCCCACTTTTGGTACCCTTTGCTGTGCTAGGTACCCCAACGGAAGGGTACCAAAAAAGTGGTACGGTACAGTTCGTTATTTTGGTACCATTCACAACTTCTGACAATGGAAATAATTGCGAACCGTACTGCTCAGTGGAAACGAGCCAAAAGTGGGACCCAATCTTTTCCTTTTTATCCTTCTCTCCATTTGGTTTAAACATCACTATAGTTTGTATCATGAAATTGTAAAACATCTGAGCAAAAATGCTTGAAGTAGCAAATACTTATAAGCTATATGTTCACAAAACAAATAATATATATTATTAAAAAAAAACATGAAACTTAGAAACTGTCACATACATTCACAGGCCATAGAGTAACAGTGCTTACAAGGTTTAAAAGCCATTGACAAAAGTCATACCCATCTTCTCTTATGAAAAACAAATGAATAGATGTAAAAAAAACCTTTTGATTTGATACCGTTCAAAAATGAACACGTTGTACATTGATACAAATACTGTTTCTCATCAGGTCTATTACAAAAAAGAGAGTTTTTCAAACACTTGACAGCTGTTGTTTATTGTACTGAGAATAGTATTTTTCTCTCAGCAGACCTTTTGGACAGGTCTACAAAAATAGTCATCTTAACATCAGCAGAATCTGAGAACATTTCTAAAAAAAATTAGGAACTGCTAGCTACAGATTATTGCAAGAATATAACACCCTGTTGTTGGATAGCAGACGCATATACAGTATAGCATAAAAATAAACTCCACAAAATCAGCCTCCCTTGGGATTCTTTAATTTTCCCGTTTGTTAAAGTACTTATACGCAATATTCTTGTGAAATCCTCCAAATCTCACACTGCATTTCCCTCATTTTGTGTGAAAAGTTTCAAGTGTCACCATTTTTTGAAGCAGAATAACTCTCAACCATTATAATGGGCCACGAGGCAGACCACTGCAGGTTTGGCATTATCTGTTGATAGAGGGGCGTCCTCTGCGAGGTTTGTCTGGTTGGGCAGCACTGTGGGTCCCAATGAAGCAACCACAAAAGTGAGGTTGTCTGTGCGCCGTCCAGGACGAACAGGTTTTGTTACTTTTGAAGAACTTTTCAGACTGAAACCTCGCTGGGGTTTGTCACAGTTGATAAGAGCTCTGAAACACCTGTAGAACTAACACAGATAAACCCAGACAAACAAGTAAAAGGCATTAGATGAACAACGCTAAAATATTCAACACATGCACTTATCAGTTTGCAGGAAATATGCATCTGGTGCTTTACGCTTTAATTTACTTTTTGACATGCATTCTACATTGTGATTGCACATCAAATGTGTCAAACTGAAGACAAAAAGTACTGTATATGCAGTAAGCCTCTATAGTGTTGCTGATATTATTATTTAAATTTAATACAAAGTTTTTCATTTTGCACTTTATAATAACTCAATACTTCAGAGAGCTAAGCATCATAGGTTTGAAAAATTGCATTAAATACTACAATAAGTTTGTGGTCTGTTAGTTTCTCTCAATGCTTTGATTTTATATGACCTTGCAAATGAAAACATCCACATTTCAGTACCTGCACTTCATAAGTGCTGCATGCCACTAATGAATCATTCCCCCCCTGCTAGCAACTACAAAATAAGCCCATCAGCCATGGCTGGGCAATTACAGCTCATTTAGGAATTCTGATTAGAAAAGGGCCCTTCTCTTATCCAAACATCCCCATTTTCAGTCCGTCCATTTGCAAAGAGACAGCTATCCTTTTCACATTCATCAACAGTGCCATTTCTAAACGGTATCAAATTCTCAGTTAATGACATTTTACTTTTACCTCTAAACAGAACAATTATGCAATTTGAAATTGAATAATTGCTGATAATGTACACTGGCGCAATATTTTCCATGGCTGTAATTAAATGTCTGAGAGTAATCTGAAGTAATTGTGCCCATTCCATTCAGAGTAGAGAAAAAAAAGAAGGGGGGGGGGGGGGGGGGGGGGGGTTCACTGGTAATGGTAACACAGGTAAGTGATGCAAATAAGCAGTGACATGACATAGTAATAAACAGGCATAAAAAAGCACAAAGACAGACTTGTCATTTAATGGTACTGTATCAATTAATGGGCCTGTTTTTATGTAACACAAAGTTGAAGACTGAGGACATTAAAACAAACATACAGTATAACATTTTAAGAAAGAACATTATAACAAAGACAATTCATTTATCAACTTTGCACAATGAAAAGGACCGAAGTTAAAAAATCTGAAAATTTGAAGTGTGGTACAAAAAGGGAAAAACAAAGCTTTAAATGTTCTCAATAAAACTGCTCCTCAGACAAGAGTGAAACATTATCATTTAAAAGATTAGGGGTTTTTCATGTAAAGATCCTGCACCTGCCACACTACAAACTTGTTATTAGTGGTTTTGACTACCATTGTGATTTTTCAAATGAACACAGCCAGGTTTGTGATGTCACTTCCCTTAAGAAAATGTAATGTACTTAGTATACGCATTCTGCTAAGTATACTTATAGTCAACTACATTTCCTCAAGAAAATGGAAAGATGCAACATTTACACAATGATACATGATACATGATAGGGGTATGGGAAGTTATAACCATCTAGAATTGCAATTCATTAGTAAGAAGAGCATGCGCTTCATTTCATGTACAAAAGCAAAACAGTGTAAAGTGCAAAAGTATATATATACACATATTTAAAAAAAAAAAAAATTCAAATGAAAATACTCTACACAAAAATTCAGAGAGCTTATATCACCTTTCCAGGATCTGACCCAGACATTTTTAAAGTGGAATGGGACATGACTGAACATCACGGATTCATAACCCTTCTGACTGTGTCATAGACTTTCACATTTATCTTGCTCTGGTCAGAAAAGCCTGAGGCCTTTTCACACCACATCCGTAAGCAACAGCAGGCCTGTGATGTCTTTTCACACTGACAATGTTCCTGCTGTGGAACAAAAGTATAGAAGCCCCTTTCTTCTAGAAATAAAAAAAGGTTAATTGTGATTTTATATCTCACAATTGCAAATTAGTTTCTTCCAATTGTGACTTTAAATATGGTAACAAATTAATTTCTTACATTATACTTCTCTCATTTTTTTCCTTTTTTTAACTTTGTGGCAGAGATGCTGTATACAGAGTCGAATTGGGATGTAGAAATTGCAATGTAGGGCGGGACCTGATTGTCTCCAAGAACTGATTAATTCATTGGATTATTGCTATTTGCTAATTGCTGCAATATGATATGAGTGACAGGTTGCTCATATCATATTGCACACATATATGTACATACACATATGTCTACACAAAATCAGAGAAGAGACAACATTGTGAGAGGGAGGAGAAGTTAATTATTTTGATTAAAGTCTTCAAGGGCATATGAATTTTGTAAGTGCAAATAAATACAAAATAAAGCTGTTATTGGAAATGTTACAAAGTTGATTGTTATCCAAATCATAACACAGAACAGAACACAAACACCAAACATGTAGCTATCAACTAAGTGCTTGACATTCAGTCAGATTAACTGAAAAGAAACTGATATTTGCTTCGGTCTAATGAAACTACTGCTAACACCGCTCAGCTTACACATACAATATAAATGGTGTAGCTTATTATGGTCAGTGAAATAAATATGCATAGTTTTTTGCTGCTTATTGAAGTGGTGTGAGATAGACTTATTTAATTACTTCCATTTTTCTTGACTGTGACTACTGAGAATTTGAGACAAAACTTAAAACCACAAAACAACTTATGGCGTGCTTTCTAATTCATGACATTTAAGAGTGGAGTAGATACATAAAGAGTACACTACATAACGAGTAGTTAACAGTCCCAAAGAAAATAAATATTGTTCACATAATACTACTTTTTTTCATCAGATTTATATGGCAAGAAAACATTCAGGTGGAAATAATATCATGCTTCAGTAGTAGTGGAAGTTTCAGAAAAAAAGATAATTTATACATGCAATTTTCTCTGTGTGCTCAGATGAGTTATTAAATCTTCAATTTGCAATTTAATATCACTTGCATTACTTCATAAAATGAGTTAAGAGGAAATAATTTAGCATTCCTCTCCAGCAACAGCTCTCGTCCACCATTTAATATGACAGCAATGCTATTTAATTTGGTCTAGTAAAATTTCAGTTAAGAACTATTTCAAAGCTGCGCTAAATTGATATTAAATATAGAATATTAAATATCTATATTAAATATCACTTCTAAGTGTCATAAATGGGGTGCAAATATTTTGTCAAGAGCAAAGTTTGGCTACATCAGACATTAACCCTTGTGCGACCTTTTGCCTATAAAGCAAATACTTGCTTTATTCTTGCTGTTTTCTGCTTCTGCATATTATAGAGCCAACTGGATAAATAATGCAGCTATAATTGTGTGGGTGTGTTGGTACAGATGTCAGAGTGTGGTTTTTATGGGAGTCATAAAAAAAAGTGTGTGTGTGTGTGCTTGTAATATTTGACAGAGAACTACTGTAAATCACAAATCCAACCACTGTGTGCACCAGCAGAGTTTTGCTGGCATCTAATGAGGACTATTTGGTACTGCGCCCAAACAAAATCTTACTGAAAGCTAATTTTTTTGAGATATCAACCTCAAATTTGGAACACAACTTGGTTAGGTTTATGGCTTTGATTTTCTAGCAGGTTTCGAGTTCAATGCATTTCATAAAATATATATTTTATATAAAATATTGTTCATAAACTTTTTTTTTGTTTCAGTTTTTAAACTTTTTTTTTTTTTTACTTCAACGATAATCTGCCATAGGTCTTCTTTAAAATGAGACCAAACTTAAGTCTGTACTCCCAAACCTCAAATGTTTATGACAGTTTTTTGACAGACATTTTTGTCCACTATGGACCTATGTGTAACTTTTTTTTATTGATGCACAAGGGTTAATATTTGTAATATGCATGTTTCATTATTAAAATGCATGGTCTTCACTGGTCTGATACTAAAGATTACAGTAATTCAACAGATGAAAACTATGAAACAGTGAAAACTATGTGAATTCCATAGCTTAAGTCATATCCATACATTCAATGGATCAAGTTTGATATCTAACAGATATTCAGGTCACAGATATCAAACACAGGGCCGGACTCACCGGAGATGTTCCTGGAATCTTTGAAGGATGTTGCTGGCCAGGAAATGTTACTTGTATCTGTACAGCATTTTTAGTCTTCAACTCGCCTCAACTCA
This sequence comes from Barbus barbus, assembly GCF_936440315.1. Lineage (NCBI taxonomy): Eukaryota > Metazoa > Chordata > Actinopteri > Cypriniformes > Cyprinidae > Barbus > Barbus barbus. Next base: position 24,170,941 of record NC_136754.1, on the reverse strand, counting down.
CAGTTTCCATAGTTACGGGCTGGGAGGAATTGAAGACTGAAAATGACATACAGGAGAATCTTTCTTCATCGACTGGAGTGTGATGAATATCCAGAAACGTCACTCAGTCCTTCATGCAGTATACTGATAGATTTGCACCAATCAGAATTTGAGTGGCATGGAACACTGTGCATGACTAACCTTACATGACAAAAAACAAACATTCTAATTATTCTGTGACCTGAAAAACAACTTGTGTGAATAAATAATTGCTGGATAAGGGAATGCTATTTATTGTATTTTATTCAACTGTTAGTTCCGGTCTATAACTTCCACTTAGCCACTGATTTAAATAAATTGAGTTACACTCTTAGCTTCCACCTTCCCATATGTGGACTGCCTGCGGAGAACTCACAAAATGTACAAAATGACTGACAGGCAGAAAGCATCCTGAAAGCCTTCTGATTGACTCAAATCTGGGTTTGTGAGGACACACAGGGGCTGATGAAAAACTAAAAATGGATTACATTTAAAATTAAATCATTTTCAAATAAAAACAAAACATCTTTAATTCTTTACCTGCATGTGAACATTGAACATTGGCTTCAGATTAGCATCAGAGAACCACAAATGTGAATATGCTTTTAAATTAATAAATAAAACCTCTGTGGAGCTCTTAGGATCATATTACTCCCAGTTCTTGGCTCATATTCAGTTGGACAAGAACGATTTAGTCAATTGAGACTGAGGCTCACTCTGGTTGAATCACTTAATTAGAGTTCCTATCCAGTGTCAAATTCACAACTGAACCATTCAGTGTTATTTAAACAAATCAAAACAATAAGTTTACAAATCGCCTCTGCGTCGCCTTTGATACTAGGGTCTGAGGTGGGTCAGACCCGGGGTATTTTAGGTCTGCTTTTATGTGGCATTGCGTCTTTACCTTGAATTCTGAGCAGACACAGACCTGCTTTAGAGCAGCCTGAAATCGGCTGTGTAAAGATGTTTGGAGACAGATGTGTGTTAGATGAATAAGTGAATAAAGGCATCTTTACACCGCTGATTTAAGGCTGCTCTAAAGCATCAAAAAAATATCAAAGGTGACGCAATGCTGTTTTGATTCAGTGTAAATGAAACGCTCTAAACAGCATTGTTGTTATGACAACCCAAAGGACGCCTGTCAGTTCGAGCCAAAAACATGTAGCCTACAGCAAGCTAACTCCGCTATAATGTTAAAAATCCTTCAATTTATTCCAAACGCAGCGTCTACTTTTTTTCTGGGCTATGAGCGATGCCCGTTCGCGAATGATTTATTCTTTTGAGTCAATTCTGTTTGAAGGCTTGATCAAACCAGTTGGCAAACCAGTGAATTGGTTCATGAATCAGATTGAATGATTCATTCAGTTTCCTGCCGCACGCGTTGAGTTGTCTGAAGCGGTTCTCAGAGTTGCAATCAAGAGCGCTGAAGACGTGGCTTTGGATCTACAGTCAGTTGAAAGCAAATCTGCAAAGGCTATGGTTTGCTCGCTATAAAAATCTTTATTAGATGAACACCATGTGTGCTGTCGGTTCCACAGGTATAGATTCGATTACAGTATCTATTTTCACTCTTCTCCGTGTAAGAGGTTCTATTAAACATATACAGGGGCGCATTAAGATAATCAGAGGCCCCTGGGCTACGGCATTATGATAGGCCCCCTACCCTAGAAAACTTTTAAGCTTCCTGACAATTATTTACGTATATGTATATATATATATTCTTTTCTTGTTAATATGCCAGTCAACATTCAATACTGTTCTGCATAAATGTGAATATAAATATGCAATTTCACTCTTTTGCCAGAAGGTGGCGCTTGTGGAACACCAGAATTATAGCCGTTACATAATGTGACGAGCGTCCCGAGGACTCATCAGCGTTGCCCTGGAGACGAAGGAGGAACACCTGCACCCGCTCATCACGGCAGGATCGGCCACACCTGAGGCTCATTCGCCCGCGGCCAGATAAGCCGTGCGAGGCTGAGAGACAGTGAGAGACATCTCCTAGAGAGCTGAGAACTAATGTGCGATCCTCTTCTCCTTTGCAGACCCCAGCGAGTGACCGATCCTGCCCGCCACGCACCGACGCACTGCCCTGGGAAGGAACTGCACCAAGAAGAGCACCACTGCACCTCAGCCACCTGCTTTCAGCCAACACCACACTTTGTTAATAAATCCACCATCCGGGGTATTTATTTTGAGCTCTCCTTGTTGCGTGATTCTTCCACAATAAAGTAAACATTAAGTTATAACAGGCATTAGGTAATATGAAAAGAAAATGCCTCCAAAACCTTTCTGGCCGAAATGTGAATTTACAGGTATGATTTAAACACCATAAATCACACTAAATATTAATTATTCATCATCAGTATATCCAAACAACACTTGGCATGTCGGCATAAATGTGGGCTATTTGGTGATTGCTAACTGCGTTTTTTTAAACATGCCATGCTCGCGTCAAATTATCATAGCCGCTTAAATTTTAATGATCACATTTAAGCAATAGGACAATTCCTTTTTTTTTTTTTTTTTTTTTTCACCCACGGATTTAAAATTGAGACTTTGAAGCACCCACAAGTTACTGAACTTGCACTTTAGGACGTTACAGAAAGTTATCTGGTCCAGTTCCTTTCACACGGCAGTGTTGTGTTTCTTGTTAATGCGCCCCTGTACATATTACATAATTAATATACTATAAAATATAATTTAGTGATGCAAATCAGAATTATCAGCTGTTACTCCAGTTTTCATAGTCATATGATCCTTGAGAAACCATTTAAATATATTGATTTATTACCAGTGTTGAAAAAAACAGCATATGCTGGTTAGGTATGTTTTGAAGCTGGGATGCTGGTTTATGCTGGTCCTTTGCTGGTTTAAGCTGGTCAGACCAGCACATGACCAGCTTAAACCAGCTAAGGACCAGCATAAACCAGCAAAGGACCATCTTAAATCAGCATCCCATGCTTCAAAACATACCCTCACACTGCATACCGAGGTAGGGAACACAATACGTTCTTTGATGGTTTCCCTGGTGATCACAGAGCGGGCAAACAATTCATAACCAGGTTCATAGACGGTCACTGGTCTGACAGATTGTTCGAAATCTGGTGCACCGACAGAAACTGACTCTGACAAAACAAACTATTCAAAGCAGACTCATTGAAGGAAACTGGACTGATAGATGTTTCAGTGACTGAACCTGGACTAGCAGACAGTTCAAAATCAGATACATTAGATGAGACTAGACAAATGGACAATTCAAAATCAGCCACCAAGGCTGATTCAGCACAGGACGAGAGTTCAGAGATGGCCTTCTCGGCTGGTTCAGAACAGGACAAACATTCATAAGTGGCCTCTGTAGCCACGACAAGACAGGACGAGAATTCAGGGACAGCCCTTTTGACTGCAACAAGACAGGCAAAGAGTTCACAGACAGCCTCCACAGCCTTGACAGGGCAGGACGCGGATTCACATATGGCCTCCATAGCCGTAACAGGGCAGGACGAGGATTCATAGGAGGGTACCACCGCCACCTCTGGAGAAGCTGCAGTGGGTGCCATCGCTTGGAGCAGTTCCGAGGTGGTGTACGCAGCCCAAACGCAACATAAAGCGATCCCCATCATGGGAAGTGCGTCGGACAGGGGAATTAGTGCAGGAACAGGAGGGTTAAAGTGAGCTGGTTTGGGGATACCAGCTGCACGTGCAGACACCAGTGGTGCATCCCACACACTGCATACCAGATTAAGATACTGAAGGACTGACCTTGAATATCTGGGTGTGACAGACAGGACGTGACAAGACTCTGGCTGCTCAGCTGTGATGTGACGTGGTTCTGGATGGTTAGCGGTGACGTGAAGAGACTCTGGCAGATCAGCGGAGACGTGGTGAGACTCTGGCAGATCAGCGAAGACGTGTTGAGACTCTGGCAGATCAGCGGAGACGTGGTGAGACTCTGGCAGATCAGCGGAGACGTAGCTTGATTCATGACGATCATCGGTGACTTGGCTTGACTCTTGTCCAAGAGAGGTGCAAACAGAGTCCGAATGGCAAGGCAAAGGGTTAATCCAGGAAACACGGGCAAGAATGAAAACACTAGAAAACACACAAGGCAAGACTATGACAACTAAGTGGGCTCCGTAGAGTAGCTATCGCTAGGAGAGTGATATATGCTATACAATACTCGGCAGAGAGGAAGAGGAAATCCATGGTTTATGTAGGGTGTGTTATCAGTGCAATCAGCTGTGTGTGTCATCAGTGCAATGGATAATGGGAATTGTAGTCTGAGGTGGCGTGCAACAGTTAGTGTGGTGCAAGAGTCCATGTGGTGAGCGAGTGACCTCTGGTGCTGAGTTAACGGAAGTTCATAGACCAGATTCATGTCACATACCAGCATATGCAGTTTTTTTCAACAGGGAGCAGTTTTGCTGCTTAATATTTTTTGGAACCTGTGACATTTTGTTCAGGATTCTTTTATGAATAGAAAGCTAAAAAAAGATCAGCATTAATAATAAAAAATGATAAACAAAATTGCTGATAAAAATTCAGATTTGCATCACCGAAATAAATTACATTTAAAAAATGTTTTAAAGTATTTTGATATTATATGTGTATATGTATGTATATATAAATTTTATCTAAATATCTATATATCTAAATAAAAATTATATTCAGTATATGATCCAAAGTAACTAGTAACTAACTACTTGAGTAGTTTTTTTTTTTATCCAATACTTTTTTACTCTTACTCAAATAACTATTCAGACTATTACTTTTACTTGAGTAAATATTTCTTCAAGTACTTTTACTTTTACTTAAGTACAGTTTTTGGGTACTCTACCCACCTCTGGTCTGTAATCATTTGGCTTCACCAGTTTGTAACCTGCTTTTGTAAAGCTGGTTTAAGTTCATAAGCCAAAGACTTAACAGTATGTTGACTCATCCTAAAATGCTTAACCCAGTTAGTGTCACTGTAATTTTGTACCGTTAAATTCCAAAAAACATCTTGCAGACGACATTTCATCCACACACGATGGTCTGGCAACATCTGCAGTCTCCCCTGGAAAGCTAACTCTAGAATCAATTTTTTGTTTTGTTGTGTCTGCGCCTGAGTGACGTCCTGGCTCTTTGAAACAAATTTCAGCCTCTTTTAATCAAGTGGCGATGTTCCCGATGTAGTAATTCATAATTTCTTTGAATTGTTTTTTGTCCAATTGGAACAATTTTAATAAAAATAAAAATAAAATAACTGTCAATACCACAGAAGCTAACATTGTGACAATTTTCCAGCGCAGGATACACTGTAGCACGTGCAGGAAATATACATTTGATCTCGTTACCTTTTAAAATGTCGTTTTTTTATTTATTCTGTGTTTTACATTATTTGTTCTTTTTATCTTTGTTATTTAATTGTATAGCATTTGTTTTTGTTAAAATGTTAATTTTGTTAAATGTTGTATTTTAAAAAGGTACGTTTCCCACAATTTTAATTCCTGTGTAAATGCATTTATGCCGCTTCAGAGCATCTTTGCACATGCCATAGGGAAGATCCATAGAGAAGTGTTTTGTGTTCCACAATTATTGTCAAGTGTTCATGAGATGGATTGTCTGAGGGAAGAAACTGGTTCTGTGTCTGGCCGTTCTGGTGCTCAGAGCTCTGTAGCGTCGACCAGATGGCAGCAGTTCAATGAGGGAGTGTGCTGGATGTGAGGGGTCCAGAGTGATTTTGCCAGCCCTTTTGCTCACTCTGAATAAGTACCAATGATTCACTCAGCAGTCCGGACTACCCTCTGTAGTTTTCTGAGGTCAGATTTGGTAGCTGAGCTGAACCAGACAGTTATTGAAGTGCAGATGACAGATTCAATGATAGAACAGTAAGGGTCCAGTAATGTCCTTCAGGTGGGCCAGCACCAGTTTTTCAAATTACTTCATGACCACAGATGTTAAAGCCTCAGGCCTGTAGTCATTTAGTCCTGTAATTTTGGATTTCTTTGGGATGGGGATGATGGTGGAGCGTTTGAAGCATGAAGGAACTTCACACAGCTCCAGTGATTTGTTCAAGATTCAAGATTCAAGAGTTTTATTTGTCACATACACAATTATACAGGGTATAACCAGCAGTGAAATGAAGGTCAGGTCCGCTCCAAGGACAGTGCAATTATAAAGAATACAAATATTAAGAAGAAGTACAAACATAAAATAAAAGATAAGATAAGATAAGATAAGATAAGATAAGATAAGATAAGATAAGATAAGATAGATAAGATAAAAAAAATATAAATATAAATGTGCAGGTCAGTATGTTGTTGACAAATAGTAATGAGAGGAATGTGCAAAAAGTTGTACAGGGTATTTGAATAGCAGCAATATGAGGTAGAGAATATTTATGAATAGCTTATTGATATATGATATTTACATGGAGAAAAATTATGAATAACGAATAACTTATTGATATGGTGATATTACATGGAGTCAGGTGATATTATGACACAGAGTTAGAGTTTAGGAGCCTGATGGCCTGGGGGAAGAAGCTCCTCCTAAGTCTCTCAGTTTTTGCCATCAGGCTACGGAAGCGCTTACCAGATGGAAGCAAAGTGAATAGACGGTTACCAGGGTGATCTCTGTGATTTGTTGAAGATCTCTGTGAAGATGGGGGCCAGCCGGTTAGCACAGGATTTCAGACAGGCTGGTGTAACACAATCTGGGCCTGGTGGTTTTTTCCTTTTATGCTTCCGGAAGACCTGGCGCACATCATCTTCGCTGATCTGAAGTGCAGGAGTGGGGGAGAGGGGGGTTGCAGGAGGTGATAATGGTTGTGTGGAGAGGTGTTCAGAGCAGGTGCCATGCCATCTGTCATCTTGTTAGTATACTACTTAAGAATATACTTAAGGTTACTGACAAAGTAAAATACTTTTTGTGTCCACTACTGCTCAGTATTAAATTGTTTAAGGAAATGGTGTATATTCAAGTGCTTATGGCCCTATCATTCTTATGTTCATTGCATCAGCACTCATTTTAAGTCAAATTGCTTAATAAACGCAGATGAGCCAATGGCAATTGAGTATCAACTGCACAGGGACCTGAACTCGGACATCTTGAGGTTTCTGCGCCATAGAGAAACATTGGAGGATCAGAAGCTTTCATCGGTTTGATGGTTTTTATGTTACAAAAATGGTAATAATGTGCCTGAGGTACTTGTAACACTGATTGTATGTATACTGAGAGGACGGGCAATGGAATTTATTTTATACTATTTCCTAAACCAAGCAAGATGAAGTTAGATAAACGTTCATTTTTCACATTTAGCATCTCTGTTTGTTTGTCCGAGTTAGCAACAGTACCTAGGGCGTCTGGCTTACCCATAGGTGATTTGCACACTGTTCTAGTCAGTTTTAAACCCACTACAAGCACACTGCTCAGTGAGACTAATCTATCAGAATATCCATTCCTTTAAACACCAGATAAAAGCTGCGCAACAAAGCAGGACAGAAGTTCTGATATGACATCACATCTGACAAGGGTGACTATGAACTGTCTTGAGAAATCTGTCTCAGTGACAGACATGACTTTACATGCTTCTCGGCAGTTTCTTTGCTGTTTGTGCCTTTGGTCCATCTATACGCATCTAGTATATGGCATCTTTTCTGAACTATTCTAAAGTTTGCTTAACTTGGATTAAAGCAGTTTGCAGTAGATCTGTACTTTCTACATAGACACATACAGCCAAAACACAAAACAAAGAGTTTTGTGTCCGCACTGGAGGAAACGTGCTGACAGTGTTGCATTATCATTTATTTAAAGCTGCAGTCCGTAACTTTTTTGTGTTCAAAATTTACAAAATGTATGTAATAAGTAAGTACACCATGAATCCATTTTCCAAACCGTGTTATTGGCTTGTCCTGAATCACTATGGTACACCAATAATAAGTGTTTATATCTGTGGAGATGATCGTGGACTTCAGACGAAACCCCCTTGCTCTCCCCCCACTCAACATCATGAAAAGCACTATGACTGCAGTGGAGTCATTCAGATTGCTGGGCACCACAATTTCTCAGGACCTGAAGTGGGATAATAACATTGAGTCTATTTTCAAAAAGGCGCAGCAGAGGTTATACTTCCTTCGCCAGATGGGGAAGTTGAACCTGCCACAGGACTTGCTGAAACAGTTCTACTCCGCCATCATTGAATCCATCCTCTGCACTTCAATAACTGTCTGGTTCAGCTCAGCTATCAAATCTGACCTCAAAAGACTACGGACGGTAGTCCGGACTGCTGAGCGAATTATTGGTACAACCCTCCCCACTCTCCAAGAACTGTACTTATCCAGAGTGAGCAAAAGGGCTGGTAAAATCACTCTGGACCCTTCACATCCAGCACACTCCCTCTTTGAACTGTTACCATCTGGTCGACGCTACAGAGCTCTGAGAAGTCAAGTCAAGTCACCTTTATTTATATAGCGCTTTTAACAATGTAAATTGTGTCAAAGCAACTGCACAATATCAAAAAAGGAAAATAGTGTGTCAATGTAAAATGAAAAGATTAAAAAAAGATTTTCAGTTAAAGGCATTTCATTATTGAATTCAGTGATGTCATCATCCAGCTCAGTTCAGTTTAAATAGTCTTTGCAATCAGGTCGACGATATCGCTGGAAATGAAGTGTCCCCAACTAAGCAAGCCAGAGGTGACAGCGGCAAGGAACCAAAGCTCCATCGGTGACAAAATGGAGAAAAAAAAACCTTGGGAGAAACCAGGCTCAGTCGGGGGGTCGGTTCTCCTCTAGCCAAACGAACCAGCAGTTCAATTCCAACTCCAGCAAAGTCAGATTGTAAGGGCTCAACTGGTTCCACTGGTCTTTCCCGATGGCTGTCTAAGTGGCGGGGTCCTCACTGGGGATCTGTCTCTGGCGCTCATCTCGGTGTCCTGGTCTGATCTGGATACGGACTGGATCTGGTGACTGGATTGACCATCTGGGCTGCATACGGACCGGATCGGGTGGCTACGGTGAACCAGAACGTCCAGACACATAAACAGTTTCTTCCCTCAGGCAATCCATCTCATGAACACTTGACAATAAATGCGGAACACACAACTCTATTATACATTATTTATTCACCACACAATTTTTTATTCATTTCAAATTTGCACATATCAGACCTGTACACACATAATTGTCTATATTATATATTGTGTTTTGGCTGTTTTGTACATTGCCTATTTGGATAATTATATATTATTCTTTTAATATCTGTGTCCTGTCCTGTTCCTGTCTTTCTGTTGCACTGTGGAGCTTCTGTCACTATAAAAAATTTCTCGTATGTGTAAACATACTTGGCCAATAAAGCTCATTCTGATTCTGACTCTGATTATATTCGGATTCTTTTAGACTGGTTTGGGTAGGTACCGCTGCAGAGTAGCCCTGTACCTGTGTGATTCATCATAGACATAAATAGAGAGAAGTATCTCCGGCTACAATGGTCTTCTGCAAGACACGCAGTTCTTCTGCAAGACCGCCAAAAGTTACTGACTGCAGCTTTAAATAACAACAGCACATTCAGATGTTGGATGAAGCATATCGAAACAAAGAGGTAATTTATCAAGCAGGATGAATCCTCTTGAAGCAGGGTGTTTCTCTTTTCCTCAGACATTGAAAGACTATAAAGAAGTGGGAGCAGGATGCTTAGAGCTGGACACATAATTAACTTCAGCTCAACAAAATGCACTGATATAGTGTCTAAACATAAGTCAAGGCATCTGCATTTTTGCTGATGACCATTTCAACAAGCATAAAGGATGGTTTTCTTGCTGATTCAGAATCTATATGAGACTTGTTAAAAGAAACTGTACAAAGAGACTGGGTCAAAACACAAACTACAATCAGTATATTCAAACCATTAGATTCAGGAGAGATAATAGTATGTTTTGAAGGGCATGGAGTTGTAGAGTTTAGAGTGGTGCTTGTCCATCCAAAATTCACACCTCCATGTTGGTTTGGTGGTGGCAACTGCCATGCAATTTCTAAGGTCTTATGATTATCATTTTAACATGTTGCTGTTGTGTGGTTTTCTAGGGTGTTTTGGATATTCACTAAACATTGCTAGGAGGTTGCTATATTCTGGATAGTGGTCAACATGTCCTTTGTTTCTTATATTTTATCTAAACACTCTCCTTTTCTAGGTTAATTCAGCTATTCAATGAAAGTGCTTAAACAGAGATCGGCATAAATACACGAAAAAAGAATTTAAAATACAAATACAAAATACTGTGTAGAAAAATATATTTAAATACAAATACAGTATTTTGTATTTTGAAAATACACAAAATAAATGTGAAATTGGCCATCCAGTGCAGGTATCCATATAGGCTGAAATTGATCTGGACCTTATTTAGAATCTTTAAAAGATTACTTTTTATATTTATTTCATGTAAAGTTTATTTTGTTGTTTTAAAAAAAAAATCAAATTAGAAAGTTTATCTTAAATGATAAAATTAGAATGAATTTAGATATTATTTACTCAAAGGCCAAAAGGTGATTAAAAAAAAAGAAGATTTTTTTGTGGTGTACCATTCATCAGTGTTTTAACAAATGCACACAATCAGTACAGTAAACTGATGGTGACAGACAATGATTAACCTTATTTTTTTGTCTCTAAATAAACATACATTTGAATAGATGGGTTGTAACGAACACAGGACAACTCAGGAAAACTTGGTCAAAAGACGTAACTAACTAACAGACACGTAACATGGGTGAACACAATCACCTGATTTTGTAAATGTGACTATTTTTTTCAGTAAGTACCAAGTTTCCACTTGTCTAAAATCTAAAATGCTTACATTTACAAAATGAGCCTGCAGTAGCAGAAATAATGAATAAATGGTCTGTATTTAATACTAACATTAATTAAAACAAAATGTTTAATGGCTTAAAAAAAGGTATGTAAGAGAGTACTATTCAATTTAGTGTTATACATGTGTTATCATATTCATGTTTTGCTCTAATGTCACAACATAATCTCATGTTTACTGGGTTTTACACAATTTTTTTATTCTTTTGTGTGGGTTTAAGAAGTGTCCTCAAAAACATTTTCACATGTTGTCCCCCAAAATGACCACAACCTAATTGGTTTATATGAGAAGAAATCCATTTATTCACAAACTTCTCACAAAATGATTGTTGAACAAGCTACTTGGCAAACTACTTCCTCTCACTGCTGTCAGCAGGTTCACAGCATAGAAGCAGGGTCAGAAAGCTCTCGGATTTCAGCAAAAATTTAAGTAAACAAGTATGTAATGGCACTCTAATATGATTATCTTAAGATATATCAAGTGTTATGTTGGGTTTGGACTCTACTACGGTTTACTAATGTTCTTGGCAGCGTTGGTCTTTACCTGAAACAGCTATGTTGTTGTATTCTGCTAGTTGAGACCTTTTCAACAAAACAAGAAGACTTATGTATAATCCTTACCGGTTCATACTTTCAAGTAAAGCAAAATTGTCTCGTATTTGGACTTTCTCTTTCAGCCAAAACCTGATAATGTCATTTTTAGATGTAGAAATTTGCATCCCTAATTGTATGGCATGTATTGTAAAGTTATGTAGTTTGAGAGTAGAAAATGAGGTGCAGCCTATTTTGCCAATGTCCACTCTAAAATTTCTGGCCTCGCCACTGACTGGATCTAAAATCTTCAGTTGAATCTACATTTCTGACTTGTGATGCAGCCTAGAATTAAGCCTGAGCCTGGTTTCGCCTAAGTTATTTTTTATTTTTATTTTTTTTGCCACAGTCACCTTTTGCCTTGCTTAGTTGGGGTTACTTTGGCAATATTATTAATATTTGTAAACATTATTGACTTGACTGCAAGAACGAGTGAACCCGTGATGAATCAAACATCAAATAAAGCAAAACAATGGGTCATAAAAATATTTACAGTAAGTAGTCCTCAGATTCCATGACAGCAGCATATTATGTTATGTAAGAAATTATGTTGTGGAGATAGCTGCTGACTAAACTGAATGTGATAGTCCAAATGATAGTCGGAAATTACATACTGAATGTAAGTAAATGGACATTCATTTCAATATTGAATTGATTAATTAGTGTGTGGTGGTGTAATTAACAACAGTCCTGTACTGTTAAACCAGTGTGGTCCCAATGCTGAAGGTGTGACCATGTAACTCTAGTTTTGGGGAAATAGTCGAGACTACTAGTTAATATCTCCAACAATGCATTGTCATATGGTTATGCAGTGGGTTAATTAGTAGTACAGGAAACACAGCCCAGTATTTTTGTGTGCAGCAGGAGTTCACAGAAACGAGTTGGTTAAGGAATACCTTAGCAACAGGGAGGTGCGGTCAGGGTAGGCAGGGTAGGCAGTGCCTCACCAATGTTGACATTACATTTATTAATTCCAAGAGCTTTATTAATTAACCTCAAACCACATTATTAATTGCATTTATTTTATTCCAAATATTATTTTTTGTAACAAAGTTTTTCAGGAATACACATAATATACTCATTTTGCCATTGTTTGCTCCTAAAAACCATTGTTTCATGCAGGAAATTCAAGGCCATGGCCATTGAGGCAGAGGTTAGCAGTGCCTCTTTGGTCCATAGAACGTAGTTTACGTAGATTTGCGCATGCGCAATCAGTTCTCATGCTGTCTTGAATTATCAACATTGAGGCAGAGACCGAGCTTGCTTCATGTCACGTGATCCACTCGCTCTCACTCAATCCGCGTTTCCCGATACTAGCATCTAGCGGCGCCTAGCGTTGGCTGTCAACTCATGAAATTGAGTAATACACCCAACAAAGAGGACTTTTACAACAAAGTAATTGACAGCTTTGTCCAGAGGGATAGACGTATGGACTTCGTCTACAAATAAAAGTAAGCACCCCCTTTAAAACGTAAACTATTCATTTATTTATATATTTTTTTAAAACCCGTATATTGGCTTTGTGTGTGTTGTCTGATGGTGGGCTATAGGCCTGCTGTGCGCTGACACCAAAATGTTCTCTCTTCCATCACCTCTGCCACATTTGTACTGTATGTCTATCTGTGCGATTATGGTGCATTTCGTAAGGGTTAAAATGCTGTTTTCTAGTTCTCTTTTTTTAATCCTGGTGCGCCGTCGCCAGATGCTCATTGCGTGTCGTTGTGTGCGCCTAGCGCGGTTTGTAGGAGCGAATAAGCTGTTTTTGTACTTTAAAGCTGTACTGCTGACACAATGTTTTCTGACTGTAGCCTATTCAAATCCTGGTGCGCCGTCACCAGACCAATAGCGTGTGTGGCTGTCTGTGCGCGTTTGCGCATTTTGAAGGAGTGACTAGGCTGCTTGTCGGTTCGCTGACACCGCGCCGCTTCCCTCTCTTACTGTGTCCCGCACAAAACATTTGTTTGTTGTATAAGTCATCATAAGATAGATGTGTCCATTAATTTGATTATTAGATTTTGATTGTGCATTAGCCTCACATATGACTGACTTTGCTGTATGCAGGCAGCGATGTGATGATGCCTGATATGAACTTGGGTTGCTACATTAACTGAATGAATATATGAACATATATGCCACATTGATAGGTCACAGCCTACCCATGACAAGATTTCACCGCACGTTACTGCTTAGCAAGAACCACTAATGAAAATAATGAGCATGTAAAGTTAGTCAGAATTATAATGGCTACACAAGAGATTTGAGGGAAGGAATCTTTTTGTCACAGTGTGGATGTACTAGCATCCCATTCTGTAGCTACATGGAATGTGAAACGTAATGTTGTGCTCTTTGGTTTGTAAATAACACTAGACAAGACAAATGACAAGCTCCATCAATCAAACCAGACACTGGTGCCTAGAGTGAAACATATCTGGGATTTAGAGTAAGTTAAGAATCTAACTTATATGGTTTTCAAACTGCAGGTCTGACAGGCCGTTTATGACCTTTTGCATGGTATTCCATCTTTCTCCAGTGAGACCTGCTTTCCTGCATCAAGGCAACACATTGGTACACTCTGCAAGAGGAAAAAAACACATTTGCCCTAAAAACCATCTCTTAGAGCCAAACAGAGTCAACTTTATTTGAGTTAGGGGATTGTTAACATAGTCTACGTCCTTCTCAGTTGCCAGAAGCTTGATTTGCCTGTATAAATAGTAGGTCCCTAATCACATGTGGAAGGGACAGGCTGCTATTTACCCTCTTCATCAGTGCCACATTGCACACAGCTGACACTTTGACGGATGGTGCAACAAGAACAATGAATTGGATTGTTTCACATGAGAGTACGCCAGTAAACCAGTCATATCACTTTTATCAAACTGACAGTGTAGACTGATTGGACCACAACATCTCTGGCACCCACTTTCTGGAGACTCGGAACATCACTGAATGGATCAGCACGCTCAGCTTTGATGGAGCTACTTTCTGTTCATGTGGTAAGCAAAACTAAGGCTACGTCTACACGAAGACGGGTTTCTCCGTATCCGATCTTTTTTTTGCCTCAAATTCCGTAATTCTCAGGAAATATCTGCATCCACACGGAATCACTGAAACCGACTGAAAACAATGTAGTACACATGCCAGACCAATATGTGGCGCTGTAATTCTGCCACAGAGATACACAAAAAACATAGAAGAAGACTTGGACCATGTGCGTAAACCTTGCGCGCTGAATACAAACTAACACACAAAGCAGAAGATTTTGCTTTAATAAAACTAATGAGCTCAGTAGGTTCTGCAGCACGAACACAGGCACGTAGTCTGACATTGTTGTTGTTGTTGTCGCTGTTATGTGACGTAGCGGTGTCTGATTAGGGGCGAGACGTGGGCTGATGACGTCATCGTTTCAGAAAATATACGGATTCGCCGTCCACACGAAAACATGAAACCGGCGTTTTCAAATGTATCCACCCTGGGACCTGGTTTCAAAAATGATCGGTTTCACTCTTCGAAAACGCCGGTTTCGTGTGGACGAAACGCCTATACGGTAAAAAAATTATGCGTATACAGAGAAACCCGTTTTCATGTGGACGGGGCCTAAGAGAATCAGTCAGTTTTGAGCAGGCCCACACGAAATGTGTACACCAAAAAAATTAATAAACACCAGATTCTACCAGAGCCTGGATTTTTATCTCTAGTGTTAAGTGCAACACATGCTTTTGCACAATTCATAAATGAATTGAGAAGGCTTTTTTCCT
Source organism: Barbus barbus (assembly GCF_936440315.1). Taxonomy (NCBI): domain Eukaryota; kingdom Metazoa; phylum Chordata; class Actinopteri; order Cypriniformes; family Cyprinidae; genus Barbus; species Barbus barbus. The sequence continues at coordinate 24,155,735 of NC_136754.1, read as the reverse complement.
AAATTAGTAGCAAATAAGATGCTGAATTGTAAGTTGAATTAAATAAGCAGAATTGAAATTGAAGTAAATTTAAAGAAAGAAAGAAAGAAAGAAAGAAAGAAAGAAAGAAAGAAAGAAAGAAAGAAATATTTTTTTTTAATAACAAATCTTATTGGTAATGGGTGCATGGGGATACAAATGTATAGGGTCCACAGGTCCAGGTGGCTCACAACTATGCTGAAGATCATCTGTGTCTCCCATGTGCAACAGGAATCAGTCATGTACGCCAATATTTTATAGACATTTTGGCACCAATTTCTAGAACCTTGATGTCATTTTTCAAAAGTCTAAACTAGGACATAGCATCATTTTGAGCAGCTGTTTTAACTGATAAATCATTGTAATGAAATAAATAGACAGTCATCTAATTTTAGGTTTTATGATCTTGATACATGTCTATGCAATCATAAAAATTGTAAAAATTGGTGGTGTTTTGTGTCTAGAGAAGAAAAATTGCATCAAGTTTCTCAAATTGGTGCCAAATTGAACTGTAAAAACTGTTATGTGCTTTTTGAAAGCACATGATGTTCACCCATGCTACTTAATATAACTTGAAATGTCCTGTCTTAGTAGTAGATGTTGAAACTGAACATTGAACAGATGACATTTTGAGTGAAGAAACATGTTTAGATAAAAAATAAATTCAGTCTTCATCCATATCCTATAGCCAAGATTTGCCAAACCCTGGGACTACACCTTTCTTTATGCTCACCTGTTTATTCATGAAGATGTAGATGATGGGATTGATGACTGTGCTGGACTTCGCTAAGATGGAGGGCACTATGCTAGCCTCCACAGTCACCAGTCCTGGGGCTCCAAAAGTGGCCAGCAGAGCCATGATCCCATAAGGCAGCCAGCAAAGCAGATAGAAGATCACCATGGTGATCACCATGAGAAGAACCCGGTGCTCTCTTTTGCGGCTCATGGGCGTGTTCAGACCGCTGACCTTCATAGTCAAAGAATAGATGGAGATAATGGGATGGACCATCAGTAACACTGTTAAGTAATATTTGTAAAATCAGATTTAAAATGATCTACAGCATAACAGTATAGCATATTATACTGGCCAATAACTGTTAATATTACAGTGAATACCAAAACAGCATAAATTATTTAATCATCAAAATCATGTACAACAAGCATTGTGACTGAAAAGCATCTAGTAAGTTAAATAGACATGGTCAAGTGGTTAGGAGAATGTTAAGTCCATTAGCGTCTCGGTTATGTACATAGCCCTCGTTCCCTGATGGAGGAAACGGAGACGTTATGTTGTGATGACATTAGGGGATTCACTTGGGAGCCCCAATCACCTCTAACTTTAAGATAAAATGCCAATGAATATCGGCTAGTGGATTTTGCATACCTGTGCCACTCCCCGTGCTTACAGCTATAAATAGGCGACAGGTGCATCCACTCATCAGGTTTTCTGCTGAGGAGCCGAGAACATGTCCCTGGCACCCAGCAATGGTTTCAAGATTGTGGTATGGGGAGATAACGTCTCCGTTCCCTCCATTAGGGGACGAGGGTTATGTATGTAACTGAAACATTCCCTATCTGTCGCTCACTACGAGTTATGTCTTGATGACATTAGGGGACCATGGAAAGCTCCACAACCTGAACCCCGTCACAACCTTATGGCATTGCAAATGTTGACAAGCAAGCGTGTGACAGACAAATGCCATGTAAAGGTCGTAACCTTCCCATCGCCCTAGCGCAAATTCACTGACCTTGGTACTCGCAGGGAGCACAGGTGAGTACATAGCTGCTGGAAATAGCCAAGCCGCTGTTCCTTTCCCCACAGAAATGTCTTAACAGAAGGAATTTTGACCTTCAGAAAGATCTAGTCTTTCCTATTTGTTGTTAGAGCTTAGCTTTTTTTTTTTACAATGGGGAAGCGAGCCTTCTGAAGAAGGACGCTACGGAAGCCACATCCTACCTGAGGCAGGTCCTACCTGAGATTAGAGATGGAAAAACCACCAGTAGAGACTGACAGAATGGTCTGTAAAAGGGAAGACACAGGTTTGCCAAGAGGGAAACCTTACCATGGAAGAATACACATATGGGATTTCCCACAGGGAATCAAGCCATATGGACATCTAGCCCAGTACAGGGGCTGACTGGAGACCCAGGCAAGCTAACAACCAAAACTGGGCCTGGCATCAGACTACTCCGCCCAGTCTGACTGCTGGGGGTGCTGGATGAACTCCACCAGGGTTCGCTGCCCGGGGAACTGGAGGAGGAAAAAGGCGCTCGCATTCCCGGGTGAGGGGGAATGGCGCAGTAAGCGTGACACCGGCCAGCTCTTCCCGCCAATTACCTGTTACCCAACACATGGAAAGAAACTGGGGAGAAAATCTTGCGAAGGTGTTCAGTGTCGCCCAGCCCACAGCTCTACAGATTTCTGCCAGAGAGGCACCATGCTTCAACACATAGGTGGGGGCAGCATTCCATGTGGAGTGAGCCATCACCCCCAGGGGGCACGGCTCACCTTGAGATTGGTACGACAAAGCGATAGCATCCACTATCCAGTGGGCCAACCTCTGCTTGGAGACAGCCTTCCCTTTCTGATGACCTCCGTGGCAGACAAAGAGCTGCTCAGAGCTTCTAAAGCTCTGTGTGTGGTCCACGCATGTGCGCAGTGCTCTTACGGGACACAGCAACACCAAGGCTGGATCTGCCTTCTCCGAGGGCAGTGCTTGCAGGTTCACCATCTGATCGTGGAAGGGCGTGGTGAGAACCTTGGGGCGTGGTGAGAACCTTGGGGTCCTTGGGGGAACCTTGTCCTGAGACCTCCAAGCCGGGGTCTCAGGACAATGTGAGAGTAGGCTGGCCAGAATACAAGGCACTCTTTGCTCACCGAAAATGCTTGGAGGTCCCCGACCAACTGAGTCCAGCAGCTCAAAGGGACCCCTCTGAAGTACAGCCAGGCCACCAGGAGTGACCTAAGAGGATTTAACCCCCTGGCACCCCTCAGGAACCTCGCAATGAAATCTTGCTTTCCGAGGGACCGGCCGTCCACTGCATCGTGATGGGCCATGATAGCAGCCACATACACTTTCAAGGTGGAGGGTGACAGCCTACATTCCAACCTCTCTTGCATGAAAGAAAGCACTACTCCAATCGTGCATCTTCAGGGGTCTTCTCGATGAGCTCTGGAGGACTCAGGAGAGCACCCATGGTGATGAGCAGACTGAGGCCTGGCCCTCGGGGCAGCAGTGGCTGATGGAGCCAGTCACCGTGCGCAACTCCTGCATCAACCCCAGGTCGGTACTTCCCTTGTGCATTTGTTTTAGTGCCTTGGCTTGGTGTACCTGCAGGATAGCTATGGCATGCAAGGCAGAGGCGGCCTGGCCCGCAGCGCTGTAAGCTTTGGCCAAGAGAGCGGCCGTCACACACCAAATGAAATACTGGCAGCCCCGTGGGACGAACCAGAGAAATCACTCGGGAACCGGACAGGATGATCATTGCGCAAGGAGTAAAAGGTCCATGGGGACGTGCCCAGCAGAGAAGCTTACTGTCACCCTCAGATCTCCCAGAGCGCAAGCCGGCAGTCCTCTGCTCGAGCCAGAGAGACCGGGACGGGTGGCGGCAGAGGGTGCCAATCTTTTCAGAAAAGAAAGGAGAGATCGCAGCAACATCATGCTCATACGCCCCCAACAGGTGCATGAGTCATCCACGAATGCATCTTCAGCATGTTGGATGCCCAGACACTGAAGACAACGATTGTATCCATCATCTGCAGACAGATAAAGACTGCAACCAAGAGGACAAGGACGGAATGGCATCTTTAAAAAGACACAAGCCATCCGTGATTTGCTCTTTTAGGAAATTGCTCTTTCAGTTGAAGTGCCCAGGGGAATCACTGCTGAGAGGGACACCGCTGATTGCACCTTAACGCCAACCTGGAGCAATTGGAAGAAGTGAAAGGCTTTGTGGAGATCAGCACACTTCTCATCCACTCGGCTCCGCAGCAAAAATCTGATGAGTAGATGCACCTGTCGACTATTTATACCCGTATGCACGGGGAGTGGCTCAGGTATGCAAAATCCACTAGCCAATATTCATTGGCGTTTTCTCTTCAAGTCAGCTGTGATTGGAGCTCCCAAGAGAATCCCCTAATGTCGTCACGACATAACTCGTAGTGACTGACAGAACACTGCTTACTAAGAAATCTTCCTTTTTACTCATTTTTCCCAGGGGGATCAATAAAGTATTAATCAAGAGCAATTCAGTATCCTCCCATGAACTGCTCAACAACTGTAGATTGAATGCTAAAGATCCGGGGACTTTCAAGGCTATTCATGCACAAAGGCAATTACGAGTAATTTCAATATTCCATCTATAAATAATACACTTTTTAACGGAACAGTTGAACAATTTAACTTTTAGACAGTTTTATCACTATAGTATGACAGAAGAGTATGGAGCTCAAGGAGAAAAACAAAAAATTGTTTTTTTAGCAAAAATATGCGATTTGGTGTCAAACAGTAAGATGAAGTTCCGATCAATGAGATCTAGCAGACTACGTACATAAAATGCATATAAATATCAGCTGTCTCTCTGTGTCTTCCATGTCTTAGTAAGATGATATTTAAATATTTAGTTTTTATTTTTTTAATAATAAACATAAACATAATGTAATGTAACACGATGCTAATAAACATTCAAGTCTAATGTACTATATTTAATACATTTCAAGAAAACAGTCCAGTTTCAGTCCAGTAAGTGTTCTCTTGAAATAAATACTTATAATATGAAATTTATATTCAATATCAAAATGTATTCTTACATTTACTTTATAAAAATCTGTAAAGATTTCACAGAAAAAAAAAAAAGACACATGTACCATGACTTGAAGTGGGCGTTTTCACAATAACAGTAAAAGGCCTTTTACTTGCTAAAAAAGTATAAAATATCAATTAGATGACAGAAGGCATGTAGTAGATTATATACAAAATATTTTTTTAACAAAGTTTTTATCATGTTGATAAATTAGAGGCCTTTAAAATTTGTATATCAAATATGGTACTGGGAGAGTGAGGCACAACCTAAAAATTATTGACTTTCTCAGTTTGTGTAAATCCACTTGGGTTCAGAAGTATTTTTTTTTTCAATATTAATTTCACATGTCTTGTACAAATATGTGGTCTTGTTTCGTTAATACAGTGTATACATTTTCTTTATTTACCCTAAAAGAACGGAAATGAAATGTGACATCATACCCCATCGGTGGGGCACGTTGTAACATAACCAGCTTGTAACATTTGACAGCTTAAAATGTTATCAGATCTAATAATATTATATACATACACAAGCCAAACTAAAATGCTTTGTAAATAAAATAAAATATAAATTGACTATTTCATATAAAATAATGTTATTTTGTGATAATTCAAATATACTAATTTATTTTACAAAGATCACACCACAAAACACAGAACTGATCACAACCCCTCTCCTCCTCTCCCAGAACACAAGACAAATAGACAAGCCAGTACGAATGCTTTCAATTTCTTGAAATAATAATATCTAATTTCTAATTAAGACCTCTTTATGGAGGGTACTTACATTAATCACCATTTTTGTGATTGAGCACAAAAGGAAGGAAGGAAGGAAAGTACTGTAGACAGACTGACATGCAAATGAATGGAAGGAAGGCTAATTAGACATCTGAAGCACTGTGAGAAAGACATAAATTAATTGTATGCACCATAGGTCATGTATTGATCATTGTATCATAATTACCAACCCCCATGTGTTAATGAGTAGACAATAAAGAAATTTAAAATGTGCATGCCACCCCCTCCATTGTTAGTTTACACAAAGAAGAGCCACTTATAGTTCACTATTGTGATACACCCTCCTATCACTGTCCCAGATCCAGATGCACAACGGGAGTGGGGGATTTAGTAAAGGGGCGTGGCTTCAGTGTTTCTCTGGCAGCGTGTGATAAGATGTAACTACAGTATGTCATCATTGCTGCAATAAAGTTAATGAAAGCCCAACGCAGACCAACCCCCTTCTAGACTTCACTTCCCCAGCACTACAGCATGTGAGTAGAGTGGTAATATTTCTAACAGAACAGAAAGATTCCACTCTGCTCAGGGTCACTCACTCAACCCAGATTGCGCTTTGTAATGTGCTGGTTCGAGAATTTGTGAAATAAGAAATAGGTCTAAGGTTATTTAATTTCATTTATTTTATTTATAAAGCACAATAAAACAACAATGGTTGACCATTGTGCTGAACACTATAGTTTAAAACGAATCAAAATACATACTATTGTAAAAACAAGACAAACAAATAATAATCTGAAATAATAAACTCTTGGCTCATACACTAAAAGCCCTCTCAAAGAGGTAGGCTTTAAGCCTTATTTTAAAAAGTGATTCTGTTGCAATTGTTCTAAAAGAGAATGGAAGGCTGTTCCATAGTTTAGGGCCGGCTATGGCAAAAGCCTGGTCACCTTTTTTCTTCAGCCTAGATCTAGGGACCAATAAAAGTTTCTGATTCGATGACCTTAAACATCTAGCTGGACTGTGTAAGCTCAAAAGGTCAGAAAGACACAAAGGTGCCAGTCCATTAAAAACCTTAAAAACAAAAAGTAAAATTTTAAACTCTATTTTAAAATGGACTGGCAACCAGTGCAAAGAGAGTAGGACAGGGGTAATATGCTCATATTTGCGAGTGCCAGTCAAAAGTCTGGCAGCTGCATTTTGTACTGTTTGAAGACGATTCATATATGATTGGTTAATATCAATATACATTGAATTGCAGTAGTCTAGTCGAGATGAGATAAAAGCATGTATAGCTCTCTCGAACTCAGTACAAGTTAAAAAATCCTTCACCTTAGCAAGGAGTCTGAGCTGAAAAAAAATTGATTTAACTACTGCATTTACTTGCTTATCAAAAGTCAAAGCAGAATCAAACACAACACCCACTTTTTTTTACAGAGGGCTTGACATATGCAGCCAGATTACCCAGCACTTGCTGTATATTTCCTCTTCCGGCTTTGCTACTGTTCGGACGCTCTTGCTTATTGCTCTCCGCTTTGCTCCCTATTTTTGCATTTTTCTCATATCTCTCCAAGATTTTAACTTCAGCAGATCAGCACAGTGCTCAGACAACACATTTTTTTGGGGGGGGAAACTTAAGACTTTCTCCCAGCAGTTTACATTCCAAAGACGGAAAAATACAGCTGTCTACATTCAAACAGACTAGAGAAAATGCCTCTCGTGGAATCTACTTGCTGCATGAACTGCCACAAACTTCTGCAAAGGATTGCGGTTCTTGAAACAAAGTTACTTACTGGACATCCAAAACAAGTGGAACACACAGCAGACGGTCATCACGGACCCCCTCAGCATACAGCTGGTGAGTCCTCTGAATCTCAAAAGTTTATACAAAGTGTAGAGGAAAAAGCCGAAACAGATCGACAGACAAATCGATGGCACAAACAGGGAGTGAGACCCAAAGGCAATCGAGACATCAGATTATCACGAGTATCTTGTATTGCTGCCGTAGCATCCTCTACCCCAGATACGGCTATGACAAGACTTGTAAACACTGGCATTCTACCACCCCCAATACATCTTGAGAACAGATTTGAACCATTAATGAATGTGGGTGAGGAATCCGCAAATGTGACTAAACACGGATCGAATCAACCAGCAGCTAACATCGCTACTAACAGGCGCTCAAGGTCGAGCAGACAGCGGCTTTCAGCTCAGAGCGCAGCCGAGCCCAGGACTCTGATAGTGGGCGACTCTATTATCAGAAACATCAGTTGCAGGACTACAACTACATACTGCCGTCCTCAAGCAAATGTCTCTGATGTGAACAAAGAACTTCGGAACATTCTGATGAAGCACAAGACTGCAAATCGAGTCATCATCCATGTGGGGAAGAATGATATTCGGAAGGAGCAGTCAGAACTCCTTAAGAAGGATTTCAGTGAACTCTTTGAAACGCTTCAAAGTCTTGAAGTTCAGTCGTTCATCAGTGGACCACTCCCAGCAAGGGGAACTAACATGTTTTCACGGTTGCTTGGGCTGAATACATGGCTACAAAGAACCTGCAGTATAAAAGGAGTCAACTTCATCGACAACTTCAATCTTTTCTGGGGCCACAGACAACTGTTTAAACTAGATGGCCTCCACCCAAACAGACTCGGTGCAAGAGTGCTTAAGGACAATATCTATTTCTCCCTCCGTCATCCGTCAGCGGTGTGTGCCAATCTACTCGGCCTGAATGGCACACACACACCTGGACAGTATATGAGTGACCACAGGACTACATGTCAGCTTCTGAGTCAACATGTGGTTGACACATCCCACAAGGACACTGATAACACCACGCAGCCACAACAAGCACTGCTCATGGACATCCCAGCTGAGCCCTGCCCACAGAGCTCATCACATGCAGACTGTGACATACTACAACAGCTCCAAGACTCAGCACCCAAGGACGACTTTCTGGAAAACAGCCAGGGAAGCCAGAACGACATCTCACAGCCAGCGGAAACACCAGAGCCAGAGCCCTGCTCACCAGATACACTATCACTCTCCCCAGAATCTCCACTTCTAAGCTTCTCACAGAAAATGGAGGAACTGGTGTATGCTGGGACCAAACTCTCCCACTCTTTCGCTTCAAGTCCCCAGATATCAACTAAAAAACGGCGGGCCCCACAACCACCAAAGACTGCAGGCCCAGCTCACCCTCCTCCTCCTGCGAGAGCTCTCCGGCCGCTGCCACAACGTCAGGGCCCAAACCCCTCTCCATCTGGTGTAGGTGAACCAAAAACAACTGATAACAGCTCTCAGTGATGTGTGTCGGGTCCCCGCTATATTAGCAGCAACATTCACAAATGTTTACAGAACAAGCGGGAACCCAGTGTGCCTGTAGCCTCCTCTATTTCTGTTTTATTAAGCAATAGAAAGTCTAAGGCCTTCTCAAGCCGTACGGCTGACCCATCTAACCTGCGGCCTATAATGCATCAATCTAAGATTGCTGTAGAGACAAAATGTAATTCCATCAAGTTAGCATTTTTAAACATTCGCTCACTTAAAAATAAATCATTTCTGATCAACGATTTAATAACCACAAACAACCTGGATTTTATGTTTTTAAATGAAACATGGTTAGAAGACTGCTGCAGTTCAACAGTCCTCACTGAAACAGCCCCTCCTAACTTTAATTTTATAAGTGTCTGCAGGACTGTTAGGAGAGGTGTAGCTGCTCTGTTTAAAGATGTTTATCAGTGCAAGCAAATGTCATTTGGTCAATATTCATCTTTTGAATACCTAGGTATTGTGCTGAAAGGTGCTCCACACACCCTGTTTATCATTATTTACAGGCCTCCAAAATATTCTCCAGCCTTTGTTGATGATTTCACTGAACTGTTATCAATGATTTCCTCAGAGTTTGACTGTTTTGCTATTGCAGGGGATTTTAATATTCACATAGATAATGCAGAAATCAAAACTACAAAAGAAATTATAACTGTTTTAAACACTTTTGACCTGAGTCAGCATGTGCACGGACCAACACACAATCGTGGACACACTCTAGATTTACTCATCAGTAGAGGTCTAAACATCTCATCCATTGTAATTAAGGATGTAGCACTATCTGATCACTTCTGTATTTTCTTTGATATATTGATCTCGGTCACCACTGAATCTAGATCTGTCTCTATCAGAAAGAGATGCATTAACGACAGCACTAGTGCGCTATTTATGAAGGCAATATCATTAACACCAAGCATTTCTGCAGACTCTGTTGATCTTCTCCTGGAGTCTTTTAACTCAAAAATTAAGAATGTTATTGATGATATTGCCCCGATAAAGGTCAGCAAGAAGACGGGGAAACAGAAATCAATTTGGAGAAAATCAACAGCAGTTCAGAGCATGAAAAGACAATGCAGAAAAGCTGAGCGGATGTGGCGGAAGACGAAACTCGAAATTCACTATAGCATCTATAAAGACAGCCTTCATGCTTTCAATGTGGAACTAGCCACAGCTAGACAGACTTTCTTTTCAAACCTTATAAACAGTAACTTAAACAACACCCGCACTCTTTTTGCGACTGTTGAGAGACTGACAAACCCCCCAAGTCAGATTCCCAGTGAAATGCTCTCCGACAGCAAATGCAATGAGTTTGCTTCCTTCTTTTCTGAGAAGATCAATAATATCAGAAAGGAGATTGGCACATCCTCAAGTTATGCAGAGGTCACACAGATTCGACCGCAATTTCAAAAAGAAGTGACTATGTGTGTTTTTAAAGAAATTGATAACAAAATTTTGGAAGAAATAGTACAGCACCTTAAATCTTCAACCTGCTATCTTGACACACTTCCCACATCCTTTTTCAAAAATGTGCTTAACTGTTTAGAAGCTGATCTCTTAGAAGTGGTGAACGCCTCACTTCTTTCTGGGACTTTTCCAAACTCCTTTAAAACTGCAGTTGTTAAGCCCCTTCTGAAAAAGCGCAATCTTGATAACACCATGTTGAGCAACTATAGACCCATATCAAATCTTCCTTTCATAGGTAAGATAATTGAAAAGGTAGTTTCTAATCAGCTGAACAACTACTTAAAGTCAAATGGATACCTGGACAATTTTCAATCTGGTTTCCGAGCACATCACAGCACAGAGACAGCACTCGTTAAGATAATAAATGATATTCGCGTCAATTCTGATTCTGGCAAAATATCAGTGCTGGTACTACTAGATTTTAGTGCTGCGTTTGACACTGTCGATCATAACATACTTTTAGAGAGACTGGAAAACTGGGTCGGGCTTTCTGGGATGGCACTCAAATGGTTCAGATCATACTTAGAAGGGAGAGGTTATTATGTGAGTATAGGAGAGCATAAGTCTAAGTGGACGGCCATGACATGTGGAGTCCCACAAGGCTCAATTCTTGCACCGCTCTTGTTTAACCTGTATATGCTCCCACTAAGTCAGATAATGAGGAAGAACCAAATTGCCTATCACAGCTATGCTGATGATACCCAGATTTACCTAGCCTTATCTCCAAATGACTACAGCCCCATTGACTCCCTCTGCCAATGCATTGATGAAATTAACAGTTGGATGTGCCAGAACTTTCTTCAGTTAAACAAGGAGAAAACTGAAATCATTGCATTTGGAAACAAAGATGAAGTTGAATGCATACCTTGACTCTAGGGGTCAAACAACTAAAAATCAAGTCAGAAATCTTGGGGTGATTCTGGAGACAGACCTTAGTTTCAGTAGTCATGTCAAAGCAGTAACTAAATCAGCATACTATCACCTCAAAAATATTGCACGAATTAGATGTTTTGTTTCCAATCAAGACTTGGAGAAACTTGTTCATGCCTTTATCACCAGCAGGGTGGATTACTGTAATGGTCTCCTCACCGGCCTTCCCAAGAAGACCATTAGACAACTGCAGCTCATCCAGAACGCTGCTGCCAGGATTCTGACTAGAACCAGAAAATCTGAGCATATCACACCAGTCCTCAAGTCCTTACACTGGCTTCCAGTTACATTTAGGATTGATTTTAAAGTACTTTTACTCGTTTATAAGTCACTCAATGGCCTAGGACCTAAATATATTGCTGATATGCTCACTGAATATAAACCAAATAGACCACTCAGATCATTAGGATCGAGTCAGTTAGAAATACCAAGGGTTCACACAAAACAAGGGGAGTCTGCTTTTAGCTATTATGCGGCCCGCAGTTGGAACCAGCTTCCAGAAGAGATCAGATGTGCTAAAACATTAGCCACATTTAAATCAAGACTCAAAACTCATCTGTTTAACTGTGCATTTGTTGAATGAGCACTGTGCTATATGTCCGAACTGACTGCAATACATTTTATGTATAATCATTTTCTTTAAATTTATTTTAAATCATTTTCTATATCATTTTAAAATTCTTTGTTTTTATTATTTTTATTTCCATGTTTTTATTGATTTTAATGTCTATTTCACTTTCTTTTATGTAAAGCACTTTGAATTACCACTGTGTATGAAATGTGCTATATAAATAAACTTGCCTTGCCTTGCCTTGCCTATATTGTAGCACGGCCACATAAGAGGGAGAGATTTATAAGCTGTTGACAATATGGTAAATTGATTATTGATGCATCACAGCTGTTATCGTTGTCCCTTTGTTTGTATTGCCCTGTCGAGTGTTGTGTACTCTGTTTTCTTCTCGCGAGAGTTCGCTCGTGACGTGCTGGGGGAATCCCGTGACGTCATCCTAATCAGATGGCTTTGCACTTCCAATAAAAGAAGCCGGTTTAGTGTCGTTCGAGAGCAACGTTCTTCATGCTCAAGGTGAATTATAGCGATCGATCGTCTCTGCATCCTGCTGTTGTTGACTGTGACTCTGAATTTCGTCCTTGTGGAAATAATCGATTTTGTGGGATTGTTTTGCCTCGGACGTCTTCACAGAACAGCGCTGTTCCTTAACTGGAAACCAACAATAAATATTTTTTTTCTACCTATTAGATTGTGTTTTATTAACGTCTACACCTACCCCAACCCTAAACCTACCCCTTACAGTAATGCAGAGGCATTAAATATTGTTGTTCAGCGTGAGAAAAAGAACGAAATATTGATGATCTCAGTCTTACTCTCATTGAGATTAAAAAAATTAAGAGACATCCAAGCCTTAATATCAGACAGACAAGCCATTAACGCACTCAAATTCTGCCAATGGTCAATAGTAGAGGATGAATTAGGACCCAGCTCTCCTTCTCTGTACTTTTGTATTTGGTGTTGTTTGACAGACATCTGTAGGGACTCCTAAAATATACCTTGTTTAATATGCTTTGTGTCAAATTATTCAAAGTATTAAAATGTATTTTATTTTATTTTTCTTTATTTTGAAATATGATGCAACAACTATATGTTTGCTTATATCCAATGAGAAAGTGTGTTCAATACAGGTGTACTATTGCAAGCCAGTGACTGTTGAGCTTGAGGTTGCATCATAACGTGAGTCACGTAATGAGGAAAAAGGGGGAGGAGCATCGCACATGGCGAACCGAAGCTGCATGTGAATTCGGTGTGTGTAAAAATCTGAGTCGTCATCATTTTGGAGACCGTGTATATTTTGTAATATAAGGCCCAAAGTGAAAGGGAACACCCCTTGTTTATTTTGGTTTATTTGCTTGGAGAGTTTTTGTTTTTTCTATTGTTTTATTCGCCATCGTTTGAGTCACCCGTGTGAGCTGAAAGCTAGAGACATTCGCCTTCGTGAAAAGTAACTTGAAGTTCGTGGTGGACTTGTGCTGAGTTCGTTCGGGACTGGACGCATCCTGTTTCTCCAGGGGACTTCGCTGGACTGGACTTGTTGTGTGCGAGGGACTCTTCGAGACTAGAAGTGGTGAGGTTGTGCCGTGAGTGATTTCAATATTGCCTCATTATCATCGGAAGACCGTAAGTGGATTCATTTTCGTGACTCGTTGACTGTCAGCGATTACTTTTACTTCATCATCTGATTAATGTGCACCAACGAACTGGGCCCCAACGATAACGACTCTCGAACAATTGAACTGTTTGACTGACTCACCTATATTTGAGCTATGTGCGTACAGTACTGAAAGACCGTGTATGATGTGAACTTCAAGTTTTTGTCTAGTGTATAACTGAGCTGGAAAGAGGGATTGTTGTTTTTTTTCATTGTATTACGTGGTTCTAGAAGAAATTGAGTGTTTTACCAGAACGGGGTTCTAAATTTACAATGTATATCTTAATTGAGTTATAATATTCTAAAAATAGGAACAAAGCTAAGGTTAACAATGAGAGTGTAATAAGTGTGAAAGAAAAAGAACCATTCTGACACTGTAAAAGAGGTTTATTTATTTTACTTAAGAAAAGAAGCAACTTGCATATCATCAGGGGGAATTGTTTACTTGTTTTTCTTTAAAAAGAAGGTTGTTATTGATTTCTTCATTTACTGTTTTATTTAAGAAAAAAGGAGTTATTACATTAATGTAAAAATAAATATTTATTCTTTTTCTCCTTTAACATTTGTGCTATGGTATTTCATTGAGTTTGGTAAGTTAAATCATTTACAAATTTACTGAATTCCTGTGAATAGCGAATAAGAATTGTTTAATTGATCTTTAGTAAAGGGATTGGGTAAAATTGGTACAGGAGAAAATATTCATCTACAATTTAGTTTTTTTTTGTAAACACTAAAAGAAAAATACCAGCCTAATTCACCATCTAACTGCCGGGGATCCAGGATTTTTGTTCGAGAAATAAATTAACCCCTAGGGTTAAGAAAAGGGTTACATTTTTGGAGGCACCGCTGGGATCGTTTTTTCTTTTCCCCTGTTTACCAGCGTTTTCTTTATCTTTGTATTTATAATTTAGTATAGCGGTGATAGTTGATTTTGAAAACCCCAAATTCTATTTCACCCCAGTACTAGTTACTTGCCTTGAGTTTAAAAATTATGGAGCTGGCAAAGACTGTTGAGTGGAGCAGAGAAGAGAATGCAAATCTCTCACGTGCCATTGTATTGAGCAATGTTCCTTTAGACACTAGTGATGACACTATTGAAAAAGTGTTAAACACAGTGAAAGTTTTTGGCCGCACTAAAATACGTGGTCGCCGAGGTGACATGACTGGCAGATGGTTGTTTATTTTAGTGGAGGCCAGTGCTGATTTAGAACCTGATGTTATACCTCCCGAGATAGGTATAGAAAATGAAGCTGGACCTTGGAGTGTCAACTTAGTAGGCAGTCTAGTAGCTCCTAGTCCTGCCTCTGAGGGTGATACTTTCCAGCTCAAGCTGCAAGCATTGTTGCAGCAGGAGGGTAAGTCTATGGATGAAGTGAAGGCCCTGATTATGGGAAAGCAGTCTCCCAAATCTGATGTCAGTGTGGACCTTGTTGATGCCATAGGCAAATTAGTAGATCGGTGCAACCAAGTTTCCAGTGATAGTCCTGGCTACAGGAAGTTGAGGTTGTTTTCAGGGCTGAAACCTGTCCCTCCAGGTGAAGAAGAGTATGAAATCTGGATGGAGCAGGCCGCTCAAATGATAAGTGAATGGCAGTGCACCGAAGCTGCAAAGAAACAACGCATCGTCGAGAGTTTGCGAGGTCCTGCTGCTGATATTGTCAGGTTTTTAAAAGTGAGTAGTCCATCTGCGACTGCAAATGAGTATTTAGCTGCCCTTGAGACTGCATATGGAACTACTGAGAGTGGGCCTGACCTCATGGCTAGATTTCGTCACACCTACCAGGAAAGTGGAGAGAAACTTTCAGCTTTCTTGTACCGCCTAGACAAACTTCTCCACAGAGCCTTGTTGAAGGGTGGGATTGATGCAGTCGGCATAAATAGAGCCAGAATGGAGCAGCTAATTAAGGGAGCACTCACCAATGATATGGTTGCTTTGAGAATCAGAATGACTCACACTTTGCAGAGCCCTCCATCTTTTTCACAGTTAATGAAGGAAATACGTGAAGAAGAACACTGGGTAGCTGCAAGAGAAAATGTTAAAGCTTCTGTTGCCACTGTTGCCTCTCCCCAGGCATCTGTGCCATCTGAATTACAAAACCTGAAGAAGGAGGTTAAAGAGCTATCTACCCAAGTGAGTCAATTGTTGAACGTGGCTACTGTGCCTTGTGCTTTTGATTGTGCTCCTCAGAAAACACCCAGTAAAAACTCTGAGAGTGTAAACCAAGATAACTCCCATAAAGCTAAACCTACTCAGCCACCAGTGCCTGTGATTTTCTGCTACAAATGCGGTGAAGACGGACATAAGAAATGGGAGTGCAAAGCACCTGAGGACCTCAGAAAAGTGAATCAGAAGCTGATAAAGATGCAGCGCCTGCAGGGAAACTGGGCAGGAGTTCAGTGAAGGAAAGGCACAGAGCTCCTGAGATAACACGTTCCACTTGTGGTTCATTCATGTTTGATGCCGATAAGCCAAAATTGCCTGAGGGGTTAGTAGGACCTGTCTCCGAAGTGCCTGTCCAGATAGAAGGTATCTACGCCAAAGCTCTTCTTGACAGCGGTTCGCAGGTTACTCTATTATATCGCAGTTTTTATGACACTTATCTGAAACATTTGGATCTTCAGCCTGTGGAAAACCTTGAGATATGGGGTCTAAGCTCTCATAAATACCCCTATGATGGATACTTGCCCCTTAGACTTGAGTTTACGGAAAGTGTAGCTGGAGTGCATCAAGTGATTGACACGCTTGCCATTGTATGCCCTGACCCTGTGAAACGGGAAGGAATAGCTTTTTTGCTTGGGACCAACACTAGCTTAGTGAAGAAGCTGCTTGAGACTTGTCGTGAACAAGCTGGTGAGAAATTCTTGAATGTGCTGACCATACATCCTGTAATCAGAGAGGTGTATGAGACTATTCAACAAACAGATGTTTCACAGGATGACCCAGACAAGTATGGAACAGTTTGGTTCGTAAAGTCTAATCCTGTTGTCCTGACACCAAATCAAGTTCTGCAACTTCCCGGTCTGCTTAAGTTTCCTGGTCAAATGACTGAATCTCTAGTGTTAGTAGACAGAGCAGCAGTTGGTGATACAAGCTCTGATGATCTAGAGGTGAGGCCTGAACTTCATTCAGCGTCCGTTGTATCCAGTCGCCGGGTCACAGTGACCATCAGGAACATGTCTACAAAAGAAGTATGGGTGAAGCGAGGAACTCCTCTTGCCCATGTTTTTCCAGTATCTTTGGTGCCACAACTTACCGCTAAACAGCCACCGGAGCAAAATACTTTGACACCTGCATCTTTTGATTTTGGAGATTCTCCAATGCCTGAGGAAGCAAAACAAAGATTGTGTGAGAAAATGATGCAGAGAAAGGAAGTTTTTTCTCTACATGAGTGGGATGTGGGATGTTCAAAAAGCACCACTCATGAGATAAGACTGAATGATTCACGCCCTTTCAGAGAAAGATCTCGCCGTCTTGCCCCCGCTGACTTCGAAGATGTGCGACTGCACCTACAAGAACTGCAGAGTAGTGGCATTATATCAGAGTCCCGCAGCCCCTATGCTTCGCCAATTGTCGTGGTGCGGAAAAAGTCTGGGAAGGTTAGAATGTGTGTGGACTATCGGACCCTCAACCAACGGACTATACCAGACCAGTATACTGTGCCCCGCATTGAGGATGCCCTCCATAGCCTTTCAGGAAGTAGATGGTTCACTGTTCTCGACTTGAGGAGTGGGTATGAGAAGACTGCGTTCATCTGCCCGGTGGGGTTCTATGAATTTGAGCGTATGCCTCAGGGCATCTGTGGAGCACCTGCCACTTTCCAAAGAATTATGGAACGCACTGTGGGGGATATGAACTTTTTGGAAGTGCTAGTATACTTGGATGATTTAATAATTTTTGGACGAACCATTGACGAGCACGAAGAGCGCCTTTTGAAAGTCCTTGATAGGTTGAGGGATGAGGGATTAAAGATCTCCCTTGACAAGTGTCAATTCGGCAGGACTTCTGTGAACTACGTAGGGCATATTGTGTCAGAGGATGGAATATCCACTGATCCTTCCAAAATCGAGGCTGTAGTATCCTGGCCTCAGCCCCAGACAGTGACAGAGCTCAGATCTTTTCTAGGGTTCTGTGGATATTACCGGCGTTTCGTGAAAGATTTCTCAAAGTTGTGCCGACCTCTAAATGAACTGCTGCAGGGGTATTCTTCTGCTGGTACTGCAAAGAAGAGAAACAAAAATTCACCTGAGAGTAACACCAAACCCTGCTACAAGTCGTCTGAACCATTCGGATCCCGATGGACTGCTCAGTGTGATATAGCCTTCCAAACACTGAAAAACTGTCTAACTCAAGCTCCAGTGCTAGCCTTTGCAGACGCACAAAAGCCATATGTTTTGCACGTGGACGCGAGCATGGATGGACTTGGAGGAGTTCTGTATCAAGAACATGAGGAAGGATTACGCCCAGTCGCTTTCATCAGTCGCAGCCTTTCTCCTTCAGAGAGAAACTATCCAGCCCATAAACTGGAATTTTTAGCTCTGAAGTGGGGTGTTGTGGATAGACTGCACGATTATCTTTACGGTGTTCCATTTGAGGTTAGAACTGACAATAATCCTCTAACCTATATAATGAAGTCAGCGAAACTCGATGCGACAGGTCACCGTTGGTTGTCTGCATTGACCACCTACAATTTTAGCTTGAAATACAGACCAGGCCGCAAGAATGTCGATGCAGATGCATTATCTAGGCGTCCACATACTCACTCAAGTGATGATGACGAGTGGCAGGAAATTCCAGCTGCAGGCGTAAGGGCTCTTTGTCAGGCTTTGTCTGCAGAGAGGAGAACGGGGAACGTCTCTTGTCTCTGCGTGGTGCAACAGGCAGGGGCACATATGTCTGCTGTTCCCAAAGCTTACTCTCATGCTACTGACATGGATGCAGATCACTTACCCGTGCTTAGTCCAAGTGAGCTTCAAACAGCCCAGAGAAATGATTCGTTCCTCGGAGAAGTATGGAGGGCAGTTTGTGATAAAAAACGTGCCAGTAACATCCAGAGCAGCCACCCTAAGATGAAGATTCTGAAGCGAGAGTGGGAAAAGTTGTCAGTAGACAAGGGATTGCTTTACAGAACAGTTCGACAGAGTAATCACAGGGTGAAACGACAGCTTGTACTGCCAAAACAATTCCACAACAGAGTGTTAAAGTCATTGCATGATGAGATTGGACATTTAGGTTTCGAAAAGTCCTATGGCCTAGTTCGTGACCGATTTTACTGGCCACAAATGAAGCGTGATGTAGAGACTTACTGTAAGACATGTGAACGCTGCATTAAAAGGAAGACGTTACCTCAAAGAGCTGCTCCATTGTCTCACATGCAGAGTTCAGGACCTATGGACCTTGTATGTATCGATTTTCTTTCCATCGAAGCTGATTCCCGGAATGTGTGTAATGTTTTGGTGGTCACTGACCATTACACGCGTTACGCTCAAGCTTTTCCCACGAGGGACCAAAAAGCTTCTACAGTGGCAAAGACTTTGTGGGAAAAGTATTTCATACATTATGGTCTTCCTACTCGAATACACTCGGACCAAGGCAGGGATTTTGAGAGCCAGTTGTTGGCTGACATGCTAACTATGCTAGGGGTGAAGAAGTCTAGAACCTCCCCTTATCACCCACAAGGTGATCCCCAGCCTGAAAGATTTAACAGGACCTTGTTGAATATGCTGGGTACCCTTGAGCCTAGTCAGAAAAGTAAATGGAGTCAGCACATAGCGCATTTGGTGCATGCATATAACTGTACCTCCAACGAGGCTACTGGTTTTCCCCCCTATTTCTTGATGTTCGGCAGAGAGGCTAGGTTAGGTTGCCTGTCGATATTTGCTTTGGCGTCTCGGCTGATAATACATCACCTGTGTCATACTCCAAGTATGTGTCCAAAATGAAGCAGGAATTACAGGCAGCCTATCAGTTAGCTCAAGCTACCTCTGAGAAGATGAATCAGAGTAATAAAGCAAGGTATGATCAGAAAGTTCGCTATCATAGCTTGAATGTGGGTGACAGAGTTCTGATTCGAAACCTTGGCCTCAAGGGAAAACAAAAGCTTGCAGATAGGTGGAGCGCTAATCCCTATGTGGTGGAGAGTCAATTGTCAAGTATTCCAGTGTATCGTTTGAAGCCTGTTGATGGTAATGGACCAGTCAAAGTCATGCACCGCAATCATCTCTTGCCTTTAGGACAGGAAGTGAGGTTAAGTCCTCAGGTTGATCTTAATCCTACTCCTTCACCTAGAGCTTTGAGGCGTAGGAAAGCAAAAGAGAAGCGTAAAACTGCTGAGTCAGAAAACTCACCACTTGTAGTTGATGCCTTTTCAAGAGAATGTAATTCTTCAGATTCAGGGTCTGAGTTTGGGTTTTATGCTGAGGATGTGGTAAACATTCCTTCTCACGTGACAGATGAGATTCAGAGTGAAAACCCTGTACAAGATTTAGAAGGCTCAGAGTCTAGTGATGCTCACAATGTTTCAGAAATACCAGTAATTCCATGTCAGAGTGAAATTTCTGATGTTCAGCGAGTAGCTGACGATGGCGATACTGAAGTAGTTGATGTAATGACTGAAGCTCATGACAGTACCTTACAGGCTACTGCTCCTACTAATAATGAAACTCAGCCAGAGGTTGTACCTCCTGAAGTACGTAGATCAAGTAGGGAGAGGAGGCCTAATACCAGATTTACCTATGATAAGCTGGGTGTGCCATTCCTACGGTCTGTATCATCTCAGCTGTGGTATTAATGTAGCAGCTACAGAAAAACTGAATGTTTCTGGGGGTTACAGCGGTTCACATGCTTGGTGGTGTAATCCTAATGCCTTGTGTGAAATATGTAACAACCAACCGGTACTTGTGCCCTGTAAACAGATGGTTACCATTTAAATGGATGCATCGTAATTTTGTAACCAGCATGGGGACATACTGGATTTTTGGTGGGGGGAGTGTGTAGGGACTCCTAAAATATACCTTGTTTAATATGCTTTGTGTCAAATTATTCAAAGTATTAAAATGTATTTTATTTTATTTTTCTTTATTTTGAAATATGATGCAACAACTATATGTTTGCTTATATCCAATGAGAAAGTGTGTTCAATACAGGTGTACTATTGCAAGCCAGTGACTGTTGAGCTTGAGGTTGCATCATAACGTGAGTCACGTAATGAGGAAAAAGGGGGAGGAGCATCGCACATGGCGAACCGAAGCTGCATGTTAATTCGGTGTGTGTAAAAATCTGAGTCGTCATCATTTTGGAGACCGTGTATATTTTGTAATATAAGGCCCAAAGTGAAAGGGAACACCCCTTGTTTATTTTGGTTTATTTGCTTGGAGAGTTTTTGTTTTTTCTATTGTTTTATTCGCCATCGTTTGAGTCACCCGTGTGAGCTGAAAGCTAGAGACATTCGCCTTCGTGAAAAGTAACTTGAAGTTCGTGGTGGACTTGTGCTGAGTTCGTTCGGGACTGGACGCATCCTGTTTCTCCAGGGGACTTCGCTGGACTGGACTTGTTGTGTGCGAGGGACTCTTCGAGACTAGAAGTGGTGAGGTTGTGCCGTGAGTGATTTCAATATTGCCTCATTATTATCGGAAGACCGTAAGTGGATTCATTTTCGTGACTCGTTGACTGTCAGCGATTACTTTTACTTCATCATCTGATTAATGTGCACCAACGAACTGGGCCCCAATGATAACGACTCTCGAACAATTGAACTGTTTGACTGACTCACCTATATTTGAGCTATGTGCGTACAGTACTGAAAGACCGTGTATGATGTGAACTTCAAGTTTTTGTCTAGTGTATAACTGAGCTGGAAAGAGGGATTGTTGTTTTTTTTCATTGTATTACGTGGTTCTAGAAGAAACTGAGTGTTTTACCAGAACGGGGTTCTAAATTTACAATGTATATCTTAATTGAGTTATAATATTCTAAAAATAGGAACAAAGCTAAGGTTAACAAGGAGAGTGTAATAAGTGTCAAAGAAAAAGAACCATTCTGACACTGTAAAAGAGGTTTATTTATTTTACTTAAGAAAAGAAGCAACTTGCATATCATCAGGGGGAATTGTTTACTTGTTTTTCTTTAAAAAGAAGGTTGTTATTGATTTCTTCATTTACTGTTTTATTTAAGAAAAAAGGAGTTATTACATTAATGTAAAAATAAATCTTTATTCTTTTTCTCCTTTAACATTTGTGCTATGGTATTTCATTGAGTTTGGTAAGTTAAATCATTTACAAATTTACTTAATTCCTGTGAATAGCGAATAAGAATTGTTTAATT
Source organism: Barbus barbus (assembly GCF_936440315.1). NCBI lineage: Eukaryota > Metazoa > Chordata > Actinopteri > Cypriniformes > Cyprinidae > Barbus > Barbus barbus. The sequence goes on along the minus strand of NC_136754.1, from coordinate 24,133,911 downwards.
GATCTTTAGTAAAGGGATTGGGTAAAATTGGTACAGGAGAAAATATTCATCTACAATTTAGGTTTTTTTTGTAAACACTAAAAGAAAAATACCGGCCTAATTCACCATCTAACTGCCGGGGATCCAGGATTTTTGTTCGAGAAATAAATTAACCCCTAGGGTTAAGAAAAGGGTTACACATCTTAACGAATAAAAATCAGGTAAGTGCTGTTTGACGTCATCATGGCAAGATCCTGTGTGTGTGTTTATTGTAACACATATTATGACCAATATAAGTCATAGCAAATGAAATACTGAGACTAACATACGAATATTAAAAAAAGAAGAAAAAATACAGATAGATATATCAGCATCTTGATAAGCAAATACCATAACATACTGCTACATTTCTGCTTTTATATATGTACCACCTACTGACAGAGAGTGAAAAAAAATAATAATTCAGCTCCTTTTTTTTCCCCACACTGGTCTGGATTGACAAATTCAAACATTCATGGAGGTGTGAACAGGCCTTTATGCATGTCCAACCAACTGTATCTATGTTCACTGCCTGTAATACTGTGGACATTTCAAGCCAGCAGTCTCTGTAAAAATAAAGTAAAAATCAATCCCTTTCCTTTTAATTCAGTTTTGTTTTAGACTTTGCAGGGAAAAAAATCAAAAATTGTTTCCTACATCATCTACTCTATAGTAATGTAATGTTTGTATGGAATCCTAAAGTGTTTTGTTGTTAACACTGGAAGTGCACTGGGTTTTAGGAAAGATTAGTGCCTTATCAGCAGAACCAGGTGGAATTTGCAGATGGTTTTGCACATAAGATTTTGGGGAAATTTAATAGATTGTAAACATGGTGCTATGTTTTACAATGAGCTGAGTGTACCATGTCCTTATTGGTATCTGAAAACATAATTAAATTAGCCAAAATATGTAATAAACTAAATTCAAGGGTCACGTGTAGCATGTAGTAACTACTGTTACTGTGAGGCTATTTGCACTTTAACTTTAGTGGTGTTGAACCACATAAAAAACATGGTAAAATGGTAGAGCATATGGACTGGTATTTTTAAACAGGCAACTTGAGTCTGATCCCAACTTGCTCAATTTTTATGCCACTATATACTCTGTTGTATAAACAGCATTTCTTCACACTTAAATAACTTCTGCTAATAAAAAAATGCTGTAATGCTAGCTAGCTAGCTATAGCTAAAAAAAACACTGTTGATTGAATTATGATTGAGCATTGGCAATACTCATACTCCGCATACTCAGCTCTTGAATACAACCTGAATCACATTTATAAAAATCAATATAGGCTAGTGGTTTCATCAGTTAGTGTGCTATTGGCAATCAGTAAAATAACTGATGGTCAAGAGCACAACCTTGTCAAACACATTTTATCCTCTAGCCGTCAGTGGTCAGAAGATGAAGAGAGGCAATATATGGTGTTGAAAGAATATTTAGCATGCACTGGGTATGCTGAACTTGCCGGACAGTAGTTGATTTAAGATGCAAAATGCAACAGCTGCATGTTTGAGGTTATTTTAAATAAACTGAAAAATTAAACAAGGTTAACCCCTGTTTTTGAAGCCATGCAGAGAAGTGACATAATGCAAGTCTTCCCAGCAGCACCATATATGCTATACCCTGTTATACCCTGTATAATTGTGTATGTGACAAATAAAAATCTTGAATCTTGAATCTTGAATTTACTTAAGGGCACAATAGGGACTTATCAGAAATGACCACCTATGTGTTTAGAACCTAAAACTTTTGGTTACCAGTGATTAAGTTGTAGCCGCTACCAAGAGCCGCTACCAAGCTGTGCCTGCGGAAAGACACTGAAGTTTGCATAACATTATTTGTTACGGTCCCGGGCGCGGAGCACGCAAGCAGATTAAAAGTACCTGAATTATCAGGAGAAACAAAAGCACACGCAAACTTCAGTGTCTCTTTATTAACCTTTGTCAATTGTTATGATGAGACGTATTGTGTATGGTCTCTCTCTCGCTCTCTCTCTCTCTATCTCTCTATCTCTCTCTTTGCCTCTCTCTCTCTAGCTCTGTCACTCATGCAGGTTGCACCACCCTAATTGAACGTGTTGAGAATGTGCCCCGTGATTGGTCAACCTGGAACTGTGCGTCTTTCAAAAAAGAGGAAGAGACGTGGATCTGGCAGAGAGAGAAAGGGGACTGTTGTTGATTCATACGCTGTTGTTGAAACTGTTGTTGTGTTGTTGGAAAGATAAAAATCTCAGTGACTTAGACACTGTGTTATTCATTGTCCTTTTACTTTATCCCCGTTTGTTGTTCTTTTTTTTCCTATTTTTTTAAGCGTTCTGTGAACGGTTTTTCTTGTAACACTCAACGTGTCTGAGTGTTTCGTTCCTTATTATAATTGTAGTAAATGTCACTGCTTCAGCACGTAAGCCGTCGGAGTTGGGGTGCCACTTTTGCTTTACTGTGATTGTACGTTTTCTCCTGTTTTTTGGCTAGTTAGGGAGTCAGTTCAGTCTGTATGTTTGTTTTCTTTGATAGGATAATAAGTTTTCTCTAAAAAACAGGGTAGATTGAATTTTGTTTGTTATTTTGGCTTTCCCAACCCTGAAGTTAACTTGTTTCTTTTTGACGTCTTGTGCTACTGTTTTCCAATTTGAACAACTTGCTTCAAAGTAATAAAAGAGAAAGAAACAAGAAGTCAGTTGTAGCGGGAGTTATTTATGTTATTCTCCTGGACCCTAGACCTGGTACGTAACACAATCATGGTAACAGTATAATACTGGAATCTTTTGCAATGATTTCACAGTTAGCTCATATAGTTGTAATCACAAATCATGTTTCATATAATCAGAAATGCAGTTTTGCACCATTTGGTATTTGTTTACAGCAATAAAATCTTCCGGTATTTGTTTCCTGTATGTACACTTGTTTTATAAAACACATTTCATCATAACTCCTTTAATAAGCCCTTATGTCTTCTGTGGAAGCAGTATCTGCCCATATGAAATGACACTCTGTACCTCCTTCAAATCATCATGCAGCGGTTACAAATGTATCATTCAAATTGTAACGGTTACACTTGACACAAATTGTCAGTCACTCTCATAAACTATATACATACTCTAAACAAATATACATTGTTCAACTATCACATACTGAAATAAATGTATTCCAGCGATATCGTCGACCTGATTGCAAAGACACTATTTAAACTGAACTGAGCTGGATGATGACATCACTGAATTCAATAATGAAATGCCTTTAACTGAAAATCTTTTTTTAATCTTTTCATTTTACATTATTGACACACTATTTTCCTTTTTTGATATTGTGCAGTTGCTTTGACACAATTTACATTGTTAAAAGCGCTATATAAATAAAGGTGACTTGACTTGACTATTATTATTTACAGGAGAATTGAAACTGTCATTTTACCGGTACATTCATCTGGATCAATCTACTCAATTAATCACCGTAAATAAGCCGTTCGCATTCAAACACATTGGAAATGTGTACCCGCATGTTTTTTTACAATCATTATAACACATTTTCATCTTTTTAATGATAACATACCTGAATTATCAGGAGAAACAAAAGCACACACAAACTTCAGTGTCTTTCCGTAGGCGCAGCTTGGTAGAGTCTGAGGTAACTACAACCCGCATCACCATGGTAACCCACAGCGCGTGCTTTCTCTGGTGGCTAGAACTGTATTGATTTAAACTCAGTCTTTAGCGGTGATACTTGATAGATGACTATGTGCACAAACTCTTCTTCTCATAAATAAATAAATTAATAAATAAATCTTAATAACAAAACAAACATTCTAATTGTGAATACACAATGGTGTATCTCCCCAACAGAGGAAAGATGCTCCCGCCAACATATTCTTTCATTATAACACCTCTTTTATCTTTACTTTTCTAGTACCCGATTGCCATAGGGGGTACCCAAAATGGAAATGTGACTTGTGGTGTAAGGATAGAATAAGGTGTAATGTGGTAAGATGATAACCCCCAATATGGTGTATGATTTATCTCGTAAGTCTGTTTAGTGTTTACTGTCGGATATGACTGAATTGCTGGCTGACCTAGTGTTTCATAAGTTAACCTAGGTGTGGGTCTTCTGTCACGTGTGTATCTTCGGACTTGGCTTGTTTTGTCAATTTCATCTGAACTCAAGGTAGATATTTTGAGAACTTCTTGCTTAGGTATATCACCTTCATCTATCTGACTACATTCTCCCTCAACCTGTTCCTCATCTTCTTCAGATCGTGCCCATGTCACTTGTCTTTCACGGGTAAGTTCATTCTCATCAGGAAAATTATAGGTAAGTCTCTCATTTTCTGTAGGTTGTTCTCGCCAAATCTCTGTCTGCTTTCTTCGTCTTTCTCTTTCAGGTTGTTCACAGGATCGTCATGGCAGAGTATCACAGGTAAGTTTCTTGTTCTCTCTAGGTTGTGCTCTCAGGGTCTCTCTCCACTGTCTTTGTCTTTGGTTGTTCTCTCAGCTGTCTCGTACCCTTAGCCAATAGTAATTCTCGTCATCCTGCTCCTCATCACTATCAGAGTCACAGGGTGATCCTGGCTCATCTTGTGGTCTTGTTTGGTTTCTCTTGGTCCTCTGGCTATATGGTCCCTCTGGCATCTCTAAAGGTAAATCAATAACCTGATGCAGCAGATTCCTGTGTAGAACTATTGATTTTGAGCTTTCCATCTCTGCAACCACTCGGTAGACTGGTCCATCATTTATCCGCTCCTTAACAACGTACAGAGTTTGCTCCCAATATGATCTCAATTTTCCTGGTTCACCTCTCTCACTTAGGGTTTTCATGAGTACTCTGTCACCAGGCTGAAGAACAACTCCTTTGGACTTCCTGTCATAGTACAGTTTTCCTCGGGCACTTGAGTCCTTACTATTCTCTGAGGCAATTCGGTAACAGATGCAGGTAGTCTATGAATACTAATTTGAATGGAGAGGTAGTACTTATACTACCCATTGGAGCTCTCTTGTGTATCGCTGGCTTCTGTTTGATGCAAGAACATTTTCGTGTAACATATGTCTCAATGTATTTCTTCATGAATGGCCAATAGAATCATTCCCTGGCAAGGTGTACTACTCTCTCCACTCCCACATGGCCCATATCATCATGTAATTGTTGGAATATTATCTGCTTGTATTGAGCTGGTAGGACGAATTGATGTCGTTGCTCAATTCTTCTGTACAATAATCCTCCCTCCAGGTGTAGTCTTGACCATTCGTGCATTAGTTTCTTTACAGGTCCACTAGCTCTGTGCCTCATGTCATTCGTGATGCTTGCATTGGACTCTTTCATCCTAATAATCTCACCAATAGCTGGGTCCCGTCTCTGTGCCTTCCGCAGTTCATCATGACTTAACTTTCCTAAGACTTCACCAGGATCACTCTCCAGTTGATCTTCCTGGGCCTGGTTAAGAGCAGCAACCCAAGAAACATCCTTTTGTTCTGCAACCCTAGTGCCCTCCCATGTGGATTTGAAGATCTCACTAGACAACTCTTTTGTACACTCTGTGATGTATTGGTTGATGTCTAGTGGGCACCGGGAAAGAATGTTCACATCCACATTCACCGTTCCAGGTCTGTACTTGATATCAAACCTGAAGTCTGAGAGTTCTCCAACCCATCTATACCCCACAGCATTGAGTTTGGCAGTGCACATTATGTGGGTCAGAGGGTTATTGTCTGTATAAACTGTGAAGTGCTGGGCATAAAATAGATAGTCCCGAAACGTTTCACAGATTGCCCACTTCAATGCAAGGAATTCGAGTTTCCCTGAATGGAGTCTGTAATTCCGCTCTGTCGGTGTCAGTGTTCTTGACCCATATCCGATGACTCTCATTTTCCCAGCCCGCCGTTGATAAAGTAGAGTAAACGTACCTATTAAGCTCACGTACCCATTAAGCACACTTCCATTTTTTAGATCAGATTATAAAACAAAAAATAATTTATTATCCTACTTAAAGTCTTAACCAATTGATGTGTTTGTTACTATATACCTCCTATAATTTCAAGTCAATCAGATCATTGCACACTGAGATATGGTTTTCCATGTGTTCACACTATCTGGTGGCCATTTTGAAAGCTGTCTAAAAACTTTCACCAAAAGAGTAGCCCCTTAAATGTGTGTTTTTTTAGATGTTTACACCTTTATTTTAGATAAGTTTCACTACTTATTGTAAAATTAAGAGATTAATGTTCAGACTTTTGCATATTATTACCTGGAACTCGGATGTGGGAAATAATTACATTAGTTCCAAAAGATAGTTTTAGCAACACAGTGCAGATGCTACAGAACACAGTTAGCTGACTAGCTGTATAAGATTGTGTGCTACACTAACATATTACTTCACAGGCATTACTGGCTTGTACTTTTACATCCATAATATTATAAATTGACAGTTTATTGCTGGTCTGTTGTTTGACAGTGCTGTAATTTTTAAAGATTTCATTTTATTTTAAGGTGAGCTTAAAGGGTGCCCTACTATGAAAATCACAGAGCTTCAGTATGACATCAATAAGAAAAAGTATAATTTCATGGATATTGTTAATTGGATAATAGTTGTTCATATTAAAATATGTATGAATTTAACACATGACCTAGACTATTTATTTAGCAAAATCCTGTCATTTTAATAAATATTACATGAAATATATTAAACATTGTTGCTGCTCCAATTAAGCTGACTGTGCTCTCTTTAAGCTCTTCCACATTGAACATCTATGTAAATACTTCACAAACAGACTTTAAAAATTAACTGGTGGTTGTTACTTTAAGTTAATCGGTTTTCTGTGGATTCTGTTGACTCAGACTGGCTCTTATATTTGGTAACTAGCATCAACTTCTCCAGACTGTAAATTTGTGGGAAATTGGGGCAAAAATCATGTAGTGTATTCCAGTCTTAAGAGACTTTAGATAAGTTAACAACCATTTAAAAAGAGGTTTCACAATGAGGCTAGTTTCTGTGTTCATCCACAATGAATTAAATGTTTTATTGGTTTGTTTTATTTGTTTTTTGAATGTTACTTAGCTGAAAGTGGACTAGTATAGATGTTGATATGTGCTTAGATGACACTTCACTATGAATATATAGCTGATCGAATTGAATGCCTTGTTGATTGATTTTAGTGTTCTGTTTTTTTGTGATTGTCTTTGTACCTTCAAAAAATATATATTACATTTATTCTTAAAACAAATTTCCTTAAAATAAACAAGAATTTTTAATAAAACATGATGTGAGCTTAATCGGAACAGGGGTGTGCTTAAAGGGTACAAAAATTTACCCATTAAGCACAGCCAGACTTTTTAAATTTAATGATGTATATCTTAATTGAAATGCTTTTGTCATTTAAAATAAAATTCAATATTTTTGTGTGAGAGATTAATATTTTATTTTAATTTAACTTTTTGTACTGAAACCAATATCTTGTGCACTAGAAATGTCTCAATGTAGATTTTGGTGAGCTTAATAGGTACGTTTACCCTACAGCTCCAAGTCCTTGTTCTGAGGCATCTGTATGAAGTGTGAAAGGCAAATCGAAATCAGGATATGCAAGGACACGTGGAGTAGTCAAAGCTTCAACTAATCTGCACAGTATCCTTTGTTCTTCCTTCCACTCAATGGGTGTTCGTGATGGTAGCTGAACATTCTTCTTTTCATCTGCCTTAGGTTTTGTTTGGACAGACCCTGCAGCTTGTTTCACTTGCAAGAGATCATATATCAGCTTGGCAATGCGAGAGAAATCCTGGACATATGATCGATAGTAACTAAGAAATCCAAGCATCCTCCGGACTTCTCCAACTGTGATAGGCTTCTTTGCTTTCCAGGCTCGTACAGCATCCAAATCTTCAGGGTCTATCCTGACTCCTTCAGCACTGACCAGTCGCCCAACATACTCCACTTCTTTCCTGAACATCTCACACTTGTGTCGCTGTAAAGCTTGCAACACCTTCCGTAGTACTTCCACATGTTCTTCAAAAGTTTTTGCATAACACAAGATATCGTCAAGGTAAGGGATACAGCATTCATCCCGCAGGGAGTCCAGCATCTCTTCCATATTTCGTTGAAAGGCAGCAGGTGCATTAGTTAACCCAAATGGAATTCGTACCCACTCTTAAAGGCCCCAAGGAGTAATGAAAGCAGTCAGGTGCCATGATCCCTCTGCAATAAAGCCTTGGTGATAAGCTTTCCCTCGATCCAAAATTGAGAACCAGCTATACCCTCCCAACGTGTCAGTGAGATCTTGAATCCGAGGGAGGGGATGCCTATCAGGGACGGTTTGCTTGTTAAGTAGTCTTTAGTCAACACAGAGTAGAAGTGTTCCATCCTTCTTTCTGACGCATATCACTGGCTCAGAGTAAGGGGACTTTGACTTCACAATCCAACCTCTGGCCAAGAGGTCTTGTATGTACTTTCTCGTTTCTTTATGTAGTGGCTTGGGAACTGAGGAGTATGCTCTCTGAACAGGAATGTTGTCAATCAAGTTGATGGACATCTGCAAACTTGGGACACAACCCACGTCCTCGTCAGTGCGTGCAAATGCCCTAGACTCTTCATACAACATTCTCTTTGCAATCCTTTGCTGCTCCTCAGTCAAGTAACTCAGGCAGGTCCCACAGGCAGGTCCCACTGTGCTCTGACACTGTAATCCTGTTGCTGATGGCTCCTTCTTGTGTTTCTGCACTGTTAACTTCAACAGAAATTGGTTCTGTTATTTGGTCTGTCTCCACAATTTTCTTAATGGCCTGTATACTCCCGATTGTCATTCGTCATGGTGAGGTAATGTCATGACTGATATGGTTTCCTATTGGAATGCTAATGAACGGCCTTTATCTCCCACAGACTTACAGCAGTCCATCTGCAAGGTCAAGTTGTTCAAACTGTGGGTTGTCTACATTAGACTCAAACAAGATGGCTCTGACAAGTCTAAATCTACAGGTATTGGACATTTGATGTGTGCCAGTTGACCCGAAGGAATAACAACATCCTGATGTCCAACTTTGGCAATGGTCTCAGTGTCACGGGATGGTTTTTGTGTCTGTATAAAGTTTACAATCACTTCAGTCTGATCATCTCCAATTTCCATGGCTCAATTTAGCAGCGTAGTGATTGTTGAAAGAACACTTACACCACTTGTCTGTCCTTTGACCAACTGTTCAATAATGTTAAATCCCAGGAGGGGTCGCTCAAGGCCCATTTTACCCACCAGGAAAGGAATCACTTTCCACAAGCATTTACTTCCAATTAGCTCTGCTACTCTGTTCTGTGTTGAGTTTGTCTTTCTAGACATGGAGGAGCATCCTGCACTGTTTGCACTGGCTTCACGCGTTCTGTTCTCTGAAGAACTTCCTCTAGTTGATGATCTCAGCTCAGCAGTGTGGTGGGTATTCCTTGTACCCCTTGTTATTTTACCACATCCAATGGCCCGGTGTCCTTCTTCTCCACAGATAAAGCAATGGTTGCATGAGCTGTTATTCTCCTCTATACACCTTGGACACCCATATAGCCCTCCTCTTCTCACTGACGTTGGTCTATGTACAACATGGGAACCAGCTCCCATCTGTGTAGAGCAGTGACATGGCTCTTTAGCTTGTTTCAAAGTATCAATTGTACTTTTTAAAGCTTCTACTTGAGCGCTTAGTTCTTGTATGGTCTTTGTCTTGCTGTATGGTCTTTGTCTTGCTCTTTTTCTGCATTTTGGAGTTTGATTCACTCTCATCGAACCCTGAGTCAATTTGTGCACTATGAGCTTGAGTCTGTCTTCACTGTATGGCTTGGCCTAATCTTCGTTGGCGTTCACTTGAGATCTTTGTTACTTGTTTCAGCAGTGCTTCATCAGTTACTGTGTGATCTGTGAGCAAAGGTTTCAGTTCACTTCTGATGTCACTGTACTTGGGAAGGAAACCTTGGTAAATGGTATGCAGGAACACATTCTGAACTGTTTGTGGCTCATATTCAATGTTAGTGTTGCTCTGCTTAGAAGTGAAAATTACTTTCTGTTTCAGTCCAATCACACAATATAAAAACTGCTGTGGAAATTCATGTTCCCGTTGTCTTGTACTCATTAATTCCTGGAAAAGCTCACTACTGCCTCTATCACTTAGATGTGACTGTAGAAAACTTTTGAGCTCTGGCACAGTCAGATCGTCTTTATTGATGAGCATTTCCTTGAACTGTCCTGGTTTAGCTATACGTAGGACAGCCTGAATGATCTCACTCTCTGAGTAATTCATGTTGATGCCTTCATCAATTTGTCTACATAGGTTATTATAGCCAATGTCTGAAGCACTATTGCCTATCTGGCCACCATGTATCTTGAACTCTTTATGCGGTAGATATGGAAAGCCTCTTGGACACATCATGCTTTCTCTCTGTTTTCGTGGTAAGTATTCAGGTTAAGAAGACTGTCTTGTAATTGGTATCGTTTTATCATCTGCCTTTGTGATCTTTTTCCCTTACTCCTCATAACTAGTGATCAGTTTCTGATACTCATTTAACTGTGTGTGTGTGAGTGTGGCAGTAGAATCTGTGTCTGTGTATATGGGATGCCTGTGTGTGTGTATGTGCATCTAATTCATTTTCAATAGAGACAGATGGATCACTCACAGTATTGTTTACACGATCCTCAATCAATTCATTAATCAAGTTTCTTAAAGTTAGTAATTGTGCGAATCCTTCATCTTCCAGTTTAAGTAAACTGTCACTCTGCATAAGAAATTATGAAATTCAAACAGCTTTCCTCATCAATCTTGGAGATGGTGGTTGGAATCAAACCCGCAACTGGAGTGATGCTGTCAGCAATATGCCCCAGTCCGTGCACAGTCAACATGTGTAGGCTCTTCTTTATGTTCCAGTCGAGTCTTTTCCTCTCGTCTGCCATCTTGTCCAGCTTCAGACCCTCTCACGTCAATTTAGCGATGCGTTGCCTTCCTCAGCTCCGTCCCTTTTGGCCCTCTGAACGTCAGCAGCTGTCACAAGTCACATGCAACCCTCCTAGTCGTTGTCTCGTCGCCGTGAAGTCTGGATCCCAGCACTAGCCTCACACTCTGGATGTAAATCTTGGTGGAACCTCCATGAGTCTGTTACGGTCCCGGGCGCAGAACACGCAAGCAGATTAAAAGTACCTGAATTATCAGGATAAACAAAAGCTCATGCAAACTTCAGTGTCTTTCCGCAGGCAAAGCTTTGTAGCGTCTCTTTATTAACCTTTGTCAATCATGGTAACAGTATAATAATGGAATCTTTTTCAATGCTTTCACAGTTAGCCCATATAGCTGTCTTCTGTGGAAGCAGTATCTATCCATATGAAATGACACTCTGTACCTCCTTCAAATCATCACACAGTGGTTACAAATGTATAATTCAAATTGTTACACTTGACACAAATAAGCTGTTTGCATTCAAACACATAGGAAATGTGTACCTGCATGTTTTTTACAATCATTATAACACATTTTCACCTTTTTAATGAGAACATAGCTGAATTATCAGGAGAAACAAAAGCACACGCAAACATCAGTGTCTTTCCGCAGGCGCAGCCAAAGACTATAGAATACCCAAGACACGTCACTCGTATAGTTTTGAATGGGGAAAAATGCAACGCTAAATATCGCAGGAAACCCCGCCTTCTTAATGAAAGAGCCAATCGCTAATCGGTAAAGTCAACGCGTCACTGCAGCTGCAGTTAGAAATCCCGGTTGCTATAGAAACAGTCAGCGCTCTGAGACGCGCACTCAGGACTGCGCATGCGCTCTGGCTGATCTAGCCTGAGAAATATGATTTTTATAACGCTCTCTTCTTCACATAAATAAATAAATATTAATAACAAAAAACAAACATTCCAATTGTGAATAGACAATGGTGTATCACATAATTGCAAAGTTACTTATAGTCATTACATTGTCTTTTGGGAGACCATCAACAAGTGTTAGCAGTCTACTAATACTGTAATGACTTAGTTGACTTGTAGTTGCAAAGTTACTTATAGCTAGTAGAATGTCTAAAGTGGACTATCAAAAAGTGTTACCACTAGCTCTGTCAGGTCTGGGTTCGGGTTGATAGCTTCGGGTTCAGGTCGGACTCAGGTTTGTAGCTAAAATAAAACTTTATGCAGTAGGCTACACTTTCATTGATACATGCACACACATTATTTGCACACAGATACTGAAGATCGTGCAGAGCAAACACAGAAACACTGTGTTGTGCACACAGAAACTTTTATTAATAAAATAGCTTCAATACTGACTTGCTGCATTATATTTCTCAGCAACAAGTTGGTAAAATCACTGTAACTTCATCATTGTTGATAGAAGGACACACAGATGCAGGTAATTCACATATGCAACTTTCATCACACTTTCTCTCCCTAATTAATTAAAATAAATGTTAAAAATAATTCATTATGATCTTACTACACTACTTCATCTCTGTGTCTGATTAAAGCCAGGCAGAAAGCTAGAACAAGCCATAACTGACTTTTCCTCCAAGTTGTGCATTAAATTCTTTTAAGTCACATGCTAGCTGATTTATCCCGTGCATATAAGGTGTGCCTGCCATTTGTTGTATAGGCTATATGTAAAACATGTGTAAAACTTGCCTTGTGTGTTGAACTGGCCATGAGCCTTGATGAATCTGTTTCTTTGTATTCGTTTACTGACTGTTGCATGCAATTGTGAAATACAGCATATTTTAAAAGTTTGGCTATTCGTTGTGAAAACTGATTTCATATTCGCACTCTACATTTACCAGTATCAGGTCAGGTCGGGTCAGGTCAGATGATCTCGGGTAATGGCTTCAGTTTAACCCTGTGCAGACCTTTAATACTGATATCTTTTGCAGCTTTCACGATCACACCAGGCTTTTCCTTACTCACCCAGCCATCTGAGACACAAAGTACATTGCCCAGCATTCTTCATGTATCTCATGTATTTCTTACTTAGCTATTAAGCACAACTGTCACTCCGTCACCAGCTCATTACCAGCTCTATATAACATGCACACACCATCAGTAGTTGTCTGACCTTGCCTAGAGCTCACAGATTGAGCTACTGGGCAACTGAGAATTACCTACCGTAATTACCTCATCTCCTCATCAAAGTCATCCAAGTCATTGTCTTGTCTGCCTCCTTGTGCATGTGTGCCCATCCAGTTAATATCAAAGTTATCTGCGTATTTATTTACCCTGCTCTTCAGTGCTCACCTGCCTTCCATTGTGTTTCCCTGTCTGTTTAAATAGACTTACCTGTTGTTCATTCATCCACCTCTATCATCATCAATGTGTTCAAGCCTAATTGTGACAGCAGTAGTATATTAATGCCAAAGGTTTCTCAAACAGGCACAGTTGGATACCTCTGTCATCTGTGTAGTGATTCACAGAACTCTTGGTCAAGAGATATCAGATTTCTTTGTGATTAAAAGCTGCTTGAAGATTACAGAACCTTGTGACAGATATATTAAAGAAATCCTGTTTCCGTAAAAACAAATAAATAAATATCTAAATACAGCATCACATCTGTTAAGATTACCAGTATAATATTTTTACAGCCTGGGTCCCTCTTTATTCAATATAATTAAAATAATAATATTTTTGGTTGAATTTTCATTAACTAAATGTCGTTAAATGTCATTGCATACTGTATATTTGTCATTGCAAATATGACAAATATACTGAAAATTTACTGCATTAGGCGCACTCAAATTTACTGCAGTCAAATTGTAATTGTCTAGTCTTTAAAAAGGCATGTCCTATCTTTAGCAATTGATTGAATTTCAACTGATTTTTAAAATACTTGTCTTTTACAAACTGAAGCTGGCAACATTACAGCCGGTTTGGACCAGTGCTCATATGGACAACCACCAGCTGAAGTTCTTATGGAACCACTTTCCTGCCCATCCACATCATCTAAGGCAAACAGTAGTTGTAAAAGTAAAGCTGCTCCCATTCTCAAACTGAGCCAGGTTGTATCAAAAGCATACAGAAAGTCTGTCTTAGGACCTGTAAGTAGCTCAGTGTAGTTTGTAGTCAATATGAAGACAGATGGTATCTGAGAAAGCAAGAGAGAGTCTTCAGCAAAGGACAGGCAAATAGTCGTCCTCAGGGTTCTCATTAGCCTTGAGCTATAAAACAGATACTGCTATGCAGACAGTAACCCATAGAGTGGACAATTATGCTCTAAGGTCCATGTAATAAGTCAAAATTAGGGTTCTGGACTGCAGAAGTAGATCAGAGGAAAAGAAATTAACTCGAACAGGGGACAAATGGACTTATGCAATCTGTGCTAGCGGCCTGAGCTTGTATCATCAGGGAGATACGACTCCAAGTGGTTATTATATTGGACTGAAGGGGGCCATGTATAGGTTTACCTGCTGAATACACTCAGAAACAGAACATAAGCCCTGAGACATCAAGCCTATACACATGTAATTATATAGTATGGCAGCAGACATCTGTACAGCCTTGTCACTGGCTCTAGAATTTCTTGAAAACGACCTTCCTAACAAATTATCTGATCTCTCAGCCTCAGTCAGACATTGCTTATTGCTTGAGTTGACTTTCATATTCGTGTCATTAATATTGTGGCTTTGTTGGACTCGTAAAAACAAACTAAGCAAAACAACACACTGCTGTTTGCTCAAGGAAAGGCAAATAGGTTGATACCATCTAGTGTTGTTTTTGGCGGCCTGTTTTCATTTTAGTTTTAGTCTAGTCTTTGTGTGAAGCTGTCATTTTAGTTTTTATTAGTTTTAGTCACGTTCATACTCTTTTTAGTCTAGTCAAGTGTCAGTCAACTAAAAGTCTAACCATTTTAGTCTTATTTTAGTCAGAATTATCCATGACTATTTTCGTCTAGTTTTTGTCAACGAAAACGGATGACATTTTCGTCTAGTTTTAGTCGACGAAAATTGCATTTTAGTCTCTTTTTAGTAAGGCAATTCTATTTAACCCAGTCAATATAGTATAAGTACCTAGTAGCAGTGGCAGACCGTGGGGTTTTAGTCAGGGCCTTCAGTAAGCAACTGTAAACTACATGTACACATCTTACACATCTCTGTTACAGCTAACGCAGCTATATGCATATAATGCACATATTATGCCGCACACAGGCTCTCAACAACAATGATGGCTGATCAACTATTTTAATAGTAGGCTAGATAGGGGTGGGTTAAATGCAGAGTAAATTTCCCTACATGGTCAGTAAAAGTAATCCGCCAATACACAGGTCACTATGCACATTCACTCTAAAATGACGATGCGCCCAAAGCAGCACTGTACAAATGCTGGACATCCACACACCACACCACAGTATTATCAACGCACCATGTACACCTCCATAACAATGTGCATGAGACAATACTCATCAAATTATAAAGCACTCACCTGTCACTTCTAAATAAAGTCCATAGGTCTGTCGTTCCATGCCCCTTTACTCGGATTTAAAAGTAAACACAGCCAACAAAATAACTTGTGCTCGGTGCTAGCTGTTAGCCATTGATAGCACTCATAGTTGCAATCTTTGAAATGGCGCATAAAACCTTTGCTGGCCTTTGTTAGCGAATTCGGTTTGGGTGTAGGTCTTCTTTCTCAATTATTCTCTTTTGTCTGCAAAAGAGCGCCTTGAAAAAGGCCATTTTAGTAGATCGGCAACAAGATCTGGTGTAGGCACCGATGACTGCAGCTGTCAGTTTCTTTTCGTTTACTTTCATGTTCGTACCTTGGAAATCCCTGACTAAACGGGCGGTCTAACGCTGGGGGTAGCACTGGGCACGTAGCTGGACCCAGAGGGCGGGCTGTCATTGAAAGTCAAAATTTGATTAGCTGATGATTCTGTCACTAATGCTTGTAACAAATCAGATGTCTTTCAACAAAAGGGTAGCACTATCTGTAGTGATGGCCTCAGACTTTTTTATGTAGGATATTCCAGTTCAACCTCAACTAAACTAATCATAGGCAATTTAGTGGACATTACACAAATGAAAAGGATAGCTAAATAATCAATAAAAACATTTTTCACACAATTTTATTTTTTATAGGGCCAGCAGAGAAGGCCCTGCTTCCCCTGACGGCCCACCACTGCGCTAGTAGTATAGACGAAACCAAAATTTTCTTTTAGCCAAACCCATTTCAAACAAGGATATCTTATTATATTATTGTTACCTTATAGACTCAAGAATACATCCATTCCAGACACGGAAGACGCTCTAATTTGAATTTACAACATTTATTTTACCAACCAAGCATGTTAACATGTTTGTTGTCGTCTTCTAAATAATGCCGCGAGTGGGGCTTGAGGAAGTGACGTCGCTTACTTCTGCGCAGTGCAACCTGATGCAGCCCCAGAAGTGAGACACTGGAAACAGAAATACTACAAAATAATAATAATAACGCGACTAAATGAGACGAAATAATGTTATAACATTTTGTTTCATCTCGTTTTAGTCAACGAAAATGAAGAGACATTTTGGCATAGTTTTTATTTTGTAAACCACATTTAGTCTCGTTTTTATTCGTCAACAATATTGCATTATATATTTAATTATAGTCATCGTCACATGACCAACATTTACGTTGCGTCTCGTCTCGTCTTGTTTTCGTCATGTGATAAAGGTTCGTTGACGACGATATTTAGTCATAATTTTCGTTGACGAATGCAACACTAATACATCATCTGGGATTTGCCCTTTTGAACTGCAAAGCCAGCATAGTCAAACAAAAGGCAAATTCCAAGTGCCATTTTTACTCCCTTGAAGGGGACTGCGGGAAGAGAACACCATACAAAGGATCATTCCAGATAAAAAATAATTTGGTTTTTCATTGATCCAAGTGTCAAAACAGCCACATTATGAGACCCTATTGCCCTGCTCCCTCCAGAGTTAAATTAAATTAAATGCAAGCCAGAGTAGGCAATAACCTAATGAAAAAGAGTATAAAAAAAGAAAAAAAAAGAGTAGTCAAGTGTGCTATTAGTATAATACTTTTAAACTAAAAATAGGAGTTTACTTTTAGACTACTGTTTATGTACTTCTCAGAAATATACTTACAATGACATTTAAGTATACTTGACATAATTAGAAAAAGTCTAAATATTGGTGCTGTCAAATGATTAATCGCATGCTAAATAAAAGTTTTTGTTTACATAATATATGTATGAGTACTGTGTATATTTATTATGTATATATAAATACACACAAATACAGTATATACTTTGAAAATATTTACATGTATATACATTTGTATATTTATATTCTTATATTTTATATTATATATAAATATATTTAATGTATAAACATAACATATTTTTCTTAAATATATACATGCATGTGTTTGTATTTATATATACATAATAAATATACACAGTATACACATATATTATCTAAACAAAAACTTGTATTTTGGATGTGATTAATCGTTTGACAGCATTACTAAATATATTTGAGCTATACTTGTGCTCCTAGAATCCGTGTTTTCATTGTTATACGGTACAGGCTCTAGTACACATCTTCTGCACAGAATTTAAAAAAAAAACACAAGTGAAGAAGAAACTCAAAACCAAATTATGCTTCCACATGTAATCTAAAACCATCATCAGACATAAAACGGCATCAAAACTGTGTAACGTTATGGAATAAAATGTTGACCAATGAAGAGGTAATAATGACTGTTAAGCTTTGGGGTGCTGATCGAATCCATCTACGTTTTGATTATATCATTCTGAATCCAATTCATAGCCTTTTTTTCAGCTTTTTGTTCAAAATGTTATTTCTTTATTTTTTATTTATGAAACTTACCCATATTCAAGTGTTTTAAAAAAAGAATGCATGAAGCTAGAATAAAATGTTTTTTTTTTTTTTACAAGCAGATACCCTGTTCTTTCTTTTGATGTTTTGTATGTTTAGATATTCATATAACAAAATATATACAAATTAATACCTAAATAGGCAGTATACTTAAAATATGATGTAAAGTTCACTTAAAGAAAATTACGAGTATACTTGCAGTACAAAACTACTAAACCAGTAGTTTACTGAGACTATACTTCAATACTATACTTCAATGTGCACTAAAATCCTATTACAAGTATTTGATTAGTAAACTATCAGTATACCTATGTTCACTTTTAGTATAGTTGAAGTACAAGCTAAAAACATTGATGTAAACTACTTGTGTACTCAAAGTTTACTACTGTTATACTTAAAATATACTTAATACTTTTATATAGTAGAACGTATACAGTATAGGAGTACTGAAATAGTACATTTACAAGTATACTACTAGTAAACTTACATAAAGTATAAAGTATAATAAAAAATATACTTGAACTTTACTTAAGTATACTTCATAAAATTTAGTATACTACTTTTTGGTAAAGGTAGGAATGCTCAGTTTTACATGTATGCATTCGGCAGACACTTTTAACCAAAGTGACTTGCATTGCATTCTTGGTACACTTTTTATTGATTCTTGCTTTCCCAGGAAATCGAACCCATGACCTTGACATTGCTTTACTTTTTGATCTATAGAAAGACTTCACCCAAAGCCTTACCACACTCCACAAAGAAGTACAGGCTAAATAAATCCATAAGACCCTCTGTCGAACAAACAAAGAAATGAGGCTGCTACCAAACAGAGGAGCGAGAATACAAAGAAACAACCATATCAAATCCGCCTAATTCAATCAATCAGGTAACTCTACTGCAATGAGTGATGTTGTGCTCAGTTAATGTTTTTGACTAGCTATCTGAGGATAGCTGTGCTCTTAACTTGGGTGGGATGTTCCCCTTGATCTATTCAGGTTCCCCCGTTTCTGCCAAGCTGTGTGAGCGGCCCGTGGCATCAGTAGCGTGGCCCCTTTCTAAGGCTAGGCTTAGGTGTATGTATGTCACTTCTTTGGTGCTCTCCCATCAGGACAGGCATGCGCCTCGGCACGGCGTGGTTGGATTTCGTTCCCCATAGTGCCCCCTATGGGGCACAGTGTGGGGTTCCCTAGAAGGGGAACATCTCAGATTAAGCATGTAACCATGGTTCCCCGAGAGGGAACGAGACACTGAGCCCCCTTGCCATGCCTTCAGCCTGCCTGTCTACATCTCCTTCAGACTGCAAAGTGGATGACGTATTCAGCAGGTGCACTCTTATACTTCCAGGCCCCCCGCCTACGACGTCATGGGCCATGTGGGCCAATAGATTGCAATGTTTCATATGTGCTTCAGACACAGGTCATGCAGGCTGCATTCCCCATAGTGGTATAATAACCTTTTTTATACCTATCTAACAAATCACTACTTGAATTCAGCTGGACCCACTTTCCTGTTTATCACAAAAATGGCCAAGCAAGTGCAGACACTGACAAGTTACGCGATACAGTATGAGACCAAAAGGGATTTCAGCAAGTCTCAACACAGTCAACAAAATAAGCGTTTACTAGCAACGGCAACTGCGCTAAACAGTAATGAGACAAGTAAATACACTTAAGAGCTGATTTTAACTTCCGCTGTTAGACTGCTTCTCTTAAAGACTATTTCATTACACTGCCTTTTGCTGGCGCTTGAACCCACTTTCCTGTTTATCACAAAAATTGGCCAAGCAAGTGCAGACACTGACAAGATACGCGATACAGTATGAGACCAAACGCGATTTCAGCAAGTCTCAACAACCATTCGTGCTGGATATATAGGTCCGGGTTGCTAAAGACCCGAATATGTAATAATGATTGGCGAAACATTCATGCATTTAAGGGTTAAAGGGAGTGCTCCTAATCTCAGCTTGTTACCTGTATACAAGACACCTGTCCACAGAAGCAATCAATCAATCAGATTCCAAACTCTCCACCATGGCCAAGACCAAAGGATGTCAGGGACATGATTGTAGACCTACACAAGGCTGGAATGGGCTACAAGACCACTGCCAACAAGCTTGGTGAGAAGGTGACAACAGTTGGTGCAATTACTCGCAGATGGAAGAAACACAATATAACATCAAATTAACTCGCCATGTTTGGAGGAGGAGAACACCATCCCCACTGTCAAGCATGGAGGTGGAAAAACGCACCCCCTGGCATGTAGCCCAATAAAAAATGGGGGGGCTGGGGGTGTGGTGTTAAAAATAAATAAATTAAATGTAATTATTGTTATTTATTATTACTCATTTTGTTGATTTGTATATTCATTAAAATTAATAGAAAAAAGAAGCCTAAGCCTACAATGACAATAAGTAACAGTAAAACATGAATTAAGTTTAATCAAAATGATTGTGAAAGTCGTTTCAACTTAAACTGACTTAGGAAGTCGTTTGTTGCCATGACTTTTTGATCATATTATTACCTGTAACATGCCTGTGCTGTACCCAAATCAACAATTAACGACCATTTCTACAGCCATTGCAAAGATACAGCAGAGAAAGTATGAGAGCATCTATTTACCTCAGCAACAACCAATCTCGCATTCTTGCATCTGCAGCGCTTATTTTGATCTTTAACATTAGATCTTTCCTATTCTTGGAACAAAATTAATGCTTAAGGTTGATTCAGTATTACTCTTAATGGAAAAAAAAAATCCCACACACAACATCAGCAATACTACAATGACAAAGTAGCTTATTAAACATAACACTTTTATTAACAGAACGAATAAGACCTGCGTTGTAACAAATAAATAAAGGTTTTGGGATCTCCAGTCTCCAGAGCTTAATCCCATATAAAATCTGTGGAGGAAGCTGAAGGTTTGAGTTGCCCAACGTCAGCCTCGAACCCTTAATGACTTGGAGAGGATCTGCAAAAAGGAGTGGGACAAAATCCCTCCTGAGATGTGTGCAAACCTGGTGGCCAACTACAAGAAACATCTGACCTCTGTGATTGCCAACAAGAGTTTTGCCACCAAGTACTAAGTCATGTTTTGTGAAGGGGTCAAATACTTATTTCACTCATTAAAATGCAAATAAATGTATAACTTTTTTTGAGAGACGTTTTTTTTCTGGATTTTGTTGTTGTTGTTCTGTCTCTCACTGTTAAAATAAACCTACCATTAAAATTATAGACTGATCATTCCTTTGTCAGTGGGCAAACGTACAAAATCAGCAGGGGATCAAATTATTTTTTCCCCACTGTACTTTTATGGCTTTGGATTGTGGGGGAAACCAATGCCTACAATGGGAGAAAGCCAATGTGTGTTGTATTTTTGTCCAATTTTCAAATGTTTTTTTCTTTCTAATCACAGTTTGTTTTGATTCACTTCAGAAATGGTTCATGTTTTAAAACTCTTTAATGATATGTATTTTTTCTGTTTAAATAATGGAAATTAACAAACAAACAAAAATGTTCTCAAAGCATGTGGCAAGAACTGTGGACTTGTGGTGTTAGCTGTACATTTGTGCAGGAAGTAGTGGAAAGGACTCCATTTGTGTTTTGTGTTTTTGTTGTTAGCACTTTAGTTTAGTTGGAGTTGAGTTTAGTAACGACTTCTTTAGAGGATTTACTGAAGGAAACTTCAGATGAGTTGCTTGAGCTTTTTACAAAAGATCAACTCTTGCAATTAACCTCTCATTATGATATGATCATTACCAGTAGTGAAAAGCGTTTAAAGGATAGTGTAACCTTATCACTGATTATGATGAGGTTAAAGCTGCTATACTGAAGGCATATGAGCTAGTTCCCGCCAGTGCTTTAAAAGTTGTGTCAAACTTGCTCATCACACTTATGTTGAGTTTGCAAAGCAGAAGGAGAATATGTTTGATTGGTGGTGTACATCTCAGAGGGTGGAAAGTAAGGAGCAACTTAGACAACTTATTTTGCTTGAAGAATTTAAAAACTGTCTGCCTGAGGTTGTGCCTGTTTATTTGAATGAGCAGAAGGCAGTAACTTTACAGCAACTAGCAATCTTGGCAGATGAGCTTGTTTTAACTCATAAGGTAAATTTTGGTGACAAGCAGGCAGAGTCTCAGAATAAGGGCCAGTATAATAGGCCCAGATTTGGAAAGTTTTCTGATTCCTCTCCTGATAAGAAGTTGGCTAGTGATAGTTCAACCTCAGAAAGGTTCTGATTTTATTGTAAAGGCCAGGTCACCATATTGCAGACTGCCCTGTTCTGAGTAGGAACCAGAATTCAACGAAAACTGTAACGTTTGTAAGTTCTCCAGTGCCAAACCTACCTTTGTTATCCTCACTTGCAGAAAAGTTCCATCTGAGAAAGTGCAATTGTGAGTTAGCTGGCTCATCATCATTTTTGATGGATGGTTTTGTATGGCTGTCTTCTGACCCTGAACATAGACAAGCTATCAAGATCTGGAGAGATACTGGAGCTTTCCAATATGTGATTCTTTATGATGTCTTGTCTTTTAATGAAAAGTCAGCTCTAGGTTTGGAGGTAATTGTTAAAGGCTTTGGTGGAGGATTTTTGTTTATGCCTTTGCATAACATTCATTTACAATCCAATTTAGTCTCTGGCAATGTTGTAGTTGCACTTTGTTCTCATATACCTATAGATGGGGTGTCCTTTATTCTGGAGAACGATTTAGCTGGTGGTAGAGTGCAAGCTTTTCCTGAAGTAACTTCCACTCCCTGCAATCCAGATAGCCCAGATGAGCTTGAATTTGCATGTCCAGAGACATTTCCTGTTTGTGTTACAACTTGTGCCATGTCGGCTAAGAGGAATGTTGAAAGCAAGCCTCCTTCAAATCAGTCAGAGATTCCACTTTATGATACTTTTATGGCTCAAGGTGTGAACTTCACAGGGTTTGGAAAGATGTTTCCATCTCGTGAACAGTTAAGACTTGAGCAAAAGCAAGATCCCACTTTGTCACCTATGTTTGAGGATGTGGTACCAGATGAAGCATTATCAAATGTAGCTTCTGGCTATTTTGTTAGTAATGGTGTTTTGAGGAGAAAGTGGACAGATCCAAAAATGTCAAGTCAGTATGACTGTAGTAGTGTGTTTCAAGTAGTGGTACCAGAAGTTTATCGATCTGATATTTTGTATCTTGCTCATGATCATTATTGTATCTCTTGTTCAACTCACTGTTTAAAATAATACACGCACAACAGTGTTCGCACATGGACTTCTTTTTACTTGTCACATGAACTCAACTCATGCAGGTATAGAGGACACATGCACAGTACACTTACAGGCATAACCACTACACAAAATGTGTGGGTGTATCCTGGGCTAAACCATTCACTGCATGTACTACATCCCCCTTCTTAAGCTTTGAACAATATGTTACTCAAATCTGAAACAAAAGCAGTATGTTATAAACACTAGGACTGTGTAAATAATAATTTGCTATGAACAGGCAACATAAACACTAGTCAAGCATATTTAAGTAAGAACATAATCTTTGAAACGTGCAGGTTGTCTGATGGTACGTCCAGCTCTTATGCGTTGAGAACCTGGGACAGTACTTCCTTCTACACGTTGGGGCAACTCAGTGTGAACAGGCTCAGGAGCCGCATTGTCACACAGGTCATCATCACTGTACATGGGGAAACGAGTTGTGTATCATGTATGACTGACCTGTCAGGTCTGAGGTGACACCTGTTTCTGCTGTAGATTGTGCCCGATGATGTGTTTACATCGTATTGGTTGTCAGTATCACAACCACAGCTGGTTTCCATGTATTTTTGATTCTCATATATACTCTCTGTTCCCTCCTGAGGGCTGGAAGTGGAGCTGCCGTTCTGTCATACCAACTTTTCTGCTTCGACTGACGATGCTGCAGCGCTATCTGAATGTGCTTAGGTGTGGAAGGCTGCAGAACAGCTTTGCTTGTCGGTAGGGTGGAACGTAGGACTCTCCCCATCGGGATCTGGGCAGGAGAGTGCTTGAGACCCGTGACAGGAGTATTGCGAAGAGTCAATAAGGCTAGATGAGAGTCAGTGCCAGACTGAGCAGCTGCTTTCAGCATAGTGTTGACAGTTTTTATGGCTCGCTCAGCCATGCCGTTGGACTGAGTGTAATTTGGACTGGAATGGGTGATGTTGAAACCCCAATCATGAGTGAATCGAGCCATTTCAGCACTGGCAAAGGGTACATGATCTGCAATCAGGGTATCAGGCACACCGTGTCTTGTAAACACTGCCTTGAATTGCGCTATGAGTGAGCCTGATGTTTTGTCTGACAGCTGTAGGACTTCTGGATATTTAGAGAAATAGTCCACTATCAGAAGAAATGCTCATCCCTGAAAGTAAAAAATGTCAGCAGCTATCTTCTGCCATGGCCCCTCTGGAACCGATGGGAGCTCAATGGCTCCTTCTGATTTTCAGGAAGACTCTGTTGACAGGAACTACAGGCCTCCACCATGCGATGTATAGCTTCAGTGAGACCTGGCCAGTAAAAGCATGATCTGGTGTGTGCCAAAGAGTGCTGTATACCCTGGTGTGCCACATGAAGTTGTTTCAGCACTTCTGATCGTAATGCATGAGGGATTATAATGCGATCATCTTTCATGAGTAGACCATCATCTATGCTAATTGCGTGTCTGATTGGCCAGTAAGTTTGCATGGCCAACGGGACCTTTTTCTTTCTGTCTGACCAACAGACAGTTTCTTTCTCCCTGCTCATGTAGCTGCCGTACCAGGCCAAGCTCGGGATCTGACTGTGTAGCTGGTTGGATGTTGTGCATGATGTTACCACAAAGCGATTCTCCATTCACTGCGTAGATGATTTTTTCTTCACTCAGGTCTAAATTCTCAGTTCCGTCAGATGGAATATACGTTCTGGACAGCATGTCTGCGATTAGCATTTGATTGCCTGGAGTGAAGACGATGTTAATGTCATACCTTTGTAACTGGAGCAGCATTCTTTGAAGACGTGCTGGTGCTGCTCCAATGGGTTTGGAGAATATTGCCTCAAGCGGTTTATGATCCGACTGGACTCTGACAGGAACGCCATAAACATACTGGTGAAATTTCCTCAAAGCAAACACTACGGCCAGCAGTTCTTTTTCTATCTGGGCATAGTTCTTTTCAGCCGCAGATAAGGCTCTTGACGCATATGCTATCGACTGTTGTTTCTGTATCAGTGTGGCTCCCAGGCCGTCTTTTGAGGCATCTGCCTGCACCTCTATGGGCTCTTTTTCAAAATGTCTGAGGACTGGAGCCGTGGTTATGGCTGTTTTCAGCCGTTCTAGAGCTGCCTGCTGTTCTGGATGCCATTGCCAGTCTATAAATTTCCTTAGCAACAGCCTGAGTGGTGCAGTGAGGGTGGCTTCGTTAGGTATGAATTGCGACAGATAGCGTGTCATACCAAGAAGACGCTGAAGTGCTTTTCTGTCCATGGGAGGGGGAAGCTGTGATATTGCTGATACCTTTGATTCATCAGGTTTCACTCCATCTGATGTAATGGCGTGGCCTAGGTAAGTCACCTCGTTGACCATATATTGCAGCTTGTCTTTGTTGAACTTAACGTTGAGACTTTCTGCTCTGTTCATCACCTTTTCTAGGATGGCATCGTGCTCTGCTTTGGTGGCTGACACTATGATCATGTCATCGGCCACCATGAAGACACCCTCTATGTCCCCAAAACTCTCTGAGTTTAAGCACTGAAAGACTTCGCTCGCTGACTTCATGCCAAAAGGCATACGATGAAAGCGATACCTGCCCCATGGCATGTTGAAAGCACACAAGTCTGCTGACTCCTCGTCCAGTTTAATCTGCCAATAGCCGTCCTTCTCATCCAGAATGGTAAACAGCTTTTTGCCAGCTAACTTACACCGTATGTCCTCCAGAGTGGGTATGTTGTAGTGCTGACGGAGTATGTCCCTGTTTAAGTCTCTAGGGTCCAAGCAGACTCTCAGCGTTCCGTTTTTCTTTTCTGTGATGCACAGACTGCTCACCCATGAAGTAGGCTTTGAAACTTTGCTTATCATACCCCTGTGTCACATCCAGTTCTTCCAACATCTCATGGAGTCGGTCATGGACTGCATATGGGATCTTCCTGCAGCGATGTATGACAGGAGGAACATTAGGATCAGTGTGGATATGATGCAATCCCGGAAACTGGCCTAATCCTTGAAACACTGACGCATAGCGGCTGAAGAGCTCAGTTTTTGTGGTGGGAGGTGAAGGTATGAGTGTCCAACTGCATGCATGCCTATCTCCCCAGCAATCTGAAAGCAATCAATGATTTTCTTTGGAATGACATTCGCTTCAGCACCCATGTCAAGCTTGAAGGTAACAATTGTGCCTGCGATACGCAGATTTGTGTGCCAGCCTGTGTCAGCAGTACCAATAAACAGTGTGTCTACTTCTGACAGTTCAGTGTCTATATCAAACGCATTCATTTTAGCTTTTGATTTGCACACAACGGCAAAATGGTTATTTTTGCGTCATTTTTTGCATACTTCATTAAAGGCAGGGCACTGCCTTGGGAGTTGAATTTACTTGATCTGTATGCGGGCTGTGACCCTTTTTTTGTAACAACGTACACAAATTGTGCTTCTGATGATGCTGCCATTGCTGTGACTTGTGCTTTTGTGACTTCTTTAGCTCTGCATATGTCAATAGCTTTTGAAAGTGTCAAATCGGGTATGGACAGCAGTCGTTCAAGAAGCCCAGAGTCAGTTGTGCTGAATAATATCTTGTCTTGTATCATGAGATCTTCAATTTCCCCGAATTCACATGTGCGTGCTTTGGTTCTTCTCTGACAAATTTGTCTATGCCTGCTTGCTCAGAAAACATAAATCCCACAGCTCGGGTTCAGCGCGAACTAACATGAACAAACAATGTACAATGCATTTATTACACTATTTATTCATCTTTTTTTAATGTTAGTAATGAAAATACGGTTGTTCATTGCTTATTCATGGTAGTTCACAGTGCAACAAACACAACATTTTAATAATGCATTAGTAAATGCTGAAATTAACATTATCTAAGATTAATAAATGCTGTAGAAGTGTTGTTCATTCTAAGTTCATGTTTACTAATGTTGTTAACTAATGTTAACTAATGAACCTTACTGTAAAGTGTTACCAGATCAACTAACACAGTCATTATAAAAGTGTTTAAACTACCAAATGTATTTACTTGCACATATTTCAGAATCGGAATATCAGATATTTCATAATATAGTGAGCATGTTTGTGAATATTTTGAATAAAAAAGGAAAAACGAAATAAAAGCGATCCATGTGTCATACGGAGCTATTGTGGCTGCATTGTGTCACATTACAAGCATGAAGCGTCGCCATGGAATCAATAAGGCTACATTCTAAAATAAAGGTTGCCTAAAGAAAACTCACGCTGGGGTCTCAGCTACAATATTTTAAACTCACGTGTGAAAGGGTTAAGGGTGGAAGTGTTATGTGGGAGTGTTCTAACTTGTGTTTTGTTGCAGTTACTCAGTAGCTCACCTGCAATCAACAGGTTAATTGATGTCACCTGAAAGAAGCCATTTAAAACTCCAGGACACATGCTCTCACTCTCTCTCGGGTCCTGCAGCCAGCTTGGCAGTAGCTGGGCTTGTTTTCATCACAGTCCCTTCTTTTTTCCTTTTCTGTTATTTAATAAACCTTATTTTATTTGGTAAACTTGTTTTGTGTCCTTAATGTTGCTTCCCCAGAGCCAGGGTTGTAACAGATTTTATGTATATTTTTTCTGTTTCAATAATGGAAACTAGCAAACAAAAAAAAAGGTTCTCGAATAATGTGGCAAGAACTAGTGTGCTCTGTCGTACAAAGGAATGTATTGTGAGTGCTCTGTAGTGAGGCAGAGGGCAGGACCTTTCAGGGCAGGAAATCAGAGTGCTTGCAACTCTTCTTGATGAATACTGAGAATTTAGAATGTTGTTCCTTTATGAACATTTACTTTATGCTCCCCGACATAGCCAGATGTTCACTTTCACTCAAAGAAAGAGAGCAAGAGAAACAGAGTAAAGAGAAATTTGTCTCAGCTTAACTATAAGTGTCCCCATGGACTAGCTGCCAATCTTCTCTCTTTCGGCCTTAATGTGATGGATTGCACGACCTGGATCATGTGTGTTAGCTGTCATGAGGACTATTCACCCTTTCTGGACTTCATATCACCAGCAAATACAGCTTCGGGCTTCTATACAGCAAGAAGCCTTGCTCTTTGTAGACATGTGCTCTACTTCATCACCCTACCCTATCATATCTGGCATGCCTCTCAGCATCTCAGATTGTGGAGGTGTTGCCCTATGCTTAGCCAACTGAGCAAAGGGAAGCATTACCCTTTAAAAAGTAAAAACGTCAATCAAAATGAAGCTTTTAAGTCGTTCTGAGAAACAGAAAAGCCATTCTGTTCAAAAACACTGAAATCTGTGATGGCTAAAGAGCCTGAAAGTGGTCAGGAAACAGTTATAGCATCTTTCATTCTATGTTTCAAAGGCTCTGTGGTATATAACCAAAGCCAAGTGTATCTAACAGCACTTATTTCAATTCTGTCATTTTGATGTCCATTTACCAAGAAGTCCAAAAGCAGAGCGATTTGTATCTATTGATACTTCAATGCACTTATTTTTTCAAGGAAAACTGCACTACTGAAAGGGGTAAATGCTTTACTCCTAGACTGTTGCATTATGTTTGCGCCTCCTAATTTAATGAAATCAGAGATTAGGTTTTGAGCATTTGGATGCAACTATTTTAAATGTGACAAACTGCAAGTCTTGTGATCAATCTAATAATTTTAAAGCCACTTTCATTATGAATTTGGCATATACAAGCTTTTTATTACTCTACATCTGCTGTCTCCCAATGAAAAACTGATTAAATACATATCAGGTAGTTCCTGATTCACTTGCATATGTTTTAAATAGGGCTGTCAAGTGATTAAACAAAAATCGAATTTATTACATAATGTGCTGATTAATTAATCAAATTAATCTCAAATTAACAAGATTAATTAATTAACATGCACATTATGTACTGATTAATTAAAAATAAAGTTAGATTAAAGATAATAGTTATCATTGTGTTAATTGAAAAAAAAACACTGAATAGACGTTACAAAAAAGTAGCTTTAGAAAGAAATATTTTAACTCAACATACAAAAATACAAATAAATAGTGAAATATGAAATTATTTTTAAAAATAAACAATACTCTAAATAAAAAACTAAAAGCACCAGTAGGTGGTGGCAAATCCGTCTTAATAAGTGAGTCATTCATAGATTTGTTCAAATGGTTGATTCCTTCAGAAAGGAAGCAAGAGACTGCCTTTATGAATGGCTGACTTAATCATTGATTCACTATTTGTTTAAAAATGTGGATTCATTAATGAATTGATCAGAGATGCACAACAGTTCTCCTAGGGTTTTATTTTCACTGGCTAATTACTGACAATGTGTCTAAAATGTAATTATTCACACCTTTACCTTATATTCATTTTTAGGCAAAAACCTATTTTTGTTTTTCTACCAGCCAATGATAATTCTGAAAGAAAACACAAACGTTTTGTTATAGTAACGCATGCTACTTTCACACACATCTGACTGACAGAACCGCACACTTATATATCACTGTTGCTGATTATGTTATTTCAGCAAATAGTTTGCTCTGTAAATTATGTTCAACAGCATTAAGTTGAAGATGGTAGCCTAAACTTTATCACTCGACTGAATCTACACATGCATTTTGCACTTTTACACATTTTGCATTTTTATACATGCTGCATGCAACGCTCAGGTATGTCAGTACGACCTTTTCAGGGGCTGCCAAAATTACATTTTAAAACCAGCTATAGAAATGCATCTTAATATTTACAAGTAAATCTCCATATTATACGTAGGCTAGCCTACTTTATATCTGACCCCAATCAAGTTTTGACGTCCATCAGGGGGAATCAAGCCTTCTTTACGGGGGGGTCAGACCCCCCCAAACCCCCCGTAATTCGCACCCTGCTCCAGATGACAGCAGGGTCATTCCGTGTTATCTCAACCAGAGGTCCCCGGCTCAAATTTTGGATTTTGCTAATTTTTTTCTGAAGAAAGACAAACATGTATAGTGATGAAAGCCAAAATATTAAATGTCATTGATGAATATTTATTTATCCACTGTTTTGTAGAGGGGGGTCAAAATGGCCATTTTCACCTGAGATTCAGAGCCAAATTACAGAGGGGTAAAAATGACTTCAGAAAGATGGCAGCATCATAATGCTATTTTTACACAAAGATTGGTAGGTATGTTCGTAAAATCTGTTGACTTTAGCAATCTTTGTTGCATTATGTGCCAATGGTGACCATTCAAAAATGAAGAAACAGCAAAAATTATTTTCTTTTGAAGAGGAATGTCTGAAAAACAAAATAATGTTGAAACTAGAGATGTATCTCGTTTACTTCTGTCAAAATAACTGCATTGTCATAAATTTTCTATTTCCAAAGTTTGCAGAAGTATTAAAGATATCGCTATATGATTTTAGATTATAGTTCTTAATAAACTTTTCTTTTGGAATCTTCATTTTCAAGGCCCTACATTGTTCAGTCCAAGAGATATGGGGATCTCAATGAGGCTCCATTTTCAAATTGTTGAATATTACCTATTTTCGGTGGTTGAAAACTAAATATTGATATTTGCTATATTTAAAGCAGACTGTCTGAAGAATAAGTAATGTTGAAACTAGAAATGCATCTTGTTTCCCTCTGCCAAAACAGTAGCATAGGACATACCTGTTTGAGTGTCATAAATATTCTTTTTTCCAAAATTTGTGTGCCTGTAACTCAAGATATAGATATAAAGTTCAAGATACAACGTTATGATTTTAGATTATGGTTCATAAGAAGCCTTTCTTTTGGAATTTTCATTTTTAAGGCCCTTTATGGTTTAATCCTTCAGCTCCATGTTCAAATTGTTGTAGCCTACCATTTTCACACCAGATGTGGTTTTATGTTTATCTAGTCATCACTGCTGACAATGAAAATATGCAAATAACAGGGGCGTAGCCATCATTTCAAAAGTGGGGGGGACGGAATGTCTAGTGTTATACCTGTTCTTTTTTTTCAGTTAACCCTTGTCTAATTGACAGGTTTTATTTTTAATCATACCTTTTTGCTTAATATGCTTTATGATTATATTGTTATATATGATTATAAAACAGAAGGAAATAAAGAGAGAAAAAAGAAAGAAATACAACAGTTTGTCACTGGGACAGTACCATTAAAAGGACATCTTTGTACCTTATTTACCCCAAAAAGTTTCATAGTTGTACGTTACAGTACATATTGGTACTCTATATGTGCACCTTTTTGAGTATAAGTTACAAAGATGTCCTTATAAGGGTACTATTGTTTACATATTTGAGATTGTATTTTGTGTGTGTTGTATGTAGAGTACATGGCACACAGTAATGGATACTTGCACATTCACATACTTCTTTATTCTGTTCTGTTCTATTATACATTCGTCTGATAAGTCTGTTAAAAGAAATAAGACAATTTCATAGACAATGCTGTAAATAATCTTTACCTCTGAAGCCTCGCTGAAACCTTCTGCCTCATTCACTCTCAGCTCTGAATTCACTTCTGCCTCTGTCTATAGCAAATAAAGCAGTGTTTGAAACATGTACACACAGGGAATAGTGACATACAGAAGAAAATAACTAATTAAGTACACTGCTGGACAATAACCAATCATTTGTATCCTAAATAATTTTTAACACTTTAGAATGATAAACACATATTCACTATTAACTATGCCTTTTACTTCAATAAACTCTTCATTTACTGCTTATTAATAGCTTGTAAGGTAGTCGGTGTAGTTGTTAAGTTTAGTATTATGGGATGCAGAATATGGTCATGAAGAATACAGAATGAATATGTGCTTAAGTGCTAATAAACAACCAATATGCAAGCTAATAATTACCTACTGTAGTTAAAAATGATAGCTGAAAAGTTGTTCATCATACTAATGTTATTTTTCATTTTTCTATATTTGACTAATTATGTGTTTTTTTATGATTGGTCCATATATAATCCTACAAACGCTTGTGTATTAATATATTTTATACAATATAAAAACAGCCAGGTGTTAAAAGCCACTCTATCAGTTCTTGTCAGCTGTGAAGTGTGTTTTTCTTGTGTGTCGTCCTGATTTTGCTAACAAACCTAGGCTGACTGTTTCTTGTTCATTCTTGACAACACATAAAAACGTAAAATTAGTGCACTAATGACAGAGCAGCCCTAAATGAAGATCGATCCTGTATCAGATCAGTGCTTGCAGACTTGATTGAAATACATCATGTAGAATTGGCTGAGTGTCACAATGCTGCAAACGCTGTAAAATCTCAGTTCAACATTATCTTTATTCTTATTTGAAGGGTTCTGTTCTGATAACATACATACGTGTTAAAATAAAAGACGTTACAAAAGAGTTACGGAAAATACACTGAAAATAAATAAGTGCATGTTTGTCCAGGCAGCTTTTCTATTTCTCCATATAATGAACATCAAACTTACTAATTATTCAACAAGAGCAATAGGCAGAGTCACTCAACATTGTGCAACACTATTCGGATCCCACATGACAACTTACGCTGCTTGACTTCTTCGTAAAAAAGGAGTGAAGAGTTTTTTGCCGCTTTGAACTCATCTCGACCTCTAATGAATGATGGATACAGCGCGGGACCGCGGGCGCGAGCCTGGGCGTGTAGTTACGTGACAAACTGAGTGACTGATTGCCATGGAAACGTAAACGTCATGTATAAATGATCTTGTCTGTTTGAATTTTAAATAATTCTGCATTTATATACATTGCTCCATTAAAACCTCAACATGTCGAGAACACAACTGTCCAATGAAAAAGTGCGGGGGACGATTTTACTTTTTATAAAAAGTGGGGGGGGCATGTCCCCCGCGTCCCCCGCGTAATCTACGCCCCTGGCAAATAATAACAGTAACCTAGGGTTTAGGAATGTACAGTGTGACACAGCAGATTATGAATGACCAGGATTAATTGTTAAATCTATAAAGTATGAACAGTGTAAAATAAGATTACCCAAGATCCCATTTACCTGGGGTTTAGATTTACCCAGTGTTAATTACTTCAAGTGTGAGAGACCTTAAATGTTTGAGGTACTATCAGTGATTCTGCCAAATATGCCCTTTAGAAGTAGGTACTATTTGACCTTGTTATATGCAGAGACTGAAGGAAACAGGCTGAGTTGTGGATCTAAGTGCAGGTGGTTTAATAAAAACACTAAGTGAACAAAGAACAGGAAACACTGGGAAACAGACAACCAAAACATGGGCAGACAACTGCATAATAACGTTCAACAACTGGGACCTATACCATGATGGCAGATGAACAAATTCAGAGTTACAGGATTAGATTCGAGTTGACAAAACCAAGCTACATCAATCTGGCTTTGTTGGTACCATGATGCTGATCATCAACTTTCTTTGTCAACTCAGGCTTTGATCCTGAGTTTGTGGATCATGTGCACATGAATGTGTGACATCACTGGCGAACAGCCAATCATGAGCCTTGGTTAAAGGTAAAAGGTTAAAGGTTTTGCTAAAGGTTAAGAGACTGAAGAATATGATGAATTTAAATGCATTTACAATGGAAAAAGTACTTGTTCATGAAAGAGGACAAATAAAAGAAATTATCTTGCTTTATCAGAGTAGTCACAAGTGAAACTTGTTAAAATAGTTTATGTAGAGACTCGGACATGTAAGGTCACATTAAGTCTTTTTTAAAGCATTATCTATTGATTCTACAACTTATTACATATAATCTGTATATATTAACATTAATTTAAAATAAATGAATTATAATAACTGTTAAACTAAAATTGCTTGTGTGTAATGGATTAATAATAATATAAATCATATAATTGTATAAATCATATAAAATAACTCCAAGTAATTATCATTAAAGCCAGACAATTTTTTTAGTACTAGTTACCTTTAATTTGGAGCAAGAGAAACTGGGGGAGTGACATGTTTGTGTCAAACATGTGTCACTTTGCTCTCATCTGATTGGTCCAATTTCAGTTTGCGATCTCAGAACATAACCTGCCCCGGAGCAGGTTAGCCGTGGAGTGTAAGTTACTATGGCAATAAATGCAGCTAAAAGCCAGGCCACTTTCATGGTACCTAAAGCCCAGATTGGTGCAAACTAAACTGAAATTTACCTGGCTAGCCAGCTAATCCGGCTTCATGGTACAGGCCCCTGACAAAGCACAAGTGAAACACAAGGGCTACTTATACACAGGAGAACAAGCTAACAAGATAACAAGGGGGTAAATGGGAAACACCTGGGGAACCTAATCACAGGGAACCAATATGCAAACAGACTACAAACAAGGCACAGGAAACACTTTAACATGAAAGTCCAGACAGAGCACAGAGAACATGTAACATAGCCCCCCACCTAAGGAGCAGTTTCCAGACGTTCCAAAAACACAAGACAGAACATACGCTAGTATGTAAGGTGTACATAAGTCCAGGAGGGTAGTGGAGCATAGGTGGAACAGGGGGAGGGATGGTTGGCCAGGCCCATGGAGTGGAGAAGGGTGTGGAGACTGAGGTGGAGGAAGTGACCAGGGTGGAGCAGGAAGAGCCGAAGTCCGGGGACGGAGCAGGCAGTTCAGGAGGCCAAGACAGAGCCGGAGGCCAGGGCGGAGCTGGCGGAGTAGGAGGCCAGCAGGGTGGAGCAAGCAGAGCAGAAGGCCAGGGCGGAGCCGGCAAATTGGGAGGCCAGAGCGGAGCAGAAGTCCACCAGGGTGGAGCAGGCGGCGCTGACGAGCACCAGGGCAGACCAGATGACCACCACAGCACAGCAAATGGGAGCAGAGATCCCTACGGTGGAGCAGATGACCACCACAGTAGAGCAATTGGGAGCAGAAATCCCCACGGTGGAGCAGATGACCACCAAGGTGGATCAGGTGGTACAGGAGCAGGGATCACAGAGGGGTTATCAATGGCCTTTTTGGCCATAACGGGACAGTCAGAGGGCTCACCGGCGACCTACTTGGCTGTGGCTGAACTGGCAGAGAGTTCGTAGATGGCTTTCTTGGATGAAACATGGCAGACAGAGAGTTCAGAAACAGTGTCAGCAGTCATAATGGGAGATTCAATGGACACCAAAACTTCTGAAACTGCATTCGCGGCCATAACAGCGTCAGGGGACACAGAGAGTTCAGAAACAGTGTCAACAGTCATATTGGGTAATTCAATAGACACAAAAATTTCAGAAATGGCATTCACTGCTGTATCAACGGCCTTAGGGAACACTGACAGTTCAGAAACAGATTCCAAATTCATAACAGAGGCCACAGGGAACTCAGAGAGCTCAGATGAGGAAGCTGCTACTGTCTCGGGAGAAACTGTCGAGGTGAGCACAGCCCAAATGCACAAAATGGGCATAGCCATTACAGGGAGCATGGAGAACAAAACGTCTACCTGCGAGACAGATGGCGCTGCGGCTGTCGAACTAAAGAGTGCAGCGACCTGCTTGAGGGTGGAGCGGCCGGCGGGCTTGAGAGCGCAGCGCCCGGTGAAGGCCTCTGGATGCCGGCTACTCGTGCAGTTGTCAGTGGCAGATCCGCCACACTGGACGCCAGTCTCGTCCGCCCCAAGACGAGTCCAGTAGGCGAGATGGTGCAGGGAGTTAATCTGCGACATGGCCCAAGACTCACGTCTGCCGGAGCTTGAGGAACGTAGCCCGCCCCCAAAACATGTTTCTGGGATTCTGGAGTGACCTTGTTGGAATCCTCCTCCACCTCCCCCACAGTGAAGGAAGAGCCACTTAGTCAAAGGGCTAGCTCCACATACTCACAAAATGTTCCTCGAGGACCAGCATGGGAAAGTTGCATTATAAGTGGTTCATTAAATCCAGTGCGAAAAAATGTCATGAGCGAATTGTCCGGAAATTGTGTATGGTACGCCAAGTCCAAAAACTCATGGGTGAGGTCCTCGAGGGAATGCTCCCCCTGGCGCAGGAGGAGGGGCCTGCAAGATCCATGCTTCATGGTCAGTTGTACTGTTATATGTGGAAGCTGAAGGAAACAGGCGTGGATCTAAGTGATCAAAGTGATCTAAGTGATCTAAGACTAAGTGATCAAAGAACAAGAAACACTGGAAAACACAGGCAGACAACGGCATAATAACGTTCAACAACCGACAAAGCACAAGTGAAACACAAGGGCTATTTATACACAGGAGAACAAGCTAACAAGATAACAAGGGGGCGTGGTAAATGGGAATAATCTGGGGAACCTATACGCAAACGGACTACAAACAGACTACAAACAAGGCACAGGAAACACTTCAACATAAAAGTCCAGACAGAGCACAGAGAACATGTAAAAGATCTATGATTATGCTCAAATTAAACAACAATAAAAACGACAAAGAAATTATAATAATTAATCCAGGTTAGGCAAATCTTAGTTTATTGATCTGAATGCAATGTGTGGCGAAAGCGACTCTTGAACTCTTGCTAGCTTCAGAAACTGTCAAAATGAACAAAATCCATTCTTCCAAATATCTCTGAAACTGATTCAAATATAGAATCTTATGAATAGACTACTGAGAGAAAGGTCATGTGCTTTAACTTGACCATTACAGGGTCATTTTTACATTTTTAGCATTCCAACAGGTATATTCTGTTCATATTGTTTTGATTGAGGGAAAAAAGATGCATTTCTACATTACTTATTCTTATAGACATTCTGCTTTAAATACAATAAGTATCAGCTGTATAGAAAGTGGCCAACATTTGCTTTTCAGCCACTAAAATAGGTAATATTCAACAATCTGAAAATGGAGCCTCATTGACGTCCCCATATCTCTGGGACTGAGCGATGTAGGGCTTTGAAAATGAAGATTCCAAAAGAAAAGTATGTTCAATGCAGTTGTTTTGACAGAAGTAAACGAGATACATCTCTAGTTTCACCATTATTTGTTCTTTAGACATTCCTCTTTAAAAGAAAAGAAGCATCATATTTTTGCAAATTGACCCCCATTTGGTTTTTGACCACTGATAATGTGTACATTTGAACAATTTACTCCTGGAGCCATTTTGAAATTCCAATATCTATGGAAATGAACCATATAGGGCCTTAAAAATGAAGATACTAAAAGGAAAGTTTGTTAAGACCAAATATCTAAAAGGGCATTAAGATATCTTTAATACTTATTGAGTTACAGGCCTGCAAACTTTGGAGAAAAAACTTGAAAATTGCTGTTTCCCCATTTTTTAATGGTAACATTGGCACACAATGCAACAACGATTGCTAAAGTCAACAGATTTTACTAACAGACCTACCAATCTCTGTGTAAAAATAACATTACGATGCTGTCATCTTTTTTAAGTCATTTTTTTACCCCCTTGTAATTTGATTCTGAATCTCAAGTGAAAATGGCCATTTTGACCCCCTCTACAAAATAGTGGATTACTCAGTAAATATTCAACCATGACATTTAATATTTTGGCTTTCATCATTATACATGTCTCTCTTTCTTCAGAAAAAAACATTTAGCAAAATCAAAAATTTGAGCTGGGGAATTATTTGGTTGATTTGACACGGGATGACCCAGCAATATTGGCTGTCAGTAAATTCTAGAAATGATTTGGTCTGATTTGGTAATACCAGTTAAGGTGTGGCTTTTCAAACTTAAAATTGAAGGCCAAAAACAATATAGTGATATTTTTATTGTATTTACCAAACAATTGTAATTGCCAATAATACTGCCCATAGGAATATACATTTTACAGTAAGGCACTGATTTTGTGTTAAGATGCACATAAGATTTATTGCTATTAATACCAATATAATCTGAAAAAGGAGTGACCCCTCATTTATATAGAGCAAAAAAACTTCAAGCATGCTTACTGAGTTGGGACACAATCTTATTGTTCAATTATTTTTGTTCAAGTTTTTTCAAATGTCCTTTTGAGTTTTTTAAGGAAAATGAAAACTAGAGACCATAACTGGACAAATGATTAATTTGTAATCAAGAAAAGTATGCTAAATAAATTTAGAAACTATAAATGCATCTCCCATAGCTGAAATAAAAATTTATTATAAAATTAACGGACTGAATGTAGGGTACAACGGGGCTAAAGCACCCCGGGTAAAAGGCACCTTTGATATTATTTTCATCTAAACCACTAGATGGCACAAAAACATGGCTTAGCACTTTCCAAAACATTGCCTTTTCAAGATGCGCATGCAGATTTGTCTGATCTTTGATGCGATCGCGTGCAACAGCGCAAAGTTGATTCTGTGCTTACTTGATCTAATATTTCATGTTTTTTAAAATGTTGTAGATTTAAGTAGCAAATGAGAATTGCTAAAATTAATGCATATATTTTGAGACAAATGTCTTCTTTATGATTTTCCGTTTTAAGATAATTAAAGTAACAGTTTTTAAATAACGAAAGAATATGTAAAAGTATGGTATTTGGGGTAAAAAGTGCCCCTGCTGTTGGGGCTAAAAGCACAATAATTAACATGATAATTAATAGATGGCTGACTTTTCCATTTGTTGACATGACATGGATAGATTCAGATGGTAAATATCATATATTATGTTGGGTGTCCATTTTAGAGATAATCATCATTTTTAGAATGAAACCATCATATTTAAAAACATGATATTAATCATATAATATAATAAAATATAATTTATTGTTACTACAAAAATATAAATACTGTAAATATATATTCAATCATTATTGGATCTCCTTCAATACTTTCAGAGTCTTTACTTATTAAAATGATTTTTGTTTCTGTATTTTAAAATATATTTTTTATATTAACATTTTAATAACAGTATATTTATTGAACAAAAATTATTTTATTTTTCAAAATAAGCAGAAAATAGTACAAACTTTGCCAAAGTGATTGTTTTGAACAAGTATTAACTTATAAATCATTTTAAAAAACATTATTTTAGCTGAAGTATTTGTATCAATACTGTGTGCCTTTTACTCCATGCTGGTGGGCCTTTTACCCTATGTGTGTCACGCTCCCTCTGGGAGCAGGGAAAGGCAGAGGCGAGCAACTTCTCTTGAACACAGGCTTTAATAAGGCAAACTTAGAATCACAGGAAACGTGCAGACAGCAACTGTAGACAAGGGTTTGACGGTCAGACTGGACACAGAGGCAGGGAAACACAGGGTTTAAGAACACTGGGAAATTAACGAGGAACAGGTGTGGACTAATCAAACACAGGGCTAGGGACTAATTAAACAATGATGGCAAACGAGGACAGGAACAGGAAGGCCAAATATGGGCACGAGAGGAGGGGAACCACAAGACAAGGACTGACATTACGCCCCCCTCCGGAAGGCGTGTCCTCACGCCTAACACCATCCAATGGGGAGGGGGGGTGGGCGCTCTGGAGGCCTCCAGGGCGGTGCCCGTTCCAGGGGCCATGGCGGGTCAGGAGACTCGGGAGGCCAGGGCGGATCTGGAGACTCGGGAGGCCAGGGCGGGTCAGGGGACTCGGGAGGCCAGGGCGGGTCAGGGGACTCGGGAGGCCAGGGCGGGTCAGGGGACTCGGGAAGCCAGGGCGGGTCAGGGGACTCGGGAAGCCACGGCCTATTTTTTTTTTCGGGTTGTGTGGCCTTGGCCCTTGGCCCGGCCACACAGGCTGTGACCCTCTTACCCCCCCCCAAAATTTTCTTGGGGAAGCTCCCCCCTGGGAGCCACAGAGGAGCGGGCTCTGTCGGACGCTCTTGCAGCGCGGACTCTGTCGGGCGCTCTTGCAGCGCGGACTCTGTCGGGCGCTCTTGCAGCGCGGACTCTGTCGGGCGCTCTTGCAGCGCGGACTCTGTCGGGCGCTCTTGCAGCGCGGGGCTGGACGGAACCAGCGGGAACTCAGGAGGGCACGTGCGTGGAGCGGGCACTGGAGGGCACGTGCGTGGAGCCGGCACTGGGGGGCGCTCGGGAAGCGCGGACACTTGGGGGCGCTCGGGAAGCGCGGACACTTGGGGGCGCTCGGGAAGCGCGGACACTTGGGGGCGCTCGGGAGGCGCGGACACTTGGGGGCGC
The DNA here is from genome assembly GCF_936440315.1 of Barbus barbus. Lineage (NCBI taxonomy): Eukaryota > Metazoa > Chordata > Actinopteri > Cypriniformes > Cyprinidae > Barbus > Barbus barbus. The sequence continues at coordinate 24,093,942 of NC_136754.1, read as the reverse complement.
TCGGGAGGCGCGGACACTTGGGGGCGCTCGGGAGGCGCGGACACTTGGGGGCGCTCGGGAGGCGCGGACACTTGGGGGCGCTCGGGAGGCGCGGGGCTGGATGGAACCAGCGGAGACTCAGGAGGGCTGGACGGAACCAGCGGGAACTCAGGAGGGCTGGACGGAACCAGCGGGAACTCAGGAGGGCTGGACGGAACCAGCGGGAACTCAGGAGGGCTGGACGGAACCAGCGGGAACTCAGGAGGGCTGGACGGAACCAGCGGGAACTCAGGAGGGCTGGACGGAACCAGCGGGAACTCAGGAGGGCGCTCTTGAAGCGCGGGGTTGCGGGGGTGCTCTGGGCTGAGGACAGCAGCAGTGCTGGGAAGAGTTGGGTGGCCGGAACATTTGGCAGGGCATGTGGAGGGTCCTGGCGAGCGGTGAGCTGGTGAGGCCGGGTTGTTCTCGGGTTGGGTTGGACGAAGATCGGTTTGACATTCTTCGACTTCGAAATCAATGCCATGTACATTGAGGACATAATTTATCAGCCCGATAAGGGAAAAACTGGACGTGGGGATATCGCAGCTGATGACATCTTTGTCCAACCCAAACCGAAAACACACACCGAGCGAGGCGCCAATCCAGCTCACCTCGTTGGAAAGCTCAAGAAACTCCTCAACATACCTTACCAAATCCCGACCATCCTGCCGCAGACACCAAAGCCTGTCTTCAGCCATAGTTGAGTTGTATAGGTCCAGTCTTCTGTCACGCTCCCTCTGGGAGCAGGGAAAGGCAGAGGCGAGCAACTTCTCTTGAACACAGGCTTTAATAAGGCAAACGTAGAATCACAGGAAACGTGCAGACAGCAACTGTAGACAAGGGTTTGACGGTCAGACTGGACACAGAGGCAGGGAAACACAGGGTTTAAGAACACTGGGAAATTAACGAGGAACAGGTGTGGACTAATCAAACACAGGGCTAGGGACTAATTAAACAATGATGGCAAACGAGGACAGGAACAGGAAGGCCAAATATGGGCACGAGAGGAGGGGAACCACAAGACAAGGACTGACAATGTGTGGGGTAAAAGGCCCCCCTTGCCGCCTCACACATTTATAAGATTTTTAAACAAAATAAACAACTTGAATGATTTATTTTCACACAAAATCTGTTTCTCCATTAATGTTCAAAACAACATATATATTTTTTCTGCAATTATACCTTTTAGGCGCAGTGAATAGCACATTTTTTCTTAAGGTGGGCCTTTAGCCCCATTGTACCCTACTGTATTTTTTGCTTTGGATCAAAACTGTCAAATGCATAAAATGTAAAACACATTTTAAAACGTTTCAATAGTGTTAGTTGTTGGCACTGTTTTCCTCCTCAATGCTGCTTAGAATGTTTAATATGGTTTTAACTAGTGCAAACATCTGCCATTTAGGGTTCTGAGACACAAATCTGTCACTTTCATACTAGTTCAAAACTTGTTGTTCAGGTATAGTTTGAACAACAGTGCAGTAATCGGGTAAAGCAAGTAATGTTTTATTTATTTTAGTATATTCAATATATTCATCATAACCAAACACAACCACCATGTCCAAACTAATGTAATTTTTGGTGATTCAGAAATGTTTAAAAATAACATTTTTAAGAGAAAAAAGTTACTAAATAAATTAAATAATTAACATTTTAATAAAGGTAAAACATTATTTTTCAGTGTACTTATTACTTGTTACATGCGCTTACTAAAATAAAAACAGAAAGCAGCATAATTACAATAACAAACCCTAAACCAAACCATAACCCTATAACTATATTTTGTATTGTATTACTTATTTGCGTAATTACACTGTAATAAGGACATGTTCTAATAAAGTGTAACCAAAATTACTATATGTCAACATTTATTCTTATAAAGTTATATGAAAACAATTTGATGGGATGTTTGTGATGCTAATATCTTGATGCTTTGATAGCTGTATATTATTTTGCCAATACAGAACACAACAGAGTTGTGTACAATTGAAAAAAGGTCTTCTGTCTATAATGAAAAATAGGGCATAATTTGTCACACTTTATCATATAATTATTAAGTAATCTTTTGTTACTAATCATTTTGTCGGACTAATAAAATTTGGTCAATATATTAACTATAACCAAACAAATAGTTTCACAAATCATTTTGTTGGACTGATAAAATTCCTCTGTCATGTGGTTAATTCATCATCCTGTAATTTCAGGGTCTTTGCAGAAATATACTCTGAATATAATCAGAATTTGGTCGACATATTCACCATAAACAAACAAGCCACCATGTCCAAATGTCAGTCCTTGTCTTGTGTTTCCCCTCCTCCCGTGCCCATATTTGGCCTTCCTGTTCCTGTCCTCGTTTGTCTTCATTAGTTTAATTAGTCCCTAGCCCTGTGTTTTGATTAGTCCACACCTGTTCCTTATTTCCCTGTGTTTATAAGCCCTGTGTTTCCTAGCCCCTGTGTCCGGTCTATCGTCAGAATCGTCATAGATGTTCGTCTCTCCCCATGCTCCCTGTCTGTCTGGATTCCAATAAAGAACCCTATTTGGAACTTCCACGTCTCTGCACCTCCTTGTATCCCGAGAGGGAACGTGACAGAAGACCGGACCGACAACAACACTATGGCTGAAGACAGGCTTTGGTGTCTGCGGCAGGATGGTCGGGAGTTGGTAGAGTATGTTGAGGAGTTCCTTGAGCTTTCCAACGAGGTGAGCTGGATTGACGCCTCACTCGGTGTGTGTTTTCGGTTTGGGTTGGACAAGGATGTCATCAGCTGCGATATCCCCACGTCCAGTTTTTCTCTTATCGGGCTGATAAATTATGTCCTCAATGTACATGGCATTGATTTCGAAGTCGAAGAATGTCAAACTGATCTTCGTCCAACCCAACCCGAGAACAACCCGGCCTCACCAGCTCACCGCTCGCCAGGACCCTCCACATGCCCTGCCAAATGTTCCGGCCACCCAACTCTTCCCAGCACTGCTGCTGTCCTCAGCCCAGAGCACCCGCGCAACCCGGCGCTTCAAGAGCGCCCTCCTGAGTTCCCGCTGGTTCCGTCCAGCCCTCCTGAGTTCCCGCTGGTTCCGTCCAGCCCTCCTGAGTTCCCGCTGGTTCCGTCCAGCCCTCCTGAGTTCCCGCTGGTTCCGTCCAGCCCTCCTGAGTTCCCGCTGGTTCCGTCCAGCCCCGCGCTTCCAGAGCGCCCCCAAGTGTCCGCGCTTCCCGAGCGCCCTCCAGTGCCGGCTCCACGCACGTGCCCTCCCGTGCCGGCTCCACGCACGTGCCCTCCCGTGCCGGCTCCTCGCACGTGCCCTCCCGTGCCGGCTCCACGCACGTGCCCTCCTGCGTTTCCGCTGGTTCCATCCAGCCCCGCGCTTCCAGAGCGCCTCGCACGTGCCCTCCAGTGCCGGCTCCACGCACGTGCCCTCCCGTGCCGGCTCCTCGCACGTGCCCTCCCGTGCCGGCTCCACGCACGTGCCCTCCTGCGTTTCCGCTGGTTCCATCCAGCCCCGCGCTGCAAGAGCGCCCGACAGAGTCCGCGCTTCCCGAGCGCCCCCCAGTGCCGGCTCCACGCACGTGCCCTCCAGTGCCGGCTCCACGCACGTGCCCTCCCGTGCCGGCTCCTCGCACGTGCCCTCCCGTGCCGGCTCCACGCACGTGCCCTCCTGCGTTTCCGCTGGTTCCATCCAGCCCCGCGCTTCCAGAGCGCCCCCAAGTGTCCGCGCTTCCCGAGCGCCCCCCAGTGCCGGCTCCTCACACGTGCCCTCCAGTGCCGGCTCCTCGCACGTGCCCTCCCGTGCCGGCTCCTCGCACGTGCCCTCCCGTGCCGGCTCCACGCACGTGCCCTCCTGCGTTTCCGCTGGTTCCATCCAGCCCCGCGCTTCCAGAGCGCCCCCAAGTGTCCGCGCTTCCCGAGCGCCCCCCAGTGCCGGCTCCTCACACGTGCCCTCCCGTGCCGGCTCCTCGCACGTGCCCTCCCGTGCCGGCTCCTCGCACGTGCCCTCCCGTGCCGGCTCCACGCACGTGCCCTCCTGCGTTTCCGCTGGTTCCATCCAGCTCCGCGCTGCAAGAGCGCCCGACAGAGTCCGCGCTGCAAGAGCGCCCGACAGAGTCCGCGCTGCAAGAGCGCCCGACAGAGTCCGCGCTGCAAGAGCGCCCGACAGAGTCCGCGCTGCAAGAGCGCCCGACAGAGTCCGCGCTGCAAGAGCGCCCGACAGAGTCCGCGCTGCAAGAGCGCCCGACAGAGTCCGCGCTGCAAGAGCGCCCGACAGAGTCCGCGCTGCAAGAGCGCCCGACAGAGTCCGCTCCTCTGTGGCTCCCAGGGGGGAGCTTCCCCAAGAAAATTTTGGGGGGGGTAAGAGGGTCACAGCCTGTGTGGCCGGGCCAAGGGCCAAGGCCACACGACCCGAAAAAAATAGGCCGTGGCTTCCCGAGTCTCCAGATCCGCCATGGCCTCCCGAATCCCCTGACCCGCCCTGGCCTCCCGAGTCTCCTGACCCGCCCTGGCCTCCCGAGTCTCCTGACCCGCCCTGGCCTCCCGAGTCTCCTGACCCGCCCTGGCCTCCCGAGTCTCCTGACCCGCCATGGCCTCCCGAGTCTCCTGACCCGCCATGGCCCCTGGAACGGGCACCGCCCTGGAGGCCTCCAGAGCGCCCACCCCCCCTCCCCATTGGATGGTGTTAGGCGTGAGGACACGCCTTCCGGAGGGGGGCGTAATGTCAGTCCTTGTCTTGTGTTTCCCCTCCTCCCGTGCCCATATTTGGCCTTCCTGTTCCTGTCCTCGTTTGTCTTCATTAGTTTAATTAGTCCCTAGCCCTGTGTTTTGATTAGTCCACACCTGTTCCTTATTTCCCTGTGTTTATAAGCCCTGTGTTTCCTAGCCCCTGTGTCCGGTCTATCGTCAGAATCGTCATAGATGTTCGTCTCTCCCCATGCTCCCTGTCTGTCTGGATTCCAATAAAGAACCCTATTTGGAACTTCCACGTCTCTGCACCTCCTTGTATCCCGAGAGGGAACGTGACACCAAACTAATGTAGATTTGTTATTCAGGAATATTTGAGAGGCACATTTTTAAAAGGGAGGGACAATTTTTACTTATTTATTGATTTAAGCTTAATAGACATTAAAATAAATGTCACGGCCTGTAATGGTTTTATTTAATTAATAAAATGTAGCAAAATAAATGATGAAAAGTATTTCCAGAATGGAATAGCACCTTGCATGTCTGGACTATTTGGGTCACATATATACTGTACAGGAATATTCCAAAAGATGTGAAGCATCTCAACACAATGTTCAGAGTATATAGACTTTAATTGGAAAATAATGAGAATGTAAATACAGTTGGTGGGTCCATAAAGATACACTCTAAAAAAATGCTGTGTTAAATATAACCCAGCACTGGGTAAAATATGGACAAACCCAGCGAATGGGTTGCTTTTGACACCGCGGTTGGGTTACTGCCCAGACGGTTGGGTTAAACATTTAAATAACTTAAAAAGTTAAATAAATAAAGTGTTGGTTGAAAACAACCCAATCGCTGGGTTTGTCCATATTATGCCCAGAATTATTTTAGAGTGTATAGACAATCATACCAAGAACTCAACAGTCTGTACCCTGAAATTAATAACTACCTATTTATACAAGCATTAAAAATGCATATGTGAAAAGTGGGTCGGATGGAACATTTGATAATCAGCTCGAGTCGCTGCCCTTATTCCTTCGTGCAGCTCCCAAAGGAATTGGGATTGATACTCCTTGCAGGAGATTCAAGGGAAATTAAATCCCAGTCTTACGGCAAAATTTACAAGGACCACTTGTCATCAGCCGTCCCTTCTTACAAATGCCAGACTGTTCTGTAGTTTCTCTGTTCACTTCATTTTAAAACTGTGGTTGTGTGAGAAAGGGTTGTATGTTTTTAAGTCATCAAAGCCACAGTAGGCAGACACCCTAAATGAATTAGCAAGGCCTCAGTGACTAATTTCACAAATTTTTGGCAAAAGGCCAAGGACCCACATGATGATCAGATGCAAGATTAACATCAAATTACAATCAGAGGCTCAGTTCAGTCCCTCTGCACAAAGGATCTTGCGATGTGAAGTTTTGTCTGATTGCTGCAAATTAAAGGAATTATAGAACCTGGAAGCTGACTGGAAGCTGGAAGTGGACTTTCTGTAATGTGCAGAGAGTTAAACTTGACTCACCCTAATGAGCAAGAGTTGCTTCTTTTGCCCACTATTGTCTCAAATATCCACAGTATTCTACACAAAAGATCTTGTCACCTAAGGCTGGTTCACACCAAGTACAATAACAAAAAGGATAAAGATATAGTTTTAAAAGTCATTCTAAATTAAGTACACACCACAATAACAATAACGGCAACAAAAAAAACAGTATAGTTTAAATTACTTTAACAAAGATTTTTTTTCCAGCTGATGAGCAATATAAACATTGACAGCCAATCAGAATCCATTCAGCTTTAAAGAGCTCAAGAATTTAATGCAGAATATAACAGAAATGCGGTACGTGCTTATTATAAACAGAATGTTATCATGCATTGTAGATGCATAGTTATTGTTCTTGGTACGAACAGACATTATTCTAGAGGTACAGACTGCATGTTTTAGCCTTAACCCCTTGAGACCAGTGACCCAGGATTTCATCACACATCAATCACAACAAACCAACTGCATTGACTGAATTAATTTGTCACTACAGTAGTCATGTCATGTTTCTCACCATGTAGGAATTTACAAATGTGTCACAACTTCATTTGGGGGTTGGATGAGAGATAGAAACGCAGATGGTGTGCACTGCTTGACATGATCATCTGGCTCTCTGCTCTCGTGAAAAAGTGTTCACACTCAACACACAGCATCACAATTTCAGCCTTGGACATTGCCTCAGTCTTCTCCAGATGAAGGATTTTATTAGAAAATTGACTTAACCCAATTAACCATCATATAAGCTGCTTTTGATGGATGTAGAGATAGATTAATCGACTTATCCTGCATCTGAGAACATGAAGTATTCTCTTTTTAGTTATGGTTAATTATACAAATCTTATACATGGAATGCAGTTTTAAATGCATGTTCATCTAATTCTTATCTCTGCTCATAACAACCAGGCTACTAAATTGAATTAGAACATTTTTGAGTTATTTCTATCTTTTACATTAGTGTGTCATTAGGAAATATGCATGTTATATTCACAAAAAATCATGCAAACATTTTAATAGTCGTGATTTTTGCATGAACAAAGAGTCCCACAACATATGGTAAGGCCTACACAGAGATTTGATCTCACCATCATCGAGTCAGTCTGGAATTACACTAGGAGACAGAAAACCTAAATCCATAGTAGAGCTGTGGCAACTTAATATTTACTGTAATATCCATTGCCTATCATGTTTGGCCCCTTGCAGCTGAGGAGACTCATTCTGTGAATACAGAAGTGTGATGAGGCACCCTGACACAAATCATTTTCAATGAGAGTGGTAGGTGGAATTTAGAGCAGGCATGATCTCATAAAACTGCAACAGATAAGTGGAATGTCTGAGAGCTGCAACGCTGCCTATAGATATTGTCCATCATCAGGGTTCGCAGCCTAATTGGGCTGTCCCGATGATGGTTGAATTATTTTTTTTTTCTCTAAATAAGTTGGTACATTTACAGTGCACTGCATGTAAAATAGTCTTTGCATTGTTGGATTTTTATGGAGTTCTATGATAGATAGATAGATAGATAGATAGATAGATAGATAGATAGATAGATAGATAGATAGATAGATAGATAGATAGATAGATAGATAGATAGATAGATAGATAGATAGATAGATAGATAGATAGATAGATAGATGGATGATGGGACATAGTGCACACTGTCAGCAATTGAAAACGTTCCTCAAATTGATTACAATGAGTCAAGTTCCTGACACAACCAGTACTTCAAATGTCACTCACTCTCAAAAGAAACCATGCACTAAAGGATCTCTCACAGGTGAATAATTTATCTTTGCCTCAGTGTGTCAGTCAAAGCAGCTCACACCATATGAGATTTTAATTAAATAAAATGACAGTGAATGAATAGGAAATATGCTTTCAAGAGAATAATTTCTTCCTAAGTGCTCAAAGATTGCATGCTGTTATTTCCCATGAACTTTAGTTATGATTAGTCCAGGTCTTGCGTATAATGAAATGCAAATTGCTGAGGTATTTGATAATGCCTGAAAGTAGCAAAAATGGGCTTTGGGTAAAAGTTTTGGGCAAAAATGGGCTTTTTAGGTTATTACATTCACATGAATCACTGCTCAAACATATAGGCTTGTATTCAATTTGAGCAAAGTTATAAATGCATGGCAATTTTAACCCTCATGAATGCATTCAGCTCCTTTTTCAAGTTGGAATCAAAAATTCAATGTTTTGAAACGTGTCCAGACTATAATAATAATCATTTTGCCATGCCATAATTAACATGATTTGAAAACATGATTTTGAAATGTGAACAAATGTCTGACATGACATGAGGGTTAAAAAACCTTTGACAACATTCTGAAAGTACTCTAATGGTTGAACACGTATTCAAGGAGTAAGAAACAAATGCTATTACTTTTTACTTTACGGTTTCACCACATACACATTACACAATAAATTGAAGCATTTCTTGGAAACCGTATAAAACCATATGAAATCAATAAAACCAAGGAATACAAAGATTTAAAAAGATTTGTCCTGTTTTATTTATTGTGGACACTCTTATTTGTCACTGATTCGATTATGTTGTATGAATCTTTATTCAACTAAAAAAAAAAAAAAATATATATATATATATATATATATATATATATATATATATATATAACTATACAAATACCGGTAATGAGTCCTCCATTATTGTCACTGTAATTAACACAATTATTATTGTTTAATTATCTCCTAAAATAAAATTGGGTAACATTTTATTTTAAGGTGTCATAATACATAGTAATTACCTAATTAAGTACTTGTAATAGGCAGCTACTGTTACTCATATGTAACAGACCAAGTCTACTTGTACACTAAAGTACAATCTTGATACACTTTATTTTAAGTAGCTTATGCCTGTGTAATATTCTGTGATTTTAATGTAATTAGAAAGGTATTACATGTATTTAAGCTTTGTACTGGTGTGTTAAATCAAACTAAGGTGCAGCTGGATAAGGTGTACAGTATTGATACACATGAAGTACACTTAAGTACAATCTAGAAACACTTTATTTTAAGTAGCTTATGTCTCTGTACTTACATTTATAATTATGTTGTATAAAGTCTGCAACACATATGTAACAATCTTTTGGTTACATAAGTAGCTGTGTAACAGACCCAAACAGCTACTACTAAGTACTTAACTAGGTAATTAATCTGTATTATGGACACCTTAAAATAAAATGTTACCAACAATTGTAAATTGGTAATAAGGAGTGAAGAGTTCTCACTTTACATTAGGTTACAGAAAATGTGAAAATGTTATTAAGTGCTTTAAACCAACCTTTATTGAACATTAACTGCATTCATATTTAGTGTTCCTTAAAATGTTTACAAATACATTTATGATTAGTAAGGATTTAATTAGTGCATACTTATTATAAAGTGTTACCAAATTGTGTATAAAGTGTGTTTATACATATCTAATATGCAGACTATTCAACAAACTATGACATAATATACAGTATAACAGCCAGGGGTGCGTTTTCCAAAAGCATTGTTATCCATCTACAGTCGCAAGTTCCACTGAACTCTATTGGTAACTATGAAACTTGCGACCATAGTTGCTTTTGGAAATGCACTCCAAGATGGGAAAAAAAGGTGGGCCAGATACTCATGGCTTCCTAATAACTCCAGGTATAGGCATTTTGCCAGGTACATTGTTTATTAATACAAGAATAATAATGTTCCCCAAGCATGAATAATACACACAGACATAGGGTAAACGTACCTATTAAGCTCACGTACCCATTAAGCATACTTCCATTTTTGAGATCAGATTATAAAAATAAAAAATAATTTATTATCCTACTTAATGTCTTAACCAATTGATGTGTTTGTTGCTATATACCTCCTATAATTTCAAGTCAATCAGATCATTGCACACTGAGATATGGGTCATATCGGCCATTTTGAAAGTGGTCAAAAAACATTCACCAAAAGAGTAGCCCCTTAAATGTGTGTTTTTTAGATGTTTAAGCCTTTATTTTAGGTAAGTTTCACTACTTATTGTAAAATTAGAGATTAATGTTCAGCCTTTTGCACATTATAACCTGGAACTTGGATGTGGGAAATAATGACATTAGATCCAAAAGTGTCACGTTCCCTCTCGGGATACAAGGAGGTGCGGAGACGTGGAAGTTTCAATAATCCCTTTTATTGAACAAACACAGAGACGAGGAGCTTGGGGAGAGACGAACATCACTGACGATAAGACCGGACACAGGGGCTAGGAAACACAGGGCTTATAAACACAGGGAAATTAACGAGGAAGTACAGAAACAGGTGTGGGGCAATCATATGCAGGGCTGGGGACACATTAACTACTAATTAAAGGAACGAGGATGGCCAAATAGGGACACGAGAGGAGGGGAAACACAAGACAAGGACTGACAAAAAGATAGTTTTAGCAACATAGCACAGATGCTACAGAACACAGTTAACTGACTAGCTGTATAAGATTGTGTAGTACGCTAACATATTACTTCACATGCATTACTGGCTTGTACTTTTACATCCATAATATTATAAATTGACATTTTATTGCTGGTCTGTCATTTTACAGTGCTGTAATTTTGAAAGATTTCATTTTATTTTAAGGTGAGTTTAAAGGGTGCACTACTATGAAAATCACACAGCTTCAGTGTGACATCAATAAGAAAAAATAGAATTCCATATATTGTTAATAACAGTTGTTCATATTAAAATGTGTATGAACTTAATACATGACCTAGACTATTTATTTAGCAAAATCCTGTGATTTTAATAAATATTACATGAAATATATTAAAAATTGTTGCTGCTCAAATTAAGCTCACTGTGCTCTCTTTAAGCTCTTCCACATTGAACGTCAATGTAAATACTTCATAAACAGACTTTACATACAAACTGAATCACGGAATCAGTCAACTCAAATCTGCAGACTGGCTCTGATCTTTGGCAACTAGCATCAGCTTCTCCAGACTGTAAATCTATTGAAAATCGGGGCAGAAATCGTGTAGTGTATTCCAGAATCAGAATGAGCTTTATTGCCAGGTATGTTTACACATACGAGGAATTTGTTTTCGTGACAGAAGCTTCCGCAGTGCAACAGGATGACAGTGACAAAAACAAAAAACACAGATAATAAAAGAGTAAAAATAGAACAAGTAAATAGGGAATAACAATATACAGATTGACGGTTGTATGTACAGGTGTAATACAATAGACAGTTTTATATGTATATTATGTGCAAATTCAAAATGTAAACTAAGTGTGTATTAGATAAGTGTATAAGTGTATAATAGTGTTGTGTGTTCCACAATTATTGTCAAGTGTTCATGAGATGGATAGCCTGAAGGAAGAAACTGTTCCTTTGTCTGGCCGTTCTGGTGCTCAGAGCTCTGTAGCGTCGACCAGATGGCAACAGTTCAAATAGAGAGTGTGTTGGATGTGAGTCCAGAGTGATTTTGCCAGCCCTTTTGCTCACTCTGGATGAGTACAGTTCTTGGAGAGTGGGGAGGGTTGTACCAATGATTCGCTCAGCAGTCCGGACTACCCTCTGTAGTCTTCTGAGGTCAGATTTGGTAGCTGAGCTGAACCAGACAGTTATTGAAGTGCAGAGGATGGATTCAATGACGGCAGAGTAGAACTGTTTCAGCAGCTCCTGTGGTGGGTTGAACTTCCTTAGCTGGCGAAGGAAGTACAACCTCTGCTGGGCCTTTTTCACAATTGAGTGTGAATATCCCACTTCAGGTCTTGGGAGATGGTGGTGCACAGGAATCTGAATGACTCCACTGTCATTACAGTGCTGTCCATGATGGTGAGTGGGGGGAGTGCAGGGGGGTTTCTCCTGAAGTCCACCATCATCTCCACTGTTTTGAGTGTGTTCAGCTCCAGGTTGTTTAGACTGCACCAGATAGCCATCTCCTTAACCTCCTGTCTGTAAGCAGACTCGTTACCGTCCTAAATGAGTCCGATGACTGTGGTGCCATCTGCAAACTTTAGGCACTTGACAGAGGGGTATTTAGTTGTGCAGTCGTTGGTGTAGAGGAAGAAGAGCAGTGGGGAGAGAACACAGCCCTGAGGAGCTCCAGTGCTGATAGTACGGGTGTTGGATGTGTATTTTCCCAACCTCACTAGCTGCTGCCGTCTGTCAGGAAGCTGGTGATCCACTGACAGATGGAGGTGGGCACGGAGAGTTAGTTTGGGCAGGAGGAGGTCTGGAATGATAGTGTTAAAGGCTGAGCTGAATTCCACAAACAGGATCCTCACATAAGTCCCTGGTCTGTCTAGATGTTGCAGAACATAATGCAGTCCCATGTTGACTGTATTGTCCACAGACCTGTTTGCTCTGTAGGCAAACTGAAGAGGATTCAGCAAGGGTCCAGTAATGTCCTTCAGGTGGACCAGCACCAGTTTTTCAAATGACTTCATGACCACAGACGTTAGAGCCACAGGTCTGTAGTCATTTAGTCCAGTAATTTTGGATTTCTTTGGGATTGGGATGATGGTGAAGCATGAAGGGACTTTGCACAGCTCCAGTGATCTGTTGAAGATCTGTGTGAAAATGGGGGCTAGCTACTCAGCACAGGTTTTCAGACGGCTGGTGTGATACCGTCTGGGCCTGGTGCTTTCTTCCTCTTATGCCTCCGGAAGACCTGGCGCACATTGTATTTGCTGATCTGAATTGCAGGTGTGGGGGAGAGGGGGGTTACTGGAGGTGGTAATGGTTGTGTGGAGGGGTGTTCAGGGCGGGTGTGGGGTGTTTTTTCAAACCTGCAGTTTCAAACTCATTCAGATCGTCTACCAGTTGTTGATTCTCCACAGTGCCGGGGGATGGTGTCTTGTAGTTGGTGACCTCTTTCCGACCTTTTCACATTGATGCTGAGTCACTGGAAGTGAAATGAATCCTTAGTTTTTCAGAATAATTCCTCTTTGCCACTCTGATCTCCTTTTCCAGTGTGTATTTGGCCTGACGGAACTGTCTGAGTTTTGCAGTGAACCACGGTTTGTCGTTGTTGTAGGTTAAATAAGTCCTGGTAGGAATGCACATGTCCTCACAGAAACTGATATAAGATGTTACAGTGTCTGTGAGCTCGTCCAGATCAGTGGCAGCAGCTTCAAAAACACTCCAATCAGTAAGGTCCATCTCTTGGTCCATCTCTTTATAGTCTTTACTACAGGTTTAGCAGATTTAAGTTTTTGCCTGTAGGTTGGTATAAGATGAACCAGGCAGTGATCAGAGAGCCCCAAAGCTGCCCGTGGAACAGAGTGATATGCATTCTTTATTGTGGTGTAACAGTGATCCAAAATATTACTGTCTCTGGTGGGACATGTAACATGCTGTCTGTATTTTGGCAGTTCACGGGAGAGATTTGCTTTATTAAAGTCCCCGTGAATGATTAAAACAGAGTCAAGGTGTTGTTGTTCAGTCTCTGTAAAGCTGAGCTCACGTGCGCTTGCGGAGGAATGTAGACACTCACGAGAATGAACGAGCAAAACTCCCGTGGCGAGTAGAAAGGCCTACAGTTAACGAATAGCACTTCAAGACCTGAACAACACATCTTCTTTAACACTGTTATATCTCTACACCACCTCTCATTGATGTAGAAGCATGTCCCGCCGCCGCGCGATTTCCACGTTGATTCTGCGTCGCGATCTGCTCTGATCAGCTGAAAGCTCAGCAGATGAAGTGCGCTGTCAGCAAGGGCATTGTTCAGCCAGGTTTCCGTGAAACACAGAGCAGCAGAGTTTGAGAAATCCTTATTTGTCTGGGAGAGCAGAAGGAGTCTGTCCGTTTTGTTGGGTAGAGAGCGGAGATTCGCCAGATGGATGATAACGGCAATGCAACGGCATTCGAAGTCCGTGCTGTCTGAGCTTCACAAGCGCTGGCTCGCTTCCCCCGTCTGCGTGTCCTGCGTTTGATCAGCGTCGCCACTCCGCCAACTACTATGTCCAGCAAAACATCCGAATAATTGAAAACTGGTGAAACATTGGGTGGTGTGTACTGCAGAATGTCCAGCAATTTGTCTCTGGTGAAACTGATTGCAGGGATATAACTAAAAACAGGACAAACTAACAAAAACATAAAAACAACTGCAGACAACGGCATGGCTGCCATGAGTGGTGGCATCTTGCATAATAAGAGAATATAGAGACCATCTTAAGAGACTATAGATAAGTTGGCATCTATTTAAAAAGAGGTTTCATAATGAGGCTAGTTTCTATGTTCATCCCCATGAATTAAATGTTTTATTGGTTTGTTTTATTTGAGTTTTGAATGTTACTTAGCTGAACCTGGACTAGTATAGATGTTGCAATGTGCTTAGATGACACTTCACTATGAATATATAACTGATCGACTTGAATGCCTTGTTGCTTGATTTTAGTGTTCTGTTTTTTTTTTTTTTGTGATTGATATTGTACCTTCAAAAAATATATATTTTTATAATTATTCTTTAAAACTTTTCCCTTAAAATAAACAAAAACTTTAATAAAAAATGATGTGAGCTTAATGGGAACAGGGGTGTGCTTAGAGGGTACAAAAATGTATCCATTAAGCACAGCCAGACTTTTTTAATTTAATTATGAATATCTTAATTGAAATGCTTATGTCATTTAAAATAAAATTAAATATTTTTGTGTGAGAGATTGATATTTAATTTTAACATAACTGTTTGTACTGAAACCAATATCTTGTGCACTAAAAATGTCTCAATGTAGATTTTGGTGAGCTTAATAGGCACATTTACCCTACACACACACACATCTCCATACTGCACTTCACTGCAAATAATAGTAGGCTTAATCTCAGCCTACAATCCACAAGGTGCTAAGTAATCATGAGAAACAATGCATTGAGCTCTGGAGGAGGCTAATTACGTTTCTTTCACCAATCAGAGTTAACGTAACCTTATGCAAGAGAAGCCTGAGAATGCCACTTACTGAGTTTACAAGCATCTATTACATGGTCACACTGAAATCTGCTGTAATATTAGCTCATACCTAATTAAATCCAATCAAAGCTACATCATAAAAAAACACGTAGAGTTATGGTTTTCAGCATAGAATTACCAATAAGAGCACTTGTTTCCTTTTCTCTTTGCACACAGCTTTCTTCTCCCCCTGTAGGTTGGAGTGTTAGTCCTCAGGCTGTAAAAAGCATGTGTGGTTTTGTATCTGTGTGCGAGAAGTCTGAGCCCAAGGCAATGAGCTGCCCAGACTGTAACCTCCACACAGCTGCAGCAGGACTGATAATGTCCAAACTGGTCCATCCAATGTCTCTGTAGGCCCATGAACACGTCCAGCACCTGAGGCCAAACTCTGAGCTCTGTCATGTCCTACACTGAGCTGTCTCTCAAAGTACAGCTGAATCACATCAACGCAGGCCGTGTTGGCTATGCTCCCCAAACTGATGTGAAACATGCACCAGTACAATCGTTTTTTAAATTAGAAATTATATCTACACATCCCCAGCCTCTTCTGACAAGCACGTGTCTCTAGACCCCCGTGTTCTGATACATGCCTTCAGTCTTGCTGTTTTGGTACTGTGACACAAGTGAGATATAGTGATATTGGTAGTGGGTTTATTGAGCATGTTTCTGTCACATTATGGTGTACATAGGACATTCTGTGGTTGCATTCTAAATATCTTGTTGTACAACTTATACAGTGACCATTGTGAATCAAACAATGATCATCAAACTCACTTTGACAACTGTCACACCATGATCATGTTGGCAGAAATCAATCATCTATCAACGGTGTTGGCATGGTTACTTTGGAAGTGTAATGGGTTACAGATTACAGGTTACCTCAATTAAAATGTAATAAGTTGTGTAACTTTCAATTACTTTATTAATGTAACTGATTACATTTGATTACTTTTTGATTACTTTCTAAATTTAAATTTCAGATTTTTTTCTAAATATTTCTAAACTGTTAATCATAAAATATTTAAAGCAGGCAGGGTTAACCTTACAGTAGTACTCAATGCTGATTAATCCTTCATCACTTGAATTAAGATTATAATAATTTAATTGTAATGCACAGCCACCACAAAATCAGACTTTAGCAGCTCTTTTTTTCACTTTGAAATCATTCTGAGGTTAAATACATATTTAAAATCATAACAAGATATAGCTTAATAGCTATGATACTGTTTTTGAAATCAAATCTTTGCTTAGCTATGACAGGAAACTCTGGCATCTAACAATGCCTTTGACAAAAACAGTTAATTTAAAAATAAAGCATATACATAAACCCAAATAGAAAATAAAACAGTTATCAAATAAACATGTGTCCAGTTCTGTGTCCTAAACTCCTGGAACATTGGTGTCTCATATTTTAGAGCAGTCAATGCAACATTGGAAAAAAATAATAATAATAAAATCTCTACAAAACCCCCTTTGTAATTGTTAACATTTTTATAACTTTAATTTAATTACACATTTTTTGAGAAACTGTAACAGATTACAGTATCTAGTTACTCCCCAACACTGTCTATCAATAGCTTTTTGTTGATATTAAAAATGCTTTAGGTGATTTCAGTCATTTTGCTAACTTTAAACGCACACTGCAAAACCCCACTTTTTGAAAACAAACTGCTGTCAGCAAATCCAAAGACATCTCTATTTTTCTGTTTACAGGGCCACGTTGCAGAAACAGATATCACTGAAATTGGTGTACATTTCAGTTTTATCTGTTTCTGCAACAGTATCAAATCTGCCAAGTGGTAGAGACATTTTTGTGCAATATTCTAAAACAAAACAAAACAAAATTGCCTACAGCACCTTTAAACTATTCCAAACAATAAAGGAATTATCTTTTATATTTGTAAGTCTATTTGGAATGCAGCACATTAGGCATTAGTCAGTTGTTATTGTAAACACAAGCATACTGTCACGGTGCACACACGAGGGAGGAACAGGAACACGCAGACGAGGGTGTAACTCAAACAATAAACTTTACTTCAGACATCAGGACAGGACATGGCAGGACAAGGCAAGGCAGACACGGACATCACACACCGGGGTTAACGAGTAGACCAGACCAAG
Source organism: Barbus barbus (assembly GCF_936440315.1). Lineage (NCBI taxonomy): Eukaryota > Metazoa > Chordata > Actinopteri > Cypriniformes > Cyprinidae > Barbus > Barbus barbus. Next base: position 24,076,657 of record NC_136754.1, on the reverse strand, counting down.
TTTAACTGAACAGACAGGACTAATATACACAGGTAAATCATAGATAACGAGATGAACACGGCTAGACAAGAATTAACTAATGATTACGCTTAACAAGGACAGGAAACAAACCAAATATGGGCACAAGAGGCAGGAACACATGACACACACACAACAGTTCCCTTACACATACAGCATTGAAGATTATTTTAAAAGATTATTTCAAATGCTGTAGAAAATGTCAAGTTGATGGTTTAGAAAGCATACTTAAACAGCTACCAGATCTCTGTGGTTATAATCATAGTAAAATATGTATGAAAACAGTGATTGAGGTGATGTCAAAACAAGAGTCAACACAGAGAACATAAGCCAGAACCAAAATAATAAAACTTTGTTAAAATATTAAATATGTTAAATATTACACAGTACAAGATACAAACTTGTATTCATCATAGACATCCAACTTCTCCAGGAAACACATTAATAAAAAGATTTTCCCTGAGCCTGATTTTTACTATAAAAAAAATTGTAGATCTGATCTCAAAAATAACAATTTTATTTTATTATTATTACACTGTAATGTATAAACTACATAACCAAATAACAGACATCAAGAACAACAGCATATGCCCTTGCCAACAGGTATTAAATGCATCTTGATGGGCAAGTTCAGGGTGTAAAAGACAATAAAACATCTCAAATATTTCCTTTATAAACTATATAAAACTAGAAAGGCATATCAGAAGGCACATTCCTACCAGTCAGCGGTCGTGGGTCCATATCCCTCGCTTCACTTGTAGTAACTGCAGTGACAACATTGAAGTCAGCATGAACCAGAAATTTCAACAAACTTTTCTTCCCAAATGGGACCGTGACTTTTTTTTGTTGGAAAATGATTGGATTATTTAATTTGATTGGAGTTTGCTAATCACATTTCATGTGAGTTACTGGAGTTGAGGGATTGAAACTCATCTGGCTGTTGGACAACCTTATTTACCAGATCTTGCACTGGTATATCATAGGAAAAGATGTCATTACGAGGGGGATGTAACATTAATGATGTAGCAAAAATTATGTACATAGATAAATCACAAAAACTGCTATATTACATTAAAAGAAAGAAAGAAAGAAAGAAAGAAAGAAAGAAAGAAAGAAAGAAAGAATCTGCTAAACATAAATATTTTAAAATGTAAAAAGCTATAAAATATATAAAGCTGAAGAGAATCCACTATTGCCACTTGAGATGAAAAAAAGAGAAAGAGATCAAGAAAGAGAAAAACCACACAATTTGTCTACTCTGCTTTCTGCAGCAGCCAACTGACCATGCTAATTAAAGAACGTAATTTGTTTTCACATATCTCTCACACATATACCACAATGTTCTGAGTGTATGTCAACACTTTGTGTGAACTTAACATCAACAGCCAACATGCGAACAAAACAAGTAGTGTTTAAACTTATATAATAATCAACCAGCTCCTCCAATGAATTTACCAATAACAAGATTTTCCATGGGTTTGGCAAATGGTCTTGTTTTGAGGCTATAAAAAACTGTCATTCAAAGATAGCCATATTCCCAAAGGTAACATTTACAATGTGTTATGCTGAAAAAGAGGCTCAGTAGTCCTGAACTCATCATCAAGACTTCTTCCACCTCCAACTTCTTTCATAATTGATTACTTATCTATGAAAAGCCAGAGTATTAGAGAGAAGGCCACAAGGTGGCTTTGGATTAAGAGGGCTGATCCGTGGACTGCTATTGGGACGCAAGTCGGGATTTGATCAACCTTGATCAATCGCCTGGGCGAGGGCGTATGATGTTGTGAGACCCGAAACACCCAGTGACCCCAGGATACATCACTGAGGATGCGTCCCCAGTGCATGCATGAGATGTTTCTTGCACACACACACACACACACATATATATATATATATATATATATATGCAGCCTACCTACATCTGTCCTACGATAGTTTTCCGGCAGCCCTCCTCCACCCCAACTCCTCACTCCCAATCTATTTTTATCCCATATTAGGGATTGGGGGAGTTCTCTGGGTTCGGGCTATAGTCCGGGCTCGGAGCCCTACCCCAGGGGCCTGCACCATGAAGCCGGATTAGCTGGCTAGCCAGGTAAGTTTCAGTTTAGTTTGCACCAATCCTGGGTTTTAGGTACAATGAAAGTGGCTTGGCTTTTAGCTGCATTCATTGCCATAGTAACTTACACTCCACGGCTAACCTGCTCCGGGGCAGGTTATGTTCTGGGTTAGAGATCTCAAACTGAAATTGGATGTGTGCAAAGTGACACATGTCTGACACAAAAAAGTCACTCCCCCAGTTTCTCTTGCTCCAATAGTCTGGCCAAAACTAAAAATGTAGTTATTTTATTTGATTTATATAATTATATGATTTATATTATTATTAATCAATTACACACAAGCAATTTTAGCTTAACGGTTATTATAAATTATTTATTTTAAATTAATGTTAATATATACAGATTGTATATAATATAAATAAGCTGTAGAACCAATAGATAACACTTTAAAAATTATTATGTGACCTTACATGTTTGAGTCTCTATCGCTGTATATTTCCAACTATATAAACTAACTAACAAGTTTCACTTGTGACTGCACTGATAAAGCCAGATAATTTCTTTTATTTGTCCTCTTTCATGAACAAGTACTTTTTTCATTGTAAATGCATTTAAATTCATCATATTGTTCAATCTCTTAACCTTTAGCAAAACCTTTAACCAAGGCTCGTGTTCGCCAGTGATGTCACACATTCATGTGCACGTGCTCCACAAACTCAGGATCAAAGCCTGAGTTGACAAAGAAAGTTGATGATCAGCATCATGGTACCAACAAAGCCAGATTGGAGTGGTTTGGTTTTGTCAACTCGAAACTAATCCTGTAACTCTAAATTTGTTCATCTACCATCATGGTACAGGCCCCAGGACAGCACGCCAAAATATGCTTACTATTTGCCATCAGATTAGATGTAAGGGTGAACTCATGAAATGCAACCAAATATGAAGCCATTACTGATATGCAATACATCATAAGACAAGCACTGCCATGTATTATTCATTTAAAATAAACAATTGTCAGGCAAACAGTATTCGAAATTGAAAGCTTTCAAACACAATAAACACAAATACACTCCTTTGAGGAGTGTATATATAAGGTGATTATCCTGTGGGGCCAGCAATATTCCAAGTTGAAGCAAGTTATTTTACTGTTTCCAGGCATGAAACAATGAAACCACTATGTAAAGAAACTAATTTTATTCACATGGTCATTTAATAAAAATCTTCCCATCTGCTGCAGTTCTCAAATGTCCTTTTTTTATTTGGTATATTCAAACTGGTCCATGTTCAGTTAAGAGACATGTGACAGCCAAAGCAATTTGCGGAATTGTTAAATCCATTTTTGATTTGAATTGTTGAGAATCGATGCAAAAAAAAGAATCTAATGTCTTCTAGCCATATTAAAAGACTTTGAATATAGTGCATTTCATATGGATCATTCAGAGGTGTAAAGAGTACCCGAAAACCATACTTGAGTAAAGTACAGATATTTTACAACAAAAATTACTCCACTACAAGTCACCAATTGCAGAACAACTTGAATAAAACTTTTAAAGTATGTGATTTTAACAGTACTTAAGCATTTGACTTATACTAAATAAAGGGTCGAAGAAGCACTCGTCAAAGAGACATGCCTGTGAAAAATCGTGACATTGTGGAGAAGCTGGGGAAAACAGGCAGAGGAATTTAAATGGAAAAACTAGAACAAACAATAAACCAAAAACCACAGCGAACAAAGAACAGAATGACAAGCCAACAGACAACCATTACATTCAACAACTCACAAAGAACTAAACAAACACTAGGGCTATATATATATATACAAAGGGGGCTAACAGTCTTAACAAGAAAACAAGACACACCTGGGGAGACTAATCAAGGGGAACCAATAAACAAACAGACGAAAAACTGACTACAAACACCACGGAAGACAGGAAGTCACATAAAAGTCCAAGACAATGCACAGAAAACATGTAACAAAAACAAGAAAGAGTTGATTTGTGAAGAGAGCAATCATGTTCATTTTCTAAAACCAAAATAAAACTGAACAACTCAAAACTAAAAAAAAACAAAAAAACAATATCCTTCAAAAAGGTCTCTTCAGTGTAACGGATAAATAAAACAATGTTAAGTAAAATTAAAAATTCAAAGCCTTCTTGCACTGGATGTGCTGGTTTCGGCCTCATTTCCAGCTGCACTCATGTCCTTATCTCATATACAAAGACCCGGTCTCATATAAAACTTTGTATATACGCCAAATAAAAACAGAAAGTTGTGGTATTCATACGTGAAAATTGACTTTGGTGTGCATATGATACGAAATTTGTTGGCGTGCATATGATTGATTCACAACTACTCGCATTCTCATAAAGTAACCTTGTAGACAAGTTTCGGTGATTAAGATCAAAATGTACAAGATATAATACTTTCAGTGCCCTGTAGTTGGCAATATCACTTTTGTAGCCGAAATAAACTGCTGCAGAAAAAGCTCGGTGCCATGCAAAATGTAATGTGCAATAAAAAACCCTCACTACAAATGTATTGGAGTTAAGAGTACAGATGCTTATTCTAAAATGTAGTGAAGTAGAGAGTAAAAGTTACTAATATGTTTGAATCCAAAAAAATACTCAAGTACAGTAATTCATTACATTTACTCAAACCTCTGGGACCATTTTATGGTGTTCAGTTATTTTTTGGTTTTGTAGCTTAGATGCAAAAAGAGATGTGTATTCTACTAAATATACATGTTCGAAACAACATGAAAGGTGATTGAAAAATAAGTTTTTCCTTTAGAGATGCTGGCTGGCAACTAGAACTATAAAGTTTTTGAGATTCCCTTCCAGCACTGTGCCCTTGAAGAAGGAAAATAACCCCAGGATGCTCCCTGCAGCGAAAAGGACTATAAGCAGCTGTTAAATATCAGATATCCTAACCTTAATCAAATACTGAACTACCAAGGGCACATGCAAAATTTTTAGTTGAAAAACTGATTTCACATGACTGATTTTTCAGTGACACTGGACAGTGTTTCACTCACCTGTTTAATGGCATTCAGCAGCTTACCATAGCAGAAGACAATGACCAGGAAGGGGACAATCAGGCAAAAAATAAAGAGGCAAATGATGTAAGAGATGTTATTGGCTGTCTTGGTTGTCCAGTCTACAGAGCAAGTGGTCCCAGGGCCTTCTGGGCCATAGCGGCTCCAACCAAATAGAGGGGGCAGAGTCCAGATTAAAGAGTAGACCCAGGACATCACCACCCCACCGGCAACCTTCCTATAGTTGGTGGCATCAGCTTCCGTGGAGCCCATCATTGTACAGTAGCGTTCGTATGATAGCACGGCCAGAGAGATAAGTGACACAATGCCTGCAGAAAATATAAAGACATATTTTGATAATGTAATAATGTGATTTAAGTGTAAATAGTCAAATGTGTTATTCCATTATGGAATGACTGCTCACATGGAGTTCAATTATTTTTTAAACAGGCATACAGTAGAAAAGTCATTCAGAAGGGCAGAACTCCATGTCCTACTATTAATTCAAGACTGGCACTGACTGATAAACAGCAGCTCTGATGCACATAAGAAAGTACTTTTGCAGAGTTCAGCTGAGTTTCCTGATTAGTAAGGCTTTGATTCTTTATTCAAACTCTTTATTTGTTGTGCAGTTTTAGGAGCAAGAGATCCACAAATCAGCTCTTAATGCTAAACTGTGTAATTTATGTATCACTTGCCTTATCTTCTGTCTTCCATTGACAGAAGTAGTGTGTTATTTGAACCTTGAAGACTGGCAAATGTCTTGGGATTAGCTAAAATTCCATAACATCTTGTGCAATTTTTTCCATTTTCCTTTATTAATCAAGTTAATGGACAAAAATGTGTACATAACTAATACACTGTATTTTGAAATCAGATTATGTAAATCCTAAATATTTCCATTAGGTGAACTAAAACCTTTAAGTTTCTTTTAAGTTTCTTGGTCAGGTAAAGGTAGTTAGAGCTTTTATTTGATTTGGAGCAACACACAGTTACGTATACATTTTAATTAGCAAAGATCCTACAGTTAATGAAGTAATCAAGGTACATCCCTATGTGCACATCTGTTAGTGTCGAACAGTTTAATTTCTAGGTCCGTCAACCCAGATCAGAGATACTTTGATGTCTTCACAACAATTAAATCTCAATTTTCAATTGTTTATTATTTTTCAGCATCAAGTCCCCCACAATATCACCCTTACTTCTTGTGAGTATTAGGGGAGGCCAACATTTAGACCTGTGGACACTGAGTTCAGCTGATTGTGTGATGGTTTGATAGGGAGGGCATGTGACATAAACTGGAGTACCCAGTTCAAGGGCATGACCGCAATGAAGCTCACCCGAAATCTAATCCTTCTACAGCTCGATTGCTGATCCATTAACTAAACCACTAGACCATGTCGTATATACCAAATACCCCAGCTTTGAGAATCAAGGAAAACATCTTGGTCTTTAGGTCTCTTGATGCACTTGTCAGATGGCTAGCAAGGTTATTTGTCACCTTAAGGGGATAGTTCACCCAAATATTAAAGTTCTGTCATAATACACTCCAGGCCCACTAGGGGTGCTTCTTAAATTATTGAGGGTGACCTCTAACATTAAAATATATATACAGTATGAAGGTTTTAGTGACATCCATTGCTATGGTGCATAGAGCGCTCCGTTTATAATCACTGAAAGCTGTCACTCATCTTAGTTCATAGCGATCTCACATAGTTATACGTTATAATCAATGAAGTTTCTACGCTGCACAATGAATCTCTTACATACATTATGTTGACACCTTGTTATAATGAGATGATTAGCGCTGAACACAACACCTGCACAAAATCTCCAGCGATTCTAGTGCTGAGTGAATTAACTTAAAAGCCTCTGACTGGCTGTTGGGTCCAAGGATATGTCTGTGATTGGCAACACTGCTCAACGCTGCAAAAACACATTAAAATAGAAACCAATCTCCAAAGCGCAAATGCACTGGATAGTTTGCCAAATGAGGGTGCTATTGATTTCATTTGAGCATTTCATTTTGGCACCATCTAGCACCCCCGTAGAACTGGACCTGATACACTTAGCCTTTCCAAACTCTTTGGATTTTTTGTTCTTCTGTGAAATATTAAAGATGTTTTGAACAATAAATTTGTTATGCATATAATGAAAGTCAGTGATGTCCAAAGACAATGGGGAAAAAAGAAAGAAAAAAAAATATTACAAATTTTAAACAACTTTTATTAACATATTATATACACAAACATGATTGATTGGTATACATGTGTAATGCATTACTTTTTATATTACTATTGTAATATTTATCATGCTCAGCAACCACAGCGTTATTAACAATATTAATAACACATTTAATACACATTAATTTAATTTCTGAGAAATGCATCTCACTTTTTGATGCACTACAAGGTCAGACTTTTTAAAGTGTTCCTCTGGGATCAGTGCTCAAGAACACAGCCCTGCAGTATGAAATGACTTTTTGATTACTTTCTTCAAATTGAATCCAGATGAAACCAACAGTCATAAACATTTTATGAGACATGAGGACTTTTTGCTTATTCTAATGATAAATTGTCCACATAACATCTCAGAGGACATCAATCAGATATAGTAAGTATCGGAAAAATTGCATAAGATCTCAAGCCATACTGAGGTGGATCCAAAATCTAATATTCTGGCTATGTAAAGCTGCCAAGAGGTGATTTTCCCACAAACAAAGCAACCAAATGTGATTTGTCTTGCTCTGCTGCATTCACTGGCAGCCTTGTGATGCCAAAAAATAAAAACATTCTCTGCTCAAAAGAAACTTACTGGAGAATATAGCTATAGTGATCCTTCTCTAGACATACTGTAAAACAAAGCACTCTGAGGTTCTAGCATGGTTAGGTTATCTCTATCTGATCTGATAAAAAAAAAAACTACATATTCAAATTGTTATGTCCCTCCAACATTTTACAGCTAAACTTATTTATAGAGTATTAATATTTATAGGGCTTTCACATTTTAAATAATTAACCCTGGGTCAGTCTACACCCAGGAAAATGCAATCCTGGATTATCTTGCTTCATGTTCCATACTGTTTATACTTAACCCAGGGTTAAAAGTTAATCTTGGGTATGCATAAACTGCTGTTTTACACCGTACATCGCTAAACTCCAGGTTAATGTTCTTATTTGAATATTTGCGGTGTCACTGACATTTATTTGACGAATGCAGCGCGCAATGTGCCAAATCATATGAATTGTGATACAATAATATTCGTACCATATTAAGTCTAAAACATTGCATAAGAAAACAATGAACTTCATTAGTCATACACACAAACGCTTTTGGCAATAGTGACAAATACTAAGTGAATTGATTGTAGTGGATTGATGTACTGTATGTGGCTGCATGTTAATGACATTACTATCAGTTTAGGAGTGTTCCTGATTGAACGACAGATCCTTTCTTTAAGAGCAAAATAGTGGTACATCTTCACCATCAATGTTTATTATCTTTAAAGTTGTATGTCCTTCTAATGTAATGAATGTTTATGAGTTCTGAATACACAGTGGTGACTGTTGTGATTCGAAGTGATGAATTAATCTAAGACACTATGCAGTTCTGAAAATTCACAGAGAAATGTATTTCTCTATTACAACCTCACTTTCTAACCAAAAAGGTATTTTTGCATCACTAAGAATCACATCAGCTGAAGGTACTAAATTTACTTGGGCATAAGATTTGCTGCCTCCAGCAAGAACCTTCAGACTCATTTGCAGTTATAAGCTGCAATTCTGTCTGTGTACTGAAACTGGTGTGGACTGTCTTTATTTGTTTTTGTTTGGTTGGTTGTTTCCTAGATGTAAGAAGTTATTTAAAACTGCAATTCATTAAAACATTAAGAGCTTAAACACATCTGTGCTACGACTAGCCTAACACGTTTTCACTTTCTTGACAAATTAAATGTTTATAGGTGCTGGTATACACTTTTATTATTATTGTTATTTGTTTTAAATATTACTAATATTTAAAAACATTTTGGCACTAATTCAAAGCCACTGAATGTTAGGCCTAAAATGTTTTGCAGAAAGCAGTTTTTTTTTATTATATTTAAACAGTTTTCAAAAATGTATGAAACTAGCACGAATAGAAAAATAACATATTTTAAGAACTTGGCACTTGTCTTTTAAACTAGAGTTTAAAAAGAGTCTCATATGCGGTTTATGCACAAGCTGCTGCAGCACAAAGATGCCATATGAGTTTAGTTATCGCTACACGTTAAGCTAAACTTGCAAATGAAGACACAACTGGATACTTTAGGTAGGCTACTTGTGATTAATAGGGGTTTTGATCATTTGAATGATTCATTCCAGTTGAGAACTTTACTGCATGCAAAAACATAACAACTGATCAACTGAATAACGCATAGCCTACAGTAGGAGTATTCTGCAAAACACTCACCTAACAACGAGTTGGCAAAGCCGTACCACACACATCCACTCTCGCCGATGAGCCATCGCCCTTGAGTGCTCGCCGCGAAGCTGAACGGCGTGCCCAACACGCAAACCAGGAGATCACTCAAGCAAATATTCACCAGCAAAAAGTTGATGGGGGACCGCAGAATCTTGTAGCGGCAGAAGAGCACGAGAACCAGAAGGTTGTTGAGGAATCCTAAAGTGCCGATGAAGCCCAAGGTCACCGCCACGAGCAGGTGGCCGGTGGGACTGAGGTTGCGATAGGAGGAGGACGCCTCCAAATGTTCCTCCACTGCACTGAGGCACAGCGCGCTGTTCAAGTTGGACGCAATCATTGCAATCCGTTCTGAGTGCACATTGAACAAAAGTCACTGCATTGTTTTCTGGGGGAAAGCAAAACATTTAATGTGCTGTGGCGTTTTGACAACAGACTGCGATCCATAGAGAGGATAGTTATTTGCTGTTGAGTTTAAGTGTTGGATGAGATGCACGACGATTTTTCTTTTCTTTTCTTTTTTTTCAATTGCTGAACTTTGTTGCGCGGTTCATCGGTTCAAAAGTGGGAATAAAGTTTGGCGTCCCTTTGCTCCACCGTGTGGTGATTACAATCCTCATATGCGGTGGAACTGTACTGTGTTGATGTTAGTGTACCTCCTTCTTCAGCTGACGTCTAAGTCCGTCTGCTCTGCTGAGGATACTGGGCGCAGCTGCTCCGTCTCTGTTCTGTCGCACGACATATTAAACGGTTGGTAAAATGTTTATCTCGTGGAGAATGCTCACTGGAGAAAGTCTGAAATACCCTTTTTTATTATTCGAATTACTCGAATCATTGTTCAAACGTTTTAACGCTGTCCATGGTTCTCAGTGTTTATGTAAGCGTCGACTTGTTTGAAGAAGTTTTAAACGAAAAAAGTTTTAATTCGCACCCTAATTCTATACCAGTGGTTTTCAGCTCGAGAGTCCATCATTGTCCAAGACAATAATTGAATAATCCTGTGAAATTTTCATCTGATAACAGCATTAAAATAAACATAAAAAAAATTGCTCATAGCCAGCCTGTAGCTTGTTGGTGTTGAATAGCCTATGCATTATAGGCTGTTGAAATTACTTACAAGGGGTGAGAACCAGAAAGGTGTAAGTGGCACTTTTGGTGAAATGGAGATATATATATATATATATATATATATATATATCAAATGAAAGCTCTTTCTGCAGGCAAAAATACTGTCATCCATGAGTGTACAAATTTTTATTATAAACAATTGAAATCAGTACACAAATTCAGATCAGAAACTATGGTAAAAGTTTTGCTTTGGCTCTCCTGTAAAGTTGGTGAAATGTCACTTACTCCATGGTTCTCACCCCTCACTTTGTAGTCTAGAGCCAAATTTGCACATAACCTCGTCACGTTCCGTTTCAACACCATTGTCTAACCACTGTGATTTTCTGGGTTGCTTAAAATTCTGTTTATTTCTGTTTATTATTAATATCTGGATATCAGAGAAATTTATGAATGGTTGTAAATTTGCCCTGAGTTGTGCTCTTGCATAACACAATGACTTGAAAGACAAGGGGGGGTCAACCTTTTGTATTGATCTTAGGAAAAGAGCTAGTTGAGGGCTTTGTTTGATTTCAGAGTGATGTGGGAGAAAGCAAAGAAACTCTGAGAAAATCAGAACATTGTCATTTTTTTATTATTTAACATTTTAATTTGATTGTTTCACAATGCAAAATTCAACAGTAAGTAAACATGGACTGTGAAGTGTAATTTATATATGCGGAGGTGAATATATCTCAGGGGAACACATGGGGAAATGGAGCTATTAACTGAGTGTAACTTCGGATGCGTTGGATGTTTAATTAATTAATGATCCTCAGGTTGTTAGGACAACACTTATTGGGCTAGTAAAAGTTTTTTTTTTTTACATAAAGAAAAATTTTATGACATTCTGCATAGAAATTGCAGAATCACTCCATCTCAGCAAGGTATAGAAGTGAATTGTCCTTTTCCAATTAATTTGGAGTGTTTTTTTTGTTTTAATTTTTTTTGGGAGATCTAATTAGTTCTCCTGCACTGTCTGCTACCCAAGGCAACGAGCCACTGCAACTCTAGCACCCACTGTTATAGTCCCATAGAGAATAATCATTTATCAATACACACCTCATAAAATAAGTTTGTGCTAGTTAAAGGGATTTACAGTTAATACACAAGGCAATTGAAAATGCTGTGCAAGTATTACTTTTGTTTTTTGTTTTTTTGCAACTTTGCATATGCACATCAAGAGGAAAATGTGCTCTATTGTTTGGCTTGTTAAACCCCATTTCTTGCTGTAATCTTCTAGTTAAATTGGATGAAACATAAGAGCAGTTACACGGATCTGCAACTGCACAATGTCCTATACTGTAGCTAATTGGACCAATGTTCTGTTTCACTCAGGGTGCAGTTCAATTTGTATACTTTAAAAATGTGGATATGGTGGCTGAATTAATAATGCTGTAGCCAAAAATGAAAGTTAGTTTAAGTTCATGTCTCCGGCAAATGCAGGAGCTGCACCTGAGAGCATTAAACTAATTAATAACTTGCAGAACACAGAAAATGCAAATAGTACAAGTAAACTGTAACAAATATACTTTTTCACACACACACAAAAGAATTACAAAGTGAAAAATCAAATCTAGTGTAACAGTAAAGGGACTTCATTGAAGGGCACCACCAACTTTACGATGACATCCACTATTCAATATTGAAATTAATAATCAATTAATAATCATAAATAAAATGTGTTTGTTACTTAAATAACATCAAACCCCTGAATGCGTCAATTGATACATCAGTCTATTGAGCATATAGAATGAATGTGCTGATCTGCAGAATTACAAATGCTTTTGCATACAGCATGTTGTTCTGAGATTAAATTTAGCCTATGTGCTTTCTCACTCACTGGAAGTAGCATGAGGGTCCTCACTGATCATCCTTATACTGTTATGCTACAAATCTTACATTTCAGTCTCTACTTAAGTCAGACTGTTTACCTTCAAGTCAACAACATCTCTCATCTTGAAGGATTCATGATGTCCAAGAATGCTAGAGGCTGAGACAGATATAGAGTTGTTCTGTGTTGCAATGTGTGGGCTATATATATATATATATTAGTTGCTTTTGTCATATTAACAATAACAAATAAGCAAATTACAAATCATAAGATAAATACGATAATTATTGTAACCATAGTTGGAATTGATAGGCTGAAAAGCAGTCCAAAAAAGCATATTCCATCATTGCATACATTTAACATTTGAAGTACACTACAAGTGCACATTCAAGTCTTATGGGTTTGGGACAATATAAGGATAAGTAAATGAATTATCCTTTTTTTGTGAATTATTTCTTTATGTCTATTATACAATGATAGAGATACTAAAGGGAGATTAACCATAAAATTGAAGAGATTGTGAGCCATTCACGGTTTGTTGTGCCTGCAATTAGAGTACTGCAACGTGTGGAAATAGTAGTTCAACTAATTAACCAGGCGGGGAAGGTACTGCAGAAATTAACTAGAGCTGTGTTCTTTTGTTCCCTGATCAATGTCAGTCAGTTTATTTTCAAATGGTATGGTGTTTCCAAGTATGTGTATGTGTATATGTACTACATAATGGTTTTTGTATGCTATTAGTATAATATCAAAACCAAAAGGCTCATCTTAGACCCTTTTTTTATTTTTATTACTCCACAGTGTAACCTGGCAGTATACTTCATAAATGGAGGTGGAGCACACAACATTAACACCCTCATGCTGTGTCTCACCAACCTTCTCACCTCTCTCCCCATAGGGAGCCAGCATATCTTTTACTCCTGACAACGGCCCTGAGTTGCCCACCCTGGTGACTAAATTTAATATGCTACTAGTAGAGTACACAAACCAGCTGCCACAAAGGCATACATTTTGTGTGTCTCAACACATCTGTACACTAAGTTGTCAGTTTTATGTGTAGTTTGTTTGTTTATAAACAGATGGCCAGAACGTTTTTTTCTATGCAAATTTTAAGTCACCATCAGAAATTCAGAAATAATGAAATCCTAAGAGATGCACATTGAAACTGCAAAGGAGTTTTTTTGTTGTTGTTGTTCTTTTGTTTTTTAATGCCGGAATTTGAGTCCATCGCTGTCTCCACTACATTTGGACGAATATGCAAAATGAAACATTGTCTGCATACTCGTCGTTACTTATCATCAAAGAAATTACTGTCAAGGTAACACATCATTTTTAGGACTTGATAACTACAGTACAGTATGAAGAATTTATGGGTTGTCAATACAGAGTAGTGTTTCCTGTGAATGAACTTAAAACCTGAGACCTGATTTTTTTTAAATGTTCGTCTATAAAACTATATTTTATATTATATTTGTCAGTCCTGTGTCTTGTTTCCCCCTCCTCTCGTGCCCATATTTGGCCTTCCTGATCCTGTCCTCGTTTGTCATTAGTTCATTTGTTTCCAGCCCTGTTTGATTTGTCCACACCTGTTCCTTGTTGATTTCCTAGTGTTTATAAGCCCTGTGTTTCCCTGCCCCTGTGTCCGGTATTAAACGTCATATGTGTTCGTCTTACCCCGATCTCCTCGTTATGTGTTTTGGATTGAAATAAACCTGACGATTGGGTTTCTCCGTGTCTCCTCGCTCCTTGCCCCGAGTGCAACATGACAGAATACCGGACCTACCAACAGTGAGCGGCGTCCAACATTTTTGTTTTTGTTTTTGAAAGTGTTTTATTTTGTTCCAGTTTTTTCTCTCCGTGGCATGGACGCCGCCTCCCGCTTCGCTGCCCTGATCCTTGAGGGTTACCCCTTCTACGAGTTCGCAGAGAAGTTCTGCAGGATCGCCGCGGCGACGGCATTAGATGATACAACTCTGAACAAGCTGTTCTGGCTCGGGGCAAACTACCACCGTCCCGTGGACCTCCCAGACACCACCGGCCTGAGTTGGAGAGAGGGAGTCTAACGGTGTCTGGGAAGCGTCCGGTCCCGAGTCAGCTCGCCGTAGTCCGCGGCTCTCCCGAGCCTTCCGCCGTTCGCGCTGCCAGAGCGCCCCCGCGAACCCGCGCTTTAAGAGCGCCCTCTTGTGCCTGCTCCTCGCAGGTGCACTCCTACGTCTCCGCTGGTCCCGCCCAGCTCTCCTGCATCTCCGCTGGTCCCGTCCAACTCTCCTGCGTCTCCGCTGGTCCCGTCCAGCTCTCCTGCGTCTCCGCTGGTCCCGTCCAGCTCTCCTGCGTCTCCGCTGGTCCCGTCCAGCTCAGCTCCTCCAGAGCCCCCCCAAGTGTCTGCGCTTCCAGAGCGCCCCCAAGTGTCTGCGCTTCTAGAGCACCCCCCCCGTGCCGGCCCCTCACACGTGCCCTCCTGCGTCTCCGCTGGTTCCGTCCAGCTCCGCGCTGCAAGAGCGCCCGACAGAGTCCGCGCTGCAAGAGCGCCCCACAAGGCCCGCTTCTCAGTGGCTCCCAGGGGGGAGCTTCCCCAAGAACATTTTTGGGGGGGGGGGGGGGGGGTAAGAGGGTCACAGCCTGTGTGGCCTGGCCTAACCCTAACCCCTTGGGTGGTCCGAAAAAATAGGGCCGTGGCCTCCCGAGTCCCCTGACCCGCCCTGGCCTCCCGAGTCCCCTGACCCGCCATGGCCTACCGTGTCTCCCGTCCCGCCATGGCTCCCGGAACAGGCCCCGCTCTGGAGGCAGGTAGACCTGCCCCCTGATCCCTGGAGGCCTCCAGAGCGCCCCCCCCATTGGATGGTGTAGGGCGTGAGGACACGCCTTCCGAAATATTCACACTTTGACAAATGGGGCAACATCTCTGCTGTTTTTCTGAGCTGTGTTGTGTCATCTGGCATGAGTGAGCGACTAATGACTGTGATTGAATTTTGACACCATCTCCCCTGTCATTTCAGTTTAGCTTAGCACTACATCCTCATTGCTTTTCCAAGAAAAGCTTGTCATGTTCATCAGAGAATAGTCATGGAAATGACACGTCTGCACACAGAAGTACTCAGACGTTACTTGGCTACTAAGACTATTGTTGGCACAGCACATACTGTATCTGAAGGAACTCAAATCGCTGTTTCAGCAGAAGAACATTGGCACAGTTAAACTCTTATGACCGGTACAAAAGACACTAAAAACAAAACAGAATGTGTTCTTTCTCTCAGTTATCTCTACAAAAGAATCCATGTTTTTTGAGAGTATTAAGCTGTATCTTAGAGGAAAAAGACAAGCTAGTCTTGGAATCAGCCAATAAACTACAACTGTCTGGACCATCTAAATGATTAATGACTTAATCTTTTAAGCATTACCATTCTAACATGCCTCACAAAGTTGAATTAAATGTAAAAATTTTACATTGCTTTCACTCATGGGTAGCAGGTGTATTACATTCTTTTTGCTGAATGGAGATGCCGCCATGAATTTTTTTTCCTTCTAATTGGCCAGAATTCCAGGCACGGAGCTCAAGCCATAAATGTTTAACAGGTGGTTCCTCTCGTATGATATAAAAGGCATCTGTCGGATGACATCTCCCAGACCGACCAGAATGATCACAGGCCCACTAGAGCCACTGCATGAATTTTCATGGGAATATGAAGCCGCAGACAAGTATTGTGAGAGTGTGTGCACATGTGTGTGGAATATAAATAAGTATGTATTGAAGCTCACAGCTCTGGGCATGTGTGGAGGAGATAGGAAAGATATGGTTAGCTATATGGTTAGCTTGTCTTTTGCTTGTCAGACATGCTTAGGGTGATTTTATTGTATTGCCCCAGCGCGTTAAGTACAATTTCTGTCATCTAATCTTTTTTCACTATAAGCTTCATGAACTGGAGGTAATGCCACAAGCAGAGCACCAAAAGTGTACACACACCATGTGACATTATGCAAATGTGTGCAGCTTAACTAAAAGCGAGAAAGATGATTCTTAGAAATGGAACATGAACGTAGCCACTTATCCAAATAACCTGAATAATGCAACATAATGAAGAGGTGGAGCTGTGAAAAATAAATAAATAAATAAGATAAACTTTTGAAAAAAGAAAATAGGGCACTTTCTAAATGATCTCACTGGTTTAGGGAGAAGTTTTGACTTTCACTTATTTCCCAGCACTGTGGGTGCCTCATCTCCCGGGAGTGCAGATCTAGACATGTAGCACTCTCCTTTAAATATAATAGGGCTGCATATCATCAGGCCACCACACAGTCATTTATCAAACTGCTGCTTATTTAAATGCAACAGCGCAGCATGGAACAGTATAGTATCTGTATTCTGAGGGCCAGTTATTCATGCTGAAAAGGTCTGATGCTCTACAAAATCATTGACAAGAAATGATCTGCCCATTGTCATCCCGGCACACATCCTCATGATAAATTGAAGGTTACTCTGATAGTGTTTCTAGGGCGAGGGAAGTATAAATCATAATCCATTAGCCTAGGCATACACAGCTAATAGTTGTGTCTGCCAAATCAATACGCAAAGTTATGTTTTCAAAATGCAATTTCACAATCAATTGCCACTGGGCGTTGATGGGACTTGTTATGCTGCACGCAAAAGCAATCATCCAGGGAGTGTGGTATTATTACCCCTCTGGTTCTTATATATCTTGTTCACCTGGACCTGGTTGTGGATCTCCAGGGGAAAGTGATTTTAAAATAATTTACATCCAAAGCTTCTGCAGAGCCATAAAATTCCTACGAATCCTACGAATTTAGAACAATGCCATAGTTTTCTATTTCATGGATTGGTAAATGGGATTCTCACATCAATACCGCCTACATCCTCTGCATGACAAGACAAAGACACTAATATTCAGTATTGATTATTTCATTTCAGAAATATGAATTTCAATATGTTAAATGTTCTGCATTATGATATCCAATGAAACGGGTTTATGTTTCAGTGAAACAATATATTTTATTCATTTAAGAATCAAATTGCACAGGTGGATAAGACCATTAAGCCTAAAAATCAGAAGTTACAAAGGACACTTATCAAAAGGTTATATGCTATATCAAAAGGTTATATGCTATATGCACTTGGAAAGTATGGGTGTTTCCTCAGGTGAGGCAGTGCCATGTGTATATTCTGTTTTGTTCTGTTGTAGTTTTATGTTCCTGTTTGCCTGTGTTTATGAGCCTTGTTTGTTTCCAAAGTTACCCATTAGTTCCCACACCTTTTCTTTTTTACTTTGATTAAATACCTTCGTTATTTAAACCCTGTCTTTCCTTCTGTTCCTGGTCTTGAATCGTTTATATTTCATTTGTTGTGTTGCATTATCTCCTGTATTTCTGTTGGATTTATTATTAAAGATTATTATTTTTGTTTCTCCCGTGTTGTGCACTTACTACAGCCACCACATCATGACAGAATACTGGACCAAAAAAACAGAACTCTCCAGCAGTGCATGTCCTCCTACTCCCTGAACAGAGGAGTTTGCTGGAGTATGTGGGTTGGGCACTTCGGCATGGGGCATTTCCATCACAGCCTGTGACCTAGAGCCCGGCCAGGATGCCAGAGCCCACTCCAGATGGAGAGCTCGAGCATGCCACGATGCAAGAGCCAATGCCTATAAAGAGGACTGAAGAAACCATTGCCCTGAAGCCCGAGAATCACAAAAACTCTGATCAGGTGTGTGAGCCAGCAACATCGTCTATCATTGAGGAAGTACTCGAGGAGTTTGAGGGCATGGAGGGTAGCCCTGCCTACAATTCACAAACCACTGAGGCTGAGCTGAACTGACCTCTGAAATTATATGTGTTCAGGAGGAGGTTATTTCTCCCATCCCCGCTGGTTCTGCCCAGCTCCTGTTCTCCTGCATCTCTCCTGGTTCACCCAGCTCCTGTTCTCCTGAGTTCCCACCTGGCCTCCTTCTCCCACCTCCTCTTCCAATCTCTATCTTTTCCTTGGCCCTGCCTCTGCTGGCTCCTGTCAGTTCCTTGTCTTATCCTCAGCCTGCTACACCCTGTTGTGCAAATCCACCTCAGGCCTTCCAGTCCTCAGCTCTGCCTTGGCATAAGGATCCCCTGTCTCAGCCACCAGCCTATGAGCCCTGGACTCCAGCTCGTCCCTCTGAATTATCAACTCCACCTCCCTCATCTCCACCATGGCCCATCATCCCAAAGGCTCCACCGAGCTCCACTCTGTCTTGGTCAGTTGTCGACTGGAAATCCAGTCCTCCGGCTTTGTCCATGAAAAGGTAACATTAACATGTTGATGTGTTTTACTAGAATAATTAACAGCACATTCATATAAGGGTTGGTGCACAGTCTAATTGTGATTTTATTTAATTTCTTATTTAATTACAGATATCTAATGTTTAGCTCACAAATTGATTTTGACAGTTCTTGTTCTGAAAAAAGAAAAATCAAGACAATTATTTTAATATATCATTTTATATATATTTATAGTAATATATTGTTTTCTGCAACTTCCAAGAGCAACCACTGCCAGCATGTTAGCTGCAACACTCAACACAAATATTTTCAAACACAATTCACTGACGAAAGAGCGGAAATCTATCGATCATCTAAACATGTGCCTCTGCCCTGAGTGCCAGAAAGAGAGAGAGAGAGACTCATCAAAGTCACTGAGTGATAATAATTCAGACTGGCACTGGGCTGTGCTTCCAAAAAGAGATGAAGCATGTGAGGACAGATGGATGGCTTTTTTTGCAGACACAACCAAGGCTGTTAATCAAAAGACAAGAGGTCCCTACGGAACACAAGGGATTAAAGAACTCCTCCCTGAGTTGAGCCAGTCAAAGATATAGCAGCTGATGGCTAAACTGAGAAATATAGATTGCCAAACTGTCAGAGTGCCAGATAGTCTGGTTTGAGTACTGTGGATTTGATTCAAATATTAAATTGGCCAGAGTAGAGAGAAAACAATCATGTTCACTTTGTTTCAATGAGTACTCATTCACTGTGGTCCACTACAGTTTCCCTTTTTTAATTCACAAAAACAAAAAGAGATAAAAGAAATGAGTAAAGACAAGAATGTGAGTAAAGAATATGAGCAAAGACAAAGTTGCTGTAACTGCATTTCTCAGTAGTGAGGTGGCAGTGCCAGACTGTAGCTCTTTAGTAGGGAAGTTATTTTATTGACCTAACCTAACAAAGGCAAAAAATTAACATGGGGCCATTACTTCTTTCACCTAAATATAGCCACAGGCATGATTTTCCAATGAGCCTGGGTTACAAAAAAGTATACATTATATATATACACATATACATATATTGTAACGGGGTGAACGAGACCTGAGAGTGCAAACTTTTATTTATAAACATAGTCAATACACAGGCAGGGCCAAACAAAGGCAAACAGATATGGCACGGGCAAGACACAAGAGTGATCCTAGGGCAAGTGTGGGTCGACGATCGCCGAACAATATCCAACAGGGCAAGGCAGAGAGATAATCCAGGTACACGAGCAGTGATCCAAATGAGGGGCAAACAAAGTCCGAACGGCAAGGCAAAGGGTTCATCCAGGAAACATGGGCAGGAATCAAAACACAAGAAAACTAGCAAGGAAAGACTAACAACTGAGTGTGCTCCGTAGAGTAGCTATCGCTAAGATATACTCTAAACAATACTCGGCAGAGAGGAAGAGGAAGTCCATGGTTTATGTAGGGTGTGTGATCAGTGCAATCAGCTGTGTGATCAGTGCAATCAGCTGTGTGTGTCGTCAGTGCAATGGATGATGGTAATTGTAGCCTGAGGTGGCGTGCAACATTTAGTGTAGTGCTAAAGTCCCTGTGGTGAGTGAGTGACCTCTGGTGGTGAGCGAATGGAAGTTCATGGCCAGGATTCGTGACATATATATATACATATACATATACATATATATATATATATATATATATATATATATATATATACAGTGCCCTCCAAAAGTATTGGAACAGTAAAGACAAAATTGCTCTGTTGGCTGTGGAGTCAAGACATTTACAAATATGATTAAAAGATGAATATGAGACAAAACTACAGAATGTCACATTTTATTATTGGGTAATTCAACTCATAGATGTTTTATCAGCTAAGAAGTTCAGCACTTGTAGAGTTTCATCCCCCTATCTGATGTGAGCATTGGAACAGTTGCCTCACAGGTCTTTCTAAGTCATCAGCTGTGTCCTGTTGCATTAATTCTTCAGATATTAAAAGCAGGGAATGTGTCATATCAGTTATATCCATTACTTCTGAATTTTGAATCTTGCATGCGATGATGACACACACAAACCAGGATGAAGACGAGGGAGCTGACTTTTTACAGACATGTCATAAAAGACGTGTCTGTAAAATCACCAACAACTTCCAGAAAGCTGACAATCTACTGTCCTCAGGAGAATTTGACACAGAATTACAGATCCTACACAGCAGGATGCAAACCTCTGACCAGCACCAAAAATAGAAAGGCAAGATTAGAGTTTGCAAAAAAGCACAAGGGTGAACCAGAAGAGTTTTGGAACTGTGTTTATGGACCGATGAGACAAAGATGAACCTTTATCTAAGTGATGGGAAAGCAAAAATGTGGAGAACTGCAAATGATCCCGAGCATACACCCTCATCTGTAAAGCATAGTGGAGGTGGTGTCATGGCATGGGCATGTATGGCTGCCTCTGGAACAGACCCTCTCAACTGTACCGATGACTTAATGTATGATAACAGTAGCAGAATTAATTTGGAAGGGTACAAAACCATCTTGCCTACCAATATTCAAGAAAATGCCACCAGATTCATTGGGAAGTGCTTCATATTGCATCAGGACAATGACCCAAAACACCCTGCCAGTTCAGTCGAGGAATGTATAAGGGCAAAGAAAGGAAAGTCTTAGATTGCCCAAATCAATCTCCAGATTTAAATCCGATTGAACATGAATTTCACCAGCTGAAGAGGAGAGTAAAGGCAGAAACTCCCCAAAACAAGCAAAAATTGGAATTGGCTGCATTAAAGGATGGGAAACGTATTTCAAAGGATGAGACCAAGAGTCTGGTGATGTCTATGGGTCACAGACTCACTGCTGTGATTGTGCGCAAGGGATCTGCAACTAAATAATAGCTTTTCATCTTTTATATCTGTATTATGTCCCAATACTTATGCTCACATCAATGAGTGGGATGAACTCTAAAAGTGCTGTTCTTTTTATTTGGTAAAACATATATGTGTTGAAATGGCTAATAATAAAATGTGACATTCTGTAGTTTTGTCTCATATTAATCTTTTAATTAACCCTCTGGCCCTCTTCGTTTAGGAGTCACACTTGCCTTCTTCACGGTCAAAAGTGACCGAAGCCTTGAAATGTAACTTTTTTTTTTTTTCAGGAAAATCAATGTAATATATTTTTGTTCAATAATATTTTTTTATTATTATTTATGATTTTGAGGGAATTTTATGATACTATGCAATATTTATACAATTTTAATGAGCTATTTTCTCCATTGGAATTCATATGTATTTTTTACATTTTTTAATTTCTTTATTTTTTTAGTATTTTTTAATAAATGCAATATATTATTTTTAATAAATGCAAGGCATTTAAAATCTATTTTTTTGAAGTGAGAATTGGGCCATCTGAAGGCATTAAAAACTAAAAACTTATGTAATGTTGTAATGTTGTACGCAACTGTAATATTGCGTAACCTTCTTGTATTTGCACCCTATATAGATATATACAGAGGCTTTTGGATTCCTGTTGTTTATTAGACATAATTTTCTTAATTTTTTTAGGTTTTGCATTTAGATATATATCTAGACATTCTAAAAGATTAGATGAGGTGACGCACAAGCAGCGGAGGGACCAGCCGTTGAGGCACGAGCCACGCAGGGACCAGCTCTGCAGTCACCAACCCTAAAATTGTCTTACCAGCTAATCTCTCTGTGTATGTGTGTGCATGTGTGCGCATGTGTGGGTGTCTATGTTGCACTCCTGATATTCCAGACAGTCACCCCTTGATTGCTGCACACTTTTTTCTGACCAGTGACTGATTTGTAGTTTGTACCACCAAAAGATTCACTGACTTTTCACATTTTTTCGTATTTCCCATTCATTTCCTATGTCGGTCATTTTTGACCGCGAAGAAGTCAAGTGTGACTATTTTTTTTGACTCTTTAACATATCCGAATCATGTCCATGATTTTTGTGTGTGTTCATATTGCTAATGTGACAGAAGTCACCAAGTGTCATCTCATTCTGATGAAGCTAAGATTTTAAAAATTTCAAAATATAACATTTTTCGGTCAAAAATGACCGAAGAGGGCCAAAATTTGCAAATGTCTTGACTCCACAGCCAACAGAGCAATATTGTCTTTACTGTTCCAATACTTATGGAGGGCACTGTATATATATATATATATATATATATATATATATATATATATATAATTTTAGAGAATAATTAAGTACTTGTGTAAACAACAGGTATGTGCAGTATTTTCTGTCTGCTGTGTAGTATCAGTGCTAGAGATGTCTGATTTGCGAATGAAAAACTTAGAGTCTGTTAATTTCAATGACTATTAAACTAGTTGGCAAAACGGGACTGAATTCAGCACAGCATAATAGAAACAGCTACACTAATATATATATATATATATATATATATATATATATACATATACATATATATATATATATACATATATATATATATATATATATATATATACATATACATATATATATATATATATATATATATATATATATACAAACCCGATTCCAAAAAAGTTGGGACACTGTACAAATTGTGAATAAAAACAGAATGCAATGATGTGGAAGTTTCAAATTTCAATATTTTATTCAGAATAAAACATAGATGGCATATCAAATGTTTAAACTGAGAAAATGTATAATTTTAAGGGAAAAATACGTTTATTTTAAATTTCATGGCATCAACACATCTCAAAAAAGTTGGGACAAGGCCATGTTTCCCACTGTGTGGCATCCCCACTTCTTTTTATAACAGTCTGCAAACGTTTGGGGACTGAGGAGACAAGTTGCTCAAGTTTAGGAATAGGAATGTTGTCCCATTCTTGTCTAATACAGGCTTCTAGTTGCTCAACTGTCTTAGGTCTTCTTTGTCGCATCTTCCTCTTTATGATGCGCCAAATGTTTTCTATGGGTGAAAGATCTGGACTGCAGGCTGGCCATTTCAGTACCCGGATCCTCCTTCTACGCAGCCATGATGTTGAAATTGATGCAGTATGTGGTCTGGCATTGTCATGTTGGAAAATGCAAGGTCTTCCCTGAAAGAGACAACGTCTGGATGGGAGCATATGTTGTTCTAGAACTTGGATATACCTTTCAGCATTGATGGTGCCTTTCCAGATGTGTAAGCTGCCCATGCCACACGCACTCATGCAACCCCATACCATCAGAGATGCAGGCTTCTGAACTGAGTGCTGATAACAACTTGGGTTGTACTTGTCCTCTTTAGTCCGGATGACATGGCGTCCCAATTTTCCAAAAAGAACTTCAAATTTTGATTCGTCTGACCACAGAACAGTTTTCCACTTTGCCACAGTCCATTTTAAATAAGCCTTGGCCCAGAGAAAACGCCTGCGCTTCTGGATCATGTTTAGATATGGCTTCTTTTTTGACCTATAGAGTTTTAGCCGGCAACGGCGAATGGCACGGTGGATTGTGTTCACCGACAATGTTTTCTGGAAGTATTCCTGAGCCCATGTTGTGATTTCCATTACAGTAGCATTCCTGTATGTGATGCAGTGCCGTCTAAGGGCCCGAAGATCACGGGCATCCAGTATGGTTTTCCGGCCTTGACCCTTACGCACAGAGATTGTTCCAGATTCTCTGAATCTTTGGATGATATTATGCACTGTAGATGATGATAACTTCAAACTCTTTGCAATTTTTCTCTGAGAAACTCCTTTCTGATATTGCTCCACTATTTTTCGCCGCAGCATTGGGGGAATTGGTGATCCTCTTGCCATCTTGACTTCTGAGAGACACTGCCACTCTGAGAGGCTCTTTTTATACCCAATCATGTTGCCAATTGACCTAATAAGTTGCAAATTGGTCCTCCAGCTGTTCCTTATATGTACATTTAACTTTTCCGGCCTCTTATTGCTACCTGTCCCAACTTTTTTGGAATGTGTAGCTCACATGAAATCCAAAATGAGCCAATATTTGGCATGACATTTCAAAATGTCTCACTTTCAACATTTGATATGTTATCTATATTCTATTGTGAATAAAATATAAGTTTATGAGATTTGTAAATTATTGCATTCCTTTTTTATTCGTAATTTGTACAGTGTCCCAACTTTTTTGGAATCGGGTTTGTATATATATATATATATATATATATATTTATACAGTATATATATATGGTAACACTTTATTTTAGGGTCTCTTAACTAGTTGCTTATTAGTATACATATAACTAGATTATTAGCCATTAATTAGTAGTACGTAATTAAGCACATATTAATGACTTATTCTACATCATAATCCTACCCAATACCTAAATTTAACAACTGCCTTACTAACTATTAATAAGCAGCAAATTAGGAATTTATTGAGGGAAACGTTGTAGTTAATAGTGAATAAGTGTTCCCTATTCTAAAGTGTTACCATTGAACAAAATTATAAACGCAACACTTTTGTTTTTGCCCCCATTTTTCATGATCTGAACTCAAACATTTTGCTATGTACACAAAAGGCCTATTTATCTCAAATATTGTTCACAAATCTGTCTAAATCTGTGTTAGTGGACTGGAGCACTTCTCCTTTGCTGAGATAATCCATCCACCTCACAGGTGTGGCATATCAAGATGCTGATTAGACAGCATGATTATTGCACAGGTGTGCCTGCCTTATGTATGTATATATATATATATATACCTCAAATTGAGTAAAGAGCGTTTTTTACAATTTACCAGATTGTCCGACCTCCTCACTCACTTTCTTCCAAGCAAGATCCTTTTTATTCCTATTTCTATAAAAGAACGAAGATGTATCACACAGCTCCGGGTATCCACATACAGCGATGACGGTTTTGTTGTTTTCGGATTTCTGCCTCCTCTCACTACGTCATAATCACATCACTACTAGCGCAAGTTCCTGATTGCTTAACGCGGCGCGAATATTCGCTCGCCAAAGTTCAAATTTTTCAACTCAAACGCCCGAAACACTCAATTCACGCCGCGTCATTCCCGCGAATCGCGTCATTCACGCCGTAGGATGTCTATTTGCGTCTTTGTATTGTCTTAACCTGTTCTACTCTCTAATTTTACATTTCATATTTAAAAGTTACCACAGAGCGCACATACAATACAAAAATAATTATATCAATCTTCATACCAGTTAATGTTCATAATAATATTATTGCATACTGTTCAAAGATTTGGAAAAAATATTTTGATGTTGTGGGAACAAAGGTTCTTGAAACATTCATGTCAATAAAGCCCATCTGAACTGAGAAAAAAAATAATAGAGAGAGATGCAAGAAATCTGAATAGAAATAACCATAACTTTAAATGTTTAAAGCACACATTGTGATGTATGCAGCAGCACTTTAGAGAATAATTAAGTACTTGTGTAAACAACAGGTATGTGCAGTATTTTCTCACCATCACACTGGATGATCTCCCCTCTTTTCTCAGTTGTTTCTCTATCACCATATTAAATTCTTCCACTTCACTGAAATAGTAAATGGAGAACATATTCACTGCTAGGTTAACAGAAATACTGTTAACGCTTAAAAAAAGGATACATTGGACATTGTGTAAAAACAGAGACCAGAGAGGAAGGCCTGCTCAGCATCCTGCAGAGACCAATTCTGAAGCCCAGCCAGGCAATATATGATGGCCTATCAATAGAAAATTGTTAATTGAAATATAGCATAAGGTATAATATACAGTAGGGTTCGAAAGGGCAGAAACATGCACAATACATTCAATATGCATTCAAGACTATTTAGCAAATCATGATCACTTTGGCTACGTTAACTTTCCAATGAAATGCATCACAATTGTTTTTAAAGTTAAAGAAATAAAAATTGATTCACATTTGATACTCACACTCTGATTGTCGTCCATCTTCGCTGGTCCTCTTATTCAGTAGGTGGCGTTGTCACTAAAAACCTAGGGTCCTAGAAATGAGGTCCTAGGACTGCGTTCCTGAAAATGCAGTCTCCGGTTTGGAGGCAGATGCTACTCGGTGTGAACGCACCTTAGATCTTTGAGTTCAGCTCATGAAAAATGGGGGCAAAAAAAAAAAGTGTTGTGTTTATAATCTTGTTCAGTATATATACATATATACATATACATATACATATATATATATATATATATATATATTTTTTTTTTTTTTTTTTTTTTTTTTAGCAAATAACACAGTATTCAAGTATATTTTACAAGACAATAAAATTCAGGGTTTTTTTAACTTTAAAATTTGTTTAATTTTAATTAATTTTGCAGAAAGAATTATGTTCCAATTCTCAGACAGTATCTATATACAGTATCTGCTGAATTTAATTACCAATAGTATTTGCTCCAACTGGACTGGCAGACCACTGAATTGCTTTATCCCTGCGCAAAGGTGCTGACAACACAGGCATGATTATTCAAATGTGTTCCACTCACACTTTGAGACAGCAATCCTGTAAATACAAAATGAGATCCATATAATCTCCCTAAGAGGCCATTTTCTCCACTGCACAGGGCTCGTCACTGTTTTAT
This sequence comes from Barbus barbus, assembly GCF_936440315.1. Taxonomy (NCBI): domain Eukaryota; kingdom Metazoa; phylum Chordata; class Actinopteri; order Cypriniformes; family Cyprinidae; genus Barbus; species Barbus barbus. The sequence continues at coordinate 24,049,368 of NC_136754.1, read as the reverse complement.
GCTCTCTACCACTGTGGTAAGCGAAAATTTAATTGACTGTCACAAAGGGCTAAAGGCAGGAGGAGCAAAGATACTTGAAATTTCTATTTCACCCTTCCTCATGACCTCAGAGATTTTAAATGCCTTTTGCTTAGAGTGCATTCGGTATGTCATTAAGAGCTTCTGAGGCTATATAACATTGTTTAAAAAATAGTTTTTGAATGCATTATTAAAGTGCACTTTTTTGTTAGGAATCAGACAGTTATTATATTATTATAGATTAAATTAAAACATTTTAATAGATTACATTTTTTACTTTTTTTTTTTTTTTTTTTAAATGAACCCTCTTCACAAACTGTGATCATGTATTTCCGCAGTTATTAAACATTGTAATTTAGTATTTTTTGTTGTTGTTGTTGTTTTTTTAGGATAATTAATTCTCTTCACAAACTGTGATAATGCATTTCCACCATTATTACACGTTGTAAAACTAGTTAATGTTGTTAAACCAGTTAATGTTGCTGCTTGAGTGTTTCTAATACATACATTGAGGGAGTGATGATGAATTTTAATCTTTTTCTCTTTTTGAAATTTATGAAAACACTTCTGTGATTTTTTTCTTTTGTAATTGGGGCAAATGAGAAAGCAAAAATATATTTTTTGTAGATTCTGTTTACCACTGTAGAACCCATCTATGATGACTTCCACTTCTGAGAACCCCGGAAATGTGGAAATTATTAATTTTGCAAAAGAATAAAATCATCTGAATGTCCTCGCATAATTCCCACTCTGATAATGCCCCCATACGAAGAATAGAAGGGAAATAGAATGACCTGCAGAATAGATGGAACTTCGAATGGCCACATGAAGTTGTATACTCCTTGGCTTGTGAAAAATAAGTCATTTTTGTGGTGTCCAGAATGTTTAAAAATCAGGAATTCTGAAAAGAGGGGACATTGTAACAAAAGGGGGATTGAAATATTTATAGATGACCTTCCTCTCTCAAATACATGGTGGCATCTATGTTAGAGAGTGCATATTCCTGAGAGGGGTGATGACATTCACTGTCTTCTTAGAGTACAGCTCTTCCTATGCAAACTGACTGCCCTCAAACTGACTCTTATTCTTATTCTTATTTAATAATTCAGGGGAGACTTTTGTGTTTTAGACGAAACAGGCTAAACTGAATGAGATCAGTTACATTCATTACATTTTCTACTGGTTCTGGAATATGAATTATTACTTGATAAAGCAGGTCAGATGATCATGCTATTGACTCCAACTTAATGTATAATCAGCGTCACCATTCTCAGTTCTTTAATTGTCCATTCTCATCTGTCTTCATTTCTCCTAAAGGAAAGGTTGAAAGGTGCTATGCATGCACTATAGAATAATCAAGTCAAGTCACCATTATTTATATAGCGCTTTTTACAATACAGAAATGTGTCAAAGCAGCTTTATAGTATTAAACAGAGAAATAGTGTGTCGAAACAGTGTGCTGTTCTCCTCTGGCCAGATGAAACCAGCAATTTAATTCTAGGCTGCAACAAAGTCAGATTGTGCAGAGGACTCATCTGGTTCCCATGGTCTTGTCCTGATGGCCATCTATGTGACTAGATCTTCAGAGGGGATCTGTCTCTGGGGCTCATCTAGTTGACATGGTCTCCGCTGACATTCAGGGCTGTAGAGGTCATCTCTAGGTGCTGATCTACCATCTGGTCTGGATACGGACTGGATCCGGGTGGCTGCAGTGACCATCTGATCTGGAAACAGTCTGGATCTGGTGGCAATGGTGACCTCGGAATAATAATGAAACAGACTAATTTTAGCATAGATGCCATTCTTATAACGATGTAACAAGTACATCGGGTGTTATGGGAAGTGTTCCCGGTTCCGGTTGACCTAATTAATAGCCTAACAATCCTTTAATGGATTTGAATTTTAGAAATGTGCTAGTGTTATGTGTCAGGCTAAAGAGATGGGTCTTTAATCTAGATTTAAACTGACAGAGTGTGTATGCCTCCCGAACAATGTTAGGTAGATTATTTCAGAGTTCGGGGGCTAAATAGGAAAAGGATCTGCCACCTGCAGTTTATTTTGATATTCTATGTATAATCAAATGGCCAGAGTTTTGAGATCATAGCTGTCACGAATCTGGTCTATGAACTTCCGTTTACTCACCACCAGAGGTCACTCCTCCATCACATTGACCTTCGCACCACACAGACTGTTACATATTACCCTGGACTGCATTTCCCATCATTCATTGCACTAAGTACACACAGCTGTCTCAATCATACGCTCACATCTGAGAACCATCTCACAATCACACACCCTTTATAAACCATGGACTTCTTTTCACAGATCGCCGTGTATTGTTCTGCGTCTGTGTTTCCTGGATTTACCCTTGTCTCACCGTTCGGACTCTGTTTGTACCTTATCTGGACTATTGCTCATGTTCCTGGATTACCCCTGTTGTCAAACCCTCTGGATTATGTTCGCCGATCAAAGACCCACGCTTGTCCTTTGGATTATTCTTGTATCTTGTCTGTGCCATACCTGTTTGCCGATGTTTTGACCCTGCTTGTTTTTTTTGACCACATCTTTGTCGTCAAAAAAGCTTGCAAATGGATCCACACGTCTCACATCTCGTTCGCTCGGTTACAATAGTGGGCAAGAAGGATTATAATGCAATAAGAGCTAGCTCAAATAATGAGGTGCTAAACTATTCAGAGATTTATAGATAATTAGCAAGATTTTAAAATGTACACCATATTTAATAGGGAGCCAGAGTTTTATAGATAATTAGCAAGATTTTAAAATGTACACCATATTTAATAGGGATCCAATGCAGTGTTGACAGAACCAGGCTAATATCGTCATACTTCTTGGTTCTAGTACCGGTTTTAGAACCAGCTGGAGTTTGTTTATTAAGCGCGCAGAGCAACCACCCAATAAAGCATTACCATAATCTAACCTTGAGGTCATGAACGCATGAATTAACGTTTCTGCAACCTATGTTCTCCATTTAGAGTCATAATGGTCATAATTTAGATACATTTCTGAGATGGGAAAAATGCAGTTTTACAAATGTTTGCTATCAAAAGATTGCTATCAAATAGCACACCTAGGTTCCTAACTAAAGACAAAGAATTGACAGAGCAGCCATCAAGTATTAGACAGGGTTCTAGTTTATTACATGTGGAAGTTTTTGGTCCTATAATTAACACCTCTGTTTTTTTTCTTTGTTTTTTTGCTTTTCTTCAGAATTTAACAGTAAGAAATTACTAGTCAGTCATTCAGTTTTTATATCCACTATGCAATACAAAATACCTCTAGTTTATTTTTTTCCTCCAACTGTGCTCCATTTTCCAATTTTCCAGGCTGCTCTCTTTAGGGCGCGAGTGTGCTCATTATATCACGGTGTCTGACTGTTTTCCTTAATCTTCCTTAAGCATAAAGACGCAACCATATCTAAAGTGCTAGAAAAGAGAGAGTCCATAGTTTCTTTTGCATAATCAAGTTGTTCTGAGCTATTGGATATGCTGAGGAATTGAGATAAATCAGGAAGATTATTTAGAAAGCCATGTTTCTAGCATCTGTGAAACTGCTTTTTTCCATCTCAAAAACATATCTAAATTGCGACTTATGCTCTCAACGTCAAATGCGGTAATGCTAATTCATGCGTTTATGACCTCAAGGTTAGACTATTATAATGCTTTATTGGGTGGTTGTTCTGCACGCTTGATCAACAAACTACAGTTGGTCCAAAATGCAGCAGCTAGAGTCCTTACTAGAACCAGGAAGTATGACCATATTAGTCCGGTTCTGTCAACACTGCACTGGCTCCCTATCAAGCATCGTATAGATTTTAAAATCTTGTTAGCTACTTATAAAGCCCTGAATGGCTTAGCTCCTCAGTACCTGAGCAAGCTCTTATCACATTATAGTCCTCCACGTCCACTGCGTTCTCAAAACTCTGGCCGTTTGATAATACCTAGAATATCCAAATCGACTGCGGGCGTGAGATCGTTTTCCTATTTAGCGCATAAACACTGGAACAATCTACCTAAAACTGTTCGGGAGCCAGACACACTGGCTGTGTCCAAATTCAGGGTCTGCATCCTCCTTAGGATCCTTCCTACCCGGTTGAAGGAGGAGGGATCCTCCGACGTCTGCAAAACCCGGAAGTTGGTGTTTGTGAATTTGGACAGCCTACCCTTCTTTCAGTTCCCTCCCTTACCCGTTGCTCATATCCTGTCGCCTAGCAACCGTGACAGCGCCAAGCAAGAAGCGGGAAAATGGACAAACAAAGAGTTATTCTCCTCATTTGAATTCTTTTGGAAGAAATAAAGCAATTAAATAAATTAAATACTTTCTTTGCTCGTTGTCGGAGAGTTTTTTATATCAGACTACAAGACAGTCACATCCAGGTAAGCCATTATAGCCTATTTTTATTTGTTTTTAAGTATTCTACTAATTTCTCCTACAAATTCATTGAGCCGAAGCATAAACTTTAGCTTGTTTTGTCAGAGAAACTCCTCTCCCACTCCGCTACCGCTCGCTTCGTCCGCCATTACGCTCTGCCGAAAAGAATTATGGGATAGGTAGGACGGGAAAGGATCCACCACACCCATCCTTCCAATTCGGGGAAAAGGAGGACGTATTTGTGGGCCGCATTTGAAGGATCCTACGAATTTGGACAGCCTTCGTCGCGGCGCTGTGACGTAACATCCTTCAAATGAGTACTCCGAAGGATGCAGACCCTGAATTTGGACACAGCCACTCTGTCAGTTTAAATTATGTTTTATTAACAAGGTTCGGGTGGAGCACGAATCAGTCTGGCCCAGGTGCAGCTCGTCAGCTAATCACCTTAACAAGCACATCAGGTGTATATATACAGCCAACTCACCTCTGTTCTGATGACAGTTTTCCAGCATCCCACCTCCACCCCAACTCCGCACACCAATCTAATTTCATCCCATTCTTGCGATGAGGGGGGAGTTTTCTGGGTTCGGGCTCTATCCCGAGCTCGGAGCCCTCCCTCCTGACAGCACGCCAAATATGCTTTCTAATTGTTCAATCATATTTTATGTTAGTGCGAACTCGTGAAATCTAGATTAAAGACACATTTCTTTAACCTGGCTTACACATAACACACTAATACGCTTCTGTTATTCAAATCCATTAAAGTATTGTTAGGCTGCATTAATTAGATCAACCGGAACCGGGAAAACTCCCCATAACACACAATGTACTCGTTACATCGTAAGAAGAATGGCATCAACGCTAATATTTGTCTGTTTTTTTCTCATTCTGTTTCTCAGTCCGTGTCCGGATCAGATGGTGGATCGGTGCCGGGAGATGATGTCTCCCTGATCGTCGGCGGAGGCTGGGACACCTGGATGAGACCCGGGGACATATCCCCAGTGAAGCCCTTGACTTAAATACAATACTGTGTGTGTGTGTGTGTGTGTGTATATATATATATATATATACATACAGTGCCCTCCAAAAGTATCCAGCCCTCCACCAGATCCAAAAGACAAAATTGCTCTGTTGGCTGTGGAGTCAAAACATTTACAAATATGATTAAAAGATGAATATGAGACAAAACTACAGAATGTCACATTTTATTCTTGGGTGATTAAACACAGATGTTTTACCAGTTAAGAAGTTTGGCACTTTTAGAGTTTCATCCCTCTATCTGATCAGATGTGAGCATAAGTATTGGAACAATTGCCTCACTGGTCTTTCTAAGTGATCAGCTGTGTCCTGTTGCATTAATTCTTCAGATATTAAAAGCAGGGAATGTGTCGTATCAGATATATCCATTACTTCTGCATTCTGAATCTTGCATTCGTTCATGACACACACAAACCAGGATGAAGATGAGGCAGCTGACTTTTAGAGAAAAGCAAGCAATTTGGATGCTAAAAGAAAAGAGGAAGTCAATTAGAGCTCTAGCAAAAAAAAAGGGCATGGAGAAATCAAGAGTTTGGAAACCACCAGCAACTAACAACCACATGATCAGCTGAGAAAACAACATTAGCTGATTACAGACAAATAATAAAAGCTGTGAAAATGAATCCTAAAAGATGTGTTTGCAAAATCACCAACAACTTCCAGAAAGCTGGGGTGATGCTCTGACAATCTACTGTCCTCAGGAGACTTTGACACAGAATTACAGATGCTACACAGCAAGATGCAAACCTCTGACCAGCACCAAAAATAGAAAGGCAAGATTAGAGTTTGCAAAAAAGCACAAAGGTGAGCCAGAAGAGTTTTGGAACTGTGTTTACGGACCGATGAGTCTTAAGCCCTATTCGCACGGGATTAGTATTATCTGGGGACCATGTGTGATTTTGAAATTACCCCCCACATCTGAATTTCGTGTGGTGCATTCACACAGGATAAGCGAAGCCTGTGATTTTATTCGAAATTACTGACTTCTGACATCCAGGTATCTTCCGGATACCTGGATGTCAAGGCTTTGAGAGTCCCGTTCTATGGTCCAATTAGATGGATAAAAAAAAAGAAACTAATATAGTTTTGTGCCCCGTGTCATTTACATTTCACCAGGTTAAAATAATCTCTCAAGCTTTATGCTTGATTTATTTGTAACACATTAAAACTTTTCAGCTTTCTCTTTCTGCAAATTGATACCATATTGACATATACTGACGAGTTTTCGGCTCAAGGTCTGCATTTAAAGTCACACCAGAGGTGTTCAGATGGGATTAGGACTTGGCCTTATGCAAACCAGTCAAGTTGTTCCACATGGACTCAATCAATCATTTCTTTTTGAACCTTGCGAATACACAGAGGCATTGTCAGGTTAGAATAGAAAAGGGTCCTGTCCAAACTGTTGCAAGTAGAAGCACTCAATTTCCTAGAATATCATTATATGCTTAAACATTAAACATTGTACTCATGGAAATTACTAAAGTAGTCAAACCTGTTCATTAGAAGGGGGTGACCCAATACTTTTGGCAATATAGTATATATATATATATATATATATTAGATTAGATTAGATTAGATTCAACTTTATTGTCATTGCACATGTAAGGTACAGGGCAACGAAATGCAGTTAGCATCTAACCAGAAGTGCAATAAGCAGAGGTACAGGATATACAGTGCCTACAATATGTTACATATGTACAGAAATATACAGATAAATATACAGTTTAAAATCAGCTCGTTATTATACCGCGGCAGCGGTCGCGGCAGTCGTCGTGTGAAGCCCTCTTAGTGTGAAGACCAAAGAGTGTAAAGACCATCGACTCTACCGTGCGACTCCACCGGGCAGGGACACCGGCAAGGGATAGTAGTAGCTTTTTATTTAATTTTTTCATTGATATGTTTATTATTGAAATGTTGTTGTTATATGCATGTGTTAATTTTATTTAATTTCTTTATTTTCTTAAATATGTGGGTAGATAGTATTTATAGAGTTGTAACTTTTTAGTTTTAGTTACTTTTTCTTATTTGTAAGTCGCTTTGGACAAAAGCGTCTGCTAAATGACAAAAGTAAAAGTAAGTAAGTAAAAGATAAGGCAGTAGTACTATGGACATAATTTACAAGTTTTTAAATACTATCAGTATGATATACAGATGGGTGATATGAACATACTATACAGATGGATTGTGCAGTAAATGTATGTACACTATGAGCAAAAACTATGAAAATAATTACAAATGGATATGAATAAACTATAAATTAAGATATATAAACACTAGTGCAATGAACATTGAAAGTGCATAGAAATAAAAATTTACAGTACATAGTACTCAGTGTAGATTGGTTGTTTTTTTGTTTTGTTTTTTTAATCGATTTAATGATGGTGAGGGGTGAAGAGTTTGTAGTGGTGTGTGAGGGGGGTATCATTGGGAACTATATATAATAAATATATGAATAATATATATATAATATATATGAATATATATATTATATTCATAATATATATTATTATATATACTATATAATAATATATATATATATATATATATATATATATATATATTATTATATTATAATATATATATTGAATATATATATTATATTCAATATATTATTATTATATATATATATTATATTCAATATATATTATTATATATACTATAATATATATGAATATATATATATATATTCATTATATATTAATCTTATACATTAAATAATAACTGTATGCATGATGAGTACTTAAAAGTGTATTAAAGATGGTTTCAATTGTACTACAGGTGGTAACTAAATAATTTTTTAAAGAGAAAGTATGTTAAAAACACATTTTAGTTCATAATCACGGTGTCCCAAAATAGCACAGTTGAGTACACTTTGATGTTCATAAGATTATTGTAAGAAGTACAAAATTAGTGCGAGAAAATAGAAAACATTATGGAAAAGTACATTATGGAAGTGTAATAAGTGTACTGAAATAAAGTGTATTTTACTTCCCTTTTTTCACCTGGGCTTCAAGCTCCAAAAATGATATAAAGGTAGAATAAAAGTATTGCAGGCCGTTGACTTTCATTGTACGGACAAAAACAGATACATTCTTCAAATATGTTATTTTTTTGTTTCACAGAAGACAGAAATAAGAGTTTAGAATGGCATGAGGGTGTGTAAAGGATGAAAGCATTTTCATATTTGGGCGAACTTCAATGGTGGATGGCAAGCCAGTGTAAAGGGTGCTGAATTCACCCAACTCTGTATATACAGTATATATTTTTTAATGATCTCTTTTTACGTTCCATAAAACAAAGGAGAGAGCAAAAATGACCGCAACTCATCAGAGACTATTTATTTCTAGCTATATGTTACTCAAGTGACACACTATTTCTCCATCTTTATATTACATAAGATTAGTATATTTGATAAATGACAGACTTATAATAAAGTTATATTCACTGGCACTCAAACATTTGGACGCATTTAACGGCAATTAAGTTTCTCATAATGTCACATTTATGACAGAACTAGTGAATACTTTGTTCTATGTATGAATTCCAATTTAGAATATTGTTTGCATTATTTCTAGTAAACAAGCCCACAAAATGCTTAATTAGGATGCATAGGGCTCAGGTACTCATGTAAATAGAACCTTTGCAGTCAAAGAGTTTCAGACTTCAGTCAAAGGCAGACAGTGACTATCAGCACAGTCGGGTAAATTAACTGAATGGCATACAGAAAGATTTTGGAAATACTCAGGAATCACTTTGCAATCGTTTGCAATCACATCACTCCACGGAGCATTGTAAATACACTGTTTTGGGATGCTTTGTGTGGTGTATACGTGACATATCTCCAGTGTTTCTGTGTTTAACTTATTGTGATGGGGAATAAAGTTTTGTACTACCAGCATCACCTTCATCATGGTCATTATCACTATCAAATGCATTAATACGTAGTAATATGCAAGTAATATGACAAAGACACCACATTCAAAAACAGTAGCCTTTTAAAGACCCTTAATCAAAATTGAAGTTTGGGAACTCGTACTGCATCTTTTGACTCTACGGGGAATGCCATCTGTGTGATCGATGTGTCTTACACATGACAATCTTACTGACCAATAACGTCACTACTTGTGTACCCGTGAGTACAAGAGGGTGCCTGTTGTAACGGCGGGACAAATCAGAATAATACCTTGTAACAAAGTTCGTAGGTCGGGAAGAAGGAGGCGGGAACCGGTAAACATTTAAGAATTTAATAACAAAAATAAACAAACACAAAAGTAAAGCGGCAGCCCCTCACGGACGACTGCCGCACACAAAACACAAAATAAAGTCCAGGTCTGGTCCTCTCTCGTCTTCCACTGTCGTCACTCCTCCTTTTATCCTTCCGGAGCTCCTCCGTGGGACTCGAGACCGGTGAGTGGCGCAGGTGTCACTCATCATTCACTCCACCGGCCTCGTTCCGCTCCCACGGCTCTCGGCCCCGCCCCACTCACTACTACATACCCCCATCACCCCTCGCAGGCCGGGGGGTACCCTCGAGACCTGGGGGTAAGGACAGACGAGGCGAGAGAAAAGGAGACGGAAGGATGAGGAGAGACAGCGAAGAGAGAGGGGAGAGAGGAAAAAAAAAATAATAATAATAATTCGGTCCGGTTCCCGGATACACTGCTGGTTGGTCCTCAACCAGCTGAGAGGCTCTCACTCGCGGTGCCATGCGATGGTACTGGACCTCTTTGGTGAGTGGCTCGACGCTCCGCCTGCTGGCAGACAGCGATGGCTCCTCTGGTCGAGGGTAGCCGGCAGCGAGTCCCCCACTCCCTGCTCCTCCCCAACATGGCGGATGGCAGCAGGGTACGGCCACATGGCAAATGGCGCCGACTCCTCTGCTCCCTCTCGGATGGCAGCCCTCCTCCTCGACCCAGGAGCACGGCAGCGAGCCTTCCGTCCCGCCTGTTGTTCCATCGCTCCAGTACCACCGCCGCCTCGGGCAACCAACGGCCGCCCCCGCTACTCCCTGCTGCCCGATATCCTCAGCACCGCGATCCCCCTCAGCAGCGAGGGCTCTCTGACAGCGTGTCCCTCCTTCCTCCCGGGTTTCGGCACCAATGTAACAAAGTTCGTAGGTCGGGAAGAAGGAGGCGGGAACCGGCAAACATTTAAGAATTTAATAACAAAAATAAACAAACACAAAAGTAAAGCGGCAGCCCCTCACGGACGACTGCCGCACACAAAACACAAAATAAAGTCCAGGCCTGGTCCTCCCTCGTCTTCCACTGTCGTCACTCCTCCTTTTATCCTTCCGGAGCTCCTCCGTGGGACTCGAGACCGGTGAGTGGTGCAGGTGTCGCTCATTATCATTCACTCCACCGGCCTCGTTCCGCTCCCACGGCTCTCGGCCCCGCCCCACTCACTACTACATACCTTATGAAAGAATTATCAGATAACATAACTCTATACTATGCATGATATCAAATTTATCCTTGTTTAGTCCACTATCTATTGGTGCACACCACATCCTCATAACATGCATTGTTTGCTTGTTATTATCAATCAGAATATTATGAGACACTGCCTGCCCACTCTGATCATGCAAATGAGCCAGCTTCCAAACAAAGAAACATTATCCCACCTGAAATTACATCTTTTTCATTGGTCAAGGCAAACTCAGGAGGTTTGACCTTGCCAGTAGTTAAAAGGGCAGTACTCAGTGACCCTCCCTTTTTTATAGTTCTGTTCAGGTGGTTAACTGACATTTTTTCCATAGCTTCATTCCCTGGTTTCTGTAACGGTTTCATTTATTCACTTTTACATCCGCTTTTCCCATGTATGTATGCATGATGTATTTGTTTTGTTCAGACTAGTCATGTGTTTGTGCTTTAGTTTAAAGGGGTGGTTGATTGCGATTTCACTTTTGTAACGTTAGTTAGTGTGTAGTAATGTTACTGTTTGAGCAAAAATAATATCTGCAAAGTTACGAAGCTGAAAGTTCAAGGCAAACGCAGATATCATCTTTTCTAGCAGTTTAAGGCCTACAAAAATCGGGTCATAGGGACTACAATGAGTTACTTCCTGGGTTTGTGACGTAACGAACCCAGATAAACCCCACCCCCGGGAACATGCAATGAAGGGGGCGAGGCCATGTTGTGCTGCTTTAGAGAGGAGGAAGATAAAACTAGGGGTGCAATGAGAAGCATTAAACATGGCCGGGCGTGTGGTTGCCGTGCTGTATTAAAGCTTTAATCAGAATAAAACCGTATATTAAAAGCTAACAGAAGCAATAGCATTTACAAATAACAGCATATCTAAAAGTATGAGACAACAACAAACAAACACACCATTAAAAGCCGTACTTGCACAGGTTCTGCACAATCCTCTTGACTAGTATCCTCTGCGTCTCAATCGGGCTCAAATTGATAAGCAATACTGACGACGCCATTGTTTAAAATACAACCCGGAGCACATGAGGGGCGGGATGTTCAGACTCGCACTAGAGGCGGTTTAGCCAATCACAACACACTGGACCAGCTAACCAATCTGAGCCCAATGCGTATTTTCTGCTTCATAAAACCAAGAAAAAATCGGACCGTTTCTCAGAGAAGGGACAGAGCGGTGTAGAATAAAGGTAAATTATGTGAAAAATAATGCGTTTTTAAAAAATGAAGAATGAACATTTGTTAGAATGCACCCCATAAACACAATCAAGCCTAGAAAAAAAAAAAAGGGCCCGGTATATCTCGACGTTGGACCTCACCAAATGTTACTGGCAGGTACCCCTCTCTGATAATGCCAAATCTAAGACTGCTTTTTCCACCTCTAGTGGGCACTGGCAGTACCGGATCCTTCCCTTCGGCCTTCACGGAGCACCAGCCACGTTCCAGCGGATGATGGACATCCTATTGCGGCCCCATCAGTCTTATGCCGCCGCTTACCTGGACGACGTGGTAATCCATTCCGAGGCATGGGAGGACCACCTGGACCGGTTACGGAGGGTGCTTTCGGAACTACGGAAGGCTGGGCTCACCGCCAACCCTCGCAAATGCCACCTTGCCCTCTCCGAGGCAAAGTACCTGGGTTTCCAGGTTGGTCGGGGGTTAATTCGACCGCAGGAGAAGAAGGTGGAGGCGGTACGGTCCACCCCAAGGCCCGAGACCAAAACCCAGGTACGAGTCTTTCTAGAGTTGGCGGGATATTATCGCTGCTTCATCCCTAACTTCTCCTCTTTAGCCGCCTCCCTGACAGACCTGAGCAGGAAGGGGCAGCCGGAGAAGGTACTGTGGACACCAGCAGCGGAGGAAGCCTTCCAGAAGGTGAAAGGGGCCCTCACCTCGGAACCAGTCCTCCGAGCCCCGGACTTTAGCTGCCCCTTCCTGCTGCAGAAGGATGCCTCCGACACAGGACTGGGAGCGGTCCTGTCACAGATCCAGGAAGGTGAGGAGCATCCTGTCATTTACATTAGCAGGAAGGTTATGCTCCTCCTCATCTACAGTTGAGCCTGCTGCGCCTTTCTCAGGTGTTCCCGGACTAACGGCATGACCCGGTCCCAAGGACCGAGAGAAACTACGCTGCGGTGGAGAAGGAGGCCCTGGCCGTCAAGTGGGCAGTCCTGGAGCTGCGATACTACCTCCTGGGCTGGAAGTTCACCCTGGTCACTGACCACGCACCCCTTCAGTGGATGGCCCGCGCCAAAGGACACCAATGCCAGGGTGACCCGATGGTTCCTCGCGCTCCAGGACTTCCACTTCGTTGTGCGTCATCGGGCTGGAGCCGCGGACGCCAACGCTGACGGCCTCTCTCGGATCTGGGCAGCTTTCACAGGTCTGTCAGGGGTCACTCCCCACCCACCCCATAAATTCCCCCTACTGCCTAATATTATCAACAGGACCAGGACGACGCTTGGGGGGGGGGGGGGTGATGAGCGTCCCGAAGGATCATCAGCGTCGCCCTGGAAACAAGCGAGGAACACCTGCACATCCTCATCACAGGCTGATCGGTCACAGCTGCGGCTCATCAGGCGGTGGCTAGATAAGCCACGCAAGCCCCACACACAGGGAGAGGACTCCATGAGACCAAGCACTAACTCGCCATCTCATTTCTCCCACAGACACCAGCGTGTGACCGACCAGCCCCACTTGATCAACAATTAAGGCTTTATTTGCAGCCAGTACTAACTCAGAAAATCAGCAAATTCTTTAATAAAGTCTGTGTGGTGCCCTGGTGGTTTGTATACAGTAGCGAGTACAAACGTCACAGGGGATTTATCACTAACACGTGTTTCTCTAGATAATGTTATTTGCAGCACCATAACTTCAAACGAGTTATACTTAAAGCCTGCCCTCTGAGAAATACTGAGAATATTGCTATAAATTGCTATAAACACCTACCCCTTTACCTTTTGGACGTGGCTCATTTTTATAGCTGTAATCTTGGGGGGTAGACTCATTTAAAGTAATGTATTCATCTGGTTTTAACCATGTTTCTGTCAAAAAGAGCAAATCTAGGTTAAGATCATTGATCAAATCATTTACAAAAAGTGTTTTTGTAGAAAGGTTTGTTGTTGTTGAACATTAATTAAATTGTTACTCTTAAATTGGTTTGGACGTTTTCTGTATTTTCTAGTTCGGTGAACAGACACAGTCTCTATAGTGTGATATCTAGGTGAAGTAGTCTCTATGTGCTGAGAATTAACTGACTTCTGTGATGTGAGGCGGCTAGCAGATGGTCGGTTTAGCCAGTCTGTCTGCTTCCTGACCTGGGCCCCAGTTAGTCAAGTACAAACTCTAAGACTATGTGCCATATTTCTAGAGAGAAGAGCGGCACCACCCCAGGAGGGATGAAGACCATCTCTTTTCAACAGGTCAGGTCTGCCCCAAAAACTTGTCCAATTGTCTGTGAAACCTATGTTATTCTGTGGGCACCACTTAGACATCCAGCCATTGAGTGATGACAGTCTGCTATGAATCTCATCACCCCGGTAAGCAGGGAGCGGACCAGAGCATATAACAGTGTCTGACATCGTACTTGCAAGTTCACACACCTCTTTAATATTATTTTTAGTGATCTTACTGAATTTACGTTAACATTAGCCAGCACTTTTAAATTTGCCAAGATGTCAGGCGCACTGGCTCCCGGTAAACATATGACTATGGGGAGGTGTGGCTTTGCAGCGTGATTATGCAGGGAGGGTGGGGATCTTGCTTTTAAAGCTAGCTTGCAATCGCTAGCCTTTCTGAAATTGCCTACCCTACCTTTAAGTCACTTCTCACTTTAGGTTCTCCCCACTCAGTGACGCACCCACTGAGAAACCTGATGAAAGTGCTCTAGTAATTGGCGATTCTATTGTACGGAACGTGAAAATAGAGACACCAGCCACTAAAGTCATATAATTATTCTGCGCAAACAAGGTGAGCACAGGTACTATGCAGATACATATTTGGCAGGCAGGACAGCCTATCGCAATGTTCGGACCGAACATTTTGATTGGACGAACATTTTATGGTCCTACATATAAATGTCTACATATAAATACATATAAATTTAGACCACTTAACTTACTGATTGCTATCGGGATGTGAAGAGACTTTCAATTAGCATAACAAAAAATGTTTTTGAACCAAATCACCTAACCTGCCTTTAATATGACTGCCATAGCCAGTTGCACTGGTGTATTCGTACACATGCTTCAGACACAGAGCACAGGGTGAAGATATCCCCATAGCATCAGCAACTCACATATCATCTCATTAGGATAGTGGGTTACATATCTGAGACGTTTTGTGGCTTTAGTCCATTTTTGTTAGTTTTGAGTTCATTTATCTGCTAGTTTGATCACAAAAGTCCACTAAATCCTTTTTACCAGATATATGTATTTACTATTTACAGTTAGGTCCATAGACTGTATATTTGTACACTGACACAATTTTCATAAATTTTGGTTCTGTATGCCACAAGAATAGAATTAAAATGAAAAAATCAAGATGAAATTGAAGTGCAGATTTTAAACTTTAAGTCAAGGGGTTGAACAAAAATATAACATATAAAGCTTAGTAATTATAATCGGGCAAATGTAATTTGGCAAATAAAATGTAATCATAAATAAAATATTCATTTTTTTATATTTTGTTGAGAATCCTTTGCAGGCAACGTCTGCCTTAAGTGTGGAACTCGTGGACATCACCAAAGACTGGGTTTCCTCCTTTGTGATGCTTTGCTAGGCCTTTACTGCAGTTGACTTCAGTTGTTGTTTGTTTGGGGTCTTTCTGCCTTTAGTTTTGTCTTCAGCAAGTGAAATGCATGCTCAATTGAGTTGAGATCAGGAGATTGACTTGGCCATTACAGAATAATCCACTTTTCCAAAAATCCAAAAACTCCTGGGTTGCTTTTGCTGTATGTTTTGGTTCATTTCCACTTGTACTATGTAGCACCGTCCAATCAGCTTTGCTGCATTTTGGCTGAATCTTGGCAGACAGTATATACCTATACACTTCAGAATTCTTCTGGCTGCTTCTGTCTTCTGTCACTTCATCACTAAACACCAGTAACCCAGTGCCACTGGAAGCCATGTATGCTCATGCTATCACGCTCCTCCACCATGTTTCACAGATGATGTTGTATGCTTTGGAGCATGAGTTGTTCCAAGCCTTCTCTATACATTTTTCTTCCTGTCATTCTGGTACAGGCTGATCTTAATTTCAGCTGTCCAAAGAATGCTTTTGCAGAAGTGGTCTGCCTTATATATATATATATATATATATATATATATATATATATATATATGTTCTTTGGTCTAAAATCTAATCTGACCTTGTTTGTACCTTGTGGTGAACCCTCTGTTTTTGCTCTCGTAAAGTCTTCTTTTGATTGTAGACTTTGACAGTGACACGTCTACCTCCTGGAGAGTGTTCTTCACTTGGCTGGATGTTGTGAAAGGGCTTTTCTTTAACATGGAGAGGATCCTCCGATCATCCACAACTGTTGTCCTCCGTGGACGTAAAGTTTACTGCATGATGTTGGATCACAGCAACAATGCATAGAATCCGTGTGTGACCTTCAAACCCATATTCATTATATAACTGTAACTTGAATATGTTTTGGTCAACAGTTAAAATAATAAAACTTGTGCCTGTGTCCAAATATATATAGACAACATTTATCTTTCCGGAAAAGCAGACCAAAAAAAGTATTTCTCATTTTGTATGAATTTATTTAGTGCATAACTGCATATGCAAAAATTGTTGAGTAAACTGGGCACTACTAGCATAATATTAATTTGTCTTTTGAACTTGTGAAATACTGCCACTTCTATTGTTATATTAATCAGCCTAGACCAGCAACATATTTAAACATATTTTACAGCGTATTTAAATTATTCAAATGATTATGACATAACAGTTATATACGATACATTATTACATTAATTATTTTACCCACCATTTCAGCAACTTAGAGATCAATAAAAAAAGAAAGATAAAAAATATTGGCAAATATTGACAAATAAAATATACAAATTAAACAAAGACTAATTCAGTATGTCAAAGTAATGCAAAGCAAGGAACGATATTTTTTCATCTTTATTGTTACCTTCATGGATCGACAGGTGGAAGCCCACTGTGTTGCAAAACATTTCTTTAAAATGACAATAAAAAGGATGTATTAGCTTGAATACATGGATATATTATAACTTTGTAACTAACATGTAATACTTGAAAAGAAAAGCAAAACATTATTAAAACAAATGTTAACAAATTGAGAAAAGTCATTTTTTATTTGATTTGTTCTACGTTATGTCCAATAATAATGCACAGAATTAGATTTGTGTGTCTTGGCAAGACACAAACAGTAATTCAGAGAGTTTGCCGCACTGAGACTTTCCTCCTCATCTTGTCCTGTACAGTTCACCACTGTCAGTAAGCACTTTAGTGACCAGTAGGGAAGCATTGATCTGTTTATATGAATAGAGGAGACCTGGAATATAGAGAGGGGGAAAAGTATACAAGTGAGAGAGAAAGAGACTGAAAGATTTAGCACACCGTAAGTGCTCTATTTTACAGCCATAATACTTTAAAAGCACACATATTTGGGTGGGTGTGTGGGGAGGTAGAACTAAACAAAGTGGCTTCAGCTGAAGTAAATAACACTATTGACTTTAACAGCTCATTGACGTCAGATGGAGTGGAAGTGACACTTTTTTTTATGTCTTCCACAATGAAAAGTCCCAGGAGACTTTATTGGTTGAATTTATTAATTCAAGAGTGGTTTATTCCTGGTTTGCCTGAATCACCTTATCTTCTTGGTTGTTTTGTGACCCAATAATCAAGTTTATGTCCCCATACTGGAGAATCGATTTCCAATGTGAAAGAGGAGTTAAAGGAACTGTGTTACCATCCCAGCATGTAACATTCAACACTTTTGTAAATATTCTACCAACAGTCAATGATGAGTGACCTCACTGCATGCTTTCGGAATTTCATTTTTATTTTAAATACTTTCAGCTGCTTCACATTCTTTTGATCTTCCTTTTGGCATACAGGAATTCCTTAGTTCACTTACATCAAAGGAATTTTTTTTACAAAATAAAATTTAAAATGAAAAAGAAAAGGTTTTCAAAGGAAGCAGTTTCATTGTTGTATCAAAACAAATGCTTAAATTTAGCATTATTATAATTATTTAATTCTTGCAATTTTGCATTATTATTGTGGTTAATCAGGTTTTTTTATTTATTACCATTTTTAATGCCAATTATCAGTTGTAAAATTTGAGTGAAACGTTTTGTTTTGATCTCTATGGATGTTTGTGCAAAACTTCCATATTTTTCAGTATGATTTTACATTTTATTTCAATCCATATGTTCACTATATATAAAATGATTAACTGCTGCCACATTCTTGAAATACTTTCCAGAGTGTCCCTTTCCAGGCAAAGGCTGATGACTAGGCTATCAAGGTAATAATGCAAGTAATGATTATCTCCATTACAGGAGGTCCTGTGAAGCCCCAAGCTATTTTCAAAGGATCTAGAGGAAGATGGGCTTGTCGATAAGGTGCCATAACTAGAAGTCTCAGCCATCTCTGTGTTACAGAGGGGACTTTAAAGATAAGTAGCATCCCTGACGATCTCTCATATAGGCCAACATGATTACTTCAGCCTCTCAGTGGACATGCTGACACCTAATCCCAACTTCATGGCCGTAGATTAGACGTGTCAGACCAGTATGAAAAATGAGGCACCAAAAACAGAGCCGGTTTGCTCTCTATGGAGAACGTTGAGCATTTATACAACACATGAGATGAGAGAGGAACTTTGGGCTGGAATATGTAGACGTGTATATGCCCTGGAGTGTTTCTACTCTAATGCTAATCAGCTCTGTGAAACACATGCATTCACATAGACTCACAGGAATCCGTTTAAGAACTCTGTCTCCATGGCAAAACTTTAGAGGGCAGATCAATATTACCAGTCTAGTGAAATCACCTCAGAGCAGTTACCCCACTTAAAACACAGCAGGGGGAAGCAAGATGTCTGGTCACACTCAATTTCTACATCAAGTGCCGATGTGCTTCCAAAAGGCTGGGAGGCCTGTGGTGAGGCTCTTTATTGAATGTCTGCTGACAAGATATCTAAATCACCTTTTGATCTTGGGTAATTATTTGTAATCAATAACAAAAATAATAACAACAAAATAATAATCAAATAAAAAAAGGTGTGGCTAACATACAGTATTCTGATGTGTTACCAAGCTCCTGATGAATAACGTATTTATTTATAATGCTATCCTTCAAAATTCCTATTTAAAGAAAAAGGGGACTAAGTCCTGGTCACACAGACAGGAAAGAGCTTAAATAGGTTAGATCACCCTCTGACATTATTATGAATTGTTAGGAGTCAACACACTCATTTCCAGGCAGACAAGGACAATTCAGTGATTTTTCTGTATGTGGAGTAGTAGAATAAAAAGTAAAATATTCTGCTTTTGAATGTAAGGAAGTAAAATTTTTCCCAAATGAAAATAGTAATACAGATAACTGAAAAATATCTGCCTACTTACTCAAAATAAGATATTTTTTTAAAAATGTTTTATGTTTTTCATGACATTTATTTTTTTGTCACAAATTGCTTATGTTCCTCTATAAGTAATTATTTGCATAAATTTAAATATTATAAATACAAAACTGCGTTAACAAACCAACACAGGTGTACCAGTACAAACCATCTGATCCCACGGAAAACCTCAGATATTCCAGATATTTTATTTCCTCTTCTTGTGTTGGCGGACAGAATTCTCATTACGCAGTCATGGGTTTTGCCCTGAGACTGTCTGCTCCAGATATAACAGTACCATTAAAGCCACCATTATATATATATATACAGTTGTGGTCAGAATTATTGAAACCCTTGGTAAATATGATCAAAGAAGACTGTGAAAATTAACCTGCTTTGTTAATCCTTTTGATCTTTTATTTAAAAAATTCACAAAAAGCTAACCTTTCATTGGATAATAAGAATTTAAAATGGGGGGAAATATCATTATGAAATAAATGTTTTTCTCAAACACACGTTGGACACAATTATTGCACCCCTAGAAATTCTTAAGAGTAAAATATCTCTGAAGTATACTCCCATTCATATTCACAATTTTGAGCACTCTAGGGTGATTATGAACATGAAATTATCCAGCCATGGCTTCCTGTTTCACAGAAATATAAATAGGAGGGAAAACAAAGCCCAAATTCCCTTAATCATCCATCACAATGAGAAAAAACAAAGAATATATTTCTGATGTGCAGCAAAAGATAATTGAGCTTCACAAATTAGTGAAGTGGCTTTAAGAAAAGAGCTAGAGCAGTGAAAATCCCCATTTCCACCATCAGGGCAATAATTAAGAATTTCCAATCAACAGAAAATGTAATGAAACTGCCTGGAAGAGGACGTGTGTCTATATCGTCCTAATGCACGGTGAGAAGGAGCGTTTGAGTGGCTAAAGACTCTTCAAGGATCACAGCTGGAGAATTGCAGAAAATAGTTGAGTCTCGGGGTCAGAAAACCTTAAAAAAAATTGTCAAACAGCCCCTACATCACCACATGTTGTTTGGGAGGATTTCAAGAAAAATTCTCCTCACTCATCCAAAAACAATCTCCAGCATATTCAGTTATCAGACAGGACTGGCACTTCAAATGGGACTGGCTTCTATGGTCAGATGAAACTAAAAAATGAGCTTTTTAGCAGCAAACACTCAAGATGGGTTTGGTGAACACAGGGATAAAAAGTACCCCATGTGTACAATGAAATATACTGCTGTATTTGTGATGTTGTGGACCTATATTTCTGCTGGAGGTCCTGGACATCTTGTTCAGACACATGGCATCATGGATTCTATCAAATACCAACAGATAAAAAATCAATAAGTGACTGATTCTATTAGAAATCTTATAATGGGCCATGTTTGGATCTTCCAACCGTACAATAATCCAAACACAAACCTCAAAAACAACACAAAAATGGGTCACTGAGCACAAAACCAAGCTTCTACTGGCCATTCCAGTCCTCTGACCTGAACCCTGTAGAAAATGAGTGAGATGAACTGAAGAGAAGAAGCACCAACATTGAGCTGTGAATCTGAAGGATCTGGAGTGATTCTGGATGAAGGAATGGTCTCTGATCTCTTGTCAGGTGTTCTCTAACCTCATCAGGCATTATAGGAGAACATTTAGAGCTGTTAAACTGGTGAATGGAGGTTTCAAAAAGTATTGAATAAAAAGGTGTCGTTAATTGTGACCAATGTGTATCAGAGAAAAACATTTATTTCATAATGATATTTCCCCCCATTTTAAATTCTTATTATCCAATGAAAGGTTAGCTTTTTGTGAATTTTTTAAATAAAAGATCAAAAGGATTAACAAAGCAGGTTAATTTTCACAGTCTTCTTTGATCATATTTACCAAGGGTTTCAATAATTCTGACCACAACTGTATATATATATATATATATATATATATATATATATATATATATATATATATATATATATATATATATATATGAAATACACGTGCACACTAATATGAAATCCATACCAATACATATTATGTTAGTAATGAATGCATATACACTTGT
The DNA here is from genome assembly GCF_936440315.1 of Barbus barbus. Classification (NCBI taxonomy): domain Eukaryota; kingdom Metazoa; phylum Chordata; class Actinopteri; order Cypriniformes; family Cyprinidae; genus Barbus; species Barbus barbus. The sequence continues at coordinate 24,027,821 of NC_136754.1, read as the reverse complement.
GAATAACTTGCGTATACATATAAACTTGACGCATGCATACATCTGTAGACTCTCGCTAATACATACAAACACGATCCATGCATATACACCCACAACAACACACGCACATACATATAAACTCGCTGCATGCAGACACACTTATACATACTCGCATATACATATAAACTCGATGCGCGCATATACACCTATAAACACTCGCAAGTACATATAAACTCGATGCGCGCATATACACCTATAAACACTCGCACATACATATAAACTCGATGCACGTATATACACCTATAAACACTCTCGTACATATAAACTCCATGCGCGCATATACACCTATAAACACTCGCACGTACATATAAACTCCATGCGCGCATATACACCTATAAACACTCGCATGTACATATAAACTCGATGCGCGCATTGTGACGGGTCTCCAGTACTCCCTACTATGGCCAGCCAGTGGGCGGGGCCAGGAGGACTCGTCAAGTGAATGATCTCCACCTGTTCTTCCTGTGATAAATGTTGGGGCTGTGTTGGCGTGGAGTGGCCTGCTCCTGGGTTCTTGTTTTGGTTTGTTTATTTATATTTCCTTATTAGTTATATTTTGTTTGGTCGGATGCTTTGATATCATGGTCCGACTGAAACATTGTTTCTGTTGATTTTATGTTTTATGTGTTTCTTTTACTTATGTTAATAAACCTTGAGCCTGTCATGACAAATATGGGGGCTCGTCCATTTTTTTGAGTAATATTTGTATTGTTTTTACAAATTCTTTGGAGGATTATTATTGGTTGGTTTGGTTTCTTAGTTTGTGGGAGCTCGACTTTGACTCTGGTAAGTGTCGCTTAATTGTTTGTATATTTGAGGAGAGATTATTTTGGATTATGCTTTTCCCTGGATAGGTTTAGCGAGGTATCCTTGATAGGATACTTTGATATTTTTTTTTTTTGTTTGTTTTGTTTGTACGGTGAAAGCAGTTAGAGCAGTCGTCTCGGGAACACGTCCATGTTTGGTAATGGTGACTTGTTAATCGGTCGCTATTGCAAACATTGGTTTACAGTGTATAAGAACCCACTGCAAGTAACTGTATGAAGACTAGGGTTGAGTTTAGGTAGCTTTAAAATTTAGTTAGAGGGAATTGTATTTTCCAGTTTTATTCTCCTCAAATATTTTTTCCAAGATTTAATAGCCTTCTGTTTGATTGAAAATGGCCTCAAAAATTTGTTAGTGCTCCGTCGGAAGACTTATTAAATAATTTTACTAGGGATCAACTAATAGAACTTGCAGGCCACTATGGAATTAATTTAGTAAGCCAAGATAAACGTCTTAAAGATAATGTTAAGTTATTGATAAAAACTGAATTAACTAAACGTGGAATTTTATTTTCTCAGTTTTCAGAGATTCAGTCCGATTTAGTTGATACATCTACAATGTCTCATTTAACGTTTGAGCAACAAAAACAGTTATTGTTAATTCAAAAGGAGATGAAAGAAAAAATGTTGGAAGTACAAAGTCATGTTGAGATGTCTAAACTTAAGTTTCAACAACAACAACTAGACGTTGAACGTTATCGTTTAGATTTAATAAGAGAGGGTAAAATGTTTTTGTCTGGAGGTGTAGAACATACTGTGGAACAGAGTATGGCTTCGTATAATTCTGATCTAGTGGCTAATATGAGGCTGATCCCTAGGTTTGATGAAAAAGATGTCGAGCGTTTCTTTTTGTTGTTTGAACGTGTGGCAGAGGCACGTAATTGGCCAGATGAAGATCGTACACTTATGTTGCAGTCCGTTTTTACAGGTAAAGCTCAAGAAGCGTATATGTGTCTTAGTGTAGAAGATGCTAAAGATTATTTGGTTGTTAAGAATGCTGTGTTGAAGGCTTACGAGTTGGTCCCAGAGGCCTATAGACAAAAGTTTAGATCTTGGAAAAAAACAAACACATGTTGAATTTGTTCACGATATTTCAGTTTATTTCAGTATATTTATCGCTGGCGTGACAACGTTACAAAATTTGAAGGAATTGATGTTGCTTGAACAGTTTAAAAACTCTGTTTCAGAACGCTTAGCAACGTACATTAATGAACGTAAACCTGATACGGTTAATGAGGCAGCCGTTATGGCTGACGAGTTTTTTCTGATCCATAAGACTTCTTTTGGCTACAGAAAGACTGAGGGAAATTTTTCGAAACAATCGTGGTATGACGCTAGTAAGTCTTCTAAATTGGTGCGTGCTTTACCTGATGGACAGGGTTATGTTTCTGTTGGAGAAAAAGAAAGATCAAACATGTGTAATTATTGCCACCATGATGGGTCATTGGAAGAGTGAGTGTCCATCTTTGAAAGTAAAAGACATTGCAAAAATGAAATCGAAGTCTTTACCTTCAGTTAAACCTGTAGCTTTTGTGGTGACTACCTCAGAAGTGCATAATATACAAAAGAGTTGCTCGTCACCCGGTTCAATTTTCTCTCCATTTGTTACGGACGGCTCTATGAGATTGGTTAATTCTACTGAGGCGGTATCAGTTAAAGTCCTTCGTGACACTGGATCAGCAGAAACTTTTGTTTTAGAGTCTGTCTTAGCCTTTTCAAATGACTCTTATACTGGAAACAATGTGTTGGTTAGAGGCATTGGTTTGAATGTGATGTCTGTTCCCATACATAAAATTGTTTTGCATTCTGATTTGATCCAGGGAGAGGTGGAGTTTGCAGTGCGCTCCTGTTTGCCTGTGGAAGGAGTGCAGGTAATCTTGGGAAATGATTTGGCTGGTGAACGAGTTTGGCGAAATGTTTCACCAAATTTGGTGGTAACACCTGACTTTTGAGACAGGTGTTGATAATTTTTGTTCAAGTGTTTTTCCGTCATGTGTGATAACACGTTCTATGACTAAAAAGCAACTTGATCCTAAATCTGAATTAAAAGGGGTGAGTACACCTCTAGAAGTTCCTTCCATCTTGTCTGTGTCACGAAATGATTTGATTAAAGAACAAAAAACTGACTCTACTCTCACAGAGTTGTTTGATCGAGTTGTTCCCTATGATACAATTGTTGATCTTCCTTCTGGATATTATCTGGAGGAAGATGTGTTGTATCGAAAGTGGGTGCCACATGGAGAATTTGTAATTGGTGATCCTGTAGAGCAAGTTGTAGTACCTCAGTCGCTCCGTCAGGTTGTTTTAAAAACGGCACATGATACATCTGGACATATGGGAGTGAAAAAAACATAAGTTGCTTTTGAAAAACTTCTTTTGGCCAAAACTGAAGCGTGATGTGTCTAAATACATCAAGTCTTGTCAAACGTGTCAGCTTACTGGTAAGCCAAACCAGTCTGTGAAACCAGCTCCTCTCTATCCAATTCCTGCTATTAGTCAACCATTTGAACATCTAATAGTGGATTGTGTCGGACCATTGCCAAAGTCAAAAGCGGGAAATGAATATTTGCTTACTCTGATGTGCCAAGTAACAAGGTATCCAGCTGTGTACCCGTTGCGTTCTCTAACTGCAAAGTTAGTTTTAAAAGCACTGACTCAGTTTATCTCAATTTTTGGAATACCTCGAATTATTCAGTCTGATCAAGGAAGTAATTTTACTTCCAATCTGTTCAGTCAGGTTCTGAAGCAGCTTCATATTCAACATAGTCTTTCCAGTGCTTATCATCCCCAGAGTCAGGGTGCACTGGAAAGATTTCACCAGACATTAAAATCTTTGTTAAGATCGTATTGTGTTCAGATGAGTAAAGACTGGGAAACTGGGTTACCTTGGTTAATGATGTCGGCCCGTGAAGCCGCTCAGGAAAGTACTGGATTTAGTCCGAACGACCTTTTTTTTGGTCATGATGTACGTGGTCTTTTATCTGTTTTGTCTGCGGATTGGAAAAAAAATTATCCACCTAAAAATGTTCTGGCATATGTAAGTGACGTCCGCAGGCGGATTTTTGAAGCATGCCAGCTGGCAAAGGAATCTTTGAGTAAAGCACAAGATCGAATGAAACGACTTTTCGATCGTCGTACAGAGTTGCGTTCGTTTCAGTCGGGTGATCAGGTCCTTGCTTTGATGCCTATTGTGGGTTCACCATTTCAGGCAAAATTTGCAGGTCCATATACTGTTGCTCGTCAAATTTCCGATCTTAATTATTTGATAAATACACCAGATCGAAAAAAGAAAACTCGAGTGTGTCATGTGAATTTGTTGAAACCTTTTTATGGTTCTGAAAATTCTGTAGACACCAAAGTAAATAAAACAGACACGATTGATGTACTTGACTCTTGTGTCATACCGGTTTTGCTTGCAGGTTTTTCCCATGTTGCTGGGGCGGAGTTGCCAACCACTTCAGTGTTGATAGGTGGGGGTCAGGATGAGATTGATCCTGGGGATTCTATTCTCCAGGGTCGGTTGCGAAATTCAGAAGCCTTGAATTCTTTGTATGATCGGTTTAGTCATTTAACAGAGGTGCAACGTACGGATTTGATTAACCTGATTTTTGAATACGTTACACTTTTTCCAGATACTCCGTCTTGCACAAAATTGATTGAGCATGATATCGATGTGGGCTCCTATTCAGCTCCTATTCGTCAGCGCTATTATAGAGTATCTGCGAACAAGAAAAAGCAACTAGAAAATGAAATTGACTATGTTGGAAAATGATATCATTGAACCTTCTTTTTCTAGTTGGGCATCTCCATCGTTGCTGGTGAATAAACCTGATGGTTCATTCAGGTTTTGTACTGATTATAGAAAAGTAAATGCGGTGACTAAACCTGATTCGTTTCCATTACCTCAAATTGAAGATTGTGTTGATCAAGTAGGAAACGCGAGATTTGTTAGTAAATTTGATTTACTAAAGGGTTACTGGCAAGTGCCTCTAACTGAAAGAGCTCGAGACGTTTCAGCTTTCGTTGTGCCATCAGGTTTATTTTCGTACAAGGTTATGAGTTTCGGGTTGCGAAATGCACCAGCAATGTTTCAGCGCTTGATGAATCGGGTTATTTCCGGGTTGAGGGGATGTGCTGTATATTTGGACGATGTAATCGTTTATAGTCAAACTTGGGATGAACACATAAGTCAAATTAGAGCACTATTTGATCAATTTTTGAAGGCCAATTTAACTGTTAATTTGTTGAAATGTGAGTTTGCGAAGGCCACAGTTGTTTATTTGGGGAACATGGTGGGGCAAGGCCAGGTGCGCCCTGTCCGGGCAAAAGAGGAAGTGATTGATAATTACCCTACTCCTACCACAAAGAAGGAACTTATGCGATTTCTTGGAATGGTAGGGTTTTATCGTTGTTTCTGTAGGAATTTGTCTACAGTGGTGGCCCCTTTGACAAATTTGTTACGGGCAGGAAGAGATTTTTGCTGGACTTTGGGTTGTCAACAAGCATTTGAGAAAGTAAAAATGCTTCTTACAGAGGGTCCTGTTTTGAAAGCTCCAAGGTTTGATCAGCCATTTCGCTTGCAAGTGGATGCCAGTAATGTGGGTGCTGGTGCCATTCTGTTACAAATTTCTGAAGAAGGCATTGATCAACCCAGTTGGTTTCTTTTCTAGGAAGTTTAATTGTTATCAACTTAATTATTCAGTGATTGAAAAGGAAGCTCTTGCCCTGATTTGGGCTTTGCAACACTTTGAGGTGTATGTGGGATCGACGGAGGGACCGTTGGTGGTTTTTACTGATCACAACCCTTTAGTTTTTCTTCACTCATTACAAGATCCTAATCAAAGATTAATGCGGTGGTGCTTGTTTTTGCAGGGATACCTGTTGGATATTCGCCACATTAAAGGCTCTGAAAATGTCACTGCGGATGCTTTGTCTCGTGTCTAAGTAGTTTAGGTGTGGTAAAGTGGTCTTATTTCTCGCTCTCTTTTCTCTGTTCTTTTCTTAATTTTGCTTTCTAGGCGCCGAGGTTGCTGAAAGGAGTTGGAGAGTTGGAGTTGGAGGATAGTCGAGAGCTGGACCGATACTTTCTACTTTGATTGCTGGGATTTCCTGAAGTTTTGGCTTGTTTTAAAGACTTTGGTCTTTTCTTTTAGGAGGGGGTGTGTGATGGGTCTCCGGTACTCCCTACTATGGCCGGCCAGTGGGCGGGACCAGGTGGCCTGCTCCTGGGTTCTTGTTTTGGTTTGTTTATTTAGATTTCCTTATTAGTTATATTTTGTTTGGTCGGATGCTTTGATATCATAGTCCGACTGAAACATGGTTTCTGTTGATTTTATGTTTTGTGTGTTTCTTTTACTTATGTTAATAAACCTTTTTCGTTGAAACCCAACCAACTTGACTTTGTCCTCCGCTAATTTGTCACAGCTTGAGCCTGTCGTGACAGCATATACACCTATAAACACTCGCACATACATATAAACTCGATGCGCGCATATACACCTATAAACACACGCACATACATATAAACTCGATGCGCGCATATACACCTATAAACACTCGCACGTACATAAACTCGATGCGCCGCATATACACCTATAAACACTCGCACATACATATAAACTCGAAGCGCATACACCTTTAAACACACGCACATATAGCGTATACATACAGTAAAGCGTTTTCCTCCCATAATAAATATGCTTAACCTGGCTTAATGCGTCAGTTTATGGGCATCGGAAGCAAAATAAATGTGGGTGGGTCCTCCACCAGAAAAAAAAAAATACTGGAGTATATTTTCTGTAGTCTGGTGCCTTTTAATTAACGCAGTGTCTATTTACACAAAGTGCAAATAGTCCGCCTTGTTGGCATCGGTTATTTACTTCTGCCCACTAACGTCACAAGATTACAAAAGACGGCTACATCTATGTATTTTCAGTGGCGTAAGAGGTAAAGCGTGTACCGTCGTGTTTTTGACGCGAGAGATCAGAGTTCTCGTCCACCTTTGGCTGAAATCGTTCTTTTCCCTTTTCACATCTCTTATTACATCGGAAAGGCATTTGTTTTCAATAAAAATAAAAATTAAGGAAATAATTGAAAAGTTTGAATAAAGTATCGGGTAGGATTAGGTGTATCTGAGCAGCAGGTGCGCTCAGACGCTTTAATTTGCTGTGTCGCAGGAGTGCAGCAGGAGCGAGCAACTAGTGAAAACACAGAATGGAGTTTCATTTATATGGACTCTGCATGAGCCAAGTGCAATAGATTTGAGGAAGCAGCAGTGTGGAATTCAAGGCTGTAGCTAAATTAAGTTTAATTTATTAGTGCATTCTTCATGTCATGTGGAATGGATTTGACTGACGGCGCTCTGAAAAGTGCACAGACATATTCGCTGAATTAGAGACGGTAAAAGAATCGGAATCAGAATCAGAATGAGCTTTATTTGCCAAGTATGTTTACACATACGAGGAATTTGTTTTAGAGTGAGGAAGAGATACAGAATAACATGAGGAAAGCGGGGAGAAAAAAAATAATTCACAGACTATGCTCGTATGCTCATATTTTTTCCAAAATCGCCAAGCTCAATAAAAACATTAATAAATCACACTATACTGTACATAGTTTTTATTAATAATGTGTTTACTGTGTTTGGCATTTTAAAAACACTGTCTTAACGCATTAAGCCAGGTTAAGCGTATTCCTTTTGGGAGGAAAATGCTTTACGCGTAATGAAACGCGTTACCTTCTTATTCTGGACTCATCTGCTTGTCTATATATCGTATGCTTTATTAATAATGTGTTTATTGATATTGGTCTATTAAAACACACTGTTTTAATGCATTAAGCCACATTAAGCATTTTCAAATGTCCCACCGGAAGTGCCGCTGCTTCCTTTTACACGTTTACACTGAAAAGTTCACGCACATCCACATATGAAATCACTTGTATATACATATATACACGTGTATGCGCGCATCGAGTTTATATGTATGTGCGAGTGTTTATAGGTGTATATGCGCGCATCGAGTTTATATGTATGTGCGAGTGTTTATAGGTGTATATGTGTGGTGATTAAAAAAAAAAAAAGGAAAATAATATTTGATAAATAAATGTGTAAAACGAAGGGACAAAATTTAAATACATTATGTTAGAGTAACACTGAACTGAAAACAAGTGAATGTATTTTTTGAATGCACTTTATAGGGTCTTATCTGTGATGATTAATGTTCCCTGCTCAGCCTTGAATGTTTCATTGATTGTGTAAGTAATCATTAGAAACATTGTTCTAACTTTAGCTTTTAGGGAATCACTCTTAAGATTAGATATTTATATGATTAATTGAGATTAATCAGAATGTCCAACTTATACCTTGTTAACGATACCTTATTAACGACTTGTCCAGCAAGCATTAAAATCAGCACGTTATCTCTTAACAATTTTGTTTATCTTATTCGCGGCCAACAATAAAACAAACCAAATAGTTAGTTATCAAGCTCATGAGCACAGGTAACGTTATCTTTTTGGCAAGTAGTTTCAAGACTTGGAAAATCACATAGCAACAGACATGATATTTCTTAATAGAATCAAAGTTTATTTCACTACTCTAACACAATACTAAGCTAAACAACACGGAACAAAAGTCGTAAACAAACACACACATTCGTTGCAATTAATTGTTTTGATCTGAAGAGAGTTTTAGGTTCTAATGCGCGTTTTCAACCTGAGGGAAATCACACATGCATGGAACTCTTCTATCTTTACTCTGAAAAGATAAATACAACCCGTTCAGCCAATTCAGGAGATTTTTGTCTTACTTTGCTTTCGGTTGAGTTCAGTCCTTTTTTCGGTTCCAGGAGTTTCTACTTCAACTTTTCTGCTTTCAGTTGAATTTCTTCCTTCCCGGCTCAGAAAAGATTGTGCGCTGATGGGCGGCTTGGTAGGTTGTTGTCACGAGAACACTCTTCAGTGGTTGGTTGGCCTCGTTCTGGCTTGATGATGCTCCCAGGAAGTTGGTTCAGTTTCGGAGACTTTTAGATGTTAAAGTTCTTTGGAAGCTTGAGTCTTGATCTCAGTTTACTGCTCAATCATGATGTTAAATGACTGAGAGCGTCGAGCAAGGAGCGCTGAGCTTAAGCTTTTCTTTTCAATTTCCAACAACAACCCAAGTGAGATACAGTTGGGTATCTGTTTTTAACGGGCCGATTTGGGATCTGCCCCCCGGGCGACTGACCCAATCGGATTCTTCCTGTGGGACGGAGCCCCGCCCTGCACGGCCCCTTTTCCGTGCATACATTATCTGTTCAGTTATTTATCACATGAAAACTTATTAACAGCAGATTGCTATTCGTATTGTAATCATGCATTGATGAGAACAAACAAATTTCATCCACACCAGCTTACTATTAATGAAATCAGCTTTCATCTGAAACCAAACACCTACGTATTTGATATGCACAAAAATAAATATATCCTTTGTATTCATTACGCGGTTAATGCATCGATTAAACGATCCTGAATTCCACATAAACACATCCAGCACGACCGCGGGACAGGCCGTGACCGGTGCTGAAGAAGAGTCCCCTAAACGCTGTACATATTATGGCACCATCCGTTCTGACCTACTGTTGAGAAACTGTGCAAATTTTAAGCAGACGTTATACTGCTCAAAAGCATGTCAAGCAGATCACTGGGCAGATCATAGGAGACAGTGTAGATTGTATTCAAAAATAAGTGTGAACCCTACCTCAGCTACCACAACACGGCAGTCAAACAAACCCTCTTGCGCTGGGCTTGTTGGAAAACAGTGCCTTGTGCAATGCTATCTTCAAGGGTTACTTGTAGAAGCATTATGGGACACCAGCTCCCAAGTGTGTATTGTTGGTGAGGTGTGGAAAAATAAGAACTTGCCTAATGTACGATTAAGAGATGTTTCAGAAGCAATCGATGCACCCGAAGAACTCCGCCTTGTAGCTGCAAATGGTCAGGATATACCTTTCATTGGATGGATGGAAGTCACTTTTGGATTTGCACCTGATGAAAGAAAGAACAGGGAACTCATCGTACCTATGTTAGTGATGAGAGGCGGACATCTGTATCATCCCATCATCGGGTACAACGTGATTGAGCAGGTAGCCAACAGGAACGGGTTAACCCAGCCACACAGCGAGACATTGGTGAACGCCATCCCCAACGTGGAAGGAGATAAGATAAGAGCATTTATCGAGAGAGTACAAGCAGAAACATTGTGTGAGTACATCCTCAAAACCACAAAGGAAAGAGTCTGTGTGCCTAAATACACCTCTGTTCAAGTTGAATGTAGAGTACAGACAGAATCCTACCTGGCCTGAGGGATTGGAGTTCTGTGAAACCCTTGTGAAGTTGCGACGACAGACCTCACCACATGTCATTGTCACCGTTCAAAACCCTACTGACCATGACATAATGTTGAATGGCAAGATGGTTATTGGTACAGTGCATCCAGTACAGGCTGTATACCCAGCCGCTGCTCTTGAAACACCCCGCTCTAAGACTGTAAGCATTAGTCAAACCATAAATGAAATTACCCAGAATCCCGAGCCAACATGGGACCCACCGTTAGACTTAAGCCATCTCAGTGAGTCAAGAAGACAAACGGTACAGCAGATGTTGAGAGAGGAAGCAGCTTCTTTTTCAAGATCCGATGACGACATTGGCTGTATAGAAGGATTGCAGTTGAACATCTTGCTGAAAGACACTACCCCCCCGTCACCCGTACTTACCAGTCAGTACCTCGCCCCCTGTATGAAGAGATGAAAGACTACCTACACTATCTCATTGCCCAGGGATGGGTTCAGAAGTCAAACTCGCCGTATTCCTCACCTGTAGTTTGTGTCCGCAAAAAGGATGGTAGTTTACGGTTGTGTATCGACTACTGGGAATTGAATCAGAAGACAAATCCAGACCGACAGCCCATTCCATGCGTTGAAGACATCATGGACAGTCTTGGAGGAAACACCTGGCTCTCGTTACTCGACCAAGTGAAAGCATATCACCAGGATTTCATGACCAAAGAGAGTAGACCCATGACGGCTTTCGTGACACCATGGGGACTCTACGAGTAGATCCATATCCCTTTTGGTCTAATGAACACTCCCTCAGCTTTCCAACGCTGCATGGAAGAGTGCTTGGAAGATCTCAGAGACAACTGCTGTGTCCCCTACCTTGACGACACACTAGTGTTCAGTAAATCCTTCAAAGACCATGTCAATGATGTGCGAAAAGTCCTACAGCATCTGAGGCAATATGGAATTAAACGCAAGCCTAGCAAATGTGAGGTGTTTAAACGGGAAGTACGTTACTTGGGAAGGATTGTGTCTGCGGAGGGCAGTAAAATGGATCCTGCGGACACGGCAGCCGTAAGAGCCCTGAAAGAGAAAAGACCCAGCACGGTGGGACAGCTGAGAGCTGTACTTGGCCTGTTGAGTTATTATAGGCAGTATATTCAAGACTTCTCCAAGATTGCGGGGCCTCTCTACGACTTGCTGAAAGGAGCAGCTGAAACTAAGGAAGAGGGACATAATGGAGCTGCAAGTAAATGGATAAAGAGCAAAAAAAAAGGAGTACCTTCTCAGAAGCCCATTCTATGGTTGGAACAGCATCAGCAGAGGTTGGAGAAATTAATAGACTGCTTGGCAGAACCTCCAATCCTGGGATTTCCTGATTTTTCAAAGCCGTTCATACTCCACACGGACACCTCAAACCTGGGACTTGGTGCTTTTCTGTACCAAAGGCAAGAGGGGAAACTTAGAGTCATTGCATATGGATCTCGCACACTGACAGCCGCTGAACGAAACTACCATCTTCATTCAGGGAAACTGGAGTTTCTAGCGTTGAAGTGGTCGGTCACAGAGAAGTTTCGCGATTACCTGTATTACGCATCCACCTTCAGCGTATATAGCGACAATAACCCGCTAACCTACGTACTAACTAGTGCCAAACTCAACGCGACTGGAAGCAGATGGGTGGCAGAGCTCGTGGACTTCCACTTCACAATTAAATACCGCCCTGGAAAAGACAACATTGATGCGGACAGTTTATCCCATATGCCATTGGACATCGAAACAATGATGGAGCAGTGAACGGAGGAACTCACGTCTGATTGTGTGGAGGCAACCGTGCAGGCAATAGAAGCGCAAGATCTGATCATGTCATGGACAGCCATGACCTCACTTCATAACCCAACAGAGAGTGCAGAGTCAAGTGAGACCTACTCTAGTGATGACATACGACAAGCACAGAGAGAAGACACCTACATTGGGCCAGTAATATAATGTAAGTTGGCTGGTGAAAAACCCTCCAAACACCTACTGGAAACTTTAAGTACACAGAGTAAGAGCTTGCTGCGCCACTGGGACAAGCTTTCCTTAGGAGAGAATGGAATCCTTCGCAGGAAAACAGCTACCCGAACTCAGCTTGTGCTGCCAGAAAGATACAAACAACGTGTCTTGCAGGAGTTACATAGTAAAATGGGGCCTCAAAGTGTGGAAAGGACCATGTCCTTAGTGGGAGAAAGGTTCTTCTGGACAAAAATGCAGGGAGAAATTGAATATTTTGTGACCAAGTGTTGTACCTGTTTGAAACAGAAGAAGCCAAGTAAAGAAACTAGAGCACCACTTATGAATGTTGTCACCACCCAGCCATTTGAGCTCGTTTCTATTGACTTTTTGCACCTCGACAAGAGCAAAGGAGGGTATGAATATATCCTGGTGATAGTTGATCACTTTACAAGGTTTGCACAAGCTTACGCCACCACATCGAAATCTGCTAAAACCGTTGCTGAACGAATCTTCAATGACTATGCACAGAAAATTGGATTTCCCAAAAGGATTCATCATGACTAGGGAGCCGAGTTCGAAAATCAGTTGCTTTCTCAGCTAAAGAAGAATTGTGGAACAGCAGGATTGCGAACAACACCATACCACCCACAAGGGAATGGGCAGGTGGAATGTTTCAATCGGACGTTGCTCCAGATGTTAAAGACCTTGACGGAAACATAGAAGTCTAACTGGAAGGAATCGTTAAACAAATTTATCTTTGCCTACAACAGTACCCGATGTGAAGTAACTGGATTTGGGCGTTCACCAAGAGTACCTGTAGACTTGCTTTTTGGATTGGCACCAGAGGGAGGGACTGAGGACCACAAGGAATATGTAAAGAGATGGAATCAAGGAATGCGGGAAGCATATGAGATTGCCAAAGAAAACTGCAAAAAGGTGGCTGAGAGAAACAAAAGGAACCACAAAGGAAAAGTAAGGAGCTCTGTGTTGCACCCTGGAGATCGTGTTCTGGTGAGGAACCTCACACCTAGAGGAGGCACAGGGAAGCTGCAGAATCATTGGGAGGACACGATACACACAGTTGTTCGCCGAGTGGGAGAAGAAGGCCCTGTCTACGAAGTGAAACCAGAACGAGGGAAAGGGAGATCAAGGGTCCTACACCGGAATCTCCTGTTACCATGCGATTACCTACCACTAGAATTGGAAGTCCAACCACAGCCAAGAGTGAAGAGGAGAACATGGGGGCCCAACCTCCATGGAAAGGCATGATCCTAGCTCAGAGGAAGAAGATGAAGAACGTGGCTACTATTACTTACCTATGGTCCAGCATCAGCAACCTGTGGGAGGAAACAATGAATTGGAAGACAAAAACCTACCTGTAGTTCAGCATCAGCAACCTGTGGTAGGAAACAATGAATTGGAAAATGAAAACCTACCTGTAGTCCAGCATCAGCAACCTGTGGCGAGAAATGAAAGACTAGAGGCAACAAACTTACCACTTGTTCAGCCTTGCGAAGTGGAAAAGGAAAGAAATAAGCGAGAAAGTGTGAGGGTGGAGGAACAACCTGCAACTGATGTCATAGCAAATGGACATGTAGCCCCGAGAGAAGTTAATGATGAAGGAGAACAGGGGTGCAGATGGCCTAGGAGAGAGAGGAGACCACCAAAGACGTTCACCTATGATTACCTTGGTACTCCAGCATGCTATGGGGTAGAGCATTTAAACCCAGGAACTTTTGTGCCCACTCAATATGGGATGCAGAACTTGACTCAGTGGGCTACCCCAGTACCACCATATCAACCAGTATATTTATACACATATAAAGATTTATATGCATACTGAAGAGAATTAATTAAAAGGTGAAAAGGAAGTGTCCATAAGGAAGACAAGAGACTATGCACTTTCCAAATAGACCTTTATTGGTGAACTGTAGAGACAGTAACACACAGTACATACACAATTTAGAACATTTGGATAATACCTCAACTGTGAAGAAAAAAAAAAAAAGGGTGTAATGTCGAGGCGACATTTATTTTGAAGGGGAGAGTGTGGTGATTAAAAAAATAAATAAAAATAAAATGGAAAATAATAATTAATAAATAAATGTGTAAAATGAAGGAAAAAAAAATAAATAAATTATGTTAGAGTAACACTGAACTGAAAACAAGTGAATGTATTTTTTGAATGCACTTTATAGGGTCTTATCTGTGACGATTAATGTTCCCTGCTCAGCCTTGAATGTTTCATTGATTGCTTGATTGTTCTTCCCTGGGAAGTGTTCACCTGTTTGGGGAGGGGGCGCGCTGCTCAGAAAATACAGAGACTCTGATGGTGAAGCAGCAGCTCCGTGTCGTGTGTTTTATTAAGTATTCACATCTCCCCTCATCAGGCGGTGAGGGCGCTACATATGCGAGCATCGAGTTTATATGTATATGCGTGTCTGCATGCAGCGAGTTTATATGTATGTGCGTGTGTTGTTGTGGGTGTATATGCATGGATCGTGTTTGCATGTAGCAGCGAGAGTCTACAGGTGTATGCATGCGTCAAGTTTATATTTATACGCAAGTTATTCACAAGTGTATATGCATTCATTACTAACATAATATGTATTGGTATGGATTTCATATTAGTGTACACGTGTATTTCATATATATATATATTGAACATCCAATAGTATACATGTATATGTGAGTAATTTATAAATGTATATGCACTTGTTTTATGTATGTATTGATAAGCGAAGTTTGATTTAAATCCTACGTGGCGCCTCATAGGGCTAAATAAACGCACAATAAATAAATACAAACATACACACATACATACACTGAACAAAATTATAAACGCAACACTTTTGTTTTTGCCCCCGTTTTTCATGAGCTGAACTCAAAGATCTAAGACTTTTTCTATGTACACCAAAGGCCTACTTTTCTCAAATATTGTTCACAAATCTGTCTAAATCTGTGTTAGTGAGCACTTCTCCTTTTGCTGAGATAATCCATCCACCTCACAGGTGTGGCATATCAAGATGCTGATTAGACAACATGATTATTGCACAGGTGTGCCTTAGGCTGGCCACAATAAAAGGCCACTCTAAAATGTGCAGTTTTATCACACAGCACAAAGCCACAGATGTCGCAAGTTTTGAGGAAGCGTGCAATTGGCATGCTGACTGCAGGAATGTCCACCAGAGCTGTTGCCCGTGAATTGAATGTTCATTTCTCTACCATAAGCCGTCTCCAAAGGCATTTCAGAGAATTTGGCAGTACATCCAACCGGCCTCACAACCGCAGACCACGTGTAACCACACCAGCCCAGGACCTCCACATCCAGCATCTTCACCTCCAAGATCGTCTGAGACCAGCCACCCGGAGAGCTGCTGCAACAATTGGTTTGCATAACCAAAGAATTTCTGCACAAACTGTCAGAAACCGTCTCAGGGAAGCTCATCTGCATGCTCCTCATCGGGGTCTCAGCGAAGGTTATTTTCGTAAACGAAAACTGAAACTAATACTAAAACTATTGGTCAAAACATTTTTTCGTAAACTGAAATAAAATTAAAATGTCTAAATAAATGAAAAAACATTTCTTCTTAATATGTACGTTCATAGAGGGAGAGACGGGACATACAGTAGCGTGCACCGGTGGTGCTGTGCACAAGATCTAACAAATGAGATGCATTGAAAACACAGATTGACTAAAATAAAGTTTACAGAGTTTCAATGCCTATTGCAAAGAACATGCCTGCATCCCAGTGTGCACACTGTCCATGCTAAATTCTATGTGATATTAGTCCTTTTTAATACTATTTAAGGCAGATAGGGTGGATAGTATGCACATTGGGATGCAGGGCATGTTTCCTCAAATCCAGCACTGGCCATTGTCCTGCAGAATTTAACTCCAACCCTGATAAAAACTCAACTGCCTGATACTGTCTAGTAACTCTGAAAACCTTGATTAGCTTGTTGTTTGTAAACTATTGGCATATTAAACAAGATTACTATATGAATGAATATGAACATGGATATGAATTAATAAATTGTATACATGGTGCATATTTTTGTTTTTTGTTGAATTGTAAAGAATTATTTTATTTTCATTATTAAGAGGTCTGCACAAGAGTTAACTGTAAACTGCAAACATTCAACTTTGCTAAAATTAAATGTCTTGGTTTGGTCTACACTGGAAGTGTTCTATTAACTCTGTTAAACTATAATTACTAAAACTAAAACTGAAACTAAAATATATAAAAACTAAATAGAAATGTGTTCACAAAATAAAAACTAAACTAAAACTAACAAAACCATTAATGAAACTAACTAAAACTACACTGAAATATGAAATTTGAAAACTATGTTAAAATAAAAACTAATTTAAAATTTCAAAACTATAATATCCTTGGTCTCGACCTGACTGCAGTTCGTCTTCATAACCCACTTGAGAGGGCAAAATGCTCACAGTTGACTTTGGAGAGGTGTTCTCTTCATGGATGAATCCTGGTTTTCACTGTACAGGGCAGATGGCAGACAGCGTGTACGGCATCGTGTGGGTGAGCGGTTTGCTGATGTCAACGTTGTGGATCGAGTGGCCCATGGTGGCGGTGGGGTTATGGTATGGGCAGGCGTATGTTATGGACAACGAACACAGATGCATTTTATTGATGGCATTTTGAATGCACAGAGATACCGCGACAAGAACCTGAGGCCCATTGTTGTGCCATTCATTCACGACCATCACCTCATGTTGCAGCATGATAATGCACGGCCCCATGTTGCAAGGATCTGTACACAAT
Source organism: Barbus barbus (assembly GCF_936440315.1). Classification (NCBI taxonomy): domain Eukaryota; kingdom Metazoa; phylum Chordata; class Actinopteri; order Cypriniformes; family Cyprinidae; genus Barbus; species Barbus barbus. The sequence continues at coordinate 24,010,859 of NC_136754.1, read as the reverse complement.
TCCTGGAAGCTGAAAACATCCCAGTTTTTGCATGGCCAGCATACTCACCGGACATGTCACCCATTGAGCATGTTTGGGATGCTCTGGATCGGCATATACGACAGCGTGTTCCAGTTCCTGCCAATATCCAGCAACTTCGCACAGCCATTGAAGAGGAGTGGACAACCTGATCAACTCTATGCGAAGGAGATGTGTTGCACTGCGTGAGGAAAATGGTGGTCACACCAGATACTGACTGGCTTTCGGACCCCCCACCAGTACAGTAAACTGCGCATTTTAGAGTGGCCTTTTATTGTGGCCAGCCAAACAATAATCATGTTGTCTAATCAGCATCTTGATATGCCATACCTGTGAAGTGGAGGGATTGTCTCGGCAAAGGAGAAGTGCTCACTAACACAGATTTAGACAGATTTGTGAACAATATTTGAGAGAAATAGGCCTTTTGTGTACATAGAAAAAGTCTTCTTTGAGTTCAACTCATGAAAAATGGGGGCAAAAACAAAATTGTTGCATTTATAATTTTGTTCAGTGTATATAACTTGTGCTTTATTTTATACTACATAAGGTATGGACTTAACATGGGTTAAAATAGTGTCATTTACTCAACCATATGTCATTTCAAACCCATAAGACCCAAATAACCAAAAATTTGGAGGTCCAAAGGGTCATGAAGGTGTTGTAAAACGTTATGAATTGAGCAGTTTAAATCTTAAATCTTAAAGTCTTGTGGAGATACAATCACTTTATATAAGGAAAAAATGTAATTTATGTTTTTATTCACATCTTACCAATGATTGACAGACAAACACATTGACATAGAACACATCACATATGGTAAAAACAAGGGCTCCGCTGAGTTTGCTTGAATAAAAGCATGTAAAACAATCATATCTCTTTATAAGACTTAACAGCTTGATCAAACAGCTTCTTTCATATGGATTCATTTTAAAGGTGACCTATTACGCCCCTTTTTACAAGATGTAAAATAAGTCTCTGATGTCCCCAGATAGTATATGTAAAGTTTTAGCTCAAAATAACAAACAGATACATTTTTTCATAGTTTGTTAAAATTGCCACTTTTAGTGAAGTGACATACTGCCAAGTATGGTGACCCATACTCGGAAATTCGTGCTCTGCATTTAACCCATCCAACGTGCACACACACAGCAGTGAACACACACACACCGTGAACACACACCCGGAGCAGTGGGTGTAAAATTGCCACTTTTAGGGTATGAGCCAAAACGCTCAGTTTTTGTGTTTGTCCCTTTAAATGCAAATGAGCTGGTGCTCCCAACCCCCTTTAGAAGAGGGCGGAGCTTCAAGAGATCAAGCTCTGGCATACAAATAATCATCCCACTATTAGCACAAGCCTCATTGGCTCAGATGAAGGGAGTGTATGGAGACTCCTATATTCATTGGTGCATCCCAATACATCGTTCTTTGGCACTGACATTTTATATCTCCAGCAGCTACAGCAAGAAAACAGTAATGGTGGACTGCTGCTTCTAACTCAGGGCTGTCTATGCTAATAGGGCAGTTACAAATGGGCGGAACCTTTTCCCTACGATGATGTTGGAATCGCTTGTTCAGACTGAGAGAGTGTTTATGATTTATTGGGATTATAAAAAATGAGTGGGTGGATTTTTGCTATTATATACTGGTTGTTTTCACACACTGCAGCCACACACAGGTGTTCAAACAACTTATAAAAGTGATTTTTGCATAATAGGTCCCTTTTAAGGCGCCTTTATGACCTTTTAGATCTTCTGTAAGTTTGGTCATCCAGTTCTTTGCCATTGTCGCCTTTTGGTTTGCTTAGTTGGGGACACTTTATTTTTGGCAATATTGTCAACTTGATTGCACAGGCACAATTTGAAAAAAACTGAACTGAGCTGGACAATGACAGCACTGAATAAACTGACTTTAACTGGAAAACCGACTGTTTAATATTGTCCTCTTTTTAGAGCTGCTTTACAGCAGAATTTAAATTTGTTTGCATTATTGAAACGCTACTTTCTTGTTTAACACTAAAGCTTTGGCATAATCTGTATTGTATAAGCCTCTATATAAATAAAGGTGACTTGACTTGATTATCTGGATAAATACAGGGACAGAAACCTCTCAGCTTTCCTTTAAAATATCTTAATTTGTGTTTTGAAGATTGACTTCATGGGTCTTGTGGGTTTGAAATGACAGAAGAGGCAGTAAATTACAGAATTTTCATTTTTGGGTGAACTTTCATTTAAGGCTAGGTTTAGGGTTGGGTTGGTTATACCTACTTATTACACAGGAATTATTTTTATTTTTATTAGTACATTGTATGTGTAAAGAATTTTAACACTCCAAACATTCAAAGAAATTCACATACTTTCATTACAATAAAGCTTCCGAATGGTATAAACTTTACAGGACATGCAAATGCACAGAAAACTGTCTTGAAAAGACCAAATGATTATTTCCAAGCCTGGATTCAATTACAAAGCTTATAAGGTGAAGCAGTGGCGATGATAATGTGCTTAAAAATACAATCCATGTGTGTCGAGTGAATTTCTTATCATGCTTATGTGCCATATTGAGGCTTTGTGTGACATTTCAGAATGATGAGATTTTTGTCAATGCAAAGGCCATGAATCAGAAAACAGGCAGATTCAAGCTGATCTGCACATAGCCTGTAGGTTAAGAGAAGATGACAGGTAATCCAATCTGGCAACACTGGGTGGGTCCGACACACAGATGTACAAACAGCCTGAATGTGTGAACAGGTGATAAACCTGAATTATGGTTTATATGCTTTCAGCATTTATCCTGCCAAAAAAATGGCCTTAAACATGCATGGGTTTTAATCTGATTTATTCTGTGATCAATATATTTGATTTCATACCTCCAGCCAGATGAACAGGCTTTTTGAGAAAACTCTGATTTAAAAAAAACATTCTCTTTGGCAGATAATGGCAAATAATATTCATACATCGGCACAACAAGAGTAAAGCTGCGCTAAAGTGACTGGCGACTGACGTGGTGTGAATGTGTGAAGATAGATGTGTGCATGTAGATAGAGCCTGTGGCTGTACAGGATCAGCTTGGTAATGCAGGCTGGATTACTGATGTTTTTAATTATATGAAGATACACATCTCCAGTAGAAAATAAAAGAGCCAACACTGAACCCAGTTCACTTGGGAGCTTTAGAAGGAATGGATGTGTGGTGAGAGACCGGTTTGGGTGGGAATCAACACTTCCTATCTTTAATATTTGATAATAAGAATCAGGATAGCATTATTTTTGCATCAAAGTGACCCATGCCTGTTCTGCAATGTAAAAGCATTGTTTAATGTTTACCTTTTGAATTTAGTGTTGAAAGACAGACTGAAAACAGGAAACGGTAGTTGATGGTAGATTTAATTCGCAATCATTCAGCTTGTATATGTGACACAAAACCCATCTGGTGCACAAGGAAACATGCTCAGAATTTCTTTCTGACTATTATGTATGCTGGCTGTTGGTCTCACATCTATCAGGATCAGCATGTACTTTCAGCATAGGAAATGTGGTTGTGGTGTCTTGCGAAAACAGTGTTGCCCTTTCTCTATGAGACTATACATCCATTCTCTCTCAGGGAATGCACTTATGAAAGATCAATAAATACTTCAGTACAGGGTTATTGCAGATGTAAGTAATACATACAATACAAAGTTTTATCATGAATGAGCATTCATAATTCTCTCTATTGCTTTTTGACATTTAAGAGTGAACTAGATCGTTAATAAATTATTTAACAAAAGTTTGTTTTTTATTCACAGATATAGGCCTACTGTCAATTCACTCAAGAGCTTTTATAAAGAAATGTTTGTTATTATATTAGGATTGGTAGTATATCCTCTCACTGAATGATTTTAAAATCTCATGGACTAATGGACATAATACTAATAAACAGATTTTTGATTTCTCAAATTGTTTCAGAAATACAAGCCAATTTAATGCTTGGGCATAGTCCATATTGAATATTATTTTAATAAACAAAAAATATTGTTGTACAATATAGGGGTAAAATATAGTAGTTGATTTATGTAATATAATTAGAGTAAGGGAAGGATTCGGGGTGAAATATTCTCAGACATCTTAAAGGGATAACCAAAAATAAAATAAATAAATAAATGTGTTGTGATTTTACTCACACGCAGGCCATCCTGTCAGGATGAACTCGATTTAGAAGAGTAAACAATGTTAAATGGAGACTGACCTGAATGTCTTTGCAGGAACCTGGACTTGGAGGTGACAAAGAGTCCAGGACGTGACAGGAAAAGGGAACAACACACACCTCGACTGAGATTGGTATCCAGGTGAGTAACAGATGATTGATGAGCACATAGTTAGAGAATCATCAGGAGACAGCTGCAGAGGTTCAAAAAAAAAAAGAAAAAGACAGATGCAGATGTGTTACAGAAAATGTGTAGGTCCCACCTGTGATTTTTCCACCCCCTCATTACAAGCTTGTGCACATGGCCTAGACTCCCAAAAATAAAGATATAGGGACACTTGTAGCTTTTAGCTTTTAGGTTGTTAATGCACTGAACAAGAGAATAGCATGTATATGTTAGTAAAAACTGAGAGGACTAAAATCAAATGCACGCCACACTAACAGCACAGAATTTCTCTGCTGCAGCTCATTTACAGTGACCACATCTGGGACGCAAGCTTGTAGTTACAAGCAGAAAGTACCTATACTTTTGCACTTGAATTCGAGTTTAATGTAGAAATCTTCCCATTTTAGAGAAGGGTAAACGTAGCACAGGATGTGATTAAACTATGCTGATTTTTACACACATTCTTGGATGTTATTGTCAAATGAACACGTACTATATGTAATTAACTAAATTAATTATAAAACTATGACATTTATTGATTTAAAAAAAGTAAAATGTTGTTTTAAAACATGCACAAATATGTTTGTACTGTATGTGTAGTAGTAGTACAAAATGTAAAATATGCTTTGGAATTTAATGAAGTTTGTACAAATTATGAATGAATGAACTGATTTGTATGTGCTTATATATATTTCATTCTAATCTGATCTGTTTTCTGCTCTGGAATGACTTGAATGACTGGAATGTACTGCTGCTGGTATTACTGATACTGCTGGTACTACTGTTTTTTTTTTTTTTTTGCAAAAACGGATGCACATTATCAGTTTTCACAAAACTAAAACAATTTTATTAAATTGAAAAAAAGAAATGACAATTTATACAACTGAGCCGAATCCCCTGAAAGTGTATACTGTAGGCCAGGTGAAACCACCTCAAAAATGATTCTTGTCCCCCAAGTCTAATGAACCTAAAGCACATGTATGCTTGATGGTTTGTTACCCAAATTATGTGCCTGTTCCTGAAAGGGTTACAATTCTTCTTTTTTTTTTAATTTAATGTTAAATACTGAACATAACTGGTGCGCTGATGCACAGTTGCAGATAAGGCACAAAACATTGCCCATAAGACAGTAAACACAGTAAAGCGCTGCACCTGAGCCCTCAGGAATACTGCAATACTGACACTAACAATTGATGAGCTTCAAGTATTGCACAACAGGAACAGTAAAAACTAACAGGCCAGCACAGAATTATTCATGAACGAGACTCTGGGCTTACATCTTCAAGGCAACAAGGCTCATTTTCTTGAATATTAAAGCATATCTTAAACACCTGAGGTAACCTTCACATGCTGATACTGAGAAGATAACAAAAAGCAAAGAAGAACAGAGTAAAGCCGAACTATACATAGAGAACTGAATTAAGGAAGAAAAATGCAGTGATTTTGTGAACCAAGTATGCCTCCTCACCGTCCACTATGTGGAAAGCCATACCCACTGGCCTGGTTCATAGTAAGGATTAGGGAATCTATAGCCACGTTCACACAACAGTACAGTTGTCACAATACAGTTGTCACACTGCAAAAAAAAATGTCATATCTTACTTAGTATTTTGGTCTTGTTTCTAGTCAAAATATCTAAAAAGAAAAAACATCTTAAATCAAGATACTTTTACTAGATAAGCTAAATGATTTAAGATATTTAGTCAAAACAATTAAAATGATCTGCCTGTGGGGTAAGTAAAATACTCTTGTTTTAAGAATATTTTACTTGCTCCACTGGCAAATAATTTTACTTGTTTTAAGCAAAATGCACTTAATTTAGTTTAGTTTTTTTCCCTGGAAACAAATATGTAACGAGACTAAATATCTTAAGTAATTTTGCTTAAGTAGTAAAAGTATCTTGAATTAAGAATTTTTAGATATTTTGACTAGAAACAAGACGAAAATACTAAATAAGATAAGATTATTTTTTTTTACAGTGGTGCTGTATTTGAGTCCTTAATACAGTTATGTTCACACACAGTACGTTTATTTACGGGCATAACAACCGCTTTCTGTAACCGAACTCACATCGTTACATTTTCAGGATTCACAACCACATTCTTGGAAAATATCAACGGAACTGGACAACTATTTGTCTGTCAAATCATATAGTGCAAGAGAGAGATGCTCTGCAGCACAAATGCGTACTAACGTGTGTTGTGTGTTTTCATGTGTGGTTTCGGTAACATACAGTGACAGAGAAATGAGCCGTGTGTTGTCAGATAGTTTTCGATCCAGTCTGTTTTTCCTCCACCGGAGCCACGCCCTTCAGTTTGGTGCACACAACTCAAATGCTCCTCTCCCCACCCAAATATAAAAACTTCTGTCGGGTAATGAAGATCTGATGGAGTATTCAAGATGCAACTGCAAGCTGCTGTGTGAACGAGACATTTCAAAACTCACACCTGTAAGTAAATGCGGTTATCAAATAAACAAAACTGACAATGTGAGCTTATGTCAGTCTGCTTGCTCTATCTGTTGGCGTACGGCTCGCTGGAGATGGACATGTGCTTGATTCCAAACTGCGCTGTATCCAATCATTAATGGATGGGACCTCTGAAGATTCTCCAGACCACAGAAATATTTGAAATTGGAAAGCCAGAGCACACATTGGAATGGAGTGAGAGCAGTGGAATAAAAATGATGACAGTCTATCCTTTTCCATGAAAAAATCGATGCCAGTCTAGTCCCATACTGCCCGTCAATGCCGGCCTGTCCAACAGTCATAGCCATGGAACTAATTGCAGGAGTTTAAATTCTTATTTTTTTACAGACATTTGCAGTATATATTATTATACTCATAATATTTAATCATAATCCCCACAATAACACATTTTCTCTGATGATGTGTACACTGGCACAAGGTTGAGTAAAAAGGCTCTATGATTTTAATCTGTCCCCACCAGCAACCTGTCACACAAATACTTTAGAATAAAACAAAAATTTAAGGTTGTTTAAAACAATATGGAAGCAATCAAGCTTCCATTACTTATTTCAGTTTTTGTAGTGTTCTAAATCCCTAAAAACACAAATTTCAGCTGTCCCAGATGAAAGTTTGGCATCGTGAAACATTCCTGGCGATTTCTGTGATTGTGGCTCCTAATTGGTGGCCCTGTGTCATACAGTGAGAGAGGTTCAAAGATGGCCGTTGTCATGGTCTTGTGACCAAAGATAGTCTACGATACTGCATGATCATCACACAATGTGTTTGCTGGTATGATCCACGTTTACTGACCAACCAATAAAAATGCAACATGGTGCTAAAACATAAAACTGGTTACCTCAAGCTCTTATCCCTTCCTCTTTCACCGCTTCCACTTTTTTTCAGCACACATAAAAAAGTGTGCTAAAGTGTGTTTTATCATGCTCTTTTTGTTTAGCACTAGCACATGCTGATGACGTTTTATTCTTTTATAGTAATGTGCACACTCATCTAACTTAGTGTTTATATTGAGCTATATTCACTTTATTCACACACATTCACTATATTTCTATAGAGATTATTTTTATAGCATGGAAAATGTTAAAAGATTTTACCTGCTTCTTAGACTTTTTAAACAGCTGTCCAATGAGATCTATGGGAATTAATTCACTTAACATTCTACAAAGAAACACTTGTTCACTTAAATTGAGTCGAGAGGCATTCAAAAAACTAAACTGAGTGCACAGCTTGTGTAAAATAATTTAGCCTCATTACCTTTAGGATTATAACAAAGTGTCAGGAATGTCTTGAGCTGTCTTTGCATACCCTTGGCAATATGCTGATTTTATACTCATTAATGTCAGTCAAGGCTCATATTGCCTTGGAGAAACTGGGCATTAAGCCACAATGGTGACAGGCGCCTCTGTTTGTGGCAACCCTTCAGTCTGAAGGCAACCGTTCAAACTGAGTTCATTAAAGTTTTTTTTTTTCAAATTGCTTACAATTTATGAAACTATGGCTCCATTTCTCGAACCTCTACACACAAAACCACCAAACAAGCACACAAACTGCAAAACGTCACACATCTCTTGCAAAAGCAAACACTTCATTTAAAACAATTTTAACTCGTGTTTTTGTGTAGTAACTACACACACAAACATCAAAAACTACACACAGATGTGAAAAATCTAAAGCACTACTCTCTTGTGTCTTTTGCTTGTTCAGTGTGCAGTGGAGTGCACATGAGTTTGTCATAGCACTCACACATTTATGTACAAAAAATACACTGTATATACAGTATGTATGGATATTCAGTATGTATGTTAACTGTTAACAGAAATGCAGAGGGGTAAATATTTTATTCTCAAAACATACTTTTTTTCATTGTATTTGAATAAGCGATCAACACCAACAGACAAAAGATACATTTGAAGACTGTAAACAAATAGGCTTGTTGCTGTAATGTGAAGAAGAAAAAAAATAGTGCATCTTGTCTCCTGTCTGGGTCTGGCCACAAAACCTCATCAAAATTACAAGCAATGTTCTCTCTAGCTAAACAGTGGGGGAAGTAGCATCTGGAGTGGCATATCCATCCCTGGAAAGCCCCTTTGTCTATGTCACCACAGGCCTCCTTCATTGCTTGGAGAAGGGGAATGCAATGGTGGGGTTGGAGATTGTATACCTTTCAATGTCACACCGAAAAGAGCATCAAAATGGTCATTAAACCAATTGCGGACCAGAGCAGACCCGTGGAAACTTACATTGTCCCAGATGACAAAAAACCTTGACTGCTCTGATCCATTCCTCTGGTGATTGGGTACAAGGATATTATGCATAAGAAAAGTGATAATGTGGGAAGTATTGTAAGGACCAAGAATGGCATGTTGAAGAAGGACACCATTGTGACTAATGGCCGCACACATTGTGATGTTTCCACCATGATGTCCATGGACATTGACAATGGCACGGTGCCCTATAATGTTTCTTCGCCTACATGTTGTTGCATTAACAAAGTTCGGGAGGAGCACGGTCAGATAATTAACCCGGCCAAAGCATCATCAGCAATTACATTGTCTAGCCTATTAGCTCAAGAGAGAACCTTCATAAATAGCTAAACCACTTTACCTTCATTCTCTCTACAGTCTTTCAGCATCCTTCCTCCACCCCGACTCTTCACCATTAGCCCGTTCCTACCCCAGCACGCTCTGGGTCCAGGCTCGGTGCCCCCTCCCCGGATAGGGGGGAATGCTCTGGGTTTGGGAAGAATTACCAAGCTCAGAGCCCTCTCACGTCAAATACACATAACTCTGTTTATTATATGTAAATGTGAACTCATGAAGTCTTGCTTTGTATAGGTTAAAGCCAACCTCTTTAACATAAATAAAATCATGTAGGTGGGGGAATGACTAACCAACACTCTCTCCACCTTCAATACCACGACTGAGGTGAGACCCTTGAGCAAGGCACCGAACCCCCACTGCTCCAGGTGTATGTTCACTACTGTGTGTACACTTGGATGGGTTAAATGCAGAGCACAAATTCCGAGTATGGGTCACCATACTTGGCCACACACCACTTCCCCTTGCCTTTTTCTTCTCGTTGATAGCCAAGGAGCGGATCCAACGAGAGCGTGATGGAGTGACGTGGAATTAAAAAGTTTTTCAGGAGTTACGGCGCAACTATAATGACACGTGAATAATCCCGCCCACTCTATAGCGGTACTAAACTGCAGTGGAAACGCAAACCGAGCCGAACTGAGCCGAGCCGAGTCATACCACGCAGTGGAAAAGCGTCAATTGTTTTCCTTTGTCCTTTTCCTTGTTGTACTCCTTGTCCTCATCCCCCTCTTACTCTCACTCCTCTTGCTCTAACACTCTCTCTAAAATTGGCCTCCATTGTTGTTCAAACCATGAAAGCCATCCTAAAGCCCATATATAGTGCTCAAGCTCTGAATTCTAAGTGAGCAAATTAGCTATAATTGTTTTCACACGTGTCTAATATAGGGAACTTTGTTTAGAGTTTTGCAAAAAGTTTGTTTTACAGTAGCAAACTGAGTTTAAAGCACATGATGTGCTTGTAGTTTTGCAAACTTGTTCCAAAGATTAGGTACATGAGTGAATGGTTTCACTGAGTGGGCCTTAACCACTTTTCGTGTCTATATAGTGAGAATAAAAGCCTAACAAGCAGCAGGTGAGACTGATTAATGAACAAATAAACTAACAAGGGCAGGGGCATCGCTAGTGGGGGGAAAAGGGTGACAGAGTGCATAGGGCCCAGAGGTCTGGGGGGCCCGTGCTCACCTACTGGCCATCGGGAGCACCGGGACATTCCAAGTCAAGTCAAGTCACCTTTATTTATATAGCGCTTTTAACAATACAGATTGTGTCAAAGCACTTAACAGTATCAAATTGGAGGATAGAGTGTCAGTAATGTATAATAAGATTAAACACTCAATTTTCAGTTAAAGGCATTTCATTATTGAATTCAGTGATGTCATTGTCTAGCTCAGTTTAGTTTAAATAGTATCTGTGAAATCAAATTGACGAACATTGCTAGAAATCAAGTGTCCCCAACTGAGCAAGCCAGAGGCGACAGTGGCAAGGAACCAAAACTCCCTCTGTGACAGAATAGAGAAAAAAACCTTGGGAGAAATCAGGCTCAGTCGGGGGGGGGCAGTTCTTCTCTGGCCAGGAGGTCTGTCCCCGGGGCTCATCCAGGTGTCCCGGCCTCCGGCGACGATCAGGCTTATGAATAGGCATATAGGCTTATCAATTCAGCACCATAATTTAACTTGAGGTTATTAACTGTACAAATAGTCTATGTGTTGGCAGAAATGTATTTATTATAAATGTTACTGTTATTACATATTGTGGAATATTTACATTTTATAGATAGTCCAGGTGATATGTTCAAAATTTGAGGTGATATGTTCATTTTTTCATAAAAGCATGAAAGTATAGTTTGCGGCCCTAAAGATTTTGTGTTATTTTGATTTGAATTATGATCCACTTTAACTGCATTGAGCAAGTGAGGCAAAGCAAACGTGCACCTATAGAGGTGCAAGTTGGAGGAAAAAAATATGATCTAATTGAAAGAGAACAACTGCACACTCACTTAAGCATGGGCTATTTATTATGCTTAAGTGAGTGTGCAGTTGTTCTCTTTTAATTAGTCCACTTTAACTTCATGTCAAGACAATATCTGTCTAGACAGGCCAGTGCATACTACCCCTTCTAACCTAAAAAGTTGCCCCATGTATCATTATCTTTATTGTATTTTTGCTGACCAGTCTTTTGGGTGGCTCACCAATGTAATAGATTTTTCTGATATAAAAAATTAAGTGTGCTTCACCAAAACTTTTTTGGGGAGAAGAATTTATTGAAGATGGTAGTGATATAAAGATCCAAGATGGCGGCGCGATCAGACACAGCGGCTGCTCCGGGTCCCAAAGACGGTGCTTTTATGTCTTATTAATAGTGTCAGTTTAACGCTAACTCATAAGGAAATCATCCCAAAACTCATCTATGATCACCAAAGTCTTTTGGATATCGGCAACGCATACAAACAACAACTCTCGCCGGCGGCTACTGAGAAGCTACGAGGCCTTTGTTTACTGCTGGAGTCGGACCTCGAGACCGCGGCCTCGCCTACTGACGCTACCCACACAAGGCAGCGTCGCAAGCGGTGTGAGAGAGGACGGAAGCGCGGTAAGCTCTGAGGTATACGAGCTAGGATAAGGGCTAACCACACAAGACCGGCTCTTCCAACACTCATGCTCTCAAACGTTCACTCTCTGGAAAACAAACTGGACTTAATTCAACTCAGTCGTTCTACACAGCATGAGACAAGGGATTGTTGTGTGTTTGTTTTCACTGAAACATGGCTAAACGACAACATCCCAGACTCCGCCATTCAGCTGCACGGGCTAACCAACTTCCGAGCGGATAGAGATTCATCACTGTCTGGTAAGACCCGCGGAGGTGGCTTGTGTGTGTATATCAACAAAGACTGGTGTAACAATGCTGTGGTATTATCAAAACACTGTTCATCGCTGGTGGAGTTTATGTTTGTGAAGTGTCAACCGTTCTATCTGCCGCGGGAGTTCACGGTCATTGTTATTGTTGCGGTCTACATCCCCCCGTGTGCAAGCGCTAAGGATGCGCTTCGTGAACTGTACAGCGCCATCAGTGAACAACAAACAAAAAACTTTTTCATCATAGCCGGTGACTTCAACCACGCAAACTTAAAGACAGTTTTGCCAAAGTTCTACCAACATGTGAACAACACACTGGACTTTGTTTACACAACAGTAAAAAAACTTTTACAAGGCTGTACCCCGCACTCACCTCGGGTACTCAGACCACATCACTGTTATGCTAATTTAGGGGTGTGGTCCTGGTCAAGACAATCTCCTGAACTCCAAACTGAATGTCAGAATGGGAAAGAAAGGTGATTTAAGCTATTTTGAGCGTGGCATGGTTGTTGGTGCCAGACGGGCCGGTCTGAGTATTTCACAATCTGCTCAGTTACTGGGATTTTCTCGCACAACCATTTCTAGGGTTTACAAAGAATGGTGTGAAAAGGGAAAAACATCCAGTATGCAGCAGTCCTGTGGGGGCGAAAATGCCTTGTTGATGCTAGAGGTCAGAGGAGAATGGGCCGAATGATTCAAGCTTATAGAAGAGCAACTTTGACGGAAATAACCACTCGTTACAACCGAGGTATGCATGAAAGCATTTGTGAAGCCACAACATGCACAACTTTGAGGCGGATGGGCTACAACAGCAGAAGACCCCACCGGGTACCACTCATCTCCACTACAAATAGGAAAAAGAGGCTACAATTTGCACGAGCTCACCAAAATTGGACGGTTGAAGACTGGAAAAATGTTGCCTGGTCTGATGAGTCTCAATTTCTGTTGAGACATTCAGATGGTAGAGTCAGAATTTGGCGTAAACAGAATGAGAACATGGATCCATCATGCCTTGTTACCACTGGCATAACGGATGTTTTCTTGGCACACTTTAGGCCCCTTAGTGCCAACTGGCCATCGTTTAAATGCCACGGCCTACCTGAGCATTGTTTCTGACCATGTCCATCCCTTTATGACCACCATGTACCCATCCTCTGATGGCTACTTCCAGCAGGATAATGCACCATGTCACAAAGCTCGAATCATTTCAAATTGGTTTCTTGAACATGACAATGAGTTCACTGTTCTAAAATGGCCCCCACAGTCACCAGATCTCAACCCAATAGAGCATCTTTGGGATGTGGTGGAACGGAAGCTTCGTGCCCTGGATGTGCATCCCACAAATCTCCATCAACTGCAAGATGCTATCCTATCAATATGGGCCAACATTTCTAAAGAATGCTTTCAGCACCTTGTTGAATCAATGCCACGTAGAATTAAGGCAGTTCTGAAGGCGAAAGGGGGTCAAACACAGTATTAGTATGGTGTTCCTAATAATCCTTTAGGTGAGTGTATATATACACAAATTTTATTGTTTATTATTACTTATTTTAAAAACCATATAACCAAGGTAATGAGGACCATGGTTTTACTTCTTTACTTCTACACCATCAAGTCAAGTCACCTTTATTTATATAGTGCTTTTAACATTACAGATTGTGTCAAAGCACTTAACAGTATCAAATTGGAGGATAGAGTGTCAGTAATGTATAATAATAAGATTAAACCTTCAATTTTCAGTTAAAGGCATTATTGAATTCAGAGATGTTATTGTCAAGCTCAGTTTAGTTTAAATAGTATCTGTGAAATCAAATTGACGATAATCGCTAGACATTAAGTGTCCCCATCCTACTAATTCTAGTCAACTAAACTCTGGATTCTAAGCAAGAACTTCTTTCTTTTTAGATATTTATTTATAATGAATTTTAATTGAAATATAATGTTAATTCAATAAGGGCCTGATTAAAGATTAATATCAGTGTCTTATATAAAAATTTGTTTATTATTTACAAATAACAAAGTTCTTAAATGGAGATTCATACAAAAATGAAAATTGTCATTATTTGCTCAACATCATGTCATTCCAAACCTGTATGAATTTCTTTCTTCTGTGGAACATGATTTGAGAAATTCAAGAATTTTTTGTCCATACAGTAGAAATCAAGAATAACCATTAATATCCCCTGAATTATCAGGAACTAACAAGAATTCAAAGTATTTCTATCATGACTTCATGGATTAACAACACATTAAGACATTAACTAAGATGGGTACATCACCATGATTTATTATGCATGACCATGAGATTTTCTTTGTTCACAAAAAAAAAAAAAAAGGCCTTTACTATCCACTGTGGATAAATCTATACTTTTGGTACATGAATCATCATGAATTCATGCTGAAGGAGTGGATGGAGTGGATGCCGATCTGCCATACCCTTCACAATAATATTGTTTCATTATTTGTGTGTTTATTAATCAAGTTATTGATCCATATTTAACCTCCTAGATTTTTTGATGATTGACTTGGTTCCATACTGAAGTCTATTCTGTTCATAGGGTCACAGTGCCATGATTAGGTCAGGGTGACCTCCCATCTACATGAGCGACAGTGATTGGGACAACTGTGACATTTATGTGTTCTGCTGTTTTATGATATTGTTTGCAACTTGCTTACTGAGCAATTTAACTGGTATTTGCATAATAGATATTAAATAATCCTGCGTTATTCTGTATTTTTACACTCTAAAAAGAGACAAGCATAGTGTGTGTGTAATGAACCATGCCGAATGCTGATAGGATTCTTGCCAGAGCTAGGCCACCTTAAACAGAAGATGTGTTGTCTGTGTATGTGTGTGTCGGCATCTTTTCCTGAGTAAGTGGAGAATTTCGTCATCGGATGCTTTTTGATCGCATCTCTGACTCCTGGTCTTCATTCAACACCTGGTCCCCGGATTTTAACTGTCAATTCCCTTACCATTCATAGAAAAATAGCATTATTTTGTGCATGTAAGACTACTTACCTCATGCATGCATGCAGACTAGAACAGTATGTCAATTAATGTGAGAACTAATGTTTTTCATTAATTATGAAATTAATGAATAAATGAAATTAATTTCATTAATTTTCAAGCACGTTCATGTCATCCTCATACAGCCTACAGTAAATGGACAGACCCCAACATTTGCCAATCACAGCACATAGCTTGTAAATTCTGTTGACA
This sequence comes from Barbus barbus, assembly GCF_936440315.1. NCBI lineage: Eukaryota > Metazoa > Chordata > Actinopteri > Cypriniformes > Cyprinidae > Barbus > Barbus barbus. The sequence continues at coordinate 23,995,334 of NC_136754.1, read as the reverse complement.
TCCAAATACAGTACTCATCGACTAAACATTAGCTTCTCATGACTTCATCATGTGTGGCCCGTCAACTAAAGTGGTGACTTGACCCTTTTAAATATGGATAAACTTATTAATGATGGCATAATTGTGAAATGACATGAATATGAATATGAACATGAAAGTGTACACAAAAAGACTTTGATCTTAACTTTCTGCTTTATTCTTAAACAGCAACCCAGTTAACCCAGTTCTTAAAACAGTTAAATCAACAGCAATGCCTGGGAGGAGCTGAGAAGGAATTCAGTATATATACCACGAACTTATAGTGCCTTTATCTGAAAACACTTAACAAAACCATAAAGCTGTTAAAGGATTTACAAAAAAAATTTAAAAATATGAAAAAAGGTTTCGCAAACAGCTTGGTCTTTTTTTAAGGTAAGGAGCTACCTTTTAATGTAACAAGATACTAATGTGGACTCCTCATGAAATATTTAATGCTGAACTAAAATAAAATAAACAAATAAATGCCACAAACACATGGCATACAGAACAAATACAAACTTGCTTAGTTCTGTTCTTGCTTAGTTCTGTAGGCTCCTGCTCACAAAAACCCCTGCAAGTTTCAGCAAACCTTTTCAGGCTAAACTTTCTTTTAAAAATGGACCTCAGTGTATGGAACAGATCTGGGTTAGTTGCTGCAACTTCCGCAATTGGAGCCCGAGACACAATGGTATTCCGATCTACCCCAAGCCTTGTATAACGTTGCTGTCGGGCGGAATCCTCGCATCTCCAAAACCATTATTTTTCAAGAAATTAAAAAAAAAAATTGAGTTATTAAACATTGTGTCGTTAAAGTTGGTATTATACCTTATATTGCTATCATATACTGTTGTGTACCAACATTAACACAACATTTCCCCAAAATTATGTTTAATCGGAGATACAAGATTTATGACTTGGGAGCAGGGAGATACGAGATTACGCTGTCATTGAGTCATTGATAAGAATGGTACGGACACAGACGTCGATGCTGCCAGCAGTGTTCATCAAAGTCTGCGGTCGCATTGAGCCTTTTGACAAGAGACAAGGCTTTAAGAGCTAATCAAAGCTAATGATTGTGGTTACATACATCTTCCTAAACTCTATTTTAAACGCTAGAACTATGAGTGATGCAAAACCAAAATAAAACAATAATCTGACTAGGCTGTTGTCACGTGTTAGTTTCAGTTTAGTTTCTGTTTGTCCTTATTTGGTCAGTTTCCTGTCATTAGTTAATCATCATTTATTCCTTTCACCTGTCTTGTATTAATCATCTTGTTTCCTCATTAGTTTGTGTTCTTTTTAAGCCTTGAGTTCACTAATCCTCTTCATCGTGTCTTAAAGTTATGTTCACGCTGTTATTGCTGTTGCTATATACGTTTACTCCATTAAAGAACCTGATTATTCTGCATCCCTCGTCTTCCTATCTTCCTTGATCAGCATTGCGTAACAGAAGACACGACCAAACCGAAAGATGAGGCTGCGATTAGTTCCCCGCAAGGTTGGCCCGGGGAACATCGGCCAACCGCCGCCCACAGCGATGTTTATGCCGCCGTCCTTGGCGATGTTTGTACCTCTGCCCGGGACGAAGTTTATGCCCCCGCCGTCCGTTGCGAAGCCTATGCTGCTGCCATCCACGGGGAAGCAAAGCCCGCCATTCGCGGGTGAATCAAGGCCGCCGTTCGCTGCACATACTAGCCCGCCGGCTCCTGCCCTGGAGCTCCTGGACATGGCGTTACCCCCTGAATTCTCGGCTCTTGTCCTCACCCCAGAGCCCACTCCTCGGAAGCGCCCTCCAGAGCCTGCTCCTCGCAAGTGCCTGCTCCTCGCAAGTGCCCTTCAGTGACTGCGCCTCGCAAGTGCCCTCCTTCATCTCCGCTGGTCCCGTCCAGCCCTCCTGTGTCTCCGCTGGTCCCATCCAGCTCCGCGCTTCCAGAGCTCCCCCAAGAGTCCGTGCTTCCAGAGCGCCCCCAAGAGTCCGCTTCTCCTAAATTGTTCCCAGAGGGGAACCTCCCCAAGAAGATTTGTGTGGGGGGGGGTCCATATAGTCACGGCCTGTGTGGCCAGGCCAAGGCCACGGAACTCCCTGATCTGCCATGGCCCCCTGAAAGAATAATATCGAATCTCCTGTCCCACCATGGCCTCCCGAGTCCCCGGATCCACCCTGGCCTCCCGAATCTCCTGTCCCACCATGGCCTCCCGAGTCTCCTGATCCGCCCTGGAGGCTTCCCTTGTCTCCTCCCTGTCCTGAACCTGCTCCAGTCTCCAGAGACCGGAGTGTCTCTTAGCCAGTCTGTCTAGGGGAGAAACTTAGTTGCAACACATTTTTGAAAGGTCTCTGTTCTAACTTTGTTTATGCAAAAACGATAGGGCTTAAAAGCAGTGGCAATTGGGTGCAAAGGAATTATACATAGCTACTTTCAGGAGAGGGATCACCACTGCTGTGGAATCAACCACAGAACATAGTATAGGCAGTGGTCGAATTGTAAAAAAAAAGTTCAGGGGGGATGGTCGTTTAGCTAACTTTACACAATAATTACAAAATTTGTCTAAATTTTAAACACATTTTTATTAAAAAAATTAAATAAAAAAGCTTTATTAAATGTACTATGATTTATAAGCTGTTTTCCTTCTGGGACCTGAAATAAGGGATTTTTGTTGTTAATTACACAATATTTTGCTGTATGTGTTTTTGTGCTGGTACATGTGGCTGATTTAGGGCTCTCATTACACTAAAATTGCCAGCCAGTAAGTGTCAGCAAGTCCCTGTTTTAATAAATGATTCACTAAATCATTGCGTCAAGATTCGTTCAAAACGGCTCATTCAGTTAGAAACAAAGCAAGTGACCGTCTTTATGAATGGATTATTAATTAGTGGCTCACTCGATTCATTCAAAAACATTTAGAAACGAAACAGTGCCGTGTTGCTCTGCATGTTTTTAAGAACATCAAAAGTCACGTTTGAACCATTTTTTAGCTTGTGCGCAGCTTGTTGCAATATTAAGTTCTGATTTATCAATCGCTGTTATTTAGTTTGTAAATTATCATACAAAGAGAATTTTAACATTTAATTTGCATGACGAGTTTTAAACAACATTATTAATCTAAAGTGGATGGTAAGGGGGATGGTGGTTTTACAGAGGGGATGCTTTTTGTCATTTTTTCTGAGTATAGGTGTATGTAAAGTACGTGTAACGTAATAACAGCGTAATATTAATATGTAATTTAAAGAAATAGTATAATTTAGCTCTAAGGGAATCATTTATGATTTTATAGGGATTTGAACAGAATCAGTGTTATGGCGATTCACTGAATAACAAACTCTGCACTGGATATTAAAATCCAAAGTATAGTGAAAACACTATTTAATAGCACAGTAACAAAATCGGCAGATTAAGACATTAACTTGTGAGCAGAAAACACAAGATACTTCTCTTTTCGATATACATAAGATTTTATTTATATAAACCTAAGACATAAACTAATCTAACACATGAACACAAGCATTCACACATTCACACGTTGCAAAAAGAGAGAAAGTGAGGAAAGGATGAGTTTAAGAGAATGAAAATGTGATATCCCAAGTTTACAGCAATTGTTCAGTTGCATAGATCTTAACAACCATCAATCACTTATTTAACCCTCGCTTTGAGTTTCTCAATGAGGCTAAAATTTATATTAAATGCACCTGATTCAGTTAGAACCTGGAGGTGTTGCTTGCTTTGCCTGTGTAAAGGGGTTTCCTTTGTGTCGCCAGACAGGGGGTTCCCCGAAGTGTCTGATTGGTTGAGAGTTCAGTAGTCTTTGAAGTGAGGTCTTGGGCATTGGCTGAGGATGCGGAGTTGGTCTGGTCGAAGTTTGAAGCGAGTGCATTCGGAGCTGGACTTTGTAGCAAACTTACATTAGAACACAAAACTCCACGGAAAGAAAAGAAACTAAAGTAAAAGAATAAAAATAAAAGGATGTAACGAGACTAAGTTGTTTTCCTTCTCATTATGGTAGCAGCTGGCACGTGGGCCAGAGCACGCTCAAAGAGCAGCGTCAAAACGCGGTGGCAAAAGAGAAGAAGAGAGCATTTTTACAAAGAAGAGTAAGAGGCAGTTTGAGAAAAGAGAAAGTTTGATGGTGTCATGACTTTTTAAACTCGGCTTTCAGACCGTCCCATCTGGACGTCTTGACCAATTAGATACTGTCCTTGCTTGGGGTATTGCTTTGTTCCTCCACCAGGTGAATAAATCAACGTTATCTGTTCAGTCAGAGGTCCGAATTTTACAGGCTCTTGCAAAGTATACTTTTGAGCATGATTTCTATAACAAGACTATGATACATTTGACAAAGAATTGATTGGAAGAAACATTTAAAGCATGATTTTTCACACTCATACATACCAAACACGCATATGAATCCTTCAGCTATTCATTAGTGATAAAAAAACCATACATAATATTTGATTAAAGCATGATAATCTAATGTGTAGTTTACAAACATAATATAGGTTATTTCTATGCAGAGAAATAACTCGTATGTCCTTTTAAGATGAATTTTAGTACATGTGAACAGATTGTCTCTATGAACGAAGGACTTTCAGTCTGGTTCTTTGTCTTCTGTGTGCGGAGACCCACCCAAGAGAGTCTGTAGCTCGTGATTTTCTATCACGGGTTTACATGTGACCATCAGTCTTGATTACTTGCAACAAATTTGACAGTCTTTTCCTGAATTGGAATTATCAATAAGTGTTCTTTTGTCTCAATGTTGCTAGCTGTTTTGGGAAAGAGGCTTGCTGGTTAGGCTTTCTTCAGACTAGCTGGTGCTAGGATCTGGACAGATTTATGACATCCTGTTTCTTGGAGCCTCTCTTTGTGGAATCTCAGCTTCTCGTGTTTCGATGTTCTGATGGAATCTTAACTTTGTCTGATTCAGTCTCTGATATCTTACAACGTTAAAAGTGTTTACATTCATTTTTGACCTACTGCCCAAATAGAGACTAACTCTACTGTATCGATTTGTATATGACTCACTGCATACCTCTTGGTTTCTTGCCCTTTTTTTTGCTGGGACTTCTTCTTCTTGGGTTTCTTGGTCTCTGAATCGGGCTCAGACGATTAATCAGAGGATGAGGAGTCAGATATATCTGACTCCTGTTTCCTCTGTTCAGGTGCCTGCAGGGATATTACTTCTAACTGCAAGAGCTGTGAAAATCAAATGGTTAAGGAATTGTTTGACAATATTTGCCAATGGTGTTATGACAGTCAATATTTTTTAAGCGGTAATGTTTTAAAATCAGTTTTACCCTCTTTAAATCTTTCGCGGAGGAAATTTCATTCCTCTTTAAGTGTACCAACAATGACATTTAAAAATACACACTTTTTGATATACCATAAAAATAACAGGTAGCCCATCTGAATTATATAACATTTAGGCTATCCATCTCATAGTAGCCTACCAACATTTTATTAACAGTAGAAGTGAAGTGACATACTGTGAAATCTTATTGTAGTCTTCAAATCAGGGTACTGTCTTATGTTTTAAAATCACTTACAGAGGAAGTTTGTTCCCATCAGGCTAACATGACAGTCACGACTCATGCCGCTGTAAGCTTTTCTTTTTCTTTTGTTTTCACTAGCAATCTTTACAACACACATTACATTACGTATTTCATGGCACACTCGTTTTACGCGTGTTTGGCACCACCTATTGTTGTGGATGTATTATTGACATGTCAAAGTCTAGACCCTGAATATAAGACGACCGCGTTTTTTCAGATGTATTTCCAAGAAAAAAACATCGTCTTATATTCGGGTCAATACGCTACTTCAAAGTTCTGTAACATGTAGTTGACTGTGAAATAAGCTCACCAGTTTCTTTAGCCTTTTCTGCTGCAGAGGACTGTGGATGATCCCGCAGAGGTGAAAGCACTGTAAAGTTTCAATGACAGATGAAACATGAAATGTAGCTACAGATGTCAGTGTTCATTTGATGTGTGTGATGTATGCTAATGTCTGATGGCTGGGCAGGTCAACAGCTTGACACTCAACTAGACACACAATACAGCTGTATTTTTACATTTATATTTAAATCTCCTACAATACTTAAGACTGAGGCACTGGAAATTTTGAATGAGGTACAAAACTAGTGACCGTTACTCCTGCTGTATTTTGGGGATAAACTGATGATACAACCACCATCATGTAAGCTGTTTTTCTCACTACAAGCCAAATAATACTGAGGTAGGAACATTACATTCAGCTATTACAATGAGGGTTGGAGCCCTTCATAGCCAAATTTCTCTTTCTAAAAGGGACTATTTTTATATCACTTCTTTGAATATATAATAACAGGAGGCAATAAAGTACAATTAACCTACCCTTCTCACTACTCTTGGTCCTTGAAGATATCTTTTGTTGATTTTGTGGAGGCTGAACCACAAACAGGCTTGGGTAAAAGATGAGAGACAGCAATATATTTACAAAGAATATGACTTTTACTTAAACACAATGTGTAGATGACACTGTGACACAGGGGTGAAAATTCATGCAATTACAACCATTTATTTGAACATAAATTATTATTTAATTATTATTTAATATTTGACATCTGAATATGGCTGCGTCACTGAAGCTTATCAATTTCAATAAAAAAAGTACATGTAAAATTTAGAATGGTAATGAAAGTGATCTACTAGAATTTAAAAATACTAATGCACAGGCTACTTTAATATTGAGAAACCACCTATGACTGTTTTTTACAAACAATGAACCAAACATTCCTTGACAGCAGCAGCGGTTCAAAGAAAAATAAATAATAATACAAATAAATAAGAAGAATAGAAAGAAGACACATACAACATTGTCAAATAATACAACAGGGAATAAATCAAGGTTCCTTACTGATCAGTTCATTTTCAATGCGTCCAGATACATAGTAACAGGTGTCCAGCTTTGTTTAAAATTGTCCAGTTTCAGTTGGAGTTGGGCAGTCATAAATTGCATTCTATAAATAGATTCAAGTTTTTGTATCCACTGGGCCATTGTTGGAGGGTGTGGCATCATCCAATTAATTGTTATGGTTTTTCTTGCACTTAAGCGTATGTGTAATATATATCTCTGGTTTTTACTACATAAATCCTGGGGTATCCCTTCAAGCAAAAAAAAAAAAAAAAGGGGAGTAAAAGGCAAGTCTATAAGCAGGATTTTCATAATCTCAACCTTTACCCCTTGCCAAAATGTAAATATATTTGGACATTCCCAAAATATGTGTGTGTGATCTCCTACCTTCCCACACCCCCTCCAACATTCCTCTGCTTCTGGACTGTTAACAAATTTTGATATCACCAATGTGTTCTGAAAAACCATGTTTTGTTTTCCAGTCAAACTCTTTCCAATTATGACTATTGATGCCCTTATGACATTCTGTACATATGGTTTCCCAAGTCCCGTCCTCAATACTTTCGTTAAGTTCAGACTCCCACTTTGCCTTTATGTTAAGTGTGTTAAATCAAGCATTAGTCTGCTGTATATGTGTGAGAGATGTCTTTTATGTAATGGGTGTTGCTTCTTTATATCAATGAAGTACTGTTCCACATTAGTTGGAACCTTTTTAAGTATTTCCCTTTCCTTCTGATTTGTAATATAATTTCTTATTTGTAAGTATCGGAAGAAATCACTTGATGATAACATACATTTTTCTTTAAGATCAGAGAATGAGTGCAATGTTCTTCCATTAAATAACTGATCAATTATTATAAGACCCTTGTCAGGCCGTCTTTTGAAAGTAGCATCCCACCTAGAGGGTAAAAATTCAGGGTTATCTGCTATGGACATAGCTCTTGATAAGGTTGCCACTCCTCTCAGTTTTTTTTAACTGTTGTCCAAACTCTCAGAGTTTGCTTAACCCAGACATTTTTTATTTTCATCTTTTTCTGAGATTGGGGTGTCATAAAGGCTAATGCTGGCAAAGGGGCATTTGGTACATAGCTGTTCCATGCTAACCCATCCTTTTTCAGCATCATTGTTAATCCAAACCACTATTGCTGTGAGCAGAGCGGCCCGGTTATAATATCTTAAATTGGGGAGATGCAACCCTCCCTTATCTTTTCCTAGAGTTTACATCTTTAGTTTTATTCTGGGTCGTCTGTTCTGCCAAATAAACTTTGAAATGAGTTTATCTAGCACATTAAATGTAGATGCCAGAATCCATACAGGGAGGGGCTGAAATAAAAAGAGCAATCCAGGTAGAATATTCATTCTCACTGTCTCAATCCTGCCAAAGAATGAAAGTGGTAACACCGCCCACCTTAGTATATCCTTTTTAATTGTGTGGATTAACTTGTCATAGTTTGCCTGATACAACTGTGAAACTTTAGGTGTAATGGCAACTCCTAAATATGTGAATCCCTATTTAGAACAGCTAAATGATGCTCTATCATTTAGTTCTACCGGCCAGTAATCATAAGTGCTTCTGATTTAGTTGAATTGATTTTATATCCAGAGATGGATTCATATACTTCTAGACAATCCAGAACAGCTGGTATTGAAGAAATTGGATTTTCAATAAATAATAATATGTCATCTGCCACCTATGACTGTTAAACTTGTAAGTTAATAAACATCACTTTCCACATCAGATAAGTAAATGAGTAGCCTAAGTCACACAACAGTAAATGTTCATTTCAACAGTTAGCCTAATGATAGTTGAAGCCCCTTTTTGGCAAGAAATGTTTTCATATTAGCACTGGTTTAGATTCCTATGCATATAGGTATTACTGTAGTCACAATTTTTGTAATAATACATCGAAAGCCTATAAATGTACATTGAGCTTTGGGATAAATGAATGAATCCTACCTTTTCCAGCCTATCTTGTGGAGACTGCTGCATGGACAGGTCTGGGTGGAAGATTAAAGATAAAGAAAACAATATCAAAAAAGCACTTTATAACAACACAACGCTTTTTATTTCGTTGGTGAAGGGGAAATAAATAGTTGGAGTATAAAATGTTTGAAGACACATTTTACTTGTCACTACAATGTACTTACAATATATTCTAAGTAATTACATTGCTGATATATTAATTTGTATAACATCCAACATGGTTACACTATGTACAAATTTCAACTTTTATATCACCATGGTATAGTTTACATGAATAAGAATATTAGATTTGCAGACTAATACTAATAGACTAATAGTTCACACTTCACGATTTTAAGCCCGATTAAAATCTATGACTAATGACTAATTCTGGCAGGCATCAAGGCTGGCAAATACTGTTATGGTTCATTATTGTAACAATTTATAAGCTCAAAAGGGAATTGTATATAAATAATTACGATTAATTATGATTAATTTACAATTATTTATATTGGCTGACAGTAATAAATGTCGCAGAATTAAATTGCCATCAACTGATCTGTCCGTCCAGCGAACATTCAGTGTAAGTTCGTATCAACTCTAAGAAAAGGTATTTCCTTGGCCACAGAAAATACTTTCCTATTAATGCATTAGAGCATGGTAGCAAGGGTCAAAATCGTAAAGGGACATTAATTTGCAAGGCAGAACCAGAAACTCATGTAATTTGTGCACACAACTTTTATTAACTAAACACTAACACAAACTAGTCTAACAAACAAACAAACAAACAAACATACATATGTACAATCACTCATACATGGGGAAAGGCTAAATGATAGTTGATGTACATACATAATTATATATTATATATTGTGTATTTTTTATTTCTTTTTTTTTTTTGCTGCTTTGTACATTGGTTATTGGCTATTTCTTGTTATTTTGTTTTATTACCTGTGTCCTGTCCTGTTACTGTCTTTCTGTTGCACTGTGGAGCTTCTGTCACTACAACAAATTCCTTGTATGTGTAAACATACTTGGCCAATAAAGCTCATTCTGATTCTGATTCTGATGGATGAAGCCATCAGGAAAACCAGAGAATGCAGTTATGGAGAAAGTCATTTAACCACCTGAGTTGTAATTATCAATGTGTTCTTTTGTTTTATGCTGTGAGAATGCTCAAAGCTGCTAGATGGTGGACTTGCTTCAGACTTGTGGCGCCAGGGTATCATGGACAGATTTATGAGGTTGTCTTGGGTTGTTTCAACCATGATCTGATCAAATCTTAAATTGTCTGATTCGGTCTGATACCCTACAACATGTAGCATCCGTGAAGAGACATCTTCTAACTTTCTTTTTTTTCTCGCCATAATGCAGGAGGGAATCACTTTCCATGCGTCTACTCTTGTCGCACAGGTCAATGGCGAAATAGGTTCCAGATGAAGGAGAAAGATTCTGAGGTAAATTGGCACCCGATATCTCCTATATAGCAGCTGAGCCTGCCAATCAGGCGAATACTTGAACACTGTTGTCTAGTGCAGAGTAATAGAGCGATTAAATCTGGCTTTAGCATTTTTGAGCAAAAGGGTTTCCCCATATGCAATGTCAAGAGACCGACTACAACCCGAATTCCAGAAATGTTGGGATTTTTTTTTTTGAATAAAATGAAAACTAAAAGACTTTCAAATCACATGACCCAATATTTTATTCACAATAGAACACAGAGTGTGTTTAATGTTTAATGTTTAAACATGAGAAATTTTACGCTTTTATCCATTAAATTAGCTCATTTCAAATTTGATGCCTGCTACACGTCTCAAAAAGGTTGGCAAGGGGCAACAAAGGGCTGAAAAGGCAAGATATTTTGAAAAGATTCAGCTGGGAGAACATCTAGCAAGTAATTAAGTTCATTCACATCAGGTCTGTAACATGATTACTATAAAAGGGATGTCTTAGTGAGGCAGAGTCTCTCAGAAGTAAACGTCAATGACTAGAGGCTCTCCAATCTGTGAAAGATTGCGTAAAAAGATTGTGGAATACTTTAAAAACAACGTTCTTCAACGTCAAATTGCAAAGGCTTTTCATCTCATCATCTAAAGTGCATAAGATCATCAAAAGATTCAGAGAAACTGTATCATAAGCGACAAGGCCGAAGACCTTTGTTGGTTGCCCGTGGTCTTCGGGCAATCAGACGACACTGCATCACTCATAGGCATGATTCTGTCATTGACATTACTAAATGGGCCCAGGAATACTTGCAGAAACCACTGTCGGTAAACACAATCTGCCGTGCCATCTGCAGATGCCAACTAAAACTCTATCATGCAAAAAGGAAGCCATATGTGAACATGGTCCAGAAGTTGATGAAATGAAGCAGATGAAACTGAAATTTAGCTCTGTGGCTAATTCTGGGGTAGTTTTCTGACCGTCTATTGTCCCTGTCAAATAATGAATAAAATAAACATAAAATAAAGTTCCATCGTGTCCTGTGGGCCAAGGCTCATTTAAAATGGACTGTTTCAAAGTGGAAAAGTGCTCTATGGTCAGACGAGTCCAAATATGACATTCTTGTTGGAAATCACGGACGCCGTGTCCTCCAGGCTAAAGAGGAGGGAGACATTCCAGCATGTTATCAGTGTTCAGTTCAAAAGCCAGCATCTCTGATGCTCTGGTATGAGGGTGTATAAGTGCATATGGTATGGGCAGCTTACATGTTTTGGAAGGCACTATGAATGCTGAAATGTATATAAAGGTTTTAGAGCAACATATGCTCCCCTGCAGATGACTTTTATTTCATGGAAGGCCTTGTGTATTTCGGCAGGACAATCCAAAACCACATACTGCAGCTATTACAACAGCATGGCTTTGTAGTAGAAGAGTCCGGGTGCTGAATTGGCATGCCTTTAGTCCAGATCTTTCACCTATAGAGAACATTTGGTGCAACCTTTAAACGTAAAATACTTCAAAGACGACCACAACCTCTTCAGCAGCTGGTAACCTATATTAGGCAAGAATGGGAAAAAATTCCAACACGAAAACTCAAGAAACTCACAAAATCGAAGCCCAGACGTCTTCAAACGATGCTGCACCATGGTAAACATGTCCCTGTTCCAACTATTTTGAGACCTGTAGCAGGCATCAAATTTGAAATGAGCTCATTTTGTGCATACAATTGTAAAAATATCTCAGTTTAAACATTTGTTATGTTATCTATGTTCTATTGTGAATAAAATATTGGCTCATGTGATTTGAAATTCTTTTAGTTTTCATTTTATTCAAATTTTAAAAAAGGGAACAGACAGAGGGACAATAGGGACAGAGAATACACTTCACAATCCATGTCCGGAGTGTCTATTTACACTAAGTGCAAATAGCCCACCTTGTTGGCAAAGGCTATTTACACTAATACTATTACACTACACTATTTAAGAGTCTGAACACTTTCTGAAGCTAGTTTATTTTTTTATTTTAAATATTAATGTTTCAAAGAACAGTGAAGACAATTCAATATCGGAGTTAACTTGTGAGTTTCTGAAGATCCTATCTATAATAGGCCCTATGTGTTGTTTTATCCAATGGTGAAAAACAAAACAAAAACAAAAAAAGTTTTTGTATTTGAATTTAGATTACAATAATGTGCAGTTTGGTTAGAAGTAACACATCAGGTGTAACTGTATCTTCACCCTGTTTCCAGTTGGATTTTGACTTGGAAATCTGATTTATAATGTATATTACAAAGAGCTGGGCTGAATTGCTTGAAAGAGGGAAAGAGAGATTATATAAGTAAATCTTGTTACCATTTTCAAAAATGCAGCACAGCAAAAACAATTTCTCAGGGGTTCAGTGGGGCATTCTGCAAATAAGATGGTTTGTGCATGTTGTAATAATCAGTGTGACAGGTAGTAATAATTTGCTGGGGTGTTGGGACACTGAACAATAGCCCAGAACAGGAAGATGAATGGTCTAAGGCTCTGAGAACCTAATCAACGAGCAGCCAAAGCAGTATATTTACAGAAGCAGAGACCTCACAAAAGACTGTCCTCTACAGATGCATTTTAAAGGCTTGTTTGATACTTCATGTGGGTCCTTGTGTTATGTACAGTCACAAAAACATACAAGTATTGACTCCTAAATCAATGTACAATATTCTTCATAAATATCAGTTTTTCCCTGAGGATCTGAAAACGAATTTAGCAAATGCCACAAAAGTGTGCGCTTCGCATTTTCTTTATTCCAGTGATCATTCGTCAATTTGTCTTAGTTATAAAGGAATAGTTCAACCAAAATTAAAATGTAAAAAACAAAGGTAAATATTTTGAAGAATGCCACAAAATGTAAACTGTATTATCGCACAGCTCTGCATACATGAAGTTGGATATATAGCCAACTTTATCCCAGAACACTCATGTAAAGCGATATATACTATATAGCAAATAAACTTTTTTGTAACCATACCCAATGGGATGCACAGAGGAATTATTAATCTCTATCACTTAACTAAAACAACCAATTCATATAATTTAACACACTAGTTCAGAGATATGTGGTTGGGGGAAAGCAGTTTCTCCATTATCAACAAGTCCTTAGTTAAATCAAAGATTAATATAAATACACCCCTGTCAGTTAATGAAAGAGTTAATGAAAATCACTACTTCCAGAAAATTAATAACCAAACTACATAAACCTATATGAAACGCCAATAAACATAATAGCACCACCAATGCCCAAATGGAAAATAGTCTTGGCTTTCTCCCCCATCGAATTCTGGAAGAAAATTTGTAACACCACCTTTTCTATGACCTTTTCTTCCACATGGATCTGTCATTTTATTTGTTTAGGATAGTGATAAACATTCCACTATTATGGACTTTAAAATCTCATCTCTTTGTTTACTTGATGACACCATAGAAGTCAATAATCTCTCTCCTCATTTCTCCAACTATCGCCAAGATAGTTGATTCATTTTATATGGTCGTGTTCTGAGAGACTGTGCTGCACAGCTGAGAGATGTGCTTACAGATATCTTCAACACCTCGCTGAGCCAGGCAGTCGTCCCCACATGTCTCAAATCCACAACAATCATACCGGTGCCAGAGAAATCACCTGTGTCCTGTCTAAATGACTACCGTCCCATAGCACTGACTCCAATCATGATGAAGTGCTTTGAGAGGTTAGTCATGCACAACATCAAAACCAGCCTCCCCAACACACTCGACCCGCTCCAGTTTGCATACCGTCCAAACCGCTCTACGGACGATGCAATTTCCTCCACCCTCCACCTGGCTCTTACCCACCTAGAAAATAAGGACTCCTATGTTAGAATGCTGTTCATTGACTTCAGCTCGTCATTCAACACAATAATCCCACAACAGCTCATAAATAATCTAAACCGGCTGGGCCTTAACAATTCCCTGTGTAATTGGATCCTGGACTTTCTAACCGGAAGACCTCAGTCAATCTGTGTCGGCCACAACACCTCGAGCTCTACCACACTGAGCACAGGGGCCCCACAAGGCTGTGTGCTCAGCCCGCTGCTCTTCACACTGCTGACCCACGACTGCACTGCCAAGTTCAGCTCCAACCACATCATCAAGTTTGCTGATGACACAACAGTGGTAGGTCTCATCAGCAAGAACAATGAAACGCACTACAGAGAGGAAGTGGCACAGCTGACTGAATGGTGTGGCAATAACAATCTGTCTCTCAATGTGGAGAAGACAAAGGAGGTTGTGATGGACTTTAGAAGAAACTCCGTTGACCACCTCCCACTGACCATCGACAGCTCGACTGTGGAGAGAGTCAGCAGCACTAAATTCCTGGGGGTGCACATCACAGAGGATCTCACCTGGACCACCAACACCATGTCACTCTCCAAAAAGGCACAACAGCACCTACACTTTCTCCGCCGGCTGAAAAGAGCAAGTCTCCCTCCAACCATTCTCAACACATTCTACAGAGGCACCATTGAGAGTGTGCTGACCAGCTGCATCACTGTCTGGTACGGGAACTGCAGTGCTGCTGACCGCAAGACCCTCCAGAGGACAGTGAACACAGCTGGAAAGATCATCAGTGCCCCTCTCCCCTCCATCCTGGACATTTTCCTTACACGATGCTCCAGCAAAACCAACAGCATCGTGAAGGACTCTACCCATCCCTCCCAGTCTCTTCCAGCTCTTACCATCAGGAAGACGGTACCGGAACATCAGAGCCCACTCCACCAGACTGCTCAACAGCTTTTTCCCCCAGGCTGTGAGAGCCCTGAACTCAAATCACCCCGCCCCCCTCTGAAACCCCATGCAAACCCCTACTTCCTGAAACATGGACTTTATTTCAGTAATACCATTCAAAAAGGGAAACTTGTATATTAGATTCATTCATTACACACAGACTGATATATTTCAAATGTTTATTTTCCTTTAATTTTGATGATTATAACTGACAACTAATGAAAGTACCAAATTCAGTATCTCAGAAAATTAGAATATTGTGAAAATGTTCAATATTGAAGACACCTGGTGCCACACTCTAATCAGCTAATTAACTCAAAACACCTGCAAAAGCCTTTAAATGGTCTCTCAGTCTAGTTCTGTAGGCTACACAATCATGGGGAAGACTGCTGACTTGTCAGTTGTCCAAAAGACGACCATTGACACCTTGCACAAGGAGGGCAAGACACAAAAGGTCATTGCTAAAGAGGCTGGCTGTTCACAGAGCTCTGTGTCCAAGCACATTAATAGAGAGGCGAAGGGAAGGACAAGATGTGGTGTGGTAGAAAAAAAGTGTACAAGCAATAGGGATAACCGCACCCTGGAGAGGATTGTGAAACAAAACCCATTCAAAAATGTGGGGGAGATTCACAAAGAGTGGACTGCAGCTGGAGTCTTCAAGAACCACCACGCACAGACGTATGCAAGACATGGGTTTCAGCTGTCGCATTCCTTGTGTCAAGCCACTCTTGAACAAGAGACAGCGTCAGAAGCGTCTTGCCTGGGCTAAAGACAAAAAGGACTGGACTGCTGCTGAGTGGTCCAAAGTTATGTTCTCTGATGAAAGTAAATTTTGCATTTCCTTTGGAAATCAAAGTCCCAGAGTCTGGAGGAAGAGAGGAGAGGCACATAATCCACGTTGCTTGAGGTCCAGTGTAAAGTTTCCACAGTCATTGATGGTTTGGGGTGCCATGTCATCTGCTGGTATTGCTCCATTGTGTTTTCTGAGGTCCAAGGTCAACGCAGCCGTCTACCAGGAAGTTTTAGAGCACTTCATGCTTTCTGCTGCTGACCAACTTTATGGAGATGCAGATTTCATTTTCCAACAGGACTTGGCACCTGCACACACTGCCAAAGCTACCAGTACCTTGTTTAAGGACCATGGTATCCCTGTTCTTGATTGGCCAGCAAACTCGCCTGACCTTAACCCCATAGAAAACCTATGGGGTATTGTGAAGAGGAAGATGCAATACGCCAGACCCAACAATTCAGAAGAGCTGAAGGCCACTATCAGAGCAACATGGGCTCTCATAACACCTGAGCAGTGCCACAGACTGATCGACTCCATGCCACGCCGCATTGCTGCAGTAATCCAGGCCAAAGGAGCCCCAACTAAATATTGAGTGCTGTACATGCTCATACTTTTCATGTTCATACTTTTCAGTTGGCCAACATTTCTAAATATATATATTTTTTGCATTGGTCTTAATTGATATTCTAATTTGTGAGATACTGAATTTGGGACTTTCATTAGTTGTCAGTTATAATCATCAAAATTAAAGGAAATAAACATCTGAAATATATCAGTCTGTGTGTAATGAATTAATCTAATATACAAGTTTCACTTTTTGAATGGTATTACTGAAATAAACTTTTTCATGATATTCTAATTTTATGACCAGCACCTGTATATATAGTATACTTATAGTTAAATCTGTCAGTAGGTTAGTTGTGTATAGGTTTACAGTGTTTTTTACTTCATTGCACGACATTTCGTTCCACTGTATGTCCCCACATGTAGCGGAATGACAATAAAGCTCAACTTGACTTGATTTTATTCAAATTTAAAAAACGTCCCAACATTTCCAGAATTCGGGTTGTACATATTAGATAGATAGATCGATCTTCTGCCGCAGACCAGAGTTTGACGCCTGAGCCCCTGAGCCACATGTGAGTGCCACCTCCTACCATGAAGTCAGGGCTTGTCAACATGTCCGTCCCAGAACTAGAGCCAGTTGCTACTTAAATCCCGAGGCTGGAGGCTTTCACTGTCAATCAGAATCAGAATCAGAATGAGCTTTATTGGCCAAGTATGTTTACACATACAAGGAATTTGTTTTAGTCACAGAAGCTCCACAGTGCAACAGAGGGACAGCAACAGGACAGGACACAGATATTAAAGAATAATACAAATATCCAAATAGGCAATGTACAAAACAGCAAAAAAAACAATATATAATATAGGCAATTATGTGTGTACAGGTCTGATATGTGCAAATTTGAATTGAAAAAATTAGATAAATGAAAAAGCAAGCAAGTGTGGTGAATAAATAATAGAGTTGTGTGTTCCACGTTTTATTGTCAAGTGTTCATGAGATGGATTGCCTGAGGGAAGAAACTGTTTCCGTGTCTGGTCGTTCTGGTTCTCAGAGCGCTGTAGCGTCGACCAAACGGTAAAAGTTCAAAGAGGGAGTGTGCTGGATGTGAGGGGTCCAGAGTGATTTTACCAGCCCTTTTGCTCACTCTGGATAAGTACAGTTCTTGGAGAGTGGGGAGGGTTGTACCAATGATTCGCTCAGCAGTCCGAACTACTCTCCGTAGTCTTCTGAGGTCAGATTTGGTAGCTGAGCTGAACCAGACAGTTATTGAAGTGCAGAGGACGGATTCAATGACGGCAGAGTAGAATTGTTTCAGCAGCTCCTGTGGCAGGTTGAACTTCCTCAGCTGGCGAAGGAAGTACAACCTCTGCTGGGCCTTTTTCACAATAGAGTGAATGTGATTGTCCCACTTCAGGTCCTGAGAGATGGTGGTGCCCAGGAATCTGAATGACTCCACTGCAGTCACAGTGCTGTTCATGATGGGGAGTGCAGGGGGTTTCTCCTGAAGTCCACGATCATCTCCACAGTTTTGAGCGTGTTTAGCTCCAGGTTGTTAAGACTGCACCATACAGCCAGCTCCTTAACCTCCTGTCTGTAAGCAGACTTGTCACCATCCTGAATGAGGCCGATCAGTGTGGTGTCATCTGCAAACTTCAGGAGCTTGACAGAGGGGTCTTTAGATGTGCAGTCGTTGGAGTAGAGGGAGAAGAGCAGTGGGGAGAGAACGCAGCCCTGAGGAGCTCCAGTGCTGATGGTACGAGTGCTGGATCTGGATTTACCAAGCTTTACTAACTGCTGTCTGTCTGTCAGGAAGCTGGTGATCCACTGACAGATGGCGGTGGGGATGGAGAGCTGAGACAGTTTATTCTGAAGGGTGTCTGTGATAATGGTGTTAAAAGCGGAGCTGAAGTCCACAAACAGGATCCTCACATAAGTCCCTGGTGTGTCCAGATGCTGCAGGATGAAGTGCAGTCCCATATTGACAGCATCATCCACAGACCTGTTTGCTCTGTAGGCAAACTGCAGGGGGTCCAGTAAGGGTCCAGTGATGTCCTTCAGATAAGCCAAAAAAACAGTCTTTCAAATGATTTCATGGCCACAGACGTTAGAGACTTTGGGACGGGGATGATGGTGGAGCGTTTGAAGCGTGAAGGGACTACGCACAGCTCCAGTGATCTGTTGAAGATCTGTGTGAAGATGGGGGCCAGCTGAACAGCACAGGTATTTAGGCAGGCTGGTGACACACTGTCTGGGCCTGGTGCTTTCCTTCTTTTGTTCTTTCTGAAGACCTGGCACACGTCATCTTCACTGATTTGAATTGTAGGTGTGGGGGAGAGGGGGGTTGCTGGAGGTCTTAATGGTTGTGTGGAGAGGTGTTCAGGGAGGGTGTGGGTTGTTTTTTTCAAATCGTCTGCCAGTTGTTGATTGGGCAGTCGTGGCCTAATGGCTAGAGAGTTGGACTTGTAACCCGAAGGTCGTGGGTTCGAGTCTCAGGTCCGGCAGGGATTGTAGGTGGGGAAGTGAATAACCAACACTCAATACCACGACTGAGGTGAGACCCTTGAGCAAGGCACCGATCCCCAACTGCTCCCCGGGCGCTGCAGCATTGGCTGCCCACTGCTCCGGGTAGGGCTGCACGATTCTTGCTAGAATGTGAATCACGATTTTTCTCCATGGGAATTGAGATCACGATTCTCTTACATGATTCTCATTTTTTCCAACCAAAATGTATTGCACTCAAGTACAAACCCCCCCCCCCCCCCCCCAAAAAAAAAAAAAACCCCACAGGACATTCAGTATAATAAAGTGCTGGAGTAACAAAAACTTGTCTCTTTTCTTTATTTTAGACCCCTTAAAGTGAATAATTTTAAAAGCTTTAAATTGTTGAACATAAGAGAACATTAAAAATAATAAGAATATTCACATTCACATGGGGCGTCGGCGTCAATGCCTCTCGTTTACTTTGAATGGAGTGATGTCAAGCACTGCCGAACTGAATTGTGGGTCCCTCGCGTCGCTTCACTGGCATTGCACGCGGCAGAAGTTGAAAACTTTTCAACTTTTCAAGCGCCAACGCAGGCGTCAGCCAATCAGATCGCCTTATGCAAAAACCCTAGCGCAGACGCTAGCCAATCCCATTCATGCAGCACCAGAGAAATATGTGATTGGCTGTTATCACTATGACGGCGTGTCAACACCATGGTCAGAGCCGTTGAGAAACAGAGTTGTGACACTCCCATAGGCTTCCATAGGAACTTAGGAATGCAGAAGTAAAGCGTGTCATGGAGCAGCCAAAAGTTCCAAACAACCGATAGTTTCAGCATTGAAGCCCATTCATTTCAGTGCTTCTCAAGCACAGTCACCAGAAATTTGAGGAAATTACAGCATTTTTTGCCATTTTAACGCATTAGTTTATCTCTCGGAAATCTGACCAGTAGTTGTATTTTATGAGACGCGTTATAGTTAATGTTTATTTTTAGATAATAGGCAGTATATGCTATATTTGCAGTTAGATAATGTGAGAAACACCTTAATAGCGATCATAACCAGATGCTAGTTGATGCTAGTTGTTTTACATCTTTCTGTAATCTTTCTCTCCCTGAAGGAAGTTGAATTAACCCCATTAATTTCAGTATCTTTGGAGCATTTTCACTGGTAAGTTGATGAAATAACTGCTTTTTTAAATATTTTAACGCCTTAGCTGACCTATTCTTGAATAGTAATTAATAGTGGTATTTTCACGTCGTCAGGTTTAATAATGCTTATCGATAGATAATAGCTAATGAGACCATTAGATTTTTATTATATTATTATAGATACACTAGCTACAATAACTAAACTAGTTATCATAACTGTATTAAAATGTGAATAATAGATGACCATAGATGAAGAAATTTATAGTATATAGAAATAAAAAAAATAAAAAATTAATAATATATATATATATATATATATATATATATATATATATATATATATATATATATATATATATATATATATAGTTATACAATAACACATTTTACATACTAATTAGATTGGCGGCGAGATCAAAGCGTGTCGCAACTGTGTTTCTCAACGGCTCTGGTCAGCACCAAGCTTCAGACACGCCCTCCGTCAAGCGTTGATGCTGACGCCCCGTTGAAGCAGCGCTGCGCAGAATGATCACCATATGACATCAAAGTACCGCAAGAGCGATTTGAATGCATAGGATCCGACTGCTTTCTTACCGCTCTCGTGGTACTTTGATGTCATACGGTGATCATTCTGCGAACGCGCCTATTGACTCCGTTTAGGTCTGCCGCCTTGTTACACGTCACGTGAGTGACAGCGGAACGTGGCCAATGAGGGAGAGGAGAAAAGTGATAGAGATTTATGATTGATTGGTGAATTAATAGTGTTTTGTTACTGTGTGAGTGTGACCAATAACGCGTGAATGCAGCATGATCTGAATGCAGGGAAATACACGGAAGTGAATCGCCGTCATTTAGAAATGAGATCGCATTTATGTATGAATCGAGATTTTTTTTCGATTAATTGTGCAGCCCTAGCTCCGGGTGTATGTTCACTACTGTGTGTACACTTAAATGCAGAGCATAAATTCAGAGTATGGGTCACCTGCGCTGATATCTTTCATACCTTTCCACACTGAAGCAAGATCACTGGAATTCCAATTTGTTCCTTAGCTTGTCAGAATAATTCCTCTTTGCCACTCTGATCTCCTTTTCCAGTGTGTATTTGGCCTGTTTATACAAGACTTTATCCCCCTTTCTGTAAGCATCTTCTTTGGCCAGACGGAGCTGTCTGAGTTTTGCAGTGAACCATGGTTTGTCATTGTTGTAGGTTAAAGGAGTCCTGGTAGGAATGCACATATCCTCACAGAAACTGATATAAGATGTTACAGTCTCTGTGAGGTTGTCCAGATCGTTGGCAGCAGCTTCAAAAACAGTCCAATCAGTGAGAGAGAAACAGGCTTGTAAATCCCACTCTGTTTCATTAGTCCATCTTTTAACAGTTCTTAATACAGGTTTTGCAGATTTAAGTTTCTGCCTGTAGGACGGAATAAGATGAACCAAACAGCGATCAGGCCTAAAGCTGCTCGTGGAACCGAGTGATATGCGTCCTTTATCGCTGTTTAACAGTGATCCAGTATATTACTGTCTCTGGTGGGACATGTGATGTGCTGTCTGTATTTTGGCAGTTCGCGGGAGAGATTTGCTTTATTAAAGTCCCCGAGAATGATTAAAACAGAGTCCGGGTGTTGTTGCTCACTCTCTGTGATCATATCAGCGAGTTTCTGTAAAGCTGTGCTCATGTGCCATTGCAGT
The DNA here is from genome assembly GCF_936440315.1 of Barbus barbus. Lineage (NCBI taxonomy): Eukaryota > Metazoa > Chordata > Actinopteri > Cypriniformes > Cyprinidae > Barbus > Barbus barbus. Next base: position 23,973,563 of record NC_136754.1, on the reverse strand, counting down.
GGAATGTAGACACTCACGAGAATGAACGAGAAGAACTCCCGCGGCGAATAGAATGGCTTGCAGTTAATGAAGAGCGTTTCTAGATCTGAACAGCACATCTTCTTTAACACAGTTACATCTGTACACCACCTCTCATTGATGTAAAAGCACGTCCCATCGCCATGTTGGGTAGAGAGCGGAGATTTGCCAGATGGATGCTAGACAACGGCATTCGAAATACACGCTGACGAAGCTTCACGAGCGCGCCGGCTCACTTCCCCCGTCTGCGCGACCTCCTGAAGAGTTTGACCAGAGCTACAGCTCCGCCAACTACAATGTCCAGCAAAACGTCCGAGTAGTCAAAATTCGGTAAAAGATTTTGTGGTGTGTTCTGCCGAATGTTCAGCAGGTCATCCCTGGTAAAACTGATCGTATTTGAGTAACAAAAAACAGGAAAAACAAACAAAAACAGTACAAACACTGAAGAGCAATGCACAGTATCTGCCATCTGCGGCGCCACCTTACATCTTACCATCACTGGATTGGCTTCACCGCTGGACTCCACGCCCTTGACTCCTCCTTGGCTCTGTGCTGCCTCAGCTCCGACATAGTCCATCATCACTAAAGCTCCACCAGGTTCCCCTGTCCCTCTGGCTACACCTTGGACTCTCGTCACCCTGGTTTCACCACAGACTTCTTGGCTTCTAGCTGCACCTCAGCTCTCCACCCCTTCGGCTCCACCGGGATCCTCCTTCCCTCCGGTCCCACCTTGGTCCTTGCTCCCTCTGGTGTTCCCCCATTCTACAAGTACCCCATCACCCTGGGTTGTTGTCTCTGCAGTTTTGTGGAAAATTCTGCCTGTTCAGTCCTTGACTTGTATTACTGATGTGTAAGTATTTATTCTCCTTGCGTATCTTCTCTTAGTGGACTAAAATTATCTCCCTAACACCAGTGCAACTGTGACAGAAACGAGGGAAATTAGTACATATAGTATTACATATTTAGTATATACAGTGGGTACGGAAAGTATTCAGACCCCCTTAAATTTTTCACTCTTTGTTATATTGCAGCCATTTGCTAAAATCATTTAAGTTCATTTCTTTTCCTCATTAATGTACACACAGCAGCCCATATTGACAGAAAAACACAGAATTGTTGACATTTTTGCAGATTTATTAAAAAAGAAAAACTGAAATATCACATGGTCCTAAGTATTCAGACCCTTTGCTGTGACACTCATATTTAACTCAGGTGCTGTCCATTTCTTCGGATCATCCTTGAGATGGTTCTACACCTTCATTTGAGTCCAGTTGTGTTTGATTATACTGACTGGACTTGATTAGGAAAGCCACACACCTGTCTATATAAGACCTTACAGCTCACAGTGCATGTCAGAGCAAATGAGAATCATGAGGTCAAAGGAACTGCCTGAAGAGCTCAGAGACAGAACTGTGGCAAGGCACAGATCTGGCCAAGGTTACAAAAACATTTCTGCTGTACTTAAGGTTCCTAAGAGCACAGTGGCATCCATAATCCTTAAATGGATGACGTTTGGGACGACCAGAACCCTTCTTAGAGCTGGCCGTCCGGCCAAACTGAGCTATCGGGGGAGAAGAGCCTTGGTGAGAGAGGTAAAGAAGAACCCAAAGATCACTGTGGCTGAGCTCCAGAGATGCAGTCGGGAGATGGGAGAAATTTGTAGAAAGTCAACCATCACTGCAGCCCTCCACCAGTCGGGGCTTTATGGCAGAGTGGCCCGACGGAAGCCTCTCCTCAGTGCAAGACACAAAAAAACACCTGAAGGACCACAAGCTTTCCTGTAGCTCAAATAGTAGAGCATGGCGCTAGCAACGCTAAGGTCATGGGTTCGATTCCCAGGGAAAGAAAGAGATGATAAAATGTAAAAACTGTAACTTGAATGCAATGTAAGTTGCTTTGGATAAAAGTGTCTGCTAAATGCGTAAATGTAAGATGGTGAGAAATAAGATTCTCTGGTCTGATGAGACCAAGATAGAACTTTTTGGCCTTAATTCTAAGCGGTATGTGTGGAGAAAACCAGGCACTGCTCATCACCTGTCCAATACAGTCCCAACAGTGAAGCATGGTGGTGGCAGCATCATGCTGTGGGGGTGTTTTTCAGCTGCAGGGACAGGACGACTGGTTGCAATCGAAGGAAAGATGAATGCGGCCAAGTACAGGGATATCCTGGACGAAAACCTTCTCCAGAGTGCTCAGGACCTCAGACTGGGCCGAAGGTTTACCTTCCAACAAGACAATGACCCTAAGCACACAGCTAAAATAACGAAGGAGTGGCTTCACAACAACTCCGTGACTGTTCTGGAATGGCCCAGCCAGAGCCCTGACTTAAACCCAATTGAGCATCTCTGGAGAGACCTAAAAATGGCTGTCCACCAACGTTTACCATCCAACCTGACAGAACTGGAGAGGATCTGCAAGGAGGGATGGCAGAGGATCCCCAAATCCAGGTGTGAAAAACTTGTTGCGACTTTCCCAAAAAGACTCATGGCTGTATTAGATCAAAAGGGTACTTCTACTAAATACTGAGCAAAGGGTCTGAATACTTAGGACCATGTGACATTTCAGTTTTTCTTTTTTAATAAATCTCCAAAAAATGTCAACAATTCTGTGTTTTCTGTCAATATGGGGTGCTGTGTGTACATTAATGAGAAAAAAAAATGAACTTAAATGATTTTAGCAAATTAGCTGCAATATAACCGAGTGAAAAATTTAAGGGGGTCTGAATACCTTCCGTACCCACTGTATGTTTATATATCTTTAAAATAATGTTTATATTCTATTATTATGCTAATTGCAATTCATCATTAAAGGGATAGTTCACCCAAAAATGAAAATTCTGTCATTATTTACTCACCCTCATGTTGTTCCAAACCCGTAAGACCTCCGTTCATCTTCGGAACACAAATTATGAAATCTGAGCGCTCTCAGACCCTATAAATGTTTACCCTACTTAGACAGCAAGGGTCCTTACATGATCAAGGTCCAGAAACGTAGCAAGGAGATCGATAAAATAATCCATGTGACATCAGGGGTTCAACCGTAATTTTACGAAGCTATGAGAATACTTTGTGCACAAAAGAAAAAAAACCCCGACTTTATTCAAATTTGTCTCCTTCGCATCACCCTGGTGCCATTTTGGAGAATATCCACTGGACGGAAACTGCGTACGCTCTTCTGTGTTAGCCGCATACTGGATGCAATGTTTTCATTCAAATCAAAGCGTAAATATACATAGAAGATGTATCCACGTGATGCAGCTGAAACAGAAGAGCGTACGCAGTTTAAATAAGAATGAAACCATCTTGAAGTCATCTTGACTTGTGTCATGAAATTTAGAAGAATGTGGATTTGGTCTTGACCCCATTCTGGTTTCAGTCATGACTATAACACTGGTTTATACATTTATCATTAATTGTAAAACATAAAAAAAGAAAAGAAAAAAAAAAGTCAACAATACAAATGCCAATTATTTAATTTAGCCAAAATAAAAATGTTTTATGTATTTCCCCCCCTCACACAACATTAATAAACATTAACATTTATAGCGGTCTTTATATTTGAGCAAGCAGATCATCATACTTTAACAACAAAAAAAAGCCTAAAATGTTAGCTAAAAATACATGGTATTTGGCACTTCATCACTGTAGGGTCTTTCAAAAACCCTCACCAGTCTGGGGAAACTCCATGTTTAAGAGTAAAAAAAGAAAATATTAAAGACACTTACATAGAAAAAGATAAAAAATAATCATTTTAATAAAAAATACATTTATATTATATACTATAAATTGTGCATCATTATGCTTCTTACACATTTAGGATATCAAGGTTCTAATTGTAAAGCTGTTCAGAGCAAACCTTTTGAGCACATAGGTAGACCAGATGGAAAAAAAGAACTAATGAACATGAACAGGAACACATTGTTACTGGGCAACTCACTTCAGTTTTCCTAAAACTATAACAGCATAAAGGTAAGACTAGGACTAGCTTCCACTCTGGACTAAATCTTCAGATGGTCAGCATTGTAGCAGGATGGTGTTTGCCTTTGTAACAAATACTATAAGTCCTATTCTCAGATTGCTAGGATGCAGGAGAGGATGGTAGACAACGTTCCATCATGAACACATCTATGTGGAATCCACACATACGACACTGAGCATTCACAAAGCAAGGTTGCTAACACTCAACCCACACCACTGTTACACTGCTATTCAGTTGTACAGAGAAAAAGGGTGTCGAACTTTTAACATCACTGTGGGTTCATTTGCATAAATTAGTCAGAATTGTGTTATACATTGGTCACTTTTCAAGCAGATCTATTTATATAGACAGGCAGGTTTAAAAAAGAAAAAAAAAACCTTACTGTGGAGTGTTATAATGCCAACAATCACTGACAATTTTATAGAAGCTACTATTTGTGACTAGTGCTGTTCCAGATAACAATGTAAATAACACGTTATAAGTTGTGCTTTGTGGAAAAACAGTCAGTTGTCCAATTTAAAATAAGATGAGCGCAAGAAGACAAGGTTCACTTATTTGTGCTTTGGTGGTCTTTTCTGATTCTGAAACCTTGATTTTTCAAGGTTTTGTCTTTACTTTCAGATTGGAAGCAGCATTGTGCAAATCAACATAAAAACAGTTTTGTGACTTTACTGATGACACCAGCAAAGTCAGTTGGCTTATAAGGAGTGATTCATGAGCAAAGTACAAAAATAATAATACCAAAAATGGCAGAGAGAGGGTCTTAAGTATATGTCAACATGGGTGACAAAAGATGATAGTTCAACATGAAGGTTTTTAACATATACATCAATTCAACACGCATACAACATTTGAACTAGGTCAGGATTCAAGAATTCTTACTGTTATAGGTGACAAACACAAAACAGATTAAATTAAAAAGGCAAATGTAAAGCTGACAAATAATCTGATAAAGACCAACTCAAATCAGATGCATATGTATAACAAAAACATCTGAAAATATATACATAGAGGCTTTCATAAGCCTGTTTATACACCTCTTGTTTGTAAAATTACAAATGAAAAAAAAAAAATCACAAGCAGCACCTTGTTTTCCATCTGTTGCTATCAACTGGAAAATAAAAAGCAGGTTCTTTAAATTTTGACCTGTGAGCGTGAACTCTGTATTGCACCCTAAAGAAAGATTTCAGGAGGAGCACAGTCACTGCCTCATGTATGCACACACTCTCTCTCACACAAGTCAGATCTTGAGGTAAAATGTGCTAGGATAGAGTCCTGGTTGGCCCTCAGTGTTTCCCTCGGTGCTCTCAACCTTCTTTTAGGGCATGAGGCTTTTCCGATGCATCATCGTCTGCAAAAATGGAGAAAAAAAAAAATTGACACAATTCGCACAGCACTTGACAATAGGTAGCTAAACTAATACATACAATATAATCAAAAACAGGAGACAGGAAAAATAGAGGAATTTAAAAATGTGCATTATGATTACACGCTACACAAAAATGCCAGGAAAGCATCTTGAAATGCAGTCCTGCACAAACAAATAGTGAAAGTGTACAAACTTTTTTTTTTTTTTTTAATACTGGCAGCAATAAAAAAATGTGCTGACTTTAGAATAACACACACATGATTTTTTTTTATTTATTTTTTAGTAGACTCAGCCCCCTGTCTGGAAGTTTTCTTACAGCAGAAGTGTCAACAAAAGATTGCAATTGAGCACAGGAACTAAAGCATGCCCTGAGGCATAATCGCTATGTTTATTGACTGAAATTAATTTAGAGTTAATCCAACATCTCTGTACAGGTATGGTTTCAAAAACTGAGGTTCAGGAAAACTTCCCACGGGGAATTCCTCATTTCCTCTGCTTTACTGGTTCAAGGGGTTGATTTCACCTTAGATTACAAACTGTTAGGATCATAGTATGAGCAGTTGTGAGGTGAATTAAATATAGGAGGTCTGGCATAGAATCAGTGTACTGCAAATCCATTTTGGTCATTTGTTCAATGCAAATGGAAGAGTTGGGAACTGGGTACTAAGAACATAAACTTCCTGGAAAATGATTCTACGAATCAGCCGCACAAAAATATCAAACAAATTTGGAGGTTAAATTACCAGTAGGGCGTGCATTGAACAACAAGAGAGAAAGGCTATTTTAAGATTGGAGGCAATAGTGGTCCATTCAATTTATTTTGCTAATACATGACTTAGAACTGTTTTTTTTTTTCATAACAGAGTGCACAGCACAAACCATGTGGAAGATGATTTTTCAATTCAATCAGATTTGGGCCACTTCCATATGTTTTCCTAAATCCAATACTAGTCTGATGTTTTTCAATGCGACCTCAGTTTGAACAGTCATATTGGGAATAATGTGACATACATCACAATTCTGCTCTACAGGAGTATGGTGTCAATTTGAACCCAAATGTATTATGACACAAGAAGAAAATATTTACAAAAAAGAAAAGCAAAATTATCAGAATTTTGAGCAAAATAATGTTTTCTTTTTCTACAGTAATCTGTTCTTTGCTTGTGATTCCAAATGTTGAGCTTTGAGTTTCATGCAGTGCATTTTGGGTTTAACATCTCCATTGGTCTCCTATAAATCAGTGTGGGGAGTGATGTCAGTACTAGGTGACTTTGACTTACTATGGTGTGAATTTGTCTATATAGCTTCATTTGAGTTTAAATTTGCACCTTTTCTGACTTGTATAACACGTATTTGTGAGGCTAAAGAGCCTCAAATTACATTTACAGTCTCAAAGACATAGTTTGCCTTTCACCAAAATTAATCTACAAACATATCTACAAACAGCTATACTTCAGTGCTTCAGTTGTACTTAAGTGACAATTTAAGACAGTTTTATAGGAGATAATTTACTGTACTGCTTTCATTTTTGGTGTGAGAAGGATCCAACATTATAAAATAAAAATTAATTAAAATAATCACTGATCTACATAAAAATAATCACTATAAACTTAAGTGATTATAACCTATATATATATAGGTTATATGTTCTGTTAGTTCTAGTAAAATCTGGGATCCCCAAACACACCACAACTTTAAATCACGACAAAAGTGTGTAGTTGTCTAATGACGAAAGACCACAACTATTAATTTATGGCCCTTTGCTTAATCTGCTAATGAGAAATTACTCTAATTGACATCAATAATAGATACTAAATCAGGTCATTACGTCATGCTGTTTACAACTAATATTAAGTTATTTAGGAACAGTATTTTACTAGCTCTGAGAAAATATAAAATAGACAAATGTGTATCACTGACATTTTCTAGATATGTTGATTACCTGTAATAGTACGGCAGTCCAATGTCTGCCAGCTGTCCACATTCATCTATTCAGCTCATGTGATCACTAGGAAGCCAAAGTCACGAAGTAGTAATGCCACTGCCCACATCGATTTAATCAAAATCGTAATAAAATAGCCATGTGAACATGCACGATTTCTCCACCAACCCCCTTACAGTGCATGTCCACTAGGGTGGTGCAAGTGAGTGGAACAGAGCGAGCATTTGCAGTTCATTCCTATGGGAGTCGAGCTTCATGCCTGCGCTGAGAAAGTGAGGCCAAAGGGTCAGAGATGCTCAACTTTATGCAAATATCTAGCAAAACACACCAGGCGGCAGCCAATCTTTATGAGAAGCAAGTAGTGAAATTTGTCACCAGTGTTTAAAATATGCTGATTATACTCACTTTCTACTGAATTAAGTTCTTAAGTTATATTGTTTACACACTGGATGTATTGTTTACACATTGGATGTAGTTGTTATATGCATGTTAAATATTGCAGTTAAATATTGGACGCGTATTTCATTGTGAATTGGCAAGCTTTGTTTATTGTTTATTAAAATGACACTGCATTTTTACTTTGGGCATTCAGAAAAAAAGTTAACATTTTTCCAATTGCATTTGCATGTATGTATGATGATTATACTGGTCCTGTGGATGCCACTCGCTACAGACACACTGCAAAGCGGAGGTAGCGTTTTGAGTGGCATTAAGTGGAGTTCTGACTCTGCCTCAGTTCTCACTGCCAGTGTGCAATCAGAATGCAGTGAGCCTAAAAAAAAAAAAAGAGCGCAAGAACACAATAGATTGGCTACTGGCTAAATGCTTTTTTAGCGGCCTCCATGTTTTCAGAATCCGGCACTAATGCTTGCAGTGTGCACATAGTTCAAGACCATCCTACCTCAGCTTCACTGAGCCATAGGAGTCTAACAGTTGTATGCTGGCTAACTCCAGATTCCAGTCACACATCTCTAGAATCTTATGACATTCCACCCTTGTCTTCAGGCCCAGACAGAAGAGCTGCTCCACCTGGGCACCAAAAGAAGGGGAAAATGGATAAAAGTAATTTAACTCATTAGGTCCTCCAAGAACATTATGGATATATTTCCAGTCTCTGTATAAGTAATGTGCCAAAAACAGAGGAGGAATAAAATTTACAATGTATTTTTGGGTCTGATTACTTATTACAATTGTATTACCCCAACCAGCCAGTGAATCATGATTACTGTGATGACTGTTACCTTTAAGTAGTGTACAGCCTTCTGTACATTCCAGCTGTGATTCTGTAAAGCCGTCTGACATTCTTCAATTGTTACTCCATGGACAGCCTCCTGCACCTAAACAGGGCAAATACAATAACTATAAATCCATAGACGGTCCTTTAAGGAGTGGCTTTGGGAATAATCAGAGAGAGTAAAGTGAGTTCTGCGGTGCGAATCAACAGTGTATTTAGCTTTTGACATGACTGAATCAAGTTCAAATCTGTACATGTCTGCAAATGCAATACGTGCATATAGCCTCTTCCTAAATATAATTGCCGTTATCTTCTGCCATCTTGGATACATTTTCTCATGGAGCTTACTACTATACATTCTTACTACTTACTACTATACATTCACCCAAAATGATTGTTTAGATCAGGGGTGGGCAAACTTTTTGACTCGAGGGCCACATCAAGTTTTCCATTAAGTGGGAGGCCGCATAATATGTTCATGACAAACATATTAAAAAAAAAAAAGCCGCGCGGAGAGCCGCTTCTGAAACGTGCCGCGGATTGACTGGAGCAGGCACGATCAGCTCCGGTGGCCGCGTCGGAGCGGTAGGACAGTGTAAATCAGGGGTTATATACTGCACTACAGGCTACAGCGCCATGCCATCTATTGGATTTTACTGATATTGCATATTGGAACAACTGCCTCACGGGCTGGATGAAAACACCTGTAGTTTGCCCACCTCTGCAGATTCGTATCATGTTTTTAAAAATCCCTCGCGGGCCGCCACAGGAATGATAGCGGGCCGCAGATGGCCCGTAGGCCGTAGTTTGGACACCCCTGGTTTAGATCAAGCAAGTATGCCTTCATGATGGACCGTTTTTGCCTTAATGGAGTTATCCATGTAGAAAAGGTAGGTTTTGGAAAACTATGATCAGAACTATGGTCCGCCTGCATGCCACAATATAAATAAATGATAATTACTCTGGTCAAAAACCAAGTTCCTATAATTAAGACACTACACAGCCAGCCCAAGCCACTCGTGAATAATTCTGCCATAAAAAGCACATGACAGCTTATACTGGATGTATACACAAGAAAACAACCAGTAATAACATGAATCGGTTTACTATAAATCTCCAAATCTCTTACCAGTTTGACTTTGTCATGGTTGCTGGTGCTGTCAGCCCTGTTAAATGAGCCATCAGAGCTTACTCGGCACAGGCTGAGAGAGTTCTTCAGCCCCCCTCTAAATCCAGAGCTCGTCAGACTGCTGTTGTTATTGGTGGAGAAATTGGACTTGAGATCCCCTTGCTGATGAACCATGGGCTTGACAGTGGCTGTGTTTACCTGCTGCTTTTCCTCACCACTCTCTGCCTCTTTGAAGAACTTATCGTAGCGGTCCAGATACGGAGGCCTCTCAGGCAGGAGGTAGTAGTGCGTGTTGCTGACCTTCTTGCCATCACGTACGATAGGCAGAATGCAGGGCCCTTTGGCTGGCTCCTTATCTTTGCCCTGTGCCAGGATGACCTTGGGAGCAGCATATTTGGGATCGGAAGCAAAGCTCTGAGTAGTTGGCATTAGTTTAGCAGGTGAGGTGGAGAGGTAGGATGGGCCATAGATGGAGGAACCTGAGCAGAGGCTGCTTCGAGTCTGAGGGGATCCCACGTGTGGACTTGGCGTGCGAGAGCCCGACTGAGAGAGAGGATCTCGAGGGGGAATCTGGGGTGGGCGCTCCTTATCATCCTCATTTCCAGAGATTAGAGACAGCTCACCAGACCAGCGAGCATAATCACCACCTGCACGTTTGACTGGACGGGGTGGTATGGGGATACGTGGTGGTATCTGTGGTTTGTCCTCAGAAAAAGTTAGGACTATCTGGCGGTGTGGCTCCAGACTGGGGCTGGTAGAGCTCACAGGTACATTGAGGTGCCTCATACACTCCTGCTGCAGCTCTTGGAAGATTTCAGTAGACTGTGAGAAGGTGCTGGCATTGCTCTGCCTGCAGGGCAAAAATAAATTGTCTTCTACATGAGGCTTACATTCTCCAGTAGGAGTGCAGGACATACGTGGAGAGCATAGTTCATCAGCTCCTCGTTCTGCACTGTTGATGGAGCTTACTTCAAAGTCATCCTCATCTTGTGCTACATCATCATAGGCTGGGGGTGGAGGGAGGGCCCGGGCATCCCAGTCCACCACTGGGGTAGGGTGAAGGGGGCGGGGTAGAGAGCGTGAGGGGCTCTGTGGAGGAGTTCTGTCTAAAATGTTCTCTGCTTCAAGTGCCAGTTTAGCCAGGGTTGGGATCTGAAGCTCCACCACAGGAGAGGGTGAAGGTGTGGCCGATGGAAACTCTTCTCCAAAGTCTATGAGAGAGACTTCTGTGGGAGTGCTGCCCCCTGGGGTCCGCACACTGTATGTGGAACGATCACCTAATTTGGTAGCAGAGACCCAGGCAGCTGGTTTGAGCTTAAGGCCCTTCTTCAAAGAGAGACGCCGAAGGGCTGATAATGTTTGGTTCTCATCCTCAGCAACAGCATCGTAGGAGGGTTCTAGTTACATGACAAAAAAAAAAAAATTATTTGAAGGTTGACTTTTTTTGTATTAAAAACACTTTTCTTTTATTGGTCGGATGAAATATGCTAATTTTTTGAGATAGGAATTTTGGGTTTTCATGAGCTGTATGCCAAAATCATCAATATTAAAACAATAAAAGGCTTGAACTACTTCAGTTGTGTTGTAATGAATCTAATATATAATATATGAAAGTCTAATGTTTATCATTAGACAAATAATGAACTTTATCACAATATGCTAATTTTTTGAGAAGGACCTGTATATGGGGGACCCTAACAAGTACTTTGGTATGATGTCCATTTATTGTATATAAAAACTGATGTTTAAAACTTTTGTTGGAGTCATGAGATTGTTTTATTGGTATATATATTGTATGTATATTTTTTTGGTCTAGTTATATATGGATCATTTTGCATGATTTGCAAATGTATTTGCTGTATTTTGTTATGTTTGAGATATGTATATTTTTTTTTTAAGTTGTTTTTTTTTATCTTCGTGACATTAGGTGCATTACGGTAATACATGTTTAAATGAGCACAGGTGTTGCTTAGTAGCACATGGCACTGAGGAAGTGTTAATACCCCAAAACTTTCTGTACCTTTGCACCTTTTTGCACATATGAAAGTTAACAAGTGCAGTTTCATTGACCCACCCACATTCAAAGTAAAATGAAAATGTAACATGCACAAGACAACGTCTTGTCAGAATGTCTACTAATAACTATGTAATACTTATATAAATTAATGTAACAGCCTTGTAATATGAGCAAAATATGTAAATACATTAAAATGGTACTATTTTGTATGTTATTATAGGCCACCATGTTTGTGGACATAGCACAACATCTAGCAACATAGTTATGCCATCATTCAACTTTCAAGTCAATGAAATGCGGACCAGTTCTTACAGAGATTTGCAGATCCCTTGCAGAGTACCAGCTCTGTAATCAGCATTATTTTTGTAAAAAAAAAAAGGATATTATAGGACCGGCTGTTTACCAAATGTCATGTCAGTGAAGGAGACCACAGCAAAGACATGACAAACAGATAACTAAAAAAATTGAGCAATTAAGAGAGAAACAGGGGGAGTGAAAGAGCAAATGCATACAATACAGATGTGCTGTACCTTTGAGGAGGGGTGCTACGAGAGAACAGAGGGAGCATGAGCAGTGCTTAAACTGAACTGAGGGTCCACACTTACTCTTAACCAGCAAAGATGGCTGAGGGGGCCGAGGGGGAGGCTCCTCTGCACAGCAAGCGAGTTAAAGATAGCAAGATATGCAAAAAAGCAGGTTGGAAAAAGAAAAAAAAAAAACGTAAAAACAATAAGTACATAACAGAGAGAGAAGAAAGAAGCACAAAGCATGAGGATCTGTATTAAAGAAGCAGTGAACTGAAAAAGGCAAAAGTATTTTTGTTTTTAATTTAAGAGGTTGGAGTTATTTTTTTTAATCAATAGTCAAGTCAGGTTTTTAGATTACAGGGTTCCCACACTTTTTGAGTTTCCAGTTATTTATGATTTCTAGATAAGCATTTAAATGATTGAACTGATTTGCCAGTAAATCATTCAGAGCACTCTCAGATCTGTAGTTTTCTTGTTTTGTTCTAAACGTGGAAAGTCATTCAAATGTTTCTTGTTTGGTTAGACTCGTTTGTGAAATGCCTTCTCATTGGCCACCATTTCTATTCTGGGTTTTAACTCATAGCTGCATTTACAAATTTGAGTGAGAAGAAACATTAATTATCAAATTATCAATAAAACAGTTCTGCCTAATATTTTTGTTGAATCTGTGATGCATGATTTCTTCAGGCCTGAAAACACAATTTTAAAATACCTTAACATTTCTACTTGTTCTATGACCATGGGAAGCATGTTTAATAATGTTTGCACTTTACTAACTGAAAGGCATTTGTTCACTCTTAGCACGTCCAGGGAGTTGAGTTGGTCTGACAGAGTTCAGCTCCAGCCCCAGAACATCTGGAGGATCCATGGGATTCCCAAGATAAACACTGTAAAAGAAGCAGAATGACAAAAGCATTTAGCAGCCCATCAGTGTATACAGGAGACTATTTCTTAGACCTAAGTTTTGGGAAACAAAGATTTAACCAAAGTAATATGTAACAAAGTAATGTATAACCAAAGTAATAAAAAGACATTTCAGATTTGATCAGCTGCTGATGTTTTATGGAGGTATTTACTGCTGTGATATCAGTTGATGCAGCCAAGTTTATGGTAGAGATAGAATGTACTGTGTTCTACTGCCACCTTGTGCTGATGAAGCAAAGTGCTTATATCATGTGCAAAGACTTTGGCCGTTTCTCCATGTTAGTGAATGTAGCACTTTACTTATTGGCCATGACAGACGTATCTGTCCATCCAGTGTGCAACCTGCAAGGTTTCATTTAACTCAATAAGGACATCATACAACTGCTACCCCAGGCCCTCTAGTCTACACAGTAACACTGGAGAACCACCAATTAAAACATTTTAGAGAATGCAATAAAAACTACAGATAATACAGAATGTACATGTGAGATTAGGTTTAAGAGACTCACTCGTCGATCCTGTCAGGAAAGCCCCAGCAGCGGTGAGGGTTAGTGTCTCCATGGCCCGTGTGAATGAAGCTGTTCTTCAGTGGACGGCTTATGTCATGGGCAGAAAGACCTGCCACTGACGTGACTGTGTTCCTGGGAAACTGACCAACCTTTAGGGTACGCTTGTTCTGACCTCTCCACCAGTAGTTCTCTGCCCTGCAAGACACATAGAGACCATTTAAAGATAAAAACATAGCATCTCTCTTATTTCGCTACTTCATTAAAGAGGTGCATTAAAGAGGGCTGGGAACAGAGAACTAATTATTCACTTTTTTTTTTTTATTATTATAATTTTAACAGTTCTTGAACAGTTTTTTCAACCAGTATTGAATGATTCCCATAGGAGTGAATCATATGAGCAGATTATTGTTAGTAAAATCAATAGCACTGAGCCAGTCTGAGAACTTTCCATCTCTAGGTCTAGACCAGACTTCCAAGAGGGCCTCAAGATGACTTCAAATTATTTAAAAAATACAACAAAATGTGAATTAAATAAATTAAAGACTTTTTAAAATGTATAAATAAAAAAAATTCTTATTTTAATTCACCCCCTCAACAACTGTTTCTTTTGAAGAACCAGGATTCTCACATTTACTAACCCTCATGTTCGCAACCTAAATTTCTTTCTTCTGTTGCGCACAAAATATAATATTTTTAAGAATGTTGGTAAACAACAGTTGATGGTAGACATTCAATTGTTTGGAAAGAAACCCATACAGGTTTGGAACTTGAGAGCGAGTAATTTACATTTTTTTTTTAATTATTATTGGATGAACTATCCTTTTAAATTTCATGGCCATTTTTATAATGAACATACATTTTTCTAGTTATGCCAAACTGATTTTTTGGAAAATTATTTTGAACATTTTAAAATCTGTATCCTTAATCATTATATAATAAGTCATAGATGTGTGGCAAAATCATGTAAAGTCACTGGTTAAATAGATCACCGATGAACATTCTGTAATTAAAATGTATGGATTTCTTAAGTCAAAAAAGTCTGGATTTTCCTAGGATTCTAAATTTACTCCAGGAACCACTGGGGTAGACTGTTGTTTTCATCTTGCCTGTCCTAAGATCATTCACTATAAAATTAAAGTGTCATATCAATCATGAATCCATTAGCCGCATTATATTCTATGGTATAAAAGCTTACCTGCCCTCTATGATGGTAATGACATCATTCATCTGGATTTGAAGCTTGTCAGGTTCATCAAAGTCTTGCAGGGCCCTCATGTCTGTAGGCATGGTCTCCACTAGAAATTCCCTCAGAGCCACGAAGGTGGGCCTGTCATCTGGTTTCTGAGCCCAGCACTGCATCATGACATTATAGATGTCCTGAGGACAGTCCTCAGGCTTAGGCAGCCTTTCACCCTCCTTATCTATTTTGTGGAGGATCTGTCACAAACAAATATTAAATTTTTCTTATGATTGTCTTACCCAGTAAGTAAATGCAATAATAGCATGATCACTATTCAGAAGCAAATGCAATATTAGGCTCTAAATGTCTTGATTTTTGGGATTACTGTCAAATACCAAAACTGGTCTTTCATTAGGCAGATGTTTATGACTAAATGGAAATTCAGAGTGTACGAGGAGGGGTACCTGACTACCATTTAGACCCAGCCATGGCTCCTGACCATAGGTAAACATTTCCCACAGTGTCACACCAAACATCCAAGTGTCTGTTGCATGAGAAAACGTGCGCGTCTTCAAGCTCTCTGGGGCACACCTATGTAAGAAAAAAAACACCATGCAGAAATTAGGTCAGTAGAATAAAATGCCAGTAAATAAACAACCCACTAAGGGGAAAATGACATGAGGATCATGCACAGTTCATTTAATAAAATCAAGGGCCACAAACAATGACCTCATTGAAATTCAGTCTGAATCCTGAGTTCTGGCCTGTCACTGCATACAAACAAAACCAACCAAATTAATTAAAGCTCTCCGTATCCCTTCTCGACAGATTCAAACCACATGCAAACAAACTCTTCAATTGTAAATATATATCCAGTCTCTCCAACCCTCTCGCTCACCAGGCAAATGGGACTTTGCGATGCTCTTGCATGACGTAATGGTCATCATTCTTAGGCAACGCCCTCATCAGTCCGAAGTCACCGATTTTGACCTGCTCACTGGAAGCTAGGAGGATATTTCTGGCGGCCAAGTCTCGGTGGATGAAGCGCTTGGACTCTAGGTAGGCCATGCCATTGGCTATCTGGATGGTGTACTGACACAAAGTGGAAATGAGGAAATGGCCCAGGGTCTTTCGCAAGCGATCCAGCATGGAGCCGAGAGGTGCAAGCTCAGTCACCTTAGAGAAAGAAGGGTAAAAAAAGAGGGTCATTTAGGGAAGGGAATCAGAGGGGCACAATATTAAGTTTCATTTCACAACTGAAAAATTTATTTGACAAGAAGCACCTTGCTGTCGGAAACAATGAACACTGCCAATCAGGAATAATTCGAGAAGTCAGTGTCAGCAAATAATGTGTCTAAGAGAGCACGCAAATGTCAAGCCTTATTTTAGCTCACCCCTCCCTTCTCAAGACCTTGATACTTTAGCACCCTATCTTCACCACCAATTTGATGTAGACGTTAACACGCACACTCACTCACCATCTTCATGGGGTGTGTGAGGACGACTCCGTAGAGACGGATGAGGTTCTGGTGGTCAAGAGAGTGCATGGCATTGACCTCACGGATGAAGTCATCCAGAGCATCTGGTTGGTTGAGCACGTCTGTCTTCAGACACTTCACTGCCACATTGAGCTGAGGAGGACATGTTGAAAGAACAACTCAGACAGGAAATCAGCACAAATTCATCATAAGTCCCTGAATGAGAACACATCTGCCTTTGCTGGGGAGAGCTCCCAGCAGCTGGACTAACCTGTACACATTACAATCCCACACACGCTAATGACCCCCTCTGAGACCTGTCTCTACACTATTGCTGGACATCACTAAAGTACAGAGCATAATCGCAGAGCAACTTTATTCCCTGTGCTCAGCTTGGACTCTGGCTGAAGTTCCACATTTTGGAAAGAAATCATGTAACATCTGTCATTACTCTGCCTAAATTATGACCAGACCCATCTTCATTACTTCATGAGTTTAAATAGATTTTAAATGGTTATATAGGTTTTTACATTTTCAGAAAGAACTAAATAGTGCAAATACATTGCATCTTTCTGAATGCCATCCATCTGTAAATTCAAAGCAGGTGTCAATCAAAAACAGTTTTGGGAAACGATGTATGAATTTACCTGGTAGTGTCAATAATATGCATACATTGTTAGAATGTATTTGACACTTTGTTGTCCACCTGTTGCTTCTGTTGTGTAGGATATTTTCTTCCTCTGCTTAATTGCCTTGCATGTGAAAACTGATCGAGTCCAATTCAAGTTAGAAAAGTAAAAGCAATCTACTCAGATTTTTTGAAGTGATAAACATGTACAGTGTAGACCACAAATGCTGGACATGTATCGCACTAAGGGTCAGGGTTTTGTTCAAATCTTCATTTCTATGTTTGAAAAACAGTAATAGTGATGCGAGACACACTGCACGAATTTCAGCACGATTGTTTCACGATGCCAATCTTTTGTCTGGGACAGCCAAAAATCGTGCAGTGTGTCTCAGGCTTTAAAGCAGTGGTCTCAAACTCAATTCCTAGAGGGCCAAAGCTCAGCACAGTTTAGCTTCAACCCTAATCAAACATACCTGATCCAACTCCTCAAGGTCTTCAGGATTACTGGAAACTTCCAAGCAGGTGCGAGTTGGAGTTGGTTGGAACTAAACTCTGCAGAGCAGTGGCCCTCCAGGAATTGAGTTTGCATTAAAGGCTATAATCATTAAGTTGGATGAGGGTGTTTGAATGTTACATGCAGGAAAAGAGCAGTTGACATAAATATCAGCTTGGTCCTGACATTTTTCTGTATAGCTCAACGAAGCAGTGTTTGATCTGCACAGATGGCCACAGGAAAGATGTTTCCACTCAAGTCCCATGTAGAAAGAACCCTTTGGTGTACAATATACACTATCACTACAGCCTCCGGCTCAGTTCACACGACATCTGACCCCTCAACAGGTCATTAGAGGCCCGTCTCTCCCACAAACCTCCTCTAGAGAACACAGCTGCTACAATGACACATAGAGATCTGTCCTGAAACAGGATGTTCACATGGAGCCCTGGAACACTTTAAGGGAAAGGTGGGACAGCAGATACAAAGTGTCTGAAAACTATTCTTTTGTTGATCTCAGTTTCTGAACGTGACAAACAATGTTCCTGCCAAAATGTGCAATAGTCATTAATGGTCACACTTTATTTTAAGGTCCAATTCTTGCTATTAACAAACTATTAACGTACGACTTTTGCCTCAAACTGCTAATTTGCTGCTAATACTTAGCAAGGTAGTTGTAAAGTTCAGGTACACTGGGTAGGATTAGGAATGTAGAAAATTTCCAACAAGAATATGTGCTTTGTAAGTACTAATAAACAGCCAATATGTTAATAATAGGCATGCGAATAAGCAACAAGTTAATAGTGAGAGTGACAGTTTGGTCCCTGTACCAAAGTGTTACCTCAATTTCTGATTTCAAGTGTTGCAGATTAAAAAAAAAAAAAGATTAACAAACATATCAAACAGATCTTAGTCCTGCGTTCGACACTATAGACCATGACATACTCATAGATCGATTACAAAACTATACTGGTATTCAAGGGCAGGCTTTAAGATGGTTTAGATCCTACCTGTCCGATCGCTACCACTTTGTTCATTTAAAAGGAGAGTCATCACAATTATCACCAGTAAAGTATGGAGTACCACAAGGATCTGTCCTAGGTCCTCTGCTATTTTCAATATACATGTTGCCTCTTGGTAATATTATTAGAAAATACGGGATTAGTTTTCATTGTTATGCTGATGATACTCAACTATATATCTCAACAAGACCAGATGAAACTTCTCAACTATCTAAGCTAATAGATTGTGTAAAAAATGTAAAAGATTGGATGACCAATAATTTCCTCCTATTAAATTCAGATAAGACAGAGATATTACTTTATTGGACCAAAAAATAGTACACAGAATCTCTTGGATTACAATTTGCAACTAGATGGATGTACTGTTACGTCCTCTAAAGTCCAAAATCTGGGTGTTATATTAGACAGCAACTTGTCCTTTGAAAATCATATTTCCCATGTTACAAAAACAGCATTCTTCCATCTTAGAAACGTGCTACCTGTTTCTGATGCAGAAAAGCTAGTTCATGCATTCATGACCTCTAGACTGGACTATTGTAATGCACTGCTAGCTGGTTGTCCTGCATCTTCAATAAACAAGCTACAGATAGTCCAAAATGCAGCAGCTAGAGTACTTACCAGGTCAAGAAAAATATGATCATATTACCCCAATTTTACAGTCTCTGCACTGGCTACCTATTCAGTTCCGTATCATTTACAAAATATTATTACTTGCCTATAAGGCCCTAAATGTTTTAGCTCCTGCGTACCTAACTTGTCTTCTACCACGCTACAATTCAACCCGCTCCCTAAGGTCGCAAAACTCTGGACTTTGGTAGTACCTAGGATAGCAAAGTCCACTAAAGGAGGTAGAGCTTTTTCATATTTGGCTCCCAAACTCTGGAATAGCCTTCATGATAACGTTCTGGGTTCAGACACACTCTATCTGTTTAAATCTAGATTAAAAGACACATCTCTTTAGCCAAGCATTCACATAATGCATCTTATAATCTTGTACTGCAGTTATATCTGATCAAATGTACATTTATTATTATTCTTTAGCTTGGGTTGAACAAATCATTTTTGCTTAGATGGAACAGCAGCTACGCTAATTATGTCTCTATTTGCTTCTCTGTTTCTGCCACGGGATTAACATCCCATGGTAACTAGGAATGACAGAAGCTTCAGTCTGGATCCAACCCTTAAATGATCTGAGATGACCGAACACCTGAGAAAGATGATGCCAACCCCTCAGAGGACTTCAGAGGATGCCAACGCTCAGACAACATACAGAATTACCAAATTTTGCCATAAGTCAAACATATTAAGGTTCTGCAATATATAAATATACTGTGGAAACATAAATTCCTGTAGAGCTACTTTGCAACGATTTGTATCGTAAAAAGCGCTATACAAATAAACTTGAATTGAATTGAATTGAATATCACTAAAATGTCAATGGTACAATTTGAATCCTCATCTTGAGTACATCCTAGTGCATGACAGAGATGGTGGCTGAATTCTGCATCTGCAAAGCTGGTGTTTTTAACAAAGCTCCCTGTTTTTCCAAACACTTTAACCTTTCTCTCCTCCCGCACTCACCACTAGAACTCTGAATGATAATGAATAAATTCAGAATCATGATTTGTTTTGTGATTCTCCCATAATTCTGATGACAAAATGTTCATGTCCAAATATATTAATTTAAATGAAATATTTGTTAAAAAAAAAATGAATGGAGTCAATCCCTGCATCCCAATGTGCATATTTTCCACTCTATCTGCCATAAATAGTATTGAACATTACTAATATCGCATAGAATTTAGGATGGATAGTTTGCACATTGGGACGCAGGCATAGTCTCATTTATAAAGACCTGCTTTTTATTGGAAGCACCAGCATTTGTGAATGAATCTATGAATGAATGATTCCATGACAAATACATTTTTTAGTAAAGTGTCACCACCTGGCATACAACACAAAGAATCAAAATCATTTTAAAAGGTGATTAACTATTTTGATCACTGTTGTAGATATCAGTTTACACCAAAACTATAATTTTTTATCCCAGTACTTCCGTTATTTTGTAACACAGAAATTGTGTAATGTTAATAACACAGAAATAATGATAATGTGTACTATTTGTGAAGCTTTCAAACTACATATTCATGGCAGCTGCTCTCTCCTGATCATCGGCAGCACGAATGAAGATTTGAATGTTTTCCAGTGCAAGCATCAGTCCAGCATGAGCAGCACGTTAACAAATGACACTGGCACAGAGATTCAAGGGCAGGCTTTAAGCAAGTTAAGCTTCACACTCAGAACAGGCTTAATAGACATAGCTGAAGTGTTGTCATTTAGGAATAAGATTGCGTGAGTGTTTGAATCAAGATTGCAATCTTTTAACAATTATGCGTGCAGGTCTGCTCACCACTTTTCCATTTGGCGTGAACCACTCTCCACGCTTGACCACGCCGAAGGAGCCATCGCCCAGTTTCTCAAAGAGGGCCAGGTCTTTCTCACTGATGAGACAGGTGAGGGCCTGCTGCTGTCCATCCACTGGAGGAGGTGTGGCGGCGAGTTTTCGGAACGTACTGGCCGGCTGGGGACTGAAGTCTCCTTCTGGTCTCTTGCCACTGAACACCTGAGGGATAAACAACAATTAAGTCAACATCTAGAGGTGACAAGTAAAAGCCCTCAGCAACCTGTGTGCACAACCCATGTTTTAATTGTGTGCAGCCAGAACTGCATCAAATGTGTACCAGGAACTTGAGGACTCCTTGGACAGTCTCTATCCCATTACTGTAATGATATGTGCTAACAGGGAACATCTCAAAACCAAAAAGAAGGACAGCAGTAGAAATCACAATTAAAGAGAGAAAGAGAGCGATAGAGAGAGAGATAAAGTGAAAGAGAGAGAGTGTGTGTGTAATTCCACGAAGAACTACTCTTTCTAACTGCTTATCGGCTCTTGAGGCACTTTGTATGAGGAGCCTGTGGGTTGGCCAAGGAGAGCTGAGCTATCAAGAACCAGAGTGTGGGCTGAGGGAAGCCAGGGGCTACAAACTCAAGGGACAAGGGGGATGGACATGAACAGAAGGTGGAGGAGTGAGAGGTGACCTTGACTTTAACCCATTTAAAACAGACTGAAAGATCAGATTAGAGAGAGTGTTGACACTGCAAAAAAAAAAAAAAAAAAAGAGAAAACAAAAATAGAGAAAGTCGGAATGCTATGTCTGTAGCCTTGAGAGTGAGAGCCTGGATTTGACGGACAGGCTGAAAATAGAAGAACTGAACTGGGACCAGAGTGAATATAGAGGATCTAGACAGAACCTTGAACCCCAGACTACTGTCTGATAGCCATACACATAGCAAACATATATTACACACTGACAAATGCCTCAATGTGTAACAAATCCAAACTCATCTTTCCATCTTGGTTCTGGACTTTCCATTGACATTTGTATACTGAGCAAATGATATTTTCGCTTCCTGACCCTCACAAATAGCTTTTTATATTTTTACATCTTCATTAAGCCATTAGTTAGTATGTTTATTAAGCTGTTTCAAAGCGGGATAGTTGCCCTCCACAACATAGATGATTCAGGTTTTACTGTCCACATAGTAAGTGCAACCAAAACTCTGTCACAAAACACATTCTGGGGAAGTCGTGGCCTAATGGTTAGAGAGTCGGACTTGTAATCCAAAGGTTGCGGGTTCGAGTCTCGGGCCGGCAGGGATTGTAGGTGGGGGGGAGTGAATGTCCAGCACTCTCTCCACCCTCAATACCATGACTGAGGTGCCCTTGAGCAAGGCACCGAACCCCCAACTGCTCCCCGGGCGCCGCAGCATAAATGGCTGCCCACTGCTCCGGGTGTGTGTTCACGGTGTGTGTGTGTTCACTGCTGTGTGTGTGCACGTTGGATGGGTTAAATGCAGAGCACGAATATCACTTTATGCAGTATGTCACTTCACATTCCAACACAAAACTATATAGGCATCCACACATATTTGCATGAAAGCAACATTTGAAACAGGAGAACACTTACTAAGCGTAAGTGTCAACTAAAGTATGCCCCCACACACTAACAGTGGAGTGAGGAGGCAGATTACTCAGTCTGTTCTCGATGCCAGAAATGGAAACAAACAGGTGTAAATTTAGAAAGCTCTCATCCTCTCAGGCCACTTCCTGTAGGCCCAGGCCAAAGCTGCAACTAAAGCCTTCACACAAAATAAGTCTG
This sequence comes from Barbus barbus, assembly GCF_936440315.1. Lineage (NCBI taxonomy): Eukaryota > Metazoa > Chordata > Actinopteri > Cypriniformes > Cyprinidae > Barbus > Barbus barbus. Next base: position 23,950,895 of record NC_136754.1, on the reverse strand, counting down.
TGTATGTGTTGGTTTCATTATTTGACATGTATGAAAGAGCTGAGAGGAGGCTAAGTGGATGGTCACATATTAAACAGTGTGCATGTTCTTTATATGTGACTTTATAAAAGCAGTTAATAATCATGTATACACTGTCAGATGTTCAAAATTGTACCTTTAGGGGTACAAAAGCTTGACGTTTTTTAACATCAAAAGGGACAACTCTATACCTTATTTACACCTAAAAGGTTCATAGTAGTACATTAAGGTAATATTACTACTAACATGCACCTTTCAGGGTTAAATAAGGTACACTATTGTTTATTTAAGGGTACTGCACCAATGGTAAGCAGCTTTACCCAAAAAGATAACATTTTGGCACATTTTTCCTAACAGAGTATGGGAGTAGAGGATATCTTTGTATGTGCTTCATGTAACACAAGTGTGCCATTTCTGGTGCCAAAGGTCAAGATGTCCTCTCATCCCACAGAAAGAGGAATGTGCCCTGCAAGCTGATGGTTTAGACAAGAGCAATCATTTGTCAATCCTGTGTGCATATCACTCCCACATACACACGTCCTCTCAACACATATTGGAAATGAGCATACACAGTATATAATGTAAATATAAGTGAGAGTAGGAGATTAATGACATGTCAAGTCAGATGGAGCTGGAAGAGCCAGATACATTCTATGATCTCTCTAATTCTAGCCTTGGCTCTGTTAGAAAATGAGATACCAGTAAGGCACAAATACACACTTAACACACATTCAATGGGAAAACACAGAAACAAAACATTGTAGTGGTATTTTAAATATAGAGCAGGGCAGACAAACACAAATACACATAAATTAATAAATGTGTCTGTCATAACTGCAAATGCACTAACTGCTGTTGCTGTTTACTCAGGTTAAAACTGGCTCTGGCTCTAGTGAGGCCTTTGGTCAGAACCACCCAGACATCCAGCCCTATGAAAACAACTCTCACACTGAGGACACGCTATAACCAGCCGTACAGAAACAGCTCAAAGCAAAGTATACATTTATTCAGATCAGTTTATTGTATGTAATAAACATTCTGGGCAAAACAAGCTGCTACTTTTACACAGTCCGATTTAGCTCCTAGCTCATTTTATTCTACACCAAACCAACATTCAAAAGTCTGACAAACCTAAAAACAGGCCCTTTTCTAAATAAATACATTTACAAATGGATGCTATTTTTTTTTTGCCTTTTAACAATGATTAATATGCATTTTATTATTAATCTATTTTCTTTCAAATGGCTTAAGGAGAAGTTAAAAAAAAACAATCAATGTGACAAAAATTACTGCCAGGTTGTCTCATAATACTAGTTACATTCATTTGTTTAATATCCATCTGGGTCATTCCTTGTCAACTTAACCAGAGGTCCCCGGCTAAATATTCTGTTTTCAATATATATTTTGTTCTAGAGGATGAAATACATAAATGATTAAGAAAGCCAAAATATTAAATGTCATGGAAGACTATTTACTGAGTAACACACTGCTTTGTAGAGGGGTGGGGGTGGGGGTAATATGCCAACCTCATGTTATTTTTCACAGAAATTGGTGGTTCTATTAGTAAAATCTATTGACTTTAGTAATTAAAGCAATTCTTGCATTAAGTATTAAGGATTTTTTTTAAACAATTTCTTATGGTATCTTACCCGTCTTAAGGTCCTATAAGATTTCAGAGATATTGGGATTTTAATGTGGCACTTTGAGATAATGTTTGATACACAGTTAAATTGTACAAAAAACAAATGTGGTTCACTTTGCATGTTGCTTATACTTATTGCAGTTAAAAAAAGAATGTATGGAACAAATAATTTTGCAACAAGAAATGTAGCTTGTTTCCCTTTATCAAAACAACTGTATACAACATACTTTTCTGGGAGCCAAAAACGTTGCTTTACAAAGTTTGCACGACTGCAACTCAAAGTATTAAATATATCTTAATATAATTTTTGGTTCTGGTTTTCTTTTGGAATTTTCATTTCATGCCTTATATGGTTCAATTCCAGAGATAGTGAGTTCTCAATGCAGTAACACGTAGTTACAACACTGCATATTTGAACACTTGTTAGAATCAGAAGCTATTAAAATGAACAAAATCCCTTCCAAATATCGCAAAAACTGAGTCAAATACAGAATCTTATGAGCAGACTGCTGAGAGCAAGTTAATATGCCTTAAATTGACAATTTCAGTGCATTTTTGGCACTCAGACAAGTTCAATGCAATTGTTGTGATAGAGGGAAACAAGCTACATTTCTAGTTTCAACATTATTTATTCCTCAGATAATTCCATTTAAATACAATGGGTATCAGCTGTATGCAGCAGTGAAAATGGGTCAAATTAAAGGAATAGTTCACCCAAAATTGAAAATTCTATCATTAATTACTCACACTCATGTCGTTCCAAACCCATAAAACCTTTGTTCATCTTCATTAAGATATTTTTGATGAAATCTGAGCTCTCCGAGCTTCCATAGACAGCAAGGGTACTACCACGATCAAGGCACAGAAATGTAGCAAGGACTTCGGTAAAATAGTCCATGTGACATCAACCGTAATTTTACGAAGCTACGCCAATACTTTCTGTAAGCAAATAAAACAAAAATAATGACTTTATTCAACAATTCTTCTCATCCTGTCTTGCCATGACGCATGCGTGTGCTTTCCTCTGCTTGTAAACAAATCATGAAAATGCATCGTTATCAGTAAACATTTAAAATATTAATATTTTAGCTTTCAATACCATTTATGTTTGCCTTTCTAAATTTTACCTTTATTTTTAATTGATGAAACAAAGTGAATCTTCTTTATGTAAATGTTTTCATTCTTGCCAGACCAAATACAAATTCTGTTAACCCGTGTGCGACCTTATGGACATTTTTGTCTATTTCAGTTTTGTTTTTTGTTATAAGTGTGCCTGTGTTAATGCCAACTGCTTAAATTTTGGCTCAGGTGTTTATTTTTATTGGAATGTTAATATTTCACCCTCATTTCATTCAAAAAAATCAATTTTAAAATACTCACACTCAGGACCTTAAGGACAAAAATGTCCCCATTGCAGTGCCGTTTAACTGTAAAATTATGCAATTTTTGTTAATAGGCTTTCATTCTGTTGGCAAGGCTTCAAAATTATTTTTTTTACTATTTTTTACCAGATGGTGCCATATTTTCAGGTTTAGTCTATAAAGGGTCTATAGAGCAAATACCAGACATTTTTTCAGGTTCTATAAAGCAAATACTTGCTTTATTCCTGTTTTACGTGAGGAGAGCTTGAACAACAAAGCTAAAGTTTAAAAGTTTATGCATTGATTAATCTCATGTTGTGTGTGTTTGTGAGGGGGGGTGTATACAATAAACGTTACAGGAAACTACTACCGATTTTTTACTATTTAATTTGACTTTTTTACTTTAATTTTATTTTTTTTAAACTTGTTCCAGCATCCAGGATAAGCACAGGTAAGTACCATTTTGACAAATAATAAAACAGGCGTCCTCTATCTCTATCGTGAATTAACTGTGTCAGCTCCAGTGTGACTATCTATCAGTGTGAGTAGCTCTCCTCACGTTCTCTCACTCTGTAAACAAATAGCGTCATCAGTATCGCGCCCGTGAATCCGTTGTCATGGGGACCGAGAGGTCGCGCTCTATAGACAGTCGTGCACGCGCTGACAGCCGGTTGCCCAGGCTCAGGATTAAAGGTAAAACTGTTGTAAATCGTGTTCATTTTCTTGTACAGACCGATCGTTTCGCTTCATTAGACCTCAATGTATCGCCAGGAGCCACGGGTATTGATTTGGACATGTTTTTATATATTTTAATTTTATCTCAAAAACCGGCAGCCGCTGACCTCCATTTTATGAATCACCAAGGACAACGGTTTCACCTAAAAATCTTATTTTCTGTTCTACTGGAGAAAAAAAAGTCACCCACACCTTAGATGACCTGAGGGTGAGTAAATTAACAGCAAATTTTCATTTTGGGGTGAACTATCCCTTTAAGTCTCTGCTCCCAAGCTTCCAATTTTTATGACCGTTTTTTTGACATGGACATTTTTGTCCACTATGGACCCAAGTGTAACTTTTTTTTATTGATGCACAAGGGTTAATATCAATGAAATATTTATGATATTGGTTAACTTTATATCATCAACAAAATACTGTAAAAAGTCAATGTATCATCCAATATACTGAACATTTTATTTTGTCAGAATGATGCAAACTGCATTTCAGCCTGGCCTACAGGATCAGCTATAAACTTAATTTCCTCTGCATTCCGAATCTATCGTCAAACACATGCACACACTCACGTGCACACACAAACCCTAAAGAATGGCCCATATTGTGCCGATTTATTGCTTGTGACTGAGGCCAATTTGATGCTCTTCCTGCAGCATTTGATGGACCATTAACCTGGTTAGTGCTTTAGAGAGTGAGCGGCAGGCCTGAGCCAACACTTCCTGCTTCAGCAGTCAGAGCAGACATTTCAGTATTGTGTGTAAAAGAGAGAAAATAAGTTGATAAATTTCAGAGGGGTGAAGCAACAGGCCTCGATGTGTCGATGGCAAAATATGTTTCCTTACTCTAACTTTAAAGAAACTCGATTCCTGAACTGCTCAGCTCCATGAACAGCGAGTTATCTTTTGAGAAGCATCACAACCTCAGCTTGACATTTAGGCTCTTGGAAAAAGATTTAAGGCTGTGGAAATAGTCTAGGTCAAGTTCATTAAATGTTAGTTCTTGATTTATTCCCTTCAGGTTCAATAAGACACTTTGCAAGTTAGAAAATCTAAAGTTCTTGAGGGACAATGTGAGCTGAATGACGAAATGAACAAAGCAAAGCCCTTTTCCGGCTGCATGTGTATAGATGTGTGTGGGACCTGATCCTGGACTGGAAGCCTCATTAATCTGTCAGTGCGTGTGAGGAAGGCTGATGACATACCTTGCTCATCCAAGACTTGCGCTTGCACATGGTTTTTCTCCTCTTCACCACCTCCCACAGCCGTCTTTGCCCTGACAAAAAAAAGCAAATGAGAGAATTATTATTATTTAATGAATTTTGCCGGTTAAAAACAAGTTCAGCTTTATCAACAGTGACATCAGGCGCAAACCAATGTATCTGAATAAAAATAAACAGTGTTACATATGTGCAATAAAAATGCCTACTACCGGTGTCAAAAGAAAGCTAAAAAGCATGTTAAACCTTGTAATTGTCATGATATATGCAAGGACACCAGAAAAGTACTCTTCTTATAGAGGAAAAACCCAACCTTAGGAATTACATCTGCAGATCTTCAATAGATCACTGGAGCTATGTGAAGTCCCCTCATGCTTCAAACGCTCCACCATCATCCCCGTGCCAAAGAAACCCAAAATTACTGGACTTAATGACTACAGACCTAACGTCTGTAGCCATGAAATCATTTGAAAGACTACAGAGCCTACAGAGCAAACAGGTCTGTAGATGATGCAGTCAACATGGGACTGCACTTCATCCTGCAGCATCTGGACAGACCAGGGACTTATGTGAGGATCCTGTTTGTGGACTTCAGCTTTTAACACCATCACGGAAACCCTTCAAAATAAACTAACTCAGCTCTCCGTCTGCCAGTGGATCAACAGCTTCCTGACAGACAGACAGCAGTTAGTAAAGCTTGGTAAATTCACATCCAGCACTCGAACCATCAGCACTGGAGCTCCTCAGGGCTGCGTTCTCTCCCCACTGCCCTTCTCCCTCTACACCAACGACTGCACATCTAAAGACCCCTCTGTCAAGCTCCTGAAGTTTGCAGACGACACCACACTGATCGGCCTCATCCAGGACGGTGACGAATCTGCTTACAGACAGGAGGTTAAGGAGCTGGCTGTCTGGTGCAGTCTCAACAACCTGGAGCTTAACATGCTCAAAACTGTGGAGATGATAGTGGACTTCAGGAGAAACCCCCCTGCTCTCCCCCCACTCACCATCATGAACAGCACTGTGACTGCAGTGAGTCATTCAGATTCCTGGGCACCACCATTTCTCAGGACCTGAAGTGGGACATTCACATAGACTCCATTGTCAGGAAGGCCCAGCAGAGGTTGTACTTTCTTCGCCAGCTGAGGAAGTTCAACCTGCCACAGGACTTACTGAAACAGTTCTACTCCGCCATCATCGAATCCATCCTCTGCACCTCAATAACTGTCTGGTTCAGCTCAGCTACCAAATCCGACCTCAGAAGACTACGGAGGGTAGTCCGGACTGCTGAGCGAATTATTGGTACAACCCTCCCCACTCTCCAAGAACTGTACTTATCCAGAGTGAGCAAAAGGGCTGGCAAAATCACTCTGGACCCCTCACATCCAGCACACAACCTCTTTGAACTGTTACCGTCTGGTCGACGCTACAGCGCTCTGAGCACCAGAACGACCAGACACAGGAACAGTTTCTTCCCTCAGTCAATACATCTCATGAACACTCAATAATAAACGTGGAACACACAACTAATACATTATCCATTCACCACACTCACTTATTTTATTTTTTTCTCATTTCTAATTTGCACATACTTGACCTGTACATGCATAGTTGTCTATATTATATATTGCTTTTTTTTGTTTGTTTTTTGCTGCTTTGTACATTGGTTATTGGCTATTTCTTGTTATTTTGTTTTTATTACCTGTGTCCTGTCCTGTTGCTGTCTTTCTGTTGCACTGTGGAGCTTCTGTCACTACAACAAATTCCTTGTATGTGTAAACATACTTGGCCAATAAAGCTCATTCTGATTCTGATTCTGAAATGTTTTATACATTTTTAAATTGCTGGCATCTAACTTAAATGTTTTATCACTCAATGCCTTTGTGTTTTACAATTTAAAATTTTGTGTTGATTCATATTTATATTGTTAGGAAGACACTTGCATGCATTTTAAAGTGTACAACTATAGGTAGTGCTATGGGGTGATTTTGTTGTCCTATAGCTTACACACAGTACAAGAAACTTTGATTTCAAACTCCGAATTGACCATTTAAGATGTAGAATCATGTCCCAACCACCAACTGACGAACCCCCAAAGGGTTATCCACAGTTCCATTTAATTGTTGTACTTATCTATTTTTTTTGTTTTGTGATATTGCATATGAATATATTTATTTATTAGATATAAAGCTGTAGGCATATATATATATATATATATATATATATATATATATATATATATATATATATATATATATATATATATATATATATACTGTATGAGTGCTGATACAGTATATGTGTGCATGATTGTGTTTGAGCGTGTGGTGGGAGGGTTTGTGTGCTTGTGTGTATTTGTATTTGTGCTCACATGTATATGAATAGGCCACCACCCCTACCCTCCCCCCACACAGCCCCACATACCCCAGTCCCATAGACACACACTCTTACGTTTTGTTTGTTACACTTCACATTTCTGTGCCGTCATGACATACAGTTGGGCAAAAAGTATTTAGTCAGCCACCAATTGTGCAAGTTCTCCCACTTAAAAAGATGAGAGAGGCCTGTAATTTTCATCATAGGTACACTTCAACTATGAGAGACAGAATGGGGGGAAAGAATCCAGGAAATCACATTGTCTGATTTTTAAAGAATTTATTTGCAAATTATGGTGGAAAATAAGTATTTGGTCAATAACAAAAGTTAATCTCAATACTTTGTTATATACCCTTTGTTGGCAATGACAGAGGTCAAACGTTTTCTGTAAGTCTTCACACACTGTTGCTGGTATTTTGGCCCATTCCTCCATGCAGATCTCCTCTAGAGCAGTGATGTTTTGGGGCTGTCGCTGGGCAACACGGACTTTCAACTCCCTCCAAAGATTTTCTATGGGGTTGAGATCTGGAGACTGGCTAGGCCACTCCAGGACCTTGAAATGCTTCTTACGAAGCCACTCCTTCGTTGCCCGGCGGTGTATTTGGGATCATTGTCATGCTGAAAGACCCAGCCACGTTTCATCTTCAATGCCCTTGCTGATGGAAGGAGGTTTTCACTCAAAATCTCACGATACATGGCCCCATTTATTCTTTCCTTTACACGTCCTGGTCCCTTTGCAGAAAAACAGCCCCTAAGCATGATGTTTCCACCCCCATGCTTCACAGTAGGTATGGTGTTCTTTGGATGCAACTCAGCCTTCTTTCTCCTCCAAACACGACAAGTTGAGTTTTTACCAAAAACTTCTATTTTGGTTTCATCTGACCGTATGACATTCTCCCAATCCTCTTCTGGATCATCCAAATGCTCTCTAGCAAACTTCAGACAGGCCCGGACATGTACTGGCTTAAGCAGGGGGACACGTCTGGCACTGCAGGATTTGAGCCTGTGTTACTTTGGTCCCAGCTCTCTGCAGGTCATTCACTAGGTCCCCCCCGTGTGGTTCTGGGATTTTTGCTCACCGTTCTTGTGATAATTTTGACCCCACGGGGTGAGATCTTGCATGGAGCCCCAGATCGAGGGAGATTATCAGTGGTCTTGTATGTCTTCCATTTTCTAATAATTGCTCCCACGGTTGATTTCTTCACACCAAGCTGCTTGCCTATTGCAGATTCAGTCTTCCCAGCCTGGTGCAGGTCTACAATTTTGTTTCTGGTGTCCTTCGACAGCTCTTTGGTCTTGGCCATAGTGGAGTTTGGAGTGTGACTGTTTGAGGTTGTGGACAGGTGTCTTTTAGACTGATAACGAGTTCAAACAGGTGCCATTAATACAGGTAACGAGTGGAGGACAGAGGAGCCTCTTAAAGAAGAAGTTACAGGTCTGTGAGAGCCAGAAATCTTGCTTGTTTGTAGGTGACCAAATACTTATTTTACCGACGAATTTACCAATTAATTCATTAGAAATCCTACAATGTGATTTCCTGGATTCTTTCCCCCCATTCTGTCTCTCATAGTTGAAGTGTACCTACGATGAAAATTAGAGGCCTCTCTCATCTTTTTAAGTGGGAGAACTTGCACAATTGGTGGCTGACTAAATACTTTTTTGCCCAACTGTAGCTTGTTCTTACTGAATGTTCTTAAGTGTATTTAAACCATTTTCACATAGTTAATATTTTAAAAACATGTTTTTTAAGACCACACATTTAGTTCTATTGCTTCACTTTTTATACCTTTGATGCGTGTTGTTTTTGTCATGATTTTTCACTTGTTTAAAAGTAAAAACAAACATGTAAAAAAAGTATACTTTGTGATTTAATAATTCATGCGTTAGAGGATTAATAGTGCTTTAACCTTTTCAGTTTGGTAACAGTAATAACAAAGACTATAGGAATACAAAGACAGTTCACTCCTATACTTATGAATGGGAGAAAGTGCAACACACAATATGTAATGAAAGAGCCAATCGTTGATTGGTAAAGTAATTGTGTCACTGCAGCGGCCTAGAAGCTCTGGTTCCCATAGAAATAAGCGCGTTGGAGCTACGCATGCGCACTGGTTGGTCTAGCCTGACAAATAAGCTTTTTAAACGCTATTTGAGCAAAAGAAACAACATTCATGGGGCAGTTCATTTCAGATTTTATTGCTGATTTGAAATATGTAATTTAATTGCGAGTTCAGCGAGCCGTTTGTTGAGATTTTAGGATTCCACCATTCATTTATATAGGACTTGGTCTTGTCTGAGCTGCCCGGAGACGTTGCAAATATGGCGGCCGAGTGAACGGACTTTCCTTGAAAGGGACTTTGGTAATAATCAGGTATACTGTAGAAATACTACAGAAACTGAATAATCCATTCACCTGTAAAATAACACTGGATGGTCTTCAATATATAAGTAACAGACAGGTTTATTTATACTGCTGTCTCTTTCACTGGAGGATGTGCGGATCTAATTTTCTTATACACGCGTTTTGTTTCTCAGCTGTTTACATTCACGTTATAGACCTTTTTTCTTTTAGTAAACATTGCAACATTTTTCTGTGGGCGGAGCTTAGCTGTAGGCACAAAGATTCCATGGACCGCTTCACTAACGCTAGCTATGATGTTTGTTAGTTTGTTTTTTTAACTATAACTGGAGAAATTCAGATTTTACATCCATATGTAAGTAAGGTCACTCACTGTCCGGGACTGTGATTGTTATTTTAAAAGGTTAACTTTAACGGATGAAACCAGATTGGGCGACCCGCACACACTTTAACTCAAAGGATGGAGTTAAACCCGGTTGAGTGACTCACATCTAACCTGTATAGTAAAGACAAACTCACCGTGTCTATCTAGAAGATGTATATATTTCAATTTCAATAGGCAACGATGTATATATTTCAATTTCAATAGGCAACTATTTTTACAGTTAACGTTACATTATTATTCCAGCCACAATTAATCACAATGTATATACAATTACAAATGATTACGCTTATAAATCGTCAGTTTGTTGTTTTGCACACAGGTACACGGACATTATTTCATACACGACATAGTGGTGAGATGCATAAGAAATCTTTAGACGTGCCCATAGCAACAAAAGACAATAGCATTACTTTATTTAACCTTTTCTGATAAGAAGAGTGCGCTGTAAACGTGAGTATTTTTGACGATCGTTTCCGTCCAGTCCACTCGTTTTTTTGCGTTTAACCACAGCTTTCGTCAGTTTTTTTTGTCTTGCAGAGGCAGCAGGAATGCGTTAAAATTTCAAATGGAAGCCTTTACTGCATCGATTCTGGCACCCAACATCACAACAAGATGATATTATAAGCTCATTATGTAGCCGAATATGCGCTGTTTTGAATGGGCCGCCTCCAGTTTTCGCTTTGTTTTGCCTCCAGCTAGCGCTGTAACGTAACTGTGACATCGGCCCTAAAAGGGTCTATAACTGACTGTGTTTACGTGAATACTCACGAAGATGGGTATTTTGAGAATTTGTATGTGTGCTCTGTCTATGTACTTAAGTTCTCTCTTGCATATTCTTGCGTTGAATGGTTAAAAGTCGCTTGAATGTTTAAATTGGTAAGACTTAAAAAAAGTGCAAATATTACATTCCTCAATTTGTCCCAAGCGTCTTACATGCTAAATAAAAAAACCTGTGAGAATGATTAGAAACAATGCGCAAAACCTGCAATCCCGTGCTGAAATTCAAGCCCTGGTTATTAGGGCCCTATGATTTCCGCAATGCGGAAAATAGAGACAGAATTGTGTAATCCAGCCATAAAAATTTAATTTACTGTAATAACGCGGGAATGTCATGAATTTGCCAAATTTTGGATAAATAAATCAAAAGCAGATAAGTCCACTTAAATCAAAACAATGTATATATTTAGCTGCAACAATACCATTTAAATACAAATCCTGGATGTTCTGTGTGCCTCTGTGTGAATGAATGGGGCAGACGTGTGGTTTCGCTTACTACACATAATAAAGCATGCGTGAAGCTCGCAGTGTTTTTAGCCAAATATACTGTATGAGTACATGAACACATGAACAATTTCTAAAACTCACTTACATTTTACCATTTCTTTTGAAAAAAACTATTGTCATAAATGTACCTATTAAGCTCACGTACCCATTAAGCACCCATTTTTGAGATCAGATTGTAAAAAGAAAAAATAATTTATTATCATCCTACCTGATGTCTTAGCCAATTGATGTGTTTGTTGCTATATACTTCCTATAATTTCAAGTCAATCGGATCATTGCACACTGAGATAGGGGTCTCCATATGTTCACTCTGTCTGGCAGCCATTTTGAAAGCGGTCTAAAAACTTTCACCAAAAGTTGAGCCCCTTAAATGTGCATTTTTTTTGATGTTTAAGCCTTTATTTTGGTTAAGTTTCACTATTTATTGTAAAATTAAGAGATTAATGTTCAGATTTTAGTATATTATAACCTGGAACTTGGATGTGGGAAATAATTACATTAGATCCAAAAGATAATTTTAGCAACACAGCACAGATGCTACAGAACACAGTTAGCTGACTAGCTGTTTGTGTGCTACGGCTTGTACTTTTACATCCATAATATTATAAATTGACAGTTTATTGCTGGTCTGTGGTTTTACAGTGCTGTAATTTTTAAAGACTTCATATTATTTTAAGGTGAGCTTAAAGGATGCACTACTATGAAAATCACTCCACTTCAGTGTGACATCAATAAGAAAAAGTATAATTTCATAGATATTGTTAATAATAGTTGTTCATATTAAAATATGTATGAACTTAATACAGGACCTAGACTCTTTATTTAGAAAAATTCTGTCACTTTAATAAATATTATATGAAACCACGCCCACTCGCGGGAAAGCTGCTGTCTCTCTCAACTGTCTTCCTCTAGCAGCTTATTTAATAAGAAGACCGAACTGTTTTGTAAATGATCGCAACCAGGTATTATGCATTTACGTGACTAAGGCATAGCTAGCTAACAAACTGTAGGCTGTAGTAACTAACGGTAATGACAATAACTCGCGATTGAGCCGTGAACCACTGATGCTAATGTGCTCTAGAAGCAGCGCTGCAGAACGATCGGTGTATGACATCAAAGTACCGCGAGAGCGATTCGAAAGCATCAGGAGCCTCTGCTCTCTGTAGCTCTCACTGTACTTTGATGTCACACACCGATCAGTCTGCAGTGCTGCTTCAAGTCAAACACACGTCTTATAGTGTTGGGAAAGGGGCCGTGCTCAGTGGCTTGATTGCGTCATCGAGCCATGATTTAGCCCTGCCCAAAAAATCCTGATCAAAAACTGTTTAACGGTCTAACTCCACAATTAAGAACTACATAGTTCACAGTCTTTGTAACATGTTTCCGCAATGCATTTCTAACATTTATAATGTGTTTACAAACAATTCTTAGAATTGACTTTACATGGACTTTAAGCTCTTCCACATTGAACGTCTATGTAAATACTTTATAAACAGACTTTAAATATTAACTGATGGTTGTTATTTTAAGTTAAGTTAATCGATTTTTTATGGATTCTGTCAACTCAAATCTGCAGACTTTAGCAACTAGCATGAACTTTTCCAGACTGTAAATCTGTGGAAAATCGGGACAAAAATCATGTAGTGTATTCCAGCCATGAGGACTATAGATAAGTTAACATCCATATAATAAGAGGCTTCATAATGAGGCTAGTTTCTGTGTTCATCCCCATGAATTAAATGTTTTATTGGTTTGTTTTATTTGATTTTTGAATGTGTTACTCAGCTGAATGTGGACTAGTGTTGTCAAAAATATCGATATTTCGATAAATATCGATACTGAAATATCTGAACGGTACCAATATTAATTTCCCGAAGTATGGATACACCGATACTAGCCGAGCTGTCACTTTCACTTCTCTCCAAAGGCGCGTGGACAAGCAGCACACGTGACCGCACTCGTCTCCTTCGCTCTGGTTAAATAGCAAAAGTGAAGTGAATAGAAAGATGACTGCTCTTGTTGATAAAGAACACAGCAGGAGCGCTATCTGTAGGGATCTATGATCTCCGCGATGCAGAGAATGCGCACGGAATCCAGTCATAAAAACAGAATTTACAGTTTAACGCGGAATGTCACGGAATTTGTCAAAGTTTGGATGAATTAATCAAAAGTAGGTCATTACGCTTAAATCAAATCGCGATATGGACTAGTATCTGTAAATATTAAGCTGCAAAAGTCGATTTAAATATGAATCCTGCATGTTCTGCGCGTCTCTGTGTGAATGTGCTGCACGTGCGGTTGTGTTTACTAATGTGGCGCTCGCGGTGATTTCAAAACTAGCGTCATATCCTACACACACAGAACTTTAAAGGTATTCACGGCAACCCGTCAAAATAAAAGTTCGGTTTAACAGCCTATTAAAGACCGTGTGCCAGAAATAGGCTATATTACTATTATTTAGTAGAATGTACATAATACTACTACTTACTACTACTGTTCATTTTTTTAAATAAATAATCACAAAATATTTTAATTTTAATAGTAAATCCCCTTCATTTGCCAAAAATGTAAATGTTTAATTTTCATTAATTCAAATATAAATTAATTCAAATTATTTTATGCCTTCATCTGATATCCAGTAAAATTTAAATACACAACACAGAATTTCTGAGGGGGAAAACACATTTCATAAGGCTACTGTAAGAATAAATAAAAATAGTTTGTATGCATTCAAATAATAGACATGCTAAAACACAGAATTTGGTAACAATAAAACATAAGGTGAGAAAAAAATAAAACATTTCATACGGCCCTAAACGTGTAATTTTTGTTACACTTTTAATAAATTAAATGTTAAATTGTATAATTTTCATGATTTTAATGAATTAGACATGCTTTTAGATTAATAGCATTTAATTTGACCATTAAAAAAAAAGGAGTCCAGAAAAATTCAAACGGAAAAAATTGAATGTAGAAAAAAATAGAACGGAATTTGGGAGAAAATAAAACGGATTTCATAGTAGGCCTGTCGCGATAGTCGATAAATCGATTAATCGCACGATAAAAAAAAATGATTTCATTTGCATACTTGTTTGTTATCCGCGACTGAATGACAACTCTCGTTTCCTTAGCGTAGGAGAAGTCTGACCTCTTGTCAGTTGCATTGTCTTTTGTGTGGGGAGGCGGCACTTGTCAGTCACATGGACTTTGTGTGGGAAGGCGGGAGTGCTTGAGGCGACTGCAGAGAAGAGCGAAAAGACGAGACGCAAGTTGTGACATGGAATTGGTTTCAAAGCCAAACGCGACAGCTGCAGTGTGGGAGCACTTCGGATTCAAACCGAATGACCGTGGTGAACCACTTAACCTGAGCGAGCCGGTATGTCGCATTTGTTTTAAAACAGTATCAACTTTTTTGTTTGTTTGTTTACAAAGGTCCTAACAGGCAGTTTTGCCTGTTATGGAATGCATGTTGTGCCTATTGTTTAATATTTTTTGAAGTGCAATTTTGTTTACATCCATTTTATTTATTGTTTTTGGTATTTATTCAAGTGCATTTTTTGTTAACAGAGACTGAGAGTCCATTGCTTTTATTGTTTTTGGTTGTTTTGTTCATTATTATTGTGGATATTTAAAATGTTTTCCATTTTCAGTGTTAAATAGTCTTTGGAAATAAACGTTTATTGAATTTTGAAAGGTGTATGTGCATTATTATGCCATTATCATTATTCTAGATGAAAATGGTCTCAGATCGACAATATTATCGTTTATCGCGATGATTTCTTGGACAATTTATCGTCCAGCAAAATTTGTTATCGTGACAGGCCTATTTCATAGGGCCCTATATCTGGAAATATTTTGGTTATGAAGCAAATGAGAATATCAACAAATAGAACTTTGGATTTTAATTAGTACATGTATTAGTAAACGTTAGTTTCAATTAACATTTAACTAAGATTAATAAAAGATTAATAAATAAATCAACAAATGCAGTACCTCAAGACATTTTTTTGTTCATGTAAAATATACTGCATGCTCTCGACTTGTTACATTTATCTTTAAATTAAAAAAATTACCCCCTTAATATTGTGGCAGTTTTTTTCACCGTGGTATCGAAAATGGTATCGAATATCGATATTTTTCAAGGTATCGTATCGAAGTTAGAAATTCCAGTATCGTGACAACACTAATGTGGACTAGTACAGATGTTGCAGTGTGCTTAAATGACACTTTATTATGAATATATAACTGATCAACTTTGTTTGATTTGCCTTGTTGCTTGATTTTAATGTCTTGTTTTTTTTTTGTGTGATTGACTTTGTACCTTCAAAAAATAAATTTTTACAATTATTCTTTAAAACATTTCCATAAAATAAGCAAGAATTTTTAATAAAACATGATGTAAGCTTAATGGGAACAGGGGTGTGCTTAAAGGGTACAAAAATTTACCCATTAAGCACAGCCAGACTTTTTGAATTTAATTATGTATATCTTTATTGAAATGCTTTTGTCATTTAAAATAAAATTAAATATTTTTGTGTGAGAGATTAATATTTTAACAATTTTTTGTACTGAAACCAATATCTTGTGCACTAAAAAATGTCTCAATATTGATTTTGGTGAGCTTAATAGGTAAGTTTACTCTATATAAAAAGAAAAACTTAAAGGTCTTCAAAACAACCCGTCAAAATAAAGGTCCGGTTTAACTTGAAGAAACTGTGATAGGAATATATTACTTAATAAAATTATTATTAAAACATTATTTTTAAGGAATATTTACCAGAGAAATTATTAACTAGAATTTAATTAACAGAAATATGTAAATACTCAACACATTATTTCTGAAAGAAAGAAAATAAATACAAAAGGTTTAATACTGAGTGTGGAATGACACACTGATTATACATTTGGAAGACACTCAAACTTCTGCTGGGTTTACCAGTGAAAAAAAATCCTTGCTTTTCAGTAAGTTTCATCACAGACAGCCTTCTGTTGTATTAAAAAGATGCATCTAAAAATGTTACTTTTTCAGATGCATCTTTGTCACCTTTGTCCATTATATAACTCTGAGAAAATATTCATTCTAGGGTTGAACCAATTTAGATCTAGTGACCTTTGGATTAAGGTGCTGACATAAGTAGATACAAACCGAAAAGCTACAGTATGTCATTCCTTTATGAATGAAAAAAATGCTTCACAAAGATGGCTTTTGAAGAACAATGACCTGCCACTTATGTAAACAGCATCTGATTTTGTATTGAGAGCTGCAAAAGCTCTTACTGACATCGCCCAACATCCACAAACAATCATTAAAGCACTGACTAGAGTGGGCAATGACTTTCTATGCTCAAGAATTGAAGAATGCGTCGCAACAAGCTCTGTGAAAAAATCCATCTACAATTCAAGAGAAACATATACTTTTAAAATATACTTTTTATACATTAGTGTTGTCATGCCTACAAAATCTAGTCAGTATCAATAGCTACCAGTCAAATTTGACAATTCTTAGTACCAATTTTGATACTACTGCAAAAACTATTTGAAATGATCTATTTAACTATTTAAGGTATTTGCAAATAAAAAAATAAAAAAATAATAATAAAATAAAAATAAATAGGGTTGTCAAGTGATTAAAGTTTTTACAGATTATATGTGCCATTAATTAGAACTGAATAAATAATGCTATGAGATTAATGCCAAATTAAACCCTATTAATGGTAAATGTAAAATGTCAAATGAATTAAAAAAAATAAAAAATTAACTGATACTCTTAAATACGAAACTAAAACCACCAGTAGGTGGTGGCCAGTCACTGCCTTATTAAAGGGGTCATCGGATACAAAGTTCACTTTACATGTTATAACATAACATACATGTGTGTTGGAAGTGTGTGTACACATCCATCCTATAATGATAAAAATCCACCCAGTGTTTTTTTTTAATCCCTATTTTAAAATCCCCTTTCTCAAATCAGGCCGTTCTGTCAGAATAAGATAGTTCTGCACAGGCCCCTCCTACGATAGTTGATTGACAGGGCCATTTTACCTTAGACCCCCCCTGAGTGAGCTGTCCGCCATTGTGTCAACTGGTGCAGGGGAAGACAAGAATGTCTCCGATTAAGCAATTGAGGCATTCTGTTGTTGGATGCAATAATGAATACAGCAGTCGTTATTTACTCCCAACATCTGAGTCGCTGAAGACTCAGAGGATTAACATTACTTTCATTTTTGAAAGGAATGCAATGATACTCGATCTGCCTAAATGCGTTTATATTCGCGTGAATCATTCGTGATCCAGCTTCATCTACAGAAGACGTGAGTATAAGAGTTTATGAATCTTTGCAAATCGCCTTTTCTAATATATGCTAGTTAGCAAGTTTCGTGGCTGAAGTTTACAGTCTGCTCGTCACCCCATGGAAGAGAGGGGCGGGGTGAGCATTTAAAATGAGCATTTAAAGCAACATGGACTAGGACGGCTTGCTGAAAACAGAGCTGATTTTGACAAGTTAAAAAGGACTACCATTACACTTTACCATTACCATTTACACTACCATTGAGAAATTTTAACCAAGGTGTGTTATAGTCTTTTCATTAAGACCCTAAAGAATCATATCAACTTGTGCAAAATGGTCATCCAATGACCCCTTTAAAGCTACTAAACACATTCAGACATTATTGATTTGTTTTCTTTCTCATCTCAGTGTTACTGTGGCAGAAAATATTTGGCATTTACACTGACTTACTACTTAAAGCTAATACAAAAATATTTATATAAATAAATAATATTTAGTAATACAATACATTTTTTTTTTCGGTCTTCATCGTTCCTATGGTTATCACTATGTCAACTGCCAAAATTTAAATCATGAACATTTGTTTTGAATCTCTGCATATATGTCGATTCTGTTCTTTGAGTACACTGCCTTTTGGAAAGCATTGTTTAATAAACCTACAAGCAAACACCTTGGTTAGACTTACCTGGCCGGCCCATACCGATCTTCTCCAGGTCCTCATTCTTCACATAGTCAAAGTGTGAGAGACGTGTAACGTTGAGCTCATCACGGATGCGCAGGAAATACTGCTGCAGTTGCACTTCCATCAGCAGCTCCAGCAGCCACTCAGTGCCTTCTTCACACTGCATACTGCTGCCCAGCTTCTGCACAGACAGAGACACACCAATGAACTCCACAGAGCTATTCCCCACAGGCAATGACTCTCCCAAAACCCCAGAAGCAAGCATGTTCATGATATTTCCAGCAAAATAAACTAACAAACAGTCAAAAACAAAAAGTAGTGTCCAACAAGACAGGACCAAGCGACCAAGTCCAAAATTGTGATTGAACTAAATCACGTTTGATAGCATGCTAAATGTTCAGAGTGCGCGGCAACAATAGGGGGGGGGGGAAACAATACAGTTGGCTTTCACTGTTTAACCGTGGCGCACATCTGGTGACTACACACACACACACACACACAAAAATGAACATGCACACCTGAAGTTCATAAAGCACAGCTGGCATTGGCCCTGGCCTAGGCCACATGTGCTAAGCTGCTCTCTAAAGCTAATTACTCCCAAAAGGAGCATCTCCAAACCTCCAAAACTAACCAGATTACATAGGCCTTACCTTTTCACAGAAGCTCCTGCATCTGTAATTCAGTTTCAGACCCAATTAGCAACGTCTTGACATATCCATAAAAATCTAAATCCTCAAGTCCCAAAGTCCTTATCACGTATCAAACAATGAACATCAATGGTCTCTTTAAGCTTCTGTTTTGCAACAAGAGGAACAGATGAATGGTGCAGCAAATGGATGGAATAACACTGACCCTGATGCTTGGAAGCTCTGGGACAAATAAAGTGTGCTACTGTTTTCCATAGTCTGCTTTTGTGCTTGTTCTTTTTTCTGTTGGAGCATATTGGACATCAGCTGCTTTCAATTTTCAATCTCTCCCTCCCCCTGCACTCCTTCACACTGGTGATCTTTCTCTGACACACTTTCTTTCTCTGGAGGCCTTGTGGTATGCCACTTCTTAACAACATTAAGGCAAAACCTGGGAGGGTGACGGGCAGGTGGTGGAGAGCATATCTTGCGATCAGAGAAACTCGCTCTTTTGAATGACACTGCATATTTGCATGCATCCGTGTGACTGTGTAACTTAAGCTTTTGTTCATGACACTTTCTTATGCAATGCATATGATGTGTGCAACTATAACAGGCTGCTAAGGGTGTAAACTGCAATAAAACTGCAGACAGATATGTTTGCACTTTTAGTTTAATGCTAAATTCCATTTGGGAAAACTGCTTCAAACTCAGTCAGTAAAATCAAGTCTGTACTTCCAAAAAAAAAAAAAAAGTGATGAACAAGCAGCTGTTAGGGATTACGTTTCTCTTGATGTGTTGAAATTAGGGCTGTCAATCAATTACAGACTGTACACAAATTATTTAGCCTACATGAGATGTCAAATGACCAAATGATGTAAAATGATATAAAACGGTGGTCAACCATTCTTTTTCTTCTGATGGCATATGACGAGATCTTAGAAAGCAGGGTGTCCGATAGCCGATTTTTATTTCTAGGTATCCTTCAGTCTCAGGAGACCACGGATCAGGCTGGATGAGTATCACCAGTACATCACTGGTTGTGACTCAAGTCATATTTAGGACAAAACACATGTATAACAGGTTTAGGACTGCAATGGACAACTGAATCGCCAAGCTTTTGATATTCTTCATATTCTGTGCGATGTTTATTTTGTTTATAGAAAAACGGCACTCTTTGTGTGATTTTCAGAGAATGAGAGCGGAGTGGATTGGCAACAATTTCCCCTCCACGCTCCAAGTATTCAATAGCCACTCCACTCCAGGTTCACCATTTCTCGCTCCCCGCTCCACTCCTCGCTCACTGATATCAGAAACAGCGCTCCATCTTCGTTCCCTGAGGAAATCTACAGCTAAAGTATTTTCAGTTTTGAAATACCACAGAACTTCTTTTCATAACATATTAAAATTAAATTAAATAAAAAAAATGAATAAAATGCTTGGAGAGTAGTTTATTATTGGAACACTAGTGTGTGAACAATATTCCTACCACGTCAAACTTATTACATTGTTGTCGGCATTAAAACATATCATTGCTGCTTTTTGCAAATTTATTTTGTGAAGGATGAAAATAACTGTTTTCGCCAGTTATTTTATCTATGGATCTCTGCATTTTTTACAGATTTCTGCTCATTCAAAATTAGATACAGATGAAGATACACATTTAATCTTACAGTAGCACTGTAAGATTAAATTTGTTTAAATGCATTATTGAGAGAGCGATTGCGTGTGAGTAAGTGCTGCACCTGTTTAAATCATGCTTTCACCTGAAAGTATTCTGGAAGGAACAAACTAATTCCTTGAGAACTATAACTTCCCACACGTCCATTGCCATCATCATAACCTTCACATTCTTTCTGATTTGAGTGATCCATCTGCCAAACAGGAAAACTTGTTGGCAGATAATAAAAAAAAATATATATTGGCCAAAGCCAACCACTACATATAATCATATATCAGCATTTGCTGAAACTAAGATCATTAGAAAGGCATTACATTACTGTGGAGGAAACCCTTCCAATAGACCAAAAATATATATATATTGTGTTCTGTCAGAGATCCATTTTAAATAGTTGGTCTCTGTTGCAGAATTGTAAAAGTGGCAGAAGCTTGCTGAGATATTCATGTAAAATAAAGGGTTGCAAAGTCGACAGATTCCTTGAATAAGTGTCGGAAAAGAAAGAGAGCACAAGCAGCCTTTTGTGCCCAAAGTGCTTCCCCTGTTGACACATGAAAAGTCAAAGGTCAGGGCCTTTTTAACTTTAATTTAACCATCAATATCTTTCAGAGCATAGTAACGCACTGAACTTTCTGTGACGTTCTATCTCTCTGTTTTGTTAACTTCAAGTATGAGAAAAGTTATTGTAGGGCTCTATGATTTTCATGATGCAGAAAGTGGCCAAATCGGTCATGTAACCATAGGTTGCTGCACATTTTGAATGAATGTATTCAAGCATTTCTTTATATTTAAATATCAAATCTGCATCAAAGTGAATGAGCTGTGGAGGTGATATAATTGATCATAACTGATTTGTATTCAATAATAAAATATAGAATCTAGAAAAATTAAAACGGACAACAATTTGGGGAAAAACCTGATTTGTTATGGCCTTATTATTTCAATGACATTAAATTTGTAAAGTTTTAGAATTTTGAAAAAATAAAACATTCTATACAGCCCAATAATAGTGATGCATACATTAGCAAATGCCACTGAAAAATTGTTTTTATATTGTTTTATATTGACAAAATAGTTATTTACATCTACAAACAGCCATATCCCTCCCCCACACTGAACTTCCCAGTAACCTTTCACACTTAAACTGGGAACAGATCCAACATCTTGTCCAAATAGGTCTCAATAGTTCCGGTCTACCCTGCTGGCTAGCAAACTTAGGAGTCAAAGTTTAGATACAGTATACCTTTGAACACACAGGAAACATCTCTCCTGTGCAAAAGAGGAAGGGGAATGTGTGAAATAGAGAAAAAGAAATCCAGTCCTCTTCAGAGACTGATGATAGAGGAGGAAAGACACTTGTCTTGTGGTTGAAGAGAGTTAATGTGTGGTTGTTGCAAGCAACATGTATCAGTCAAATCTACAGACTAAAATCAGTTACAACTTTCTGTTTTTGATACGAAGGCTCACAGTCTGACAAATCCAACTGCTATTTCAAGCAAGCAATCTGTCCTCACAACCACTGTGGCAAAGCATCCATGAAATGTCTGGCTCAATTGTGATCTTAATATGTGAGGAGTCTGATCCACTTGATCCTGATGATATGTGGTCATGCATAGTGTGCATGCATCTTTTACAATATATCCTTATGCTAAAGAGGAACAGCTTTTGGTCTTGATACAGTACGATTCACTAGAATATGCAAGCACTCCAAACAAATCAAGATTCTTCTATAATATCTTTTAATATTGCATTACGGTATTATCATTTGGAAAATATGGTAGTACTGCTAACAAGTATTACCAAAATGCAGGTATACTGAGCAATGCTAGTGGCAACGAGTGAAGCTTATGAAATTTGAAGTACTGCATATGGTGTTACAGGGCTGTAGACTTTAAACCCTTGGACAGAGTCCATGAGTTACAACCAAGAGTGGTTACACCCTTCATGCAAATTTAAGAAAGAACATTACAAATGAATTGCCATGATAAGGCACAATAAATCAGCTACAAATGATGCAATTAAAGTCAACAAGGATGGATTAATGGACGTAACGTAACACTATATAAATGGCAAATAAATGCAAAAACACCTGACTTCTGACAGTGTGTGAGAAATACATTGTTAGACATGATACTGAAGTTATGCACTGTGAAGGTTTCATGTATTGTTAGGGTCAGGCTCTGGTATGGTCTGATGAGATCCATGAACACAGCCAAGCACACAGCTTACACACGTGTAAAAGCATAGTGCGGTTTCACACCAACACCGATGCTGACATGAACCAGCACACAAACGCACGCTCATGCACGAGTCAGTCCTGAAATTCCCAGCTCTATACCTCATACTGAAACCTAGCATGCGCTGCACAAGAGAATGAAAAACAGACTTACTCTGTACATGTGAAAATGAGCAAGAAACGGAAATGATTTTTTGAGCTTGTCAAAACGACGCATATTGAGTTCTACGAGAAAATCCACAAAAAGACAAGTTCAGCCTAATCGTCCGAGATTCTTTTGCTGGAGAACAGGGTTCGAGATGGAGAGACCGCTCCAAAACTGTGAAGGTCTCCTCAGTTGGAAAGTCTCCACAACTTGTACAGCCGACGTACTACATTCCATCGCGGGGCAATCCACATTAAGCTCCTTTAACCGAAGCTCAGTGCTAGCATGGAGAACTTGTATGTGGGGGACTGTCAAGGCAAGAAAACACTAGAGAGAGAGGTCTGCCAAAGGGAAATGTTCACTTGGCAGCCTAGTTTGAACATCCCAAAACAAAGTTCACACTGCGCGGTCTGAAGCAAATCACAAGAACTGTGAGGTGATGTCCTCCTTGTTGTATGTCTGAAAAAGATTTTGCAGTGTGTGTTTGAGTCATTTTCCTCAGTTGTCCATTCCTCTATCCATTCGCTCAGTCCACCGGCCAGCTATTAATAGAACAGTTTCTTCTATTCCCAAATCCCTCGCTCAAATGACAGCCACAGTGGAAGTGATAAGTGAACCAGAAGAGCTGCAATGCCCAGACAAAGTTGTCCCTTAGTGCTTCTGTGGGCTCCTGAGCTAGAAAAGGCACTGTTTTTTTTTGGTCAGTGCGTGCATGTTTGTGTCAGAGGGGACGTGTTATTCTGGAGCAGGAGGAGCGTCTAGGACTCTCTCTCCCCCTACTGCGTGACTGTGTAATTCCTGCAACTCACAAACAGACGCTGGGGAAGTGCCCCTTTTCTTTCTTTCCCTCCCTCCATCTCTCCCTCCTCCCTCCATCAGCCTGTGCCCGGGACAGAGACTCCATGGTATTCGGATGGAGGAACATTTGATCATGAGCCAAAAGGTCAGATTTAACTGCAGGATGGAGAGCTCATTTCCTGTGTTCCTCCCATATGTTGGTCTCTTAACAAATCCCCCTCCTGAACAGCACCATATCCCCTCCTATCTCTGGCTCTCACCACATCTTTCTTTTATATTCACTCTCTCTCTCTCCCACTCTACTCTAAACTCCCACATGACCTGACTTTTCTTCTTTATTTGGTTTGCGGCATTCTCCTTCCTCAATCCCTCTAAAAATGTTATCTCAATCTCTTGTAAACAAACGCATTCAAAATGTGTCCCCTCCCTCCATCTCATTCTCCTCTGAACAAAAAGGGGGCATTTTGGCTTCATCACCCCTAGCAGAATAAACCATGTTTTATTTACGTCCATTCACCCTCCCTCATTCCCCACTGATTCATCAAGCCTACAGACTAAACCAGACGTGCGGCATTTTGAGCGATAAACAAAATGTACAATGTTGGTTGAGCCATGTTTTGTTTTGTTTAGTTTTTTTCCCCAAGAGCAAGAGGGAAGATGAGGTGAGCAGGGACAGAGGCAATAAAGCAGGGCCCTGCGTGTCATGAACAGTCTGCCTCCAATTACTGCCCTGACACAAAAAATTTCCAACGGCCGCTTCAGACCAAGCAGCTAATGCAGCAGGAATGTTCCTGAGACTTATAGAAAAAGGAGCTTTATTTAAGAGAATGAAGAAAAATCTGGTAATGCTAGCACAGCTGTGAATAAGGGGAAAATGTGGGTCCCTGTGACCAAGCTCAGATATTTGGCTGAACACTTAAACTAGCTGTGCACTGCAGACACTGCAGGTGTCGTCAGAGTCTGGTTAATTCATTTGAGTTGTTTCCGTAGCACAGTCACCTTCGGCTTGCTCACGGGGGGTATCAAGGCAATATTTTATGTAAGGCTGATATAAAAAAAGCATGGACTGTGAACAGTGCTATACAAAGTGACATGACTGCACACGGTTAAAAAAGGACTGGATTAGGGATGTAGCGGTATGAAAATTTCTTATCACGATTAGAGTGAACAAAATTATCATGGTTATCAGTATTATCACGGTATTGTTAAAATGTGCTGGAGATGTTCAAAAAGTACTGACACATAAATAAGGTCAAGTTTTATATTTAAAAATCAACATACAAACATGACTTTTTTTTTTGGCCAGACAGAAACTGCACACAGGCTGAATGTAAATATAAGAATCTGTAAATCCACTCTCTGACACTAGGTGGCGCTTATGGAAAAGCTGAATTACAGCTGTTTCCCGTAAACTCCGTGGACAAAGCAGTATTGCGATTATAAGAACACTTCTTTTAGGAATTATATGGAGCGAAGATGAAAAAATACCATTGAATCGTTTCTGAAGATAGTCAGAACCTTCAGAGATACAGTCATATAATTAATTCATTCATATATTCATTTGTATAATTCCCTTTTAAACCTCCCAGCTTTTCCGCCCTATTTTCACAGGAAACTACTCTGCGTGCTGTGTGCATGTGAGACTGTTATGCTGTATTCACGCCATGTCCTAATATTTCCTGAGATGACATCACGTGACGTTCACGTCCTCGGACTGGGGATTGTCCGTTTCTATAGCAACAGTCAACGAAATGAACCCGCGATCATGTGAAAGAATGTTACTGGCAGCAGTAAAACATATAACATTACATTTGTAAGCTACTGCTAAATATTGCAAAAACCAGAAACCGTGTCAGGTAAAAAAATTATTAGAAACGGTCTGTTTGTTTGTTATTATTAATGAAGGTGATAAATATTGCTAACCTAAACAAACAATAACATAATAACAGTATGAACGCTTACATATGTTTTTATACAGTATTATAGTACATTGTAGTATGTATATATGTATCTATTTTCATCTTTTTTTAGAGCAGTAATAGTTTTCTTTGAAAGCACCGCCATTTTTTGCTGGTTCAGCATGAGGTGCAGCAGTCACCTGGTACAAGGTACAAACTCCCAGTTCACAAGTTGTAATAACTAGTTCTACGAGAACGTGAACGCTTTTTACAAGTTGGTATCTCGTAATTACAGTTATTACAATATGGCGTGAACGCACCTTTACTTAAAACTGCTTTATGCTGGACAGTATTTATTTATCGTGAGTTGTTCAGATCACGGTCATCGAATATGGTTTTAATGATAATTAAACATGAATATAATAATGAAACGTAATACTAACCATGGGGAATTTGATCATGATTTATCGTCAAACTGGTAATCATTACATCCCTGGACTGGATTTCAACAGTTCATCCAAAATGAAAAATTCTGTTATGAAATATGTTAAACAGAAGGTCAAAAGTGCTTGCTTGAGACAAGAAAAAATTGGGTCTCAAGCATCAAGCAGTAACATTTCAGCTTTAATTTTCTGTATTTTATGTGCAATGTCTATGTCCACTGATGAATGAATGAATGATGCATTTATATAGCGCTTTATTGTGTATTGCTGTACACCCAAAGCACTTTACAATCATGTGGGGGGGGGTCTCTCCTCAACCACCACCAGTGTGCAGCATCCACTTGGATGATGCGACGGCAGCCACAGGACAACGGCGCCAGTGCGCTCACCACACACCAGCTACAGGTGGAGAGGAGAGCGAGATAGAGCCAATCAAGTGTATGGGGATTATTAGGAGGCCATGATAGACAAGGGCCAGTAGAGGGAATTTGGCCAGGACACCGGGGTTACACCCCTACTCTTTACGAGAAGTGCCATGGGATTTTTAATGACCACAGAGAGTCAGGACCTCGGTTTTAACGTCTCATCCGAAAGACGGTGCTTTTTACAGTATAGTGTCCCCGTCACTATACCGGGGCGTTAGGACCCACACAGACTGCAGGGTGAGCACCCCCTGCTGGCCTCACTAACACCTCTTCCAACAGCAACCTAGTTTTCCCAGGAGGTCTCCCATCCAGGTACTGACCAGGCTCAACCCTGCTTAGCTTCAGTGAGCAGCCGGTCTTGTGCTGCAGGGTGATATGGCTGTGGCAATGTTTCATGGGCAATGATCAATGTTTATGAATAAAAGCATAATTAAATCTGTTCAGACTTGGATTAAAATACTTCATTTAAGAAAGTGATGGTGGTGTCATCAAGGATCAATTCTTTCTATGTGCGTTTGTGTAGGTGACCTGTAGTTAGCACTAACAGCTTTGCACATTCAGACCGGATGAGCCAAACTCACACTACACCTCCAAATGTAGCACCTCACAAAGAAGTCAAATCCACCCTCACTCTCATGTCTGCCTGCAGGATTCAACGATGGTCCATAACAAAAAGCACAAGTAGTCAAATCTGATTAATGGAATTCGAGACCGCCCCATTACACCCATATTAAGACATTGGAAATACACTGAACAAAATTATAAACGCAACACTTTTGTTTTTGCCCCCATTTTTCATGAGCTGAACTCAAAGATCTAAGACTTTTTCCATGTACACAAAAGGCATATTTCTCTCAAATATTGTTCACAAATCTGTCTAAATCGGTGTTAGTGAGCACTTCTCCTTTGCTGAGATAATCCATCCACCTCACAAGTGTGGCATATCAAGATGCTGATTAGACAGCATGATTATTGCACAGGTGTGCCTTAGGCTGGCCACAATAAAAGGCCACTCTAAAATGTGCAGTTTTATCACACAGCACAATGCCACAGATGTGCAAGTTTTGAGGGAGTGTGCAATTGGCATGCTGACTGCAGGAATGTCCACCAGAGCTGTTGCCTGTGAATTGAATGTTACTACTCTACCATAAGCCGTCTCCAAAGGCGTTTCAGAGAATTTGGCAGTACATCCAACCTGCCTCACAACCGCAGACCACGTGTAACCACACCAGCCCAGGACCTCCACATCCAGCATCTTCACCTCCAAGATCGTCTGACACCAGCCACCCGGACAGCTGCTGCAACAATAGGTTTGCATAACCAAAGAATGTCTGCACAAACTGTCAGAAACCATCTCAGGGAAGCTCATCTGCATGCTCGTTGTCCTCATCGGGGTCTCGACCTGACTGCAGTTCGTCATCGTAACCCACTTGAGTGGGCAAATTCTCACATTCGATGGCGTCTGGCACTTTGGAGAGGTGCTCTCTTCATGGATGAATCCCAGGTTTCACTGTACAGGGCAGATGGCAGACAGCGTGTATGGCGTTGTGTGGGTGAGCGGTTTGCTGATGTCAACGTTGTGAATCGAGTGGGCCATGGTGGCGGTGGGGTTATGGTAAGGGCAGGCGTATGTTATGGACAACGAACACAGGTGCATTTTATTGATGGCATTTTGAATGCACAGAGACACCGTGACGAGATCCTGAGGCCCATTGTTGTGCCATTCCTGCCAATATCCAGCAACTTCGCACAGCCATTGAAGAAGAGTGGACCTGATCAACTCTATGCAAAGAAGATGTGCTGCACTGCTTGAGGAAAATGGTGGTCACACCAGATACTGACTGGTTTTCGGACCCCCCCCCCCCCCAATACAGTAACACCGCACATTTTAGAGTGCCCTTTTATTGTGGCTAGCCTAAGGTACACCTGTGCAATAATCATGCTGTCTAATCAGCATCTTGATATGCCACACCTGTGAGGTGGATGGATTATCTCGGCAAAGGAGAAGTGCTCACTAACACAGATTTAGACAGATTTGTGAACAATATTTGAGAGCAATAGGCCTTTTGTGTACATAGAAAAAGTCTTAGATCTTTGAGTTCAGCTCATAAAAAATGGGGGCAAAAACGACAGTGTTGCGTTTATAATTTTACTCGGTGTATATTGTTAGTTCTTCTTAAATATAGGTATTAAGTTTTTGTGCACACACTGGTCAGGTGGATCACTTTTTTCCACGCTGCGGTATTCTAACAAACCACCAGAGGGAAGCAGTCACACAAAAGTGCTTGTACCCAGTGGCATTTTAAATGACACCCAGGATCAGCCATACTCCAAACATAGAAGATACTTCACTCATAAATCAAAAATAATTTTTCAACATGACAAATATAACAACAACAACATCAGGACAAGGAAGTGTAAAACCCAGCAGTTGAAAAAGCCAAAAGCAAGTCTTCTCTCAAGATCAGTAAGGGATTCACAACACCTTTACTGAAGGACAACAGCAGTAACAGTAGCTGGCTCTACTGTTAAAGCTCATCTGGAAATGTCATACAAACAAAAGACATGCTTGAACATGGCTTAAAAAACAACACATGCTTCAGTTTAATAACAACTCACATGGTCCTATACAATTCAACTTTGTAAGTGATACTGAATATGCAGCACAATTCTCCTGCTCTCAGCTTTAGATGTGAAAGACATTTCTGAAATACATTGTCTCGTAACTTCTATACAGTATTTCAAAGAGAAACAATGAAGAGAAAAATGTAGAGCACTACTTGATTTTATCCACTAGGATTTGTTCGGCCTGAGCATATATTTGACCCTGGACCACAAAACCAGTCATAAGTGTCAATTTTTCAAAATTGAGATTTATACATCATCTGAAAGCTGAACAAATAAGCTTTCGATTGATGTATGGTTTGTTAGGATAGGACAATATTTGGCCGAGATACAACTATTTGAAAATCTGGAATCTAAGGGTTTTAAAGTTGTTCAAATGAAGTTCTTAGCAATGCATATTACTAATCAAAAATAAAGTTTTCATATATTTACGGAAAGAAATTCACTAAATACCTTTATGGAACATGATCTTTACTTAATATACTATTTTGGCATAAAAGAAAAATTTATAATTTTGACTCATACAATGTATTTTTGGCTATTGCTACAAATATACCCCAGCGACTTAAGACTGGTTTTGTGGTCAAGGGTCACATATAGTATAGTGGCATGGCAGAATCAATGAGTTTGTTTTAGAATTGATGTATTCAAAGTATTTTGACATTGCATAATTGTTCATTCACACTGCCAGTGCCTCCCTGTGTGTTGTGCTTTCATTCACAATCCTGGACAGTCCCGTAAAGACACTGACATCAGTGTTGAGTGTAACTAAGTAATTAGTTACTGTAATTCAATTACTTTTCCCTTGAAAAAGTAAGGGATTACTCGTGTTTTTTCTGTAATTTAATTACAGTTACTTCTTATGTAATTGAACTTAATACTGTGAATAGACTGTAGAACATTTATACACAAGTGGATCTAGGATCAAAATTTAAAGTCTGACCTTGAAATGCATGCTTTTTATGTACCTTCTCACTTTAAATACTTTGGTGAGTTAATAAAAATACTGGTAACACTTTAGTGTTCAATTCTCACTATTAACTAGTTGGTTATTAGCATGAATATTACTGAGATATTGGCTGTTTATTATTACTTAATAAACACATATTAATGTCTTATTCTGCAAGACCTTATTCTAAATCCTTAATCCTACCCAATTCTTAAATGTAACAACTACTTTACTAAGTATTAATAAGCAGTAATTAGGAGTATTTTGAGGCAAAAATCATAGTTAATAGTGAGAATTGGACCCTAATCTAAAATGCGACCAGAATAATTTATGTAGTTACTTGAAAGAATTAAAAAAAAAACATTTCATATCATGTCAAGTATAGTATATAGTAATAGTATATAGTAACTAGATTTAAAAAAAGTTTGTCGAGACAAATTTTAAGTTGGCTTGAGAAAGCCGGACCAGAAAGTTTGAAAAAGTTTTAAGTTTGATGGTTTTCAGTCTGAAATAGTTTGAAGTTTAAAGTAGTTTTTCAGGCAATACAGACAGACATACAGACGAGTTTTAATGGGTTAGAAATAGTACATAGAAGGGACGTCTGATTGAGTCTAAACGGCTTCAGTGTTTTTAGATTTGAATTTTGAGAGTTGGAGTTTGAATTGCAGATATGCAAAAGAAATCTCTCCTATCTCTTGCTCTGGCTACTGTGTATAGACCGCCAGGGCCATATACAGATTTCCTTTCAGATCTATTGGTTAATGTTGATAAACTGCTAATTGTCGGAGATTTTAACATTCACGTTGATAATACAAATGATGCGTTAGGACTTGCGTTTACTGACCTAATAAACTCTTTTGGAGTCAAGCAAAACGTCACCGGACCCACTCATCATTTTAATCATATGCTAGATTTAATTATATGGCATGGAATTGATCTTACCGATATTTACATTTATGCATTTAGCAGACGCTTTTATCCAAAGCGACTTGCATTGCATTCAAGTTACAGTTTTACATTTTATCAGCTCTTGCTTTCCCTGGGAATCGAACCCATGATCTTGGCGTTGCTAGCGCCATGCTCTACCATTTGAGCTATAGGAAAGCGATATAGATATCGTACCTCAAAGTGATGATGTTACTGATCATTTCCTTGTATGGTGCATGCTGCGTATTACTGATATTAATTATGTGGCTCCGCGTTATCGTCCGGGCAGAACTATTGTTCCAGCCACCAAAGACAGATTCACAAATAACCTGCCTGATTTATCTCAACTGCTCTGCGTACCCATAAATACACATGAGCTAGACAAAATGACTAGCAACATGGGCACTATCTTCTCTAATACATTAGAAGCTGTTGCCCCCCTCAAATTGAAAAAGGTTAGAGAAAAACGTACTGCGCCATGGTACAACAGTTATACCCATTCTCTCAAGAAGGAAACTCATAATCTTGAGCGCAAATGGAGAAAAACTAAATTGGAAGTTTTTAGAATTGCGTGGAAAAACAGTATGTCCAGCTATAGACAGGCTCTAAAAGCTGCCAGGGCAGAGCATATCCGCAAACTCATAGATAATAACCAAAACAATCCAAGGTTCTTATTTAGCACAGTGGCTAGATTAACAAATAAACAGACACCGCCCGATCTAAATATTCCCTCACCGTTTAATAGGAATGACTTTATGAATTTCTTTACTGATAAAATGGATAACATCAGAAATACAATATCAAATGTAGATTCTACTGCGTCTAGTATTTCAGCTTCATTCATCGCACCCAAAGAAAAACTGCAGTGCTTTACAGCTATAGGACAGGAAGTCCTCTTGGTAATATTTTTAGAAAAAACGGGATTAGTTTGCATTGTTATGCTGATGATACTCAACTATATCTCAACAAGACCAGATTAAACTTCTAAACTAAGCTAATAGATTGTGTAAAAATGTAAATGATTGGATGACCAATAATTTCCTCCTATTCAATTCAGATAAGACAGAGATATTACTTATTGGACCAAACAAAATAGTACACCGAATTGGATTACAATTTGCAACTAGACGGATGCACTGTCACGTCCTCTAAAGTCAAAAATCTGGGTGTTATATTAGACAGCAACTTGTCCTTTGAAAATCATATTTCCCATGTTACAAAAACAGCATTCTTCCATCTTAGAAACATTGCCAAGCTTCGAAACATGCTACCTGTTTCTGATGCAGAAAAGCTAGTTCATGCATTCATGACCTCTAGACTGGACTATTGTAATGCACTGCTAGCTGGTTGTCCTGAATCTTCAATAAACAAGCTACAGATAGTCCAAAATACAGCGGCTAGAGTTCTTACCAGGTCAAGAAAATATGATCATATTACCCCAATTTTACAGTCTCTGCACTGGCTACCCATTCAGTTCCGTATCATTTACAAAATATTACTACTTGCCTATAAGGCCCTAAATGGTTTAGCTCCTGCGTACCTAACTCGTCTTCTAGCGCTCTACAATCCAACCCGCTCCCTAAGGTCGCAAAACTCTGGACTTTTGGTAGTACCTAGGATAGCAAAGTCCACTAAAGGAGGTAGAGCTTTTTCACATTTGGCTCCCAAACTCTGGAATAGCCTTCCTGATAACGTTCGGGGTTCAGACACACTCTCTCTGTTTAAATCTAGATCTCTTTAGGCAAGGCAAGGCAAGGCAAGTTTATTTATATAGCACATTTCATACACAGTGGTAATTCAAAGTGCTTTACATAAAAGAAAGTGAAATAGACATTAAAATCAATAAAAACATGGAAATAAAAATAATAAAAACAAGGAATTTTAAAATGGTATAGAAAATGACTTAAAATAAATTTAAAGAAAATGATTATACATAAAATGTATTGCAGTCAGTTCGGACATATAGCACAGTGCTCATTCAACAAATGCACAGTTAAACAGATGAGTTTTGAGTCTTGCTTTAAATGTGGCTAATGTTTTAGCACATCTGATCTCTTCTGGAAGCTGGTTCCAACTGCGGGCCGCATAATAGCTAAACGCAGACTCCCCTTGTTTTGTGTGAACCCTTGGTATTTCTAACTGACTCGATCCTAATGATCTGAGTGGTCTGTTTGGTTTATATTCAGTGAGCATATCAGCAATATATTTAGGTCCTAGGCCATTGAGTGACTTATAAACGAGTAAAAGTACTTTAAAATCAATCCTAAATGTAACTGGAAGCCAGTGTAAGGACTTGAGGACTGGTGTGATATGCTCAGATTTTCTGGTTCTAGTCAGAATCCTGGCAGCAGCGTTCTGGATGAGCTGCAGTTGTCTAATGGTCTTCTTGGGAAGGCCGGTGAGGAGACCATTACAGTAATCCACCCTGCTGGTGATAAAGGCATGAACAAGTTTCTCCAAGTCTTGATTGGAAACAAAACATCTAATTCTTGCAATATTTTTGAGATGATAGTATGCTGATTTAGTTATTGCTTTGACATGACTACTGAAACTAAGGTCTGTCTCCAGAATCACCCCAAGATTTCTGAATTGAATTTTAGTTGTTTGACCCCTAGAGTCAAGGTATGCATTCACCTTGAGAAGTTGAACTTCATCTTTGTTTCCAAATGCAATGATTTCAGTTTTCTCCTTGTTTAACTGAAGAAAGTTCTGGCACATCCAACTGTTAATTTCATCAAGCCAAGCATTCACATAATGCATCTTATAATCTTGTACTGCAGTTATATCTGATCAAATGTACATTATTATTATTCTTTCACTTGGGTTGAACAAATAATTTTTGCTTAGATGGAACATCCCGTGGTAAATAGGAATTACAGAAGCTTCAGTCTGGATCCAACCCTTAAATGATCTGAGATGACCGAACACCTGAGGAAAGCCAACCCCTCAGAGGATGCCAATGCTCAGACAACATACAGAATTACCAAATTTTGCCATAAGTTAAACATATTAAGGTTCTGCAATATATTGTGGAAACTTAAATTCCTGTAGAGCTGCTTTGCAACTATGCTTTGCATAGTCTTCGCTCATCTGAACATTCCATCAATGTAAGTCTATGGGATTTGTATGATTTTTAATCTTCAGTTTTATGAAAACCGCAAGTCCGATCAGTTAGAAAAGATATAGCAACTCAAGTCAGAACAGTATGAAGATTTGGGCTGAGTTTGGAGTCTGTAGAGTTAAAGCTCTAGGAGGAGTAGCATTTAGAAATTTTAGTCTCAGAAAAAGAATAATAATAAGTTTAAATAGGCTTTCTCAAGCCAACTTAAATAGTAATTGTATACTTTTCGGAGAGAGCAATTTGTAAAGTAATCTGTTGAAGATGTAATTAGTAACTTGTAATTAATTACTTTTTTAGAGTAACTTACCCAACACTGATTGACATCTAATGTACTCATCAAGAAGCATCTTTCATTTTTGTGCCATCCTCCCACGAACAACTGCACTGCATATACTACTGTATTTGAGTGGTCCATTTCATCATCCGAATGGATGGCGAGTAGTTCCCTGGTCATATTTTTTCCTTTTGCATCTTGGTCTGTATAAAAACTTTCTCCTTTCCTATCAAGTCATCACATACAAGTAAGATAATCACTACGAAATACATCTTACATAGAATGAAGCTCCTGTTCGGTTTACACATGCATTCTGGGATTAAACCCAGTAACATTATTCACATTTTTCCGAATTTCTACATGCATTCACACAGACTGTATTCAGTACAAAGTGAGGTAAAAGACAGAAAAGAGGTCAGGATGATAATCCAGGGTGATAATTTAAAGAGAAATAACCAAAGACCAGTAAGTGAATTAAAAACGAAAGACAGAGAAAAAGAGGTACTGAGATACTCAGTCAGTTTTGTTTCTGCAGGACTAAAACTGTAAACAGTACAAGATTATAAGATGCATTATGTGAATGCTAAAACATTATCTGGATTTCTCAAGGGGTGGATGAGGTCATAGTGCTATGAGAGAGTGAAATGCCACCAAACACAGAGAAACAGTGTTAACACACACACACACACACACACACACACAGACTTACCTAGCCTAAACAAGTACTAACATACTACCCTAAAGGGAGAGCTTACTGTAGATGATTCACAGAACATCAGGCTGTCATGAAAAGATCTACAAACAGCTCTAAAAACATTCATTAAGTATATTTACATGCATTTTCAATCAAACTAAAATAATAATTTGTCCTTTTTAAAATGTTGTGTAAACACATTAGTCTAACTGAAATCATGCCAGTCTTAGATAATGTCTTTTTACTTTAACCATTTTTGTGGAGTTGCTAAGACAAGGCTTCAAATGTCACGTGTGGCATTGAGTTGAGTACCACCCAGAGCAAACAGTAAATACATATGCTGTCGATCAGACTAATGAATGACAATAACAGTATAGCACAGCCTGGTTAATGTTTGCAAAGTATGAGGAAATTTAGGGCACCCACCACCATGCTAATCAGAGTACCGCGCATCACGTGATGATTCATCCACATGTGGGTTATTGTGCCGTCTTACAGACACACTGACACACTTACAGACTCACATTTCTGTTGTGGTTACCCACGGCTGAGCAAGTCATTCTTACTGTACACAGACTGAATAAGCTATGTGTAATGGACATTAAAAATAAATGTCCACAATACTCATGATAAACATTTCAAATATGTAGTACACCAACAAAACTGTGATCTGGATAGCCTGGAATACCTCATCCTCATCGCAATCACTGGGCAGACGCTGATATTCTGCTGTGTCCCCCATTTTAAGGTCAAACGAAGATTCCAGCTCCGTTGCTCGTCCAATATGCAGTTCAAACAGACATGGATGTGGCCTGTTCTTCTGCGCTCAGGTGACACCTCTGATTTTTGCTCCTCATAACAAGTTGCTGCTCCTGGTTCTCTGATGGCCGGTCAGTGTGTATTTGTGTGTGATGCCACGCTACCAGTTGAAGTCCATCACATACGTACGCATTTCCTAATTCTATTGTGTACCAAGCAGATCGCACATCCTCTCTTGCTGAGCTGTTTTTCAATCGGGCTCCTTCATCTCAGACACTCCATCCCCTCCCTCTCTCCCTTTCACAAACATCTGTGTGCGGTGGGAGGTTTTTTTTAAATTTATATATGGAGTGCTGATGGTTTGGCTGATGCCATAGGCTAATCCCTTGTTATTGCTGTCATGTTTTTCCCTCTAATTTCTCCCTCTTTTCTTTTCCCTTGTTTTTTAAGCCCAGGCTGCCGGTCTCTGCTGCTGCGGTGAGTGGTTGCCCCCGACAACACAGTGGCTACCTCGTCAAGTGCATTCTCACCAGTGAGCAGTGGGCTTGAGGCTCTCAGCCAATCAGAATGCTCACCGGCTCTGCTTGACGAAGAGGCTTTAATCTGGCAGGCGAGCGCATTTGAGAGAGAGAGAGACCGAGAGGGAGAGGCAAAAATCAGGGCCATCTGGGAGCCCATAGTCCATGCATTTAGATGGATGAATGCAGAGGGAGGTGAAGGGTAGTCTGTATGCCGCCTCGTGTCTCCTGATCTCTCCGTACTCTCTCCGAGCAGGCTTAATGTGTGGTCAGTCTGCTGTTTTTTTAGCCCACCAAACCAGCGGTCTTTGCTCTTCTGAGCCTGTGAGGCAAAGTCTTAACTAGGATACCAAAACAGCTGCTGTGTCAGCTAGGGATGGCTTGATACAAGAATTTTGGCTTCAGTACGAAACCAGAATTCGATGCCTCGGTACTGATATTAAATCAATTATTGAATTATACAAAAGTGCAATCTTCCTATGAAAAAGTAACGTTACACATTACGTAGAACAAGTGGCAGATCTATCACAGGAGAATACATCAATATCTCTCTCATTATGCTAACTGTTCATCGCAATTTCCAAATAAAAGTTTAAACCCTCGCTCTGAGTTTACATGGTTTGATGTCCACATATTTAAGAAATTACAGTGGTTGTAGCATTTCTGTCATAAATAAATGGCCAGATATTAAAGATTAAGTGAACATTTGAATAAAATGTTTAGTCAATATTAAACAAGGATTAGATTGTGCAGTAAAGTGTAAAAAATCATCAGGCCGTTGCCACCCTCTGCAGTCATAACGCGTAATGTGCAAATTGTTTGTAATAGGTTATGCATTTTAACGGTTTTGTTCAAAACCATATGATTACTTGCCTATGATACTTTATTTGACCTTTATTTATTTTTGCCTAATTTTAAAGGCTATTGTTCACTTAGGTCTATTTTTGTTACCACAGAGAAACTTAAGACTAGGCTTGCTGCTCAAAACATAGTCAACAAATAACAGCGCAGCAGGCCCACTAGTTTCCTTTGCATTGAAGTGAAAAATGACTGAAGACTATACATTGGACGTGAGTGGCGTGACAAAATACAATAGAACCCATTATGATCAGTGATTCTGTCTACATGTGGCGTGACGCAGCAAATCTCCGACAGCAATCTAAAGTCTTTTTCTATGAGACGTACTGACACAAAGTTCAAGTGATTTGCAACACCCGTTTTGTCAGCGCAAGCTGTTGGTTTATTTATTTATTTTTTGGCTAGTAGAAGTTATGAATTGCCGGTAACTTCAAAATTTAGTAGCCAAATTGGCTGGTGAGTGAAAAAGTTAAATTCAAAGCCTGTTTGCACACATTGTTCAATATTTTCAAATGAAAAAAAAAATAAATGATAAAATGTATAAGCCTGTTGTGAATATAGCCTGAACTTGTTCAGAAATGGTGACAAATAATGTTGGACTTTATTATGAAAATAGGCTAACATATTTCTTATTAAATTCATTAAACGAATTTTAGAATATTTGTTTTTTGAGCTCAAATACTTTTTGCAATATTTCTGATAAATGCCCATTCCTAATTCAGACCAACTTAAACGCATCTGATTGGCCATTACATTCACATGGTCAACAGACATGCCCGTTGATTGGTTACAACGCTGCAAAAACATATTATAAATAGAAATCTGTGATGCTCTTCAGAGCGCTTAAAGACACATGGGAGCATTAACATTATATGTCTATTTATGATATTTTCTTATTTAATCATGTAGAGTGTGTTGTATGTGTTTGATCCATTTTGTCCCTCTGTTGTCACATTTGTCATCTGCCGCATAGGGATGAACTCTAGAACATCTACAGCGCATCAAGTACAGAAATGAGCAAAATCATGCTATTGTACCTTTTGAAATATAATATATACACACATTTTTCCAGTACTGGTATACTGCGCAATTTTACTTTACAGCACTCTGAATTCATGTAGATTTCCCCAGCATGTCGGAACACTAGTGTTGGTAGGGTGGGCGATACGGCAAAAAATATTAATCTCGATTTTAAAACATTTGACCGATTCTCGATTTTTTACGATTTTTAACTAGTCAACAATCTACAACAAGATTCAAGTAACTTGTCAAACTTGTCAAGTAACATGACAAACTTTTCGGAAATAATGAAGAAAATGCTTTAATAAAACTAATAAAAAATTCTAATTCCAAAATGACTGAAGGTATAACACTAGTAGACTATTATTAACTATAAAATGTTCTGTAAAAACAACAGCAGCTTCCAGCCCGTCACCATGATGCCAACATGAAATATCAGACAGTAGTGGTTCTTTCCAGGTTTTTAATTTGACTGTGCTGCTTTTCATTGGTTTTTCTATGTAAACATGGATGTGTTTGACTGCATTAGAAACTGCATTTTAAAAACGCGGCGCTCAAGTTAAAAGAAGTTCACTCCCATCTTCTTGCATGTTTTTCCTATTCCACTGCCAATTTGCATCTTTGTCAACACAAAAGCGCAATCTGTGTGAATGGTGCCTAGCAATATGAGCGCGTCACATTTGAGCGGTTATTCAAGTGTGCCGACATGTGGTTGGACCATTCTTCTCTCTACTGTTATCACTGGGATATTGTCAAAGTGTCTAATTCTAACGTTTGGTAACATTTCTATCCAAAAACTCGGTTCCTCGATTTCTAGAAAATACAT
Source organism: Barbus barbus (assembly GCF_936440315.1). NCBI lineage: Eukaryota > Metazoa > Chordata > Actinopteri > Cypriniformes > Cyprinidae > Barbus > Barbus barbus. The sequence continues at coordinate 23,911,731 of NC_136754.1, read as the reverse complement.
TTGTGGCAAAACATTCGATTCGAATTAATCGATAAAACCTGAAAAATCGCCTAGCCCTAAGTGCTGGCATAATGTAAGTCCAGGTTAGCTTTTCTATCTAAGGTATTTTAATCTGTGTGATGTTTTCCTCCTAACAGAATTGTTGGTTCCACATGAACATGGCAGTCTCTGTGCTGAGAGAAGCATTTTCCACCCAGGTGTGAACAAGACAGTACACTCTGTTTCTCTGACAACCATCACAGTCACACTGCCAAGTCATTCTCTCTTGCTCATGTTCCCTCTTTCTCTCTCTCATCCATCCAGAAGTTTTCATATGCAAATATCTGGGCCCTGCCTTTCCCAGGAAATCTCACTTGAAACCACCTCAACTATCCATTCAACAATTGGTCAACAGGATGCCAGTAAGCGCTTTTCAATGGCACTTATTCCTATGATTCTTCTGTGCATTTTTTCTACCTCCTGCTCTCAAGGGGTATCAAAAGGTTGTGTTCACCAAAAGATGGTTGAGCCAGTTCAATGGACCTCTCCGTTATTGTTTCTATCTACATGCTAAACTACATAAAATGCTAAAAAAATAGTGTTTTGTGTGTTAAGTCAGGATACATAGGATATAGGCCTGTCACAACTACATCAACTTTTTGCACAATATATGGGCATAATGAATTACATCGAGAGACATCTTAGCCGATCGCGCTGCCTCTGCGTTGGTGGAGGCAGGGCTGAGGAAGCTCCTCCACACCAATGAAACAATGTGTCTCATCTCTGCAATTTGCTCTCATCTTCAGTCATAAAATTAAAACATTTTTTCCTTCATAATTTTCAATGGGAAATTAAAACATTAAATAAGACATACATTTTTAAATGTAGAACAGGGAATCTATTCTGAGGTAATGTTATACATGAAAAAAATTCCTTCTTTAAAATAGGGAACATGTTTCCGTTATAAATAATTTGTTGGTATAGAAAAACAACTGGAATAACTCTATATTTTTGTGCAGCAGCACTATACGTTTCAGATCTGTATTTATTTTACATATATAATCTGCACTTTCACTAAGAACCAACACAGAAAGATATTTACACAATAATGGCTATTAGTATGTTTTTATCGAATACGCTCACTGTTAGGAAAAACACAAGTAATAGAGCTCGGTTAAACAAGTAATAGTTATCGCTTTTTGCAAATTAACTCTTCATATGTATATGTACGTGTATACATACAGACAGACAGACAGACAGACAGACAGACAGACAGACAGACAGACATAAACAAAACTCTTTTGCGTATCTTTAACTACATCCATGTAAACACCTAATTAATTAACACCTGACTAATTCACTGCTAATGGATTCAAAGAGTAAATCAGAGATTTAAAAAAAATAACTGAACAATAATTAATTAATTAAAAAAATTTAATTCTATATTTCGGTGCAAGTGTTTAACAGGATAAAAGATGTACAACAATAAATATAGTACTGATATTTACATTAAATCTACATCAAATACATCAAATCTACTCTGTGTATCCTGGTCAACCCTCTTCACTTGCAAATTAAAGAACAGAGGCTGTATTAGTGCCAGGTCAGTATTCTCATCTGTCTCTTTCGGTGTGTTTCTAGGCTTTATTTGACTCTCGCTCGGGCTCTGAGCAGATGGCTAAAGCATCAACAGCAATGGCATTAAATCCCACTTCACCCACATACACCCCTCCTCCACCAAACGTTAGTGGATATTCTTCTGCTGCTGGGCCATAACCGCACATGTCAACGTGACACGCAGACCAGCGTTCACCCCTACACTGTCTTCATTCATGGGAGAAAAAATCATGACAGAGGCCCAGTACCATGTTTCACTCTCAATCAACAGACTGGGTTCAACTAGACTGATTTGGAGTAGCATGTGGCCATACAGAAGAAACAATCTTAATTACATGATCCACTTCACAATTATTAAACAAAAAGCCTAGTTGTTTAATGCCATATGAACTCCTCACCCAACACCAAGAGAGTAGCTGCTGCAACAAAGGGAAAAGATGAAAAAAAATCGAGAGCAATGGGAACGAGAGAAAGTTGGTTTATGTTACAGTCCATCACCATGGTGCTTCTAAAGCATTCTCTCAGATCAAGCTTTAAGGCAGGGCTATATGATATCCCATATAACCACTCACACAGGTATGGAAAATGGATTTAAAGCCTATAGCCTGACCTGCATACTAAACAGGGACTGTTATAACCATGTAAAGACTAGTGCATCACCCACACTCATATGCAGCCTAGAAATCTGATTTCCAGAGGCAGCAAGTTACAGTGGAGATTCATTTTCTGTATGTGTCATCTTGTGTATTAAAATACAAACATGTAAAGTAAACCACAGAAGGCCACTGGCCAAATTATTTGAAGATAATGTCCACGCTAGACCTGTGCCTCAGTCTCCTCGAAAGCAAGACTGTTAAATTAAATTAAACTAAACCCTGTTCTAATACACATGCTACTAAAAAGCAAGTGTAGGAACTGATGTCTGATTATCACATACTGTATAAAGGGGATTTATCCTTTCTGTCTTTTGGGAGGGGGTGGGGGGGGGGGGTGCAGTCCAGTATATGTGGGGAGATTTATACTGATGAAGAAATCTAAATTGTGCTCAATCAAATTTCACACAACAAATTTCATTTCTAAGGCTAATCTAATAAAAATGGATTTACTTTAAAGGGCACCTATTATGCAAAATCCACTTTTACATGGTGTTTGGATATAAATGTGTGTTGGCAGTTTTCCCAACCTGCCGTTTTGATTCTCACGCAGTGTGACATCACATTGCGTTGGTCTGGGCCACAGGGGTTGATTGACAGCCCTGCAGTGCCATAGTTTCAGCCCTCAGTGGTTGTAAGCTGTCCTCCATTTTCTCCACGCTCGAGCAGCTGTAACGTCAACAATGTCTCACAAGCAATCCCCTGCTCTGTGTTTGGATGTAAGACTGAACATAAGAGTCTAAATTTTCTCCCAACATCCGAGCTGCTGAGGACGCTGTGGATTACTTTAATTTTTCAAGGTAATGTGCCTCAAAATTGACCTAAACACGTGTATCACTCCAGACTTTTTTTTGAATGTCATGTCGTTATAGTGCTTAGTATTTTAACCGTATTTGTGTGCATACATTAAGTATTTTTACATTACATTAGTTCTCACCGTTCGTCGCACAAGATTCATTCGGTAGCGCGGCTCGGTCAATTTACCCGCCGATGACAGATCAGTGCAGCACGAGCTCTGTAACATCACACTGTTTCATCCCACTTGCATTTGGCTTCCCATATGTACGGCTAAACACTGGCTGTTTCTACCGGTTTATTGCTGTAGATATGCAATGCAGACAGATGTATATGCAACTCCCTGTTCTGGAGACGGGCGGGAACACAGCTTATTTGCATTTAAAGTGATACACTCCAAATCAGCTTTTTAGACACACCCCAAAAATTTCATTTTCCAGCTGTTATAATAAATGATCTGTTATGAATTTTGGGCTGAAACTTCACAGGCACATTCTGGGGACACCCAAGACCAATATTACATCTTATAACATAGGTGCCCTTTAATTCATACCTCTGACTATGTGCAGATGTAAACCTGATGCAACCCTGTTCTGACTTGTGAGGCCTGTGTTATTGAAAGTGAAAAAGTGAAAGTGACGTGACCAAGTATATGGTTCCCCATACTTGGAATTTGTGCTCTGCATTTAACCCATCCTAAGTGCACACACACTGCAGTGAACACACACACACACGTGAACACACACCCGGAGCAGTGGGCAGCCATTTACGCTGTGGTGCCCGGGGAGCATTTGGGGGTTCGTTTCATTCGTGGTATTGAAGGTGGAAGAGTGCGCTGTACATTCACTTCCCCCACCTTAAATTCCTGCCGGAGCTGAGACTCGAACTCGCAACCTTTGGGTTATGAGTCCAACACGATAACCATGAGGCCACGAATTCCCCACATATTTTTGTTTCATTTTGATATTTGTTCCTGACAGATAACAAAATTGCTTACTAGTGATGACTTAGTAGTGATGCTTACTAGTGATTACTTACTAGTGATGCACGGAAGTGAAAATTCTTGGGACACTATGCCAAAAAGATAAACATCAATGCTTCAAATAAAACTAAAACCACTTAAATGCTATTTTGCACACTTATTTTTTCTTCAGGAATTACTACAGCGATATTTTAGCTCCCCCAATTTTATTTTTATTTTTTTTATATATTTAAGAACTGAAATTAAGGAACTCACATCCTGCCCAACCAGCATGAGTTTTTCAGTGTTAATCCCCACCAGGATTAAAATGAAAGAAGGCTGATGAAAGGAGAAGTGTCAGTAAATTTACTCAAGCACAAGAAAAAGAAGGAATTACAGAATAGGGCTGCACGATTAATCTCATGCTACTGTCATGCGCATGTCATCAGTAAAGCCGGTTCTTTGATTAGCGGTAAATCTCCATCACCTACTTTCAGATGGAGCGGCATTTAATACACGGAGCCGTAGTTCGCTGACAAGCCATGCAAAATCGCGTTCATAATCGCTGATAAATCGCATTCGATTATGAACGCGATTTTGCGTGGCTTGTCAGCGAACTACGGCTCCGTGTATTAAATGCCACTTAAATGTGTCGTGTGTGTGTGCTGTGTATATTTATTATGTATATATAAATACACACATCCATGTAAATATTTAAGAAAAATGTTGTTTATATATTAAATATATTTATTTATATTATAAATTATATAAATATAAATATATACAAGTAAATATTTCCAAAATGTATACCGTACGTGTGTCTTTATTAGGGACGTGCGCTATGACTAATTTGACTGTCGTTTAAACGGAAGTTTTGTATCCGACTAGTCGACTAGTCTAAAAGTTAGAAACCCCCAAAAATGGCAAAAAAAAAAAAAAAAGTGCGTGTGTCTATATAACAGCCTACACTTGCAATACTTAAATCTTTGAATCACACTGTCAAATCCCTCAATGAATTCTGCTAAAAATAGGTCATGATTATGCCATATGCTTGCCTCGCGTTATCATCATTTAATATTAGGCGTCGTTAAACAGAAAAAAAGAAAGAGCATACACTCAACATAAACCGGTGCATAGCTTATTTATTCAGATCGGCTGGAGCAATGCAGAAATGGAAAATCAATCAATAGACTGACAGAGTTCTTACATTTTCATATAAAGTTAGCCAACATATTAAAACAAAAGTAAAACAAAAAATAGGAACGTTTATCAAGGAATAGCATTAAAACGGCTTTTAAAAATGTACTTCATGTTGGCTATATTGTCTAAAAACAAAAGAATGCTAGTTTTACTTAGACCATGCGCATTTGTTCAGTGAATTTAACACGTAAACGTGGTCTAGCGAAAGACAGGACTAGACGATTCTGCACTTGAAAAAAAAAAAGAAAATAAATAAAAAAAAAATAAATAAAAATCGCTCGGCAAGAACTGAAGTCACAGGCACGCAGAGAGATAACTACAAGCAAGCAGACAGTTTCGAAAAGAGCCTGTAAATCCCGCAGCACCACCAAAGTGGGTCTTCGTTTAGAAGAATAGATTGCGCGAATGGGATCACGTACTGCAGCGACGTATGAAAGATTGACATTTGCTGGCTTTGGCGAGCCTCCAAGCTAACGCATGCGTGCCTGTATTGAATAAGATTACGCATGAGGTAAAAATGTAGATACGCTTTTAAAAATATTTATACATTTTGCTATTCTTTTTCAAAAGTTTTATTTTAACTTATTTAAAATGTTTTAAAATGTAACGTTAAAATGATGGTAATTTGAATGCTAAAATAATTTCTCTCGTGTAATCAAGTATTGTTTTCAGTGTCGACTAGTAGGAGCTGTACCGTTTAGCCGACTATACCCACACATCCCTAGTCATAATAATATATATACATAATAAATATACACAGTACACACACATATATAAACAAAAACTTTTATTTTGGATGCGGTAAATCGCGATTAATTATTGCCCAGTACTAAAAAAAGAAATCCTTATTAAAAAAAGATGCACATGCAAAAGATACATGTCTTATCCCATTGCAGCCCTCTGAATTATAATCTAATCGTGTGATGCCTAGAGATTCCCACCCCTAATCATCATGTCTGTCTGCATATCTGGTAAGTGGTGAATCTTAAGATTTTATACAAACCAAAAAGTAAATAACTCAGCATTAACATTAGTTTAGAAGAGTGGTTCTCAACCTTTTTTGGGCCAGTAACCACCATCCATATTCCAGGTCCCTTAGCACCCCCAACCAAAAAGTTGCAAAGTTCTTTCACATTTTACTACATTCCATAGTTCAAGTTGGTGAACTTTGACCAGCAAATTCCTATCATATTAAACCAGTAGTGTGACCAATAGAAGATCAATACGTCATGGCATGACCTTGGAGCTGAATTAAAAGAATTCACATTTAAAACCGCAGCTCTACAGTAAAGTAAGACTCTGCATAAAATGCTGGTTTAGAAGAATGATATCTCCACCTACACCATCACTACCATCCTCATCTGGCCCCCACCACCCTCATCCTCACCCAACATATTTTTGTATTCTAGTGTGCTTTGTATAGCGGCTGTAGCATTGAATATAGCAAAACGCTCCTCTTTATAGTTATTTTTCTAGCTGACTGATGAGTTTATGGACACTGAGTGGTTATTCTGAGGTAAATGTATTACAATGCAATGTTTGCAAGCTTTATACATTTCCTCAGTTTGAAACAATGAGCTTTTACATAAAACATTTCAGTAAGTTGTACTATAGGCTTTCTTATTGCCTACCTTTTGATCATGTTCATTTCATACTATAGTAGTAAATCGAAATATATAATGGGTTCACTTGCTGCTTTAACTGAGGTGCTAAAGAGATCACGCCTGAGCATTAAGTGCGATACTCTCCGCTCGCGCGATCCGGACGCATACACGGACCGTGTGGACGCGGGGTACTGGTGTTTATATTACCGAAATGTGCGCTTGTGGTCCGCATTAAAGAGCACCCAAACCGCATCATTTGAATTTCGTAGCATTTTAAAGCTGATACTTTGTTTATTAAAAAGTAAGACAGCACAAAGCTTTTTGCGATTACTGGATGGCAAGTGCGCTTCAAATAACAGGAAGTCCATGCATTAACAGAACACAGCATATAGATTAAGATCTCGATAAGAAGATCGACCGGACAAGTGTAAATGCATCTGGTTGTTGAAACCACATATGCTAATTTTACTCCTCCCATAATATTAAAATAATAGACGTGTGAGAGCGTTTTATAGGCTATATGGCATGTTATAGTCAGATATGACAGCGCAATGCAACAAGCATCACCGCGGATGAGTCGCGGAGTATTTCTTCAGCAAGCGACGCGCAAACTGAATGAACCTGAAAGTAAGCCGCAGACGCTCAACACACAATCTTCTTCATTAAAAGTAGGGAGACTAGCCTATCTTTCCAGTGCTGATGCCGCGCGCTCTCTTGATATTGAAATTAGCTGATAATTAATAAAATTATCCATTGCTTTCATTGACATGAACTCCGTTATATTTGCATATGAAGCGGGAATTGAAGAACGGATTTATATCCGTTTTGCGAAGACACATTTATGTGGCCAAGTGTAAATGGGGAAACGTTTTAACAAATCATATAGATATCCGATCAGAGAAAATGCATGAAGTGAGCAGGTGTAAACAGGCCCTTTCAGGTCTCTCTCACTGCGTTCAGCAGACTGTGTGCGGCAGAGACGAGGACTGTTTCAAACTATTTTCAGTAAAACTTTGATGCGCATCGTCTTATGTAAGTTTAATACGCGAACATAACAAAAGATGTGAGCGCAAAACAATCGGGAAAAAAGTCCTTTCATGCAAATTATATATAGTCGCCAGTGGCGACCTCAGCAAAAACTTCACTCGCAAATTAATATTTTTGGTCGCAAATGCGACCATTTTAGTCGCAGTTTGGAGCCCTGGCATATGAAGCGGGAATTGGAAGAACGGATTTATATCCGTTTTGCGAAGACACATTTATGTGGCCAAGTGTAAATGGGGAAACGTTTTAACAAATCATATAGATATCCGATCAGACAAAATGCATGAAGTGACCAGGTGTAGCCTAAACAGGCCCTTTCAGGTCTCTCTCACTGCGTTCAGCAGACTGTGTGCGGCAGAGACGAGGACTGTTTGAAACTCTTTTCAGTAAAACTTTGATGCGCATCGTCTTATGTAAGTTTAATACTTGAACATCATAAAAGATGTCAGCGCAAAACAATCGGGAAAAAAGTCCTTTCATGCAAATTATATATAGTCGCCAGTGGCGACCTCAGCAAAAACTTCACTCGAAAATTAATATTTTTGGTCGCAAATGCGACCATTTTAGTCGCAGTTTGGAGCCCTGCTTTAAAAAGTGTTTTATGATTATAATTTTATTATTATTAGACTAGAACACGTGGATGTGTTGTCATTCTTACACTATAATACTGAACTTTGATTTCAGTTATTTGGACTATGAGATGGACACTTGCTTCTTGCACTCTGTTGCACTTCACTTTTGCTTTAAAAAAGGATTTCATAAAAACTTGGATTTCATTTGGTTTAATAAAATATTTTTAAGTAAAATTGTTTTGTTTAGTTTTTTTGCGGGAAATTAATCGTTTAGATTAATCGATTAATCGAAAAATTTGTCGATAGATTAATCGAAATAAAAATTGTCGTTAGTGGCAGCCCTACTTGAGTAAAATGCATATTTTTGCTTTGTTCTATAAACTACTAACAACATTTCTCCAAAATTCCAAATAAATATATTGTCATTTAGATCATTTATTTGCAGAAACTTGATATATATATATATATATAGACAGAGAGAGAGACAGAGAGAAATAAAGAAATGCTACAAACCGGTCTCGAGTCCCACCGTAGAGCTCCAGATGGATGCTCTGTTCCAAAATCAAATCAACTGTCGGTGCTTCTGAAATTAGAGGGTGAGGGTGCTTTGCCTTAAAGCACATCTATTCTGACATATCATATTTTGTCCAGTCCATGAAAAACAAAACTTGTATTCAAATTATGAATGGAGAATAGGCTACAGCAAAGAAAGCGCGCAAAGTGCGCTTCCTTAAAAAGCTGTGACTCATTTTAGTTTATCGCAATGTCAGAAAATCCCGCTATAATCAATGAATGTCAACACGGCACAATTAATCTCTCATTTACATCACCTCTGCATTTCGTTCATTATAACCAGAGGATTCGCGTCACGAGCTTCCAGAACTCTGAACTGAACAAGAACACTTGCGTTCTGAGCGGTGAGTGGATTCTGACTCACCAAAACGCCTCTGATTGGCCATAGCATTATAAAAATCAACAGATATGTCTCTGATTTACTACAATGTACAATGCTGCAAAAACAGAGCACAAACACAAATACACATTTGATTCTGACATGAGGCGGCTGCCGGTTACTTTCGTTTTGTTTATGTTATTTAGTTGCTTCTTTCCTGAGTCTTGAACTTGGTTACATACATACGTTTTCCTTAAATCATCCTGGCGACCCATTTTTGGTCGCGACCCAGGGTTTGAAAACCACTGATCTAGAGTCTGAGATGATTTTGGGGCCCTTGAGATGTTTTGACATGCCCTGACATTTGTGCTTAATTTCAGCTACTTATAACATATTGTTAGCTAATACGTAATTTTTTTGTATTCAGCACAAACTGTGTAACAATAATATGTGAGCAAGATGGATGTACATGATTGCATTTTTTTTAGAAGAAAAAGAAAGATTATGCATGGTTAGTAAGTTTTGGGAGGAGATTAAAAAAAATGGGGGTTCTGATTATTTGTATTTTATTTACAACACAATAAAATCAAAACATATATAATAAAGGTCAAAGACACATTGAGCACACTGATCCATAACATTTTACAATAAGGTTCATTAGTTAACATGAACTAAGAATGAACAAAACTTCTACAGCATTTATTAATCTCAGTTAAATGTTCATTTCAGCATTTACTAATACATTACTAAAATCTCAAGTTGTTTGTTAACATTAGTTAATACACTGTGAACTAACATGAACTAACAGCCTACAGCCACAGCAAGCGAAGCAAGCGCGAGGCTGCCTCCGCTCGCAACACAGACCCACACATCTTTTTCTCATACTCCCTTTTTCTCTAACGCGTCTATCAGTTTCCCAATAGGCCATAATCATTTGTATAAAGTATCAAAAGTAAATAACATATGGTTTTGTCGAAAACTTAATATAATGTATTAAACATATCATGCACATACGCATTACACCAAAGCCTACAGAGGGATCCAATAGCTAGACAATGGTCTATATCAATGGTCTGCGCGTTTTTGTGTGTCTCTTTCACGGGCCGGGCCCATTTCAAGTCTTGCAGCCTCTACCAATGAACTGATGAGTTGGATCGGGTGTGTTAAGTGGGGGGGGGGGGGGGGGGGGCATGCGGAGTGTGCAGTGGCTTGGGGTCCCTGGGATGAGTTGGGAACCACTGGTCTATATGCCACCGTGCGATCTAATCCTCGTTTGGCTAAAACATCCAATTCAAATGTCTACTTGATCTCTAACATTTGGCCATTTCTTTACGACAGAAAAGCCGCATCAATCGTAAATGATAGAAAAATGGCAGCTTTTGATGTCCATATTCAGAGTTTTTCATTACGTTCAGCCGTTTCACCATTATAATCTGTTCAGTTTTTCCCCTATAGGCAGCGCAATTAAACGAGGGTTCATGATCAGCCCTTTCAATGACCGCCTTCTATGCATTAGCCCATTGGAGTGGCTTCTAGGAAAATTTCCGGGGTAAGAAATACCTTCTAATCGATCTATCAGCTCTGCATAACTCCCCGTTTCAAGCATAAACGCCTCGATTTCCTCTCGACGAATTCTCTCACAATAGGAAGACATTGACCAGGCAATCCATTTGATAAAATCATGGGTCTCAGCACCTGGCTGTCAAAAGTCGACATCACCTCCGCTTCCAAAGCCATGCCTATCCATCCAGATTCATGGCATTTATTTGGCCTACGCTAGCACAGGAAATCCTATTTTGTCGTATGCTTAACTTTCGAACGCAAGCAGCACCAAGATTTTCGACGCGTTATCAGAAGCAGCTTATTGGATTTGTCTACATTTGCGCAAGTAATCCTCATAGCATCTTCTCTTTTAGCCGACTCAAATTATCCTGAGTATTGAACTCCCCGTCAGATGCTCCAAGAGCACTCCCGGTGGAGCAAATACGTTTCTCTGTCGACTACCGGCGAGGCTCACCCATCCGACGCTGTGATTATTGAATTCCTGTCAAATGCCGACAAGAGCCTCCCGGCCGAGCAAACCTTGGCCTTTCCCACCCGAATACCAGCTAAGCTTATCCATTCAATGCTGTGAGTATTGAACTCCCTTCGAACGCGACATCAGCCTCCGGTCAAGCAAATCTTGTCCTTTTCAGTCCATCTACTGGTGATGCTTAACCATCCAATGCAGTGAGTATTGAACTCCCGTCAGATGCTGCGAGAGCCTCCCGGTAGAGCAAATCTTGCCTTTTCCATCTGACTACCAGCGACGCTTATCCGTCTGATGCTGCAAGTATTGAACTCCTGTCGAACGCGGCAAGAGCCTTCCGGTCAAGCAATCTTGACCTTTTAGTCCGTCTACCGGCGAGGCCTACCAGTCCAACGCCGCGAGTATTGATCTCCCATCGGATGCCGGCGAGAGCCTCCCGGCCGAGCAAACCTCGCCTTTTCCACCTGACTACCAGCTAAGCTTATCCATCCAATGCCACGAGTATTGAACTCCCGTCGAACGTGGCAAGAAACTTCCGAATATGTTTTTCGTTCAACAAATGGTGATGCCTACCCGCTCATGCCATGAGTATTGAATTTCCGCCAAACGCTACAACAGCCTCTCGGTCAAGCAACCTTGGCCCTTTAGTCTGTCTGCCAGCGAGGCTCAACCATCCGACGCAGTGAGTATTGATCTCCCGTCGGATGCCGCAAGAACCTCCCCGCCAGACAACCCCTACTTTTTCCATCCCACGGTCGGCGAGGCTTACCCGTCCGACGCCGTGTGTATTGACCTCCGTCAGACGTCGGCGAGAGCCTCCCAGCCAGACTAAACTACCCTATTAATTTTACGGTCTGCGAGACTTACCCGTCCGACACAGCGAGTCTTGATCTCCCGTCGGACGTCGGCGAGAGTCTCCCGGCCACCCGACCTTACCTTCCGTACGACGATCAGCGACTCAACTGCAACTAAATTACTTTTTGGGGGGTACTCTGGGTTCGGGCCATTCCTGAGCCCGGAGCCCTTCCCCAGGACAGCACACCAACTACGAATTACTATACTCGCAAAATACGCATTACCTTACTTGTGCTAAATATATGTAAGTGTGAACTCGTGAAATGAGTGTTGTTTACATTCAGCATGCACGCGATGTCTACTGAACATAAAAAAATGCTGATTACGTTCAGCGAAAAACAATGCTCATTACTTTGATTACGTTCTGGGGTACTCTCTAAAATGGCGGAAGACGGTAACTCGGGGAGAACTACTGAATAAATTATGCTATTATTGTTTTCTTTGCGCACAAAAAAGTATTCTTGTAGCATCATAAAATTACGATTGAACCCCTGATGTCACATGGACTATTTTACCGATGTCCTTGTTACGTTTCTGTGCGTCGATCGTGGTAATACCATTGCGGTCTATGGAGGGTTAGAAATAGGGCTGTATACCTTGGAGAACCTGGCGATACGATACATACCTCGATACTAGGGATGGGTATCGTTAAGGTTTTAACGGTATTACTACTCTTATCGATACTGCTTATCGATCCGGTACTTTAACGGTATTCTTATCGGTACTTTTTGTTTTACTTTGTTTCTTTGTTCATATTCTTACAGTATCTTATCTTATGTATATAAAACACTAAAAATGCCTGCACTTCATCAATTTGTAAATGCACCAGTGTGCAGGTATTTTTAGTGTTTTATATACATAAGATAAGATACTGTAACAACATGAACAAAGAAACAAAGTAAAACAAACTGACAAATACAATAAAACAAACACACAAACGAAATGAAATAAACAGTGCTTTCATTTTTCCATGAAGGTCTACTAATATTAATGTTCAGGTAAGTAATAGTTACAAAAGTAATCAAATGTAAATGAGCACTGCATAGTTTTCACTGTATGTACTGATAGATTTATGTTTATTAAAGCTATAATGTTGTTCAGATTAAGAGCTGTGGGTGATTTTCTCTTTGCATTTTGTTCTTTGATTAACATTGATGGCTCAAGCTCCAGTCTGACACTTTAAGACAATATACTGACACGCATCGGATTTTCTCCCAACTGTTCTCGTCCACTTAAAACATAAAAGTGAAGACTCTCATAACCGGCCATTTTGACACATTGTGTGTGTATTTTTTGGCATATTTTTGTGTGTTATTTCGACGCGCCCGAAGCTCAAAGTGTACTTTGCTTGTCCGTTTTGGAGCACGCGACCGCGCAGACACACGCGCGCACACACATTTCAGCCTGGGGAACAGCAGATTGTACTTTCAACGTTTTACTATCAAATATGTCCTGCAATGTAGCAACAGTAAAGACGGCATTTTATAACAATCACTGATTGAGCTGATTCAGATAAGTTTTGGTTCGGAGGAACGAATCCGCGCCGCTATGAAGGGAAGGGAGAAATGCGGCTATAATCCTTGGAAGCCAAAATCGAAAAAAAAAAAAAAAATACTTAGCTTAATATAACAGCCACAGGCCTAAAGTGTGAGCAGATGTTTGAATAGTTGGTTCTCTCTTCTATCATAATTAAACAGGACTTTCATGTTGCGTGTGCTGAAGCTCCTCCGCGTGAGCGCGATCTGGCTTCTGAATTGCGCATAGCAAAAATGCATCATAGACAAATGTTTGAATATTATTGCACATAAAAACAGCTGGCGACATATATATATATATATATATAGAGAGAGAGAGAGAAAGAGAGAACCAATAAATGTATGTGTGTTTTCTTAATTTCTCCAATACCGACAGAAGTACCGATAACGTCAGAGCTTATCGATACTCCGGTCTTTCATAATTTAGCCCCGAGACCGATTTAATACCGAGTTTCGGTACCCATCCCTACTCGATACACAGGTCACGATTCGATACGTACCTCGATACAGAGCTGTCTCGATACGATTTGATACAATGTGGCACGATTCGATACGATTCAATAAAAATACATGGGCCAGAGCCAATTAGTTAATGCTGAACACATTTACTCAACAAACAGAACTCTGCATTTTTCTTCAATTTAATGAAGACAAAAGTGCATTATAACAGTGCATTTTGCTTAAATATTTGCAACTTTAAGTGCTCTGATTAATTGTACACAAATTGTATTAATTTGGAAATTACCACAAGTCAACATTTAACTTTCCAAGGGTACAGTCTGAGCTCACACAAGCACAAAATCTTCTTCTTATTATTCTTAACTTCTTATAATTCTTTTTTGTGACACCATGTACTGCCGTAACATATTTCACTATGAAATCACTTAAAGGTGCCATAGAATGCATTGATACAGTATTTTAAGTTGTTCTCTGATATCTACACAGAAGGTATGTGGCTTAGGTAAGGGCAAAAAATCTCCAGAAACGATTTTACATGTCCATTTACAACCCTAGGATTTCTCCCTAGAATGAAACGGTCTGTTATTGGCTTATTTGACAGGGTCATGAATAATAATGAGCTCTGCTCTGATTGGCTGTTTCACAGTACGGCTCATCAGCAAGAAGGAAGCACAGGGAGGAAAATATATATTTAAATACTTTCTCTCGCAGTTATATCGTCGGGTAATTATACTGTATATAAAACGCGGGCATCAGGGAGCCGTTATTAATATGCGAGGCATTGAAACTGCTTTTGAACGATCCATCGATCGCGTTATAGTTCACTTTCAAGAGACGCGATCACACAAACTATGTTTACATTATGGAGCAACAGTACTTACCACACATTTCACAAGATCAGATGCTTGTCAGTGGTGCTCAGGATCTGTAAGTCATTCGCCATCATCCTCATCTCTCCTTACTGAGAGTGAAATCTTATGTACTGTAACAGGCTACCGCTAGCAAGGAGCTAACCATGTCCCTTTAGTGGCTCGCGTTATTTGCTTTCTGTGCCTTTCTGAATACAGACACCAACCCATCCCTGCACTTCACATCCCCTGCACGGCCTGGAACATAACATTTATTTTGTTATTTTCGCTGTTGTCCGCGCTTGTTTATTTACAATACCTGCAGAGCTTCTGATGCTTCGGTCGGCTTAGAACAAGTGCGGGTTTATGCAAATGTTGGGAGCGTAGTGATCCCGACTGTTGCGTCACAGTCGGTGTTATGTTCTGATTCGCCTGTTTTTCAGTGGTCTTTTTTAATCACGAGATTTACATATGAAGGAGAAAACTATGGTGTTTGAGGCTCACTGTATGTCATTTCCATGTACAGAACTGTTATTATTTAAATATGCCAGGGTAAAGACAGTTTTCCATTCTATGGCACCTTTAAATGCTACATCTTGCTTTAACATTTTCCATGAGTTTTTTTGAAACTCGCGGGCGCCGCTGCGCCCCCTAATGGCTGGGCGGAGTATCGATACTAAGGGCTAGAATATCGATACTGTATCTTTTTTTATTATATCGGTATGTATCTAAGAATCGATATTTTGAGCACACCCCTAGTTAGAAAGCTCTCAGATTCCATCAAAAATATTTTAATTTGTGTTTCAAAGATGAACGAAGGTCTTACGGGTTTGCAACGACATGAGGTTGAGTAATTAATGACAGAATTTTCATTTTTGGGTGAACTAACCCTTTAAATGTAAAGTGTGACCGAACAATAAAGAATCAAATCATTTTCAAACAATATCTAAGGCATGTAGTAGTCCAGATTAAAATGTAAAAAAGTTTGAAAATTAATAGCTTATTAAGTCTAAATATTAAGTATTTTCCACTGCAAATTGCACCATTGCGAATACAAAAATTTGAATGGCTGTTTAAATCATTTACATATGTTTTAGAAACCAAGATTTACGGGGTTTCCGGGGTAACAGCTGCATTTCTGATGTTCAGCACCATCTGCTGTCAGAGAGTGAATGTGCATTTTCATTCAGCACGTCTCCATGCGTTCCACCATTCATAGTATTTTGAAGTGCCCACAATAACAATATTGTGTATGTTCATTATTGTGATATATCGCATTACTGAATACCAGCACAAATCCAGGCATGAGGTCCTGCTGGAAAAAACAATCCTCAAAGTTAGGGAGCATTGTCAGAGCAGAAGGAAGCAAGTTTTCTTCCAGGACAACCTTGTACATGGCTTGATTCATGCACCCTTCACAAAAACAAATGTGCCTGATTCCAGCTTTGATGAAGCAACCCCAGTTCATCACAGATTCACCACCAAATGTCACAGTGGTTTCAAGACACTGTGGGGCTTGTAGGCCTCTCCAGGTCTCCGACTAATCATTAGACGACCAAATGTTGGGCAAAGCTGAAAATTGGACTCATCAGAGAAGGTCCAATCCTTATGGTCTTTTGCAAACCTCAGCCTGGCTCTTCTATGCTTATTTGCTTTTTTTCTAGCTCTGCACGACTTCAGCTCTGCCCCTAAGAGCCTGTTTCGAACCATCCTCTTCGTGCACTTCATCCCAGCTGTCATTTGCCTTTCTTTTGTCATCCTACGGGTGTTGAGTGACATTTGAATGAGTTGGCGGTCATGCCGGTCAGTGGAGAGTTGTTTTTGCCCTCTCCCGGGCTGTAGCTTTGTTGTCCCCAAAGTCTGCAGCTCGTCTTTGAAATTTTAAGAATGGAAGCAATGTGACGTTAATTGTATCCAGAATTGAACCTTTCTTTTCCTCACTGAAAACTTTTCTTTTTTTAACTCTTTTGGCATAGTCAATAGTTATTATTTGACTCCAAATGACTCTTTGCAAAGACTCGCCCCAGATTGCTGTAGAAACTCAGTTCAAGTGGCACGTAAACCAATCATCTCTTTCTCTTTTCTAGTTCTAGCATGAAATAAACATGAATGAACATCAGAAGGTATCCAGTTTCAACCACAGAAAGACATCAATACACACCATTTTTCAAGTTCAAGACCACTGACGTTAATCTCCTCACCTGTCTGGTTTGTTTGTTTGTCAGACAAAATGGCAGATTTGGCGTTATGATTGGTCAGATTGCCTGTCAGTCAAGCTCCCAGCAAAGGGGTCAATTACTTTTGAGGTACTATTAGCACTGTTTTTGCTATCCAGCTGGTCTACTGCAAGAGGATAGCGATAACCACGGGAGCATTTTTACACTTTTCCTCATTAAATAAGATTTCTCTTGACTTTTTCCAGAGCTATATAATAAAAGTTGGTGTCATTTAATTTGCACTTCACTGGTGTCATGTTTTGACTGTCTATTTGTGCACACAACATCGATAAGCTACAATATGTAAACATGTCAGATGTGTAGACACTAAGGCTGCATTGACAACTTTGATTTCTTAATTTTAATCTATTTTCATTTTGATGTTTTTAAATTTTTGTTGATCTGTCGATTATTAAATAAATTTGATTCATTAAATTATTAAATTTGTTATTTTCCTTTTTCTGCTAAATGAAACATTTGGTGCACCACTAAGAAAAAAACTGTGAAAAATCCACAAACGGTAAAAATACAATAAGATACACTGTATTTGTCTATGCTACAAAAGTTGTCTATGCTTACAAAAGTGTAAGTGACAGAAAAGCATGCAGAAAAGTTCATGCAGGAGATAAAAACAGGTGAAAATGGTATGAAATCCAGTCTTAAAATAAGAAAAATCCCTGCAGCCTAGCATAGTCCTAACATGGTCTATTACTCCTACTTCCCAGAAAGCTTTACAGTTACCTTTAGTCACAGACAGGGGCACATGGGGTGAGAATCCAGGATAAATACACACATCGTGAGTGAGTGTGTGTGCAGGTTGACTAATCTCTGCTTTTGTGGCATCTTTCTAGGAAGCCCCGTGCAGCCATGTGAGCCAAACTGACATCAAAGCAGCGTATGTGTGTATTTGACAGGTGTGGTTTAAGAGGGGATGCGAGGCGAGAGGATTACTAATCTCTAGTGAAGAGTGGAGGGGACTGGGTGACCCAGGTGTATCCTGGGGTCATCACAGAAATCCACTGAGGCTGGAGTGATGGCACCCAGCTGTATCACCCTTGAAGGCAATGAGACCATAAGAGTGACTGACCTATATGAGGTGATCTGTACAGATCAGAAACAAGTTTCTATTGCAAATGAACTTTCTGAGCTTAAATCAAAAGAAACACAATGCAGTGTGATTTTAAAATGCTACTTAAAACGAATTGTTTATTCTATTGTAAATGTTTAGTCACAGTGTGGAGCTCTGCAACACCCATTGTTCCTGACCTGAGAAAGGTTGTCTGCCCTAATATTAGTGACTAACAGGAATGAAAAACATTCAAAGAATGTCTCATGGCTACAGGGTAACATACTAACTACTTGTTGACTGTGGTTGTTCATACAAACGCACTCCCAAAACTGAGAGCTGAAAGATATTTAAGGCTATCATGTCAGCGATAAAACGTGAAAGTCGATCTCTTTTATAACCAAACAATGTTTGAACATAACTGCCTTTAGCACTACAAATAGGACTGATTACTACACTGTAAAAATCTGAATTGTAAAGAGCTACAGAAATACTTGACCTGAAAATATGACACTGTTTGACCGTAGCCTCTGTGATTTGTGACTGCTGTAGTTCAGAGAACTGCCACCAGAGGCAGCAAAGCACTGAAACAAGGATAAAACAAGCAAAAAGAGGCTCTGAATTGTGAAGAGTTTTACAGGAAGTCAAGGAACTGGAAACTGACTTTTTCCAAAAACTTCACAAATGTTAACATGTAAAATAAGATGAATCTAACCAAATCTATATATTTATATTTATCCATAAACAACATTTATTTCTGTATAACAGTTTACAATTTAGTATTAGGATGATTAATTTATAGCAAGGTTTTAAAACATGTGATTTGGTGTACTTCGTATATGGGAAAAAAAGTTACACAGTTCAAATCTGGCCAATTCCATTACAAAATATTATTCTTTGCTGTTTCACACATAATAAACATATACTCACACCTGTGAAACACAATGAATCACATCTAAGCCCATTTGTCCTAAAGTTGGGTGCCAACCAGGCACCTCTGATCACTTGAGACTCATTCTAAAAATAAATACTCAGTAAGACTGAGCATTAGATTGTGTTACTCTAAAATCTCATTTCAAGCAAAACAAGATTGTTAATACACGAGTAATGTGCATATTTTTGACTAAGTTAACAGGCAAAAACAGCACTGTAACTATGCGTGAGTGTTAAACACACAAGGATGAACTCATGGGCTGTATTTACTCAACTGAGTTAAACCAGGTCCTTGGAGACACTCCAAGCCAGGTGAGCAGACAGTCAGCTGACAGGAAGTGAAGGTGATAGAGACATAAAAGGAGAGAGACACACAAAGTAAAGGACAAAAAATAAAACATTTTCAAGATGAAACCAAAAAATAATTTGAGTTTTTGGCTTGTTTGTTTTTTACTGTATGCTTTCAGTACTGCAACAATGATTTTCTCTATGGCGCATAACCACACAGGAGCACAGCTTTTATGAATGGATTTTTGACTGTGTGGGTGGCTATTATTGGCATGCCACACTACATACGAACTAGTGACTGTGTATGTGTGGGTGTGTGCTCTTCTGAAAACAGAGGTGTTCTCTGTAAGAGACCGGTCCTATTGCATCATCTCCTGCTCTGTATTATATGACACACAGCGAATAATCTTGTCATTCTGAAACCTGCTCCTTCCTTCTGACATGATGCTGAACTACACATTGCAGAGAAGTGTGAGCTATTAAACATCTCAGCCCAGTTTTTGAATCTTCTGGCTGGTGTCCTCCGTCTTCAATCCCACAGTCCCAGTCTGCCAAGGACCACATTAGGAGCACTCCAGGAAGCCTTGTCACCACTGACATATGTCCTTGTGGTGCGGGCACTGTAAGGCGATGCTGTTCCATTTGAAGAAGTGGACAGAGAAACAGAGAGGGGGGTAGACATGGGCGACACACAGGAAGTGACAGATAGAGAGGTTAAAATAACAGTGCTCTAAGCTTCCTTCCTCGTACCTCTACAAAGAGCCCCAGAATTGTCGTTCTTGGCTTTCCAGTCTCTCCAGGCATTTGTGACACCACTCCACAAGAAGCACGCTCGCAGCTATTTCGGCACACATAGACATGCACTTCCTATGAGGTAAAAATAGCCACACTTCCCCATGGGAGCTAAACCCCCCAACCTCTGCAACCTCTCTTCTGTTCTGACAAATGATCATACACGTATTCTTATCAACAGTCAGAACTGGTATGAACTTGACTGAGTTTACCACCTTGTTACAAAAGGTACCCTGAGACCACCAAATCAAAATTAAAAGCCTGACAAAATGATTTCCTGGATACACAATTCCAGTTGCAAGCAGAGACATAAAATGCACAACATATGAATATAGTCACTAACGCTCACACACACGAAGGCATTTTTAAGCAGGTGTATGTGAGAACTGCTCCACCTCCAGATAAAAATATAAAAAAAGTGTTGGTAATGAACTCTTTAAAACCCTGTTCTAATTATAGAGCTGTTTGACTAAGATGGGAGCCGTGCAGAGTAGATAAGCATACGGTAATTACATTTAGCCTGACATAATTTCCTCCCAGCACATAGCGCTGAATGCTGAATGCACACACAGATGTTTTCACTGACTGGAAAATGTTGTACCATGCCGATGTGCCAGGCACTCAGACAGTCACACACATATGGGCTGAGCTTATTAGCAGTCTCTGTGGTGTTTTGAGAAAAAATAACTCTCATCAGTTAGATATCTGGGACTGACGTGTTTGCCTCCTATTTATGAAGGAAACAACTGACCACAGTGTTTTTTGTATGACCCACAGTCACCATTATGGCCTACAATAACATGAAAAGCACAAATTTTCATCGTGGAATTTAGTGTAGTACATCCAAATCAGGTAATAGAGATGGATCTTGAAGCAACTACAGGGTGGCTACATGAGGAGGCAGGTCTAGGCTGCGGACCACACAGAGGGTGCTTGATTTTGTATAACACAGACGACAGAGAGTCAAATGACGGAGTTCCAGGCACTGGAGCGCACAGAGTAATAAGATACAGAGCGCTCACCTTTGCTGTCCATTTGACCCTCGACACAGCTAATGATGGATGGGACAAGTGTAGAAAGCCGTGTGGCATGTGTGCAGTGCAGTGATACATTTGCAAGAACACGCGCATAGACACACAATAGTGCATGCTGCATATGCCCACTCTCTATCAAAGCTAAAATCAACTTCCAACTTTCATTCAAAAACATAAAAATCACTACAAAAGAAAACATACACATTCCCCTGGACAAAAAGACACTCTTCAACTCGTTTTCAGGTACTAACACACCTTCATGATGAAATGAGCACAACGCAGTATGAACTTACCAGCTGTCTGATCCGTAGGAGGACTGTTGGTCACTTTAGTTTTATGGCCAGTGTGTGTGTGTGCGTTGCACACCAAAAGGTTCACACGCAGCATGCAAGCAGTCTGTCTGTGCATTGGCTGACTTCACAGGCTGCTAAGTCCATTACACCATCATGCACATCTCCATCCATTGGGATCCACTGCAACTGTAAAAAATAATAATAATATTACTACATTTATATTGAAAATACATACAACATAAAACTGATATTGTTTCTGGACGCTGCCTCTAAACTAGGATTTATCATTTTTACCTACACTGAAAAGTTAAGTTTTAACACTGAATCCTAGTACAACTGCAGACAGTTCAGTGGAACTGGAACAACACAGCAGCTCTTTCTTCAGAAGTCACCAGTCACCACCCTGAATGCCTCTGACATTGCTGTATGTATTTCATGTATTTATAATGTATTCTTATGAAAAAGTTTGAATTGATTTCATCACTCCTGCAGACTACTGATTGTACTCTGACGCCACTCTGTATGAATACACTTACACACCCACACACAGCTCAGGCCTGCTGGGAATGAGCACAGCACTACAAGACTCATAACGTTCAAAAGTTCATTTAAATGTGCTGCAATTATCCCACTGAGATGCCATAAAGCTTTTCTTTTTTCTTCATAACCTGGAAATACGTTCTTCCCGACAACAAGCAACAAACATTTATGTCTTGCCTCAATAAGAATGCAAACTTTTCCCAAACCTAAACTCACCATAACTTGGGGTGAAAAAAGAACAAGTGATTTTTTTTCCAAGCTGGTTAGGACAAATACTCTGATTAACATGTAGGAGATACTGCCATTTGTTGCATACTGCATCTGGTTAGGACAGATATAGGACAAAAAGAGAAAATCATCCACAGGTTGTTGTTTATTTTTTCATTTCTATTATTTCTACCCTTTCAAAAGACAGACCATTGGACTGGTTCCAATAGGATTCTGTTCTCTGATTAGGGCTAGGCACAAGCAATGTACATGCAGGTTCAGATATGTAATTTACAGTTAAAATAAGTGAGAGCTCTCTCTGGGCATTGTAAGCATTTTTAATATCACTCCTTATCTCGCACTGAGATAGAGATACAGAGGTTCCATGCAGGATATTACACCAAATAATTTACATCATTATCCTACACCACTCTGCAATCTTTTATTTAGGCTAATTTTTTTTTTTTTTTTTTTTTTTTTTTTTTGATGCACCGAAATGAAAATTCTTGGCTGAAACTTGTGGCCTGCTGCATGAAGCTAGCTGAACATACTGATTTGTAGTGTTTGTTTACGAGTCGGCAAAACAAAACAATTTCAACCTGGGTAAGATCAGATTCATCGGGCTCACAATGCTCAATTTAAACATTCCATCCAGAGTTTGTGATTAGTAACTCTGGAGCACGTACACCTGAAAGTGTGACACGTGCAGGCAATCACACAGAACAGCTGAAAGAAAACAACTGACTATATCAATGCAAATTAAATTAATTGAATGAACGACTAATTTTGTCATTTTACAAGTTGTATTTTTAAAAGCTTATTTGCATATATTTATTTATACAATAATTGTATGAATTTATTAATTATACATTACTGTAATCCACGTAATATAATAATTAGCAAAAGATGGTCAATTTTGGCTGTAAAATTCTTTCATAGTAAACTAAAGCAAGAAATATAGGGGAGTGACTTTATCGCATCCTGTGTCAGTTTGCTCAGAGCTATTGTGACCTCTATCCCAGAGTAAAACATGCTCCAGAGTAGGTTAACAGTGTATCCTAAGTTATCATGGCAAAGAACTCGGTTAAAAAAACAATCTACCTAATTGAGCCTGAAAACAAATATTTCAACTAATCTCAAAAGTACTCTTCTACTTGACTAACAAGCTATGGATATTGAATGGCTTTCCTGAAGTAAAATGTAACATTACGTGATTTATGATTTTATGATTTATTGCCGTCTTTCCGTAACTGAAAGTCTGATTAAAGGTGCTGTAAGTTTTTGACTCTACTAAAGCATAAAAATACCATAACATGTTAGTAGATATTTAAGAAACATGCTAAGTTAACATATCTGAAAAACAATGCTACGGTCAGTTATTCTCCTTTGAAAATGTCTGTTCCAGGCCGGAATATTGGTCTCTGTTTTGGTTTGTGAAACCCGCCCACTGCCAGTTTACTTACTTTACTTTAAGTCATTTAGCAGACGCTTTTATTCAAAGTGACTTACAAATAAGAAAAAGTAACTAAAACTAAAAAAGTTAACACTCTGTAAATACTCTATACACACCAGGGATGGAAATTAACTTTTTTGTCCACCAGCCACTGTGGCTGGTGGATTTCAAAATCTACCAGCCACTCAATGTTTTTACCAGCCACTTTTTTGTTTTTAACCGACAATGTGTAACTGCATGTGAAAATTAATACTACAAGATCTACAATACTTAAGCAGTTTATTTAATCTCAAGTCTCAATGAAATACTGACATTTTCTCTTTCTCTCTTATACACACACAAACCACGAACTCATATACATTTCATTAAATGAGTAGGGCAGATTAAACAAAAAACTAACATCCAGATTAAACTAACTAACAGATTAAACAAAAAACTCCACCCATCCTCCCCACTCCCAGTCCAATTTACGCCTGCTCCGATGATTCGTGGTCTTTTATGGCTTCCAGTTTTAGGTTTTTAGTCCCAACAATGAAACTATTAGTTTTGGCATCTTCTGAAGCGTGTTGACGACATACCGAGCAGAACATTGTCAGACTTGTCTCTTCGTAAACTAACCAATCACGGGACTCCCCATTGTCTGCTTTTCTCCATCGTTCTTTAAAAAAACGTTTTTTGACCTTCGCCTCTTTGTCCACTGGCTCCTCCTGAGATGTTTTCTCTTAGGGATGCAACAAACGATTATTTTGATAATCGAATAATCTAACGATTATTAGAACGATTAATCGACTAATCGTCGATTATTCCACTGATTGACCAGTAGACTTTGATAATTCAGCTTTTGTGACTAGTTAAAATATTAAGTTATACATATTCTAACATAAAGGTCACTTTAGCTTTAGAAAAGTATATTATGTAATTACAATTATTAAACAATTAATTGGCAACACTTTACAATAAGGTTAATTATTTAACATTAGTTAACATGGACTAAGAATGAACAATACTTCTACAGCATTTGTTAATATAAAAGTTAGTTAATTTCAGCATTTACTAATGCTGTTTTTTAAGTTTTTATTAACAAAGATTAATAGTTAAATGTAATAAATGCATTGTTCATTGATGTTAATTAATACATTAACTAATGTTAATAAATTATACCTTATTGTAAAGTGTCACCAATTCATTATACAAATAGATGTATTTGGCACACAAATGAAATGACAGACAGAGACACTCTCTCACCATTTAATTAGCTACATGAAAAAGAAACTGAATGACACATTTTGCACATTCTGCCTAACTTCTCCTTTTGTAAGTCATATAGATAAGAAACATAATAAAGGTAAGTGATACAATGCTTTGGATAAACTATTTTATTCACAACATAATATTTTAAAATACCTTATAGGGTTATGAGTAATCAAAACAGTCCTTAGCTAGATCAAGCTTTGGTCTCTGTAAACCAAACTGTCACTTTAATGAAAATATTTTTTTCCCACTAATAAAAATATTTAATAATTAGCTAGCTCCACACTGGAGAGCTGCTTTAGTCCGGACATTACTGGAGTAACGTTACATTACTGAAAAGCAGAGCTCATGCAAACATCCACATCGTTGTAATCAGATGCATTTTTAAATGTTGTTTTCACACTGCTGTCAGTTTTTATTGTGTTTATTTAGTTACTGACACGAAAACGCGCTATATATATTAACATGTTCATCCAATCGCCGCTCAAGTTCAGGTGCATTTTCTCTGAAGCGCTTTGTGTCTTCTTCTCTTGAATGCATCCAGGAGGGCTGAACTACAGTCTTGCGCTACAGTGCCACACTGGTGAAACCGCAGTATTGCAGGCTCTAACATTAGGTCATGTGAGATCATACAACTACTCGACAACTAAAATATGTGTCGACAATTTTGTATTGTCGATAATGTCGACTAATCGTTGCGGCCCTATTCTCTGCAGACCTCTTAACGCCTGCGATGTAACGCCACATTTTTTTTGAAGGTGTGCCTCCTCTAAAAGTGTCCGCCGTCCGGGTGAAACAGTATGCTATTTTTTTTTTACCCGCCACGGTGGCCGGTAGGTGAAGCGAGTTTACCCGCCACAACACAAAATCACCCGCATTTGGCTGGTGGCGGGTGCTAATTTCCATCCCTGATACACACCAATTTAAGAAAATACAGAAATTAAATAAAATTGACAAATGCATACAACAACATTTCAATAGTAAACAAAGGAAAAAAATAAAATAAAAATAAAAAGCGATACTTATATCCTTTGCCGGTGTCCTAGCCCGGTGGAGTCGCACGGTAGAGTCGATGGTCTTTACACTCTTTGGTCTTCACACTAAGAGGGCTTCACACGAGAGCTGCCGCGGTATAATAACCTTTTTTATACCTATCTAACAAATCACTACTACAATTCAGCTGAACCCACTTTCCTGTTTATCAACTAAAAATGGCCAAGCAAGTGCACACACTGACAAGATACGCGATACAGTATGAGACCAAATGCGATTTCAGCGATTCACCCAACTGTATTTTGACACCCCGGGTTGCCAGTTGGCAGAAAACACAGCGTATTTCATGTCATTCATTGTCAAGTGCGCTCGTTCCTGTTGGTGCTGTTAATCTGGCAACCTGCGTGTGCGTCAAGTCTGAGAAGGAGGGGCTGGGTGAAAAAAACCCTCTCCAATACTGCAATACCCAATTCAACAGTTAGGTGTCAATCCTACATACTGCACCTTTAAGTGATTACATAAGACATTACACATTTCAGTAAGTTTTATTGTTGTTCATCATCCAGTACTTTCTGATGTTCATTCATGTTTATTTAGTGCTATAACTACAAGTAAAGAGAAAGAGTTGATTTGTTCACTCACAGCTGCTGCCCTCAACATCGCATTGCCACTTGAACTTGAATTGCTGATTGAAACCACTTGAGTTAAGACTTTGTTTCATATTTAAAATAAGTAGAAAGTATATTACGATTATTGGTCTGAAGACATGCTACAAATAATGTTTAGTGAGGTTTTGTGCACACATCAACTAAAAACATTATAGACTAAAAGACTGATTCTTGACGAAGTGCTTAAAACTAGGGATGCATCGATCCGATACTCAGTATCGATATCAGCTCCGATAATGGCATTTTCTGCCGGATCAGGTATCGGTCAGAGGAGACCGATCCAAATCCGATATTGAGCATATACTAGTCAGTGTTATCGTTAAGCCCCACGAAAGCACAAAAACATGAAGCCGTTTCATAGTTTAATGTGAGGTACAGATGAATATTTAAGTCATTAACTTCTCTCCGCTACGGCTGTCTGTCATCCTCCATTCAGTGCTCAAACTGTGTGTCGCGTTCGGTTACGGCAGTCAAGACGATGAAACTCTCTCCAAGAGCGCACAGTAACTGAAGTTTAAGACTGTTAAAAGAAAAGGCATAATAAACTACCGCACAGATTTAATAAATCAATATCTCTTTCCTTTGTGCTTTGAACTTCTCTATGCGAAGCGCTGTGACTCAGTGTTGCTTCAAGTGCATCATTCTGCACATGGGATGCGCATAAGCACTTTATTAGAGTTTTATACAGTTTATCTGTATTAGAGCTTTCTTCTTATAATACTTTTGCGCAATGAAAGATTATCTATAGCTTTTCTTGTTCTGTCCTATGATAGAACAGAAAAGGCTATTAATAATCTAATGTATAGCACAGTAATGGAGGCAGCAACATATGATAGAGAGGACTCCAATCTATCATATGTTGCTGCCTTCCTGTGCTATACATTTAAATGCATTTTAATTTTATAGTTTATATTAATATATAAATACAATTACTTGTTTTCATTAATGTATTTTACAACAATAAAAAGAGCAATGTGTAACATTTTACCAGATTTAGTCCTACACTTATTCCCTTTAATTTGTTCCCCACTAACTAAAATGTTATTTCACTAAATGTTTAGATTTTATAAAATTGTGCACTCATGATTTATCTAGAATAACTTTTGCGGCTAAATTATCCACTAACCTAGTTTATAATAGGATTTATTTTATTTATATATACATACACATACATACACACATACGTATGTGTAATATATAATATAACAGGATAATATATTATATATAAAAGGATTATATATTTTTTCATTTGTTATTTTTCATTAACATGAAGTTGTCTTCAGTAGATTGTGTTTAACACACAAAAGAATGACAATCAGGTCAACACACAGAGTATAGAAATTCTACATTTAATTAAAAAAAATAAAATAAAAAAAAAACACCTGCACTGGTATCGGATTGGAATCAGCCGATAATCAAATCAGAATAAATGGTATAGCATCCCTACATAAAACTCATGATAAAGTAACCTAAATGAGCACATTGAACACACAATTAGGGCTGGGTATCGAGTTCGATACTTTTTAGGCACCGACCGAATTGCCTCGATACTACCGAGTATCGAAAAACGTCTTGTCGTTCGGTACCAAATTTCGATACCTAAGGGGTTAATCTCATCACCGTCAGTGAGCCAATAATCCTGCAGCACTATGTGTGTTTGACTAGAAGCGGCAACGCGCTGATTGATCAGTGTTTGACATCCGCGAGAGCGTTTCGAAAGAGCACGGAGCAGTCCGCTCTTTAAATCGCGCGGTTTGTTTATTATACACAGACTGAAGCGCGCGTGACGCTCGCGGTGATTTCAGCGTCTGCCGCCTCTCTAAATGAGGACAAACACATGAACAACATCTCCAGTCCAGACCTGCTCTGAGAGTCACTTCATGAGCATTTTACCGTTTGATTCGAGTAAAACTAGCGTCATATCATATACACACAGAACTGTAAAGGTATTCCAGACAACCCGTCAAAATAAAAGTTCGGTTTAACTTGGAAGACTGCTGCAGAAATATATTAATATTGTTCAGCAGACAGCACTGCTAATACTAGGCTACTATTTAAATTAAAACTTTTTTTTTTTTTTTAGTAATGATCACACAACAGTTATTCCAGGTTTTAATTTTAATAGTAACCCCCCTTTGTTTGCCAAAATAAATAAACTTTGATTTCAACAATTTAAAGAGAAATTAAATTAATGTTTTAT
Organism: Barbus barbus; assembly: GCF_936440315.1. NCBI lineage: Eukaryota > Metazoa > Chordata > Actinopteri > Cypriniformes > Cyprinidae > Barbus > Barbus barbus. The sequence continues at coordinate 23,882,754 of NC_136754.1, read as the reverse complement.
GTCTTCATTTGAAAACCAGATACAGAACACAGAATTTCTGAGGAAAAATAAAACATTTCATTAGGCTATTTTAAGAATAAATTTAAATAAACTAAGTTGTTATTATGCATTCAAATAATTAGACATACTACACCAGAATTTAATAACAATAAAACATGTGGTGAAAGAAAATAAAACACTTATGAAAGTGGATGAAGATTTAAAATTTCTTGAAGTCTTTAACAACCTAGAAATGATGATTCTGTCTGAGCTTTGTGTTTTAAAATGAACACGCACTAATGTAAATGTAGCCTAACAGATGTGTAAACTGAAAACTATTTGAACTTTATTAAAATTATTTATTTATTGTGTTGGATATATTTTGTTCCTTTTGTGCAGTGGCTCAGGAGATGAGGCTTTGAGTCTGTATAAATATCAACAAGCTAAAAAAATAGTTTTTTAAGATAATGTAATCTTATTAATGGTATCGAAAAAAGTATCGTTCAGGAACCGGTATCGAACTCAAGTTATCGGTATCGATATCGAAAATTTTTGAACGATACCCAGCCCTACACACAATACATCAAACACATTGACAAAAGATATTACACTTACATGAAATTCCAAGGGGGTGATACCATTTCCAACGCAATGACATTAGCAACTCATAAGCAAAATGCACGTAAACAATGCATGCATCGTGGTACTAGGGTGACGCAAAAGAGGAGAATTGTTGAATAAAGTCATTAATTTAGTTTTATTTTTACACAAAAGTAAGTATTTAAAATTATTTATTTATTATATATAGTATCTATTTTGTCGATGTTCGTGGTACCTTTCTGGACCTTGAACATGGTAGGACCCTTGCTGTCTTTAGAGGGTAAGACAGCTCTCAGATTTTGTTCCGAAGACTAAGAATATATATATATAGGGTTTAAAAATAAATGTTATTTAATTCTAGCTCAGAACAAACAGAAAATAAAAATTATAGTTTCAACAAATATAGACATCTACAGTATGACTTATGAAGCCTAACTTGTAAAAACAGTATCGATTTGTATCCAGCATTTTGCGACCATTTTTTCTGCCGGTGAGAGTAGATCGTGCGCGGTCGCACTGGCGCAACCACTGTGTTGTTCAACTCGCGCTGCCATTTCTGTTGCATATGAGAAACATCAAACGGCAAACGAAACAAAGCATAATAAAATCCTGCTACTCGTTTGAGCTGCGCAGTTTAACAGCTCGGTCTACGAAACAAACAAACTAGTCTGAGCTCAGAACGGCTCGGGAACCAAAGTTGATTTCGCGGCACTGTTACTGCACAGATGCAAAAGTGCTGAGAGATCCAGTGAAACGTGTTTGAAATAGCCACAGAATGAATAAAAGTTGCTGTGACATTTACTGAGAAGCATTCAAATTCTGCACAGAAATCTCTGTTATAAACAGAAAACCAGAAGCAGTAACGCTAACTGTAACCATGGTGTTGTGGCAGAAAAAGTCGTATGTTATTACTTTATTCATTTCAGTTTTTGTACAGCCTTTTGAGAGAGAAATTCAAGCAATTTTCAATGACTTACAAGCATTTCACACAACTGTTTTCAGCACTTTAAAGCTCCTAAATGATGCCATTTGTATGTGTGGGATGACCAAAATATACTGTGGTGACCAAACACTTATGCAAAATTAAAAAATACATTAAATCAACATTATAACCTCTAGAAGCCAGCAGAGGATCACTTATTGGATTATTAGTGATTCATTTATACTTTTTCCTTTATATTTTGAAATTATAAAATAATTATAAAATCACTAATATCAAATCATCAAGAAATCAGATTTTGTCAGAGTTTCACTCTTTTTTTGTTTATGAAGTAAAAAACGTCACAGAGTGCTTTGAAAAACAAACTTTTCTTCAATTTTTGCGACTAAATCACACAATCACTTAAGTTGTTGGTCAGTTTCCTATAAAACTATAGAAGAATAATGGTACATTTAATAAGGGTACACTAATAATAATAAAATATATATATATATATATATATATATATATATATATATATATATATATATATATATATATATATATATATATATATATATATATATATATATACACACACTACTTAAAAATTTGATTTTGCACGTTACTGTTGTTAATAAAATACATTTTACACGCTTCCCAACTCAAGCTTAGTGTTTTACTGTCAAATGTGTATAAACATGAAATAAACAAGAAATGAACATGTAATATTATGAGTAACTGCACTTAATGCAAAACAATAGTAATTTTATCATCTCAAATATATTTGTCATACCTCTCTGAAACTAAAAGAATACTGCACATTGTAATCTCTATGAGTTAAGTCTATTTATTATCAAAGCATTTGTCAGTAATACAGTTAAAATGGGGAAAATATGTGAACGATTGCACTGCAGGCTGATTTAAGATGTTAAATCCCTAAATTTTCTGCTTGTGCCCCCAAAAATTTCAATCAGGGGCTACAGTGCTCCTGGTAAAAATAGCTAGTCTGGAGCCCTGCACATGGATTAAAAGGAGGAACTCCTAAAAATCACTGTGTAGTCTGGCATAAAGGTGTACTATATGTTGTATGTGTTTCTATGATGTCAGGCATGACATAGCAGGCAGGCATTGGCATGGTTGGGAGGGCTAGTGGTCAGTGGGTGGAGTCTATGCCCAGTCACCAGTGGGAAGTTTAGGAATGTCACCAGGCGCCATGCCTTGAATCAGTCTGATTCACATGGCCACCAAACCTCCACCTACAGCAAGGAACAGGCAGTTCAGACACACCACCCCATTCTACTCTCCTGCACACAAAGAACACTTTTGTCCACACACAAATATACACAGTGGTACATTTCCTCTGCAGTTCTGGGTAGCCAGTTGTGGGGACTGACAGCAGATGACTGAATCTTCTAGCCGAAACACAAACATTACGCAATAAGAGTTCAGAGAAAGGGCTGTGTTTGGAGCGTTGTGGGAGGAAACTGTCTTACCAAACTATCACTAAGCATCTCACTGTAGGCGATGTTGGTTCCACTATTGGTTCCAACTCATGACAGAGCACAACTTCTGGACAAAATGACAACACATAGGGATTGCGTGCCTGTGCGCATTTCAAAGCACTGAGTGCCATTGACATCATGGCACCACGGTGAGGGCACGGTGCCATGGTGCTCTGCAATCTGCATTCAATGTGCCACAATAACAGCAGTCATTCACTATACCAGGGTTCCTCAAATCTTACCCTGGAGGTCCAATCTGCTGCAGAGTTTAGCTCCAACCCTGATCAAACTCACCTACCTGTGATTTTCTAATGATCTTGAAGACTCTGATTAGTATGCTCAGGTGTGTTTGATTAGGGTTAGAGCTAAACTCTGCAGAAATGGTCCAGATTTGAGGATCCCTGCACTATACCATAGAGACTTCTATGGTTATTTTCATGGCAAGATCAATCTGTTTTAAAGAAACAAACAGTAATGAAAAAATAACAACTGACAGATTTTTCACTGCAATATCTGATTTTAAATAAGTAAAAAACATTAACAGACAAATAGATTTTCCTTTTCCCGTGAAATTTTTATTTTACTATATTAAAATGGGTAAAATCCTACTTTAGAGTAGGGCTGAAGATGGGGGTGTTTCTTATGAATTTCTCTTTGTACTTGCATTCCCGTGGAAATGTCATTACCAGGACTTCACAAAATGGTTAATATCATGAACACCTGTAATGTTGTCAGAATTAAAAAATTTTCAATACTGAAATATCTACAATGGTTTCAACACTCATTTTTTCCACAGTATACACCGATACTACCACCTGCGCTTTCTCTCTCTCTTCTCTCAGACATGAACACTGCTGTGTAATGATAACATTTGTAAACACTGTCCATCAAAATGACAGATGTTTGGCAACCAAAATTATTCAGCCGAATATAGCAATTAAAAAAGCTCTTCACAAAAGGGTCTTTGTGGCAGAAGAAGGTTCTTCAGATTATAAAAAGGTAAGAAAGAGATGGTTCTTTAAAGAACCTTTGATTGAATCGTACTTTGTGGAACCAAAAATGGTTCTTCTATGGCATCGCTGTGAAGAACCTTTAAAGCACCTTTATTTTTAAAGGGATCATCGGATGCCCATTTTGCACAAGTTGATATGACTCTTCAGGGTCTTAATTAAAAGTCTATAACATACTTTGGTTAAAATTTCTCAATGGTAGTGTAAAAAAACACTTTTTAACCTGTGAAAATCAGCTCTGCTTTTAGCAAGCCATCCTAGTCCATGTTGCTTTAAATGCTAATGAGCTCTGCTGACCCGCCCCTCTCTTCTGTGGAGTGTCTAGCAGTACTGTTTACTTTAGCCATGAAACAGCCTAACTAGCACATTATTAGGAAAGGAGATTTGCAAAGATCCCCCAAAAAAAAAAAAAAAAACACACTCACTTCTTCTGTAGATGGATCACGAATGATTCGCGTGAACATAGATGCATTTAGGCAGATTGGGGATGTTGTTGGCGCTAATCCTCTGCGTCTTCAGCGGCTCAGATGTCGGGAGTAAATGACAACTGCTATATTCATTATTACATCCAACAACAAAGCACCTCGATCACTTACACGGTTAGTGGCACTGAAAAGAAAGAGCACACCAATGTCCACTAATCTGGAGTGAAAAATTTGTGGAGGAAGATTACATTGAAGAGAAGACCTTTGAGTCAAGCAAGTAAATTATTTATTAGTTGTTAGGGATATTAATATATTAGGATATTAATATATATTTTAATTGCAATCATCTCACCTAAATGTCTTCTCACTCAAAGTACATGTTTTTACAATTTATAAAACTGATTCAATGATTTGATTAAATGTTGATTCAAAGTTTTACACTAGATTATAAAAAAAAAAAAAAGTCATTTTCTGTATGGTGGACACTCCTAAATGTCACTGACCCATTTAAAGAATATCACATTAACTTTTATGCTTCATGTCATACTGCTGTAGGTGCTGAACTGTGATTAATTGTAGTATATTTTCATCCAGATCAGGTACCGAAATTGCATCATGCCAGTATACTGTGCTCGTAAATCATGGCCCATAAGACTCAGCTAGGGCTGTAACTAACGATTATTTTGATAAGTTATTAGTTGGCTGATTATTTTTGATTAATCGGATAAAAAGCCTTTCTTTTTTTATTGACAAAATACACTATTCCACATGCTGCCCAATGCTGTCCTTCGAACGTGCCAACTGAATGCAATAAAAAATACCATATGGTGAATATACCTATGCTATTATAATGTGCAAAAAGAGTTATAAAGCACAGTTTAAATGGAGAGTTTAAATAGACAAATGGACAAAGGGCAGTTTAAATCCCTACACTAGAAATGGAGATAATAATGTAGATAATAAAGAAAAATAAACTCAGTGTTAACAGATGAGAGGAATGTTCTGCATGAATACACACATTCACTCTGAATACATTAATCTGTTACTGTCATTTCTTTATTCTTTAAATGTAAGGAACATCTTAAATTTCAATTACACACTGTTATCCCAGTTACTATCATAAAATGCTTGGATTACATGTTGACATTTAAATCAAAATTTAACATCCAATAACAGCAATCAGCAAAATGAATATTTTTGCGCTGCATAATTTGCGTTCAGTCTGTTTGAAGTACCACCGCTCATTCAGTTTAACGCAGACTGTCAGGACGAGTTTTCATGCAAAACATGAAACACTTGCATGTAAAATTTACAGATAAGGATATAACGGTAAAATGAAAGTTTTGCACTGAGAAATCCTATCACACATTAAACACGCATCTGTCAAAGAGCCTGACAGGACGAGCCATGTTAAACATTACGCTATTGCATTCTTTCGAAGTTTAAAAGCAATTCAAGCATTCGTGTTTTGGGCAGCTTGGACCTCGCACCTTACCCAAAGCAGCTCACTCTGTTTCTTCCACTATTATATTTATTTCGATTAATTTCGCCCATAGAAATGCATTAATCAGTGGTATAATTTGACGTGACTGGTGGAAGATTTCTATGCACGGTGGGCAGACGAGACTAATTGATAATGACATTAGTTGTTGATGATTTTCATTATCGATTGTTATCGATGTTGCAGCCTTAGACTTGGCCCTATAAATTAACACTTTCAAAAATCTAATTTAAATCATTTTAATTTTCAGAAACAGACTAAACAGTCACAATTGAATCATTCAAGTCAGCCAACTTGAACAACAGCCTCAACAGCCATGTTAGATACAGTGTTTGAAACTATTGAGAAGTGCAGACAAATAAGGAGGAACAGAGCCACAGGCAGGGAGTTGGTTGACAGGGTGCTCATGTATCTGAAAAATTAACTACAAGTCCTTAAGCAAACACAGAGTGAATGCTGATTCTGTAACTGTATCATGAACAATGGGCAGGTAAGCGCTGACTGCTTCGAGACCGCGTGGGACAGCAGGAAATTAATCAACTCCTTTTGGAGGACCATGTTCACACAGTACACACCTGACATCAGCGCTGAATCATAAGGACTGGTGCCGAGTAATTCTTTTCATCATTTACAAGAGAGGAGAGGACCACTCTCCTTAGCCCGCTTTCATATGTCAGTTAATGGAAAACTACTGTAACAGACTAATAAATCTATACCTACATCAACCTTTAGGTCCAGTTTAGACAAAATAATATTCACATACTTATAATCAGTTAACAACAAGGACACTACATAGAAAAAGTAAATAAGTAAATGTAAAATGTAAATAGTTTTTTTGCAGTTTAATATTGACAGACAATAGTCCATGTTGCCGTTTGATTTAAGTGTACTGACTTGCTTTTGATTTATTGATTCAAAATTTGACAAATTCCATAACATATCATAACATACAGTAACTTTCATTTTTATGGCTGCATTCCATTCCTTATTTTTCCATAATGAGGAAATCACAGGGCCCTACTTGTGCACAATTTTCAAAGCCCAATACTTATCTGTGGATCCAATATTACAAAACTGATATCAAGTTATAGAAAAAAATGTTTAGATATCAGAAAATAAAAAAAAATAAAAAACATGGATTAAACAAATTATCGATCAATCACATTCCATTGAGTTATAGCTTTTTGATGTTTAATAATCACATTAGGTCATATCACAAATCCTGTTTTTCCATTCCTGGATAGGAAATCTTAAGACCTCTTAAAATGATAAAATTAATTTTGATAAACCATTTAAGATAATTATTACCTTTATCACCTACATTTATTTGAACAATTTAAGAAGAAAGAAAAGAAGCAGGAACCCTAGTTTTATAGTTGAGTAGCCAGTCAACAGACTGGAAGTTTTTCTCCTGCTACCATATCATCACCTGAATTTAATCAGGGTAACTGTGGACTAATCTGATAAAATAAGAAAAAGCTTATTCAACATCCTGGTTACACTGCTGATGATACAAAGAGGAAAAAAAGAAAAACACTTCCATTCACAATACAGATGTATCCCCATGATCAATCAGTCAAAAAGTGACATGACAACCCATTCAAGTGTAAAGTGACAAATCAAAGCATTGCCTCAGTGCAACAGGACATTCATCTCTATTTGGAAGCACAACACATTTTCTAAAAGCAACACCCACCTCATAGTTTTGGTTAGTAATACACACCAAGCTCATCCTTAATTAACAGACAAAAAAAAAAAAAAAAAATACAAAAGAACAAATTGAGGTGAATTAATTAGTCAGCAGATGTTCTACTTCCTAAATACAACATCTGCACTATAGGTTGCAATTAGAGGTCTTGTTAAACTAATTACACCTTAAAGACATAATTTCAGCTTTGTGGTTGTAATGAACATTTGAAACTGGAGATGATAACCTCTATGAGAATTAGTCTAAATTACATCAAATTTAACTTACTGCAGTACTGCCCATATAATCATAAATAAAATAACCTTTGCACAAAACAAGCATTACCCAAAAACACCCTATACATCATCCCATATCTAATAAGTTTTTCTAATCCCAAACAAACTGGGTTTTCAAATCTTAACTCGAAAGGCCACAGGGCTGTGGGAGAAAAGGGTCCTGGTTTGGAAAAACTGGATAGCACCTCATTATCTTTCATGCCCTGACATTACTGGCCAGTACCACACAACATATGTCATGTCCACTGGCAGTGTTCAGAGCCCACAACTGAATATGATCTATGAAAATAAAGATCAAGTGAAAGCAGGATTGGAAAAAATGTTCTTGGAAGAGACATTACTCTCCACAAGAGGACAACACTATTGAAAAGATTCATATTAACACTCAAGCAGACCACTAGCAAAAAAAAAAGTGTACCACAAGGAGTAAGCATTGTGGTGGCTGAGAGCTAGGAGTGGGCACTGCTAAATGTTATCACCACAATTACATCATGGGCAAAGCCCCAATATTAAACATGATATATAAAACCGGTGGTGAATAAATCACCACTTCAGACTCAGAGGCAGAAAAACAGTCACACTCATCACAATGAGCCAATACATCCAGTAAGGCATTGATCTGTACTGGATTCTGTGCACAAGTCAATGAGCAGTAAGAGTACTAACTGCTTTGAAATTGACTGGTCTAAATGCTTCACTATAGTAATGCACTGTACACACGCATGCAAAAATTTGCTGAAGGGCTGAATGCGATTTTCTGCAGCGCCAACTACTCATGCAAGCCGTTTATTCTGTGTAAATTAAAAATTTAATTTATTTTAATTAATATTTAAGAAATTTGAAAATGGATAAAAATAAGTGTAAAAAAACACTTTAGATGACAATGTTTTTTTCACAAATAAATAAATATTTAATAAAAATACAATTAAAAAGGAAGTAAACACTAACCAACAGGTCACTTAGTATTCTGGGAAGTTTATGTGCATTGGGAATCATATTTTTTCAAATAAAGCCATGGTAACACTCATTTTACATACAGCACACAGTGAAAATGACATGAATATGACAGTGGGCAAATGCATAAAGCGCAGCATAATTTGAAATCACGAGTCGATCGCACATCTCCAGTGCAGCTGAACTCTCCTCCTGTCCGCACTCTAAACTCATGGACCGGCCATCACACAGAGCACACGCAGCCAAGCAGGATACAAATGCACACTTTATAAGATCTCACAGCTGGATGTAGAGCCCTGCATTTCGGCCTGGGATTTCGGCCTGGGCCCGATGGGCCCCGACTTTTTAACACCTCTAGGGCTGGGCTTCGGGCCAATTTCCACGTCATAGTTCAGACGCGGGCCGGGCCTCGGGCCTGTTTTGGGTTTCTCCTTATTTTATATTGTAGACATCTATTGATTAGCGATGAAAAAAATTGCAGTGCTGGTGGAAACAACACGAGACCACGCTGCCGCGACTGAGAGCAGCTCGATGGCGTTTAGTTTCCCGCAGCAGCAGGTGCGCAAGTGACTTCAGCACAGTTGAATACTTCTGCGTTCAAATGCACGCAATAGTCTAAAGCTTGCTGCAAAATCCCAGCAAACATAACCATGAATGTGTCTGCAGGAAATAGTAAGGAGATATTTTAACTATTTACTAATAAACTAATGTTTTCTGAGTCCGTGTGAAGTCCGCAAGGATGAAGTTGCTGATCCTGACTCACCGTCTCCTCATTAGACGTGCCTTTAGAGAGAATGCGTCTTTATTGATTATGAAAGAGTTTTTGTTTTCAATTTTTTTTATTTCGTTAAGTGATAATTTAAAGCTTTCTATAGATATATTTATCATGTCTGTGAGGCATGTATTCGCTCAGTTTCGGTTCATTTTTGTGAAGCGCTCCTGTTCAAGACGGCAGAAAGCGCATCATGTTTTTAACATGTTTTTTTTTTTTTTTTAACGTTTAAACATTGTTATATACTTGAACTGTTTTAGTATATCTATAGGTTTTATTTTAGGCAAGTCGCTAAATTGATCAAACATAGGCTATGATCAGCTCATCCAGCTGGCCGCTTGGTCGTTACTTTAAAAAAAAAAATAACTTATAGGCTATTTAACGATCAAAAATGCTCCAAACGTTTTTCTAAATTAACTTAATAAAAAAACTAAACGAAATATAATAATTTTGCCATTACACACAAAACTGAACTATTTTAATAGCCAAAACAGTAGTATAAACTCTTTTAGGAGAAGATCACATCATTAAAAATAAAGTTGACTCTTTTATTATACTAATAATATAAAAGCAATCGTTATAATACTTTTTGTATACATTTTAATTCCTTTGTTCAACCGTTCAATCTGATTTTTAGACAGTCTCCTATCCGCATTAGACAGAACTGTTAAAGGGGGTCATCGGATGCCCATTTTTAAGTTGATATGATTCTTTAGGGTCTTAATGAAAAGTCTATAACATACTTTGGTTCAAATTTCTCAATGGTAGTGAAAACACCTTCACCCTGTCAAAATCAGCTCTGTTTTCATCAAGCCATTCTAGTCCATGTTGCTTTAAATGTAAATGAGCTCTGCTGACCCGCCTCTCTCTTCCATGGGGTGATGAGCAATACTGTTTACTTTAGGCGCGAAACTGGCTAACTAGCACATTATTACAAAAGGCGATTTGCAGAGATTCGTAAAAACCCTTATCCTCACTTCTTCTGTAGATGGATTACGAATGATTCACATGAGCATAGGCGCACTTATGTAGATCGGGGATCAACACATTCCCTACAAAACAAAAGTAATGTTAAACCTCTGCATCAGATGTCAGGAGTAAATGACGACTGCTATACTCATTATTACATCCAACAACTAAACGCCTCAATCACTTAATTGGAGACATTCTTTTCTTCCCCTGCAACGGAGTAGACACAATGGCGGACAGCTCTCAGCTCACGCAGGGGAGGTCTAAGGTAAGCCGGCCCTGTCAATCATCTATCGTGGGAGCGGTACATCCAATGACCCCTTTAACGATGACAGCAAAATAGAGGGAGAAGGGGATCACTGTGTGCTCAGGCGCTGCCGCTCTCAGCGCCATCAAAATAGAAGTAGAAGTCCCACCTCAAATGCATCGGCCTTTGTGATACATTGGTCAACCACTAGTTATCAGTTTGCTTCTTGAATTTCTCAATCAATTTTTCAAGCTTCTCTCTTGGTGACTGTCTTTTGATACTTTAAAGGGGTCATGAACTGCCCTTTTTTATTATTTTGTACTTTTCTCTGAGGTACACTTATAATGTTAGCAAGACGTTTACATCAAAATACAGTAATAGGATATTTTCTGACCTGTTTTGATCCCCTCATTGGAACGCTATGCTTGAATAGGCGTGTGGTGGATTGTAGATTCAGAAGTAAATGCCTAATGCTATGATTGGCTAACAGTTGTGTATGCTTGAAAGCCGTCTCCTTCACAGACGGATGCTGCTTTGATATTTGCTAAAAATGCTGTACTCTGTAAACGACCTGTAATAGCAGACAGATCATTAGTGCTCATGTAATGAAACCAGCTACTCGCACTTTTGTGGTGCGACATCAGATCCAATATAGTTATCACAACATCATCAATCCTTCGGACAATCCTGCGCTGAATTGCACCTTGTTTGTAAACGAATCCATGGCAAAATGAAGTGAACAAAGGACCAAGCTCTTATTAAGGCGGCCTGGCACATCATTAAAAATAAAGTTGATCAAATAGCTAAAGTTTATCATTTGGTTTCTGCGTAAACCTGCGTTTATCACCCTTGTCATTTACCTACTTCACGCATGAATCGGTGGGCGTGGCTAAACAGGCAGTGATGTAGAAGCAGACGTTGATTTTCTTCTGCGGAGGCAGTGTTTAGCTACAGTATTACATCAGTTTTGGCAGATTAGCTTCAATACAAGCTGTTTTTAGACTAACAAAGTTTTGAGTTCTGAAACTTACAGAATGTTTTTATAGCACAATGACCTCTTATATATCAAAAGATGAAGGGAATTTTGATTTCTCAGTTCATGACTCCTTTAACATCTGGTGCTCAGTGAAGTCAAAGGTACAACATAGAACGAGCTGGTCAAAAGTGTAAGATACTAGTAATGACACTGAGGGAATGGTTAAATTTAGATGTAATCAGAAGGCTGATCTGCAGGTATCGTAGAACAAATCTTCCTTGGGGCGAGAGGATGTATCTCTTCAGTCAGCTTGTTTCTTCACAAGTAAAAAAGAAGAGCCGAGCAGCAGTGGGTTTTGTGGCCTGGCTTGCCTTTACATGCAGGGATACTTATCACAACTAGACCAAGATACAGGGCCTAGAGGCAGCACTTATTGAACAAGTCTTCATCTTTTACACACTGAGCACTAGTAGGAAAGGCAGCACCCTACACTACAAGCACACAAACGAGAAACTAACTGCACAGACGGACTCAAACCATTCATCACCTTGCAAACACACTGAAGGTCTGCAGCAGGCATCTTCCTCTCTTAGAAAAACACACCCCTACCTGCAGGTCTGGATGAGTCACACTCTGCTGCCATAATACAAATAATGACCCTTTTTATGCCAGTCATTACGCAACCCACTCACATTTACATGCTGCTGCAATGTAGGTTAAGAGCAACAGCTGCAGTTATACGTGTGACCCTGAGCTCTAAAGCAGCCATGCATTCTCCATCTGAATCAACCTTTTGTCCTGCACGACTGTAGTTCAGCATCTATCACAAGTGAGTCTTTCTTTGCTCACAATAAGAGGCAGTAATGCAAATAACAATGGCTGGTGCTTTTAACGTCACAAATTAATGAAGATGCAACAAGGATTAAAGGATGGTATGAAAAACAGACTAAAAGTCTCTGACATCTGAAGTGGAGACCGTTTCATCCAGAACTGTGTGCTGCAGCTGGGATTGGGAAAGGATTCAGTCTCATTTTTGGAAAGTGGCGCCAGCATAAACCACGTGGTTTAATGTAAGTTAGTTCAATTTTGATTTTAGCCTTACACTCCTCATCCAGAAATGAGACATTTTTAGAGAAAAAATAGAGAAAAATCTCACATAAGGTCCACAATTAACTGTTAACTTACACGATGAGTTACACTTTTAATATGGTGAATAAGCCTCTCAAAGTATCATATACGCATATTGAAAATAAGAAAATTTAACGCATTTTGTCAAATCTTAATCATACGAACACATAAAGACACCACTGAATTAATTTTTTAAGCCTTTAAGGAGCCAAATTCCTGCCACTGACTTTCCTAACATGCAGGTGAAATCTTGAAATCAGCTCGAGGACCGAGATATGAGGAAACGTTGATTTGCTTCTATTAATTTGTGTTGATCTGTTAAATTCCACGCCTTGTGAAACTTATTTTTACAGCAGTGACAGGTAAGGTGTTACAATAGTACGTGATAAGTCCTACCTGTTCACTCGATAACGCCAGGTGTCTGGTGACTGAACAAAACTTCACTCTGTGTTGGTCCTGGGTGTATACGGCAAAATTCAACGGAGTTCTGAAGTTTTATAAATTAGTTTTAGTGAGTAATATGCTTTGCTCTATAACCGCTGTCGCGTTCTCACTCATTTCTGCCTCGCGTTTCTGTCGCTAAATGAACTTAGAGCAGGACTCTGCCGTCATTTCTCAATCTCGCTCGTGCTTCTATTGACAACCCACTCTTAAAGAGACAGGACACTTTCATTTTGACGGCAATAAACGATCACATCAGATAACTCTAAACTTAATTTTAAACTCTATTCTATATTTTTAACGCCAAATAACTGATATGGTTTTAAGTTTGTATTTAATATAGTATATTTCTGCAGGCTTAGGGGAAGACGTATTTTGCTTTTGAAACGTACCTATTATTATGAAGCCTATCGCCATCTGGCTGTTTAAAGAAAGGAGAAAAATCAATTCGACAGCTGGTAAGATGCGAGCTAAGTTTACAGATCCTCTCCCTTAATTATGGCAGTCATTCTGCAAAGTACTCTAGCTCTGCCATGTGGTTATATGAAGAATTGCAAACAAGTCCCTGGGACACCCAAATACTGTCTCACGATTATATAATAGCACAAGGAAACATCGTGTGTGCATATTTTAAAATCATAGACATGACCTAGGACGTCTACGGGTGTCACTGTCTACTATTTGTACATATTTGCTTAGAAAGTAGCCTCTAAATGATCATTTTATCTTTTTTTTTTTATCATCATATCATCTATTTTTGAAATCATGCCAGTTTATTTTGAGTCATTTTTAAGCAAAAACATATTTAAATTATTAGTGCAATGCATTTGTTTTATTATTGTGGCATGCCATTATACATAAAAGCTATGATTACAAATAGTCTTAAAATTGGCTTAATTGAGTCACATTTGAGGTTCAATAAGTGATAAATAGAACATAATTTTAGTATCATTTAATCAGCAATCTTGGATGAGAATTTCACTGTACTTTACGCCAGTTAGGTAACTTAAAAAAAAAAAAAAAAAAAAAAACTCAGGTCACAGCAGAGACTTCACAGTTTAAATGAGTTGTTCAAACTTTTTATTAATCACTTGCAGACTTGTCATAAAACTGAGAATCAGTGCACATGTAATGCCATAAACCAATTATGTCTACAACAAAACTACTACTGACAGCATTCTCAAAAACATGTTTTAAGATATGGAAATACATGGACAGTCATGAAACTGCAAGTCATTACTAATAGAGTATAGAATACTCTTTAATCTCCATGTTCACCTCTTCCACGTGTTGACACGTCTTCTGACAACCATGGTATAATGATAAACAGATGATACTGGCATCAAAAGGTGAACATTAAAACCAATTAGCTGAATAGTTTTGTAATTTAATCTCACTTTGATTTGCAAGTAAAACAGCAAGAGAGAAGTTAAATACAAACAAAGAAAAGAACAAAGAAGAGGAAAAAGAAAAATATTTTAGAGGCTTTATCATAATCTACAAGGCACAAATAATAATACACCAGAAACAAAAGAACTATGAAAACCGAATAAGAGAACAGAACAGAATCTTTTAGAAGCCCATGACAGGATCTTACAGAGAATGATTCTATAGTTTTTCATTTCTGCGGTGATCCTCACCCACTCCATATTTGATTAATCCAAGGCTAAAGATAACAGCACTTCATTGTGTATGAAAAACTGACAGATTACATGATTTACAACAGATAACTAATATGGTAAGAGTGTGTGAATATAGATGATTTTGTACATCATCATGGGAAACACCGTTCCCAATAATTACATCCACATCACAGTGAAATATGAGGGGCACTGCCCTCGATATCAACACATCGGTAGGCAAAAACTACCATCATCTTCGCATTATGGAAGGCACTGCTCCCGATAATGATTCTGGATCAGGTATAACATTGATTCAAAAGGAGGATGCCAAAGACTGATACATACCAGTAACTTGCTGATTTTTAATTATCATTTAAGAAATACAATGTAGTCTGTGGTCATAGCTTTTGAAAACAAGGTTATCGCCATAGCAGATGCTGCTTTTACATTTCGACAGTATAACTGTCATAATTATGGAAGGCACTGCTTCCGATAATTATACATTTGTTAAAAAAGGCATTACAAAATGCTATTTATAGTGATCCCTGTCACTGATAAATAAAAAAACTAATAAATAGAATTTCAGAGCCACATAGGAAAGCCTCTTTCTATTATTTGACAGAATTGATCTGAGGAGCCCCTGAAAAGTGTATCCAACCTGAAAATTGGCAAAATACTGTGCTTCACAAGGTGTTTTATGATCACAGGTAAATTAGGGTACAAACATTAAAATGTCAGTGGCTGATTGTCTAACTCTAAATCCAGACTGTTCAGGTATTATGCAAGAAGTTCCTAAAAGGAGTCTGAAAATTTTGAAAATAACAAACCAGTAACACTTTCCGAATTTATATAATCTAAACTAGATCTCAAAGAAAAACGTCCTCCAAGAATAGAAATTCTGGGTTACCTACCTTGATGTCAATCAAACCCCTTATGAATTTTGATCTGTGGATTCAGAGGACGAAGTGATATAAGCTACTTTTATAATAGTTTATGCCCTTGTGTCTTTTTTTAAATTTGCTCCAGTAATTTCATGGAAAAGATTGACTAGAACATTCTTTAAATATCTCCTTTTGTGTTTCACAGAAGGGGTCTGGAATGACATGAAGGGGAGTAAATGATGACACAATGTTAAATTTTTGGATGAACTACTGCTGTAAATACTGATGTAAACCACTTATCCTAAATTCACGTTAATAGAGCACCAAAATCATTTTCTGCTTTAATTTTCCTTTTTTTCCTTGAGAGATGGTTCACAACTATCACACAGCTAAAGAGGTGAGCTAAATCCGCTTGTCTAAATTTCATTATCCATATCCCATACTTCCCCTGCCAATGCATTGGCACAGCCCTGGATGGTCCAAGTGGCAAGAGCAAACTGATTCTTGAATTGGTCAATGTCAGCAGATTCAAGCCCTCCTTTAATGGCGTCAAGGTGATCCACCAGAGCTGCCAGAGTATGTGATCCAGAGCCCAGCAGAATGTGCCGGAATAGATTTTCCCGCGGAGACACAAAGGGAGAAAGAAAACTGCCTTCCACCTTCAAACAGACACATCATGTTAACATACACAGTGTAAAACCGCAGAAATACAGACAAACTACAGCTTCTGCTGTTTCTAAGGTCATATATCCCAAGAATGCAATATGAAAAACCTTTCCAAGTATTTTAAGGCTGGCATTTTGCTGCTTTTAGCCCATGTCTACTAGCTTTGATGTCCTTTGCTGTTGCACCCCAGAAGTTGACATGCTTAGCCATTAGATACATTTAATATGTATCTAACACAATTAGCAATTATATGCATTGAAAATGTATCTTTCTGTTCTGAGAAAGCGAAACAGAAATATTGATGATTTATCATGTTCAAATTTTTTCCAATAAATTGTCCCTATTGGCTATTGGATATTTAAAAAAGCCCTTTGATATATTCCATCTCAATATCCTTTTTCAACAGGAAATAAGAATGAAACAGCTTGACAATTTTTTTTACCCTCATAATGCGATTGTTGATGATGCGACACTGCTCCATGTCATCAAGATCACTGTTCCGGATGGCGGAAACAAGAGCGCTGGCAGCACGATCGTATGACCCATGAGCTGAGAGAAGCCACTGCATCGTCATAGTGGAAGGAAGGCGGCCCAACTTCAAAAGAAAAATGCAGAAAGTTAATTACTTCTCCCTGTAGCCTTTACAGAAATTCATCAAACATCAAGCTTAAGTTCTTTGGGAGTCGCAAAAAGACATAACCACACAGACTCACCATTTGGCGTGATTCAACTTTAGACCTGATTTGGGACACATAGTTGCGGATGACGTTGGTATACTTTGCCACGTTCAGCTTGAGCAAGTGGTCGTGTACCAGCCGAATCGAAACCAGTCCAACCACCTCACCTGCTGTCTTGGCAAGTTTCAGGGTGTTGTAGGAAGTGTACAGTTCCAGATTTTGATCTGTATCCTCAAAAGTGCCAAAAGGGTATGACTTTGTACTCTGAAACACATCAGGAACATGATTATTTCCTGTCTTTCATCATGAAACAAACTGCACCTGAATTTATTTTGACAGCTTCAGTTAAACCTCGATACTTACCGAAGTAAATCGAAACGAGAGTGACGGGATGCCTGAGAAGGTCTGGAATGGATAAGTAGAGTGACACAAACCCATAGGCTCCATTCTGTGGAAAAAAATAAAAATGTTTTTTTACATGGATATTCTACAGGAGATATATATGGTCCTTCACCACATGAAATTACAATCAAACTGTGGAGCATATAGGCAGTGAGGGACGAACTTACACAGACTTCTCCCAGTTGGATCCAGCAAACTGTTCATGCAAGGATTTGGTTCCATCAACTGGAGATGAGACCTGTATGGGGGAAAAGGTTATTTCTCTTTTCAGGACAAACAAAACAGCTTTTTTTGCAGATTATAAGAAAATTGAAGCTGAAGATTTAGCATTTGTGATACAGCACCTGTTTCATAGTGCTCTCCAGTAAGTCATACAGCAGTGGACTGGCAGCTGCTTTGAAAGTGTCAAAACCTAAAGAGAATGTCAGACGATCAGCATCACCTCAAGAGCAAAGTTCTTTAATTCTTCAAGAAAATGACTCTTTACAAACCTGAAATAACTTCATCAAGGCTGATGTAAGAAAACATTTTCAAATTCAGGGAGGTCAGGTAGCCCTGAGGTTACAAAAACACAAATATATTCACAGACTTCGAGTAACTGCTGAATGTTTTAATCTGCATACTAACATACTACAGTACTCTTACTGTTTCTGCAGTATATAGTACAGTATGTGTATTGCGCACAGATATATTCTGTATATTCCGTTTTTATTAGATCCCAAATGAGATATTTTGCACAAAATGTAATATTTCCAAGATGATATAACTACAGTACAATGTGAATGCAACAGTTTATAGTTGAACAATCCCCAGTGTTTCAATTACTATTTTTAATTAGTACTCCATTAAAAATGCAATAACCACTGCAATTAAATACAGTAAAGACATTCATAATTCTTGTTATTGTTGTTTACTTTTATTTGTGTTGTTATTATTATATGGGTAGTTGACCTACCAATGTGTCCTATGGTGTGACTGAAAAATGTAAAAAAAATAAATAAATAAAAATACTCTAACATTGAAGATAAACCTCTCTCATGCTATTTGTAACTAAGAATGTAGATACATTTTTCTCAAGTTATTTGTATGTTAAGTTTTCTATGTCACACCATAGGACAGTCCAGTTTTTATTTGTCAACTACCCATTTGTTGTTGTATCATACAAACACAGAGTATTTACTCCCATATTTAAAATGGTTATTGTTTAACAGAAGGCAGGCAAAGATGCATTCATACCTCCAACCACTCAGTGGCCCCAACACTCCCAAATTCACCAGCACTCCAGCTAGCAAAAATTATGCTCCTCTTTGGCTTGAATCCATCTTGGAAGAAAAGAAAGATGCACTTGAAATCAACAAATTTATTCTTAATTAAAAGTTAACATGTATAATTCATTATATAATGACATTTATCTATGCATTTAAAAAGGCATCACTGCTTGTACTTAATGTACCATTCTTGATCATATCTGTGATAGTTCTGGCCAACTCCACCAGTAAACTAGTGCCAACTGTGCTTCTGGAAAATCCAGGGCCCCATGCATCTCGCTGGGCGCCAATCACCATATAACGATCTAAAGCACAGGACGAAAACCAAAATTAAGTGATCAGTGACCGGGACTAATTAATTGTTTGATGTACACAGCTGTTTAAAGCAGAATATAGTACCTGTATCTGTATAACCTTTAATGACTCCAAACACATTGTGGATTTTTTTCTGAATAAGGACATTCTTTACTTCCACTGTAATAATGTCGCCATCATCGCCGAGTTTGTACATGGTATCCCGAAGCATCCCATCACTCCAGCTATCAGGGGAAGGCCGACCACCTAACTTACTGTTTGAGGACAGGGGCAAACAAATGTGACACGTAAATACAGGAAATATTGACAAACCTCATTGACAGGACTATTGAATTGTCTGAATCTTCTGATTAAAACGTGAGTGGTGCTTGCAGATGCAAAAGTTCCTGCCAGGATGCTAGGGTGATCTGGGTGAGTTCCAAGACTGAGTGTTTTTAAGTGCATTTTTGCATGGGGTTGACAGATAGATGTCTTGCGTGGTTGCTGTTGTAGGTTGTTGCTGGCTCAAGTCAAAAGCCCAACATTAAGCCCATATTACACTCTGAGGCTCTTGATTTACATTTACATTCTTAAGAATAAAAGTCTGCCTTTTTCTCATTATTTTATAACTAAATAAAGCTAAGAATATTTTGCATTCCCAAAAACATTTCTTAAGAATGGTCATATATATTTTCTAAAATTGTTCTAAAGACAAAACATAAATTTAAATTCCTAAAAAAATTCTTAAAATAATTGTAAATAACTTCTTAAAGTTATGATAACCTCCAATTTGTCTTAAATGCCAAATGGTAAGATGTTCAATATAGTTCTATTCAAATATTAAGCATTACAACTCTATTAAGCATTAAAGCTCTAGATACATATATATTACTAAGGATGTGCATAAGTACACTGACCATTAATGTAAACAATGATCAGTCATGATTGATCGTGATGTGCCTTTTAGCTGAATTCGGATTTCAGTAACAACTCTACAAGTCAAATAGGGACATATCAGTAACGGCAACAGTGATAGTAATAGCATTTACCATCATAAATGCTATTTACTACCATTCATTTTGATAGGAAATGAATGGCAATCACAACTGCACCTCATGATCTCAGTAGCCTGTCTTATGGTTATAGTTTGGGCTGGAATGCTGGGCAAGCCAGAGGACTGAGCCGGGGGGAACTGGGTATGATTGAAGGAAGGGAATCCTGGAGTGTAGGGATCACCAGTGCCGAGATGGACCTATGAAAAGAGCGTTTTAAAAGATCAGCTTTACATGAACTTCTAAATGCACAAATATCCTGATAAAAGAAAGGTTCCACAACTTACATGGCCAAAAAGAGCAGTGTCGTCTTTAATATTGTAGTTAATGGGATCTGGATAAATTAGCACAGCACTAGCATTCAAGCTAGCAGCATTAGCAACCTTTATTAAGCAAATGCAAACAAAAGGATAAATAAGTAAATATCAATAATAACGGTCTTAAAATATGAGCATGTGAGAGAACCAACCTTTTCAGCAAAACTTGAGAATCCAGCTCTAACCAAGACGACCTTTCCATTTATGTCAACACTTAGCTCTTGCAGGCGCCTGAAGTCTTCTGCTCGTCCATAATGGGCATACAGAGCTGCACCCTATACAACAGAATAAATCATACGGAACAGGCTGAAATGTGTCATTATACACCCAAAACTTCTATTTCTACTTGTATCTCAATTATATTCACATTTTAATCCCAGAAGTATGAAGTTCTTTTTTTCAGTGGAGAACACAGAATTTTTTTGAAAAAAATAATCCATCTCTGTTAGTCCATATAATGCAAGTGGATGGGCCCTCAAAGTTGACGCATCAAAAACTAAGAAAAACAACATGACCATTAATATTTGTAACTTTTTTTTTCAGCACATTGTGATATAAACTTGTGATATGATGCTCCTCGCTTCTCACATGAGTTTCACAACATGAACAACTAGTAATTTTGGGAAGTAACGTGTTGTTTTGAAGCTTCAACTTCAAGGTTTCCATTCATTTCTGTTTCACTTAAGAAAGAAAGTCCTAAATCTGGGAAGGCATGAGGGTGAGAAAATTAAATTCAATTCAAGTTTATTTGTATAGCGCTTTTTACGATACAAATCGTTGCAAAGCAGCTCTACAGCAATTTAAGTTTCCACAATATATTTATATATTGCAGAACCTTAATATGTTAACCTAAAATAAGTAGAAACTTTTCATTTTGGGTTTTTTTTTTTTGTCAGTTGGTTGTCAACATACATTCACTTTCAAAACTAACCTGCACTGTTTTAAGTGCACTGTATGCCAAATAGCCCTCTGTTGTTCCCACAACGTTACCACGGAACAGGACTCTGTTATTTGAGGAACCAGGCTCATGGACTTTCACATAGTGCTCATCAGTCCAGGTATTCATTCCAAAAGTTTTGAATTTCCCCATGATTTTATTAGCAAGTGCCTCATCTCCTGTGCTTCCTGCCTGGTGACTGGCGCTAGAGAATTCCCTACGAGGAGGAAAAACAGAAATACAAAACATCTTTAATTTGAATACCTGCTCAACTTACAGTATGGAAAAAGCAATAGTGCAGTTGTGTGTATTTACTTGAGGTTGCTGTTAATGTTGTCGGTTGTCAGTTTCTTTTTCAGCAATGCCCTGAGATCACTCCAGTCCAACGAATAAACTGCTTCAACTGGGGCAATCTCATTAAATACCGGACAATCTGACTTGATTTCTGTTTTTTCTGTGCTTCTATTAGACAGGTAACCAATAAGGTATCCTGAAAGACAAATATACGAGTTGTTTTTGTGCACAGAAATTATTACAGTTTAGTGGTCATTGTACAAAAACATTTGACCAATCAGAATAAACAAATTCCAGAGGGCCACATAATAAGCTTGAATATATACCAGCATATTGATTTACCAATAATGAAAAGGAACAGAATGCCAATGACATATACACAGATGGTTTTGGGAGAACGCTGGTTCAGTTTGCTGGGGTAATATGGATTATTATGTTGGTTTGTGTTTTCCCCAACACCGTTAGCCTCCACTTCATCATCCATGTCAGATGAGAGCTTCATCTCCACGTGGCTGTTGTCACCCTCCATGTTCTGGGTCAGGTTAAAGCGAGTGTAGGAGCGCGGCTCCCCATTGAACTGGAAAAATACAGTTACAAGACACCATGATAAAATACTGTCCTGGGTTCTCTTCACTGTTAAAAGGCTGGTCGTTTAAAGTCATGAGTTTCAGGTTTTCTCTTGAATATTGAAGGATTTCAGCACAAATGGTAAAAACAACAAATTGACAAGCAACAAATTAAGAAGGTTTCAGTTAAAGTGCCTAAAAATCTTCTCAGCTGAAAAGAAACATTTAAATCTCAACAGTCACAGATCTTGTCAAAAAATGTGCTTTCTTTGTTACCTCTCAAATGGTTAATGATTGGTTCAGATGATTAAATATGTATGAAAAGTATGTCTTACGATTTTTGAAATTGTTGTCCTGGCTTGATCCATCGTGGCCTCAAATAACTGCTGCAAGAAAATGAGAATTGTTCGTATTGGTCATATTTTTGGGGCATGATAAATGTGGTCACTATGAACCGTCTATAAATGAAATGAAGATTATTGAACTGCATGAAGATTATTTTTTGTAGAAAAAATTATAATGTAGATTTTTTAAAATGTAGATTAAAAAATGTATCTACAAACATTTATCTTGATAGTAATCATGTTATACAAGGACATGCGCATATTATATATATATATATATATATATATAGGCCTATGATATATATGGATATGTGATATATAATGAAATTATAAAGTTTGAAAAACATGACTATGGACTGAAAGAGATAAGAACTAAATTTATTAGGTTGAAGGTTACAAGTTAAATAATCCAAAGCACAAGAGAAAAACACTGTCTCAAGGATTTATGTTTATCTTGCCTGCAGTCTCATTCAAAAATTGAATACCAAAAAGGGTAACAAACACTACATTTTAAATTTGTTCCACAATAACTAAAGGCATTAAAGTACACATTAAAAAAAGTCACACTGAAGAAATGCACCAAATGTGCTCTGCTAACTAGCTTGGACACATGCAAGCTAGAGATAGGAAAATGAATTCGGGCTACACCCTACCGGGAAAGAACTTGCACACAATCAGATCAAACCAATCCTCAAGTCCGTTGGGGCCTGACATGTAACCCCTTACTGTCTTTTCCTAAGAAACTGCACAGTCTGCTGGGCTCCTTAAGGATGGCCCACTAATCTTCATTCCTTGTCTGAGTAATTCTATAGGTATGCAAGCAATAGTGCTTACCTATTTACTTCTACATTTTATAATGGGAGCAATGAGAGCCAAATAAACCTCTAGACAAAGGAAACTGTTATCAGCCTAAAACAATTACACTAGGAGAGAAAGTAAGCTTAAGTTCAAGAACCAAGGTCAAGCCAGTCATTTTTTATTATTATTATGGGGAAGAAAGAAAAAAAAAAAACTCCATGAGTGGCTTTAAAATCCCAAATGATTTCATAAAGTGCTGGTTTAATCCATTCATGCAATACACCCAGAATTTAAATTACTATCTAAAGCTACTTAATCATGTGACTCTGTGCCACCGTCTCTTGAATATTTTTTTCTGAGAAGTAAATGGATGAAATAACCTTGTGCCATTTACTCACAATTAAAAATAACCTCTGTACTAGATGAACGTTATAAATGTACAACTCTATTTTTCTGGCCATCAAACTATTTTGGTTCATAATCTACATTCCCAAGAATTCCAGACATTGTTGATTAATCTTTACAGAACTGGCAAAGAGGATTAAAACTTGTAGCAAATCATGTGATGGTCACAGTGTGAAAACACGGTAAAATGATCTGCTAGGTAACTCAACATCTAAACTATTTTGAGTAGTTTCATTAAATAACAACTGCACATTTTTATTTGCAAGCAACAATCAATTTTGATAATAAAAAAACTCCTTCAATGTAAATATTGTGCCTTTCAAACTAGTAGTGATAATTCATTTAGATGAGCATGGTAACAGGTGACACGCACAACTCAAAAGGACTTGGGAAGGACAAGAGTAGAGATCTGACCCTGAAGAAAATCACAATGCAAAAAAAAATCGATTTAGTTATAGCTACTAAAACAATTATTTGAAAACTTAACTTGAAACACAGCGATATCACTTCAATTATTACTTTTTTTTTTTTCAGTTACACTGAAATTGTATTAATATTGAAACTAAAAACATTCGATGTCATTTAAATTATCACAAAAAAGTACTTTATTAATCTAATTGTTCAAGTGAAACGATCACTATCTAATATCAGTTTGACAGAATCTGCGTGAAGGTCAGCAGAGCACGTGCATCTCACTGGAGTCAAATAAATCTAAATCTAGTCCGCACCTGCTCTGTACAAGACGCTGCCATACGAATTAAAAGCGATTATTATTATCATTTCACTTATTAAACAAGCTGTGAGGAATAATCCTAACTAAAGTGGTTCAGAAAGCAAAGCACCGCTACTCTTAACGTAGAAATGGCCAGCAGTCAGCATTCAGAAGCCAATGCATTTATATTAGCAGACCATGAAGTGTATGAAGATCTTACCAAAGCTCCTGCCTTACTGAAGGAGAAAGTCACGACCTCCGCGAGCGCTGCACATACACATAATAACCTTGGAGACCCTGAGAGATTGTGAAGTGCTCCTATTGAGGGAGGCGGCCAGGCGGGTGCTTTGGTGTCACTTCCTGTTTTCTATATTAGGAAATTATTTATTAAGTATGAACATCAGTTCAAGTGCGACGAAAATTTGCTTTGTATTAAATACTTAGTTTTAAATTTAGCCTAATATCGAATTTGCATTTACATTCTGAGAGTATTTAGAATAAAATGTGGTATAGTTAAGCTAAACAGCCTACTACATTAATACTGGCAAAATTGGTTATTATTGTGCACTGCGTTTTTATACAAATAAATTACAATTTACTATATGTAACAGGCAGGGTATGTAAAGTGTGTGTTGGGGGGAGGGGGGGGGGGGGGGGGTATCTTCTACCCCAATAAAAAAAATAAAAATAAAAACTTAAATATTCTAATTTTTAAGTGTGAATGAAAAGATTGCTTTATTTTCAAAGTGCCTGCTCAGCAGACTCGCACACCAACATCTGTAACTGAGCAGGCAGAAGAAGAACATGTGGGCCAAAGTAATCTAACCTGCAGACATTTTCCAGGAGGAGCTCAGGAAAGTAAAGGACACACCAATGTGGGTTTTCTTCAAAATTTAGCAGCACCTGTGAAAATACTGTGAATAATATGGTAATTCAGATTTAGTTTTAACTGTGTGTCCACATGTTGGAGAGGCTTCGTTCTCTGACTCTGAAAGCATCTTATGCCAGGAACAGTCACCATGATGTTATTAGGTCTAGCTCAAGGGCACGATGATAATATGAGATCTGCAGCCGCATTTTTCTTTATTGATTTGTGTGCATTTATTTTTGTGCATATCAATAATTCTATTATCGATTGATTATTGTTTAGAGTGACTTATGTTTCATAGGTCTCGTTTGTTGCTAGGTAAAATCCATTTTTGCAAGACACCAAAGCAGATTTCTTTATGATTTATGCCTCTATAATGAACTATTGCTGTGGTTTAGAGTGAATCCCTCCATTTCTGGTGCTCAGCTAAGCTATTTCTTCCAGCTTTTATAAACAACCCGTGCACAAACTTCTTTTTTTTCCTTCATGATGATAATCACGGAGATTTTGTCATGTGCTTTTTCAGTGAAATGCAAGAAAGCTGTAAATGTTTGGTGAGCTTTCAGAGTGCTTTATTTTCTTTGTTATGTGTTTCAAAGCTTCATTGCCTTGGTCTTTTCTTTCACCCAGACTCTGAATTAGTTTCAGTAAATCACTGAAATACAGACTGCATACTGCCCTGCTGTTCAACACCAAGCTGGTTTGTGTTTCTCATTTCTTCACCTTTTCCCATAAAGAAAAAAAATCATGTCCACACAAGCACTACTGATGCTCTCACGGTACTACTGTAATTCCATGTCTGTCGTTAGACAAGCAGATCAATAGATACATTCTCAAAAACAAATACTCCCACTGCTCTGTTTGATAGTAAACACTGCTGCAGAATACGTGAGAGTATTGAAGCAGGATTTCAGTCAGAAAAACTCATAACAATCTCACCCTCATCCACTGATCATATAAACATCTGCCCACCAATCCTGGACGTGCAGAGCAACACATAAACGGTTTTCATCCCTCATCACTCGCAGGTCCTGAAACAAACAGTAATTATGAGGAAGTATTCATTTTCAATGCATGCAGCATTTGAAAGAATTAAGATTATCGGGGAGAAATCAATCAAATATATAACTATAACGTTTTATACATCTTTATGTCTCTTGTTCTTTATTAAAGGAATAGTTTATGCAAAAATGTAATTTTTGTATATGAAAAAATTAATAAATTCAGCGTAATTATATATTATTTTCATGTATGACAGCTTACTTGCTCTGAGAAGCCACTATTTCTTAACTAAGCCATAAATAACACTTTTTTTTACTGTATGATATGCGGCTAGTTAAAGGCAAGCAGTCAGACTGTCGTCTCTTGTCCTGCATGTGATACACAGCTGTGGTGGACTGTTTTCAAGGCCTTTGTGTACTGGATATGAGCACCACACACAGCTGACCTTCAGCTTCAGATACCCACCATGGCCGCACACCTCAAGTATTAACTTTTCCAACAGCAGCTGCACACATGTTTTTGCACACAATCCTTTTGCGCGTCTTTCTGGTGAGGCACACACCCAAGGCCTGAAAGGACTTCCTCACTTTCTCAGAAGATCCTGTTATCAGGGTCCCACATGCAGGGGGAGAGGTCTGGCACACAACGAGAATGAGATCAGAGAGAGAGAGAGAGTAATGGAAGATATCTGCTTTGCCCTTCTCTGACCCCTTGATCTGACCACCTCAACTGCAGTTTTCTCAAATTGCAATCTAATCTATTATTTAAACAGCATTAGCAGATGGAGCAAAGAACAATGCAGGTCTGACTAAAAACTACGCTTACATGTAGGTACGAAAATGAAAATTCATTTATTTTATGGTGCTTTTGTGTCCTTTTTGAACTTTGAAAGCTCTAGTAATTTCATGAAAAAGAGCCACTGCTACATTCTTCAAAATATTTCTTTTGTGCTCCACAGAAGAAAGTGAATGAATAATGACAGGATCTTTAGGGCCTACAAGTGACAAATTAAAGTGTGGGACGTTTAAGTGCATAATTCTTTGAGACTATCTTTACATTATCACCTTATTCTGTGAAAAAAAAGATTATGGACTTGAAGAAACAGCTCAGTCAGCGTGATATCTGATAGGAGCGATTTCATTAAGCGATATTTTGTTGTTAAGAACATTTCAATTTCTTTATGTTTGGTTTGGTCAGAGGTGAAGCCATATGAGTGTTTCACTCACAGCAGAAAGTGTTATTGTTACAGTAAATGTGAGACCACAATGACATGCTGTAGCTTCACATGGAGTTCATGGAGTTTAATGGAAAGTGCATGTGAGTATGTGAATACAGCATTGTTCAGTGGTCAAATTATTCTTATTTAAAGGTTTTCCTGTTTGGCTGTGGCAGCTGAAGTAGGCAGAAGTGCACCTTCAGTCACACTCTGACTTTGTTTTCCTTGCACATGTACACTCGTTTTTTTACTCCCATCTAGCTACGCCATCTGTTCAATAAACTATTGTGGCTTATTATTATTATCTTAATATTTTCAGTGTTAACTGCCAATTTTCTTCAAGAGCAGTGTTAGCAGAGGTGATTTCACTAATACTGTTGCTACAATGTTAGGGATTTGAACAAACCCTTAACCCCTTAAACCCGTGATGCTCAATGCTAACTCAAACCTTGTTGAGGACAATATGTTATTACTTAGGTGATCAGACTGATGCACTTGTACTTCAAATCTTAAAAGTACATTTAAAAAAAAATTGCACTCGGAGATAATAAAATAAAATAAGCAAAGAGAGATACTTTTATGACTTTATAAAAAAATGGCACCCTGAAAAAAAAGAATAATTAAATTTACACATTTTTTTAAGGTAAGTGGTTGCAATCAATTTATTTTATATTCTCCCAAGGCATAGTTATTTCCATAAAAAATAAAAAAAGGTAAAAAATAAATAAAAAAAATCAAACACAAAGTAGCAAACACAAATTGAAATTATTTGTAATTTTATTTATTTTTTCTTCAAAAACAACATTGTGCCCAATTGAGTTTCACTGTATGAGAAAAAAAATATCTTCTTTTGTGCTCCACACAAATCATCTGGTGGATATTTTCATAAAAGCAGTGAAAAAAGGCATGAAGAGCACTGAGCATGAAGAAAACAGTGAGAGGAATGACTTTTATATAAACAGGTTATAATTTAAGGACAACTGCACAAGAAATGTCATGAGGTGAAAACCTAAAAATAAAGATGGAAGATAAACTCGGCTTCCGTCAATGCTGAAGAAGAACGTGCATTAATTTGGCCCACCTCAACGTAAAAAGACACCCCCAAGGATGATGCAATTCCCATTAGAAGTGAAGCATACTTGGACGTGTGTGCGTCGTGCTGACAAGTGTTTGTAGGAGATACACTATCAGCTTTCTACAGACCGAGATCACAAAGACAGCTTTTTATCAATTAAAGTGTGGTCCTCCAATACCAAATGAAATGCTCGGTGTTCACAATAATTGTAATGAATTGCTAATATATATATGTGTGTGTGTGTGTTAAAAATGGGTTTAAGTCAGTTATTTCTATCTTTTGCTGTAGTGTGTCAATAGGAAATAACAATTTACATTTCCAAACATTCATTTTGAAGCATCTTGGAGACGTTGCCACAGTTCTTCTGGATTTAGTCTGGCTCAGTTTGTTTCTTCATGTCATTCAGACTGGATGATGATGGTGAGATCAGATCTCTGTGTCAGACTCCTTGTGCAAACATTATTATTAATGGCAAAATTAATGTTTGCAAATACAAACTGATATTTCCTACTGACATACAACAGCAAAAGATCGAAATCACTGACTTGAAAATACTACAGTTCTAATAATTTTGGCCATCAGTGTATGTGTGTGTGTATAACCTATGTATTGGCCCATAGTTTATCGATCAAAGTTCTAATCATTGTACAGTACAGTCATCATTCACGATGAACGGTGAGACAGAGAACGATTAAAATATTGAAGATATTGTTTAGAGCACAACCTGCACTGACACGCTTAGAAACTCTTCTTTAAATTAAAATGCATTACTCTCCACGTCTGTAGAGGTCACTGTGGTGAGGGCACCGTCGAAAAGACCCGCTCAGTAGCGTGCAGAGTAGTCGATTGGGGACCTTGGAAGGTAATGTATTATTTACCTAAGGAAATATATGCCAATTGTAAACCTGATTAATATCAGTGAAATCTAACGTAGATATTTGTGACAGGTTCAAAATGGTGCTGCGACAGATCTTTCATGCTTTGATAAATAACGCTCAAGTGGTGGAGAAGCTCTCGGAGTCTCGAGCTATCAGACGCGCGGCGCAGATCACGGCCTTCGCCATCACTAAAGCACAGATCGCCGGGAAACACGCCTCGACCAAGCTGCTCAGATCCGAGACTGCTCGCCAGATACGCGAGGAGACGTCGAAGATGCCCAGGGATGTGGAGGAGTTGGGTCGGAGAGCTACTAGACTGCGGCAGACGTTTGTGAAGGAAGTGAAAGAGGGAATGAGAGACGCGAACAGACAGATAAAAGACAGAAAGTGACTGAACCTTATATTAATAGATTATTACGATTCCACCTGTGAATACGAGGACAGCGTTATTAAAGACTTCATTACTGTAAGACTGTGGTTTTACGGCCCTCAATAAACTAAATTAAATATCACTGTAAATCTATATTTGTTAATGCTGCTTGAATGACTGCATGTAACTTAAGTGCCTTGCGTTGTCAAATAAATTATTTGCGATTAGTTATGCCACCTTACTGACAACATTTGAAGCCAGGTTATTAAATCAAAAATTTTAAACCTACAAAAATGTTGAGCTCCAGCGTGACTGTACTGCAGATATGTTTATGTGACATAAGCATAGTATATGACCATCAAAAATATAGCTGAAAAAGTAAATGTAGTTTGCTACTATAATATGTCTGCTTTACAGTAATAATCTCACTGTCAAGTTCTGCGTGTTTTCTGACTGACCACAGCTCTGCCCAAACTTGAAAACGGCTTAATCTCTGATGGACGCAAAGGACAACTCAAATCTGTTCACTTTTCTATGTTTTATTTTCTTAAAGATGGTTTGATAGATTGGGATGGAACAGAATAGGTTGATAACCTTTAAGATACACAAACAAAAGACATGAATTAGTTACAAATAAATCAATAACACTTTCTCAAAGTAATAAATAAATGTTACTGAATCCTCAAACCAAACAAAGTCATGTAGATTAACCTAGGATCTCATAGTTAATTAAAATACCAATCCCACAATTCTTATATAATAATTAGCAATACACATGCTTAGAGTAACATTACTTCCAAGTTTGACGTTTACGTAATAAAGTCTCAACTATTTAACTTAAATTAAACATTACAGACAAGCAAAAGTCATATAGAAGCATGACCTCAACACATTCAATCACATTCTGTCCTACCAGTTGCGTCTTTGGATGATCAGGAGCTGTGGTCACAGTATTTCTTCAGGAACGGGTGAGAGGGCCAACTGAGCTCTTACCAAACATTTCAATGCCATGCACTCCCTGTGGGTGCGCAGGTAAATATGGTCCCAAGAGCACTTCCTGAGAAGTTGGTTCCACCAACTCCGTTGGTTGCCCCCTGCAGGTTGGGAGTGCTCTGAGTGTTCTGGGTGAATCTAGGCTGGAGTGCTCAGTACAACTTATAACCATGAATTGACACAACACCTCCCACTTGACCTCCTGGTTCTTCAACCCAAGGAGGTCACATCAGTACTGTGATGTCTTGAATTTAGTTACTCCATTTTTGATCCTGTTGCTGCTCTTCAACTGGAAGCAGGACAACTATCCGTCTGACATCCCGGTGAAGAACTGTTGCAGGTATCTTGGTTGAGTGTTTTTCCCTTTTCTGAGTGGGCTTCACATTTGCGACTGGGTAGCTGGGGAAGGATCGGAGATATACATCCCTCACAATTCCCTTCCTGTCAGTGTTGACATCAATGACTCTGGCAAGCCTGAACTGACTTCTCAAGGCGTTCTGGTCAGCCAGCCAGATGATATCTCCAATTGCCACATTCCTGTGAGCGGTGTGCCACTTGGTCCGGACAAACAGGTTTGGTCCGGCTAACTGGCTCCATTTCCTCCAGAACCGGTCAACTTCTGTTTGGATGATTCTTAATCTCTTGTAAGAGTAGCCTTCAAAGTCAAAGGTCCCTGGATCTCCTCTGGGTCCAGTTCTTCCGAGCAGAAGGGAATTTGGGCTGATGTATCCTACACAGTCCTCCCGGCTCTGAGTCCTGGCATCAATAGGGCGTTCATTAGCGAGGTTGGAAGCCATATAAAGGAAAGTTTGAAACTCACCCCATGTGAAGACTCCATTACCCCCCAGATTGTGCAAAGCCCGCTTCACAGTCCGGACAGCAGCTTCAGCAGCTCCGTTTCTGTGAGGTGAGTCTGCTGGATGGATCTTCCAGCTCCATTCTGTGCCGTGCTTGGAGACTTCATTTTCGAGCTTTGATTTTTCCAGTCGGTCCAGAAACATGTAGAGCTCTTTGAGGGCAGGTCTGGCTCCGACAAAGTTCTTTCCAGGATCCGACCACAATTTCCTCGGATGTCCTCTCAGTGCTGTGAATCGTTGGTAGGCTAACAGGAAGCCTTCAGCTGACTGGTCACTGACGAGGTCTGTGTGCATAGCTCTGGACGCCATGCAACAGAAGACAATTCCCCACACTTTGAGTTTCACCTTCTTTCTCACCTCATCCTTCACTTCGTAAGGTCCAAATAAGTCCACTGTTGTGTACTCAAATGGATTGGCGGGCGTTATTCGCTCCGATGGAAGGTCACTCATGATCTGTTGGCATCTTTGGGCCTTGAGTCTCCTGCATGTTACACAGTTGTCAACGATCTTCTGAGCTAGTTTCCGGCCTCTTACCACCCATGCTTTCCTTCTCATCCGGAGGAGTGTGCCTGCAATTTCTTCATGATTTGCCTGGTGGGCCTCTTGAGCTAGAAGAGTGGATACCCATGATGTGCAGGGCAAGATTGGTACCGCAGTTTTTTCTTCATTAAAGATTTGGAATCTTCCTCCACAGAGCAAAAGTCCAGTGTTTTCATCTCTGACCACAACAAGCCTGCTGAGTGTGGTGTTTGGCAAGGTTACCTCTTCTTGAGCCGCAAGGAAGAGATCCCTGAGCGCATCTTCACACTCCATGATGGTAAGCGTAGCTTCCTTGACTCTGGACTTGATCTCAAGAGCTGAAGGAATCTCCTTCCTCTTTGGCTTGCTCGTGGTTGAAGTTTTGGCCAGCATTTCTTTCCACTTTGTGGCAGCTCTCCACACCCAGGCAATGACTCTAATCAACCTGGTTAAACTGCTGAACTTCCTGATCTCAAGGATTTTCCTCACTGAATAACCAGAAGTTGGCCTCCGGACCTGGATTTGGTGCCCTCTCACGCTAGGGCTGCTTTGCAGGTCCTTGTTTTGGTCAGAGGTTGGAGACATTGGCATTGCAGTGGCAGGTGGAGCATATTGTTTTTTTTTCACCTGTGCTCGGGTCAGTGCTGCTGTAAAACATTTCCTTTGGAGTTTGTTTATACCTTCTTTGGCATCTGCAGCGACATCTTTGGCTGACTTTGTCGGCCACTCCTCTACAGGTCGTTTTAGAAACTCTGGGCCATTTTGCCACACAGAGTTCTCTTTGAGGTCTTCTGGAGTTGCTCCTCTTGTTGTGAGGTCCGCAATGTTTTGCTCACCTGGAATCCACCTCCAGTCTTCAACTGATGTGGACTTCTGGATCTCTCCCACTCTGTTTGCAAAAAAGGTCTGGTACCCATAACTGTCCCTTTGGATTGCACCCAGCACAGTTTGACTGTCCAGCAGATGGAGCCAACGTTCAACTTGCATCCGACTGTGCTTTTCAATGTATTTCCTGAGTCTTGCAGCGAAGACAGCACCACAGACCTCAGCCTTCACTGGTTCTCCCTTTTGGTCAAGTGGTGTGAGCTTGGCTTTGGACTCCACAAGCCGGACCAGGATTCCTTGCTCGGTCTCCCACCTGAAGTATGCAACAGCTCCATAGCTCTGGTCGCTCCCATCTGAGAATGTTATTCCCCAGGGTTCTCCAATCCTTTTGATTGGTGTGAGGCTCCTATGGAAGGTAATTTGGTTGAGGCGTGTGTATTCCTCAAACAGGTGGATGGCTTCTTCTCTAAGTCTTTCAGACAGAGGTGTGTCCCATGTGTCTCGTGTTAGAGTTTTGCCTCCAGCTTCTTGAAATGCCTTTCTGACTAGAATGGCTCCTTTCTGTTTGGCAGGTGTTGCAAGGCCTATTGGGTCATACAAACTAGCTACTTGGCTAAGCAGTTGTCTTCTAGTCAGTGGGTTTGGAGTTTTTTTTCTCACCTCTTCTTCGACAAGATTTTGGCTGATTCTCATCTTATTTTTTCTCTTTGAGAAGTTGATCGAGGTCATGAGGTACAGTTTGTCTGGTTCGACCAGGTAACCAACTCCAAGGGCTTTGTTGTCTCCTTCTCTCATTTGGTTGGGGAGAATGAAGACTTGATCTGACGATGCTGGATGTTCTGATGTAGACGTCTGCCTCCCACTTTGGCCTGACCGGACCCACGGCTTGAGGAAGAATCCACCTGCCTTCAGAATTTCTTCGACTTTTTTGGTGGTTTTGTCTAGCTTTTCCAGGTCATTATGGGATGTCAGGATGTCATCTACATAGGAATCCTCTTCAAGGACTCTCCGCTCCTCCTCCAGATGAGTGAACATGGGCAGCTTTGCTGTCTCTCTCATGGCCAGTTGTGCGATGCACCCTGCTGGTCGATCGCCAATGTTGACTCTGGTGATGGCATATTCCTCAATTTCTCCATCTTCATTGTTTCTCCAGAGAAATCTATGGAGGTGCATCTCCAGGTCTTCAAGCCACACAGAATTGTACATCTTCTTGATGTCGCCGAGGGCAGCATGGACTCCTCTCCTGAACCTTAGTAGCACTGCTCGGATGGGATTCAGTACATCAGGCCCTTTCAGGAGAAGGTCATTCATGCTGATTCCTCTAAACTTCTGGCTGCTGTTCCATACCAGTCGAACAGGTGTTGTGACAGAGTGAGGGTTTGGCGCCACCAAGTGACTGACGTACCATACTGGTCCTTTCCAGTCAGCAATGGTCTCTCTAGTGAGTTTCTTTGCTGCTTTCCTTTCCACCATCTCATGGACTTGACTTGTGTATGCCGCCCTCCACTCTGGTTCTTTTTTGAGCTGTTTCTCTGTCCTCAGAAACGTGGCCTCCACCGCGTTTCTGTTGTTGGGCAAGGAACTTGGATCTTCAATCCAGGGGTATTTTGTGTCCCAGTGAGGCTCCTGACTATGCGCATCTGACTTCACATAGCTGAGGCCTTGCCTGATCATCTCAAGCTCTCTTTCTTCGCTCAGAGTCATGTCTTTGCCTCCTGGTTGACAGTTACCACAGCGGCATCCTCCACACATGGGCTCGCAGGCCGCACCAATGCTGTCCCACCTCCACCAGTCCAAGAACTCTCTGCCAACAACAGTGCTTCTGGTTTCAGCTCTAGATTCTTGCATCTCAGCAATTTCTTGATACTTCACTGCTGTGATTCTCATCGATCGTGCAAAGTGAGTCTCAGAATTGTGCAGGGCCATGTCCACTCCTTCACAGAGGTCTGGATGTGCTCCGCCAACGGTCTTTCCTAAAGGGCTTTCCCACAGGACAAGATCTCCTACTACCTTTACTCTCTGTGGAGCGAGTCTTCCTTCACGGTGGCTTATGAGAAGCTCAACATGTTCTGGTCTGTGAAGATCTTCCAGGTTGGTGTCGGGGAAGATCTTCATGAGTTGCTGTGCTTTGATTACTCTGTGAACTTTTGCAATTTCATCTAACCCATAACAGATCAGCTCATGAGCTTTCTCCGTGCCTCTAGGTGTCTTGACTCTTACCTTGAGTAAGTATCTTTTGGTCTTTACTTTCATGGCCATGCCTCCAACTCCATGGATGACAAGCGTGATCTTTTCACTTTGAAGCTTCAGTCTCCTGGCAGCTATATGAGTGATGTAGTTGGTATCTGATGCTAAGTCAATGAGAGTTCCAATTTTCTGTCCTGCGTTGGTGGTTACTTCGAGAAGCATAAGAATAACTGGTAACTCACGTGTGCTTGAGTCCATCACTCCAGGAAGGCTTTTTCCAGTGCAGTGAGATTTCGCAGCCATGTTGGTGAAGGCTCTCCTGAATTTTTCTGCCATGTCTGGGGTGAGTGCAGATATCAATTTCTCTTGCTCCTCTGTGAATGTTTGCCTCCTGGTGCTGGGTTTTCCCACTTTAACAGATTCTTTCCCCTTGAATCCTCCTTTCAGGCAGAGAAAGAAATGGTGATCTGAAGAGCTTCCTCTTTTGCAGTCTCTGTTCCTGCACAGGTAAGTGTCCGTACATTCATCATCCTCTGCATGACATCTGAGGCATCTTCTGCATGCTCCCAGCCTTTCGACAGCATTCAGCTTCTCACCAGGCTTTAGTTCTTTGAACTGCTTACAAAAGAAGATCTTCTCACGGTGCTTTTCCTCTCCACAGACAACACATCCCCCTATCCTCGTGGACTTTGTGGAGGCATACCTCTTCTCCAGGTACGTAGCTTTCTTTTCAGGTTTTTCACCTACACCCAGTTGGTCTAGTTTCTCTAAAATATCCTCTTGTGTCTTTAAGAATGTAAGAAGGATGTCAAAGTGATTGTCAGGTGTGACTCCATTTCTTGGATTGACCATGAATGTCAGCCAGTCCCTCTTCATATTATCTGGCAGCTTGCTCTCTATGGATCTGATCATAAGTGGATTCTTTATGGCTCCAGTGCTTTCGAGCTCCGTGAGGTCATTCAGGGCCTTTTCCACAGCTTGAATTAGGTCAATTACCTTCCTTGGCTGGTGTGACTTTAAAGGAGGGATCCTCTCTAGGTCCTCAATTATCTCCAAGGCAATTGTTGGCTTGTTTCCATATCTGTTTTGAAGTACTCTAAATATGTCTTCAGCACTGTTGTATGTTGACAGGCGCAGGTCTCTACATATTCTCTCGTCCACACTGTCAAGGAGTTGGAACTTCTTCACTTCCACTGAGCCAGTCGGCTCTCCCTGCTTTTGCAGGCTTTCCCAGTCTCTCCTCCATCTGTGAAAATTCCTTCTAAACCCAGTGAATTTAGGTAGACTGGTCGGCTTTATCCTCACCACTGGTTGTGGAACTGCCGTCGGTTGAGGCTCTGGTCCTCTTCTTTCCTCTTCTGCAATTTTTTGCGCGGTGAGGAATTCTGCTCTTCTGGCATCGAGGTTGCTGCCGAATGTTCTCAGGTCTTTTAATCTGCCTTTCAGGTGTGCTGTCTGATCATGTGGGATCCATCTTTCCCAGTCTTTCAGGCTTACAGTTGCATCATGGATTAGCCTCTTCGCTCTTTCCAGCTGTAGTTCATAGCCGTCTCTATTGATAGCAGTAATGGGGGTTGCTTGGGCTCTGTCACAGGCTTTTTCCGCTTCTTGGATTGCAGAGTCTACCTCCTCTTTACCATATCTTGGCCAGAGTTTGGATTGGACTGCTTCACGGATGTCCCCCAGTCTTGTGTCGCACTCTTCCATTGTCCTTTCAAGCTCAGCCTGCTGGTGCTTGTCGAGCTTGACTTCTTCACCCTCCTCAGTTCCCACTTCAGCATCTGCCAGTAGGCCAGCCCTGTAGTCATCATTTGAATCGCTGACATACCTTGCCAGGGAACTGAGCTTGCTGAACTCCTCTTGTAGTTCATCCTTCATCATACCATCTGCAGCTTTGCCCAGGTAGTTTGCTTGTTTGGTGAAAGCACATTTAGCTAAAGTCCGCTCTTGCTTCAGTTGCTTGACTGTTTTCCCAAGAGTTTCCTTTGCCATGGTGAAGAGTTTCCAGTCAATTATTCCTTTGCGTCGACAGCTTGACTTCAGGCCTTTGATCCTTGTTCTCACTGCCACGCTGGTTATCAACTGTCAAGTTCTGCGTGTTTTCTGACTGACCACAGCTCTGCCCAAACTTGAAAACGGCTTAATCTCTGATGGACGCAAAGGACAACTCAAATCTGTTCACTTTTCTATGTTTTATTTTCTTAAAGATGGTTTGATAGATTGGGATGGAACAGAATAGGTTGATAACCTTTAAGATACACAAACAAAAGACATGAATTAGTTACAAATAAATCAATAACACTTTCTCAAAGTAATAAATAAATGTTACTGAATCCTCAAACCAAACAAAGTCATGTAGATTAACCTAGGATCTCATAGTTAATTAAAATACCAATCCCACAATTCTTATATAATAATTAGCAATACACATGCTTAGATGCGACTTTTAACTATGCTCCTCTTTTTAGTTTTTACTCTGAAGCGAAAACAGGTTTCCATAATACATAAAGAAATAATAAATAAAAAAGTGCTGGAAGAATAACTGCATGTGCTGTCAAAGTAATAAGTGGAGTGAAACATGTTTAAACTATTTGATTGGACAAGAAGCTTTCCATTAGTGTTGGTATTTTGTAAAAACAAGTACTGGGACGTTTTACTGTTCTTAACTATGTTTTGTGAATTACTATCAAGGTTGAAAATGCTGTAAACATTTTTTTCCCAACCAAAAATAAAAATTCCAACCCAAAAATGTAACCATGAGAAAGAAACTATTTTATGAGGTGGCATGAATACATATTGATTCATATGGGCCTGAATTACCCATTAATTCAACACGAAATGGTTACAAAATATCATGTTGGAAAGTTCTGTCATCATTTATTCACCCTCATGTCAATCCAAACCTGTATTACTTGCTCTTTTCTGAAAGTAAAATAATTTGAAGAATGTCAGTAACCGCTTTAATGAGCACTGACTTCCTTTATACAGCATTCCGTTCTCCAAAAATTCTAAACTTATCTTTAATGTTCCACAGATGAAAGTAAATCATACAGGTTTGGAATGATATGAGGATGAGCAAAAGACAGAATTTTAGGTTTTTGAGTCAACTATTCTTTTAAGGTGCCATAAGGCCTCACAAAATAACACAATCAACATGACAATTTTCAGAAGTGCACTGATGTGTACAGCTAGACAGAATAATGTGTGCCAATATCACACCTTATAAACATCCTTAAGCCCTCCATCTGAAGAAATACGCACACCAGCACTGTGCTGTATGAGAAAGATTTTTTTATTTTTCTTGAATTAGCCATTCTCTTGTTCGTTTTGATCAATGGAATGAATCAGATCAGTAGGTTATTTACATGTTTCTTTTTTTCCAGTCCCAAAATGTCCCCAAAAAGCAGAGGTGGTGAGGTGGTAGAACAAGCAGTCTTAGTATACAAAACAATCATGTCATAGGAAGAGCAGGCAAGACCCCCTCTCCGGGACGGGTTTAGAAAAAAAGTCTCTGTGGAGCTTCTAGCTGGATAACATCAGTCCTGCGCTAAAGCTTCGTCAGCCCTGTGAAGCTCTTCTTCCGGCTGAGACGGTTTGTGTCTGAGAGGGGGACGGATAGAACGTTCTTCTCCACACAATGACTCCTATGTAGCACACTTGGAGCAGATGATGTTGAAATGGTGGGCAGGGGGGAGGAAGAGACAGAACTAGCTTCAAATAGCACGTTGATCATCCACTAGGCTCTGTTTTCTCCGCATTCCCCTCACTGCCCTGCATATTGTCATTTGTTTCAGTTTAGGAAAATAAAGGGTGGTAACAGAAAAAGGGGAAAATATATATTCACACTATTTCATTTTTTTTTTAAATCTCTTGCTCTAATATACATTTTACAATGTCAAGAAAATAACTCCCATCATAATAGTGCTTAAGTAAAGCTCAATATAGAATTTATTATAACAAAATAGGCAGTTTATGGAGGGTTAAATATCTGTTAAGATCTCATTGTACAATAAATTTCTTCCAGATATGCGGTGGCATTTTATTGCCTCTTAAAAATATCAGTTCCTTACAAATAGCAGACTTTCCTAAATGTAAATCAAAGTGTTGAAAACACATACTCTGTGTAAGACACTGATAGTAGACTCCGACATTCTAACAGTGGCGGCACACGTCTCACATCTGTGCAGCGGGACATCATCTAAACACAATGGCTCCAGAATGAGGAGAACAATAAGCATGCCAGTACAACAGTCAAGGGAGAAGTAAAAGAAGAAAATCAACGTGTGGAACATACGGGACTATGGTGGAAATGAACAATGAGAAAGAAGGGCTGAAGAACACCTGGTCTTAGAAGCTACAACGTGCAAAGTTTTGCTTTTTTGTGTGTTTCTCACCATTTTAATGAATCCGATGCCTGAGACTTGAGCTCCATGTTACCAACAAAACAAAAAAAACACAATAGAATGGGTAAAATAAAAAAAGAGACTTGTCAGAAAATCCAGATTGCCGTCTTTGTCCTTACAAAGTAACCTCCCTTAAACATTAAGGAACTGTACCGTTTCCAACCCCCTGGTAAACAGATGCTGGTCTGGCATAGCTTTGCTTTCTGTAAGCATGGAAGCAGTAAAGATCTGAGGAGGACAGATCATCTTCTCTTGAAATAGCTACTGAGGAACTAGAAGTAGGAGGTGAAGATATAGGACTGAACAGTATGCTGGATTAAGGAATTAATCTGTTGAATGAATGCTGTCAGCTGGAGAAGCCCAGCTGAGATTACCAAAAAGAAAAAATACAAAATCAATAAATAAACCAGGCAGAGAAAGGGGATGATAAACTCCTGAAGGCGTTCATAGTTTCTCCTTGGACTGTACCCATATGTATGGCCCAGACTGTTCCTCAATTATCTGCTTGACTTGATCGTAGATCTCTTCCAAAGTGTCCCCCTGAACAAGAGCTGCAATGCAGAGATGATCACAGTGAGGAGACAGCAGTGACAAGAATAAAATAACTAATATAGAAAAGACACAAACAAACTGCCAGCAGTCATATAGACCAGTGGTTTTCAAACCTGTCCCGGAGGACCCCTAGCCCTGCACATTTTGTATGTCTCCCTAATCAGACATACCCAATTTAGTTCTTGCAGTCTAAACTAACAAGCTGATGAGTGGAATCAGGTTTGTTAGACGAGGGAGACATACAAAATGTGCAGGGCTAGGGGTCCTCCAGGACAGGTTTGAAAGCCACTGATATAGACAGCCCAAGATTTGATCGTCTAAATTATTGTTTACAAATACAAAATATGTAATACTCCTGTTTGACAGGCGTATAAATATAAGGTAACACAAAGTTCCAATTCCCATCATCCATCACAATGAGTACAACCAAAGAAATAGTTCTGATGTGAAGCAAAAATGGTTGAGCTTCACAAAATAAAACATGGCTTTAAGAAAATAGCTAAAACAGAAAATTTCCATGTTCACCATCAGGGCAATAGCCAAGTCACCTTTATTTCCTTAGTGCCCTATACAATACAGACTGTGTCAAACCAGCATCACAGAGATAAACAGGAAATAGCAGAAGCAATTCTGGAAACTTTTCTATGGAAACGGTTCACATTCTGCAGTAAAGCAGCTCTAACAGACAGTACAGTAGTTTTATTATTTAGCTCAAGTCAGTTCAGATCAGCTATATGCAGTTCTACAAAAATGAATAAGTTCCAACTGGAGATGTTAAAAATCAACCTGGAACTGGTTCATGTGTTTATGTCTTAAAACATGGCAAGGAGGATCGTTTGAGTGATCAAAGATTCTCCAAGGATCTTAGGATCAGAAAGTCAATGAAAAAAAAAAAAAAAAAAGATTTTCTCTGCTAGAAATCTTATAATTGGATGGATGGTTGGATCAACATCAAAATCAACACAAAAATGGGTCACTAAGCACAAAATGAAGATTCCACCATGGTCAAATGAAATTTCTGTGAATATTTTGAATAACAGACCAAAAGGATAAACAATACAGATTTTTCACAGCCCTCTTTGCTCATATTTACCAAGGAGCCTAATAATTCTGACCACAACACTCTCTCGCTCTCTATACAGTATATATATATATAAAACTACATTCTATTAGTTTGTGTGTTTCCTGGGGGAAAACCCTGACCTTGCCATTGCTAAATATATAATGTATTGTAAAATCAGAAATGTGAGTTGGGGTTAGCTGTCTTGATGCCTATATGAGAGCCACACACAGACCTGTGAAGTGCTCCATGAACTCCTGTTCCAGCTTCATGGCTCTGTCGAATGTCTTCCTGCCTTGTTCCTCTGTCAGTCTTTTATTCATCTCCCTGAGGAAAGAGCATTACAGCATACTTTTTATATTATAGTGCTCACTGGGGACAGAAAAAAAAAAAACATTATTAGCGATTCTTGCATACTAAACTATTTTGAGAATTATTATTTTTTTTTACTGCACCCCAAAGAGTTTGACTGGGTACAGTTTCCGTAATATGACACACTGGCAAATACGGCACACTGATCATTGATACCGTGACATTGTTTTTAATAGACAATGATCTTTGTAAATACTAGTTGGATTCCTTGTCTTTTACTCACATGATGTTCTCCATTGATTTTGGTTTGATGAAAATAGCGATGGGGTAAAGCACAGCAACTTGCAGTCTCTTTATGGCGTTGCCTGATACATCTAGAATGCAATGTTTGCCCTGAGGAGAGCAAAGACAGTGTTTCCATACAGTAAGCAATAAGGCTGCATGTTATGCATTATAGTCCTGTATTGTCAGCAGTTGTGCAGGTGTATCATGCTTATCGTGCCTATTTCTCCTGGAACAATACTTAGCTCCTTTCCTCAATAACAGCTTGTTATTCAAATCATTTTGCCTTGTAAATGTAATGTTTGTAGACTCAGTGTTTCCCCTAGACTTACAGCTTTGGGTGGAGGTAAAAAAAAATTCCATTTAAATTTTTCTAGACTCATTTTTAATAGTTAAATTAAGTTTTATTAATCAAAAAGCATGTCTAATTAATTAAAATCATGAAACTTAAACAATTTAACATCAAGTTATTAAAAGTTTAACACAAATTACATGTATAGGGCCCTATGAAACGTTTGATTTTTATTGTTACCAAATTCTGTTTTAGCATGTCTAATTATTTGAAAGCATAAAAACAAGATTAATTTATTCTTACAATAGCCTTATGATGTTTTTCCTCAGAAATGTGTTTTTACATTTTTAAGGCATAAAAAAAGTCATTTAATTTATCTTTTACATTTAGTCATTTAGCAGACGCTTTTATCCAAAGCAGCTTACAAATGAAGACAATGAAAATTGTCTAATTAATGTCATTTAATTAATTGTCTTTTAATTAATGAAAATTAAAAAAAAAAAAAAAAAAAAAAAAAAAAAAAAAAATAATAATAATAATAATAATAATAATAATAATTATTATTATTATTATTATTATTATTATTATTATTATTATTATTATTATTATATATATATATATATATATATATACACAGTTGTGGTCAGAATTATTGGAACCCTTGGTAAATATGATCAAAGAAGACTGTGAAAATTAACCTGCTTTGTTAATCCTTTTGATCTTTTATTAAAAAAAAAAATCACAAAAAGCTAACCTTTCATTGGATAATAAGAATTTAAAATGGGGGGAAATATCATTATGAAATAAATGTTTTTCTCAAACACACGTTGGACACAATTATTGGCACCCCTAGAAATTCTTAAGAGTAAAATATCTCTGAAGTATATTCCCATTCATATTCACAATTTTGAGCACTCTAGGATATATATATGGAAATAAAGGGGATTTAATATTACAATTGAAACATTGAAGAAATATTGTATGATTATTCCTTAAAAATAAGGTTTTAATCATTTTAGTAGTAACCTGTTACGGACATACTACAGAACAATAG
The DNA here is from genome assembly GCF_936440315.1 of Barbus barbus. Lineage (NCBI taxonomy): Eukaryota > Metazoa > Chordata > Actinopteri > Cypriniformes > Cyprinidae > Barbus > Barbus barbus. The sequence continues at coordinate 23,839,365 of NC_136754.1, read as the reverse complement.
TAATATATTTCTGCCGCAATGTCTTCAAGTTAAACTGAACTTTTATTTTGATGGGTTGACGTGAATACCTTTACCTTTACATTACTACAAATACTAGTGGGAGTGGGAGTGTGCTCAATTGTGTGCGCGCGGATGTTTGTGTGTGTGTGCGTGCATCGGGGCGGAACTCCGCTGTGCGGGATACAGAGAGCGCGACCATGTAACAGAGACAGAAATGACATGCCGTCGTGTAAATAAGATAAATAGCATAAGGCTATTTAGTTTGTTTGATAAAAGAACAAGGTATAGACCTGTTTTATAGGAAAGGTAACTTTAAATGACTTCTGTTGTGATCTGGAGAAAATAAAATTAACTTGACCTTCAGGCAGGGGGGTACCCCCTTAAAATATAATGGAAGGGGAAACACTGAGACCTAGTGTTGCTAATACAATACATTTCTTATGGTGAGAAATAAATCTGGATCTCACCTTTTCCGCCACCTCTTTGACAGACTGCACACTGGTTCCATACAGGTGACTGTTGTACTGGCCTGCCTCGATGAACTTGTGCTCCTGTATATCTCTCTCCATCTGCTCTCTGGACACAACAAAGTGGTAGTCTCTCCCGTCCACTTCATAATCTCGCTTCGGCCTTGTTGTATCTGAGACAGAGAGCAGCATATGCTACAGGCTTAATTTCTGTACTAAAGCCATTGCAGTTTCAAATACAATATGTATATGTGTATTTACATGCATAAAACATTAAATCCTGATAGCTGCTGCATCTATGTTTATTCTGCCCTGTGTCTTTTCCAGTTTTTCCAAGATTTACTGAATAAGAATTAGGAGAAGGATTTTTGAAAATATTTTTTACCTCACAATCTCTCCCCGATTAAATTTTTCAGAGCTTGTCATAACTAGAAAAATTCATATCTGGATTTGGCTTATTTTAATGCTTTTTTTTGGCCTTATTTTAAATCTTTTTAAGTGGTATTTTGCTTTGGCCGCCTGATTAAGAACCACTTACTTTTTTGTAAGCTATAGCTATCAGTACATGGGATTTCTTCTCTTATCTACTATCGGCTGTTCAACAAACATGCTTACAAACCTGTTTGTTTGAACATAACATTTAAAAATATTTGGAACTGTGAAATTTTTAAAATAAAGAGAACATGGGCTGTTTCTGTATTCTAAATGCACATTTTATTTAAACCACACCATTAATAGTCTGAGTCTATTATATTTTGGAGGGCACAGGACCAACTTTTCAGTTATTCACAGTTTAATAACCTCACTAAACCATATAGTCAGATTCATTTTGCAGCCCTATCAAACAGACCCCTGCAAATAATACAGTGAATATATATCTTACTGGAATAATTCATCTATTCATGTCAATGCAGCCTTAAATGCCTTTTTATTTGACATGCTTGCAACTACACTGTAATTTCCCCTGTAGGAACTGTAATAATGTGTCCCTCCCTCAGCATGTTATCTAATCAGTTCATACAGTGTACAGATACTTACGAGGAACACAGGAACCAAATTTGTCAGGGAATTCCGAAATCAGGTCATCGTTTACTCTGTCTTTCATCGGACCCAAGATAATCACTGGTCGTGAGTAGTTCACTGTTGAAAGACCATTCATGAAATCAATTACATTCTCCTAAAAAGAATCATTGATGTGACTTGTTAGATGAAATCTTGCTGATACAGACAATCATTAGCATTTTACCTTCCTGCTGACAGACTGGCTCATAAGACAGCACATATTCCTCTTGACCACCTGATATAAGAACACACAAAGTTAAGCTTAGAAAAAATATTTTTGTACAATGTCATTTTATGTTATCACATCCAGTCAAGCATATTAAGACCCTGAAATCGATGCAATGCTTTCTGCTCATGCATTATTATTAAATGTGTGAAATTGCAGACAGCAATGCGAGATCCACTTGTGGCCACTAGAGGTCCTGTATGCCACACATATGAATATAGTGAATAGCAATGGAGTTCTCTGTCATGGTTGGTATGAGACTGTGGATCTCAGTAGGCCTGATTGCCTAAGGCTGACTGCCCGCGTGTGCACTATGAGTTAGAGGCAGAAACGTGCTGCAAATTAATGAACACTGTTCTTCAAATTCAGGGCCTGTGACATGCAAGTGCTGTTTACTGCATCAAAGTGTAGCATACTGTGTACTTAAAATACAAAATATTAAGCATTTATTCCAAAGAAATAGAATTAACTGGCTGTTTTGTTAGTTTTTCACATGTATGAGAGATCACAAAGGAAAACACGCAAACTATGTCTCCAGCAAAAATGTGTATTATGGAGCTACATTGCACTATAGCTATACAAGTTCCATATATGTTCAAGTAATTAAAATTAAAGCATATTAATTTGAAAATGGCTACAAAATTAAATGTATTCAATTAATTTTATTTTAACACTGCCATTCAACCGTTTGGGGTTGGTAAGTCTCTTATGTTCACTAAGGCTGCATTTATTAGATTGAAAATACAGTAAAAACAATAATATTTTGAATTGAAAAAGTTTGTTAATATTTTAAAATGTAATTTATTCCTGTGAAAGCAAAGCTGCATTTTCAGCAGCCATTACTCCTGTCTTCACATGTGTGTCACATGATCCTTCAGAAATCATTCTAACATGCTGATTCGATGCTCAGGTAATCTTTCTGATTAATAAAGTTAAAAGCTGTTGAGCTGCTTAATATTGTTTGCGGCAGCCATGATACATTTTTTCCAGGATTCTTTGATCAATAGAAAGTTCAAAAGAAAAGCATTTATTTTAAATAGTTAAAATCGTAACATAATAAATGTCTTTAATGTCACTTGAATTTTTTTTTATGAGTTTTGTTTCATTTAATGTGTCCTTAAACATTCTTACTGAAAAAAAAATATTACTGACCCGTGACTCCAAACCTTTGAACAGGGATGTAGCAGGACCAGTGAAAATGTTGAAGAAGCTAAAAATGTTTTAATTGTTTATGTCTGCATTCATATCATTTTCAAATGTTAGTGGACAAAAACTTGATCCCACAGATTCAGGTCTCTTGTGCCCTTGCAATGTTGCAACGTATAGTATAGTAACACAAAGTGTACCGTATCATGCAGTAGCTGGTAATGCCCTGCACTAATGCACAGTCGGTGTGTAATATCTGCCCCCCGTGAGACAGTATATATATCTTTAGAGTGGCTTTGATATAGCACCACTGTGACTTTGACTGTCTCTGACAGAGAGAGGGCAAGGGCTGGGAAGTGATGGGGGGGTGCACTGTTGCTATGGAGACTGAGCCAGAGGCTGGCAGAGGGCTCACTGATTGATTTTGGTATTGTATCGGTGTGGCTTCTGGAACATTACCCAGCCTGTCTCACTGCAGTGCTGCTCAGTTGAGGGGGCAGGCATTCAGCAATGTAAACTCTTGATAAATCCACAATAGTATTGCTCGGTAATTTATTAACATTGGTAATTGATTTATCATGTTGCATTCTAAACTGGATCTCCCATACACGTTAATGCATTGCAGAGAGGATAGGAGATAGAATAAGTGTTAAATATGTGAAAGAAAAGCAGACGAGAAAGACGAATGAAGGCAACCATGGAAGGAAGAACTTACGGTAACTACTCTCACTATCACTGGCATTAGAGGTGACATGCTCTGAAATCATAACAGAGGGGGAATGGATGATGAAAACCAAGAATAGGAGCACACGATGATGCATGAGGTGACTTCAAATAAGCGAGAAACACCACTCCTGTATCTCACCATAGTGGAGAAATATTCACACCACTAAGGGACACGGCACACCTTCTGAGATGAGTTTTGTGGCTTGTAGTCCACATCTGGTAGTTTTGAGGTCATATGCTACTGTGCTCTTAATAGCTGACAAAGTTACCTAGCACGGGTCATAGTAAAATAAATAATAAGAAGAATTCCAAATAAGCTACATCTACATAATTGCAGTTTCATTCTGCTTTCTAAAGACTGGTCAGAATTAATGAGATTAGTCACCATTTTTTTCTACTATCAGCCATTGATTCATGTATCTCTTCAGGTTGTACATCTAAAAGTACTCTAATTAAATGTTAATGTAATAGAACCTAAATATTTTTAGCTAGTTTGCCATATTTTATTTTTCAGTGTATAAAGAGGTCTGTTGTAATGTTTAAAAATGACTAAACTATCAAGGTCTTCAAGGTAACTTGAAAATTACAGGCAGTTGTGTTGGAGCAGGGTTGGAACTGAAGTCTGCAGCTTACAGTGGAGACCCCTGATATAAAGTGACTGTCTCTCTTCAGAAGACTTGAGAAGAAAATATATTTTTTTTTTGGTCCAAAGATAAAAGTCTTGACATGAGGGTATGTAAATGATGATAGAATTTTAATTTTTGGGTGAACAAAGTATTTGTGATTAATTCTGAAGGTGTCTTCGATGCTTTTGCCCATATCAGTTTGGTTTTATAGAGTTAATAAAAACTACTGGATGATGGCCACTGCCAATATAAAACATGTCAACCAGAAAAAAACTGCTCTTGTCAACCCAATGGCCTTTTGTGGCATTTGAGGAGTTAACAGTAAACACAGTAAACTGTAATTAGATAATAGTTTGATCTAGAGTATAATGGCAAATAATTATCAAATTAACAGATTTTCTCATCAAGAGAAAATAAAATATGTAGGTACTGAATGAGAGGAGATTCCATAGAGCACAGTGAGAAAAAAAGACAACGTTTCACCTCCACCATCAACAACAGAAAGTGAAAACACTTTGTCTGGTACTCTATGAATTATGAGAGCGAGGAATGAAATATGTGAGAAGAAGAGAGATAGACTGGAGGTCCGGTCCAGAGGTGACCGAGTGGGCATCTACATGAGGAACTTACTCTGGCCTTTGGATAGCATGTCATCTGGGTTGTCCTGTGGATCGGTCAGGAAGGGAGCAACAAGAGAGACAACAACCACAAGAGTACAAGAGTTACTGAGACACTCTAAGGCCTGGTCCAGTCACTGAACACAGCAGGCACCAAGCTGTCTCTGTCCACTGGTGTTGCTATATCTATAGTAGGCTCTGATGACTGCTGTGTCCAGTGGAGCAGTGCCCACCTCTGTCCTTATGACCTGCTGCCCTATTCTTGCCCAGCATTGAGCTGGAGTGCTGATTTCTGTACTTACGGTCCACATCGCTTGTTTCCTGCTCACTCGCCTCCTTGTTCTTGTAGAAAGGGAACTTGCGGGAAAACAGATTCTTTTTACGCTTGTCATTGAGGGACTGTTGAGGAAGAGAAGGAAAGGGAGGGCAACAGAAAAGAAGGGAAGGGGAAGAGGGCTGTCTAATGTCCATATGGAAAAATAAAAGATGATTGTTCTCTCTTGACTTTGTGGACCTCTGATGGCTTAATCAAATGCCATTGATACAATTTATAGGTGTTAACTCAATTGATGGAGGATGTCACAAAGTCAGAATTGTATATGAAATGCATGAAGAACTGAAGTGGACAAATAAATGGATTTGAGTCATAGACTCAAAAAACAGCTAGCAGCAGGAAATCTCAAACACAAGAGAAGCAGACGGACAGATTTGCATGCAGAAGCATTGTGAGTGTAAGAAGCATTGTGAGTGTGCCAGAAGCATGTGGAGGCCTATAACTGCTTTGGTTGTGGCTGCTTTCCTTATCAGCAGCAACACTCAACAAAACAAAAAGTTGGCCTGATTTCCTTTTCTTTCGTTAAAGGGCAGGTGAATATAGTATGAAATACTTTGCTGTAGAAACAGCCTGTGTGTAAAATTATTTAAGCATAACTGTATGGCTTTTTTCTTCGGCATTGACGCAGCACCAAGACTACAGGTGCATTTTCATTCTTATGCAGTGATCAGTTATAAGCATGGCTGGTTTACACTGCAGCACTATGGATTATTGGAGAGCATTGCAAGGTACGTAAAAAGAGGAAAGTGTGAAGATGAAGGACAGGAGAGGAGGAGGTGTGGCATACAGAAGGACGAACAGTCCGACATCAATGGCAAGCGTATTTGTCCTTCGTTTTCCTATCATGCATGTTTTGTCGGGCTGTTAGATAATCTGGTGTTTTGACTTCTATGCCTCATAAATGAGTTATAGATGTATTACGGTACTGTTATATGCGTTTTTGGGCCTGCGACACTTGCAGCTACGCATGCTGTTAATTTAGACTGGACCATTCATATGGCAGACTGATTAGTATCAGAATAATACATTCCAATGAATGCACTGAGCATTATTAATTGTGAGTTAATATCAAATGGTCAAACTTTCACAGAGGTAGGAACATTAGAAAATACTAACTTGTGTAGCAATTTGATATGCATTTCAATGCCATTCTAGATACACAGTATAAGCAACACACTATAGGAGCTTTGTTCCAATCCCTAGTGAGTTGCCTTCTTCTAAAGCATTTAAAACATCATACTCCTTATGAAAAGGTTGTTCCATTAGGAAGGAAGCAAGCATATTATAAAATGCTGCTTTCTAGGATGCCTCGTTTTGGCCAAAATCTAAGGCAGCATGCCAATTAATCAGATGGTTGGGGTCAGTAAGATTATTATTTTTTTTTTTAAAGAAACGACCGTCTTTATTTAGTGATGATGCATTAAATGATCATTTATAGTGTTACTAAATATTTATATTTCACAAAAAGCTCTGTTCATCAAAAAATCCTGAAAACAAATGTTTTCTTTTTTAACAGTTTGCGTCCAGCGGATACTCTCCAAAATGGTGCTACGCTGACGCAGAGGAGACGAATTGTTGAATAAAGTCGTTATTTTTGTTTTTTTTTTGCGTACAAAAAGTATTCTCGTAGCTTCATAACATTACAGTTGAACCACTGATGGCAGAAGGACTATTCTGACGATGTCTTTCATACTTTTCTGGGCCTTGACAGTGTTAATTGTTTGGCAGTCAATGGGACAGTCACAAGCCTCCCGGTTTTCATCCAAAATATCTTAAATTATGTTCAGAAGACAAACTAAGCTTTTACAGCTTTGGATTGACATGGGGTAAGTGATCAATGACAAAACTTTCATTTTGGGGTGGAGTAACCCTTTAAAATCCAAATTTACTTGTGAGTATTTGTGTGTGCACGACAGGGGCTGACAATGCAAAGTGTTGCAAATCCAATTCAGTCAGAATGTGGTCTTAAAAGACATGTAGCTAGTAGCTAGTAGCAAAGCAACTCACTTGGTTTTGGAACAGAGTATTGTTCAAATTTTTGTAGGTATTCAAGTATAAAAAGATTCACTCACCCCTTTTTCTCGCGACTTGGAGTTGAACTTAACTGTCTTTAACCTTGCTCTCTCCTTCTTCTCCACTCTTGAGGGAAAACATAAGGACCACGTATTACATTATCTGTTATTCACTATTAATCAGTTACACTGCATTTAATTCTCCTTCATCGGAAACATTTCTAAGACATGCACTTGACGCTCCTGAGAGTAACCTATCAGCTAAGCAAACATGATGACAAACTCAGGTCCGGTCAAAGAATTCTGGAGTGGTGCTGGGGGACATATTTATACTATTTAATACAAAAACAAAAGTCAGCATGACCTGCATTCAAGTAAACGTACCAGACTTGTACTTGCTAACAATTTTAATAATTTTTGTAATTTTATAAGCTTCAATCTCTCACCTTCTCTTGCTGGGGATAACGCCCATTTCCTCCACCTCTCCTTGAGCAGTGACCTGCCGTGCCTGCCACCACTCATCATCCGAAGCATTCACCACGTGCAGTATGTCCCCAAATTTGAAGTTCAGGCCTTGGCTGGGAAGCCCAGAATCCTTAGTTTTATCATAATCAAACAGTGCCCTGCAGAAAACAGTCAAAGTAAGACCAAAGGAAAAAAGATACTTGCTCCTTTATCTGAGAGCATATGGTAAAGTCTGACCAGAAGCGTCAAAAATTGCTAAACCATTTTGATAGACGTGTGTAAACTGCAAATATAAGATATCTTATTCCAAATATGCAATTTAGTAAAAAAAAAACTGCATTTGAAGTTGGCATGAAATGGAAATTGTGATTGTCTTTTCTTCCATACAGTGACCTATATCCATGTGAAAGAGTTTCCTGAATAAGTAAAATCAAGTAAAAATATAGGGCTTGATTTCATCCATCAGGAATCGACTGGACAGTTGGATCGTTGTTGTTAGCTAATTGCTGTGATCTCATGTGAGAGACAGGTTGCTGGAGAGGAGGTTTTACTGCCCAGCTCTTGCGCCGGTACACATATCATCAGAAAAGGGACATCATTGCGAGGGCGAGGGGAAGTTAATATTATAAAAAAAAAAAAGAATCAAGTAAATTAATTGATTTCATAGTGACTTTATATGCAGTTTTTCAGTTCCTTGTAGAATATTGTAGATATTTGTCCAGTACCTGACGTATAGTGATCTCTTTTGACTGGTCCTCAGAGACCCTGAGCCTGAGCTGATGCTGCTGTTCATCATCTGCTCTCTTAGGTCATGGATCTTGGCTTCAAAACGGCTGTACTCTGAAACACAAGGCCAAAAATATCACCCCCATAAGGCATTGTGTGTATGAGAGAGAATAAAAGACTTATGTAAAAAGAGTGTTGCTGAATATTTGTGCATAAAAACAATGTTAGCAATAAAGCACATGATCAAAGTTATACAAATATTCATACAAATAGCATTGTCATGATAAGTAGCAATTGGACACCAATTTATGCCCTATAATGGAAGCCTTCTTTTTCATTCTTTTCCAAAATGTTCACATGGCGTAAATGCCATACAAATGTAAATGATGCAGAACTATTCACTCTAAGAAGAAATTCAAAATGTCAGAATCAACACTTTAAGAATGTGAGCCTATTTCGAGTCTGTGTTTATCAAGCGGAGTGAAAGACAAAGCATCAGAAATGTACCATCATTGTTAAGAGTATAATAATGGTCTGTAGGACAGGTTGAACAGTCAGACCTGGATGACTCAATATTCACATTTGAATTTTTATGAGTCCTGATTGATCTGACCTAATGGCAATAGAAGGCTATACAACTGGAGTACTGGTCAAAATGATTGACATGGCACTGTTTTTCATTAAGTAAGACTCACCCTCTGGTCTGTACTGGGCAACGATGGTGACTGTTTGTCCGGCGTTCTTCAGGGCTGCCGCGGCCTGTTCATGAGTGGCACCGCGTAGGTCTATTCCATTCACCTAAGAAAGGTACAGCCATTTTTATATCAATAGGATAAGCAGTATGATAGTGGTCTGCACACTGTTTAGCACTGAGCTCATTGTGTCTGCTGAATACTTTAAGAAAAACTCCTGATTAGATGCTCATCTTCAGTGTGACAGGGCAAGGTTTCAGTGCCCACTGTAATACTCACAGACACCAAGCGGTCTCCTTTCCTCAATTCTCCACACAGGTCTGCAGGGCCTCCAGCCAGGATGAAGGAAATAAATATGCCCTCTCCGTCCTCTCCACCCACTATGTTGAAGCCAAGCCCTGTAGAGCCTCGATGCAGCACCACCTTCCTGGGTTCCCTGCATAAGCAAAAAATAGAAACATGTCCTTATACAACCACATTAAAAAAAACTACAGACTCACAGCATCATATACAAGCTGTTAATTTTTGTCTGAAATAGCAAAAATTATTACATTGTCCTAAATCAAGAAAATATGCTGTGATCTCTGTATTGTACATGTCATACAGCAACATTCTATAAGAGTTAGACATATTAGCTTGTAAGATCACATTTAATAACAAGGACACCTGTGAAAAAAAGTCTCTTATGCGGTAATTGATGTAATTTTTTCATTTAAAAGAACTGTTTTCTGTTAAAATATTTAACAGTGTAATATATGAGAATCACATTTCTGCTTTCAGGTGGCATGAACACATTGTATCTGTACACCCAATTCCGTAAGTGCATTACTATATATATATTCTCCACACAGGTATATATATATATATATATATATATATATATATATATATATATATATATATATATATATATATATATATATATATATATACACACACATACATATATATACACACACACACACACACATAAATAAAAGGTTCAAACATTCACTGATGCTCCGGAAGGAAAGATAATGCATTAAGAGCCGGGGGGTGAAAACTTTCTGAATTTAAAGATCAAGGTAAAATGTACTTAATTTGTCTTCTGGGAAACATTGAAGTATCCCTATAATTATATTTCAGCAAAATAAGAAAAATTTGGACGACATCCTGTTCAAAAGTTTTATAGTTTACAGTTTTGGAAAACTGAAGAATCTGCAGGACATGGAGGATTTTTCTGAAGAACAGTGCTCAGTTTAACGGTTCAGAACAAACAAGGGACTCGTGAACAACCATCAGAAAACAAAGAAACACAAAAACAGTCATAGATCATCCAGGTAACCACATACAGTATTTAATACAAAGGGTTCCCAAACTTTTGAAGGAAGTTATTTTAATAATTTCAGCTATTTTTTTGTCTTGTGGACTATTTGTAAACATCTGTTATGTAAAATGTCTTACTCAGGACAGTACTAAATAAAAAATAACATGAATTTTGTATGCTCTCTCTTATTTTGTTAAAATGATTCACATTTTCACAGATTCTGCAAGGGGCTCCCAAACTTTCACGTCACTGTATATAAATGACCTCTTGGAGGCACTGCTGGTCTAGTTCTACTACACACAGCCACAAAACATCCCTGTGGCTAACTTACAATACTGATACTCTAAAATCAAACACCATTTTATCACATCATCTCTTGCCTATTAAATAAGGCATTGCTATAAAAATCAACAGTGAACACAATGACATCTAGTACGGGCCACATGCTCCTTTCAGGCTGTATGTTTACTGTATGTTTGATTGTTGCACTAAACTTCAAATCCTCCTGTGCACCTAAATGGTCAGATTAATAGAATTGTTTGTTCTGCTGGATTTTGTTTATTCATTTTCTGGCAAGCTGGCTAAGAGGCTTGATGATGCGCTGCGGTCTTTATGAAAATGAACCCACACATGACGTGTATGGGCTAAATTTGGAGCTTATCAAATTGCTAAATCGGCAATGATGTGTCGTTTTGGGTCAGATTTCTCTATCTGTCTAAGCGTCTGGTGTTACATCTGGATAAACGGTATAACCACACGCTTTTTTGCAACCAGTCTGATTTTTTATTGTGCGCTCTTAAGTGGGCCAATTCTAAAATTAAAATAGATATAACCTTGTAAAATCATCACATATGTTTCTCAGACATGGATGGCATGTTGAAAGGGGAACTGCCATTTGCCCTCACAATTGACAACTCCCTCAGTGAGGCATTGCAGATTGGGCCAACTGACCTGAGTAAAAATAGCAATTCGTTACTCCAATGAACTATATCAAAAAAGTTCAGAGCATCTCATCTACTAAACAGGTCATGATATCATCCTGAACATCACACGTGAGACTCAGAGCACTGACTTGCTCTGGCATCACATTATAAAAATAATCATGAACAGCTTGAAGCTCCCCTTTTGTTGAACTCAAACATTAGGCTTATAAGTACAAGATTAATCCGGTATTCATCTAATGATACTAAGTATACCACAAAATAATGGCAGGAAAACACCTTTCTGTTGAGTTGCACAAAATAATACACAGCACTACCAATGCAGTCTGAAAAAAAATTAAATAAATCCCTTAAATTAATCACTGAATAAGACTCACAAACTACTCTTTAGTTAAAGATCAGAATTAAATCAGGAAATCTGTATCAATACCCAGCCGTAATAAGGACTATGATCAGTTTTGTTTATTAAAACTGTAAAAGAGTAAGACGTTGATCTATATACATAGACAGCATTGCATCGTTTCTCATTGCATTATGGCAAAAAACTTGAGTATGAGCATCATCGTAGATTTATGTAGACTATTTTTGACAATACCTGGTTACATCATCATCCCCCACCGTGGTTTTCAGGGTTGGGGAGTAGCGTCCGGAATGCACCGGAGGCAGCGGCTGGCTCAGATAGCTTGTAGGGTTGATATGGTTTTCCATGTGTTGTGAATAGGCTGGGAAAGAGGAAAACAGACACAAACATTAAAACAGGTCACAGAAACAAGTCTCAAACATCTTGAACTGCATTACCTAAAAGCTAGCACCAAAGAGTTCCAAGATCTCTTTTTACCTAATCCTCCAGACATGCACAGTTATATGCTATTCAGTTTGCATCCCTATGAGAAACAGGCACACGCTGACAGTAAATGATACCCTGGGATGAGCTTTTAGCACCTGGGCCTCCACTGCGGCTCCGCTTACAAAGATATCCATGTGGGGGAAAGAGACCTGGGGGTCAGTGTGAAACTGAGCCTAAACTATCCTTATTTTACCCGTCCTTGTCTCTCTGTAAAGGTCTCATTTGAAGCAGACAGTTAGCTGAGCTCATGACAAAAGGCTTCCTGGGTATCGGTGCATCATCATACAAGCTCTGTTGACTGGAAGCATGATCCATACTTGCATAATTCACAAACTTATGGTAAAATGGGGAAAATAGGTAGTATAAGTATTGAATGATTTTCCCCATCTATCCAAAAGAGCTTTTATGTCTGTCAGTATTTGCCATCTGCAGTTGCCGTTGTAATGTCACCAGTGTGGAATGCATGCTTAATAGTGATAACTGTTGCAATGGTGATATGGTGAAACAAAACTCTTATCTTCCCTATAGTGTCCACTTCATGAAACACTGCCCTTACCCTTGATGAGATTCGACATCTTTACTTTACTTTTAGTCATTTAGCAGACGCTTTTATCCAAAGCGACTTACAAATAAGAAAAAGTAACTAAAATTAAAAGTTAACTCTGTAAATACTCTATACCCACCGATTTAAGAAAATACAGAAGTTAAATAAAATTGACAAATGCAAATCTTTAGTGGGATGAGACCAGATATGTGCTCTCAGAGAGCAAGATTCAAGACCACAATGCATTTGTGAAAGAAAGGACTACGTTTAACACAGAAAAATAAATACAATATAGAAAAAGTGTAATATAATATAATACACAATTGCTGAAATAAAAGGAGTACTTATTTTATAAAATATTTACATGAAATTCCCCAAAGTGTCCGGTTACCCAATAGCAAAGCACTTGGTAGATATGTTGATCTATTACTATACATAAAAAAATAATAATAAAATAAAATAAAAATATATATAACTATATATAAAATATACATAAATCTATAAAATATATTACATAATCAATAGGGATGTAATGGTACACATGACAGTTCAGAACATACCTCGGTTTTAAAGTCACGGTTCGGTAAGATTTCGGTACAGCAGGGGGAAAAACTAAACTTTTTTTTATTTTATATAAACAGTGGTTTACTGAACAAGTTGCTCTCTTTAAATACATTCAGTTTAAATGTTCTTAGAGATAAAATTCTACCTCAGCTTATGCTTAAAACTACAGGGAGCCCTTTTACATTATAAGGTTACAATTAGGCCTAACAACTTAACCCAAACTTAAAATGTAATTGCTATTTATTTTTAAATAGATGACCAACACTCAACTTTATATATATAAAAAAATAATAATAATAATAAAATTGTATGCAAACATTTAAACTACACATAATGCACTTTTTAAATTAACTTATAAATAATACATTTTCTAGGCTATTTGTTAAAATATAACACACTGGCTGTCATAGCATGTTTCATAGATTAATTTAAACATACATTAAATAATTAAGACTAACAGGTTTAGTAAAATATAATGAGTATATGGTGTAATATTTCACGAAATGCTCCTCTCTAGACTATATTTCTCTAGTGAACTCACGAGCTGTGGACACTGATGACTTGCTGAGGTAAATTAAATGCTACTTTTATTTCCATGCTGTTTTGTTGATGTCTTTCTGCGGTTAAAACACTGATTGAACAATTACATGAGGCATGAGATGTTCAGTCATGTTTATTCGCGTTAAAACTAGTTCACTCGCGCTCCGCTCTGGCCATTTACACTGCACAAGTCTGCGGAGCGTCACGACTCAGACACAGGAACCGGAGCTGATCGCGGCTGCTCTAGTCAATGCTTGTGTTGGGTTTATACCAGTACGTTTCTGAAACTGTCCCAGAAGCGGCTCTCCAAGGCGTTTATACAGTGATTCGTCATGCCGCATCAAAGATTGTCAAAACGCCATTTATTATTTGAATTTCCTGAAAAAATAAAATAAATACTGTATTTGTTTGGTACACGTGTGTAACGAACCGAAAGACCCATACCGAAACGGTTCGATACGGGTACTGTTACACCCCTAATAATCAATATATACATTCCCCATGACTGATATTAAATTATGAATGATATGAATGCTATTAAACTAAACTAAGCTGATTAACAACACTGTTAACTTCTTTAGAGCTGCTTTACACCCACTTTACTAACTATCTGTGCATCCATTCAGGTCTTATTCTACAATTTGTCCTCTGATATGAGCTCTCTGATGGTTGGGAGATGTATATTTGGGCCCAACAGTGGCAATAGTATTCTCTCTACAACACTGCACTACAGCATATAACAGAACAAGAGGCTTAGCTGCAGAAACCTTGTTTTACCCTCAGGCGAAGCAGAGTGGAAAAGAGTGGCACAATAATAAAAAAAAAGCCCAACAGATGGTAAAATGCATGCTTTATGGCTCTCCATGGGGACAAAAATATTATCTACTGACACGAAGGCTCCCCCTCTGCAATACACTAACCAAATCAAGCAGATCAGTGTGCCCAAAAAGCACGCAAGAAAAAAAAAAGGGTACAGCACTTGAACACTATCCACAAGCTATAAACAGCGTTACTTCCATTCTGAGTCAGGCTGCTGAATAATTGTGCACATTTAAAATGATTTCTCATTCATTAGCTCCGACTGAGGTTCGCTTTCTAAGGCCCGAGTACCATCGTTCCACATGCTGCCTTCTATGCATTAAGATATTGCTGCTTGGATTAGCAATACAGACATGACCATGTGATCCCAGCCATGATTGAATTTGTGATTTGTCTTTCAAGTCCAGTAGAGAAAAGCAACCTTGTCTGCTGGCTCCACTATTACGGTATAGATGGGTCTCAGGAATGGTGCTAGCATCAAAATCTATCCTAACTATCTTCCACAACCCAATAAACTGCCTTGCTGTCTTTACAAGAATCAGAACTTGAAAGAAACCTCCTTAGTGACTGATTTGAAATGTGCTACAAAAGCAGTAAATCTGTGCATCAAACAAATATGCATAGGAGAATGTCAATACAACATCAGAAGAACAATACTCTAACAGGCATAAAATATAAAATGAACAATTTGGGTAAAGTTGTTTTTAATTATTTAACTATTTTCTATCAACACGTTTTACCACTGAATGAAACAATGAATGTTTGTAATTAATGGTGGGGTTGCCTCTGCAAACGATAAATGTAATATCCTGTCCTAAAGTCGCAATGTAATGGTAATGACAGATCATTTCTTTCCTATTATGATTCTGAGTAAAACTAATTATCAAAGAAAAAACGTAGAGCTGGGATGTGGTTCTAACCTACTGTTGTTGATTGGATGAAACCTCATATGAATGTAAGCTTTTACAAAAAAAAAAAAAACTAAAAAAAACATGAATTAATTAATTTTTCCCATAAGATCCATCAAGATGGATTTAGAAAATAGATAGCGTCAATTTCCATTTCATACTGATCAATACCAAAATTTGTGATCTTATAAAGTCACACTAGACTTTGAGCATCCATAATGTAAAAATAATTTGCAGGTCAGAGTTCACCAAACCTGAACTCTGTTCTAGTGATTTTAAACTGATTTCTTTGTCTAGCCGGTCATAAATTGTGACCGATACGGGGTGGTTTTGTCTAATTGCCCCATACAAAGGGGGGATCAGAGCTAATAGCAGAGTTGTGCAGGCTTTGACTTTGAGACAGGAGTCATCCATCATTATACTGGGGTACATGGCAAGCATCTTGTTTAAGGATTAAAAAGGAGTGTCTTAAGGGAGTTATGTGTGGTGCATCAGAAGGGGCAGAGAGATCAAGAGCTTTTTATGACGAAAGCGTGTCTGATTTGGTGGTGTGGTGTTGTGTCTGTAAGTGTGTTACTGTGTGTCTGGGGTTAAAAGCCTTTGAAGAGCTTAGCAGTGGAGAATGAGGGTGGTTGATTATGTAAATGTACAATAACTTTAAGGTAACTTTCTCTAACAGACTTGAGCTTACTAGGAAATTATTCTGCCTTCAAAAGTCTAAATGTTGTAGGTCAAAAGCTGTAGTCCCCACAGTACTAAGGGCTTTGAAGCTACAGTACAAAGCTAAAGTCCCTTTCACATGACTTGCATCAGGCTCTCAAAACAAGCATCCTGCAGTGCTTTGACATCCACATGAACAGCACTTCAGATAAGGGCTGTTTAGATATGTTTCAACAGCGAAATTGTTTAATTTTCTTGTCATTGTCTGACGCATTCCTATGAACACCATGTCTATGACATCTGTAACCATCTTGCCACCACTGTTTTTTCAGTGCTATTAAGATACAATGGGGGAAAAAATTATTTGATCCCCTGCTGATTTTGTACATTTGCCCACTGACAAAGAAACGATCAATCAGGTTTATTTGAACAGTGAGAGAGAGAATAACAACTAAAAAATCTGGAAAAACCCATTTCAAAAAAGTTATAAATTCATTAATTTAATGAGTGAAATAAGTATTTGACCCCTTCGCAAAACATGACTTAGTACTTGGTGGCAAAACACTTGTTGGCAATCACAGAGGTCAGACGCTTCTTGTAGTTGGCCACTAGGTTTGCACACATCTCAGGAGGGATTTTATCCCACTCCTCTTTGCAGATCCTCTCCAAGTCATTAAGGTTTCGAGGCTGACGTTTGGCAACTCGAATCTTCAGCTCCCTCCACAGATTTTCTATGGGATTAAGGTCTGGAGACTGGCTAGGCCACTCCAGGACCTTAATGTGCTTCTTCTTGAGCCACTCCTTTGTTGCCTTGGCCGTGTGTTTTGGGTCATTGTTATGCTGGAATACCCATCCACGACCCATTTTCAATGCCCTGGCCCTGAGGATACATAGCCCCGTCCATTGTCCCTTTGATGCGGTGCAGTTGTCCTGTCCCCTTAGCAGAAAAACACCCCCAAAGCATAATGTTTTCACCTCCATGTTTGATGGTGGGGATGGTGCTCTTGAGGTCATAGGCAGCATTCCTCCTCCTCCAAACACGCCTAGTTGAGTTCATGCCAAAGAGCTAGATTTTGGTCTCATCTGACCACAACACTTTCATCCAGTTCTCCTCTGAATCATTGGCAAACTTCAGACGGGCCTATACATATGCTTTCTTGAGCAGGGGGACCTTGCGGACGCTGCAGGATTTCAGTTCTTCACGGTGTAGTGTGTTACCAATTGTTTTCTTGGTGACTATGGTCCCAGCTGCCTTGAGATCATTGACAAGATCCTCCCGTGTAGTTCTGGGCTGATTCCTCACCGTTCTCATGATCATTGAAACTCCACGAGCTGAGATCTTGCATGGAGCCCCAGTCCGAGGGAGATTGACAGTTATTTTGTGTTTCTTCCATTTGCGAATAATCGTATCATATGTTGTCACCTTCTCACCAAGCTGCTAGGTGATGGTCTTGTAGCCCATTCCAGCCTTGTGTAGGTCTACAATCTTGTCCCTGACATCCTTGGACAGCTCTTTGGTCTTGGCCATGGTGGAGAGTTTGGAATCTGATTGATTGATTGCTTCTGTGGACAGGTGTCTTTTATACAGGTAACAAGCTGAGATTAGGAGCACTCCTTTTAAAAGACACCTGGGAGCCAGAAATCTTGCTGATTGATAGGGGATCAAATACTTATTTCACTCATAACGTTCAGACAAGTGCAAGCGATAGTAGCTTAGTCCTCTCCTCTGTGGCCTATTAGTGCTCCTGCTGGCAGGGCTACGAACAGAGGACAGATCAATACGACCACTGCCGGGCATGGGCTTCACACACTGCAGCAGTCTGTACAAGTAAGACACTTTATCTTACACACACCCCCCCCAATACTCCCCCCATGTGGAACTCACAGTTGGTGATGTCAGGAGGGGCAAAACTGTCATTCATGAAGACACTATTGGGTTTAGCCACTTTCAAGTAGACCACGTCTGGGGTATTTTTCAAGGCAGTTACGGCATGCTCATGGGTAACTTCCTCCAGGCAGGAGCTATTCACCTATGACACCAAAACACACATAGACATTAATCTATTTAACAAGCACACAGTCATCAACAACAGGCAATAGACTATTTCCTTACAGCAAGAAGTTTGTCTCCTATCTGCAGCCTCCCATCTTTGTGTGCAGCTCCACCTTCAATAATCTTAGTGACGTAGATGCTATTGTCCCCGGGGATGTGCTGATTCCCAACACCCCCTGCTATACTGAAACCCAGACCTGGCATAAACCAAGATACAGACAAAAACAACAAAATATTATTTGATCGTGACAGCAAAACTTAGATTTAGCTGCATCTCCTAAAACATCTTATCATGCAAAAAACACCTAGACATCATAAGAAAAATTAACAGCAGCTAAATAATCAACATCATCTGCCATAATGAACATTCACACACAACAACAACATAAAATGCTATACTGTAATCTTTTGAATTGAATTTGAATAAACAAAAAAGAGAGAGATACACTGATAACTGCAAACTGTGTGTAAAGGGGAGAGAGGAATGTATCCATGGCAACAGCAGCTTAAGGTCTTTGCAGTGTTGTGGAAACGCTGTGGCTGGCCTTAAAATAGCCCTGTTGCGTATTTTTGTGCATGTATATATAAATATAGTTATACACTGCCGCTCAAAAGTTTGGGATCAGTAAGATTTTTAATGTTTTTAAAGTCTCTTCTGCTCATCAAGGCTGTATTTATTGGATCAGAAATACAGAGAAAACAGTAATATTGTGAAATCTTATTGCAATTTCTAATATTGGTTTGCTATCTTAATATACTTTTAAAAAGAATTTATTTCTGTGATGCAGCGCAGAATTTTCAGCATTAAAAAAAACATTAAAAATCTTACTGATCCCAAACTTTTGAGCGGCAGTGTACATATGCACAAAAAATTCAACAGGGCTAGACCATAGAAATTGTCTTTTTTTATGGTCTCCAGATTTAGGGTGACTTTAACAATCATACACTCTTAACTCCGATCAGATATTAATCTCAAGAAATGATTTAGCAGCACTCTTGTTTTTTCAGTGTAATGTAGGGAAGGATTAGAGTTTAAAAATATCAAATTTGTTTTTTTAATAGAGCAAGAGCCACAATTATAACTTTATACATAGAGCCTAGGCAAGCCAATGGTGAAGGTTTTCTGCCGAGCATAGCTGCAAATTATGTTTCGCTTTGAGGTAACTAAAGATTTGTAGTCTTTCCACTTTGTGTTGCCTCTTGAAATTTACATATAACTTCAGTCTGCATGTGGTCATCCCTTTTAAAACCAAAATGCTGCCATATCTTTGAGGTACTTCTTCATTCTGGCACTAAATTGTCGGCAGCAGCTGTGGGTGCCTCGGGCTGCCTCATCTTATCAGATTAGCTCGCTATGAAAGCATTGTGGCTTGTTGATGTCTTGCATCAGAGCACGCGCACACTATCATACACACGCGCACATATCCCAACTAACATCCGCATGCCAGATGCTATATTATCCACATCCGCTTAAAACTTTGACCATACATAACTTTTCAAAGTATTAAATCGCTCATTTATCTTTTGACTTTTAAAATTACAGGTACACTGTCAAATGTCAAAAGCTGCACCAATGAAAAATCAACAGCAATAATGAGGAGTTGGCTGGTGTTACTATACCTTTGGGTCCTTTGATAAGCTTGATCTCCATGACTTTCTCTGATGCAGACTTTCTCCTCCTGACATACAGTCTGACCAACGAACCCGCTTCCTTCAATGCCTCCACAGCCTTACTGTGAGTCACATCCCGAACATCAACCTCATTCACTCGGAGAATCATGTCATTCACCCTGTGTGGAGTAAAGCACAGGTCAAACATGCACAAGCAACAGTGCAGTGTGCGGACATATCAATCTCAATTAACTGCATAGAGTGCACATCATTCAAGAATCATGAAGTGATCTGACACTGAGGGTGTTACATCTTTGTTAGATTGTACAACAAAAAGTTGCCTTCTGTGTTGTTTTACAAGTACAGCTAACAAAGCACAAAGGTAAAACTGTCCATCAACAGAAAATTCTAGAGATGATGGAACTTAGCTTAATACTAGTGATGCACCAAAATTTCAGCAACCAAAAATATTCTGAAACCAAAAATTTTGTTTTGGCTAAATATTTTTGGTTGCCAAAATTTTAAAACTAGTATAAAGATAGGATAGGAGAAGTTACATACTCCTCAATGTTCAAGCAAAAGGGCTGGGTGTGCATGAACTGTTGAACTCTTTACTACTACTTACAAAAGAAGAAAAACTTGAATGAATATCATGGATCATATTATGGATGACCATAAATCTGTCCAGGATCCTAAAGCCAACAAGTCTGAAGCTACCTAACCAACCAACTCTTTCACAGCTTAAACAAGGAAGGTTGTCAAATCAGGGAGGGTCAGAGAGACAAAACATCATGACCATCATGAGTAAAATCATGATTTAAGACTTCCCTAGATTTGTTTCCCCCATACAGGACAGAGACCAGACTCCTAAGACCTAAATCCTCAGCACTCACAGAACAGCACAGAGACTGCCTTTACATATAATGAATGCATCAAATCATCCTAAAATGATGCCGATACTATGGTACCAAGTCGGTATAAGCATTTTAAAATCCTGCCGGTACTTGTTTTTCTTCGGTAGCTTAAGTACCGATGGTACCGAAGGTAACGACTAGCGAAGCTGCAATTCTTCTGGAACTGACAGGGGCAGGCAGAGCATACACCTGGAAGGGTTTCAGTCGGTCCTCAAAGGGTAAAAAAAAGAAAAAATGCCTAAAGGCCAGCACATGGAAGATGGCGACGATGTATGAATATGATTGTGTGAGATTTAAATGAGAGCGCGCAGCTCTGAAAGCACGAGCGCTGTGCATGATCACACACACTGACTGTCTGACAGCTTACAGCTTGTTCAATCGTTGTGCATCCGTACGGAGATTATCCTTATTAACATTATTGGCTAATATTACTAGTTTATGACTAGGGGAAGTCGTGGCCTAATGGTTAGAGAGTCGGACTCATAAGCAAAAGGTTGCGGGTTCGAGTCCCCGGCCGGCAGGGATTGTAGGTGGGGGGAGTGAATGTACAGCGCTCAAGGGCACCCTCAATACCACGACTGAGGTGCCCTTGAGCAAGGCATCGAACCCCCAACTGCTCCCCGGGCGCCGCAGCATGGCTGCCCACTGCTCCGGGTGTGTGTTCACAGTGTGTGTGTGTGTGTGTGCATTTGTTCACTACTCACTGCTGTGTGTGTGCACTTGGATGGGTTAAACGCAGAGCACCAATTTCGAGTATGGGTCACCATACTTGACAATACGTCACGACTTTAAGTAACTGTCGTTTATGTTAATGGTTTAAAAAAATATTTTCAGCCTGCCAGTATGTCAGTGAATTTAAACTAATGCTTGAATTCAGAGTATAGGTGTGTGTGTGTATGTGCGAGTGCGTGCATGTTATTTGAAGGCCATTATTGTTATTTTTTCCTGTGGTATCAAGTATTGTGTACTTTTAGTGGTATCATCGATTTTGGTATCATGGCATCCCTATACCATTGCATAACTTCATATTATATATGTAACCCACACATTTGACATGTGACACATTGATCGTGTTTTAATCACTCATAGTTTAAGTCCTATTGCATAACTATTGAATTGTTTATAGGTTTATATTCGAGTTTGGTATGTGTGTGTTTGATAATTTGTGCTTAAAATATTTCTATCAATCAATTCTTGGTAAAATGTATTATATTCTTCTTATAGAAATCATGTCTAAATTACATTCTGCAAGAGTGGGAAAATTTGGACCACGTGAGTAAGATAATTATGAGGAGAAACATAGCAACACCCCAAGCTAACACCATTAGGGATGTGTCTAACAGCCAAGTTTAAAACCCGATGACATGAACAATTCTGTGTATTCAATTGTTTTTGTTTGTTCAAGCTTGCCTTTGTCACCTTTTTGGGATTTTGGGCTTCTTGGCCCACTTGCCTGCCTTCTTTTATAACCTCCAGATTCTGAACTGGTGCATTTAATATAAAGTTTCATAGCCTCATAGAAAAACAAAAAAATTAAATGATTGATGGTTGTTCAGGTCTAAGCAATTGCACATATTGTTATAAACTGGGGATTTCACATTTTTTCACATTCTTTCCACACTTTCTGTGTTTCCAGTGCATGCGTTTATGTTTTAGATTAGTTTATATGTCTTAGATTTCTCCAATAAAGTCTTGCTCGTATTGAAAAGTAGTATCTTGTGTTTTGTGCTTACTTAAGTTAATTTCATGTCTTAAACTGCTGATCTTGTTACCATGCTAATAAATAGTGTTTTTCAGTATACTCTGATATTAATATCAGTTGCAGAACTGACAGTTATGGCTAATAAATTAATAGCTAGCCGATTCAGTCGATCAGCCTTAAAAAGAGTTGTTCTGTGTCAAAATTCCCTATAAATATCATAATTAATTTCCTTTGAGCTAAATTGACCCGTTTCCCTTAGAGTCATGTAACATTTCATTTACATCAGAAAAGCCATTCAGACAGAAAAAAAACTAAATATATGCATTATTATACATATTCATCAATTATTTACTTAACCTGTTAAGCCATTTATGACTGCTAATAAAGGAAAATTATTTTGCCCATTTACATGACCACGTTGTCTTGAGCATAATTGGTTTAAAAATGTGCATGTAATTGTGGCCTGTAACGCTATCAAAAGAGTTCTGTTTGCGCATCCAGACCAGTCTGACAGCAACATTGGCTTCAACACAGCATCTTAGCACCTTCACACAAGAATAGAGTACTTACCTAGACTACAATTCATTTGTCAGTGACAGCTCTTACTGGGCACTAAGAAATAAAAAACTATAAATGTCATCATGCCTAATGCAAACAGCCGATGATAGGGCTCTTTATATTCTCCCTCTCTCTCTGTGTGTGTGTGTGTGGAGCTGTCAGTGTGATTGTGTCAGGACCTCAGTAGTGCTGCTTTAATGAGCCTCTGACAGCACTGAGACACTGAAGGGCTCTATCACTTAGTAACACCAATTCAAAACAGGACAAATCCATCCTAACACAAACAACAATGCATGAGGAGGAAATCTATTACTATGCTCAATGGTCAATACAATTCAATCTCATATTGAAATCTCATATCTTGCAATGAAGTCACATTTAATTTGAAGTAATTTAAATGTAACTTCAATGAAGTCGCTTTTAAATTTTTATACATTAATAGTATGATAAAGTTATGCAGTATATGAACAGCAACAGGAAGAGAACAGGAAACAGATGAGAACCGGAGCATTACCGCAATCTCCCGTCCTGAGCGGCAGCACCCCCTGGAATGACTTTGGTAATGAAAATGCTGGGGTCTTCACCAATGTGAGGGTTATCTGTGCCACCGGCGATACTGAAGCCCAGGCCTGAATTCCCCTAAACAGCAGGTGAAAGAAAAGCTGAGTCTGGGTTACAGTCAGGAAGAACATCAATTAAAACGCTTTAGTCAATGACTATTTGAGCAGGTTCAAATTCAACTGGCGATGTGATATGGCAAACGGCAGTGTCCTTTCTGTATTTGAATTCACAATTCCAAAATGAAAATTCATATATATGATTAGAATGCATTGCAAAATGTCTCATACTTCATTTATTAAGGCAATAATTATAAAATCTAAGAAATAATCAATTTAACTGTTGGTAGGTTTAAAATAAATGCTACAAAATAGAGTGCTACAGCTTGTTCAGTTCTGTCAGCTGGCTTCATATCGATTTGCATTGGTTTTACTGATTAGTTGTTGCAGCCCTAGACAGAGAAATAGCTCTTTCCACAGTTAGAGTCAACCCACATCACTAACAATGCACCGAGCAACATTTGTAATAGTACTAATACAACTGTAATTATCCGACAATCTTTTACAGTGGTAATCAAAATACATTTAGGTGAATGCTCTTATAAAGTGAATATAGCAACACATACTAATTTCTATAAGCCAACAAGCAAGACAAAGAGCATGAAGAAACGATGCACAGACTATAAACCACCTTTAGTCTTCAGTTATGGATTGCAATGAGTTATTACATTATTGCAAATAAGAAGCAGGCTTTACGCTGGGCTGACAACAGCTTGTGGAGGAGCATTGTTTATTTATGCAGAGTTAATAAATGTGCACTACAGAGCAGTGCTGAACTGGGTCACAAAAAGGCTGGGGCCTTAGGCAGAGTCAGGGATTAAGACTTGACTGTGGAAGGCAAGATGGTGCTCTGATTTCCTCCCTGGTAAGTCTGTAAAGATAGAGTGAGTTGGTTAGGCAGAAGAGCGTTTCTCATGCTTTCTCAAGCGCTGACGGCTCTGATGTATTGCATTTTAGTTGACAGCCTTTGAGCTGGTAAATGGAGTCGCTGCAGTGAAGTATTTAAAGATTTGGCTGTGTGGCTGCTTGTATTTTAGCAATGGGTCAGTGTTATACACAAGCTGTTCAGAGGAAAAATAACAGAGATCTGTGAAAATACAAAAAAGATTCAGATACACACTGCTAAGCTCTAATCTGCAGTTTATTATTGCCCTGTAGGCAAAGAAAATTGTCATTAGTCAATACTAAATCAAATTTTGATTCTCCATTTCATGACCTCCTTAAAGAAATAAATCTGTCTGTCTTTGTAAAATTATATTAAAATGAATGCTGACATGCCGTTTTTGTCATAAACTTCTCTCTCTTCCAGCAATCTGTAAAACTGGCTACTTTTCACAGTCCAATTAATTTACAATGGATAAAATAAAGTCTCTGCCTAGACGGTTTCAACGCTAACGACATAAACAAACGTTACAGTGCATGCGCGCTTTTGTGGCCCAAACTTAACTTCCGGTAGACTTCTGCAAAGAATCAATAACAACAGCACCCCTCTAGAGTAGATTTCTGGTAACAAGCAAAATATGTTTTCTGCATAAATCAGACAGTCTTATTGAAAATGCAAATTCATTCTCTGCCAGCAGGAGGTGCTTTTGGAGCAGCAGAGATTAAGGTTTGCCCCGGTAAAGGCTGTACACAAAGCAGCGTTGATCTCACAAAGACAGTTTTATCAGGCATTACAGGCAAGATTAAATGAAAATGACATCGAAAATTTTATGAAGACAGTTTCCTTACACAGTGATGTAAAAACACCCACACCGCATTTTGATTTTGAAACGTTCAGTGCTCATATTTATTCAACCAAGTCAAAGCCTTTTGGAAAATCTAATGTTATTTGTGGCGGTCAGTTTTGATATTGTGGCAGGCTACCACAAATAAATCAATGTAGAGAACAAAAGAAAGAACAGCATCACTTGTCATTCCACTCACCCTTTCCAGTGTAATCTCCTCATACTCAAAGTCAGCCTCAGTACCATTAACCTGTGAACAAAACAACATGTCAGAGACTATTTACATATTTCAATACTTAACAATTCATTATCTTTAGCAGAAAAATGAATGAGTGTAGAAGACATTCGTATGTTGGGTATAAAGAAAAGCAATGAGATACAGTGTCCATTCAGGTAAAACTTAAATGCAAACAGACCAACTAAACTCTAGTGCATAGGCAGCTGACTTATCATCACTTGTCTTATAGCACTCTGTTTCTTTCACACACACAAGGAGAAAGTCTTACATACCACGAAAATCAACACACTACATGTAAAATATTATTTTTATTCTTTAAGAACAAAAACAAACAACTGTCAGTTCCTTCCATAGTTAGGGTGACCATACGGGCCATTTTTACAGGACGCGTCCTTGCAAGAATTTCTATATTGTCTAAAATATCCAAGTTTGGCTGTTTGCACTGTGCAGGTAGATCATCGTGTGACATTCATGAGAGCTATAGAGAGCAGAGCAGATGGGCTCCTTATGCTTTTGAATCGCTCTCGCGCCTACCTTGGTGTCTTTTTGATTGGTGCGCAGTGACGCTTCAAGTCAAACAAACGAACAAGCACGTGCACATATTCGCATCGCTTTGATCGTTCTCTGTAGATCTCACGTTCTCACACGCAGCGACACGATTGGTCAATTACGTACAATACCTGCATGTTATTGGTCAAACTACTTTGGATGTTTTAGGCAATGTTAAAATCCTGGCCAGGATGTGTCCCGTATGAACCACCCTATCCATAGTGGGCAAGAATAATGAGCAAGTGGCAATTTCATTGCTCGCACCAACCTATTGTTGCCACATTTTGATTTCAGCAAATCGGTTTAAGCAAACACAGACAAAGTGATTAATATTTCTTAAGCCAGCAGCTCATCACACCTTTGCACATTTTATAATGTTATTAGTTGTAGTAGTATTATCATCATATCAGTATGTTTTTTTACAGAAAATCTGAATGGCCAACAATGTATGAAGCACCACCACTAGTCAATATTTTTGTCCATAAAGTTCTGTTTAATATGACAAATATGCATTCATTTTCATTCAAACATGGTTGCCAGGTTTCAGTTCTAATTGCAAGTTTTATCATATAAAATACTCCGACTGATATTTTGTAAAACTGATTATAATTGAAGTTATGCTTTCAGATCATGTAACAAATTAATGCATCTTTGTAAAAAGCTGTGGCTGATTTGTTTTGGAATGTAAATAGTCTGGCGAGTAAACTAAAATAAACATGCACAATTATATATCCAATATCTGCCAATATATATACATTTAAAAACAATCAACCAGAAATCAGTGAAGCAGTTAATATATTTTTAAATATATTATAAAACACGTCGCCGATGCCCGCAAAATATTTGGCATGCTAAAGACGATTAGCAATCACGCTGTGTGCAATGATTTCTGACTGAAAACTACATCGGCGATGACCTTCAGCCAATGAGAGACAAAGATACAGGGCAGAGGGAAGTTCGGGGAGGAGTTATAGATCAGAATATCAGTATTTTAATACTGTACATATATGTATATGTACAATTATATCATACAGAAACAAGCACAAACATTTGCTTGACCAGCTGCAACATCAGCATTACTGCAAAATTATTATTTACCTCTCTTTGCAGAACACACAATCCCTGTTCCCTGCATAATCTGATAATCTGGTTTTTTTTGTTGTTGTTTTTTTTGTAGCTGGAAATCAGCGCACAGACAATTTGCGGGGTGTTTTGTTAATACTTCCAGTCTCGCTCGAGAACTCCAGTCTGATGCACGCGGGTTCTCGCTTATTTCTTTATCACTTCTCGCGTGTGTTTTGTTGTGAAACGTAGTTTGCAGATCAGACAGAGTTGTCGGCAATTCTTCCTACTGTGAAATCGTGCAATGTGAAACCCCCCGTCACCGATCCATCGTGCAATGTGAAAACAGCAGCGACTGAATGCTACCCCAGATAGTCATGCAGTGTGAAAACAACAGCGATCCGATGAGTTTGAAAATCGTGAAGTGTGAACTCAGCATTACGTGTTTTTTATTTAATTGCTAATGCAAACTTTTTACACCACATACTGAACAAAATTAAGCATTGTTTGGTAATTGGTTGACCTTAATTGGTATTATCTAATTGTGTACTTAAATTTAACAGCTGACAGCTATTCAACCTAATTAATTTGTGAGACAGTCTAACAGAACGATGGCATCATCAAGATGAATTTGTTCTGAGACGAGGTTATTTTCGTAAATGAAAACTAAAACTAAGACAAAAACGATTGATGAAAAAACTATTTCGTAAACTGAAATAAAATAAAAATGTCAAAATCTTTGAAAAACTAAAACGAAACTAACAACTATTGAAAAACTAACTGAAAAAATAATGAACAAAAATAAATAATCGTTTTCGTAATCATTACGTTCTCACCCCTTGGCTGAAAAATATACGAGCTGTGTGGCGGTTTAGGGAAATGCCTGTAAATGGTGCATCACACGCATGGGGTTATCTGACTGATAGACGCAGAGCGGTTTAAAGCGGAGTCCTGCACGGGTCCTGTTTGGTAAACGTGCACCAGCAGTACTTAACAGAACACCCGACCCGTTATCCGAGAGCAGCTTTAATCTATTTCTGTAGCCTACCAGACCAGAACCGTTTGACATAAAGATCGAGAGTCGCGACCCGAACCGGACCCGCATTAATCTACAACATCAGAAAGGCAAACTTTTTCAAATTTTCTCATGTAACACAAGCAATCAAACCAACCTTAGGCAAGTTGGTGCTTTGAAGAAAAACAGACATGCAACATGATAATTAACAGAAAAAAAAGATGAGAAAGCACCTCTCTGTAAACAATACAAAACTTGCCCTAGCATCTTGTGATCACTGCCAAACTTTCGAACAAATAAATATGCATAGGCTAAACACACGCTTATAATTCTTCATAAATAAAGAAAATAACATATTCAAATGTGAGCCTTTAACCCTTTGGGGTCGGCTGTATCGCCGGCGAGACGAGCAATTTTTTTTTCTTATCAGCGCAAAAGACACTTAAAATACTCCGTCGATTTTGGTCATACAGATAAGTGTTATACATCAATTGAAACTTTGAAGTATCTATTTTTTTTCGGGTACGCTTACAATAAAAACAAAATGTTGTGCTTTTCGCAAAAAAAAAAAAAAAAACAGGATGCGCGTTGTGCCTTCTATCTCTTTGATGAGTCTATTCTGAAATGCGTCTGAAAACTTAACTGTAACTTATCGAATACCTGTCACACAAACATGAAACACATGTCTGCAGAAAGCTTAGAATGTCTATTTTTAAATGGTGTTATTCAAATACAAAACAAATATTCTCAGTTTATGTAATCTGTATGAATGTAAGGAGAGGTACAGTCTACCTTGTCTCACCTCATTACCGGTAATCAGCTGAGACTGCCACACCCCCCGCGCGATTCACATGGTAAATAGTTTCGGCTTTGCACACGCCCCTGCTCCCCGGTCAATGCCATAAATTTGTAATATATTCCGTTCAGTATTGGCTAGCTTATAACATTGTCATGCTAAAATACTATCATGCCTAATTTTTGGAATATCTGCTCTGAATATCTTTGTGTTTGTAATGTATTTCGCCCAGTGTGGGGTAGTTTCAACATAACATGTTTACAAATATCTGTTCTTAGGTGTAAATGTTTGCTACGTGCTAGTATATGTCCGGTGGGTGGCGTTCACAAATGTCTCTGGTGTAAATGTTTGAAAAGCTGTAAATACGCGTGGTTTACAGCCCATCAACAGATATTTGTCCGTGTTTTGGGCCATCGGCAGATATAGACACCCATTGTATCCATCAGTTGGCCATCGGTTTGCTTTGGATTTTGCTAACATGTTTTTTTTTTTTAGGCATGTGGCTGCATCATGCGCGACTTCATCAGCACCTCGCAAAGGGAAACGCAGGTGTCGTTCAGGTTTCAGTGCGATCGAGAATCAAACTGAGTAAGTGCACAGACATAATATTTTACAGATATAATTGAGTTTACATCGTAAACATGTACTTGTGTGAAACTACAAAACTCTTGTCTTTGTTATGCATGGCCATTGGTGACTGATAATGATAATATATTACTAATTACTCCTTTCAAAAGTAATTTTGTTACTTTACTACTTTACTGAAACTAATAAAAACTAAACTGAATTTCATAGCAAATTTGAAAACGATATTAAAATAAAACTAATTTAAAAATTCAAAACTATAATAACCTTGTTGTGAGACAGTTTAATAATAATTTAAATAGACAGATAGATCTTGGTAAGTACGTGTGACTGATGAGACTGTCGAAGCAGAGAGCTATTAAATGAAATCGGTGGCATGGCATAACAGCAAACACTGAAACATAAGAATAAACCCCGGGTAAATTTGACCCGCGCGGCGCTTATAGGTATAAAATGTCCTGTTTTTTTATCTGGATTTATCTAAATAATTTTTAACAACATTGGATTGTAAATTACATCATTTTAGTAAAAGTCAATGACTGGGAGACTTGAATGTTTTGTTGAAAATCTGTTATGCACATTTGAAAAACAGCCACGGGTAAAATTTACCCCGTGGCGGTTCTAGTGTTAAACTGCCCCGAAAAGCAGATGATGAGCAGCTGAGACCCGTACAAGCAAACGCAGCTAAAACTCAAAGTGGTCCATCAGAATGCAAATACAGCTAACAATATTAACCTTGATGGGATTTCTTTAGTGCAATTCTGTTAAATCTGACATCATGATTTGTTGTAGTACCGTGTGATTCATCTTTTATTGGTGTCCAGAACACCATGAGCCCAGATACTGAAGTGTACACCGAGTTTTTATATGCTTTAAGGTAGGGGTTGGCGATATGACCAAAATCTTTTATCACGATATGACTAATTTTATATCACGATAACAATATACAGTATATCAAGATAGTTATTTCTTTTAAAAAGGTTATGACATTAAGATCTTTGATACCATAGAATTTTCATAATCCTTGTCACCAATGTCAATATCAAACTAATACAAGCCTAAATAGAGAAAAAAATACTCAAGCTCACTGAAGATAAATAGTGATGAAATAAGGATAAGAAACTAATTGCAAGCAATAGGACAAAAAACTACAATAAATAAGACATGATACATACATTGTGTAAATTAATTAGTCTTCACTGTGTTAATTATATAGATAGATAGATAGATAGATAGATAGATAGATAGATAGATAGATAGATAGATAGATAGATAGATAGATAGATAGATAGATAGATAGATAGATAGATAGATAGATAGATAGATAGATAGATAGATAGAATTAACATGTATTAAGTATAGATTCTATACATAAATGCATCATTATTATTATTTTTAATTTCTTCTTATTAAAGTAACAAAAGTGATTTAGTCAAGACTCAAGAGCATTGTTGTTTGATTAATATGAATGGCAGACAAAACGAATATTGGACAGCTTCCCCTTTAAGACCGAAGTCTGGATCCAATATACTGTTACATATGCGTTTTCTTTTTCAGCTGTTTACTCTCTCAAGACCTAAATCACTGTGTTTATGAGGATACTTGCAAAGACGAGGATTCTGACACATATAAGTGTGTTTCTGTAATCATTCAAAGCCAATAAAGCGGCAAAAAATGTGCGCTCCTCTCGGACAGAGACGGCACGTGCATATAGCTCTGTTGTTTGTGTTGCAACGGCTTAAAATTGGTTGTTTTAAAAAAACCGCGTGTCCATGCTACAGATGTAGTCCCTCGTTTATGAACGACCTCCTCACTTTGTCCTGGCTGGTGTTGTTCTCTACCTGGTTCTGTCTCCGCTTCACGCCCCGTGGTGGTGTGTAAAGACTGCAGACATCCAAATGATGAAAAAGTCTTACTGTAAACAATGTATGTTGCGACACCACGAAATAAACAAGCGCAATAGCACATAATATGAAATGATAGACTTTTTATTTTGTCCATACGATATATATCGTCATATCGCACAGCCCTGCTTTAAGATAAGCTTAAAGGTGTTCTATAAATGAATAGTGCTCACAAACTGCTGTTGATTTTCATTGTTAGAACCAAACTTGAAGTCGCCTTCTGAGCTCTGAAATAAATTCTCCTTCGATTTAAACCTTATGACACAAAACAATAAAAAAGACAAAGATGACCCTTAAACTGCAGTGTCTATCCAATGATGGTGTAATATGTGACTGCAGTCAAAGCAATTTTGCAGAATAACTCCGCTTTGATTATGTAATGCATAGAGAGATTGGGCCTACGTATTCATTAGCACTGTAGCTGGCTCCGTCTGGTTTGGTCTCCATGGACAGTGCCACACAGTCCTGAACAGAGTTAATGAGCAAGGACATAGGATGCCACTCAGTGATTTCTACTAATTTATAATTAGTAGTTTTGCAAATGGTAGATTTTTGAGTATATTTAGTACTTAAGATATAGGACTTAACTGTTTGTACAATGCACACCTTTTGGGTTACCATGTGTATATAGTATATTTCATAACTATACAGTAAATACAGAGCATGAAATCAGCATATTAAAATGATTTCTGAAGGATCATGTAACACTGACAAATAGAGTAATGGCTGTTGGGAATTCAGCTTTGCCATCACAAGAATAAATTATATTTTTAAATATATTGAAATAACAAATATTGAAAAAAATAACAAATCTTAACAACCCCAAACTTTGAGAAAAATCTTAATGACCCCAAACAATTCAATTACAGTCCCCAATCACATAAGACAAAACGGCGGCGAGTCCTTTGAGAGTCCCGTATGCTACCCAAAACCTGCGACACTGCTGATACAACACAAATGCTGAAGTGAAGGTTGAATGTGTGGTGCTTGATAAGAAAAACATACGTAGTGCTCCTGAGTGGCACAATCAAGACTACTGACCTCACTACTCCACATGCAGACTCAAGAGAAATGAAGCGGAAAACAAACCCAAGAGATGTCATTTCACTACAGTGCTGAATGAACACCACCCTTGACTAATGGGCCTCACAAATTCTATCCCAGACTCTACGCTAACATGAGGTCCAGAGGTACCCTGGTGCAAGCAGTGCAGTGAAAAACATGACTGAATCTTGTCAACATGTGTTTAAAATATTGACTTCCTTAATGAACATTTACAATAATTTCCATGCTTAAAGCACCTATGATACCAGTGAACATTATCCAATTTTTGACTTCATAGTCTTTCAACAAAATGAAATTCTTTACTCGGACTCTGAAGCGACTTTCTGCTCAAGTCACCTATGCCACATAGGTTACTGGATAATATAATCCAAAGCCTAAATAGGTACATTGTAAGAAAAAAAATGTGCAACAATTTTACTTTTAGTGGTACAACAGTCTGTGACTATGGCAGTGCCCTTAATGGGACAACTCTTATTTTGTTGTCTCTTATCTCTTATCTTATTTCTGTATCTTATTTACCCTTAAAATGTGCATATTAGTAACAGAGTAGTAATATCTTAAGGACGTAAACAGGGTACTACTATAAAACAATAGAAAGTTATTTTAAATCCTAATATTTCACAATATTACTATAAAATAAGGAACTACTAAGATACCACTACAAAAAGGTTATTAGCTCTCGTGGTACTTTGACGTCATGCACCGATCGGTCTGTGCAGCTTCAAGTCGTACACACTTCTTGTATTTAGGCATCACATTCAATCCTCCTTTCTGGCATATAATGCCTACTTTTCTCAATCCAGTTCCAAAGATTTAAAGTGCCATCTATAATTGTTTTTCTTGTTAAATATGCAGTTTCACTTGAAAATACATGACATTACATAAGTAAAAAAGAAAACGACATTTCATGTTGAATTCAAACTGCCACAAACAAATCTCACACTATTGCATTTTTCTGTTGGCATCACCTAAACCGATGCATGCTGCTCTAAGGGAATTCAGAATTCCAAAATGTAAAAATTAAAAAAAAGTTTAAAAAAGTGAAAAGAACACTTACATATGGAGCTGAATCCAAGCTCTCTGTATTTACGACGACAGGGGGAGGATTTGCCTGCAAGAGAAAAGAGTCCAGTTAAGGCATGCATTTCAGCACTTTTCCCGTTCCATCCATTTCCATTCCATTCCTTGTGTTTAGCAGATAAGGTAACTAGAAAAAGCCTTGTTAAGCATCATTCTAGATAGGCAAAGGTATGTTCACTTACTCTCCTCATGACGTTACATATACCATCACTGGCACTCACACCAGATTAACACAGCGCTGCCAGCATACGTACGTACATGGCATTTTATACTGCAGAACATGCAATACTGAAGCATGAATGCTATTACGAGACAAAAGTAGCCTAAAATTAAATCCACTCTCTCTCGCTTGCTTGCTCAATTTCTCTGTCTGTTTTTCTGTGGGGCTTTCCACTTCCTCCGACTGGTTTACACGCAGATGCTATTAGTCAAGGGGAGCCGTGGTACTTTACCCGACTCTGGGGCTGATAATCCTTCAGGCCCATCAACGAGCAGTGGAATGGCAGGGATCAAGAAAAATGACCAACAGGAAGAGAGCAAAAAAATAAGGGAGGGAGGGGGTGTAGAGGGAAAATAGAGAAAGAAAAAAAAGACCTGTGACGTTGATGAAGAGATGACAGCGGGCTCCGCAGGGACAGTGGAGATTGGGATCACAGGGATTATGAGAGTGGAGGGTGGGACAGCATCTGTCTGCTGAACAATAGCATGGAAGGGAAGAGGTCAGGTCACATATACATACACAACAACATAACATTGCACAGCACTGCATTGGAATTACCATGAGGGATGGGTGCAAGTGGGTGTCTGTATGAGTGTGTGAGCAAGATTGAAGCAAATCCGAGGAGGGGTGGGAAGGGGGGTCACAGTGGGGAGCTACAAGATGCTCCGTTTGTGATTATTGGAGAATGGAAGGAGAGAATGGAAATGAGCATGTGAATGATAATGAGACCATAATCCACATAGCTGCACATGGTACAGTTATGAAAACAAACTGGCCGCATATATCTGTGGCTAGACTGCGCAATGCAACTTCCACACAGAGGTCACGTTAAGCGATGATGGGAAAATCTGAAAGCTGTCAATTAATCTGAAGGCTGTCAACAGATTACACTGAGGATGATCTATTGTAATTTATAACTGTAATTTCCACCCCTGTCCAGTTGGTGGCGAGTGTGCTCCAGTGTGGCAGCAGAGCGTGGGATCAGAATCAGAATGAGCTTTATTGGCCAAGTATGTTTACACATACAAGGAATTTGTTGTAGTGACAGAAGCTCCACAGTGCAACAGAAAGACAACAACAGGACAGGACACAGATAATAAAAGAATAATATACAAATATCCAAATTAGAGATGTAATGATTACCGGTTTGACGATAAATCATGATAAAATTCCCCACGGTTAGTATTATCGTTTCATATTTTAATTATCATTAAAACTTTGATTACCGCGATCTGAACAACTCACGTTAAATAAATACTGTCCAGCATAAAGGAGAGTTTTAAGTAACTGTCTCACGTGCGCACAGCGTCAGAGTAGTTTTGTTTTGAGTGAAAATAGGGCGGAAAAGCTGGGAGGGTTTAAAAGAGAGCAAATGAATATATCAATGAATTAATTATATGAATGCACCTCTGAAGGTTCTGACTGCCTTCAGAAACGATTCGATGGCATTTTGTTTTCATCTTCGCTCCATGTACCAATACCTAAAGGAAGTGTTCTTAATTGCAATACTGCTTTGTCCACGGAGCTCACGGGAATCCACTGTAATTCAGCTTTTCCATATAAAGCGCCACTTGCTGTCAGTGAGTGGATTTACAGAGACTTATATTTAAATTCAGTCTGTGTGCAGTTTCTGTCTGGCCAAAAACGGACCAAATTTGCATGCCCTGCAGTACATTTTGACCAGTTGATGAAAAACAAGCTTATGTGGCTTCTACACATTTAAACAATTCAGATAAGCTATATATAAATATTTATGGAGCAGATAAAATACATATAATCATTTATTAATCAATTATCATTTTGACTTAACACTTTTCTTTATTTAAAGGCTGAAATATGAGGTTTACCTGTATATGAAACTTTTTCAAAGCTTTATATGAACATTTACATTATTTATTTGAACATGCTATTAAACTGGTGTCAGTCAAGTTGTCATTTAAAATCCAGACCTCATTGGTAATGTTATTGTTTTAGTGATTATGCAAACAAAAAGACATTTTATTTACTGTTTGTTGATTTTTAAGTATAAAACTTGGTGAAGTGATTTATGTGTCAGTGCTTTTTGAACAGTTCCAGCACATTTTAACAATACCGTGATAATACTGAGAACCGTGATAATTTTGGTCACTATAATCGTGATAAGAAATTTTCATACCGTTACATCCCTAATCCAAATAGGCAATGTACAAAACAGCAAAAACACAATATATAATACAGACAATTATGCGTGCGTATTATGTGCATTATAGACAATCATCAGCTCCAGAACAAAATTAAAACTGTCAAAATTCTTTGCTATTCCTTTGATTCACGCACAGGCGAGTAAACACTAGTAAATAAATAACTAGTAATAAAATGGACAGAATTTAAAATCTGAGACTTTGTTTCATATCAAAAGTAACAAAAGTAAATCTTGGGATTTAAGAATAGATATTGATTCATAAAAATGATAACCTATTAAAATAAAGAAATAGTTTTTTGTTTTTGTTGTTTTTAGTGGCCTCTGCTGTTACTGCAGGTGTGTTGTTGAACATGAAAAGTGATGCAGTCTTTGTTTATCTGTACTCATCATAAATAAATGCATAAGCCTATATGCTCATCCTCTACGTTTATTATTAAAAATGAAAACATGTACAAAATAAAAGCAATTAAATGTTTTATTATAATTGAAAATTAAAATTAAAATGACTGGTATTAATAGATTATGACAACATTTTTACGACACTGTCCGTCAAAATTACGGACAATGTTAAAGTCTAATGCAACCTCTGCTTCCACAGTATAATTGGAGATTATTTTCATATGCGTTTTTTCATATTTGTTGACCTAAAAATTCATCACGCACGAAAACCTTACACACTGAGTCCGATGCAGCTCAAATAATTTGTGCGAACATTGACACATTTATGTAGATCGGGGATCGGCGCACTCAAAGCGAAAGTAATGCCTCTTCAGCCCTTCAATCCTCTGCCTCTTCAGCGGCTCAGATGTCAGGAGTAAATGATGACTGCTATATTCATTATTATACCCAACAACTAAACACTTCAATCGCTTAATCTGAGACATCTTGTCTTCCCCTGCACAGGTAAGACGGTCTTGTCAATCAACTATCGTGGGAGGGGCATGTACAGAACTACGTCAGGAGTCTCAGAGGAGCCTGATTTGAGAAAGGGGATTTAAAAAAAAAAACACTGGGTGCATTTTTATCATTATAGGATGGATGTGTACACACATTTCCAACACACATTTATGTTCAAACAACTTGTAAAGTGAATTTTGCATCCGATGACCCCTTTAAAAAGAGAAAAAGAAAGGAAATATTGGGTCCATCCAATCCTGAGATATAGAGAGGAAGGAGAGTTCCCTCTCCTTATTAAGGAGCAGTGGGATTATCACGGGCAATACAAAGTTTTCTTCAGGATGTCAGTGGTATAGTTTGATGCTTTGCTTGTAATACTAGAGCCACATATTAAAAAGACTACTACCAATTTCTGTGAACTCAGTGTGCAAGGATCTTAACAGTGCTTTGTGCTGAGAGACGAAGTGGATGAACTTGACAATCGTCATTCTGGATTTTGGCGTTCGCTTGTATGGTGGCTCTGAATTGTCAAAACACCTCTCAAAATGCTTGCTACGGATGCAAACAACGCAGAAAATCAAACCCTTGATTGATAGCATGAGGTCGTACTTATTTTTCAATGTGTGAAAATTTCGGACGAGAATTTCGGACTTGGTGTGCAATGACCTTTAGGTAAAAGTTAGTTAAAGCTGCAGTCCGTAACTTTTTTGGGGTTCAAAATGATCCAAATTCAATATTTGAGCAAGTACATAACCAGCCAGTGTTCAAAACTATCGCCTTACTTTAGCCTGATTCACCACGGTAAGCTTATAATAATGTTTTCTAATTTGAGTGGTATGGGTAGGTTTTCATGGGAAATTCGAGCATGTTGCTGCGTCATTACATCACGTCTGTAAACAAATTGTCCCGGCTTCTAGGCTAATTGCATGTGAGGATCCTGCAGGTGATGCATCGTTTATAGTCTTTTCTCACAGCAGCTAGAATAATTAAATGTCAAAAAATCATTTTGATGGCGGATTGTAATACAGAAAGGATTATATGAAACATATGTGAATGAAATGAAATTATATTCCAGTTGTAAATGTGCTTCTGATTAGAGATAGCCTGGGATTACACAAGATTTGTATTTTAAAAAGACAGCCAATTCGAAGGGAGCATAGTTTGTTTTTTGAGTTAAAAGAATTTCTTATGAAATTCGAATGGTATGACAATTAGAGATTAGAATTGAAATCAGAATCAGAATGAGCTTTATTGGCCAAGTATGTTTACACATACAAGGAATTTGTTGTAGTGACAGAAGCTCCACAGTGCAACAGAAAGACAGTAACAGGACAGGACACAGATAATAAAAGCCATAACAACAAATAACCAAAAGGCAATGTACAAAGCAGCAAAAACACAATATATAATATAGACAACTATGTATGTACAGGTCAAGTATGTGCAAATTAGAAATGAGAAAATAAAGATAAAATTAGTGAGTGTGGTGAATGGATAATGCATTAGTTGTGTGTTCCACGTTTATTGCTGAGTGTTCATGAGATGTATTGACTGAGGGAAGAAACTGTTCCTGTGTCTGGTCGTTCTGGTGCACAGAGCTCTGTAGCGTCGACCAGACGGTAACAGTTCAAAGAGGTTGTGTGCTGGATGTGAGGGGTCCAGAGTGATTTTACCAGCCTTTTTGCTCACTCTGGATAAGTATAGTTCTTGGAGAGTGGGGAGGGTTGTACCAATGATTCGCTCAGCAGTCCGGACTACCCTCCGTAGTCTTCTGAGGTCAGATTTGGTAGCTGAGCTGAACCAGACAGTTATTGAAGTGCAGAGGATGCATTCAATGATGACGGAGTAGAACTGTTTCAACAGCTCCTGTAGCAGGTTGAACTTCTTCAGCTGGCAAAGAAAGTACAGCCTCTGCTGGGCCTTCCTGACAATGGAGTATATGTGAATATCCCACTTCAGGTCCTGAGAGATGGTGGTGCCCAGGAATCTGAATGACTCCACTGCAGTCACAGTGCTGTTCATGATGGTGAGTGGGGGGAGAGCAGGGGGGTTTCTCCTGAAGTCCACTATCATCTCCACAGTTTTGAGCGTGTTAAGCTCCAGATTATTAAGACTGCACCAGACAGCCAGCTCCTTAACCTCCTGTCTGTAAGCAGATTCGTCACCGTCCTGGATGAGGCCGATCAGTGTGGTGTCGTCTGCGAACTTCAGGAGCTTGACAGAGGGGTCTTTAGAAGTGCAGTCGTTGGTGTAGAGGGAGAAGAGCAGTGGGGAGAGAACGCAGCCCTGAGGAGCTCCAGTGCTGATGGTATGAGTGCTGGATGTGAATTTACCAACCTTTACTAACTGCTGTCTGTCTGTCAGGAAGCTGTTGATCCACTGGCAGACTGTTTGCTCTGTAGGCAAACTGCAGGGGGTCCAGTAAGGGTCCAGTGATGTCCTTCAGATAAGCCAAAAGCAGTTCTTTCAAATGATTTCATGGCTACAGACGTTAGTGCCACAGGTCTGTAGTCATTAAGTCCAGTAATTTTGGGCTTCTTTGGGACGGGGATGATGGTGGAGCGTTTGAAGCATGAGGGGACTTCGCACAGCTCCAGTAATCTGTTGAAGATCTGTGTGAAGATGGGGGCCAGCTGATCAGCACAGATTTTTAGGCAAGCTGGTGACACACCGTCTGGGGCCTGGTGCTTTCCTTCTTTTGTTCTTCCTGAAGACCTGGCACACATATTCTTCGCTGATTTGAATTGTTGGTGTGGGGGAGAGAGGGGTTGCTGGAGGTGTGAATGGTTGTGTGGAGAGGTGTTCAGGGCGGGTGTGGGGCGATCTTTCAAAACGACAATAAAAGTCGTTCAAGTCGTCTGACAGGTGTTGATTCTCCAGAGTGCTGGGGGATGGTGACTTATAACTGGTGATATCCTTCATTCCTATCCACACTGAAGCAGGATCACTGGAAGATAATCGTTTCCTGAGCTTGTCAGAATAATTCCTCTTTGCCACTCCGATCTCCTTTTCCAGTGTGTATTTGGCCTGTTTGTACAAGACTTTATCCCCCTTTCTGTAAGCATCTTCTTTGGCCTGACGGAGCTGTCTGAGTTTTGCAGTGAACCATGGTTTGTCATTGTTGTAGATTAGATGAGTCCTGGTAGGAATGCACATATCCTCACAGAAACTGATATATGATGTTACAGTCTCTGTGAGCTCGTCTAGATCGGTGGCAGCAGCTTCAAAAACAGTCCAATCAGTGAGGTCGAAACAGGCTTGTAGATCCCGCTCTGTTTCGTTAGTCCATCTTTTAAGTGATCTTAATACAGGCTTTGCAGATTTAAGTTTCTGCCTGTAGGATGGAATAAGATGAACCAAACAGTGATCAGAGAGTCCTAAAGCCGCTCGTGGAACCGAGTGGTATGCATCCTTTATTGTTGTGTAACAGTGATCCAATATATTACTGTCTCTGGTGGGACATGTGATGTGCTGTCTGTATTTTGGCAGTTCGCGGGAGAGATTTGCTTTATTAAAGTCCCCGAGAATGATTAAAACAGAGTTTGGGTGTTGTTGTTCTGTGTCTGTGATCAGATCAGCGAGTTTCTGTAAAGCTGTGCTCATGTGCGCTTGCGGTGGAATGTAAACACTCACGAGAATGAACGAGCAGAACTCCCGCGGCGAATAGAACAGCTTGCAGTTAATGAAGAGCGTTTCTAGATCTGAACAGCACATCTTTAACAGTTACATCTGTACACCACCTCTCATTGATGTAAAAGCACGTCCCGCCGCTGCGCGATTTGCTCGTTGATTCTGCGTCGCGATCTGCTCTGATCAGCTGATAATTAGGCAGATTTAATACGCTGTCCGGTATGTCGCCATTCAGCCAGGTTTCCGTGAAACACAGGGCAGCAGAGTGGGTTTGTTAACACCACAGGTTAACACCACAGTACCAGAGGAACGCATGTTAAGTAGGTTACAAGGGGCATTTGTTTGCTAAGCGACTGCATTTGTGTATTATAAGTGTGCATAAGTTTGTGGAGTGTTACTGGGACTGTTATTGAGGCTTGTGCTACTTGTTTTCTGAGCTGTGATGACAAGCAGAGGGATGAACTTTCTCTACATATTCATGGGTGAGAAAACACACATTGTAACACTATGATGGCAGTAGTCCACGCCACACTCTGACATCCAGCCTGGGGAATGGCTTGGAGGAGTTTGGCTTTCTCTGACACAACACTTGCACACCACAGGCGATACTCAGCCAATGATTTCACATTGTTTAACTCTCCATCTAGAAAGAAAGCTTGAAAGTATTTCACTCATCCAAGCTTTGAAGTGTGGCCATACAGGATTTATATATATATATATATATATATATATATATATATATATATATATATATATATATATATATATATATATATATATATATATATATATATATTTTAAATCTCAGTAAAATACACTGACATTTTACCATGGAAAACAGCTTGGACAGGCTCAATGAATCTCTTTGGACAGATCTGAAACAGTGATTCCATTTTATGCAGAACAACAACATCTAAGCATGTGATTGTACAAGAGTAACTCCTCTAGTGCTTGGACAGGTATGTTGATATTTAATCAGAGGAATCATGGCCGTTTAAACTATGGGGACACATGCCCCGTTTTTGAGACAAATGGATTTTGAATGCAGCTTTCAATAAATACATAAATAATATTCTACATTTGATAATTAAGTTTTCCCATTATTGTAATAATCTATAATATTTTAAAACATTCTTAATAAGTTTTAATTGTTTCATAGTCACAAATACAGTTATTAACAAAAAGTAGGCCTATAGGTACAATTGATTGAGCAGCAGTTTAACAATAAATGTAATGTGTCTCTCTGGAATCTGAGACATCCCAGTTAGGCTACGTTCACGCTGTCAGTTTTTGGGATTGACAACCACTTTTTATTTTTATTTTTTTCCACAGGTGTGAGTCTCGAAATGTCTCGTTCACACAGAAGCTTACAGTTGTGTTTAGAATACTGTCTGTATGAACGAGCAATGAGAGTCAAGCCCGTTTTCCTTACCAGCAACCATAGTGACAGTGACCAAAGTAAAATCAAAGATGGCGACATCCATAAAACTGTCTTATCACTTTCTGACATGACAAGAGTCCAATAGAGGCGCGAGTTCATCGTAAAATCATCATTAACCAACAGCAGCTTTTATATTTGGGTGGAGAGCGGAGAATTTGAAATCGCGCACAGAACACAAAACCGATGGGATCTAAAACTTTCAGATGACACACAGCTCATTTCTCCGTCACTGTAAGTTATCGAAATCACACATGAAAACTCGTAACACATGGTAGACGCGTGTTTGTGCAGCAGAGCGGCTCTCTCGTGTGCTGTATGACATGACAGGACAGACAACTAGCTCTCCAGTCCTGTACCGTTCACACAGCGCGTTTTGAGAAAACGGTTGTGAGTCCTGAAAATTTACAGGTGCGAGTTCGGTTACAGAATGTGGTTGTCATGCCCCTAGATAACCGTACTGCATGTGAACATAACCATATTAAGGACTCAATTACAGGACTGACAACCGTGTTCTGCTGCTGTGTGAACATGGCCTTAGTCAACAAATATGCATTTACATAACTACATTTTATTACACACACTCAGTACAAATGTTT
Organism: Barbus barbus; assembly: GCF_936440315.1. NCBI lineage: Eukaryota > Metazoa > Chordata > Actinopteri > Cypriniformes > Cyprinidae > Barbus > Barbus barbus. Next base: position 23,796,695 of record NC_136754.1, on the reverse strand, counting down.
GGTCAGTAAGCCTTTTTTTCTGTACAACTGTTCTGAATAATAATAAATGTTACTTCAGCACTAAATCATCATATTATAATGACATCTGTAGGATCATACGACAAAAACTAATGGCTGCTGAAAATTAAACTTTTCCATCACAGAATAAATTACATTTTAAAATATTAAAATAGAAACGTTATTTCAAATTGTAATATTTCACATACTACTGTTTTTTATTTCAGCCTTATATCATAAGAGGCTTCTTTTAAAAAAAATTATCAACCCCGAATTTTTTGATCTGTAGTGTATAAAAACACACATACAATGGGTTTACTTTATTTTAGACAATATTGATGGGACTTTAAAATGTTGTGGAGCCTAAACCCCAAACATACGGTCTTGCACAGAAACTAAAATTAGAGCTTGTCAATAGCATTGACTGGAGTCCCACTTAAACGTTCCTCTATAGACCTTTAATTGTGGGATTAATTGCTCTAAATGATTTTAACATGGAACAGAACAACACATTAGCAGATAAAAAGCTTGGCATCGACCTGACAATAACTGACTTTCGAAAAGGAAAAAAAGATGAATATGTAAGACACAACAATCCAATATGCTAAGACAATATAAGTGATGCAGAAATGGAGAGAAATGCAGTAACAAAACAGAGGCACTCTGAAACACTAATGTGATGACAAACACCACGTCCAGTATTGTCGATGAAAGACAGACACTAATGAGCGAAAATATCCATTTGAAGACCACAATTTCCACACAACCAGTGAAAGAGATATGTCATCAAGATAAACAAAATGTGACAGAGCACACCAGTCATGAGTCTAAAGGAGCAACCCGATTTAATAACATCAAGATGCAGAAAAGCATCCTGAGCCAATGATCAAAGAATGTCTAAATGCGAAGCTGCTCCTCTCTCTGCTCTATCTTACCTTATCAAATGACACAGAGGGCCAAAGAGAAAACCTCTCCCCCGGTCCGCTCACTTTGGCCGTGCTCTTAGTGGGGCTCTTCTTCACACTGTCACGCAGATTGAGAAACTTAGTTCTGGTCTTTCCTATGTTTAATGGCAGGGTGCAAGAGTTGTAAGGAATAGGGTGGATGGAGCCCTCCTGGGTCACCATCTGCTGGAGATGCGTTTGCTTGAGGATGGAGGTGGACGGCAGGTTCTGCCTGAGGTTGTCCTGCACATGAGAGGTGCTCCTCCTCTCACAGCTGTCCGCTCTCTGGCATCCGTACTCATGGCTGGAGTAGAAGGTCGTCATGGTCGGCACGTGAGCTAAATGTGAGGAGACGGCGTTGAATTTTAGGACAACCAGGTCGATGGTGAGAAGGCTGCTGTATTTTGGTGCAGTGCCTTGGCAACAAACAAACGGAGGGAAATTCAGCCCGGGCTCTCCCACGATTGTGTGCACGATGATCCTCTTGCGCTCTCTGTATCTCTCTCATTCACCCATCCTTTCATCTCTTTGCATTCTCATGCCAATTAGAGAGCACCAATGGGCAAAGGCATCAGGCACGGAGTGGCTTTTTCCTGGCATGAATAATCAATGCTGAGCTCCGATTCACATACAAAGCCAGCCTGCTGAAACAGCGCCAACACACAGAGCAACTGTAACCTAGTGTGAGGGGGCTCCATATAGTAAACAGCTCCTCACCTACATAATTAATAATATCTGACCTCCTTGCATTCCTTGAGTCAGCATGACGCTTAAGGGGGATCTTTTCTGTGTTGTTGTGTGAGATCATAGTCAAGTTGAATTACATATTCTATATAATTTAATTAATCTGAATAGATTTTGATGTTTGAAATTTGGTAAATCGGGGTCACTCAATAAGAAAAGATATCATATAAAGCACCACACAAACTAATGCATATTGCATATGACCACTTTTGTGACAGATGGCTTGCCATAGTGTATAGATGCAAAGGATCTTTCCTTTGGGAATATTATGAATAGATAAATGGCCTAGAATAGCTGCGTTGACATGACAGCTCATGGTGATTGGATTAGAGGCTGATTTTATAAGTGGATTTGAATTGATGAGTGTAAGTGCACCAAGCTGTTAACAACCACTGCTTCAGCATTTAGAGTAGTACGCATGTCAGCTGGGATGAACTTGAATACAATGAGCAGTGCATTTTAATAATGTAATATTACAGTGTCAAGCACAAAGCATTAGATTTCAGAACGAAGAAGAGGGTCTATTCATTCATAATTTGAAAAGCGCAGATTTGAACCCTTTGAATGCTTCAAAAATATATTATAAAAATAGTAAGATGGTAATATTAATAATAATTCTGTGGCTCTCTGTAGACCATGTTTTAACCAACTTCTAGTTATAGGTGCAGCTGAGAGGTTTTAATCCAAAACTGCAAAGATGTAGTCAGGATTTGGATCAACTGTGCAGCACGCCATTTCACCTCAGGAAACAATGCAGTTCTAGTGCCATCTACTGGCCACAAAACCAACAAAATGTTCTTGGGACAATTTTACTTTGATGATCACAACTATCTACAGATAATACCAACACCTGTACAGAACAAAGTATACAGTTTCCCATATGCTAGGATCGTGATTTTGTTAGGAATCACTTCAGATGACATAGCACTAAGGTGAACATCACCAAGGAATCAATTTTGCTTAAAGATCAAACCTATTTTAGAAACATTATACAGCAATGAAACTCATTGTGTCTGAACAATGATTTTTACTTTTATATAAATACTTTAAACATCATACTGTTATCACTTAATGATTTATTTCTATGAAGAATCACTTAAAATAAAAACAATGTTTTTGAATGACAGTAATGACAATGAGAATTTTATTTATTTTTTTACTCATAAATTACTATTACTATTGCTGCTACTACTATTATAGTGAGATTCACAAGTCAATATTATTTGTCAAATGTTTTTCAAAGTAGTTTTATTGAGAAATAAAAAATAGAACTGGGCTATAGGTTGGCAAAGATAAAAACAAAGCAATTGAGATTTGCTTATATTTAGTGTTTATTATTTTATGTGAATGTGCTGTATGCATGCAGATAAATTGGACATACTTGTAGTTGTATGTTGGTAAGATATTTGTTCATGTGTTATATCACCATATGAGGGATTACAAAATCTTCCGTTCAATTTATAACAATTTGTTGTAGTGACAATCCTAATAATTATTTGGTGATGACGTGCATCACTGTCACAGGTAATAATATACATATAAATTACAATATTTAAGACTCTGGTCATACTGTCCACCCCTAAGAATTTTAACTGAAAAGTTCTTTTAAATTAATTAATTAATTACTTGAAGGCCATGCCATAATATTCACACATGCATGTATGTTTTAGAGACTTATCTGTTTCTTTTAGACTGTACAAGGGGGATTCGACTGTTCATTTATCTCTCTAACCTTCAGCTGAACTGCTGCTATTATATCAAGTCATATTCAGCTGACTACAATTACGAAGGAACAACAGAGTTTGGGCAAGAAATTCTGCTACCACATGTAGTGGCATTATCTGTGCATATTAGCATATGCGCTGATCACACAGTATAAGGTAAAGCCCACTGATTAAAAACAATTATTAGGATAACTAATCATACAGCCTGTCATCTGACAACTAACTTTCTCCACTACAAACATTGGTGCTGCAAAGTGGAGCCTCATTTGCTTCAAAGTCACTGTCATACCACAGAGCTCGGACTTGAACCCATACAATGAAACTAAGAAGTTTGATATTTAAGTATTTTTAAGAATTGTTTAGAAAAAAAACTAAAAAATGCAAATCACAAAAACTGCTAGCTCAACTGTAACAACCATGACTGAAAACGTAGACTGGCAGTAAACCCTGAATATAGCAAGCAAGTTAATTTGATAGAGAGAACTTGTCATTGTCACATATGAGTTGAAAGTTAACATTATCACTTGAAGTTTGTGTCCCATGGCACCTGTGTATGAGCCTGCAGAACTTACCTGACTTGTCCTTGATACGATGCAATCAGTGAAGGTATTGAGCCGGGTGAGGGTAACAAGAACACGGTGCCAACGGGACGGAGTCTGTTTTGCAGTCTCCTCAGAGGAACTACGTATGGACCACTGTCTGAACTTGGGTCCAGATGAGCCACCATGGGCCGAACTGGTGCTGCTGCCTCGACTTCCCCTGGAGTACAGGGTGTTTCCACCGAAGATGTAGTTCATCACTGCAAATGCACTATGGATGCACGCCAGTCACTTCTCAGGAGTGTGTTGATGACAAAGACAGGAAAACAAATCTAGCCAAAGTCTAAGAGCTTTTCCAAACAACTTCCTTAATTATGAGCGTGGCTTCCTGTGCCAGACATATCAGGGGATTTCATCAGGACATAGCCTCTAGTGTGCTGTGTAGTCATGACCCTAGATACTCCATTCTGCCCAAGACTTACTCCACGAAACAGCAACAACCTTCCAACACCGCTTCAATTCAGACGCACCAGACAGAATGAAGAAAAGAGAAGAAAGAAAAATATTCTACACAAAGCTAGGTGCTGTTTTTTAGCCTCAAGATGCTGGGGATACAAACTGAAAGATCCCGATCAGTCGCTGGACAAATTATGAATTGGCACTACTTTGTTCCACTGAAACCATCTGTCCAATTCAAAGAGCTTCCAAGATAGTAAATTTAAAGGCCATCAGATGATTAACAGCTGCCTGTCCAAGTCCAATTGGGAATGTCACTCTGCCCCACCAACAATGCTTCCAAGTGTCAAAAAATGAGGCCAAGTGAAAACTGGGCCCAAACATGCTTCATTCTGCAATGACATTCAATCTCCAGTCTTCCAAGAAGGCCTTCCCATATTATCAAAAGTGGAGAAGTATTCTGAAGTATTCTCCAGGTCCGGATTACCATTTGATGTGGATGCAGTGCCCGACCTTTAACAGTGGCACTCAGAAGACACCTCTTCCATACAGCAGTTTCATAGATGTGCCACAGGTGCCGGATGAGTTGGCTGATTTTGTCACCAGGCTCTGCCTCCACTCCCTTGGGAGCTTAAAGCCATGGCAACTGCTCGCACATCTAAGAGAGCCAGCAGGATTTCCCGTGCAGGCTCCGGTCCCCTGTCTTGCACCAGAAGCCACAGTAAACATGCTCTGTGGCTTCATCTGTTGACATATTCATTAGTGCACTAGAGCCTACAGCAGGGACTGGATGGTACGAAAACATTAGCATTCGTATGTCAACACCAAGCTGGCTCGAGCACTGTGATATTCGTGCATGCCTCCATGTAATCAGATAAAGCCCTTTGCACATAAACAGCAGTGAATTAAACTGAAGAATTGGCTTGTCAGGATTTAGCTTTAACTATTGATCTAGGGTAAGATGGCATCCCAAACAACAATGCTAAAGCTCCTCCCTCTGAAAAGATTGCCAATAGATATGGCATGACATCAATAATACATTCCAAATGACCTCTGAATACACTGTGTGCATGTCTAATGAGATGCCAGCAAAACCCATTTAGAGCCGTTTCTCAGAACCAAGCCTGTCACCTTGCTAACTGACATTTAGACCAGCATGAAGCACCACTGAGCAGCACGGAAAATCCACATCAGTAGTAGTAACGGATGGATCTGACCAGGTTAACACATTAAGAGTAAAAGAATGAGATAACAAAAAAATGTGTTGGTGCAACTGTAACAGCTACTGCACGAAGGTACCGACTGACTCTTTCTACAGCTACAATGGGCAACTAACACTGGATATCAGTTTTCAAATCTTCCATAGGCCACACAATGGAACACAAATTAGGCTGGCTATTGACAGGGTCAGACTGCTGGTCAGCTTCTCAATAGATGTTGAAAGCAGGGTCAGGATCCATAGATGTAGTCTTGGCTATTCCTGTCACCACCTTTTCTCTTGATTCGGTGTCTGATAAAAGCCTGTTCTGTTCGGGAAACATGAAAGAACTGCTGCTAATGACAACCTTGGCCACAACTGTGACCATGAAACTTCTTTAATCAAAAGAGAAACTCGATCCATAAACTCAATCCATAATTAACAGGTTCCCAACCCAAATTTGATCGTGCATGGGTGGGTAGGGGCAAGAGAGAGACTCTCTGTACTTGTCATATGCTATTTCATAACTATTTGGTGATTTTAAACCACGCGTGCGTGAGAGAGAGAGAGAGAGCGAGAGAGCGTGAGAGAGAGAGAGAGAGAGAGAGAGCGAGAGAGAGAGAGAGAAGCACCTGGAGCCTAAGCACCAATAACCTAAATAATATACTTTCAAACATACTGAAAACTTACATGTTAAATATAAAATAATCAAATCAAAGTTCAATTTTGATGTGGCCTTAGTTTTAGAGTCCATTTTTAAAACATTTCCAATGAGGAGGAGAAGCCTAATCCTCATTTGTGCGTGTGTGAGATGTGCGACGCTGAGATGAAATAGCGGGGAAATTTGATAACATTAGCCCAATAATAATAGGCCACCTAATAATAATAATAGTTTTATACATTAATAGGAGAATGAGCCTAATATCGTCTTGACTATCGACAAAGACATCAGCTTTCGGCGATATCTCTGCCTACACGATACTATCGTCTATCGGCACAACCCTAATTCAGAACTTTAGCAGCCTATCAGTAGCTTCTCCATCAAAGCTCCTTATTTGAGGATAGCATTTTGAAGACAACATTTGTCAGGTAGTAACTGGATACAGATCCCACCAGACAGAATCTGCAGACTTTTCTTGCATTTTAAAAATTGCCATTCACAGATCTTTTAACTATAGTAAGATACTTCTAGATCTTTCAACATGTTTTCCTCCACACTGACAGACTGCAGACAGAGTCCATCAACAACTATAGAAACCATATCTTTGCATTAGCTGCTCATGTTTTTCAGTTCTTATTTTATTGTTTATTATTTTTTTTTTAATGTAAGTTGAAACCACTGGCTTTGGACTATAATGTAGTGAAGGAACCATTGAATGAATGATCAACTTGAATATAAATATATACTTATATAGGTGTATCGAGAATAAGGGACCAATATCTGCTGTATCGTTTTGCTCATTTCCCTGTTATCATTGTGTTTTGGTCATTCTGTATCTGTGTTTTATTTACTCTGATAAATCTTAAACACCTTAAACAAGCAGTTTCTTGATTATGAAAAATGATTATTTATGAGTAAATAAAGTTGGTTATTGAAATGCTACACCTATATTATATTTCCCTGAATAGTTTACATAAATAAGAAAACTGCAATATTCCTAATGAATCTGAAATAAATAAAATCACATCAAACAGAGAGCTTATAAATCAGAATCAAACAGGGAAGTCTGTATCGATAACCAGCCCGACACATGTCCCAATTATGTGGATATTTGTTGAGCTTTGTAAGTAATTCTGTGGGCAGATTCCACAGAGGCCTAATGCTAACAAAACATCTGTGGACAGCCAAACACTGGGATTGTTTATTACCCTTTTTCTAAATGTTTAATATATCCTCTTTCAAACCCCATTAAGGTTACATTTACTCACGTCTTCAACCTGAGCAATGACTTGTTATCTGCAGGCTTTATTATCCAGATAATGCAGCAGTTACATTATTTAAATAACTAAAGAGGCCAATTGCAAAGTATCTGTCTTGATACAGGACTGGAATATATACACAAAAAAAGCAAACAGTAGCTTCTAACAACCCAGCAATAGGTACGGCCCAAGATATCATGTGGGTATTTAAACATGTAACATGCCTTTGATGACAAATTACATGCATCATTTGACAACTAGGGACCATAACAGTAAATCTGACCAGTTAAATGAGCTTTCCAATGTGTTTAACAACCATGATCAGATCAGTGGTAAAGCATTGCTGCCATTCATGGTTGGAACGTACACATTTTGTGCAGCGCATGCGTGTGCGCGCGCGTGTGTGTGTGTGTGTAAGACACTGCAAGCACTGCTGCATGACAGAGGCACGCAGGTTGCCAGGCAGCAGAGGGAAGAGATATGTGCTTTCACATTTTCTCATTGAAACACAATGACGTGCCAGACATCACACACTCACGCAGGTTACTGCTACAATGTAATGCAGAACAATGCTCATATTTCACGCAACAAAACAAATGACTTTACTGTGGCCTTACAAGACGGTCTGTTAATCAGTGCCTTTGAGACTCCATGACGTACTAACAAAAAAATGACGCACCTCTGTTTTGTTAATGCACCTAGTTTCTCAATCTTAGGCGTGATTATATAGTCCATTCAGTCTTTTGAGTGGAAGGACATTTTACTTATGAATCAGATTAATGCAGTTGAAAATGATGAATAATACATGGTTTTATACAAAGCAAATCAAGTAACTTGCGTCAACATCGAAAACTAAGTTTAAGCATTTGCTTTACCGAGAGCAAGTTCTGTATTCACTGCAGTGATTGACACGCAGCATTTTCTTGTTGCGGAGTTCCAGACCTACCAACAAGTGCAGACGTCGCCTCTTGGTTCTCCTTAGGGTACCCATGATCCGGCGACCCATCTTTTTAGCATACCACACCGAGTTGAGCATTGTGGGCTGAGGCTGGAGTGTGCGTGTGAGGGGTTCACGCTTCGGTGAAATAGAACTCGTTTCCCGACTCTGACCTGCCCCCCTCCACCTCTTCTTACGCAGGCATCTCAAAGCCAGTGTATGCACATAGTGCGTGCCGGTGACAAAAACATACAGTGCAGGTAGCTACAAAGAGCAGAACGTAGGGCAAGAGAGAAAAAAAAACAAAAAAAAAAACAGGCTGCCTGACGTACACAAACTGCAGCAGAAATAAAGCGCTTCACAATCTGTGCAGCCCCCTGTAACGCTACTCGTTTCACCTTCTCTCTCTCTCTCTCACTGCTGTGGCTGATGCAGTTCCTGGCACGCTGATGCGATCGCGGCTGAGCAGTGGTGGGATGCGAGCTCAGTGCAGACGGCTGCAGGTGCCTGCGTTCGTTTCTTCCAGCTCAAAATGAGTCAGCAGGAAGCTGAGAGAGTGAGACTGGGTGCTTGACTTGGCTAGCACTGACTGCGCTCCTCTCTGATTGCCTGAAAGAAATTAGTCCAGAGGCTTCCGATGCAGACGTTACACTCCAATGATGTGCCTCTCTGACAAACGGCTGCAGTGTCCAATTGCTACATTGTCATAAAAGAGAAGACGATGTTTTCCTCACGTTGTCTTGGAGATGAGGCAGGGTAACATCCTTCCTTGAGCCTGTGGAAATTCCTGGGTTGTAGGAGACAGCGCTCTGGCACCTTGACCTCTTTGCATTCGTTGTGCTCTCCTGATGCTTCCTTGAATGTGCGATCAAGCCATTCAACTTTGCCACATGGAGAGATATATCAGGACTGACGTCACTGACGGGAAATGGGAGGCAGCTCAAGGCTCATGATTTGTATGAGAAAAGTGACTGAAGGACACAGCCTCACCTCAAACCCATACCAACACTGCCTCATTTCTTAGATGGGCGTGTGGCAAAAAAAAATGCAAACTGTTTTCAGGCCTGAATAAGCACATCCACCTCATAAATCCCAAGGCCAGAAAAGTCAGTAACAAGGAAATTTCATGCAGAAATCAGGCTTTAATCGAAATCTTCAGCACAAGATCCTGAAGCTCGAAAAAACATTGGCCATGCGTTGTGGAAGCAAAGGTGCTTCCATGCATGACGGCATGCAACAAACAGATAACAAATGCAACAGCAAAGCTATCGTTGCAGCATATGAAGCCAAACAACTGTTGCATTTAAAAACACAAGTCTACCATTTAACTAGAACCCATGTGTGTAGATTCTAGCAGGCCCATGCACCTATCAAAACAAAATATTGCATAAATACAAATAGGAAGGACAATGATGGGTACAATGCAAGAGCTGTACTGTACCTTCTAGTGACAGCATTAAGCCTGTCTGATCAAATGTATTCAAATCGTCATGAAACGATGAAAAGCTGCATCGACCAGTCACGCTGATCAAATGGAGATGACCGACACCAGACCGCACATGACTGACAGCCATATGACAAACACAGAATTGGCAAGCTGCCGGTACTACATCAGAAGCACATAAAGATGCTTGCCAAGTCAGACGAGAGACTGTTACCTGGACGGTCACAGGACTTTGAGGGTACGGGTTGGAGAGAGGAGTAGTAGGAGGCGGAGGACTCTCCTCGTTCACTACAGTGGATGGCCCATCGAAGATGCATTCCAGTGACTCAACCTACAGAGGGGCATGAACTCACTGTATTATAATACAAGCTTGAATTGAAAGTGCCAACATTACATTATCATGAGAAGATAAAGAGAGACAGACAATAGAACAAATGGGAAGTAAGGATCTATAGCTAGTGAAATGTTCACCTTGACAAGAATTTTGAGGCATCATGCATGTTTGAAGGCCTATGATACCCAAAAATGTGGTCCCTAGACTAGGCAAGCTCACTAGGTTTTGAGACAAAGCCTGAGAGTCATCAAAACAGAGAGTGGAATGATAAGGATGCTCGAGTTGATGAAACATAGACCATATACATATATGATCAAAGACAGAAGACAAAAGTATACTTTACATTAATTTATGAAAAGACTCTTGGGACAGAATGTCAGCCTATACCCTAAATGGACCATGCCAATATCACTCCTATCTCCATGAAAACCATTAAGAACAGTTCAGAACAGTTCACAAACAAAATAAATAAATAATCTGGGTTCCCCACTTTCTTCAAAATATATTTCTTAAAATATCCTATTTTATGTTCAGCAAAAGTAATAAATTCACACAAGTTTGGAACAACTTAACTAAATGACCATTTTCATTTTTGGGGGAGAACTACCCCTTTAATGCAGTGGTCTCAAACTGAATTCCCGGAGGGCCACAGCTCTGCAGAGTTTAGCTCCAACCAGCGCCAAATCCCACCTGCTTGGAAGTTTCTAGTGATCCTGAAGAGCTTGATTAGCTGGATCAGGTGTGTTTGATTAGGGTTGGAGCTAAACTGTGCAGAGCTGTGGCCCTCCAGGAATTGAGTTTGAGACCAATGCTTTAATGCATGAACACATAGCAAAGGTATTTATATTGATATCGTCACGACTAGAAACAGCATGTACAATTGCAATGACTACTACATAACACAAGGTGGCAATGGAATGCACCACAGATGAACTAACCCCTAAATGTGCTCCTCACAAAGTAGCTTTACCAAATTGTTATATGATACATTACAGGGGCAATAATACCTTAGAGCGTCCACAATATGATTTTTTTTTTAAATATTTAAAAAATGTTCAGAATGAGTGCCAATGTTTAGAAATGTACTCTTTGTATTTCATATGGTTTAGAAAAACTTTTATACCATTTTTGTGCCTTTACTGCACCTTAATATAGTTTAAGAATATATTTTACCACTATCATGAATTAATAATTATTTACAAATGGGGAACTGCATCACATGACATTTTAAAACCTGAACTAATCTGAAATTATTATATTTAAGAATGAGATACATACCTTACATACCTTAACACAGTCATAAGGTGTGGCAACGGTCTATTTTATTGTTTTGTGTTTTTTTTCTTCTGCATATTTCTCCATTTTGATTGAAATCACATGGCTCTGATTTTGTGGATGAACGTTTTTGAAAGCATGTCTTCAATTGGATTGCAGCTGGGTGGCGTGGCCTGAATTACAGTTTCGTGCTACAGCACCAGACTCGTCAATCCGCAGGCCCTTACATCGGGTCATAGAGATCTATCAACTATTTATCAACAACAAAAGTGTCAACTTTTTTTTTTTTGTCGACATTGTAAATAATGTCAACTAATCAATTTAGCCCTATTCAGTAGACACATTCACCACAATGTTTGCAGTGGTTACAATATTAATAGACAGTACAGGGTAGGAGCACCGTTTAAAGCAGTGTTTCTCAACCAATGGGCCAGGACTAACTATGGGGCCTAAGCAAATTTCCAAGGGAGCCGCAGGATAACAAAGTATGCAAATTAATAAGTTATTAATATATTTCAATAATCTAACTAAATAATATTCTCTGATATTTATTTTCTCAGACTGACTTTTTATTTAGCCTTAATTTTAATTGAAGAACATAGATTTCTGGAAAATTGAACAGAACTTCTTGAATTGCAAAGTCAATCATGGTTAATATATTAAATTAATCACTTTAATTAATTGAATATATGAATAAAAAGTTTGAATACAAGCAGCTTTGTCATGATTACAGCAGAAATACCAGAAATATCTGCATATACAGTGGGCCTCATATGGGTGTGGGTTGGGTGCTGTTTAGAGGGTCTCTGAGGAGATGCGGAGGTGATTTACAGATAAGCCTGGGCCATAACTGTATTGTAAGGGTGTGTCTGAGATGGATGGCAGGTTGTGAAGGGGCTGAGGGAATGAAAAGGTGCCAGTTTAAGTGTGAGCAGTAAAGGTTATGAGAAGTGGCAGGTGTTATTTCTCATCTGTGGTTTGTTGTGTGCATGCTTCTGGCTTAGACTCTGATCAGGACTGAGGGGGAACTGTGGGATCATAAATCGAAAGGCAGAAGAGAGCACTGGAGCACAACAGGAACAGGACGAGCGCTTGTAAATGTTCACACATACATAACTACTTTCCACCTCTGGACACAGTTACCATGCTGCCTACCACTTAGCACACAGAAACGGTGTTTCACCTGGCATGTTTCTTAATCACTGTAACATGTTAATAACTTTAAGAACTACCGCAAAGTGAAAGAAATTGAAATCACTAGATAAAACATGAGAAAATTGATTCTTGAAATTTGTGAATCTATGCGAATCGGTAAAAGATAAAATTGACCTATTGGTAAGCCCCTCCCCTCGAACCCAGACTAGCCAATGGCAGTCGAGTATCAGTTACACAGGGAGCGGAACTCGGACATCTTTAGGTTTCAGCGCTATAGAGAAACATTAGAAGATTTTTATTTTATTCTATTTCCTAAACCCAAACTAAACAGAGCAAAATGTCCCCAAGCATTCAACCCCAATCCCAATGAAGACAAAACATTCCTTTTCTTGTTGTCATACTCTCATAAAGTTACAATTTTCATCTGCTCAAGCAGAGCGTTAATGTCATCTTGCATTTCAGCAAGGTATCTCTGGCTAAAACTAGCTAACGTTAAAGTTAGTGAGTCCATGCGAACGTACAAACCTAAATAGCGAACTGTTCTCGCGTCTTGTACAGTGTAGAGCAAAAACATAAACGAAGGTCTACATATCACTGTCTCTTCATATTAAACTGGTTAAATGTAAATTAATATAATCTTACCCTGCGGTACATGAACAGTGTTGATGCAGGATTTTTTCATCTGCAATCGTGACAACCATAATATGAGACTTTTCCCGCTTGCATTGTGATCTCTAAACCTTCGCTTCCAAATTAATACCCACAATATTTATTTTAAAATCTTTTATATATCCCTCCATGGCATATTTAAGTACCACTTGAATGCTGGTTCTTCTGTGTCCAAAATTTTTCAGACAGATATAAGGACAAGGGTTTTCACACTGACAGCTGTCATTGTAAGACAGTTAGCAACTCTGTTTGTTTGTCCGAGTTCACAACAGTAACTAACCGATAGGTCAATTGCGATTCATATGTAACTCAGTTTATCACATGCACGATTACGTCCTGGTTTTAGATAAGCCAGCTTAGTCATTTCCGGTCAACTGTACTGTGCCGTAAGGGGAACGCCCTTTGCTCGGTTTCTCTACATAATCCATACACAATTTGGAGAAAAGTTTTGTTTGTCTAAGAGGAACTAACATCCACGTATACGGTTTCAGGAATAACAAACGCGAGTGTAAAATTTACACGAGTGAATCCTTTAAACCATAGTGTGAGTCATTGCTATGATTGACAGTGGCAACGGAATGGATCATCTGACGAGCTGATGTCAAAATAGAGCTGTTCATTAAGTTATTCAGACTAAATTCAGACCATAGACTGTTAAAAAAAAAAAAAGATGGACGACGCATCTCCACTTCCATCCACTATAGAAAAGTGAAGCGAATGCATATCAGGATGGCTGCTGTCATCTTGAGTAAATGATGTCATTTGGAGCCCGAGTCTGCGCAGTAGAGATTCGTTTGGAGCCCGAGTCTGCGCAGTAGAGATTCGTTTGGAGCCAGAGTCTGCGCAGTAGAGATTCGTTTGGAGCCAGAGTCTATGCAGTAGAGTCGTGAGGTGGAGTCGCGGTATCAAACTCCCACAGAGCCAGTCAACCATAATGACACGCCCCGTTTTTATAGCATCAAATTACTAGCTAAAATCAAGCTCATCACAAAAACGAACAACTGAACATATATCAGCGTGATAACAGCTACCTTAAATGACCAAATCTATATTTCGGAAAATTGTATTGGAAGTGTAATTTATTTATTTTTTATTTTGACTGAAGTCCCATTCGTTTACATGGATAGGGCGGGGTTTATGACCTGTCCTGCAGCCAGCCACCAGGGGGCGCTCAAAGAGCTCGCAGCTTCACTTTTCAGGACGAGTGAGACACACCCGATTCAAACTAACAAAACTACGACAGCAACAAGTCTGTGTTGGATAAAACTTAAACGATGTAGTTATTAAATTAAATCTAAACATGTCAAAATATTGAATGCATTATTTAATTGTTAAACCAACTTATTTAATTTGTATTTAACTATAGGTATTTAAATAATTCAGCATTATCTGGCCTTATTTTTTTTTTAAATGACAAGTGACTTCCTGCTCTACTTTACAATTCAGTGCGATAAAGTATTACATTTGTTATATTTATTTTATAATAAATCAAAAAGCAAGACGTGAAAATAGGGAGCTGAAATGGCAGCTGCAGTCAATTATTGATCCTCTGCTGCCATCTCCTGGTTATAACGGTAATTTCATTTCATCTTAAAAAGTCTTTATTTTTCACCAAGAGACATATTTTTGGCACATTTCTTCATGTCGTCTTCATGAATGAAAAGTGAACCTTTAATAGAGTGAATTTTACTGCACAGCTGTAGAGTTGAGAAATAATAAAGGCTTTAAAAATTAACAATTGTGTTAATGGCTATGAAGGTAAGAACATAACATTACGGTGTTGTTTAAGAGATTAGCCTAACTGCCTAAACAGTCATGATAGTGTTTGTTTGTCAGCATTGTCTAGGTACTTTCCTGGGATTACCAGACTCAGCATATAAAATATGTTTTTTGATAACATGAAACTGTATTTTAATCCTGCAATCATTATTTACGGTGTTGCAATTATTTTGTTTCTCAGTTTCTGATAAGAATGAGGCAGGAGAAGTTTCTGTGAGAGTCTCTACCTATATATAACACATATAAAATGAGTTTCACCAGAAGATTACAAACTGGCTTATCTTTATCCAGAAGTTCTAAATAGCACTCAGTGCTGATGGTCAACTGACCGTTCGCAAAGACCTACGCTCCCTTCTTTTGCCATCCCCGACAAACAATTCCGCTCTCACAATACACCATGTTCTCACGCTGTGAAAAATACATCACAGAGCAAAGAGGAATCTGACAACAGGCCGATAGGCAAGACATAGGAGGTTACGTCTGGTATGAAACAAAGTCTCAGCTTTCAAATTTTGTCATTTTTAAAGAAATTCAAGTTTTGTGGCTCTTTAGTGTGTGACTCGTGACAGATCACTGTATTGTCTCAGTTCACACACGTGAACAGATCGTCTTTTCATATTTACGTAAAGCAAATGAACATGAATAAACATCAAAGTATTTTATTTCAGTTAATCTACTCTCCTGTCTGATTTGGGGTTAATGCTAGAAGGGATACAGCTGTGGCTACTGGGCATGCGCATTTACATATTTTCTGAAACAACAATATAACGTGAAACATATGAAAAAGGTTTAAAGGGGTGGTTGATTGCAATTTCACTTTTTTAACGTTAGTTAGTGTATAATGTTGCTGTTTGAGCATAAACAATATCTGCACATTTGCAGCGCTGAAAGTTCAATGCAAATAGAGATATCGTCTTTTAAAATTCTGGCAGTTTAATTCCTACAAAAACGGCTCGTAGGGACTACAACGAGTTACTTCCCGGGTTTGTGACATCAGACAAACCCCGCCCCCGGGAACATGCAGCAAAGGGGGCGAGGCCATGCTGTGCTGCTTTAGAGACGAGGAAGAAAACTAGGGGTGCATGTAAAATCTATTCATATATGAATCGCGATTCTGTCTTCTAACGATTCTAATGGATTCACAAGTTTCAAAATCAATGTTCTAAAGTAGGCGGTTCTTAATCATGTTCCTCGCATCCCCCTGCTCTGCACACGCTCTGCATCTCTCTCTCTCATTCAGATCATCAGCTCAGCTCCAACAATGAACTGTTCCATTTATACATTTATTTTCACATAGCTATGAGAAGCGTTATAAAAGGATGCACGTCTGGTTGCCATAATGTAGTAAAGCTTTAATCAGAATAAAACCATTTTTAAAAGCTAACAGAAGCAGTAGCATTTACAATTAACAGCATATCTAAAAGTATGAGACAACAACAAACAGAAAACATACCATTAAGAGCCATGCTTGCACAGGTTCTATTCACTAATATTCTCTGGGTCTCAATCGGGCTCAAATTGATAAGCAATATTGATGACGCCACTGTTTACAATACAACCGGAACACATGCCGCTGAGGTGGGGGGGCGGGACGTTTAGACGTGCACTAGAGACGGTTTAGCCAATCACAACACACTGGACCAGCTAACCAAACTGAGCCCATTGCATATTTCTGAGGGAGGGGCTTCATAAAAGCAGAAAATGATCAGCGCGTTTATAGGAGAAGGGACAGAGCGGTGTGGAATAAAGGTAAATTATGTGAAAAATAATGCGTTTTTAAAAAAAACTAAGCATTAACATGTTAGACTGCACCCCATAAACAATCAAGCCTAGAAAAAAAATAAAAAAATAAAAAGTCAACCAATCCTTTAAAAAAGGCACATGGTGCCATAGTTTTATCAATTTAGAGTGTCGCAGAGACCATCTTTTTGCAGTAAAGGACCTGTCATAGTTTACTGAGTGGGAAGATGACATGGAGCGACGCAAGGTTAAGCGACACGCACATGTGCATACAGCTCCAATTCGGGGCGAAGTTCATGGGATTTTGTCCACAGAATGATAAGAGCACGTTTTAACATTATTTTATTATTTAACACTCAGTATTTTAACTTAAGCGCTGCAAGCCATGCATACAGAGTCGAACATGACAGGTTTTCTGGAACGCAAAACAAGAACTTTAAAGGAATTCCTGAAATTATTACCATTAATGTGGCAGCAAACAACAGCACAGCAACCCTGCGCTCATTTTTATACTTGGTTATATTGAAAAAGTTTCAATTCGATCTTTTTTTTACCCGTTTTAGCATGGATTTCTATGGAGACCGGCCGTAGATGTCAGGCAAGATAGCGGATAGCAGCGGCGACACATAATATCAGTGTTCTGATTGGTCAGATCGCCTGTCAATCAAGCTCCCTGCGAACGATCAATTCCCTCCCCCGCCCCCTTTTATTTACTCACCCATATACTGTGCAAAACCTTTCAAATGAACAACAAACTACATTTCAGTCTTTTTCTGATATCAGAAGAGCTGGAATATAGTGCTCAGGTAATATGGACCACTTTTTTGCCTTTTTTCTTCTTCATTTTGTAGCTTGAGAACTTGAGAATTAAGTCATCCATACAGGTTTGGAACAACAGGGTGAGTAAATGATGAGTACATGCCGTTAACTAACAATATAAATTTCAAAGCCGCTCATCTAAGAGCATTAAATACATGTCCCATGTTTTATGTATAACTCTAATAAACGTTAAGCCTTTGAAAAAAAGTGAGCTATTCAAAAGCGATTCTTATGGCTGACTGTTTTCTTGAAATAATTCAAGGAGGGGAAATCATTCTAAAATCTTAAAGGGTGTGTTTGTGTGTTGTGTGTGTAAAGACTGAGGCACACACAGTTATAACAAACTGTATGGGTAGAATTTGGACAACAAGGTGATTGACAACACAGCAAATGTTAAAATATGTGAACCGATCAGGAAGTCTAGATTCCAAAACCAGGACCTACCTTCATTGGGGAGATATGTGCATGTGCCACATAACCATGGACGTTCTCAATCTGGGAGAGGTTCTTCTCAGCCACTTGGACCAGCTCTGGTCCAGGAGCCTCATCAGTGAACTGGGGCGAGCTCTGCTCCTGTGGAGATCCTGTGTCTTCATCATGGTGTCTGTACTTCTGCAGAAAACAACAGAGACTAGTCAGATAAGATGAGATGAATACCATGTTGTAAGGAGATTTGAGACCTTTTGAGGTTTTAGTTTCCCTTTGACAACTGCTTGGTTTGTCACTATATTCCACTATATGCCTATATTCCAAAACCAAATGACCTTCCTACAGAGGCAGACTTTTAAGCCACATGTCAGGTAGGTTACTTAATTATGCTGTCTCCAAAGACCATTTTGGCCTTTTCAGAGAAGGCAATCCCAAAATACATTGACAAAAAATAATTAAAAAATATTGAACAAGACAAATATTCTAAGCTTATTTCATTCAATACCCAGAAGTAACAACAAAAATAGTTTGGGGATTGTTAGGATGCTGCCTTCGAACTCTACAAAGTAAGCAGCAAGGCATCTCACGTAAGCCTCTTTCATGTGTTCAAGGAATCATCCCGGGTTCGTTGATTTGGTTCATTCACGCTGCCAGTGATTTTCATGAATCTGTGCGTGCATTCACACACAACCGGTAAACAACTAAACTGCCGAACGATTTCAGCTTCAGCGCAGAAAGTGAGGAGCTGCCTGATCACTGCTTCTTTCCAGTTTACATATTTTTCGTCGTTTCGTCGTGTTGTTCTGCCTTCAAAACACCCAGTAAAAGAGTTGCATGATAACGCGTGTCATCAGCCTTTACGGCATTGGTTCTGGCTTTTGTTCACACAGAGCTCGTTCCGGGACTGAACCTGGCAATGTTAATAGGTCCCCAACCCGGGATCGATCCCGGAATTAATCCCGGGACGTGTTTGCATTCACACAGAAGGCACTCCGGCAATTTTCCGGGACCAACGTGCAGTGTGAAAGGGGCTTAAGTTTTAGAACAGCTTAGATATCTGAGATGTGTATAAACAATCATAAACATGAAATGTGTAAGACGTTAAAAAAGACTGGAGGTTTATGTTTTAGTTCACTATGAATGGGTTTCTCTTCCTCTAAAATAAACAGTGGTACATGCTTACACAGAAAGGTAGCTGATGAGCGGTTTCCACACAGGCGGAGGATGGCCACAGTTGCTATGCCAACAGGTTTATCAGATACAGACTACTTCTCACTATAGGTAAGCCAGCGATTCAGTGGTTGACCTTTTTAAAGCTTAAAACACATGGCTCATTTGTACTGGTTTACCCACTTAGATTTATGCATTTGCGTAAAAAAAACAATTAGGAATTGACACTGAAAAGTGTTTGGTTTTCTTCCCATTACGCAAATATACAAGAAATATTATACATCCACAATGTTTTGGAAAATGTAATAATGGGCTTTGAGGTCGACCTAGATAACCATCTTAACTCTCACTCTACATAATCATTGCATTTGCTTATTAAAAAGCATCTGTCCATCAGACAGTTAGGCCTATCGTCATTCTTACATAATTTCCTCTGCTATCACTTACCTGTGCAAAATGTGTACATATATTAGTTCCTCCCTCATGGTCAAAGGCTCAATCCCAAATAAAGACATTATATCAAGAAATGAAATGTGTCGTCCATTTTTTAGAGATTTTAACTGAAATGAACATATGCCTGGGAGAGTATCCAGAAATAACAACAGATTTTCAAACCAGAGTTCAAGGACCCCATGGGACCACAAGAGGGCGCTTTGGGTTCCACATAATTATTTTTTTATATTTTAAAGCTCTAAATTTGTAAGATTATTTATTTTGCATATTTATGGAACATTATTTAATATCTTTATGTTATCATGTTTTGAGTATACATTATTTTCTGTGCATAAAATACTTAGTTGCCTTTATATTTTAGGAAGGGGGTTCCTGGTATCAAAACGTTTCAAAGGACGTAATTGCGCTTGTTTTGATAAAAGTACTTTCAAAATTACAGTAAGTATGTATGTATATACATTCCAGAAAATTGTAAGATTTACATGAAATACATGAATATTTACATTTGAGTTTAAGTGCAAGTTACTTTATAATTTGGCAGCAACATATTAAGCTATTTAGGATGAAATTTCTAAACAGTTCTTCTAAACACACTGCTTAACTACCTATAACTGCAGTGTTTCGTTGAACTGACTGTAAGCAATCCAATTATAGAAGACACTGTGACTAAGCCTTGTCAGCATTCAAAAGTCACAGGTGTCCAAAGACGTAGCTTTTTCTTTGTGCATTTGGCCACAAGTCTTTCCCTAACAATACCGCCATGTTAAGTAATTTTCCTCCAACATCCATAAATGGAAATATCAGCAAGACCAGCATAAAGAATTGCTATCATTAAGACTGATTTGTAGGTGCTCAATGTGTAGAGCATGTGGGCGGAAGCACATGATAGAAGAGGAGAGCTCACAGTCTTCCCTGATGAGAGAATGAGGAGGAGGATCTCCTGGCAACCACGACCACTCACTATTGAGTCATGGTCCTCTGCGGCTGAGGTAAGCAGCTCACTATTCAATCTGGAGCTTTCCTGGGATACACCGGATACTTCACCTCTGCAAACTGGGATCCAATCTGACTCCAGTTTCCACCTCTGCACATTTTGCCAATATTCACAGCTTTAAATAAGAACACACACTGCAATAACCTGCTTTACGTGGCAATTTGTCAGTAAGATGAAATGCTTTACCCACAGGTTTAAATTTCATGTGATGAAACAACAAAAAATATTGTATCCTTCATTAAAGTGGCACTAAGTGAGACAAGTTATGTGCCAATGTTTAATACTTTAGATTAGGGAGTTGCGCAAATCCTTAACCCTACGTATGAGCAATAGTAATAGTGATGCTAGCAAATACTTCTAAGTAGAACTGAATAAAAAAAACAACAACCATATAATTCTGAAAAAAAAACAACAACAAACAAACAGGAAAGCAGGTTTTAAAACAAAAGAAAATGGAAAATATATTCAATTTGGATCAGGGTGAGGTATGACAATTGTAATTATAATATACAAAAATAATAAATACAATGTAAAATATAAAAATACTGCATATACATCTCAAATTGTTTATATGCAACAAAAACTGAAAACTTCATTTGAGATTGAAGAACAGTCTGATTTGAGAACAAATGATTTTTAAGAAATATTTTTAAGGTTGTAATTCACAAAGACATATAGACAAATAACTTAAGGATCTTCAGTTTCTTTTCAGACCAAGTGGCTTACATCACTTATCAGTTTGTGAGTTAGCAGTTAGTGTCAGAACATGTTTACATGTGCTTCAGAGATCGTCAAAATTTTACTGGCAACATCCCACTCACTAGATCATAAACTCATCCTTAAAGGTTTAGGATTTAAAAAATCCAGCAGACACTCTTCTTTCCTCCTCAAAAATATAGGAAAGCACCCAGTGCCAATACCAGAACAATAAGGGGGCAGATTTGATCCATTTGAATCTGCATGATGTAAAATTTTAAATGTTCATATTTCAAATGTTCTGTGAACGCACTGTCATATTCTACTGATAAAAAATAAATACCACAATAATCACATAATCAGGAGAATTATGTATAATTTCTTGTAACAATTACATAATGCACTTTAGCTCTACATTTGTCTAAATGCATTAACCGGCAGGATAAGTGCTGTCCTGCTGGTATTACATGGTGACCGTATGGCAATGTTGTAAAGCGATGCTTTACATTCCCTGTAACTAAATCTTTGTTGGCTCCAGTGCTTTAGGAGAATCACTGGAAATGGTTCTAACAACAAAATCTGGGGAGACATGACATGGCATTTGGGCAATCATCCCATCTGTGTGATCAGATGCTAAAACTGTGCGGTCAATCTGACGGTCTAGAGAGCAGCATAAGCTCCGCTGCTCAGCCACTATTCTCTCATACGCTGCCCTTCCTGTCATCAAGAAAATGACACTGAGTACAGAGAAATGACTAGTTTCGATCATTCTAGTCCAATCTGAGTTCTGCCGAATGTGCCAGCCTGTATATATCTAAGGCCTTAGATTGCAAGAAGAATTTGTGAGCAGTAGACCAGAGAAACTGGACTCTACAGAACACAGAGATAGTGGCAATTGTATGGGTTTCTCTGGTTTAACTGCGAATGTGAGGTGTTGTGCCCCTGACAAATTTGGATAGATAGCTTGACTTGCCATTATTACAAAAATGGATCATGGTAGAAATAGAGAGCGATAGAGACAAGAAGCCATCATAACCTTCCATGTTTTCTTAAGAAACTAAAAATAGAAGCTGTGCATTCAGCCAGCGTGTAATGGAACAAAAGACGATTGACTAAGAAATTAGTATTTACAGGAGCAGCAGTCCAACGGCCAGCATAGGCTCCCTCATACATCACTGTCACACTGCTGTTTTCCCTCCAGTTTAATCAGAGGAATAGCTTAGGTCATTTAAAAGAGTCATTGCTTAAAGATGACCTCAAAACAACTTTTCCATGTTTAAACCAATATAATATTTACAAGCACTTAAATCCTCCAAATTATCTTCTAATCATCTATAGAAGCTAATCATATTAGTTGATATGTTACACCAGTTTCAGCACCATTATATAAAATGTTTTATATTAAAATACAGAGCTTTCAAGAATGGCTAAAGTTCACAATGATCTTGCAGTACTTCAGGTTTTCACTCAAAGAAAAATAAATACCAGTTGACAATGAATTCCAATTGAACGTCAATCCTGAGCAGAGCAGATGACATGTAATCCTATGGGCTTTGCATCAAGGATTTGAGAAGTTAATGCCATGGTGGCATTGATGCCATACGGCACCCATACAGGCAGTAATCATGCCAGAGGCCAAAGGTCGCTGGTTAAACTACTCCAAAGAATTCTGTTCACTGAGTGATTACATGATCATTTAAATTAATTATCCCTCCATGGGGGGGCTTGATTGAAAGAAAAAAAAAAAAAAGCATTGAGACAGAACAATTGAGACAAAATCAATTCATTACATTCAGCTTTTCTGAAACATTTACAAAAATAATAGTTCATCCTACAATTTCACAATCATGCTGTAACAAGCAATTCAGTATAAAAATGAAGTTCTATTCATGAGATAATGTAAGTGTTTGATAAGGAGGCTCTTGTGCTCGGATAATGTCAGAGCTAACGCATTACTGTGACAAGCTCTCATTAAGCACACGCAGGCTTTACCCTGAGCTAATACAATGAAATCTGTGCAATCTCCATCAGTGTATAGAGAGTGATTACTTGTGGACAGCGTGTTAACTACAGTAAGAGCAGAGATAAGCCAACGACTGATTAAAAGAGAAAGAGCTGTGAATAGAGGAAAGACACCCCTGGCATGTGTATCGACAGCCCTAATACCAGCAGTCAAGCAGTTGTAAACAGGCTGGCAGCTATCATAGAATACCTTCAGAAAGTTTATACGTCCTGAGATGTGACATGGAACATTTTATCTAAAACTAGTTTGAACAAAATTTGACAGTTGTTTTATAATTATTATGCATGCAGCTTTTATGAGCTCGTGTTAATATAAACTAGTGAACACAATAAGGTCTATCTATGGTGTATGTACACACATAAGAGCTGTTTGATCGCCGGGATCCGGGTGCAACCTGGGTCATGCTCTGATCCCACTTTGATTTCTACACTTGACTTTTCATATAAATGAAGGAAGAGGTTAAAAAAAGTAACCTAAAAGTAACTTAAAAGTAAGGATCCAATGTTTGCACCTTCCCCTATACATTCATATACATTTTACCCATCTTCATGTTGGAAACATGGACGTGTTTTATGTCAGCACTCTGTGAGAATATCCCTACTTTGGACTCAAGTTGACTGTAAGTGCCTTCGAGACTGTACTCCTCAGATTTGTCTGGCAGCTGTACAGAAGAAAATTTTGGCAGCAACACCTGGATGCACATGCTGGACAGATTCTCACAGTCTGTCCTCTAGCTCTGACACAAAGCAAACTAGAGAAACTGAGCAGAGAGCTCCACGACCCACCTTGCATCCAAACATGAGCGAGATGGTGCTGTTCGTACAGGCCACTTTGCAGTGGCACAACATGGGCGAGAAACAGTCCAACTTCTTAATGCTGGGTGACATTTTCTCGCCACTATGACAGCTGAGCCGCTCAGCCAGCGAAGAGCCGGAGACTCGCCTCCGCGAGCGATACTTGCTCCTGCCTCTACGGCCACCTCCTGCTCCACCACCTCCCCCCGCACCTCCTCCTCCTCCTGCTCCTCCACTGCTGCTGCTGCTGCCCGCTCTCACCATCCACCCTCATTCCTCGTCTCACTCCATCACGCCAGGGAAGGGACAGCCAGTCTGCTTCCTTCATCCAGCGAGTTTTCCACACGCCCCCTTCTCTGTCACCACAGCTTCAGTATTCCGCTGTTTCTCAGTGCCGATCTTCTTCTGCTTCACTTGCTTGAAGGAAGAATCGGTCTTTCTACCTTCCTACCGCTCTTCCTCGCTCCGTCGTTCTCCTTCTTGACCAGCGACCTCTCAGCTGTCAGTCATGGTGGAGATGTTTACACAGAGGCCTCGCAGGAGCCATGCTGCATGAAAGAAAGTGCAAGCTTTCGGCTCTTTGAGTTAAATCTTCTCCATCACACAAGACACCAGACAACCACGTCGTTCCCAAAAGAGAGGTGAAGAACGGCACAGTGAGCACAACGCAGTGAGTTGTGAGGAGAACGAGGGAAGAGGAGGAGAGATGTGAGGGGAGGAAGGGAGGGGACGGTAAAGCTGTTGCAGCGTGTGGTGTTTGTCACATGGGCTTCGTCAGCCAGGAGTTGGGTTGAGTCTCTCTCTGTCTCATCCTCAGCGTGGGTGCTCTACGTCACCAGATAGATTGAGGGGAAGGAAAAAAGCTAAAGCAGTTACCAGTGAGAGGAACAGCAAATGAACATCCTCAGGGAGCACAGTCTTGCATAGAGGAGGAGGAGCATTACTGGAGTGGCTTCCTGCACGTTTACATGGAGGAGAGAAAAAGTGCAGGGGGAGGGGGAGCTCAGGGACTGGCCAATAAGACGACAGAATGTCATTGGCAGCTGACTGGACAGTCTGGCTGTGACCTTCTGAGAAAGGTGCCATTTCTGGACGGAATCCATACGATGGAGAAAGTGGACTGTGACAGGGCCACACAGAGAGCTACTTGAGCTTTACTGTAGTCTATTTTTTCCCCATTTGATTAAGATGTCCATGGGAACATTCACACTGGACGAACCACTCAGGTCACTGGGCAATAAGAGGCAGCAACATGGGGGATGGTCTGCAATGACAAAGATCTCTCCCATGACTTTGCTTCAGGAAAATTTTAAATCAGCAGTCAAGCTAAAAGGGATGTAGCAAAATGCTGCCATACACACTAATCTAATCCTTAACGCTAATGAGATCCTGTTCGTACGTAACGTGTGCATACATGTGCTATATCCTGTTAGTGCAGCAATCCTGGTATAAAATCAAGGCAAAATAATATTGTAATAAGCAGCAGCACATTTTGTTGTAAAATTCTTTCTATTTCCCTAAGATGAGATTCTTCTCTCATGCATATCTACAAATTGTGCAAATGTCAAACGGCTCCAAGCCAGTAGTATTACTAGCGTCAATTACCCCCATTTTGTTACTTCGGTTGTCAGCATGCCTTACTGTCCAACTGTGACTCAGATGCTGCTGTTCTCGTTATATGTATGCGTCACTCAACGTGCAACACGACTAATGCTGGCAAACTCCATTCAGGGTTACCGATCACCCAAATGCTCGTATGCTGCGTCATGGGGACGCATATGACACACTGCTTTCTGAACAGCACAAAGTTATGGATGTAATTAGTCTTATTTTAGAATGCCATTTCTGTGGCTCCAAAGAATTTCTGGGTAATTTACATTACTCAAGGCACATGAGTCTCAGGGAAAAGAAGGACTTTGACACTTTCCTCCATCATTAATGGCTTATTCCAAATTGCAGATTGATATAGTACTGGCTGCTCTGGAAGAGCTCTGTCTCTGAGAGCAGGTTTAGTTGATTTAGATGAATGAAAGGACTTCTGGTGGGTGGTTCTGTGTGGTCAGAGGTTTCTGACAGCAGAGAGGGAGAGAAAATTACTAGAGCTCAATAACTACTAATAAGGAGATAGCTGAGCAGCTTTAGAACGACCTGATCTGAGATAGCCTGAAAATATCATCATCTCTTCAGTGACTACAGAACTCTACGGTCTCTTGACTTCTATTTTAAGCATATTTAAAAAGCTACCACCTGCGATGACTGAAAAAGAACCACCTAAACCCCTGAAATAAAAACTTGTATGATTACTGTATTTTATGACTATGGAACTAACCATAATACTTGATAATATTTTATTTGGGCAGCTGGTTACTAACATACAACTCTTCATTTCAGCTACGAATTGAGGTACAGATTGTTCAGACCGTTTCAGGGGACTCTGCTTTACTACAAACAATTACAGTGAATCATTTCATGGTTTTAGCCTCTAATGAGCATGTAAGCACTTCCAGTGAAATATAATTTAGCACAATTCTCACTACTAGCCCAACACTGTGACACAGCAAGCTTAATATTCACCCTCTATACAAAAAAAAAAAAAAAAAAAAAAAATTCTATTAATCAGGTCCCTATTTTTTTAAAAGGTCAGTAAAACACTCCACCAATCTAACCAAGTAATTATCTTAATTGCAAATCTCCACCTGAACACGATGCAGTGATTGGCAGACAAGTATGTTGCCTTTGGGGAGCATGAAATAAATGCACACAGCTCCACCTTGTGGACTGTATCCATAGCTCAAGAATCTGAGTTTCATACGCTCTATTGCACCTGCTGCACAGAGGTGAGCATTATTTATCAGATGACAATAAGAGATTCCATCTAACTTTAAGCAATAAAAGTAGATGATCTACTCTTAGTTTACTATTAGAAACAAGCTTGTGCAGTACAAACACACACATACACACCTTTACAAGAAGCTGGACATGCCTTCAATTCATTTTATTCAACAACTAAAGATTTTCAGTATGTAATGCCATAAAAAATACAGGAGAGTGAATGCAAATGAACACAGTGACCAAACTAGCATGTCATTTAAGAATTTAATCAAGCAGACCATGCACACTGCTAACCCACTGTAGACTAGGCTACAAAATTTGTCTTCTTTTATGTCTAGCACACTATCTTATGAACACAAATGGATGATCTTGCCATATTCAAACAGTGCGAGAAAGTTTTTAAGTCAAAAACTTTTTTCTTTTTTTATAAACACTTTACTGTACAAACGGTCTCTAAATGAAGTCTGTAATCACTGTTGCAACCAGCTGCAACTCTTCATACTGCAGTTTATTGTGCTGCTGTAAATGGGGAAAGAGATTTAAAGTTCTTCCACTTTAGGATGCAAAATAATTTAGCAAAACATATCTGTAAGACTTTCTAATTTACAGATAAGGATAAAAACAGTATATGTAAGTTACGCACTGAGGAAAACACATCTTAAATGCATTAAGCGGCACACCCATCTGTCAGGACGACAAGTCGCTTTAAACTGTACGCGGATTCATTTTGAAACTCCTATTATAAAGCACGTCTCACATTTGGGGCATTTTTCCTGCAGCAGCTCACTTTGTGCTGTTTATTTCATTTTCAGATGTGTTCACAACAAACTATATTAATATTGTTACCCTAGTAGCCACACTACTAAAAATAAAAAATAAAATGCATTCAGTTCAACTTTTTAATAGTTTTTAATTTCATATATTTTTTTAATACAGACGGTGTAACTGCTAATATTCACTGAAAAAAAAAAAATAGTCAAATTTACGGTAAAAAAAAACCCGGCAGCTGTGGTTGCCGGAATTTTACCATAAAAAACATTTTAGGTTTTACGGTTTTAACTGATATAATGTTAATATAGGACAATTCCATGTAAAAGTCATCCTTACCTTGAAAAAGTTTTTACCAAAAGAATAAAACCCTGTTTAACTTGTGCATTTAGGTCTGTATTTTACTGCATTAATGTGCTTTAATATAAATTTGAAGGAAATCGCTATGTTTATCCACCATATATGAGGGGTGCACCTAAAGTAAAATTACATTCACTAGTCTGTATTTCATGTTTTCAAATGAGAGATCAAAGACTGCCCATTTTTTTATTTATGTCAACAGTAAGTATTTTGTAGAAAGAGGGAGGCCTGTCTGAAAAGTAAATAAACGCACTTTGTCTAAACAGCAATGATTTTTGGATTTATAAGGGCTAGATTTATGAGGTCAGGACGCTTAAGCGCTGTCACGTCCATAATATTTTAACGATTAAGTTTATATTTTATAGTAATTATTAATGCAATTAACTTTAAACTTTCTGTACAAAGCTAACTTATGGCCATGCCAATTATGATCGACAATTCATCTCCATTCTTTGCTCTTATCCACCATAAAAATGCGTTACGGACGTTACATATGAAATCAAATACACACTGGCACACATATTTACCTCGTTGCTGATGACTTACAGACTGTGTATGTTTATACTGCTGGGATCTGTTTCATGCTTAACAATTTAAAAATTTATTCATTCTAACATGTAAGAAATTGCATTCACAACGAGAACATCGTGGAGATTGAGCCTAAGACTGTGCGGGCCAGAAATGCACAGGACAAATATTCTTTCTTATTTGTCTAAATATTTTTTCTTCATTACAAATATCGTTTAGTTTTACTTTGTATCATTGCATGTTAAAACATAATTCACTATGCTATGCAAAATGTGAAACTGCAATCTTATTCGCAGTCTATAGCATTATTACTATTTGTACAATAGCCTATATATTCAGCATATTTAACTTAAAGGGATAGTTCACCCAAAAATGAAAATTGTCATCATTTACTCACCCTCAAGTTTAAATTTAAACCTGTATGAATGTCTTTGTTCTGCTGAACACAAAGGAAGATATTCTGAAGAATGTGGGAAACAGAGCAGTTCGGGGGCAACATTGACTACCATAGTATTTAGAAGTCAATGGTGCCCCAATACAGCCTGGTTACAAACTTTCTTCAAGATTTGTGTTCGGCAGAACAAAGAAATTTGTACAGGATTTGCCTCAAATTGTTACTCTATAAGACCAGGAAATTGAGAGAGTGTCATGATATAATTACTTGGGTTTTTTATTAGATGAAAAGCTCTCATTTAAACCCCATGTAGACAACTTGGTAAAAAAGAAATTAAGTTTTTATTATATAAATAAGGCTTGTTTTAATTTTAAAGAAAGGAACTTGTTGCTGCTACCTTTTTGTCTGATGTAGACTATGGAGATATTCTTTATATGCATACAGCAAAGTCTGTATTACGCTCACTGGATTCTGTTTACCATTCTGCCTTGCGCTTTGTTATTAAGGCTGAGTATTCTACACATCACTGTAGTTTATACAGTTTATCAGATTGACCTCCACTTTCAATTTGTAGACAGCATCACTGGCTTACTTTTATTCATAAGGCAGTGATAGGATTATTACCCTCTTATTTATCAGTCTTCTCTTTTGTAGAAAACAATAGGTACAATCTTAGGTCTAAAAATAGAATTCTTTTTACTGTACCTGCTGTAAAATCTGAATTTGGTAAAATTGCCTTCCGTTACAATGCCCCTTCAACCTGGAATGCTCTGCAGAAACAGTTGAAGCTAAGCACTTTTATCACACTTAATGATTTTAAATTATGTCACAGAAACCTTCAGATATAAGCGTGATTGTATATAGGTTACCGTTTTGTTTTTGTATTCTGCCTGTGGCTTCTTATATTGCTTGTTGTATGATGTCTTGGTTATATGATATATTTTTGTTATATTTTGTTTGTTATTGTATTTAATTTTTGTTCTTGTTAGGTGTTGTGGTATTGTTTTTGTGGTGCTGTTATGTTATTGCATAATGTGGTATGCTTTATTTGTTGTAGATGAGGTTTCTCTTTCTCTATTTCTATTTTTAAGTGTTGCCTTTCTTGGCCAGGGACCATTTGAAAAAGAGACTATAGTCTCAATATGACCCCCTGGTTAAATAAAAGGAATAAAAAAAACTAAAAAAACTTTTAAATGATATTTTAAGTTTGCTAAAAGTTGTCTCAACTTTGAGGAGTATACTCATATAAATGATCTTTGTGCTATCAGATATGGGCTGTGTTTCTCAAAATCACAGAGATATTGCAGTCCAATCTAGTCATCACCATCACTAAAATCCACTATCGGTCAACCTCTACTTTGAGACATTAAACAAAAATACATTTACTAATGAAAGGTATTAAGAGTGATTGTTGCATCCAAAAGAAAACAGACTCAAAATCCAAAGAACCCGCTATGAGTGAATTTAGGGCTTTATCAATAGAGTAGGTGCTTTTCGTCACCCTACACCACATCTCCACTGAGAGCTGTGGGTCCATATGGACTAACAGCTGATGTGAAGAAAACACACATCAGAATGTGGTTTTGTGAACTACATTTTTATAATTACTTCAACAGCCTAACCTGTTAGTACACAGAGGCATTACACCATCAGATCTGACCAGTAGGTTCTTGGCACCAAAAAACAACCAATGTATTTTTAGAAGAGGAGAAACTGTGTTCCAGCCTGATATTGCAGAGCCACTAAATGCATAATTCAGCATAAAAGTACAAGAAGAAAGAAAAAGCTTGACATCACCACCATGCATAAAAATGACAAGAGTAACAGGGACCTGAGAAACAGGACACATGATACAGTACGGCACTTCACATTTAGATAACAATGGAGCTTCCATCGTTTATTTCAATATATTAATGCTGTGAGACCTCTCAAGACATTATCAAGAACTAGTCATGGTAGATTGACATCAAAGATGTTGTATATTTGGAGGAAGTGATTAGCGCAGACTGTAATGCCCAGAGGAGAACAGTCCACATAAAAGCCAATGAGTCATTTATTTGCATGGATTGAGATAATGTGACATTTGATGCAGGCTACGCTACAGTGACTCCCACACAGCCCCACTAAACCAGATTTAAACCGTGCATACAAAAGCACAAATGAGCTGAATTACTTGTGCCTGTTTAATCCCTTAGGCCAGTCTATGGCTAGTTTTTATTTCAGAGCTCTGTGGCACTGCTGAGTTTAGCAGGCCTGGAAACTATTAAAAGCAAACTGTAAACCCTGATTTAAATGTTTCAGAGTGCATAATGTTGACAAGCAAATATCACGTGGATGGTAGGGTCAGTAATGTGATGGGCAAGCAATGAAAATGTTTAAGAGAGTAGTTTAGGGAGTAAAATGATACTCAACTCTAATAATATAATAAACTTTTGTGAGAAAACCAAGAGTGTATAGAAAAAGAGCTTCTTCCTGACTTTGTCTCCTGGTCCTGGGTGAAGTCGATGCAAAGTCCACATGGAAATCTATGTGCTTTTAACTGCAAGTCTGATATGCCCTGAGGCTGGCACAGACCAGAGGAGACATGAGCAAGAGCAGTCATGCATGCAAAAAACATGCAGTCACTGCACACAACTGGAGCCCATCCTCTGTGACGCCTCAAAACCAGGCCCTCTGAACAAGGGGCGGAGTGTGTCAGAGGTTGGGAAGAAAGGAGAAGAGATAGAAAGCGAGAACTCTTTGAGAATTCCCAAACAGGGACACAAACCCCGTTCTCTTGAGCAGAAATAGCCTCATCTGCAACATTTCTGACAACAGAAGCTCATAGGTTATTCATCGGTTTACTTAGAAATGTCATTTGAGTAGTCTATATTTAGGGATCAGAAATGTAAGCATATGCTGCAACTAAAAAAAAAAAAAAAAAGAACCATAAACTCTTCAGAAATTAAATAAACAGCAGTTTGTGAGTTCAGTTCAGTGCAAAACATTACTCCAGGCTGAGCCAAACTGCTCATAAACTAAGCATAAACTGCTGTAGCTTGCAATCCAACTTATTTTACCTAGTCATCAAAGGTCCAGATTACAGTCTGGATTTCTTGTAAAAATTGTTACATTTCTGCAAAACAGAAGAAAAGCAGCAACTGGGAGCAGTCAGTCAGCAATGATCACAAATTTCATAGGTGCAGTCAGATTTACCATTATTTGGTGAATTTTCATGGGCGAAATTTAGCCATTTCAATCGAAATCCACACAACTGAAAATTTCAAATGAGGGCAAACGAGTTCCCTATGAAGTCTTCACAACAGGTTTAAGTTGGTCACGCAGATAAGCTTACCAACAGAAAGCTGCTTGATATGAAAGTGACTTTTTTGTGAGCTGTGCTTCATATATTGACACTGACAATGGTACATTTTCTTTGAAATTTCTTGAAGTTACTAATCTCAAACTATGGGTGATAATATATCTGCTCTGGTCCAGTCACAATGACCGCCTCATATTGCCCTGTTTCCCAAGACATAAGTTACAGTGACACACAATGTTCAGCATGCTGCCTAGCAGTATTTTCAAACATTACTTTTCATTTTTTAAATATAATATACATTGGCTCAAATCAGTTTAACATACAATAAAAAAGAATATTATTACAGAATGGAGCAAAAAAAATACTACTCATATACTGTTTTGATAAATTAGTTTGAGTCATAGGCCAATATAAATCAAACAATAGGTATCACTTCAGCCCACAGTTATGAGAGACAGTACCAGAGATCAAAGACAGAATGTCAGCCTCCTGAAGGTCAAGATAAATGACAGCAAAGCCCTTGAGATAAACAGCATTAAAGCAGGGTGGAAAAGACTTGCGTACAGAATGCCAGATGTTGTCCAGACGTCCTGCTGCCATCTTTCTTTCTCTCAAACAAAACAGCAAAAAATGAGCAATTCAGCATTGCTGTTTAGTCATATAACAGATATGACATTAAGTACTGCAATAAAAGAACTTGACTACAGTACAGTGAGAAACCATGAAAGTGTCGTGACATCACAGGGGTAATATAATGACAGCACATCCCTAAAACTGTTGGTATTGGTAGTATCCATAATAAATAAATATAATAAATGAAAAATAAAACGTGAGCAGACCACTGAGGCTGAAAATATGGGGATGCTATGAAACAAATAAATGAGTTTAAATAGCACATAGCCTCAACCCATAAGTTTCCAAGAAACCACAAGGTGAGAAAACCCAGATAACCAGACAGGAGCAAGCAGGGACACTGAACAGTAAATCAATATAGGTTTTCAATGGCATATTCTAAAACTTATCATTTGATTTTGTCTCCACGATCTTGAATGTTTAAGTACAATGTTGGTTAAAACAATACCATCAAAAGAAATCAAATGACAAATTACTATAAACTTCCATTATCACACTGTATTGTCTTGTGAGCAGAGATTTATTGACTTTCAACAACAAAGAAAGTTGGTAACAATGTCTCAAATTTAATGCATTTAAGAGTGCTCAAACTGGACAAGTTAAGATCATAAAACTGCCATAACCACGTATTAGCAAAGTATGGCTATTATAGTGTGTACACAGCAATAAACCGAATTATAAATAACAATAAAATGCGGTAGATGCCTTCATTCAGATGGTCGCAGTAATTCACCGTTAATCTGTGCGCTTACCTTGGTCGTAACAATACAAATGCAGTCCATTCTCTCATATCGGACAGAGACCTCGCGCCTTTCAGCATGTCATTTCGCAATTCTCGTCTTTAACGAGAACCACACTGAATCCGTTCATAAATGCGGAGCTCAAAGCTACTCCTTAAGAACCGAGAGTAAAACAAGAGCGATCCACGTGTTTGTATTTGTTCTCCATGTTGGCCATGTCAGTGAAGTTCACATAGAGGGAGAGAGAGATGCGCACGTCTCCAAATGATCCCGAAAGCGCAAACGAGAGAGCGCGCTGCATCACACCACGCCGCTTTACTCTCTCGCTGCTGCTCCAAGCATCTCACTTCGAGTAAATGCATTTACTTCTTCGCGACCATCAAATCTGTTTAAATTGAAGCGCTGGAGACAGCCTCACACTTTCTGGAAGTCCGTGCACGCATTTATGGATTCTGCGCAAAGACTAAACCACGACAGGAAAATGGTCATTATCTAAAAACAAATGGTGGGTTTTCGCGATGTCTAATAAAGATAACAATATTCAGTGGTCCGTGACAGCTTTAATTATAGCTCAATCAGCACCTGATAAAATCGAAAAAGACATCTAGTGCCGCATGTGCGTTGCGATCCAGATTTGACTTTTTAGGCCAATTTGTGAAAGACCACATTAGCAAGCAAAAAAACGTTATAAGGCCTTTTCATGGATCTGCATGGATCTCGGGAGGGTAATAACTCATATTAGAGCAAACATTTTTCATAGCTGTCACTATAGTCTGATTAATGGCATTGCTGGAACGGAGAAGACTTTTCAGGATAACTTAATGAATTTACCTGAACTTTATCATGCTATATTCATGAACATAAAATTATACTGCAATATTTCATTCAAAACAGAGTGTCTCATATTCTGTAAAGACTGAAAAGTGCAGATTTGAAAGTGACATCTCATACAGGAGAGAAATCCAGACACCCCACAGAGAAAGTGTTTTGGCAGATCTCAAGTATGTTCCCAGTAGATGCAGCCCCACCATCAGTCACCTCACACACGTTTTAACACTGAGCTGACAGTGTAAAAGCAGCCTTTATATAGCTCATACTGTAGATTGTCCTGAAATGCAGTGTAAGAATAAATATTTGATGCGCACAGTGATTAGCCCTTCCCTTCAGAAGCAGCCTCTGTACTAGTGCATGCTGCAGTTGCATAAAGGGTTTTGGATCAAAGGAAACAAAAAGAACACTGGGTAATAAACATCTCTTACCCGATTTCTAACAAAATAGTGCTGGTGTTCATGTTGAAGCCAGAACTTGGCTGGGGAGGGAAACAAATTACTTAGAAATAGCTCACTTTTCCTCTGACTTGCGAGATGAATGCTGATGTTACCAAGTCCAAAAAAACAAGTGTCAGAATCTTATTCTTAACATTTTTAAACATTTTAACATCCAAAGTAACTTCAGTGTCTATGGGTTAAATATAAAATATTGAGATTCACAAAAGTGAAAAGCACATGTTGTATTTGCTAACAGTATAATAGAATATTATATTTTATTACCGTATAACAAATCATACCGTTTATAAGAATAAGATGTCTGACATCTAAGCGAGTGTTGCATCAACACTCAGGGCACTTAGCTTTGTTGCTCATAATTGGAGTGATTTAGTTTTGTGCATTTAAAAGTTGCACTATGCAGAAATTTTCAATTGCTGTTTGCAAGCACAACATTCAAACTTGGCCTCTGCAGGTAAAGTGCGTTTCCCAAGTATTCAAAAAAAAACAATCAACAAACAGAAGCTCAAAGGTGTCATGAATTGTTATTTTCTTTCTTGATTTCTCATGATTGCAACTACTTTGTTATGCCTAGATCATGAGAAATCAAGAAATAAAAAAATAATGCTGCATGCCTTATTTCCATAAAACTGGGGAAAATGCATTCTGAAAATCTGTTCATAAAGACATGGAAACATTTTAGTCTTCGTTTTAAAGGGTTACTCCACACCAAAACGAAAATTGTCGTCAATATTCACTTACCCCCGTGTCGTTCCAAACCCGTAAAAGCTTTGTTTGTCCTCGGAACACAATTTAAGATATTTTGGATGAAAACCGGAGGCTTGTGACTGTCCCATTGACTACATAGTAAATTACACTGTCAAGGTCCATAAAACTATAAAAAACATCGTCAAAATAGTCCATCTGCCATTACTGGTTCAGTCTGAATTTTATGAAGTGACGAGAATACTTTTTGTACGCAAAGAAAATAAAAGTAACGACATTTATCCAACAATTCGTCTCCTCTTTGTCTCAGCGTAGCGTCATTTTGAAAAGCATCCGATGGACACAAAGTGTGTACGCTATTCTCTGTCATCAGTAACGCATGGATACGCAGTTTCCGTTCAAATCAGCGTAAATAAACGTACGATACGTTTTTCAAAATGGCGCTACGCTGACACAGACAGACAGAGGCTGCATCTGAAAAATTAGGCAGCTGACTTGCTGTCTTACTGCCTTATGAGGCAATGACTTTGCAGGCTGCGTTTTTGCAAGAAGGCACCTCACGAAACTGATTTCGGACAGGCTTCTGAGGCAGAGTAACGGTTTAATGATCTACAACAAAATAGAACGAGTTTTGGTGATAGCTAAAATATTTAATTACTATACAAATTTCTCGCTAGAAATAACTTCAAAAGTGCAAAAAGTTAATCAGAAATATACATTTACACTAACTACCAAACGCAACTTTCAGACGCCATCTTTATTTCTTTAGCTCAACCGTCACGGAATGGAACACACAGGATTGTGGGATATCAAAGGCAGCGAGGGATACATCAATGCTGCCTTCAAACGGACGTGCCTTGATGCCTTTGAATGTTGCCTCCGAAGGCAGCAGAATTCAGTTTTCGGATGCAGCCAGAGAAGAGACAAATTGTTGAATAAATGTCATTATTTTTATTTTCTTTGCGTACAAAAAGTATTCTTGTGGCTTCATAAAATTCAGACTGATCCACTAATGGCACTTGACGATGTTGTGTCCTAAAATGCCTTTAAGACTGAATTCAACCGTTTGTGATTCCAATTCATGCCCGCGTGCATACGCATGTGAAGTGCAGACGCCGATGCGGGAGAGGTGGGTCTGACTCCGAGCTACTTTTACACTATTGCCGTGGGTTATAACGCAAGTTAGCGGTTCTAAATTCACATTAAACCACGGCTTCATGGGTTTTTGATCTAATTTATTTTTCTATAGTGATAGTGACTATTTTGCATGCTAGGAATCTATCCCTTGACGTGATTGGTTATTGAATTTTGTGGCATAGCAAACCGAGGGCTGTTTCAAACCGCGTTTCTGGGTCAGCCTTTGGGAAACTACAGTTTTAAGGAGAAAATACTCAGCAATGGTGTTGATTAATGGATTGGCACATGGTTTGTCTAAAGGCATATTAAAAACACCACATAGACAAATAAACAACATTAAAAACTTGATTTTTACCACAGGGGGACTAAGTAAATATAAAAAAAGTTCGCGTGCTGCTTGAACTGGCAGAAAATGAAAAGTTTCCAGGCTGATATGGCTAGGAAGTATACTCTCATTCTGGCGTAATAATCAAGGAACTTTGCTGCAGTACCATGGGTGCAGCAGGTGCAATGATATTATGCAGTGCCTGAAAGTAGTCCCCAGCTAGGTAACTAGTTATGATATAGCTGAGGACTACTTTCAGGTGCTGAGTAATATTGCGCCTGCTGCACCCATGGTACGGCAATGATCTAAGCTACGCTAAAAGTGCTACCGCCAGACCCAGAGATCGCCTGAATGGATTCGAAAATGGTCAAACTCAACTGTTTAACTCTTGGGGAGTTGGAAAATGAGCCTATTTTCAAAAAAAAGTGGAGTGTTCCTTTAATTTTTCTATTGGCAGCGCACTGAGCTCTCTCGGCCACCGTACAATACAGCGATCTGTTATAACACATTAAAGAGCCAACAATCGGTATTTATTGTTTGAATTTCTTAAAAAAAAAAAAAAAAAAAAAAAAGACTAAATTTGAAAACAAAGACCTTGTTTCATACCAGAAGTAACTTGCTTTGTCTTGTCTGTCTGCGTGTTGTCAGTTCCCTCTTTGCTCCACAATGTATTTTTACTGCATGAGAACATGATGTGTAGTGTAAGAGCGGCATGGCTTAGTACAAGGCTTCGGACATAGCAACAGTAACTAAGGAGGGTGGGTTTTTGCAAAGGGTCAATTTCAGCAAATCAGTTAACGAGGTTGAAAAACGCCTATGTTGTTTGAAAATGCCTTAAAATTTGGAAATAATTTTAAGAGACCTAATACTTCTTTCACTGGTATAACACTGTCAGAAGCCACACACCCAACCCCTGACGTGATAGTTACTAGAACACATGGCCCAACCGACTCACAAAACTGTGGGAAGAGGAGTGATGATGCATTTCGAAAACATCACGTTTATTATGCA
The DNA here is from genome assembly GCF_936440315.1 of Barbus barbus. Lineage (NCBI taxonomy): Eukaryota > Metazoa > Chordata > Actinopteri > Cypriniformes > Cyprinidae > Barbus > Barbus barbus. Next base: position 23,758,442 of record NC_136754.1, on the reverse strand, counting down.
TAAATAGCCTTTTTTTTATATAAATGAAAAGTTACCCTAATTATATGACTGGCTGTAATTTGCAAGCAGTTTAGCCATCTTTAGTCTAGCTCACTGATCTCTTATAAAAGATCAGTTGTCTAGCTCACTAATAAACAATTATTACGTCATCATAAACATGTAATTACAATGCCTAGTAATCAGTCGAGTTACATAAAGTCAATAAACCAATAAAAACAAACTAATTGTTTTTGTGTTGAGACAGGAGAAATTAGCAAAGCTTCAGGATTTAAAATAAATGATAACTTCACGATAAAGTCCGGCACTCCCCCGTGCTGTGCATCGTTATTGGCTGGTGGCTACACAGACACAGGACATCGTCTCTGCAGACACAAATACCACCAAGTAATGATTGAGAGGGATTATTTTTGTATAGATCTACAGTTATTTTTTCTGAATATTCTGCATGGTGCACCTTTAAGTTTTATCTTATTTTTACAAGCTATGTTTTTAATAACCTTAAACTGAATCCCTTATCTTCCACAGTCCCCACAATCTCCTGTGACCTGGGTTTTTCCATAATGAACCCTTTTCACAATTTCAAATTTGGAACATGAAAGTGAACTTCTGCATAATAACATTTAATGGGATATATGGGGTACATGAGAGACCTTAAAAAATACTACTTTGGAAATTGCCAATGAAAATGGAATTACAATTCCATGAATTTTTTTTAATCATCTTTTTAATATTTTATTTATTAGTGCAATATTTGATTTCATATAATCGCTTAAATTCCATACACCTAGAAGCTCCTGTCACCAAAGACAAATTCACTGTGTGTGTGTGTAAACATACTTGGATAAAGCTCTTTACATTTCTGATACGTCATTCTCAAGCTCAGCTATATTAGCGTTTACTACTAAAACTTTGCAATGTTAATTATTGCAACAGAAATGTGTCATCACAGTTTGGGTCAACAGTGAAATTTAGTTTGACAAGGACATCAAGGTATAATTATTCTACACAAAAGGCAAAATGTCAACAATGCAAAATACACAGGTTTCGGTATATATATATAAAAAAAAAAAAAAAACAGCCCTTTGATAAGAGATTTAAATACACATTGGTAAAGGGAGATTTTGAAACCAAAACACCAAACTGACATTTTCACAATTATATTTTTAAGTCCAATTCCAGAAATTATAAAAAGTTATCAGCTGTATCAGGCTGATTACATTCAGAAACAAATGTCACATTTCAGAGATTAAGAATTCAATGCATGTAACACATTTTGCGTTTCAAAATTGTGAAAATGCCACCCACAGCTTTTGGCCACCAAACGTTTTCCCATCGATAAGGCGAGCCTAAATGAATGAAGCGCAATGACACATAAGTCCCTCTATTCTTGGAGTAAACCCCATCGACAAGGCTTGGGGAACAGAGTAGGAGGAAATGAGCGGCCCAGACATGCGGCCATGGGGGATGCCCAACCCACCAGACCCGTGCCGGTATGATACTTACTTGGTCCAGCTCACTGGGGGAGGATTTCGCTTTAGCAAGCACATGAAGAATTTCATTTAGGAGGGGAGAGTCCTGAGAGTGGCCATTTTATTAACAGAAACAAACAAGAGGGAAAAGAAAAAGGACATTGAAATACATAGCAGAGGGGCAAGTTAGGCAAGTTTATTTAAAATTACCTATATTCCACTAATATGAAGTTCAAAAGCCTGAAAAAAGCAGCAACTAATATTTTGTTTATACAAAACAAAATATTAGAGAGTACTGTAAATTACAGTGGAAGACAAATGAGAATAAACCTAAATAAGTGACTACTGCATTAATGGTATGACAGATCATTCCAAGTCACTTCTTTTGGGCTCAGATTTCCAAGTGATATAAAGATGTACCAGTTTATAGAATCAGACCAGTTTAATGACTAACTCACCCACAGAAAAATAAACAACATTTTGTCTTGTGACACAGATCATTCTGAAAATGTTATATTGTTGTTAGTGAAACATCAGTCGATCGGTAAAGGTCCTTTTTCAAACTAAGCTAATGTGTGGAGCCAATGCTGCTTTGCAAAAAAAAAAAAGAACATTCTGTTCTTTTATAAATATATTCAAAAGTGTCTGTTCATGTTGTACATGTCTACACACTGCAGGCAGGTGGTGGTATTGTGACAACTGCCTTCAAAAAAACAAAAAAAATAGACTGGTCCAGCTACAAACATACATATTACATCAACATGGTTCACACATCTAAGTCTAATTGCTGTTTGAATGTTTTCATATATGGTGGAAAAATGTAATAGATCTAAAAGGAAATTTAATGAGATTTTAAAGTAAAATGTCCTACAATGAAAAAGCAGTGAATGTCCTACAATGAAAAAAATAATAATAATTAACACTTACAGAATTCCCTGTGACACTTCACATTTTATATTTTTCAATGAAATAAATATTTCCTCTTAGCTTAGCTTCTTCTTATCAGTTATGTGCATTAGGGTTCCATGTTTCATCTTTTGTTGTAAAATTCATGCTGACTGCATTATTTTATGTCGTGTGTTAAAGTGATAGTTGTCCCAATAATGAAAATTAGTTGTTAATTGACTCACCGTCAGGCCATCCAAAATGTAGGTGACTTTTTTCTTCAGTAGAACAATAAGGAAGATTTTTAGCTGAAACCATGTTCCTTGGTGATTCATAAAATGCAAGTCAGCATCTGACCGTATTTGAGAATAAAAAAAGCACATCAAAGAACTCAACATTAAAACAATGATATATTAAGGTCTTCTGAAGCGGTTGCTCTGTTCAAGAAACGGAACATAATTCACAACATTATTAACCATCAGGCAAACAACCGCTTGCATTTTATGAATCACCAAGGACCGTGGTTTCAGCTAAAAACGTCTTTACTGAGGGTGAGTAAAATTTTATATTTTGGGTGAACTATATCTTTAAGGGTCAGTCATGCTACACTTTTCATTCCACTGACGTCCATTCATACGCATGCAGACATAAGAGACAGGAAACGCAAGCTCACACGAATTTAGTGTGTTCCAATGTTCAAGTTTGGTGAACTCTGGTGACAAAGAGTGCCCATATTAAGACTGTTGTGGTGTCAGTAGAAATGTAGTGTGCTCAAAGTCTAGCATGACCGCAGCTTTACTATGATGTTGATTTGTATCGGTGTGTATGACACAGTGCACCTTCTATATTAGTATTTACTTCAGCTTGTGGAAAAGCTACTTGTGATGAACTTTGATTCTTCACGTGGCTTTCCCATTCCCACCTGTGTTACTATGGTGGTTGTCAGTATGTTAAAGGTACAAAACAGTTTAGTAGCAGTGTGATTATAAATTTTTTCATTTTACATTTTTAAGCTGTAAATATTTACAGGTTGTTCTGTAAAGCTGTTTTACATTTTTACATAATTCTTCTGACAACAACAGGTGCCAGTTTTATTTTGTAAAATCAACCAGATTTTTGCAAGACACTAGTAAGATAGTGGTCTGACAAGTCACTATCCAACCTCAATTTCATTATTGCAAGTGATTAATTCATGCAGTTTTCGAGAAATATGAGAAAGTGGGTACAAAGCATGTTTTGTTTTTATTAATCTATTTAGTTTATTCACAATTCTGTTAGACATTATTGTATCGCAAAACATTTAGTAAACTTTAGTAAAACTTACAGGGTAAAACTTTTGGAGTTACCTTAGAATTCCAAAGCTTATCTGTCCAGCAAGTAAACTAAAATTCCATAACAAACATTCAGTCATACAGGAATGTTTCTTCAACTATGGGCACTTGTGGTCCTGTGCATTTCTCACTGTCAGTATTTTGTCTACTAGCAACGTACAACAATGGACATACTTCACATGAGAATTCTGTCATTGCAGTGTTTCAAAGCATTTTGTGGTGGGATGACACTTGAAACATTTTTGGAATACACATTCATGGCTAGAAAGCTAGTTTCACGGCTAGCAAGTGTCCTAAAAACGCAATTACATTGTATAAAAATTAGGGCTGGGTTTTGACACAAATTTCACGATTCGATTCCCATTCTCAAGCTTGCGATTCGATACGATTCCCAATTTGATTCGATTCAGGATTGTTTTGGATATATATGAGGTACAGTACATGCCAAATTTTCTCAAGAAAAAAAAATCTCTCAACTAAATAATGCTGTAAAATATACATGAGAGTCAGTTGGTTCTACATTACTATAATATTGAAGATTAAAATGAACGGATTTGTATACAAACGCTTAAATTACACTCAATGAAGTTCTTATGATAATAACGTTACAATTACATACTATTTCTACTCCAATTAGTTTTTTTGAAATTTAAATGGTGGCTGTTCTAGAGTTCATGTTTCTAGCTGACTAATGGGTTTACGGTCACAAAACATGTTTTTTGTTTCGGCGGTAAATGTGACGTTGCCTGACATTGTTTACAAGCCATTACACGGATGTCTTTGCGCGGTTGAAACACTGATGGAGTGATTACATGAAACAGGATAAGGATTTCGCTGCTGCTTCTCTTGAACTGAGGTGCTACAGTGATCTGTCACTCCACAGTAAACAGTACCCAAACGCCATTTGTTTGAATGAATATTGTAATAAAATGGACAGAATTTGAAATCTTCGAGACTTTGTTTCATATCAAAAGTAACAAAGCATAAAGCTTTTTGCCATTTATTGGATTGGAGGTGCGCTATAATGTTCTGTTCATTAACTGAACAGATTAAGAATAATTTAAGAATAGATATTGTTTCGTAAAAATGAGAATCGATTGAAATCAATATTTTTTTTACCCAGCCCTAATAAAAATTTATATTTTATACACTTCATATTTTCAAATTTTGTGCATAAAATTGCAGTTTGATTAGAAATGCACAAAAAATACTGTTTACTAGTGATATTTGCCATTTACCATTAAATTACAGATATAAAATTATTGGAGCATAATGACTTGTGAACTTACAAAACTATGCATAACAAGTTTGTTCATTTTGTTTCTGCGTGCATTACGCATTTGTAAGAATCTTTTATACTTTTAACTGAAAGCGAAGTAAAACTGACTGGAAGAGAAAACTGTTGTGTTGTCTTCTCTCCCATTCGCAGCTTACCACGTCCACTGTTTTCCACATTTTTCATAACTGTGGTGAGAAATGACCGGTGCTGAAATAGTTTTCATGACACTTTAAACAAACATCAAGCAGCAAAAGTCTGAAGGTCTCCATACATCTACTCCTACATTTAAAAAATAGATTTTTACTGCTTGTTCAGTTTAGTCACAATTCTGTACCAACTTATCTATCTTGTTATGCTTTTAAGAGGTCATTTAATGACTGAAAATTGCTTTCTTTCAGGATATTCTGCATAAGTACAGTATTCTGTTCCTCTGCATCAGGGAAAGAGAACATCTGCTACTAAAGTATTCAAGTGCACAAACAGCATGCACAGCGACTGCAGTTAGAGCAGGGGTCACCAACCTTTTTGTGAGTGAGGGCTCCCTCAAGGGATAAAATGGTCTCACTTGTTTAATATACTCCAAATAAATAAATAAATATCATTTTATTTATCATTGTCACATATACATACATACATGACATTACTGTTTTCTCACAAGCATTGTCAATGTTTTATCAATCCAGGAAAATATTTATCCTGATGATTGTGAAAATGATATCACAATCATTTTTTTTCCATGTAATACAATATTAATCATGATATTAATTTACCATTAATGGGGAAGGAAATGCTTTCCACGTTTGTTAGACCTTGACAATGAAGGTAAACATAACTTTGTTCACAATTAAATTCCACAGAGGACCTACTTTTTAATTTAGGGCCCCAGTAAATACATTTCATTTTTCCCTAAATGATGTGTTTTCCTTTTGATTTTTTATGGATTCTGTGTTTTATGATTCAGTACAAAAAAAAAAAAAAGCATTTTCATTTTATCAGATAAGATGCTGCACAACGGAACTGTATAAATTAATAATAATAAAAAAAATAACTTGGTTGTATGATATTCCTTAATTATATTATTAATATTATTATTATTACTTGCATTTTAGTATACAGTAGTAATATAATCGGTCAAAATATATTACAAAAGTCAAATATATAATATATAACCTATACAAAAGTTAAACTGGGCTTTTATTTTGGCGGATTGTCGTGAAGGTCTTTCAGTTTTAGTTTCAGCATGTATTTGATGGTAATTTTTCTCAAATGAAACTGCATGAAGCTGGTGAAGTGATTCTCAGAGCAGCTCTGGAGATGAAGTGTGTTCATGTCCTCATATATTGAGACACAGATGCTGAAAACACCGCGAGTCATGTGTGTTTGAGTTTGTGTATCAGACGAAACTACTCCACACAGAGACACAGAGACACACAGAACAGACTTATTAGCGACATGCACTGACTGGCTGCTGAAGCATTCATTTATGGTGTGTGATATGATGTTACATTAATCCATATTGAGTAAAAATGTCCAGCTTATCATCATTATTAACATAATTGTTATCATAATCTCGATATGATATCGTTTATCGCCCGGCGCTAATTCAGGCTGGCGGGCAACTCAGAGACTCCATGCGGGCTACCAGGTGCTCGCGGGCACTACGTTGGTGACCCCTGAGTTAGAGCCACGGAGCGTGAAGACTCATTCGTCGTATTTGTTTTCAACCACGTCACGCACAGTTACTGAAACCAATTTGCTCTCCCTGAATCCAGGAAGACAGAGTGTCTTTTCTGACAGTTTCTGTGAAAGTGTCATACCGGCAGACCCTTTTAAGATGGATTAGAGTACGTTTTAGTATCAATGATAATTGTGATAGCATGCAAAGCAGGACGTCAAATTCTCAGAAAGCCTGACTGATGATTACATAGAGGGGTGTGACTGTAAAAGCATGTGCCCATTCCCCATTCAGAACATTACAAATAAAGTTTGTAAGACTGCCATTAATTCCCAATAAACATGTCAATCAACAGTAAGCCATGTTTGGTTGTTGCTTTGTAATCTGAATACTAGCCTATATAAATAAATGACCATGTTGTGGCATGATTGTTTCATGACTTGTGAAAAACAAGCAGCATGCCATTTTCTGAATTTCTTAAAATAACATTAAAATGTGTTTACACCGAGATGTTTGTGAGATGCTAGAAATGTGTTTTCAGACAACAAATGACATACAAAGTTTTAAACAAAGCGCCAATCTGACCTAAAACACTTACCTCTATGCTGGTGCTAAGGCTGGGCAGGGTGTCTGAAGTCACCGTTGTGCTTTGAATGCTGGAAAAATCCCACAGGTTCACTGGGGGTATTGCAACGGGCTCTTTCACTGATTTCCCACATCGCTGATTATCCAATAAGGACACTTCATAAAATTCCTGGATATCTGTTAAAAGAAAAGATTTGTTTCCTTTTTTCTGTAATACCCATATCTGAGTGAGCTTACTAAAAACAAAAGGATAAGCAAGATACAGTGGCCCCACAAAATATGTAGACACTTAGGCCACATATAAATGTATGAATTTCACTGCATACACAATTTCATTTCAAAAAGGAATTTTTGCTATTAATTCAAACAACCAGCACCACTGAGATTTTGTGGATCCATGGAGTCATTTCCATTCAAGTTCACAAAGGGCATTGCAGCCACAGGTGTAGTTCATCACGTTAACTAGGAATGTGTTTCACTAACGTTTGACAACCGGAAAGTGCCCCAAAAACTCTTACATTTTTAATTGTGTATTAAGTGTCCAAATGTCTTTTAGTGGGGCACTGTATTTGCAAGATAGATAGATAGATAGATGGAAGTGTTTTGAAGGTCATTAAATGAACAATAATGATCAGGGTATCTTTACTGATGTGATTTAGTAGCCAATGACAAGCATCTATAAATACACATCTTAGAGTGAACATCAGTTTAAAGATTACAAAAAAGAGTGTGGACTGAAGATAGAGGTCATGGGAGATTTAAAGGTCATTGACAGCTGTTACAACATTCATCAGGTTATAATCGTAATGATACAAGGGTCAGCAAGCAAAAACAACAGATGGACCCCACAGGAACTTTTTATTCTGAACATTTATTGCTCTTATTTGAAAGCCACCACCCACTAACGAGTAAACACAGTGCATATTTATGTATGTACATGGCATATAAGACATAAGCTCAAACCACTTTAAAATCAAACAAACAGTAGCAATCCACACAAAAGGCATGTGTGCAGTTTAAAATAAAATAGGGAACTAGTCTCTTCCACAAGTAGAGGGGAAATGACTATTTAAGAGAATGGCTCGCTGGGGTTGGCTATGCTGTTCGACACTCGGCCGAGAGAGAAAATAGCAGAGGGATATAGCTCTTCTATGCATGTCAGAGATTGGGTAACAGGTCTGAAAATACATGCTGGATCACATGGAGCTACACAGCAATGAGAATAAATATTTTTATAACGCATGCTGGTGGGGGTGTTTCCCTCATCTCTGGTTTCCCTTTGAAATACTTAGTCCAGCGACTTCACAACCCCTCTGAAAAACCACTGCAGGCTTGGAGCTGAGCATATTTTACGCAATGTTAGGGTATGTAGGGGCTGTCCGATAAATCGCATGTGATATCCAATGCGCATCTTGTCAGTTGATGACAGAGCGTTGTTCGCTGACAAGCTCAGTGTCAGTGAACAACGCTCTGTGTTTACTGACAAGATGTGCATTGGATATCACATGCGATTTATTGTGCAGCCCTATATGTAATGCTTTTCTTAAACATTTTTTTTGTTATACTGGTTCAAAATCTGCATAGCAATAGCTTCTGTGGAAGTCTCAGGACCTTAAAGTCTTCGTCCAAATGCAATGGTAAAATGTCTAAACCGCCTGTCCTTATATGTATCTGCTACTTACCTCCACGCACCCAATAGCGAGAGGGTGTTTAGCCAGTGTGGAGAAAGCAATTCAGATACCAGTACAAAAGTGCAAGTCAAAATTCGAAGACTTGCCAAAATACACAGAGATAGACAATGGGGTAAAACAAGGGTAAACACTGGCAGTGTTTTTACAAGATGGAGGAATTTAAGTGGAATGTTTGGGTTTCAACTGATACGACAAACTTGCAGCATTTCTTCTCGACAGGCAAGCTCAACTTCAAGTTAAATAATTTTCTAATATGTTGTTGGACCTTTTTATTGAAAGTAGCCTACTTTTACCTGTTAAGACATGTCTTTATAGACATGCGAAGCACAAAAGGGGCATGCTGTGAAAAAATGCTGTGACACTACTAATGCAGAAACTGCATACTCCACCTTTAAGGTTGGCCAAAAATAAAATAAAACTTTTGTCCCACAGACACGAAAGTTCTGATTGAGTAAACTAATCCAGGATTTATTTCTTGAGATTAATCGCTGTTCTTTCACTTGTCAGTTCCCCTGTAAGCCTTAGAGAAGCTATAGAGTTTGTCACAGAATCCAACCATTTAACATCTGAATGACCTCTCAGTCAGGCAGCTACTCCCAAAATAAAACAAATACTGAGTCTGTTTACTGAAAACTAAAGTTATTCAGGTGAAATACAAGGGCCTTCACTTCACATTATTGAAAATAATGTTTTGATTTGTTTGATTCTTTGTTTGGGTTTTGAAAAACCATTCAAGTGATCACAGATCACAGGTCTTTTTCTGACTCTGACTACCTGGAAATGGAAACTTCTAACATTAAGAAACTGACATTTGTATTTGTGTGCCAGTGACTGACATTATTCCAAAGCATGTCTTGTTTATAACATGTAGTGACATCTGACAGCAGGTAACTGCTGGTTATGTGACAACTCTTTAAAGTGTTAGGAAAAAAAAATAAAAATGGTAGAACAAGATGTCAAGAGCAGCTCGAAATTTGCAACCAACCTGTCCAAAAGTAGTGTAAAAAATGAGAACAAACTGTGCTATCTTGTTCCCAAAAAATCAGTCTAATATATATTATATCTTGATTTATACCCCAAAAACAGATTACAAAAAAATTAAACATTTAATTCATAAAATTCCAATGTAACCTAATACTGAATAACAGCTTCCCTCCAACATGTGAATTAGATCAACTTTTATTGGAGGGTTGTAGATTTCCCACTACAGGTGGCCATGCAGTATTAAATGCTTCCTGTGAGCTAAACAAAGAATATAGAAACAAAAGTCACCTCATCTACATATTCACAACAAATACCCTTTCAAAATGAAACCAAGAAATAAGACCTACATTTTCACTGCTTCTCCCCACAGCTTCTCAAATGTTTCTATCCCCCAGGATAGTTGCCCCTTTTAGGGATATTGAAAACAATCTGGGACAAAATAAATCAAAGGTCCTACAGACAGCATACTTTTCAAGTGCTGAATCATCATGCATCAAACAAATAAAAAATGCATCATCTAAGAGTGTGCGTTTACAGCACTCTAGCGGAGTCAGCTGCATTATCTGAGCAAAATATTTCATAACTTCAGGAAGCAGATGGTGAAAGACCCTCATTTGCAAGCAAATCATTTACGTACAGTTGCTGAACAAGCATAACTGACACATTTTGTATGTTTGCTAACAATCACTTGTGGGGTATTTAAACTTGGTACACATTCATTACACTTGGGCACATAATTCAGTCTCTGCAAACGGACATAAATCTGATCTACTGCTCCTGCACTATATATGATCAGAATTCTTTTCCATAATGATGTTAATGCCGACCAGCAAAAGTTCTCTCAATGCATCTGGTGGCAATCAACACTTCATATTTTTCCTTGAGGAGGTCTGATGAATTCATATTTCTCAAATGTACTTTGCAATTTTAACTGCAAATCAAATGTTGTATGATATCAACATCAAACTAAAGGGCTAAATACAAACTGTTTTCTAAGTAACTACAGGGGAAAATTGAGAAATCGAATTTCATCTGGATAGGAGAGTCTGAGATTCACAGAACTACTCACAAAGGCCACTGGAGCAGCCGTGTGAGGTATGATCATCATCTTAATTAATTCATCCCCTAAATAATGCACGTAATGTCATTATTATAATCACATATATGAATTGTTCATCTGAATGAGTTGTGTGACACAAATATCCAGAGCACATTACCTTCTGTATATTCCACAAGCCACAACCAGACACAGAAATCCCAATCCCAATCAGCGTATAAAACTGCAGACGGCCTCCATTAATAATGAATAATAATCCAAACATCACTAACTTAATATAACACCAATTATCACTAACTTTGATATATTGTCAGTTTAAGCACTCTCAAAAAAAATATCATTATAATCACTGAAGCTGTCTACTCTGTGAAATTAATCTCTTATATTATACGTACATCTGCGCTTTGTTGTTTATGATGAGAGAATTCACAAGAGTCAGGATGGAATTCAGTCAGCAAACGCATGTGCATTCAACAAAACTGATGAGATTTGGTGATGACTCATCTGTACGCCTCTGATTGGCCATTTGCATTCCTAAACTCAACAGAATCGTGTGTGATTGGTTATAATGCGCAACACTGTAAAAATACCTAAAATGAAATACGGTGCAACATAAGCAGATCTTAATTTAATGCTGCAATTGACACTTTATTAATTTTTACTTTGTTAGCGACTGACGTAATAGATATAATTTGTTGGTGCAGGGGCATTTGTGCCCCAAGTCCCCGTGGCTCCGCCTATGTAAGCAGTACAGACAACAACATGGTCATCCTCAAACTTTTGGTCAGCCAGGACAAAACATGCATATGATGAAAGAAAGTAAGGGAGCTTTAAGTTTGATCTTTAATCTGGTCTCTGGGGCAAATCAGTCTGGCATCAGATGAAGTTATGACTGAAAAATGACTAATAAGCATGCAATTCTGAGTGAGGTACACAGTTTTAATCACTGTTTTAGAATCAGCTATTAAGAGGTTAATACTGAATGTTTTATTTTGCCCTTAGTATAATACCAGTGTCATGGGTTTATGAGGGGTTCTGTTTATTCATGTCAGTTCAGTGACCCCATCCATGCTCTGCGAGTACGCAATGTGCATGATAAAAATGGAGCTCTTTTAATCTCTGCCTATTTTAGTAGTACTACAATGAAACATAATACAAAGGGTCCTGTTTCACACAAAATCTGTATATCAACAGCCCAAATGTGTCCAGGTGCACTGTTCAGAGTCATCAGAAAACACAAGCTGTATCAGACAATATAGTAATTTAAAATCATTTATAAGGTCCACAATGATCAATGGAACCATCACAAATAAATCTGATAGAGATTAGAATTTACAACTATTAGAGAACTAGATTAGAACTCTATATGATCTTTTACAACTAAAGTTTAACAAAACTGAATATAAAAAAGTGGATTCAAAAAAGACTTAATTTCCTTAAATTTGCTATAAAATTATAAAGTAATTATAAAGTCGTGACGTATTGTCAAGTATGGTGACCCATACTCGAAATTGGTGCTCTGCGTTTAACCCATCCAAGTGCACACACACAGCAGTGAGTAGTGAACAAATGCACACACACACACACACACACACACACACCGTGAACACACACCCGGAGCAGTGGGCAGCCATGCTGCAGCGCCCGGGGAGCAGTTGGGGGTTCGGTGCCTTGCTCAAGGGCACCTCAGTCGTGGTATTGAGGGTGGAGAGAGCGCTGGACATTCACTCCCCCCACCTACAATCCCTGCCGGCCGGGGACTCGAACCCGCAACCTTTCGATTACGAGTCCGACTCTCTAACCATTAGGCCACGACTTCCGCCACCCCTTCCCCATACTTGCTATAGTGGAGACGACTGTTACAGTTCATCGGAGACTTCTCTGTTGAACCAGTCAAAACAGAGCCGATTCCCAGGTTTCTCTGAGTCTCATGTTCACTTTTCTCCCTGTGGAATGAGATCTGTGGTAAAGCAGCCCTTAAACAGAGTGCTGTATTGACGTCCGATTAACAGACCTCTGCAGCCACAGGATAGAATTTCCGCAGTTCACCAAGTCTGCCGAGTCTCTTTAACTCTGACACATCTTCATTATCTGATGGCTCATTTAGAGACTTTGGAATGCTAATGCTTTCTGTAGATAATTAATAAAATGATTGTGATGATCAGCTTCGGAAATTACAATACAGCACCACAATAAGCACATGAGGAAATAATAAAAAATATATAATATAGCTCAGCTGGATTGATGCTCGCAAAAATTATAATGTGCTTTAGGAGATGCTTCCTATGTACTTGAGGAAGTTATTTTAATCCATTACATATTCTGTTTCAGACAAGACCTCTAAAGTTTAGGAAAAAGATATCGGCCTGTCAGTGAGATATCAAATTCACCACTCCAGCTCTTTATGAAGCACTAAGAGCTTTTTAAAAAAAGGTTCTTCTGTGTGTGAATAAAACCTGGCCATTATCTACTTTAGATAATGTCATTTAATCTTACTCTTACTCTGAATCTCATTTTCAAAACAATTACCTAGGAACTCATGAGGCAGGTGGGTTCTGTCAAGGGTAAACCTGGTCTATCTTGTGACCCACATTTTGCATTCAGGAGGAGACCTGCCCTACTCCGGTTAACTCTTCTTCTCTGGCATCCAGGGAGCGATCTTAGGTCTCTAATCGTTGAGATACATGCACAGAGACTGCAGTGATGCTCTCTCTCAGAGAAACCATCATAAATCATCAGCCTACGGATTAGGACTAGGGTAATCATGTCAACAGACGGATTACACTTTGTTTGTCCTTTAGAATACATATCTGAAGAAAAGTCAAATTGGAAACGGTCACTCCAAAGCATTTTTCATTAGTCGGCGCTCTTAAGAACACGTGCATGTAGGACATATATGAGAAGAGGTATTTCTGCACGTAACTGTGTGAACGTGAATGACGCTATGCATGAGAGTGATTACACATGTATGGTTTATGAACTTAGCAATACTGAGCACAAACATTCATCACGGCAGCTCAGAGTAAGATGGTTTTCTGAGAACAGTGTTGAGACACGCATAACATTACTGCGTAGCACTTCTGCCTGGACAATGTAAGCAAATATTTACAGCTTGTTGTCTTGTGATATGCAATCTGTTACATTCCCTCATCTATTACAAAGTTTTTCTGCTTTTTACAAATCGAGTTGGCTTTTAAAACTGAAGCAAGACACATGAGTGAAATCATTCACAAAGAGGAAGCTTACAAGTCTCTGTCCTAAAACATGTGACCATTTCAGTAGACAAATCTAAAACATGTAACTAAGCATGCCTTAACTATTACTCTTCAGTTTCAGCCACTCAAGCAAAAGCTTCCATGTTTTTTTCTAAAGAATAGGAAGCAGAGGATGAAATTATTACAGGAAACCTCCACACCTTGAGGGTCAAACACAGAGAGTCACTGGCACATGGCCAGTCAAACCCCTGAGAAACTCAAACAGGCTGTTCAGCATTCCTCGTGGTTGCCTTTCTTACCTAGTTTGCAATGGCTGGCCTAAGAGAACTAAGAAACACTATACTGCAGCTCTTCAATCAGACAACTTCCTGAAATAATATGTTAGATAATAGTTTATACTTAAAATAAATATGAACACTGCTTCAAAGCATTCATTCCAAATTTACTATTGACAGCACAGTACTAAAGTACTCTTCAGACAATATATGAATAGGCAGGAAAGCTGTTAAAGTCAAGAAATAAAGTTAAATGCTTTAGTATCATGGTCACCTAGATGTCAGTAAGTTCTCGCCCCTCTGAAAACTGAGGCAATGGTAATTAAATATCAGTATAGCTTGAGTAACACATCCCCGATTGGCTTTTACTACTCAACACCTCTGTGTAACAACAAGCACCCACCAAACTTTTGGAGGGAGAATGTCACAACCTTCACAGACTGAATACAAACACCCCATGAATAAAAAACTGATACTGATTATTTCCTACAGTGCTCACAACAAAGTCACTTGTCTTGTGTCACCCTATGAAAGTAACATTAAATTACAGATAGACAGACAGACAGACAGACAGACAGACAGATAGATACGAGACAGACAGACAGACAGACAGACAGATAGATAGACAGACATATAGATACGAGACAGACAGACAGACAGATAGAGACAGACAGACAGACAGACAGACAGATAGATACGAGACAGACAGACAGACAGACAGATAGATAGATACGAGACAGACAGACAGACAGACAGACAGACAGATAGATAGATACGAGACAGACAGACAGACAGACAGATAGATAGATAGATAGATAGATACGAGACAGACAGACAGACAGACAGACAGACAGACAGATAGATAGATAGATAGATAGACATGGCGATAAATAGCAGCTGTGACAGCATGACACAGTACTTTCATTATTACTAGGACAGTGCTGTTGTACCTATAAGCGCGTGGAAGAGGTTACTCTGGAAGATGTCAATGACTCTCTGGATGGAGTTTCTCAGCTGTCTGTCTTCAGTGTTACTGAGTTTTGACCGGTATTCCTCCAGCAGTATAAGAGCCCTCTGTGCATCTATACCAGGCAGACAGAAAGTGTTCATGAATTACATAATAACACGATACTGCAGCAGACAGCATAACGCGAAATATCTAAAGCTCGTTTCTACGTTTGACGTTGTGAGTAAATAAAGTTTAAATAATACATAAATGACTTTACTGTAACTTTTAAAACCTATGTGGTGTTGACTGGACAAAACAAAAATGACAGTCCTCATTTCCAAAAAAAAAAAAATTAGTGTAACGCTACTTTACATTCAGTTACCTTGAGATAAAGCTCGGTAAACGACAATATCTTAACATTTTACAGTGTGAAATGTTCAGATAAGCCGCAAATCAGTGAGTTAACGTTACCAACTACAATGCCAGACTGTGTAAAAGTATATCTGAGTTTTAATGAGAGTTTTCTCACGTTTATCTCACCTTTTTTCCTTACTGGCATGTTTCGCTTGGGCTCTTGCACGATAACAAATCCAGCAGAGCACGCGATAGAAATCAACAACGCACGCGATAATAAAACGCTCCTCTCCCAGCACGAGTCTGTCCGGAGTGTCCAAGAGGAGCAAGTCAGACGCAGTTGGCATGAAACTCTAATGTTTATCCGGTAAACATTGGGGATGGTTGAGGCTGATATGAAAACGAGCCGCTGGGGTTTAGAGCAGAGCGAGAGCTGCACTTCTTCAAGCTGGCAGTCGCGCGACACAGACTTGAGCTTTACTCCACTGACAGCCCTGCGCTTCCATTCAAAGACACACAGACTCACACTCTGCTCCGCGTCTGCGGGGGGAAACTGAACATATGTCGCCGCCAGTTGCAGGAGGGCTTCCAAAAACTCCCCAAAATGCAAATATACACCTCCCTGCCGTGTGAACACAAGCGATTCAAATCCTCACGTCCGCAGTTTGCTACATTCTTCTTCGCCTTCGGTGCAATGAGGATTGTTTTCCTAAACGTCAAACTTCTTTCGTTATCTCCTCCTCTTTTTTTCTTCCTATGTGTCAGAAATTCCAAACTTTCCTCCAAAATGGCGTCCCAGGGTTGGAAGAATGTCACGTGATTATAGACCCTACCCTTGACCGCCCAATCATGCGACTGAGCTACCTTTCAGCTCAGGGTTGGGAAGGTGAGACTTGACACTATCTTAAAGGAGACTCACTAACTCAAGCAGGCAAATGGTATAAACAAGGGTCCATATGACGAAATAGGCTCTTACAAGTTAATGCGGGACTTGTTATGATTTAACATTGCTTTGCCTAGACTTTGTCTTTGTTGATTTACCAATCCGCTGGCAAGAAGTTGTAGTAGCTGTTCACGTGGAAGCTCAACTGAGGGGCATTATGTAAAGCCACCCAGAACCTGATCTTGAGACGCGGCTGCACAAAGTTAATCCAGGGGTTTAATGCTCAACTATTTTGGGGTTGGTATATTATGTATATTTTATATTTTGTGTGCATTTGTTGCTAAATGCTGCATGCGTTACAAAAATAAACAGTGAAATAACCTAAACCAGGTCAATGTATTAATTTTCTCACATATTAATGTTTTTCCTTCCCTGAGCACATAATTAAGGTTGTCTGACACCACAAACACTTAATGAATCAGCATCTGATGTGGTTTAAATAAATCAAATCTGACATATATCGACACAAACAACCAAAGCAGTGGCCCAGATTGGAAAGTAGTCACAGTAAAAAGAGGATTTTATTTTTAGATGGTCATGTTTTATGAATGATCCTCTCTGATCTTGAAGAGGCTACCTCCTCCTTGCCACAGTATACAAGAGCAGTCAGGTTTGCATTGTATCTTATGAACATTATTGATTTGCTATGAGTATTTATTTTGATTTTGCCTTTAGGCCAGCGTATCAATCTCGGTGACAGACGTGCATGCTTTCTTCGTGCATGAGTTCTTGGGAGTCTCATTTGCTTAATTTAATTTGTTTAAATTGTGTTGTTTTAGTTTAATATTAATGAACTGTGTCAATATAATCAACATGTATTACCATTTGAGACTGGGCATATTCTCTGTGACAGAATGTGGATCTGTAAGCAATATGACATTGGCGCTTCCCAGCACATGTCCATCCCGTCTGGCTCTCTCATACCGAACAGTGATTATAGCAGCTGTTTTTGCTGTCATCTCTGGACAAATTGCTCACAATTAATCTTGGCATAAATCAGGATTTTGGCAGCAGTGTTGGTAAGCGTAATGACACAAAATTTTGTCAACAACAAGGGAAATAAAACTGAAATGGTGTAGGATTTTCTCTGGGCTGTTAGTGCTGCATGTAATCATTTGTGACTGTTTTGTTTAGCTGTTTTTGCTTTGTCACCAATAATGATAATGTGATGCTTTTGTGTTGCTGCATTGAAGTCATTATTACCAGTATTGCTCATTTTATTATAATCAATCTTTTCAGTATTATGATAATCGTACAGCAGCATGGCATATAATTTGATTTTATTCTCTTAATGTGATGATGGCCTATTAAACAAATCCCTGTATAAACAAAACAGATAATTCTCTGGCATAATTTCAACGGGCTGTCAGAATGCCAGGACATGATTGATTCAAAGTAACAGTTTATCTTTCATTCGTGCTGCATCTCAATACGTCAGAGGTACTCTCCCCATGGGAAATGTTAGTCGTAATGCCAACATTTGACGTTTCCAATGATGATTATGTCGTGATTCACATGAGAAGTCAAATTTTGTGATTCTACATGCACATTTAAATGGATTAATTTTGAAACATCATCATTTAATGCCAAAGCATTCATCTGAGGATCCATAAAAGTCCTGCCGGGGGCCATGAAGGGATAAATAAAATTTGTAAGGAATAAAAAAAAAATACATCCATAATTTTTCCAAACTTCTTGTACTATGTTGCAGGGATGCTGGAGCCTATTTCTGTTTCTCAGCACATGATCCAGGGAAACATGGATGGATGCACATTCACACTCTCCGGAAATGTCTTGCCTCCAGTTCACCTATCCTACATGTCTTTGGATTGTAGGATAAATCAAGAGCTTCTGGTGGAAACCCATGGCAACATGGGGAGAACATGCAAACTCCACCCAGAACTATAAGGTATAATATATAAAAACCCTCTGTTATGAGCTTGCCATCCATCCAGGGTGTTTCCCTGCCTTTGGCCAGAGACGGTCCAACATTCCCATGATCCCCATGATCCTAAAAGATTTGGAGAATGAGTGTCAAGTCAGTTCAGGTCACCTTTATTTTTATGATGTTTTAGAATACAGATTGTGTCAAAGCAGCTCTAAGAAACAGCAGTTTCATTATTTATCTCAAGTTAGTTTAGATCAGTAACAGTTTTGAACTAAATCAAACAGCAGTTCTATAAAAGGCAGCAGTGTCGATATTTATCTCGAGTGAGTTCAATGTTGATCCAGTTCAGTTCAGTGCAAGAGCTGATGCTGCAAGATGTGACTCATTAGTAAAGCAACCCTACAGAAAACAGTACTGCCATCATCCAGTTTAATTCAGTTCAAATTTTGTTTATTCGATGGTGTCAGAATGGATATAAAAGCACATAAAACAACACTAATGTGAGCAGACATGTAATCATATTCTAAATGCACTTTAATGTACACATTTATATATTGGTTAGTTTCTGCATAAAATAAGAGATCTTATGGTTGTTTAGATTGCTAGAAAGATAAGCACTTTATTTTCATTTTTCATTTTCACACTTTAATTTTTCTTACATCACAGTATCTCCGATTTGACGGTAACAATTCACACTGTGTTATGCAGGATTAGTAATAATACTGTTTGCCAGACTTAATTATCTTTGAACACATTCTTACTTAATTCAATAACTTTGACCTTAGGGTGGTGGAAAACACTTTTGCATTGCAGAACACTCATACTCTTTTTTTTTTTTTTTAAAGAAAGTAATTTGTTACTTGCTCCATAAAACCTAAGACATAAATAAAATATATTTTTGGCTTTGTCCTCTAACAAACATTTACAACATGATTTTTCCAACATCATAAATATAGTTATATCCAAGTATTTATATGAAACAACCTGCAGCCTGCTGGAATCTTTATCAATATTCAATGGTGAACCAATGCATTTTCTACTGTTTTATTTTCATTCATCTGAAGAGCATTTTACCACATCATTCACTTGCCACTTACTGCACACAGTGTTAGTGCATCTCAGGACAGCCAGAGGTAATAAAAGATATTAAAACATAATTTAAAATATATTTTTTAGATTTGTGCGACAGTCATCAGTATGAAAACTAAAACATATAGTGGAACAGCAACATTGGCCGTAATGGTAGAAGACAGAGTTTTGTTAACTTCCGTTGTCTGTACTTTACTATTAAGAAAAGAGTCATACTATCATACTATATTTTGCTTGCATATGGTTTGGTAGTAGTTTGACTCTCATGTGAAGGGAGATTTTCTTGTAATCTATTCCAGCCCCTTGATCATGTCATGATTAGATGATAGGGGAAGGGGCTTAGAGTGGATGTGAATGGCCAGATGGCACCCTACAAATCCCACCTTACATCATAAAATAAGTCTGTTAATGTAATCTCCCACAGTAGTATTAATACATAAGACAGGAAATCTTATCAACATCCAAGCAGGCCTAACAGAGCACTAGGGAGACAGTAGCACATGAATCTGCAGTAGTGTCTGCAAAAGCATTGCACAATAACTGAAGCAAAGGGGTTGTTGTGCCACAGGTGTACTTGAAAATTGTTTAAAGTGTGTAAACATACTAAATTCTGCAGTAATTAATATGGGTTTAATTAGGATTATATACACGTGACATTATAAGCCATTTTATCACTGATAAAGCATTATCAGCTAATTTCAATTAGGCACGGCAGATTATATCTTGATCCAACTTGAAAATGTCAAGTGCAGACATACCAGAAAAGTTAAACTAAATGGGCATCTTCATTGAAAACATGAATGCATTAAATATTAAATATTACAAGCCTATATCAAATAAATAGGCTTATTAATTGTAGACTACTAATTGGAAATTAAGTATGCAATATATTATACCAGTTTTAGGGTGTAGCCTACAGGAACATAAAAAATAGGTTAAAATAGTAAAAAAAAAAGTCCTATATAAGAAATAAAATAGCCCCCCCCCCCCCCCCGCCCCCCCAATGAAAATGAAAATCATATAGGTTTGGAATTTGCATGTGCCTTAGAAAAATATAGGAACTATAATAAGAACAACATTCTAAGCTTATATTCTTTATACAGCCGCAACTTGTTCTTTTAGAAAAGCTCTTGATTTGTATCAGTTATATGAAGTAGCACAATGTCTCCAAAGTCTTTTTACTCAGTGGAGCCCAGTCATGGTGCTACATAAATGGTGTGACTCATTTTAATGAAAGAAGAGTAAAAGTATGTCATATCGCTGATTGTTTCATGTGGTCATATGCCAGTTGGCATCTTTAGAAGTTTGGAAATGAGACAGTCATATTAAATCTTCCAAAAATATTTGTCTTAATAGGAAGCAATTTATTATTGTGAGTGACAGTCCTGCTTTTTTTGCGGTGTAATCTGAGCATAATTGATTCCGCAAATCCCAGCGGTGGGCAGATAACGGTTTGAATTAGCTTCTTTGACCTCAGGGATTAATCCCAGAATAACAGAGAACACATCAATAGGTCAAATGCATGTGAAAAATGACCACAAACTAATGCCATAAAACCAATTTTTTTGTGGATTAAATATGCATAGACCTATACAGGTCTAACCTTGTGAGAGTGTGCACTGAGCACACATTTATGAAGAGAAAAACAGTATTTTGTTATTAGAAACAGTAGTTTGCCACATATTATCAGACATTTTGCTCTTAAAACTGCTCTAAAAAAGTAAACTGGGTCTATTACACTGAGTGACTGCATTAAAAAGCTATTGTAAGAGATTAGATCCATTTCTGGCACAGTACGTTAACTCACTCTAGCACATCAGTTTCATTGTCCATCACGTTTATGGGTCAGTGCTGTCTAACAGCTTTTTTCTTTTTTTCTTTCTTTCTTTTTTTTTTTTACAGAAGGGATTTGCCATATTTTACTGGCAGGAAATTCATCACTGTGACCTATCAGCATAGCATGCATCTATAATGCACATACTCATCTGACGGAACTTATTTCTATCATATAATACTCAAATATTACATGTTACGTATTCTCAGGCAAAAGCTGTCCCGATTCAAAGGCTGCTTCAAAAAATTCTGAAATTCGCCCTTTTTTTCATGGCCATGAAGGATTCAAAAGATGGATCCTTCATGGCCCAGACTAGATGTTACAATTTTTTTTCTTGGTCCGTAGGTTAGACCATCCCATTTAACAATGGTAGGTTCAACTATTGCACCCTTCGGAGGTGTGGCCTTTGAAGTCTGCATCTTTCAAAGGATGCATCCTTTGAAATGCGACACAGCTAGTAAGTCTCTTAAAATATGAGATAATTAGAGCTTTTTATGACAAGACGAGGTTAGGTAAAATTGTAAAATGTCATGTGGTCCAACTTATATTCATTTATTAATTATTCATGATATTTAAAAAAATAAATACTTTTTCCTCTAAAATGTTAAAAACTAAAATTATGTAATAATTCATTTTTAAATAAAAAAAGACTGTATTTATTTAAATATCATGGTTATGTTATTAAAAATGTGGCACATTTCAGTGGCAAGTCTGTTCTGTGTCTTAGACTGTATTTTCCACTGAGCTCAACGAATATAGTCTAGCCACAATACACTAATCCAACCAAAAAGGCAGAGAAAATCCTAGTGTGACACTCTATTTTAGAGATGTGTGTGGTGTGAGAGTGTACTTTGGGCATTGACCCAGTCTGCGCAGCTATGACCACATCCCACATAAGGAAAACGAGGCCTTGTGCCAGTAAAGCCAGTGAATGAGCACTGGTCAGAAGGCTGTTTCTACTAATGGAAGGCACAGAGAGCCCTGGTGTCTGGTTGCTGTTGAGAAAGACTGAATGGAAGGGGAAAATAAAGGAGAGGGAGCAGCACCACAGAGCCGCCTTGGCAGTCTCGTCTCGTTAACCATGTACCAGGCTGTACAATAGCTTCCTCTGTTCAAGAGAGAGAGCACTAAGGGATAGGCGCATTGTATGAATACAAGTGTGTGTTAATGTGTGAGAGCTTGTGTTAGCCTTGCACGCATATTTGATTATGCATGCGCACTCACACCCGAACACAATATGCACCAACACACCCTTTATCGGCTCTCACAAGAGCCTCATAAAACTCTTCAACTAACCTTGTTTTCTTCTAAACTAATTTATATAATCATAATCCATGGCACTCTACACCAATGCATCATTTACATACACCATTCTGTGTTTTCTACTAAATGTGACCCATGAATTCCCACCGAGCTGTACCAAAGTATGGTGAGGCCCGTTTTTCAAACAGAGCCATTGTGAGTGACTTCAGCAATGTGATCTAATGGCAATGAGGTGGGGTGGGCCACTGAGGTGTAAAACCTTATAATAGGAAGTTTACTGTCAGTTTGTTTGTCCTAAAGGGTTAGTTCACCCCCCACCCCACCCAAAAAACCCTATGTCTCTCCAAGACAATGTTCCTAGAAGATTTCTGTCCCACAAAAACTTTGACACTTCAAAAAGTTAATAAAGAGATTGTTAGAGAAATCCATATTTAATCCTGAAGTCTGAAGAGACACTTTATTATGAACAGATTTAATTTAGGCTCTTTTTTTATTATTTAGGCATATTTACAGTATAGAGACCATCAGAAACACAAACATGATTGCTTGGCATTCAAAAATTCAAAAGGTTTGTTCTCACGTGTCACATAATAAGTGTTGAAGCCTCTGCAAGAACCAATGCGTTTCATTCTTGTGCATCAAGCAAATATGGTCGATCTGTGTTTTTATGTGAATAAAAGCCTCAATCAAATCTGTTCATCATATTAAGCAATGGTGTCTCTTCAGAAGGCTGGATTTAACCACTTAATTAGTGGTTAAGTCTAATAGGTTTGCAACGAAATGAAAGTGAATAAATGAGAATTTTCATTTTTGGTTGAACTAGCCCTATAAAGAACATTCCTGATGTAAGTCTAAAGTGTTAAGTGTAAATGAAATAAATTGACACAAAAAGTGTTAACTTTCGAGCTGTCAAAAGTCAGTGGAACATGTTCAAGTGATGAACTAGTATTTTTTCCAGTTCTGAAAAAAGGTTTAGCAGTATTTGTTTGCAGATGCTACTTAGTTTGAGATCTCAACCGCAACGTAACATTTATTCAACTTTTACCATATCACATTTACTTTAAAAAAAAAAAATTAAAAGCACATTTAAAATTTACTGTAATTTACTTTACTAGTCATAGCACACTAATGTTTAAACTACAATAAATCGTAGACCCCTCGAACTCAGATTTTGCTCTCATCTGACCTGCCTGTTTGAGTAGAGCCAGTCGTTTGATGTAGCCATGGTTATGCTAATCACAAATTGCCTCTGCTTCCTTTTCTCCTACAGTGGAAATGAGCCATTCATTGTGTCTGTTCTCTTATATGCACTTCTCCTCCATCCTATTGAAGTGTGCCTTTGAAGTCCTGCAATTGATAAAGAAATAAACCAAAGCTTTTTTCTAATAAAGAACAGCAAGCCAGAAATGTATTTTGTTTAGGATTCAGGAACAGTGAATATTGACTATTCAATCTCAGTATACAGAGTTTTGCACAGCAAAACAACACTGAACAAATTAATAGGTCTTAAGAAAGAGCATGTACAGTATATAAACATCTGCTCATGCAACACATTTAAGCTTACCATAGCAACCATAGGGAGGTGTAGTCCCCCCCCCCCCCCCCCCCCCGTATCCTAGTTTCTCTCATTTTGAAAAAAATAAATAAAAAGCTATAGACCTTTTAACCTAGGCATTTTATGCTTGCGTCTATTCACAATCCATTATCTTTTGGATGGTCAGATTGAGGGCCATACTCTTAGCATTACAATACTTTATAATGATATCAAGGACCATGGGGTGGTGATGGCGCAGTGGATAAGACACATGCCTTTGGTGTGAGAGACCCGGGTTCGAATCCACTGTGAGACACCAATGTGTCCCTGAGCAAGACACTTAACCCCTAGTTGCTCCAGAGGCGTGCGACCTCTGACATATATAGCAATTGTAAGTTGCTTTGGATAAAAGCGTCAGCTAAATGAATAAATGTAAATGTAAATATGCTTATTATAACTTATATATCAACAGTACTTAATAAAATGTGTGGTCTGCAATAATGCTTTGCTCATCAAAAGTCTGGCTTACTATAATAAACATAACAAAGCTCATCATTGTCTTTTACACCTGGTGTATTGTAAATATTAAATCAGCAGCAGAGTTGACATGCTAATGATGGCTAATGATGATAATGTAAGCATGATGTTCTAAAATACCTAATCATTTCCACAGAGTTCGGGTGGTCTTCAGTTGTGCTGACTTCTGACCAAAGCGGCAAAGCTGCTTATAATGACACGGACAGTTCAAAATCCTCACTAGGCTTGACATAAGCTGTTCTCACCAGACTTTAGACTCACAGGACAAGGAAGATGAATTTGTGCTTATTTGTGATTTGCAGAATTGTGGATGTCAGATGTGTCACTGCAGCACATATTCTTTTACAAATGCACCTTGGTAAACTGATTCTAGGCAAATTGTTGAATAAAATAATGTGGGCTTGTCTAATATGAATTTTGGTTTAAACTGGATAAGCTGGTGGAGAGAAACACATGAATTATCTTGCATATGTGACCCTGGACCTCAAAACCAGTCATAAGGGTCAGTTTTATTTTTTATAATCAAGACTTATACATAATCAATCTGAAAGCTGAATAAATAAGCTTTCCATTGATGTATGGTTTGTTAGGATAGGACAATATTTGGCTGAGATACACCTATTTGAAAATCTGGAATCAGAGGGTGCAAAAAAATCTAAATATTGAGAAAATCGCCTTTAAAGCTGTCCAAATGAAGTTCTTAGGAACGCATATTATCAAAAAATTATTTTTGATATATTTACGGTAGGAAATATCTTCATGGAACATGATCTTTAATTAATATCCTAATGATTTTTGGCATAAAAGAAAAATCGATAATTTTGACCCATACAATGTATTGTTGGCTATTGCTACAAATATACCAGTGTGACTTATGACTTGTTTTGTGGTCAAGGGTCACATATTAGAAAGTGACAATGATGCTCCTCCCAGGTATTTCTGATCAATAACCTTTGCTCTCTGTAAAACTCTTTCCTACATATAGTTTCTGTTCTCTCGATAATTTCAACTTCAAAATTTATATTTATATATTAATTTATTTGGTAAGTAGCTGTCACAGAACGGTCAGGCTCCACCACCACAGCCACTCAGGAGGTCCTTCAAAGGCTCAGGGAATACCAGTTATAACTCAAGTCAGAGAAATGCACATTCCATTAACCATCCGTTCAATTCCTCGGGTACCATATTGACAGCAGCGGTATTCAGATGGATGAGAGGAAGGTAGAAGCTGCTACCACCTGGCCAGAACCCACAACCATAAAGGAGCTCCAACGGCTACGAGGTAAGCCCAAGTCTCTATCCTAGTCTCCAGCAGCCTCTGAAGCCTTCGCCACACTGAAGGAAACCTTCACCAGCGCCCCCCTCCTTGTCCATCCAGACCCGAATTTACCCTTCGTCGTGGAAGTCGACGCATCTACCACTGGAGTAGGTGCGGTGTTATCACAGCAGCAGGGGAATTCAGCCCGATTACACCCATGTGCCTTCTTTTCTCGGAAGCTCAGCCCAGCGGAGGTAAACTACGACATTGGGAACAGAGAGCTGTTAGCCATCAAGCTGGCACTGGAGGAGTGGAGGCATTGGCTGGAGGAAGCGGCTCATCCATTCACCGTATGGACCGATCACAAGAACTTGCAATACATTCGTGAAGCCAAACGCCTGAACCCCAGACAAGCAAGATGGGCGCTCTTCTTTACTAGATTCAATTTCACAATTTCCTATCGTCCAGGTCCGAAGAACGTCAAGGCCGATGCTTTGTCTCGAACCCACTTGTAGCCAGAAAGCATCATTCCTTCCAAGTTAATTGTAAGCCCCATCCAAGGGAATTCTCCTCCAGTCGCCTCCAATGCAGCTCCAAACATGTGTTCCACGATCACAATGCACTCCACTCATCCTTTCTGCTCACACCTCCTTGGGCACTGGCCACCCCGGGACCAACAACACCCTCTCGCTGCTACAAGAATGCTTCTGGTGACCCAATATGGCAAGGGATGTGAGAAGGTTCGTACAAGGATGTATGGAGTGCACCATATCAAAAAGCCCTCGCCATCTCCCATCAGGAAAACTCCTTCCCTTACCGGGGCCCAATCACCCATGGTCACATCTAGGAGAAGACTTTATCACAGATCTGCCATCCTCTGGAGGTAACACATGCATTCTGGTGATTGTTGACCGTTTCTCGTTTTTGTCGACTTCTGCCCATCAAGGGTCTAACCACAGCAATGGAGACTGCTGAAATACTCTTCAATAGTGTCTTCAGAACTTATGGCATCCCCGAAGACATCGTGTCAGACCGTGGTCCACAGTTCATCTCTCGGGTCTGGCATGCATTCTTCAATCTCCTAGGTGTGACCGTAAGCCTGTCCTCAGGATATCACCCGCAGTTCAATGGGCAAATGGAAAGGAAGATGCAGGAATTGGGGCGCTTCCTACGGACCTTCTGCCATGGCCACCAGGACTCTTGGAACCAGTTCCTGGGCTGGGCCGAGTACGCCCAGAACTCCCTGCGGCATCCATCTACTGGTCTCACTCCCTTCCAGTGCGTGCTCGGCTACCAGCCCCCTCTGTTCCCTTGGTCCGGGGAACCCTCTGATGTCCCTGCCATCGATCACTGGTTCTGAGAGAGCGAGACGGTTTGGGACGCAGCCCACCATCAGCTTCAGCGGGCAGTGCACAGGCAGAAACTGGCAGCCGACCTACGGCGAGCAGAAACACCTACCTACCAACCAGCCCAGAAAGTATGGTTATCCACCCGAGACATGAGACTGCTCCTGCCCAGCAATAAGCTCAGTCCCAGATTTGTTGGCCCCTTCACCATTCTGGAACAGGTTAACCCCCGTCACATACAAACTTCAACTTCCTCCTCATTTCAAGATTCACCCCACATTTCACATCTCACTATTGAAACCCTACCATAACCCTGTTCCTGTTTCCACAGAGCCTGGCCAGACAGAGGAACCCCCTCTTCCGTTGATCCTTGAAGAAGGCACCATCTACAAGGTTAAGGACATACTGGACACCCAACGTCGTGGTGGTCAACTGGAGTACCTCGTGGATTGGTAGGGTTATGGACCAGATGAACGTTCATGGGTACCCAGAAACGACATCTTAGACCCGTCCCTACTAGATGAATTCCACGCTGCTCATCCTGATTGTCCTGCACCTCGTGGCAGAGGTAAACCACCATGACGCCGAGGTATTCAGCCCTCAGGAGCGGGCCGTGGAGGAGGGGGGACTGTCACAAAATGGTCTGGCTCCACCACCACCGCCACTCAAGCACAACGATCACTATTACCTGAGTTCTGATTACCGGCATCTGTCACGCATCCAGTCACCTCATCACCAACCAGTACAAAGGCACACACCTCAATCAGTACATTCGTCCGGTCTCGTACATTCGAAGTGGACTCTCTGTCTCCGTACAGATCTTGAAGATACTTACCTGTGTTACTTACCTCTTGTGTTCCTCCGCAGTCATCCGATTCTCCTGATTTCCCCTCGTCTCTGCTCCCTGAGAAGTGTGCCTTGTCAACGTGTCTCCTGTTCTCCCGCATTCCAGTAAGACAAGACAATGTATCTATTTTAGCTTAGTTATAAATGTAAAAATTGTTATGATGTAATCATTGTAATGGCCATTTTAATAACATTAATGGCTAGGGCTAGATTAAATTTTTTTTTTAAATAAAATTAAAGCTTTTCTGATTTGAGTACTTAAGCCTTAATGTACATGCTCACAGTGCAGGAAGTGTATTAGTTAAAGGTACAGCAAGAGTGTACAGTCTATGTTGTTTTGAGAGCCAAAAAACACCATATACACGTACAATTACAGTTAAGCCAATCTAGCCACAACTGAAAACTACATTTGAAATGTACATTACTAATATGTATATGTATAATACTAAGATGTCAAGGATCTTGGTTTCCACCTTGATAATAGTCTCAAATTAGACAAACAAATTAATACAATAGTTAGTATCAGTTTTTATCATATTCGTCGGTTAACCAGAGTCAAACCTTTCTTAAACAGGAAAAGTTGAAACTGTTATTTTAGCTTTTATCTCCACACGACTCGACTATTGCAATTCTTTGTGTGTTGGGTTACCCCTTTCTACCATCTCTCGCCTTCAAATGGTCCAAAATGCGTCTGCCCGCCTACTCACAGGAAGTCGCAAACAAGACCATATCGCAAATTTTATGCACATTGCACTGGCTACCAGTCTGATATCGAATCGACTACAAAATTTGTCTACAAAGCTCTTAATAACTTAGCTCCTAGGTATCTCTCTGATTTACTCACCAACTATAATCCGGCTAGGTAACTTAGATCCCAAGATGGCCATCTTCTGTGAATACCATGGTCTCGCCTGCAACGCAGGGGAGACAGAGCCTTCGCAGTAGCTGGTCCTAAGCTATGAAACAGCCTGCCATTATCTGTCAGAACTGCCTCCACGTTAGCCGAATTCAAATCTAGGTTTAAAACGCATCTTTTTTTCTTGTGCTTTTAATTCTCTGTAATGTGTATGTGTTTACTTGCTTTTATCTTTATTGTATTTTATTTTTGGCTTTGTACACCACTTTGGCCAACAAAGGTGGAATTTAAACGTGCTTTAGAAATAAATTTAATTGAATTTTATCTACAGCTTAGATCGGCCCTCAAAACATATGGCGTACCTTGGAAACAACCTTTAGTTGTGCATCCATTGTATAAATCAATCGCTGTTAAATAACAGAAAAATAATAGTGGTTTGGTGTCTACATTATATAATTTTATTTTGGAAGCTGGCTATTCTAAACTGTCACTAGACAGGCTGTGGAGACATGATTGCCCTGACTTGGATCCAGATTTTAACTGGGAGGATGTTTGGGTAAATATAAAGGAGGCTTCTCGTAATCCTGACCACCAACAGATACATTTTAATTTTATACACAGAACATATTTAACCCCTCGTAAACTCCATCTGATGAAGAGGTTAACTGACCCAAACTGTACCTTGTGTGCTTTGAAGGTTCCAGGTACTTTTTTTACACATGATGTGGGAGTGTCCTGTTGCTCAATTTTGGACTGTGGTAGCATCAAGACTGTCTGATTTAGTTTCAGCAACTGTACCTGTAACTGTTTTGTTATTGAATAAATTAACAATATTGAATATTAATAATCAGAACAAGCGCATATTACTAGCTGGCCTCACAGCTGCTAAAAAGATGATCGCATTAAGATGGAAACCTCATTCTCTTTCTGTTAAATGCTGGATTCTCACATATCTGGATGTAATTTTTTAGAACTGTCTACTGCTCGAGTAAATTGTGCAAATGAAAGGATCCTTTCTAGTTGGCACACTGTTGCAGAGTCACTGAAAACTTGGTTGAGATGATCTCTTCTCTTTACCTGTATTTTAAATTGGTTTAATTGGAGTTCCTGAATATGAGTAATTCTTCTATGTGTATGTGTGTGGGTACCCCATTATTTTATTTAAATGTATTTTTTATTTTATTTTATTCTATTTTATTTCATTTATTTCTTAATAACTGTTAATTTTGTATCAATGCATGGTGTGTATATGTTTTTGATATACATGAATAAACATATTTCCCTTTGCTTGTTTGAAATTTTGTGATATGTTGTAGTTGTTTTCTTTATAATAAATATTTGATTACAAAAAAAAAACTTAACTTTATTACATTTGTCAAACTACATTTCCTTATGTGGGACTGTTTTTTTTATGTTAATTTACTGATGTTTAATTAATTTTCCTCTGTATAAACAAACACTTATTCATCATTATACACAATGTGAATAATGAATAAATAAGAATAGGGTGGTGTCAGTACTGACGTTACAATAGTTATATTCAGTGAGTGTCCACAGCCTGCACAGGCGACACTCTTCTGCATATGGTAAGCACAAAACTCAAAAAACATTACAGAAACTCCTCTAAATGTCAAAATAACACTTAACATAATGCAAAAACAAATCATGTTTGAGTGTATAAAGTATGACCTGTATAAAGCTGAACTTTTTTACATTCTTACCTTTTGCTCCATTGCCAATCCTACAATTCTCTATTTAAGCATGTTGCTCATCTTCTGTGGAAAAAAATATTGGCAACACCAGTGCAGTTCCACTCACTCTACACCAGTGGTCATATGTGGTTTCTGATAGGACTGTGGGGGCAAAACAACAACAACAACAAAAAGGTCAATTAATCAAAATTTACTTATGAACATTACAGAAAAATAGGGTAATATATAATGACTAGATTAGTTTGAGCAAATCAGTACATGCCATAAGGTGATGTTTTACCCCTAATGTTCATACTAGATGCCAGTATGCAGTGATGTGGCAGGCTGGGACATGCAACATTACTACAATAATGTGACATATACAATCAATGACTTGCGAGGCTTGTGTGGAAACATTAATTGTGTTTCCATGGGCCATGCTGACCCCTTCCTGAATTCAGTTAATCTCACAGCAGAGTGAAAGCAAGGCCATTTAGAGTTCAGTTGAACAGCTGTTCTGATTTTTTTTTTTTTTTTTTTTTATTATGTTGCTTTTTTATTCTGCATCAAATAGATTGGAATCTGTTTAAACACCCAGACTGGGCTGAACATAATAACAGTGGCTTGACCAATGTGAATGTGAACAGTGAATTTGGGTGGAACTACCTCTTTGTCTAAACAATAGCAGATAGGAAATATTTTTGAAGCAATAATTTGCTATTCTCTTTGGTAATGCAGGTGGTGAAGAAATGACACACTTCACCTTTAAAGTTGTACAGTTTGGTCAATTAAGATAGAGTCAGCAGTGCCTGTGGAGGTTCAGATGGCACACTCTGCTGAGCTCTCTGCCCACTCAACTGGAACCCAACTCTTCCATCATACGCACACAGCATGCTGGATCAAAAGCCTCCTCACACTACAGGTCCACTGCCCTTGAAAACACTCACCCTCACTCATTACACATCTCTTACATATGCTTTATCCCATACTGCATTCCACCTTGGTGTTGGACATTGTAATTGAGGAATTCTTATTCTTTCACCTAATCTATTCCTTTCTATAATGATATACGGATACAGTATATAATCTCAGTGTCTCACATCATCTTGTGTGGGGAAGGGTGATAATTCATGTATGGTGCGGGAATGTGACTCCTTTGGGGAATGACTAAGGAATATCCGTCTGCCCTTCTCAAAGTGAATTATTGCATTTCACAGGCTGTTTCATTGAGCTAAAGGAGATGAAGTTTATCTGTCAGCTACATGCTGAATGTCAGATAGGCCTAATGCCTGCACCAGGAGATACAGTTTTCGAGGAAGAGGCATTGTTGCTCATATTTAGCGTTAGGTTTTTTAGGTGTGCTCTTGCTTGAAGGAAGGTCCTGAGGGATGTCCAGGGACCAAAATTTAACAGAGACTCTTCGACATTAGCCAATAAGTAACCACCAAGAACACCAATCAAACACTTAGCAACCACCAGAGCACCAAAGCCACTGCATTGCAATGCCCTGGCAACCATTCACAACATGCCAGCATCCTTATGTTTTTCACAGGGAAAAATTATTGTTTAGCACATTGTTAGCATGTTTGCACATTGTTAGCTTTATTTAGCATGCTGCTAACATGATTTAACACATTGCCGGCAAGTTTTGATGCATTGCTAGCATGATTTAACACACTGCTAGCATGATTTAACATTTTGCCAACATTTTATCATGTTTACCATGTTGCTAGTATGATTTAGTTTGGTATTAGCATGATTTAGCATGTTGCTACCATGACTTATGTTGTGTTTTAACACATTTTTTGCATGTTTTCACAGGTTGTTAGCATGAATTAACACATTGTTAGCCTGTTTCTATGTTTTAACATTTTGATAGCATGATTAGTCCGTTGCTAGCATGAATTAGCATGTTGCTAGCATTAATTAGCATGTTGCTAGCATGTTTTAGCATATTGGTAGCATGATTTAGTGCTAGCATAGACAGACCAGGGAGGCGATGACAGGGAGGAGCCAGGAGCAGGAGAAGCGAGGTGGGGAACCAGAGTCTAGCCAGGAAGGAGGCCCATGGTGGAGTTAAGGGTGTGAGGAGATATGGTGGAGTTTTGGCTGACTAAACCAGTGGGAGAACTGACAGACGGTGCGTTCCAATTTGGATATATCACCCTCCCAAAGGCACTTCAGAATGAAAACAATCATGGCTGCCATATTGAAGGGTCGTTCCAAATCGAAGTGCTCAAAACTGGCCATTTCAAAGGGCCCTTTGGAATGAAGGATTTCGAAGGGTACAACTGATGGACACTTCAGCCCCCCATGATTCTTTGTACTGATTATTTCCATGATGACGGCGTCTCCATGGGCACGGGACGATGACGCAGAAGGGCACTTCAAGAAACAGTTGTTTGGTCCCCTACACCCTTCAACCCTTGGCGTGGAGCTAAGGAGGAGCCAAGGGCTCGGAGGCCTGAGGTGGAGTGGAATAAACCAGGGAAGAGCCAAGGAACTAGTGGAGGCAGGCAAGTAGGCAGTAGCACTAGCACAGACTACAACAAAATTACCCCAACAAAATGAAAACTATGTTTTTTTTGGGGCATATTGATTAACATTTGTATAACCACAGTTGTACAAATATGGTTAAACTATGGTTAGTGTAGTAAATCCATAGTTAATTTGTGCCTGCCATTGTTTAACTATAGTAACCATTTTTTGTTTTTATTTTTTTATATAATAACTATTTATTAATTAATTTTAATAGTAAAACCATAGGCTATGATTAATTTTTGTAAGGGAAGTTTAAGTAAGTTAGCCAGCTTACATAACCTTTCACAGTTACAGTAATTGTGCATTTCAGCAGCATATTTAGGCTAATAATATAAAAAAAACTAAAAGGAATCGTATGAGCAGGATGTTAAAACAAACAAATCTCACCTTTCAGAGTAAACATTGATAAATATGTCCCAGCCATGTTCATCACGTTGCGGTTCCCTCAAACATTTCTGAGGTGGTCTATGCCTGTTTCCAGTGCGCTTCTTTATTTATTTGTGTTGAGAGTATTTGTAGCGCATTTCTTTATTTGGTTGTGTTGTGAGCATTTGCAGTGCACGTGTTGTCAAATTGATGATGTTTTCTTAATTTGCCGTTGTTTTTTTGCAGCAGGTTGTGCTCTCTCGGCCACTGTACTCCAGGCAGTAAATCAGGTATATTAGATCTAAAAAATACCTTGTGTGGTCCTCGAAGGAGCGACCCCTGCTCAAGCAGGAGGACACGTACAACAGGTAAATGCACTTGTGGAAGTCCGGTATTTCGTAACATGTTGTGGTGCATAAAATGCACAACACAAGATAATCCAAGCCAAACAGACTTTAATAATATCCCCAACAGGAATACAAAGGGGCTAGCAGGAGAGAACGAAGCACAATAGCTGAACCATATACAACAAATGCCAGACATGGAACTGACTAAAACTGAAGACTTAAATAGACAGATGATGATTAACTGAAACAGAACAGATGTGAATTAATCAGAAACCATGGAAACTAACAAGTGGAGGGAAATGGGAATAAAGGTCAAATTAAACAAGGAACACAGAAGTAAACCAAAAGAGAACAGACAAGGGACAACATCCTGCATACATCAGCACAGAGGCTGCATTTCACTTCGCTTTTAGACACACACTCACAAACTTCCCTAAGCACATCCCCTTGGGGGAATCCCCACTACCATTTTGAAGTGTGTTCCACTTTGTGAAGTGGATGAGGGAAGTTTATATGGACAGTCACTTGACTAATGTTGTCATGGTACCTATATTTTAGTAGTCGATACCAATACCAGTGAGTGAATACTCCTGTTATAATAAAAAAAAAACTGTCTATACTGCAAAATCAATCTCTTATTTACATCATGTTTATACTTTGTTGGATACAGCGATATTACAGAGCTCAAGCTGAATGAATTCTGGCAATTTGGACTTACACGCCTCTGATTGGTACTCCTGGTACTGTGGAAAGTACCAGTAGTTTTGACAACACTACCCTCGACCCCTCGATTTTGACAGAAAGAGCGAGTCTACTTTATATGTACACTTCAGGCTGCTCCATATACCACAATGCAACACAATTGTGACATCACCACAGATCCTGTTTAATTTACCCCCACTCCAAAGAACCCTATGCTATACTTATATACATATAGAACTCCATGCACCTATACATATTGAATTTTGCATCAAACAAATTCACAAGAAAAAAAAAAATAAGGTGATTCAAGTGGCATAAAAACCAAAGTGCAATGCAGCCAGAGATGTCCGTCGCGTTCACCAGAAGGTCCAGTTATGTTATTTTGATTATGCATCACAAGAAATAAAAAAAAAAGAAGAGTGAGAAGCACATGCACGGATGAATTATCCTTAACAAGATATGCAACAATAATTTACAAATCAGGTATAGGTTGAGTATAATGATTCAACTGCTCATTCGTAAAAAGTCATTTGTCGCCACCTACTGTTGTAAACTGCCATTAAATTCACTGAAAAATCATCCCCACTAATGCACTTGACAGTCTGTCTGGAACATGCAAACACAGACAAGCAGAGTGATGCAAACAAAGAAAAGTCCCAGTGCAGTTGGTCTAAATATCAGCATTCAAATTTGATAACCAAAACTAACTTTTGTATAATATTTATTAACTTTAATGGCATTAACAAAAGAGTCTGATCCTGGATTGAAGGCTAGCTGCCACCTGTAGTATATTGTGCATGCAGCTTTCACTTGTGATCTGACAGATATAACAAAAGCACTGAGACGGAAGACACAGACACACAAAGGATATCAAGTAAGCCGATTAACAGCCAAGCTTGGAATAGGATCAGTGCGGGTGTCACAAGCACAGAGAGACACAATCCCATCCATGAGCTCACGTACACATATGCACACGCTCACACCGCAGCACCTGGAATCCTACCAAAATCTAATATTAGAAAGCAAGTCATTCCCTGTGGTTCAGAGGTGGGAGGAGATGACGTCATTTACTGTGATCCACCCAGATCGCTACGGCTAGGAAATTAGCAGCGGAAATGTGAAGGGACCCGGGGTATTCCAAGGCAGGATTAGTGATGGCCCCTGTACTGGAGGGCCTGTACACCTCCAAGTGCCCTGAACCTCCATTATTGTTTCATTTCATATGAATTATTCAGATGCACTTCCAAAAACAAAACAACAGAGGACACCATACTTTCATCACTGCCCTATCTTCCAGCAAAGGGACATAGCCTACATCCACTGTTGTTATATAATGTCATATATTTTGGGTTTAGTTTAGCTTTTCCTCTGCATTCCTTTTCTCTGGCTTGCTTTCTAATCTAGTTGTCTAATAAACTGGTATTGTATATATTACAAATTATTGTTTTGGCTTTCTGACAATTTGCCTTTGTTCTTCTTTGTAAAAGGATTTTGAATAAATGCATGAAAAGATGTTAAATAAGATGTAAATGAACAAAAAAAATGCACAAAAGTTACATGTTTGGTTTGGGAAGGCCTTGTGACGCCTGTGCCAGTTGTACAGTTTCACACATGCTGACCCTGTGAGAATTGTACAAGTGTACCACCTAGTGGTCAGAGAACGACACACAACTTGCATAAAGATGAGCGTCTCTCTTTACATCAGTGTAATAAATCATATATGTATATAGATATATGTAACTCAAAACAGCGTTCTTTTTATCATAAAATCTTAAAATACATGCCTAAAAATAATCCAGGGTTATTCAAGTGCCCATGAATTGAGTTGGTTGCTGTGTTCATTAATCCTAATTATGTCACCCAAACTCTAATAAGAGGGGACCACCTACATCTCACCTTTATCTCAAAGCTATCGTGTTTCACAAGGACACTCATTACAATTAATCTCATTGGGCTGGACAAGCAGCCACACAGCTTTGCCTTCAGGGACAATTAACTCCTGCCGTTTGCTTTCAGTGGCACTTGCGTATCCAACACAAGATGTCCCTTGACTATACGTTTCTAAGCAAAGGCTGCTTTGGTTCAAGAAAGGTGGGGTAACAAAAGGCAATCTGTTGTGCATGTAAAATGGGGATGGAGGAGGCGGTGATGGTGGGGGAGGAAAGTAATGATAGTGGTGGGGGGATTTTGCCCCTCACCCAATCCCGAGTTGAATGCATCAACGGGTACAGCTGGTCATGTCTCTGTTTTAAAAAAGCAACTGGCCACCTGCATTTGTATAGAGTTTGGAGACAAAGACGTGTAACTTACCGTGGCTAGAATGTAAAGTTTGACTAACAATTGCTGAATAAAAGGTTGGAAGGAGGAACTAACAAAAAAGTTTCCACAAAGCATGGATGTACTTTGGAGTAGCAAACTTAGTTTACGTCTTATTAAATGACTCAGAATAATTCATATTATTATTATTGTTTTAAAATCTTAGACAACATTATTTTCAAACATTATGAAACATGATCATTTTGCATAATGTTGTTCATATCGATTTTATTTGCGTGTGTTATGAGATGTAATCTTTGACCCGGGTCACACAGAATGCGATTCAAGTTTCAAAATAAGTTTAACCTTTAAAGACGGCTCTCGAGACCCTTTCCATTCCTCGCCTAGTGTAGGCTATAAAGCCTTATTGTGACGTAGCTGATGTGCAATGGCTTTGGTTGCCAGTAGGAGGCAGAAGAGGACGCGGATTTGAACGAGACGAGCGGTGGACGATTTATTTGTATAGGATGCGCTTCACTTGGTCATATGTACCGAGAGCTCCTGCGCACCGCCCAGATATACATGATAATGAGGATATAGACAAGTTATTATTTTACAAAAACTTCAGTATGACACGGGCCGTGTTTTACCTGTGATTTGTCCATTTTAATTATCCGTAAAGCGTTTTAGTTTTTAATTTGGCTGTCATAAAGTAAAAAACAAACAAAAAAAAGATCGTGGAGAATTTTTTTAACTGGATATTCATCAATTCGAGGCGTTTTTGTTACATCTCTGCACATTTGGTAAGATTGTTTAATAAGTCTTAAAAAATAATAAAGTGTTAACTTATTTGAACGTCTGTAGTTGGCCTATCTGAAGCAGATCTTTTTAACTTTTTAATTTGTTAACCACCTTTTGCTACTGTGTTTCAGTTAGTGCATGTTTTTAAATGCTCACTTCCTCATTTCCAATTCATAGCCAACTTGAGTACATACTACCTTAGATGCCACTTTACTTAGTATGCCTGAGAAATGTAGTCAGACTATATGCTAGTTCACTGAATCTCAGTTGCCAACTGCTTTCAATTGAAAGCAGCTAAAACTGGTAGCTAAATGTCACTAGATGACATCATAATGCCAAATTCACTGATCTATATAAAGATGAATAGAGATCAGTGGGCAAGATAAAAACTTAGATAAGGTTTGTCCAAGAAGTTGCTATATCTGTCCCTAAACTTTTGAAAAAAGTCTCACAAGGAGCGGGGAAGTAGCTAAATCTAGCTACAAAATCCCTAAATTGGCAACACTGGTTGCCAACATCTTGACGTGCATTAACACGTTGTTTTTTATAGATTGGCTGTTGTCACATACCAGCAGTGGTGCTGCTGGAGCCTCAAACGCTCAAGCTGCTGACTGCATATTGAGATGCACTTCAGCGAAGGCTGGTGGACAGATGCCATCTGGTCTAGGCTAAGCAGCTCTTCTCTTATCAAGATCAAAGCACACGTTTGCTCTGAAAACTGGGAAATGTGTGAGAGATATGCTAGGCATGAATTGGGAAGACAAAATGTGAGGTAAAATATAAAATCCAGATACCATGTGTAATATTTAGTATTTTCAAGTACGTTGCTGTTATCTGAGCTGAATGGTGTATTTAATGGAATCGTAGAAGGTTGAGGATTTCAATCTAAAAAAAAAAATGGCATAATATGGCTGAATTGGTTTCAAACACATCCACACTCCTTCACTTGCTCTACAGTCTAGACCACAAGTATTCATTCTCCTCAAACCTGACCCTGACATACAAGCCTGAAATAGACGCCTGCTTAGACATGACATCAGCCAGTGTTTTAGCCAAGCACACACACACTGTACATGTCTGCAGAGCCAAATGACCTGCGCTTATAAGTCTAGTGGGGAAATCTCAGGCAGCTGTGTGGAGGCAGTGAGGACACAGATGTAAAAGCGTAATGAGTGTCAAAAGCCTGCTTCCGGCAGTATCATACTACCATTCCCTTTCTAAACAAATGTGTGTAAAATCTGACTTTAGAATAGAACACCTAACAGAAAACCTGCTTTTTGAAAGAAAGATCTGCTGAAGGATATGATCGGATGCTTTTACAAAAATTGTGAAATTCATTTACTTTTAGCTTTTCCAGAATGCTGCAAATGAATCGCATAGTTTGTGGAATCATGCCATTTTGCATATCTAATGTTACGGAGTGTAACAAATTCTGTAGTTTGGGAGGTCTGTTATTACTGAACAACATAAAATCTGTTTATTTTAATTATACATAGGGGTCTCATTTCTCATGAATTGAAGTGGATCATCAGATGTTCTTTGAGTCAACACATAATATTGAAGGATAGGCATCACCAATACATCTTTACAGCTACACCTATTTTAGTCGCACACAAATGAACAGCAAATTTATGCGATTTTGAAAAAACAAACACAGTGTAACTCACAAAATAAAAGTTTATTGTTGAACAACAAACTCCACACATACAACAAACAGGCCAAGGGAAAACAAATAATGTAGACAAAATGAAGTCAAAAGAAACCAAAACTCCTTTTCTTTGGCCTAGCCCTCCCATACAAAAACTAGTTTATGGTACAACTAAAGTTCATACATAAAATGTACTGGAATGCTCTGAGTTCAATAGCTGTTGATTTTATACATGTTGTCTTTGTTGAAATATCGAAACATGGTCAAACAAGTAAAATTTCCATAAAGAAGCACCGTTTTGGTCACAGGAGATCATGATAAAGTGGCTGATCTCTTCACAATATGTACAAAAATATAAAATGTAAATAAAAATACAAACAAATCCTTGTCTTGCGTATTTCGTTGTGAACGCTGGAAATCTGAGTTGTGGTCTGTCCTCTAGAAAATTTTGAATTGGGGGTCAAGTTGGTTGACATGGGTGACAAACTTGAAAATGACCATGTTTTATGTATTTGAGTCCTTTATGCCACTGGCTCCAACAGTTTGGGTTAAAGCAGAGACGTCTACACCTGCTCAGCAGTATGAAACAATCCTTTAATCATCGGTCTTCTGCTTCTTGGGGTCAACATCATCCTGAAGAAAAAAGAAAAAAAAGGTTTTATTTAAAATTATTTACTTGTACTATGATGACACAATACAGTATTCTTTAGGTAGCGATTCATGATTGTACCTCATCATCATCTTCATCGTCGTCGTCATCAGCAGTCCGTTTTGTTCCTCCACCTAGATCATCATCATCATCATCTTCATCCTCATCTTCATCACCTACAGTAGTTGACCAGTAGCCACATGATTAAAACAAATTAATTTGTCACGTCAGAAAAATGTGAACATCAGTGTTGTACCTACCCTCTCCTTCCTCTTCATCTTCCTCATCCACCTCATCATCAATTTCAGGCTCTCCATTTTCTTCATTCTCCTGTTCACACAATTTCGAGAAGGTCATTGTAAAGGTGCATGATCTCTATGAAACACTCAAGTAGTTCAATAGTAGAGAGGTCAAGAACATTAGCCAGGCATTTATTTAGGCTACCTTTCCATTAGTGGCATCTTTTCCATTTTCCTTCTCCTCGAGGAGCTTCTTCTCCTTCAGGTCCTACATAAAAAAAAATGATATTTTGAAACATTTAACTTCGTCAGGTTGGAGCCGTCTGTCTCCAATAGGCAGAGTCTATGCAGATAACGACAGACGTGAGCAAAACGCCCCCTATGCGCACAAATTTTAAATTGCATCTCTAATGACGCCCCTCTGACATTGACGCCTCATTGGCTGCAGCAGCGAATTTAGCTGTCCATCATCGACTCCTGCTCCCGCCTCTTACCGAGTGATGAGCTCGTTTGTAATCTGACACTTAAATGGGATTTGGCGGCTGTGGGTATTGTAAAAGGTAAATCCAATAAACAACCATATTTTGGCGAGAAAGCAAACGCTCATATCGCGGCCTCGAAAAAAACAAAAACCTAAAACACCAATCAAAAAGGATAATTAAGAACCAGTTCAGTCAGTCGATGCGAACTCTAATGAAGGACAAAGAAAGCACACGCATGGCTTTCGCGATCGGTTCATAACTAACACTACCGTCACGTTAACCTGGATTTATTTCGCGCAGTCGCAGAATTGACAAGAAATCGTAGGCAAAAAACAACAAAAAAAAAACAACCTGTCATAAATGGCATGATTATCATTGGCTCTTTTAATTTGCGTTGACGGCTTTCGTTTCAGCTAAAGCTTTACCAAAAGCAGTTAAACGAGCCTTATCCATGCAAACATTTCCATCAATTCGTTTATATAATCTTTAGCCCTTAAGCCGTTTATCAACCAAATCAACTAGGACCGCCCCTTAAATTCACCGATGTCTCTGGCTTCAAACTAGTAAACCACGCTGCCGTCACACATGGAAAAATATCAACTCGTAGGAAATATACAACGACAGCATTAGACAGATTATTCAATGTTTGAGCTATCAGATCAACTGGAAGTATCTGAGATTAAAGGGTTTCGAGAGACGTGCGGCACCGCGTCAAACGGTTCGAGTAAATCATTTCTGCGCTCGTTTTGTTCTCCAGAAAACTTCAAAACTGTGCTTTTTAACCCCGATGCACTGCAGCGTCTCTCGGCTGCCTGCATCAGATTCAGTCGTTATCGGACAGAGTTAAACCCGAACAAAGTATGCTTCTTTAATCCCATCAAAAGTGCGACCAATTAGTCTTATCATATTTGAGATTTCCTATCGATTGATGCTTCAAGCCGCCTAGGCGAACCGGCAAACTTTCAGCCCCGAAGCATCGACTGATCAAACGCGTCCTCAAACCTGCAGCAATGTCTGTTAGCCACAAACTAACCGGTAATGAATGAGAGGATTTACAAGTAAACGACTGCTCAAAACATTGTTCAACGGAAGTGTACAGAAGCCATACCTACAAACAAATGTGCAAACTGTGGAACATATTATATAGATTCAAGATCTGAAAAACGAAATGCAAAGAATTAGAGGTTTAGTATTTATCATGGTAAAGCAGATGCACATCGCCCCGCTGTTCAAAGAGGAACTGACACGCTTCTATAAACAAAGAACCCGCGCGCAGACTGTTACATTCCGGACAATGAGAAACTGCGTTTGAATGCGCTCTCATTCCGCACGCGCTAACGAGCTCGATACAAATGTATCCATTTGAAATTCTCATTACAATGTGTACATTTAAACCACTTAGAGAGCAGTTATCGCGTACTTTTTCCTTGTTTACTTGTAATAATTCATCAACGATTCTTTCCGGTTACAGCCAAAAATAGGCTACACGTTAAATCTGAACTAGAAAGAGAGAACATGCTTTTGAGAATTTCGTGCATCCAGAGGCATCTTTTCTTACCTTTGCGGAGATTTCTGTCGCGGAGTCAACCTTTGTGTCTGCCATAATTAATATTTTGTATCAAAATTCAGAACGCAGGAAAAAGCAAGAATAATCCGCCCGTATCCTCCAACAATCAAGTAATGAAGCTTTCTTATGCCGACGGCATGTGATGAAGGAGGCTTTATTATAGATTTGTGGGCGGAGCATGAGAGGCGGTCGCTTACGTTTGATTGGGCAGCGGACTCCGAGGGGCGTATTTTTAAGGCAATAGAGTGGAACAATGGAAAGTATTTCTAAACGTAAAAGGACACACCCCCAGCCGGTATTTCACCAGAGAAGACACACCTCCTACCTCCGCTTTTCTCGCTACAGACAGCTTATCTGTGCTACGCAATTCCACATTTCCTCAACAAATACATTGATACAACATGTTAAAATATGAAGTCGTGCCTCTCATCATTAAAATCAATAAGTTAGCAAATGTCGTATGTCCACGAACTGCTTAGACATATTGACCCCTAAATCACCTCCAACCACAGCACCTACATCACAGGCAGTTACCATGCCGAAGTATGAAAGGCACATTAAGGAAATGTTGTTTTTAAAGCATGGGGTGGCATGTGGGAAACGTTTTCATGCCAGATGCAGCCCCTCCCCTTTCTGTGAATTTCGAACTAAACTTAGCACTGCGAGTAAATACAACAGCTAATTTCACACACACAAAAAAATAAAGACGAGAAAATACACACAAAACTTTATCAGACATGCCGTTGTAGTTTCATAACCTCTTACAGAACAGGAAAGCCATATTTAGTAGATCAGATTTTTATAACCGAGAGAGAAAAAAAACTAACTAACCACGATGTAAAACCACTAGCGTTTTATATCATATTTTAGTGGAAATGCGTCCTCCTCAAATTGGGGTCTGTAAATAATATTGTTTAAAAATGTATTTTAAAATCACTAAAACACGTCTTGTGCTTTCTTATTCGGGATGAGTAGCATTTAAACAAAGCAGAAGCCATAACCTCGCCGGCGAACATAGAGGGGAGGGGAATTTCGGATACTTCATCATAACCTACATTCAAATACTACTTTGACGACGACACTTCTTGCAGTCGGGCGCATCTCATTGGATACCCAGGCGACCAGAGCCCACAGATTCTGAGATTATTGGATGTCAGAGATGTCAATCAAAGAAATGACCCACAGCGCGCGAGAAAGCCTGGAAAATGGATTCCAAAAGATTTCTGGCCTGGATGCTGATTTATGAGATCAAATCGTGTGGCGACGGTGTGTACATTAGTGGAGTTTAAGAAAAATGTTTAAAGGATGAAAGGAAAAAAAAAATGCTCACGTTCGACCTGGCAAATAAGAGGGATTGTAAATGTATGAACATGAATAATATGGAAGAACACTGGCTAAAATGAAATCAATTTGGCACATCTCTTGCAAAAACCTGTTCCCACCAATAGGTCATCTTGCCAATCTAAACATTTAGTTAACAAAAATAGGCAAATTAAGTTCGTCTGTTTGTACAATCAAGTGAATTCTCATCACTTACTAAAATAATTATCTAGCCATTCTTGTCTTACATTTATAGATTTATTACGCCGAGTTTTATATATATGTGACCCTGGACCACAAAACCAGTCTTAAGTGTCAATTTTTTTCGAAATTGAGATTTATACATAATCTGAAAGATGAATAAATAAGCTTTCCATTGATGTATGGTTTGTTAGGATAGGACAATATTTGGCCGAGATTGAGAAAATCACCTTTAAAGTTGTCCAAATGAAGTTCTTAGCAATGCATATTACTAATGAAAAATTAAGTTTTTATATATTTACGGTAAGAAATGTACAAAATATCTTCATGGAACATGATATTTACTTAAAACCCTAATGATTTTTGACATAAAAGAAAAATTTATCATTTTTACCCATAGAATATATTTTTGGCTATTGCTACAAATATACCCCAGTGACTTAAGACCCAGTGACTTATATGTGTGGTCCAGGGTCTCACACAGACACAGACACACACACACACTTAATGTGTTATAAACAGTATATCTAATGTAATAATATAGTCAGTGAAAACATTATAACCTGCTTTTACCTTAAAGAGATGCCTTAAAATAAAATCTGAACACTTATCATCCTTCACACCTAATGCTCCACTTTAATTCTAGCATCAGGCCAAATTTCCTGCTTTTCAAGCTAATCTTCCCAGGGGCAGGGTATATATTGCTGTACAAGATTTGAGACACAGAGAAACACTTCCTCATGAGTAGGCAGTGAAGACTGTGCATGCGTGGACCTGCAGGGAGATGTGGAGGAGGAAAGCACTGCTGTGAAAGTAGTAACTCAGATGATCGTGTCTGACTCTGAGGTTTCGG
The DNA here is from genome assembly GCF_936440315.1 of Barbus barbus. NCBI lineage: Eukaryota > Metazoa > Chordata > Actinopteri > Cypriniformes > Cyprinidae > Barbus > Barbus barbus. Next base: position 23,713,636 of record NC_136754.1, on the reverse strand, counting down.
ACTTCTAGCAAGGGCAGATAATTGGCTGTACGAGACATCCAGGTAGACATCAGTCATGAGCAGTGTCCAGGGTTATCTGGCTTTAGAAAACACAATCCAGCTATCAATGTGCATTCCTTCACCATGAGGTTCTTCTCTTAAAAAAAAAAACAAAAAAAACAAGACATGGTCCTCATCAAATAAGGCTGTTTATTTGCATCCATCCATTTTTTTCTTCTCATAAAAAGTGTACTGGAGACAGGAATGTGTTCCCTCTAGTGGAAAAAACATATCATAGCAGCTACTGGCATTTTCTCTGCCTCACAGTGATAATATTAATACTGTCTAGTTTATTCTCCTGTAAGTCTCGGTTTCATCTTTGCCCTCTTTGCTTTAATCTTTGCTTTCCTAGAAGAATATGAGTGGCATTGAACTTCCCCTTTAGAAATGTTTTGGAACAGAGATGCCATTTCCGCAAGGAGAAAGTGCTCATTTGAAAGTAACAACACTGGCCTGGTGTATTTTAAGCATAATGAGAGCAAGCAGACTCTGCTGATCCCTAGCAGACAATTACTGTACAGCAACGATTCTGTTAGAGGCTCAAAATACTTCCAAAGAGAGGACAATTTTACTTGTTTACAGTGATATTAATATTACACTAGCAATATTATTACTCTTTTGGGCATAGTAATGCATTGTAACCTAAATGCTCTCAAATAATTATACAGTGTATATACAGTGATATTTGTATTAGAATAGTATTATTGTTCCCATTTTGGGCATAATCATATATTGTAAGTTGCATGCTCTCAGATATTCATAGTGTGCTGCACAGGAAATATTGGAAGATATTTTCAAGAATGTCTCAGTGTATTCTCTACATTCATTCAAAGTTTAATGTGGTCTAATTAAAATCAGATGCATACAAATAAACATGGCACCGTACAACAAACAGAAAGAGAAATTCTGGACTGGTTCAGACCGGGTGAGGTGAAACCCAATTCTTCCCGTCCTTCCCACAAGAGTGTGAAGTCATAAATTAGGCATGGTGCCCTTGGTGAAATGATCGATAACAGGGGGGGGGGGGGGGGGGGGGGGGGGGGGTATGATGTGAGATAGACCTTTACAGAAAGCATGCCAGTTTCTTCTTTTAAAATAATAAAATATATAGAAGGTTAACAGGTGAACTAAACTATCAACAAAGAAATGATTTTATAACCCATCACACATTGTTAATAATCATTTATTTGCCTTATGAAAACAGTGGCCTCACATCACCCCATCTCAAAGACTGGAGTGTCACACACTGGATCTACCCGATGCAAACAAAGTATGACTGAACTGTTCTGATTGCCATGCTTTACAAACTACTACTGCATTCAGATGGAAGTGAAATAATCTCTACACCATTTTTGCTCTATACTTCTGGAATAATACAAGCAAATACGTAGGTATGTATAAAATGTACGGCTAAACAGGTCTTGGAGGAGCAGCACCCTCACGTATGATTCTCTTTGATCCTCTACACATAATTTGTTAGTAGCTGCAATATGTCATGGTCAATGCCAAGGCAAAATATCAGGCTTGAATCCATGCTATCACCAGAGCCTGCTTTTCTGTTTTCAATATGTAGAAAATACCCATAGACCTCAAGGTACTAAAATATGCCAAAAAATTTATTTATTACAGTGGAGAAAAAAATATTTGATCCCCTGCTGATTTTGTACGTTTGCCAACTGACAAAGAAATGACCAGTCTATAATTTTAATGGTAGGTTTTAGTGCTGTCAAACGATTAATAGCATCCAAAATAAAAGTTTTTGTTTACATAATATGTGTGTGTACAGTGTATATTCTATATGTGTATATTGTATACACTCACATACAGCATATATTTGGGAAATATTTACATGCATATACATTTATATACTTATATTTTGTATTATATATAAATATTTTTCTTAAATATATACATGTATGTGTTTGTATTTATATATACATACTAAATATACACAGCACACACACATATAGTATGTAAACAAAAACCTTTATTTTAGATGCGATTAATCGTTTGACAGCAATAGTAGGTATATTTGAACAGCGAAAGACAGAATAACAACAACAACAAAAAAATCCAGAAAAGCGCATTTCAGAAAAGTTATAAAATGATTTGCATTTTAATGAGTGAAATAAGTATTTGACCCCTTTGCAAAACATCACTAAGGCTGGCCGCACACTAGAGGATTTTAAGCCCGATTTTAAGTGTGCGGTCTCGCGGTCTGCTCGAATCTAGTGTGTGCGTTCAGAGGATTATAAGGCTAAAAATCGCTTGAACTGTCTTCATGTCTGTGGTCTCCCATGGTTTTAAAATTGGTTAAGATTTGAAAATCGTCTAGTGTGCAGCCAGCTTTAGTAGGCCTACTTGGTGGCAAAACCCTTGTTGGCAATCACAGAGGTCAGACGTTTCTTGTAGTTGGCCACTAGGTTTGCACACATCTCAGGAGGGATTTTATCCCACTCCTCTTTGCAGATCCTCTCCAAGTCATTAAGGTTTTGAGGCTGACATTTGGCAACTCAAACCTTCAGCTCCCTCCACAGATGTTCTATGGGATTAAGGTCTGGAGACTGGCTAGGCCACTCCAGGACCTTAATGTGCTTCTTCTTGAGCCACTCCTTTGTTGCCTTGGCCGAGTGTTTTGGGTCATTGTTATGCTGAAATACCCATCCACGACCCATTTTCAATGCCCTGGCCCTGAGGGTACATAGCCCCGTCCATCGTCCCTTTGATGTGGTGCAGTTGTCCTGTCCCCTTAGCAGAAAAACACCCCCAAAGCATAATGTTTCCACCTCCATGTTTGATGGTGGGGATGGTGCTCTTGGGGTCATAGGCAGCATTCCTCCTCCTCCAAACACGACGAGTTGAGTTCATGCCAAAGAGCTAGATTTTGGTCTCATCTGACCACAACATTTTCATCCAGTTCTCCTCTGAATCATTGGCAAACTTCAGACGGGCCTGTACATGTGCTTTCTTGAGCAGGGGGACCTTGCGGTGTAGGATTTCAGTCCTTCACGGCATAGTGTGTTACCAATTGTTTTCTTGGTGACTATGGTCCCAGCTGCCTTGAGATCATTGACAAGATCCTCCCGTGTAGTTCTGGGCTGATTCCTCACCGTTCTCATGATCATTGAAACTCCACAAGGTGAGATCTTGCATGGAGCCCCAGACCGAGGGAGATTGACAGTTATTTTGTGTTTCTTCCATTTGTTATGATTAGATGTTCATATACAATTATTTACTCATATTTGATAATAATTATATATCATAATAATTAATAATTTAATAAAAAGGCCTACTGTATGCTTCTGAAATATCTTAGGGGTGGTGAACGTTTTATTAAGGGAACATAAAAGAAATCATACATAAAAGGTTCAGAAAGCTTTCCCATCCTTTCCAAAAAAAAAAAAAAAAACTGCTCTTGTGCATTTTGACAGTGAAATTAACTTGAAAAGTGAGTTGTGGGAATGATGTATTTGTAGCAATTGATATGTCTCAAGTTTAAGACTTCAGGCATATCTTTTTGTACAGTAAAGCCAACTCAGTGTATTTATCCTGGGCTGTTTTCATGTCTCCTCAGTACTCTATTAAAACACATCATCTAAATTTACACTGCTCTGTTTCCCCATTCTTTTATGTCTGAAGCAAAAGGGGCTGTTCACACGTAAAGCGTAGCACAGAGGAATTAAAAAGAATGCATGGTGTCTCAAGATGCATTTTTACAAGTTCTTTCAAGTTTATATGCTATTTTAAAAACGCAGTGGTCATGTGCATGATGCTGAAAGAACAGCAAAATGGGTACAACAGTCAAAGGAGGCTGTTGTCTAGAAAAACCAGTAGATCACAGGGACTAAAAACCGTGTTTTGTATGAACTCTTGAGGTCCATATCTAACTCAGATATTCCAATCACATTTGTGCTACTTGTTAACTTTTGGATTTTCCTAATCTCTTACATTTTGAATGAACATAGGCCTATTTTAATCCATTTTCATAAACCTTTGGTGAAAGTGAACGTAAAAAATATAGGCCTGAATATAGACCTCATGTCTACAATTTATGGGAAAATGCTTGTTCACACATTTCTGCTTATATGTACCTTTTTCATTTTTTGAAGTGGCTGAGCTCAAATGACTTTATAGTCTAACATAAATAAAGTGCAATAAAGGATTTGGAGTATGCAGCAGAAAGTGCCTGAAGCTAAGGAGGTTTTACATAGCTGATCAGTGAAGCGCACTCACCTACAGTACATATTTAAAGTGCTACAACTCATATAAATGTATCTGACAGGAGTGATGAACAAGCAAACAGTGAGCAACAGAAAAAACAGAGCTGTGACCTCATGATTCTTCATTAAAATTACTTTGTAGCCTGAAAAGTGGATCCAAAAGGATCAAATTTATTAATGTCCCGAAAAAAATGTATTGACATGGTCAAAGGTTGAATTTGGTTAAAATCATATGATCTTACTTTAAAATGAAACTAAACTCTACATGTTCAAGTATGACAATTTTTTACTTATAGTTTAAGAATGTAGCAGTATCTCTCTTTTAATAAACCGCTTGCAGAGAAATCCTGATTCTCCCCTAAATTTATTTGCCCTCTTCTCCCGATTTACCTAAACTGTTTGCAGATACCGCCCTCCTTTATTTATCTGTTGTAAATTGTCTGTTTTCTGGTAAAAATCAGATCATTGCAGTCAGGGATGTTATTCTAATGTTGAAAATAGTTCACAGAAGGGTTGCTGAAATAGGACGCAACAAATAGTATCAACATTTGAAACATTTCCCTCCACTGGACAGGGTTATTTTCATTCCCAGGACATTGAAGAAGTCCTCTCCTCAGCTGCAACACACATTGTGTAATGAAACTATAGGAATGTCACAGGCATAATGGCTGCATTGTGTATTTATTCATTAGTTTTAATAAGAAGCATTCACAGTCACATAGAAAACAAAAATAATAGAGAGAAACAGCGACTGGGCACCAGGGACAAGAACTGAGCTTAGAGCAGAGAGAACAATTGCGACACTATATTTTTCAGTTTGTCCACAAAACCACATTTCCCCACAGAACTGTCACTAAAACTGAGACTCGGAGACACGTTCTGGCCATCCAGCACATTAAGAGTCAATTGGTGGCTTATTGTAACAATTATGATGAGTATTGGGCAGAATATCAGAAAGGTTTGGGCCATTTCAGATATTGGAGCAAAGGATATAATGGAACGCATAAAGTATTGGAGCAAATGTATTCAAGGGTCTGCAACCTTCAACGTCAAAAGAGCCATTTTGTCCCCTTTCCCACCGAATAAAATTCACGTGGAGCCACAAAATATTCTGTGCCCAAATGAAGATGTTACAGGGCAATGGAGTAGCAATCATTTCAGAAGTGAGGGGGACAGAAATCTCAAATGTAGTAGTAGTAATAATAATAATAATAATAATAATAATAATAATAATATTTATGTATGTATAATTGACAAAAATATATATATATTACTTTTAATTGGCTAAGAAATAAAATACACTTCTGGACAATAACCAATAATTTGTCTTCTATAATATTTTTGATAAATATTTTACTAATGGCAATTTTATGGTTATGATTGTACAATCGGTATATATACTACAGACACTTTTTCCATTTTTATTACAGAATAAGGCAGAACATATATTGTATAGCTTCTGAACTGTAATTAATGCTGTCAATTACCACTGTATAATTCATATTTATTACCTGGAGAAGACTTGAAAAACACACATAAACCATATCGTCTTCACATTTCATCAGTTAAGTTTTATGCTTGTTATTCAGCTTAGCTACAGCAATAGCGGGATGCCTGGTCAGAAGTTACTATTACTTGTCATATGAGTGCGTTTTGGACTTTCTGCGCGAGAGCGGGTTGCCGACCCCTAATATCACTGCTACAAATGTATGCTCCCTCCCACCAGCTCAGGTCACTGACTGAGCTACAGTGCCGTGAAAAAGTTTTTGCACCCTTCCTGTTTTTTTTTATTTATTTTTTGCATATTTCTCACACTTAAAAGATTCAGATCATCAAACTAATTTTAATATTACACAAAGATAAACAGAGTAAATTAAAAAATGTTTTAAAATGATGATTTCATTTATTACGGGGAAAAAGCTGTCCAAACTTGCCTGGCACTACATGAAAAAATAATTGCCACCTAAATCTAAAAACTGGTTGTGCCACCCTTTGCAGCAACAACTGCAATCAAGCGTTTGCGATAACTGGCAATGAGTCTTTCACATCGCTGTGGATGAATTTTGGCCCACTCTTCTTTGCAGAATTATTTTAATTCAGCCAAACTGGAAGGTTTTCGAGCATGAATGGACTGTTTAAGGTCATGCCACAGCATCTCAATTGGATTTAAGTCCGGACTTTGACTTGGCCACTCCAAATTCTTAATTTTCACCCAGAAAGTGGACTTTTTGGTGAGTCTCGAATCATTGTCCTGCTGCATAACACACAAGTGCGCTTGAGCTTGAGGTCACAAACTGATGGCTGGACATTCTCCTTCAGGATTTTCTGATAGAGTGCAGAATTCATGGTTCCATCAATTATGGCAAATCATCCAGGTGTTGAAGCTGCAAAGCAGCCCCAGACCATTACACTACCACCACCATGTCTGACTGTTGGTATGATGTTCTTTTTATAAAATGCTGTGTTGGTTTTATGCCAGATGTAACAGGACACACATCTTCCAAAAAGTTCAACTTTTTTCTCATCAGTCACAGAATATTTGTCCAAAAGTCTTGGGGATAATCAAGATATTTATTGGCAAATGTGAGACCAGCATTTGTGTTCTTTTTGATCAGCAGTGACTTTTGCCTTGGAACTCTCCCATGGATGCTGTTTTTGGCCAGTCTCTTTCTTATTGTTGAATCATGAACACTGACCTTAATTGAGGCAAGTGAGGCCTGCAGTTCTTTATATGTTGTTCTGTGTTCTTTTATGACCTCCTAGATGAGTCGTTGTTGCGCTCTTGGAGTAATTTTGGTAGCCCGGCCACTACTGCGAAGGTTCACCACTGTTCTCCATTTGTGCATAATGGCTCTGACCGTGGTTCGCTGGAGTCCCAGAGCCTTAGAAATGCTTTATAACCCTTTCCGGAATGATACATGTCAACTATTTTTTTTTCTCATCTGTTCTTGAATTTCTTTAGATCGCCGCATGATGTGTTGCTCTTTAAGCATGCTTCACTTTGACAGATAGGTTCTATTTAAGGGATTTTTTGATTCAACAGGTCTGGCAGTAATCAGGCTGGGTTGGCTAGTGTAATTTAACACAGCTTTCTAAAATAATGTGGTTAATCACAGTTCTTTCATGATTTAACAGGAGGGGGTAATTAATTTTTCATGTAGGGCCAGGTGGGTTTGGACAGCTTTTTTCCCATAATAAATGAAATAAACATATCAAACTGCATTTTGTATTTACTTGCATTATCTTTGTGTAATATTAAAATCCGTTTGATTATCTGAAGCATAAAAAAAGCATGACAAATATGCAAAAAATATGCAAAAAACAGGAAGGGGGCAAAAACCTTTTCACAGCACTGTCCGCCTTGGTGTTTTCTTAACAACAAGGCAACCAAAAATAAAAAATAAAAAAGTCAATCTCAAACTTTAACCCTCTCTGTTGCTCTTTGGTAGAATAAGCTGCCAACCTCCACCCGAATTGTTGAGACCATCACAACTTTTAAAAAAGCAAAAACTATTCTCTGTACTATTCTCCTGTTCTCTAGCTTGCTTCCTATAGTTGTTTAATAAAGCTGGCATTGTATATTAGAAATATTGTTAGCACTTTGATGAATTGCTATATTTCTCTTTTGTATGTCACTTCAGATTAAAGTGTCCGCTAAACTCATAAGTGTAAATGCAACTGTAATATTTTTCTGTTGTGGACACTGACACCATTTTCTAAGGTTAGAGGACAAGGAAGAGGAGCAGAGGACTTTCCCATGGATCCTGTCACAACAGTCTTTCCTTTCAGATTAAAAATTAACATTGTCTCAGCTTGGCCCTCAATGCCATGTATAACTCTCCACGGCTCTCTCACATAGGGGAAATAAAAAAAATGTTCTCCTTTAATTGTCTTGTCAATTAAACAGCCAAAATATCAGAGAATATGATATTTAGTGATCATTTTAGCTCTTTAAAATAAATACACAGGTACTATTTACCAAAGGTTACTTGGTAGACACTGCTGTCTACCATGTATTTAACATGGAGTGAGAGATAAAGACTTAATTTTTTACTAGAGCAAAGCGACATAACTTGACCAAACTAGAGCAATCAGACCATGTTTGGAGCTCTTTCAAGTGGGCAGGAGTTGGACTTTGTTCTTAGTAGTTTATTTACTGTCATTATGCACATAGTCACCACTTTATGCTGAAATGTTGCCTTTTCGTGATCGATTCTGTAATTTAATTCCTTAAAAAAGTATGCAATATTTGACTAGATGCTTTGACTTTCACGCAATGATTAAACCCAAGAACAAATTAACAGTGACTGGCCAATTAACTGCTCTTCCCTCCCACTAACTCCCACACTAGAGTCTGTGCCCATAAAACAAGCTGCCACAGGAAGAGCTATAAAGACTTCAAAAGATTTCCTTTTTTGTTACTTTTAGTGCAATCTAAAAGGCCCCACATTCGTAAATCCACGTGTCTGTGATCTCAGTGCTCTAGTCTCCTCTTGTGGCCAGATAGAGCAACACATGAAGGAACAAACCAAACACTTGCACCATGAACCGAAACTGACCATGATAGCACCACACAAAACAAATAGTATTCATTTGTGAGCCAGGTGGAATCGTCTGTGCACTCAATTTGAACTTTGGCAATGAAGATATCAAGGGGGATATCAAAGAATCAAAAGACATCAGAAGACAGTAAAAAAAAGCATACTGCCAATGAGGCTGGAATATAGGCCTACTGTGATGTAAGCTATTTAATTATGGAAGCTACTGTTCATAAATGCATTACAGAGGTATATAAATTTTACAATCAAGTAGCCTATATTATGGATTATCCACTTTCATATATGCAGGCCTACTAATAATTGTACTTAGAATTCTACATTCATCAAAGCAACATATTCTCAGAATGTAGTAAGTCAGTACCCATTTTTATATTAATACTGTGAATTCCCAATTAAAGTTTCAATAAATTTTCATGAGGAAAAAAAATGCAATTTAGCCATGTTAAACTTGGTCACGAAGACCAAAACCGTCATTATTCACATCGTCAGTTAAATTAGATTTAATTTATAATAGTGATTGGAATGTTAGGCTACTATTATTAAAAATGAAAGCTGGCCGTACTGAATTGGCATTTGCTTATGAACTCATTTGTCTGTCCAGTCTTTTATTCAAAAGTCTATCCTCTATTGCATAAAAGTTTATCGAGAAAGACAATTTAGTACCATCTAGTGTTATCTTTGTGACACTGCATGAAATAGAAGGCCAACTTGGCAAGATAAATCCTAGTCTATTCATTTTGAAGACAGTTGTAAGGATAGCAGCTAACTTAGAATTAATAAATAAAATGGTGTGGGATTATCTATTTAAACCAGTTTCACATTGTGCATTGAAGGCAGCAGAGAATGAACTGAAGAAGCCTACAGGGCTGTTTTCCTAAACCTACCCATTTCAGAGCACAGACAAAAATATTATAAAGAAAGTGGAAGATTAAGGAGCCTATAGAGAACTGATATAGCCTACTGTATGCCATTTGGGGGGGGGGGGGGGGGGGGGGGGGGGGGTCTTTTGTGAAAAAAGTTAAGCTTTCTTATGAATATTCATTCAATTCTATGAGCTTTGTTCAAAAGACCAAGACCTACAGCAATTACATTAGAATGCAGTCTGGCTGTCTTTCCATTTAAATACACCCATGTGAAATGCAAAGTACAAGTAGAAAGACGCCCTTTCCTTGCTTTTGTAATGTATTAGGGTTAGAAGACACAATAAAGGTTATAACACCTTGACTAAATGACTTTCGCCCCACCCAAATGTCAAGTGTTTAATAAAATACTCCAGATAAGAACAAACTACAGGGGAAAAAGTAGCCTATTTATTTAGGGACATGATTTAGGGTCCAGTTTATACCCGTGGACGATTATAAGAAATTCTGTTATAATATAATAATTTCCTTACGAACTGGAATGATATGTGGTTTCACAGGACGACGATTCTGCTTATAAGCTCAACACATTCAGCAACCATAAAACGTTTACCAGGGCTCATAAGCTAATATGGCCCTGGTATTTATGTATTTACTTATGCATCATTCCCAAAATTTACCACCTAAAAGAATAAAAAAAATGTAAATAAAAAACGATTTTCGAAATGGGGGTGCAGAATCAAATGAACCAGAACAAAGTCAGAACCCGCTGTTTTCATTAGTATTTTATCGACATGCAGGGTGTATCGTGTATTTCGATGTGCTGCAGTGAAACAAAGACGCGTTATTGTTCTTCCATGACGCGACTTGCGATGAGCCCCGAGGAACAACGCGAAATGGCGGACAGGAGCAAGCGAGGGGACGCTGAAAGCACAAAAACCCGGACCGGAGCCCCATCTGGATCCGCTTAATCACAAACCTCGATTGAATCCGCTTCACACCACCCTGTAGAAACATAAGTTCACCTGTGGCTGAAAGGAATGTCACAGGTGCAGTTCATCATGTTCTTGCATGATTTGTTTGAGTGAAATCCTGTGAAATTTAACTAATTTTTATGCTTTAACCACGTCCTATAATTTATCTTAAAAAAAGTAGCCTACCCGACATATGGTGTTTGTTGTGCCTTGAAAGTACTTAATTTACACATTTGTTCCCTTCCCCCATTACTTACAAAAGCAAATATACTATGCAAGAAGGCGGTGTATAAAACGGATCTCTGAGTGAGGTGAAGGTTGAGTCCTTACAGAAGTTTGTTGTGCTAATTTTAAAATGTGGCATATAGAGAGACACCAGGGAGCTATTATCATTATAAATCATTGCAAGTAATTCTTTAAGCTTTTACTATAAAACAAAGTCATTAGGGATCATATGTAATAATATAATTCCACTCAAGAAGAAAAAAAAGTATATATATATATATATATATATATATATATGTATGAAATATAGCCTACTTGAATTGGTATAGAAAAAAGGAGGGAAAATTTGCTTTAAGTCTAAGGGTCTGGCTCCTTCAGTGGCCCCTCCCCCCTTGGGGGCCAGCAACAGAAGCATGGGAGTGTCCTGCTGAACTGCTCATTAAATATTCATCTTAAGTGAGAGTTGAGGTGATAGTTTATACATTATCACAGCATGGCTAGAGTAATAGTAATATTTGTCAGCTGAATGATGTGCTGTGTGATTGCAGTCATTAAGGTTATGAACAAACTGAGCTGATTTTGAGGCTCAAATGTTGCTGAGGTGAATATAAATATAGGGAAAACGTGTCCCTTTGAGATGTAGATCTACACTGCAATTACGGTTAGTATACAAGTATTCACAATCAGAGCAATGGGTTTTAATGACAACTAAATGTGCCCCGTTTATTTGTAAAGTAAGTCATCATAGGGAAAGTCCTCCATATTGGCTTTAGGCCGTGTAATCACACAGGGGAAGAGCCCTGAGAGACTCCGTTAATCAGCCTTGACTCAGTGTGTCAAAGCCTGGAGACTCTCAGTGCTCACCATCTGTGCCAAACACAGAGTCATTAGTGGGAGTAGACCTGATAAACACACAGGGGTCTGTTTAACTCAAAGTAGAAGGAAGGTAAGATGCCACAGGTCCTATGACATGTGACAGAGTCTTGTACCTTTCCACTGAAAGACACATAAAACTGTAATATGATTGTACATCTAGCAGAGCCAGAGATATGATACTACGGAGGAGTCTGCTCATATAAAATCCACAATATGGAAGCTATAGAAAGAACTGTCTTAAAGTAAGATCACTTCAGCGAAATTGTGCAGGGAAAAAGGTACATTGTGAAAAGTTCAGCAATTTAAGAAGCACAGCAGACATGGAAGTCACTGTCAAATCAAGCAGATTTCTGTTGGTGAATTTGCGTGACCAACCTGATCTCAAAGTGAAATCTTCACAAGGAAATATTTTGCCCTTAAGCACAATTCCAGATTCTAGAAACAACAGTTTCAGAGGTTTCAGTTTTTCCCCATTCAAGTAGATACTTGAACAAGTTAAAGCAGCTATTGTCACCTATTTATCCATTTATGCTTCAACATTTTATTTGACCTCATAGTGTTTCATCAAAATGTCATAACTCAATCTTCCAGTGAAAACAACTTTTCTCTGGTTATGTGTATACCCAACTTCTCTGATTCTTTTGTCTGCATGAACCCTGCACCTCCTCTCATTAAGATCTGTCACCGTCCAATGCATAAGAACTTGGATTTTTTTTTTGAGCTAAACTTGCCTTAGAATTGAGTAACTTTGTGAGGAGTTGAACAGGAAAATGTCACAAGCTGACTAATGTTAGCAGGGCCATTGTGCTAAACTCAGTCAGAACTGAATGGAAGTTTCTATCAGTTGTCCACACGGAGGCCAGACACGTGCACAGAGGCTGATGTGCAGACGTTGTACCTGTGGGAACCGACATGGAGGGACTGAGGGCCTGTTTCCTGACATACAATGAAAGAGGAAGCTGCCGCTGCTACTTTGGAAAAATATGATCAAACCAACTAGCTTTGTATTTCAGAGAATGCCGGGAGACATTTGCAGAAATAATCTTCAATGCCTTTTTAACAGTAAGTTTTACAGATATCTGTAGTTCTCAATGTAGGAAGAGGGCCAAAATATAAATATTCCTTAATAAGCATGTGGCGAATGTACCGTAACATTCACAAGAATAAAGTTCCAAATAGGTTTTTTTAGAAGAAGACTTTTTCTTAGTGTAAAGAACATTTGAATAGTTTAAAGAACCTTCTGTGCAGTTGAAATATTCCATGGATATTAAAGGTTCTTCATGGAACCATAGTTATTTTATTTGTAACATTATTTTTAAGAGTGTTTAATCATTATTCATGAATAGAAATTAGTCATATGTAACATACTAAATATAATCACGTACTAAAGTATTCAGTCCTAAATTAGCACTAATTCCTCCTGTCCCTTAGAAACTCACGTGAACTATAAAGCCGTACACTCACTGCATAACATCTCTCCATGATGTGTGAGAATCATCGCTCCTCACACAAAAAGGCACAATTCAAATTTTGTACCTACTTGTGAACCAGAGGCTAAGGTTAACACACTTCCAATATTCCACTTAGCATTCCTGTTTTTCTAGAAAGAAACAAAGACAAGAAGTGTTTCCTTCGGTAGCAGGAAGCATAAAACAGTTCATCCATTTCTCAACGTTTCAGAGAGTCCATGGATTTGCAATTAGAGCACACTTTTAAATAGGGATGATTGTCTATTGAAAGGGTGCACAGAGAATTCCGACACCTACGAACACCAAAGCCAGGCCAGATCTCTGCATAAGCTTGCCTTGAGTGTGACCTAAACGATGGCAAACAGAGGAAAAAAGGAAGACAAAAAAGGAGCAATATTAACCAAACTAGGGCAAGCTTTCCAAATCCCTTTTGACACCATAATGAGGGTACCACAAAAAAGAAACAGGTTAATTAAATCCACTCAGTAAATTAATGTGGAGGCCTTCTCTGACTACGGATGGCACCAATTCATCAATTCATCTCCAGGGGAGCGAATTCAACCTGGAAACTAAAGACCTGTAGCTTTTTATGACCAAGCATTACCTAACTCACCTTCAGGTTAACTGTGGTTGATGAAAACCACCTATATCTATTGGTTCTACTTTAAAATATATCCTGTTGAAAACAAAAAACTGCATTTGGATCAAAGCAATGCTTTACAGTAAGTACAGTAAGTTATTTTACAGTAAGATGCCATAAGTTGTTTCCTTCAATTTCGGAAACTTCATTTGCTTGCTATTAAACTTAACTAAGAGGGTGGAACCAATGCACTAAATGTATAATTTCCTTAGGCTTGCAATGCTCAATTGTATTAGGAACATAAAATGCTTTTCGTCATACGAGGTGCATATATTCATGCTGCATTCTGTTTAAAATAATGAAACGTTTATGCAGTGGAAATGACTAAGCAAATACTTCAGTGTGCATTTCTGTAGATCAGATTCTGAGGCAAGGACACCGCAGACAAACCGCAGAGCATCACGACTTTGAAGTGGGATGTAGGTCACACATCTAGCATGAGCGCACAGTTAGCAAGCGCTAGCGTGGTTCTTGAGCTGCAGCACAGCAAATAATTATCTACAGCGCTACAGTGCATGGTGGGAAAAAAACAGCATGATCTGAGAACGTTGTACTGTTGACCTCCAGAAATAGCAGCAAAGCTGCATCGTGCTATAGGTAAGAGAGACCAAGTCTACTGTCCTGGCGAATCGCCATGGTGACTGGCCCAGATCTCTTGTCCCAGCATGAGGTCAGCGTTTCCATGGAGATGGACCAGCTGAGTAGTAATCTGCTGTTGTTTATGCATGGCCAGGGAGGAGGGCGAGAGGAGGGCAAGAGAGGATTGAGGAGAGGGAGGGTGGGGGGGGGGGGGGGGGGGGGGGGGGGGTATGTGACAGACATCTCCTCCGTTCAAATTTGCATATTAAAACGTTCACCGCAGCACGTTCAGCAGATCAAACCGGAACCAGTTTAGGCATAACCACACAAAAAGAGGTTAAGAGAACAGTGGCACTAGATATATGGAATATATTCTAATAACACAGGTGCCACAGGCAACCTAGAAGACAAAATGCAGCCACTCACCCATCAAGGGTTTCTGCGTTCAAAAAATACCACTGAATTCTATAGGCTGAGGTGAAAAAAGAGGTGTGGTCTTATGCAGTATTTCACTGGCTCCACCCTCACCATACTCTCCTCCTCCACATGAATATTACCAATGGGATAATGCACTAAGCCCCTTCAAACCCCTCCTGAAGAGCACTCACTCTAATCCAGTGAGATTTTTATAGTCACAAGAGACCCTATTTTTGAGGATCACGTTGAAACGTGCTCTCAAGCGTTCAGTAAATCTGTGGGTCTGTGTTGTGTACCACAGAGACATGCACACAAGCAGACAAGTCCCTTGCCACACCTCTTTCTCTACATTAAGACTTGTCTTTATCTCCATGGTTCCAGAATTCCAGGTAAAGGACATTTTCAACAAGAAACTACTGGCTTTGTATGTGGCGCCACCCACTGACTAAACATCCTCTTTAGTGAAATCAATGTCTGTTCACCTCATGTTGCTGTCTGTTACTTTGAATCCTATTTATAGGTTTCTCTTTAAACACTACTGAGTAGTACAACCTCAAAAATCCTATTTATTTTTGAAAAAACTAAAATTCTGAGACAATTTTTTTTTCTCATTTAAAATTTTTAAAACTTTTTAACAAAATGAAGTCAATATTTTTGGGTTACATACCAAATACTTATTAATGTTTTTTAAAGAATTATCTTCTGCTCACCAAGCCTGCATTTTTTAAAATCCAAAATACAGGAAAAGCAGTAATATTGTGAAATGTTTTTACTATTTAAAATGACTGCTTTCAGTTTGAATCTATTTTAAAATGTAATTTATTCCTCTGATCAAAGCTAAACTTTTCAGCATCGTTGCTCCAGTCTTCAGTGTCACATGCTCCTTCAGAAATCATTTTATTATGCTGATTTGCTGTTAAAGAAATGTATTATTATTATTATATTAAATATATTTATTATTAATATCAATATTTAAAACAGTTGAGCACTTTTTTTCAGGATTCTTTGATGAATAGAAAGATCCAAAGATCGGCATTTATCTGAAATAAAAACTTTTGTAACATTATACACTATACCTTATAATGTTACAAAAAAATTCTATTTCAGATCAATGTAGTTCTTCAGAATTTTCAAACTGTTTTCAACATAACAATAAATGGTTTTTGAGCAGCAAATCAGAATATTAGAATGATTTCTGAAGGATGTGACTGGAGTATTGAGCTAAAAAATTTGAGCTTTGAAATCACAGGAATAAATTACATTTTAAAGTATATTCAAATAGAAAACAGTTATTTTAAACAGTAAAAACATTTAAACATTTTAGTGATTTTGCTGTGCTTTGGATCAAATAAATGCAGGCTTGGTGAGCAGAAGAGACTTCTTTAAAAAACATTAAAAATCTTACTGTTTATATATATATATATATATATATATATATATATATATATATTAGTGCTATCAAACGATTAATCGCATCCAAAATAGAAGTTTTTGTTTACATAATATATGTGTGTGCTGTGTATATTTATTATGTGTATATAAATACAAACACATGCATGAATATATTTAAGAAAAATGTAATGTTTATATATTAAATATATTTATATATAATATAAAATATTTGAATATAAATATATAAATGTATATGCATGTAAATATTTCCCAAATATATGCTGCATGTGAGTGTATGTATATATAAATAATAAATATACACAGTACGCGCACATATATTATGTAAACAAAAACTTTTGGATGCGATTAATCGTTTTGACAGCACTTATACACACACACACACACACACACACACACACAATATAATATAATTTTGAACATCTGGACAGATGGTCAATTTAGCACAGGGCTAACATTCTGCACGTGAATGAAGATTTTGATTTAACATTTCCAAAGAAATAAATATCCCCCACAAATAGACGTGAAAGCACATTATTTAATCAAAATCTCAGCAAGTACATTAGTATCTGTCAACAAACGCTTCATAAAGTGGAAATTTATAGAGAACATTGAATGGCTATTGTAATAATAAACTTAATTCAAATGAAAAACCTTGGGGCGAAAAAAACCAAACCAAACCAAAACAAAGCTTTATGTTTTGTATACAACCAATCAGAAACGTTTTAGCTACTGGCCCTGGTCAGAATCTTATTTGCGTCTTCATAGTGACATTTAGGAATATATGAACAAGTGACCATTTATTGTTTGCAGTGTATATTCTATGATCACCGTTAGTATTTAAAGCTATCTGATACCAAAACTATTGAGCTGAATGTGCCAAAAAATAGTCCTGAATGACTGAATCACTGTATAAACAGGTATACTGTCTATGTACATATGAATCTGTAAGGCTGTCTGACCCATGTCTCATCTGAGCCCCAGCAGAACTGCACTGTGAGAGAGGCTATGCTCATAGTCACGTTTAGGAAAGGGGCATGAATATAGTGGCTCAGCAAACACTGCTTACATATGGAATGCATATGTTCTTCATGGATGATGCTCCTTATTTCCCCAGGGTCAGGCTGACAGAGAAGACAAAAGCAGAGATTAGGAACTATGCTAACATACGGGCATTAATACAAACAGAAAAGAATACTTTAAAACTAAGTAACAGATCTTTGGGCAAAACACGCACATGAGTTTAGTCTATTCAGTATTTACGTTTAAGAGGAGAAAAAAAACTATGTGAGAATAGTATTAGACTGTTAGGTCAAGTTGTCCTGCACTGCTCTCAGATCAGAGAACATCCTACTTCATTAGAAGATTTTCCTCTTTTTAACTACAGCTGGGAATGTTTCCGTTAGTTTTGAAGATGATAGTTGAGGAAAGGAGATGTAATGTTTATGTGAGGATCATTGGTTAGGATCGTACTTGTTAAAGGAGCTGTCCTGGAGATTCAAAACGAGGTTGTCTGCACTCAGGTACACCTTGTTCTGAGAAGCTGCCACCTGGTGATAAGATATACACAGATTATGAGACATTGTTGTTTTTAAATACCATACTAATAAATTTATATTATATAACATAGAATAGAATACAGTGTACAGTATTTAGTATACTCTATAAAACAATACATACTATTATACAAATATTGTAGAAATGGTTAGTTTAGTATGTAAACTGTGTAGAGTATGCCTGGAATACCCTACTACCCTAACTGAAATAACCTACTAGGACCTAATTTAATCTAATGTGATGAAATTAATCTCGGTTTTGACTCATTATTTGACTGGACTTTCAAAAGTGAAGACATTTTTACATTTATTCTCAAGGTAATAAATCTTGCAACTAGATGCATTTATGTGATTATGTACAATAAAAGTTTTTGAAACCATGTTATATGATGTCTATTCTTCACTTACAATGTTTAGTATGCAGGACTCGGTGTATATACTGCGCAATAAGAAGTCATTTGGCCCTAGTCTTCATGTTTTGCTCTTGTAAGCTACGGACCTGACAGGAGAGCACCACATGATTAAGTCTCTTATGCTCACCAAGGCTACATCTATTTGCTTAAAATTACACTAAAAACAGTACTATTATGAAATATTATTACAATTTAAAATGACTGTTTTCTACTTGAATAGATTTTAAATATGTGACGGAAAAACAGAATTTTCAGCAACCATTACTCCAGTCTTCAGTGTCACATGATCCTTCAGAAATCATTGTAATATGCTGATCTGGTGCTCAAGAAACATTTCTTACTGTTATCATAGTTGAAAACAGTTGTGCTGCTTAATATTTTTGTGGAAACTAGGATTTTATTTTTTTTCAGGATTCTTTGATCATAAATAAACTTTCTATTCAAAAGAGAAAATTTATATTAGACAATAAATGTTTTTGTGTCATTTTTGATTCATTTAATGCATCCTTGCTGAATAGAAATATTAATTTTAATAATTGTATTACTTCATACATACCAGAAATATTTAACTAGTAGTGTATCAACATCTGTTAACATGAGCCAACCAATGATTTCTTTGTTTGAAGTTTGTCTTACCGTTTTGGCAATACTTTGTGCTGCTCTGATACGTCTGAGTTTTAGGTAGCCAGGGTTCTTCGTAACAGCTTTACCCAACTGGAGTGCACAAACACACAAAAACAAAAGCAAATTACTCTGTACCCTTGCTTGTTTACCGTCAGCAGACAGCCATTGACCTGCGGCCCGTTTTAGAAACAGAATTGCATCATATCAGCAGGAAAGAATCCAACTGCAAAGTCATTTATGAAGACATCGAAAGTGTAAATGCTGAATGAAACACGACAAATCGAAAGAACAACTGGCCATAAAGCACAAAAAAAAGAAAGTGAACAAATGCTTTCAAATGTGTGTTGGTTGCTAATAGCTTGTTGAGAATGAGGGGGCAACAGTTCAAAATAGCCTAGATGTATGACTGCAACAACTGACTGTGGCTTAATTAGCCACATTCATTAATTATATCTGATAATTACAGTCATTTACCACTCACAGATCTAGAACATAATAACGGGGAATAATAATTATATGAAACGAGGTGCTTGTAGCTGAAAATAGTGCATTTGGGACATTTTAGAGTAACCACGGAAACCCCTTATAGTTTGAATAAAACAGAGACATTGTTTCAATGATCGTCAATATGTGTGCTGAAGTGGAGTGGAGAAAGCATACCAGTTTAGCAGCCTCAGCTTCACCCTCCGCCTGTATAATCTTCTGTCTCTGGTCCTGTTTGGCCTTCTCTACATAGAACTGAGCCCTTTGGGCCTCCTGCTGGGCTACACGTCAACGAGAGAGACAGGTTATTTAAAAGAAAGAGGTCTCACACACAGATAACCTCCTTTTTCAATATGACATTTCATGCACACAGTTTTGTGCAAGTTTTATACCGTTGTTTGGTCAATAGGGAACACTGATGAAATAAAACTAAGTCATAGAATGACCAGAGTGGCCTCTAGTGGAGAGCATTAGGATAGGCAAAGCTCTTTCTGAGAAATACACTTAAGGCTTTTAAGGATGATTCTAAGTCTGTGGTTTTCAAACCTGTCCTGCAAGCACCCCTGCTCTGCACATTTTGTATGCCTCCCTTGTCAGACACTCCCAACTCAGGTCCTGCAGTCTCTACTAACAAGCTGATGAGTTGAATCAGGTGTGTCTGATATCTGCAGGGTGCTTGCAGGACAGCTTTGAAAACCACTGGTCTATGCCATAAACTAATCATTTGTTTTATTTAATATATCATAACCAAAATGTCAAAATATTAAATGTTGCTGATTTTTCCACAGCTGCAACTCACACAAAGTGAAATTTAAAAAATGAAGTAGAAAAAAGCATGTTGCTTAAATTTGAAAAACAGACCTTGGTAATATTTACTACTTTAAATATTTTAAAAAATTTCAGCAATATCAACTACTATTCAAAAGTTTGAGGCCAGTTTTTTTACTTGAAACTGATCAAAAGTGACTTTTGCATTGTTACAAAAAAAAAAATCTACTTTCAAATATATGCTGTTCTCTGTCATTGTGTTGTATTTATGTAGACAAGAAATATAATTCAACAGATTTATCTAGCTATATCACAATCTAGCTAACAATATTTTGAATAATAAGAGAAAAGAATGATACCACACTTAAACAGCTTGTTCAACACCATGGAAATATGAAAGTGATATCTATAATGCTGCTTTTAGTTATTAAATTTAAAAAAACAAAAATAGTCTGTTTAAAAACTATCATGGATAAAACAAAAAAAACAAGAGTATTAAAGTACAATGGTATACAGTCTCTTATTGTCATCAACCAAATCGTAACCTAAATTTAAACAAACTATGGAACATAAAAGAAGATAATTTGAAAAACATCTGTTTTTTTCGTTCATGTAATGGAAGTCATTGGTAACCAAAACAGCTTTATTACCAACAGTCTTCAAAATACTGTTCCATAAAAGAAAGCAAGTCATTCAGGTTTGAGTAAATGATGACATAATTAAAAAAATTTGGGTTAACTATCCCTTTAAAGTCCACCCTCCCCTTTTTTTTAAATGAAATAATACTACAAATAAGAAACTAAAACTGCCAGCAGATATCGGTAAATGTCTTTCATTCATTCATTCATTCGTTCAAATAGCTGATTCATTCAGGGATTTAGTAAATGGCTCTCTTTATGAATGGGCCTTTGAATCACTGATTCCCCCGACTCATTCAAAACACAGCTGTGTTGCTCTGCTGTGGCTTTATAGGTAATATTTTTGTTGCAAAAACAGACAATATTGTTTTTAAATTATAACACAATATTAGCTTCTCGCTGCTCGTGTGATATCACTTATCATATGAGACAAAAACTCATACAGGAGCATTTTTGCACCAATATCTTGAATTTTAGGGCATAACTGCATTTATGGAGTTGTTGCCCTGCATCATATTTGTCAACAGTAAACTGTATGAAATGTAAGACGACGTACAAGTCTGGGGGTGGGGCCAGTGCGTTAACTGCGTTTAAATCAAATTTTTTTTTATTAAGTTAATGCATTAATCTGACAGCCCTAATTATTAGGTGACTAAGTACAATGTCATTTTTGTTAGATTAGGATGCTTTGTTTAGGCTATTTTAGGGTGCAAAATATGTATTACCATTATTAAGAGTGCATAGATTACATATTTTGGTACTACTAACCGACTTGTTTGGCCTCCACAGCAGCGGTGTACTCTTTGCTGAAGCTGAGCTCTGTGATGGCCACGTCATCCAGGATAATGTTAAAGTCTTTAGCTCTCTCGATTAGATCTCGCCTTATGAATAGTGACACCTGCACACCAAAATAAAACAACACATAAATAACAGCTATTGGCTGATTTTCTCAGTAATTCATCAACCTATTTAAACCATCAACAGAGTTTTTCCACATAAATTAATATATGAATGTTCTAGTATTTGCCATGTCCTTCTTCTGCTTTACTGACAGTAACATTTGAACTGACATGAACTCCAACTCAAACTCATGTTGATATGATAATGTAATACAACTGTAATACATTTTAGTCACAAGTCTACATTCCTAGACTTGACCAAACAAGCAGACTTTTAATAGGAAATATTTCATGTAGTGTGTCTCAGCTCTTGTATCGGATGAGAGTGTGTGAAATAACAGCCTGTTTTCTTAAACAGCTCTGTAACTAAATACAGACAGAGCTTCTTAGCTTCCGCAGAGAGTTAATCATTTCTGTCTCACACCAGGATCAGACCTGAGAAGGCAGTATTAAAGTCAAAGGGCAGGGGCAGAAGGTAAATGTATGGGTTAGGAATGAATCTTATAAGAAGTTATAATAGAATCTGCATTAGGATAAACACCTGATGATATCGATCCTATTCTTTTGGGAATATCTATTCTATGAGCAACTTAACTTCACATTCTCTATAGGCAAACTGTTTAAATTCATCTAAAAAACACAGTTTTGAAAGTTTTATAAAATGATAAACCTCACATTTTTCGGAAAGTGATGGCTGAATGAAAATGTAGAAATACAGCAGTTACCATGTACAAAAATCAGCCCTGGTTTGCTAAGATCAACAGCCAATTAGTGATCTCTCTCACGGATGGGCTCCACCACTGATTCAACATGTCCAATCAGCCAAAAAACGACAACCAAACATTGCTGAAACCCGACTGCTGACTTAGTAGTCTTCATACCGTACCTGGGCTCTCTGTGTGATCAGTTGGGAGGCATTGAACTTGGCCACCACGCTCTTAAGCACCTCATTGACGATAGAAGGAAGCACACGCTCATCATAGTCTTTTCCCAGCTGCTGATACAATATCGGCAACTGGGAGGCAATGGGTCGAGACAGCACACGAAGACCTATGTTTACCATCTGAAGATCTGTGATGGACAGAGGCAAATGAACACTTTTAACTGACACAGGGTACGTTAGCTAGTAACATCACTTGGAACTTTATCAAGCCAATGTTTATCATTTATTGCATTTATGAGAATCTGGTTAAAGTCACCTTTGCTTCCAGTGAGGGATGAAATCTTCCTAGGCCTGGCTCGAATATCATAGATGATGGGGTACTGGATCCACGGTATTCTAAATGTAAAACAGAATTATTGTAACTTTTTGCAGCATTTGCTCCCTCTCATGTTGTTCTGATCCCGTATTATTTTCTTTCTTGTGTAAAGCATAAATTGAGAAGTTTAGGCAGAATGCCTAATTGATTCAGTCTGCCAAGCTCCAAAAAAAAGGGAATTTTATGGAATAGTTGTGTATTTTGGATTATTGCAATGTTTTAATCACCTGTTTGACTCTCAACAAACTGGCAAACAAACTCATCTACATCTTGGATGAGCAAACTTCCATGAGATTTCGGGCAAATAGTAAATAAGTATATATAAAAGTAGTTAAAGTCTTCAAAAATCAGACAAGAACTCTGTGTGATGACTAGCAAGTTTTAAATAATCAAAATAACTCAAAAGTTCTTTGTGCTGAGGTGAAGATAATGAAGATTATAATCAGAAATATTTCTTGAGCAGCAAATCAGCCTGACGAGTAATGGCTGTTGAAAATTCAGTTTTGTCATGACAGGAATAAATCGCATTTACAAAATATTCAAATAGAAAAAAATGTTATTCTATATTACAATATTTCATACTTTTTCACTTTTGTTTTAGTTTGCTACTTCTTTTACTATTATAATGAAAGCTCATGGCTCTAATGATAACTCCTGCATTTAATGTACCTGAAGTGCAATCCTTCAGCAAGCACAGTGTCCATCTGCATTCCTCCGATTCTGTTGAAGATAATGGCTCTCTGGCCACCTTCCACTACATACACAGCAAAACACAATTAGTTATCAAATTGCCAAAAAACTATTATGAATATTTGATCATATTCTATACAAGTAAGAAACTTGTATGGGTTTAGAACACGTGAGTGAGTAAATAGCTCATCTTAAATCCTTCTTTATTGTCAGCATGTGTTTTACCTGTGTATGTGGCTTCTTTGACCCCGTAGGCAAGAGCTCCAGCTCCGATGAGCAGCTTCACACCCAGCCCAGCTCCTCGCGGGCCAGACCCCATTCTGCTGACAACCTGCCTCAGCAGCTGCAATAAACCCTGAGACAGACAGACACGAAAAGTCAGACTTTTTGAATACTAATTTAAATTATGTAAATGATGTTGTCTAATATCTAGACAGCATATCTCATATTCTACATGCTTGATCCTCCTACAAACAATGAAGAGGCAATGACATAGCGGTGGAACAGTGTACATCATGTAACGTTATACTTTAAAGCTGAGCTCGAGACAGATTTTTAGAGTAGCCTACAAAAATATATGAAAACAGATCAATTTCTTTTAACAAAATGGTTATTAGTGATTTTTGTGCAAGATATCAGTAGTTTGCTGAAGAGTATGACTCCTGTGAATAAATTAATCAATTCAAGTGTGCCATAATGACCTTGTCTAGGACAGATGAGGGGCAACTTTAAAACACGTAACGTTAAATAAATTCACATCACTGACACACATTGTGATTTTGAAACTATGAATGAGCTATATCATAATAATCGTATTTTAATGACGATCACATAAATAAAGTTATACAAGGTTGCATCATAGTGACATGACTGGACCTTGCAAAGCTAGTACACAACTAGCATAGTTGTCTTTATAGCATAAATAAACACATACAGTTAAATGCAAACTACAAGACGCTAGTTGTCTCAAATGCAGTTATTATCCGCGAACAAAATGTTTCGACACATTTCTAGTACTTTCTTTAGATTTTAACATAATGCGTAGCTTACTCCCGGATCTTTACTCGCCATGCTGTCCTGCTCTCCGCTGTGCGTCACATGTGACAGCGCAAGCACGTGGTGCTGGGTTCCCCCGTGGCACCATGGGAGTTGTAGTCTTCTGGAGAAGCTGTAGTGCAGCAGTGAAATGAACGTGATTAAACATGTTTTTAAACATGTTTTTATTATAGTCATGTGGAGAAGCTTTTGTGTGTGTGTAGTTGTATTTAACTTTAATTGCACGCCACTTTTAGGTCTGTTTGTGAAAACACATAAAAGTAGCCTACATCACTGGTTCACCAACGAGAACCACTGGCTTACATGAACGTGTCAGGAGGTGGCAGTAGAGTCATGCTCTCAAACAGCTGAATTGCTATACTGTATGTTAGAGTTAGACAGACACATGTGCAGTGTAGCCTACATGAATCTTCATATACACCAGACACAGTGGAGTTTCCTGTCTGTTGATTCTATGGTGAATCTTATGAAAAAATCTCCAACCCAAAACTAACCCAACTCATTAGATCAGGGGGGTATTCCTGAAAGCAGGTTATTTGACATACCCGGATATGTTTGAGGATAAGCGAGCGGAGGTAACTTTTTATTAATATATAGTTGTATGACGTTAATTATAAAGAGCTAATATGAGTAATAAATACGGTAATATTATTCTAATATGGTTATATTTATTTTATTGCCATATATAACAGTTATCTCTGTATAAATTATAAAACACTATTATGACAAGGTAATGTTGAATTTATTATATTTATTTCATTTTATATTCTCATCTGACACATGGATCGGCATTTTCTATAATATATTTCTATAATAAAAATACATATCTGATATGACTTAATATATTATTATTAGCATCAAGCAAACAATATAATTTTTATTCTCAAGGATTGAAGATTAAACGGAAAAAAGGAAAAATTATTGCACAACCATCAATATGTTTTTGGTACCAACATACCTCGAGTAAGCAGGTTTTGGGTTAATCAAGCGAAAGTTCAGGGTTTAGCTGACGGTAAGTTAACTGTGCTTTCTGGAATACACCCCAGGGGTTTTCAGATCTGTCCTGGAGGCTACCCAGCAGTACACATTCAACTCATCTCTTTAGTAGAGAGCAAGACCTGAATTGGGTTTGTCCAATAAGGGAGACATACAAAATATGAAAGGAGAGTGCAGGACAGGTTTGAAAACCCCTGCATTAGATTTCCATAACGCTCCCTTCACAAGGGACGTCAGATTTTATCTTAATCCACGGTTCATGAAAATCAATTAGAGTCAGAAATAAATAAATATAATGAATGAATGATGCATTTATATAGCGCTTTATTGTGTATTGCTGTACACCCAAAGCGCTTTACAATCATGTGGGGGGGTCTTTCCTCAACCACCACCAGTGTGCAGCATCCACTTGGATGATGCGACTGCAGCCACAGGACAACGGCGCCAGTGCGCTCACCACACACCAGCTACAGGTGGAGAAGAGAGAGAGTCATAGAGCCAATCAAGTGTATGGGGATTATTAGGAGGCATGATAGAGGCCAGTGGAGGGAATTTGGCCAGGACACCGGGGTTACACCCCTACTCTTTACGAGAAGTGCCATGGGATTTTTAATGACCACAGAGAGTCAAGACCTCGGTTTAACGTCTCATCCGAAAGACGGTGCTTTTTGACAGTATAGTGTCCCCGTCACTATACCAGGGCATTAGGACCCACACAGACCACAGGGTGAGCATCCCCTGCTGGCCTCACTAACACCTCTTCCAACAGCAACCTTGTTTTCACCGGAGGTCTCCCATCCAGGTACTGACCAGGCTCAACCCTGCTTAGCTTCAGTGGGCAACCAGTCTTGGGCTGCAGGGGGATATGGCTGTGGCTATGCGTTATGAAGCAAAACTTCCAGCTTTCAAACCATCCTCATTCTTCCACAAAGTTTCGGTTTGCCATAGACCTATTCCTAATCAGTCATATGCCAAGAGTCAACCTTTATCACTCAAGATACTTTGAAAATGCCTTTTTATTTCAAAATCTTTTTACACAAGTCAGCCTGGTTAGGTTTTCCACAACATGTATGGCACACAGACAGTCTATTTATTTCTATGTGTCAGAGATACCTGACATGATTGACTGTCCTGCTCCAAATCCTGCTGAATTGGTCACTTTTTATCCCTGCTTGTCACAATGGCAGATGGTGAATGTATGAATTTGACACTGACAATAACACTCTGAACACCCATGTGATGCTCACTGTGCTGTCATTGTGTGACCTTTGACTAGCTTGACATCAGCCCATCTGGCATCTCCTGGGCTATGAGGCATTCATTCATTGGCATTCACTTCAATGCATCCAAATGTTGGCCTGTTCACCAGTGTCTAAGCAACCTCAGGTCAAGTGAGTCAAATAAAAAGAAGAGCCAATAAGATGATATCATATCAGTGCAATTGTATAATTTCAGACGGTTCAATGTAATAGTTTTCTCAGGTCACAATGTACAATGTGAAAAATGCTCCATTGAAAGTCAGATCAGACTTTAATTTTAAGATTTATGACAGATCAGGTAATAGCTCTTTTAGGAATTGTGCATTTCCTTTTGCCGATCCTAAATACAAGACATAGTTACAAGCTCCAATTCAAACTGCAATGGGACTTTCACTGTTTTGTGTTCTAGACAGACTGTCTGTGCATTAGTGGTGGTGGGGTTTTTTTGTAAAGCGTCTCTTTCTGTGGGTTACATATTTGTGTAGCAGTTAGTCTTTAGTCAGTGAGTTATTCCCTCAACAGTTTTGTTCAACACGATTATTCATTCAGAAATTAAGAACTTACTGATGCTATTTTTTGTCTCTGTATGTCTCTGTAACAGAAATATACAAAATAACTAATGTAAGTTATGTAACACATTGTTTATTGAACTTATCACACTCACAGTTGTGCTTTAGTACTTAATGAAAGCGTGGCTGTTATTACCTGTGGTCTACAGCCAAATAGCTGTATATAAACTATAATATTCGGAAGAACAACACTGCATGTATGTGCATAATTACATGATTCATGCTTGCTTGTCATATGCTTTCATGAATGTGTACACTAGCACAAATTTACATTTCAATTTGAAAACACACTCAAAGAGATGTTCTTTAATTTAGGTTCTTCAGTCTGCTGGGATAGAAGCTTCCTATAATCCTTTAATTTCTAGCTTCGGGCTTGACTCAGTTCACACGCAGGAGAACACAAGGACATCTGTGCCAAGAGCACAGACAGTTCAAATTTGGCTTTGATTATGCATTTTCTTCTTTGGGATGGAGACCTGAGAATAGTTTGTGAAAAAGCAGAAGATGTTAGGGTCAATTAGCATATGAATGTGAATGAAACTTGTGGGCTAAGTATAAGTTTAACTTAGCCTAAGCTGATTTTTTTGTATGATGGTTATAGAGGGAGAGGACTGTTGAAATAAGTGACTCTCACAAGCAAGTGGTTTCATTTAAAAACCTTGTAAATGACTCTTGAAAAGATAGCTTTGTCACGACATATATGAATTCAGTGAGGATGATCAATTGCGTGTGTGCACTTGCGCTCTGAACAAAGCCAGAAATTTGTTTAGTAAAATTGGCATCTTTTGAACTGAATGTAAAAGCAAGTCCTGAATACTTGATGTGTTGTAATGGCCTGAAATCTATGTATCTGTTATTGTTATAAACATATAACAAATAAATACATAAAACAAGAAGTTTACACATTTAGCATATTATGTATTTTATATAATATGCACTGAGCTGCATATGTCACATGATATGCAATAACTTGCATACTCCATAAAATACAATCTTTTGTATATTATTACATGAAAATATGTTACATATAATTTATTTAACGTCATTGTTTGCATGTGAAATGAGAATTGTAGAAGCATTAGTCTAGTAGTAACTTTATTAGAAATGTATTTGCAATTGTAATAACTTTTTTTCTGGCATTTTAAATCTAACTCACCATGCATTGTGTATTTCTGCATGTAATCACCATTCTTGCCATATATACACATTTCCATTTATACGTTGTACACTTCTTTGTTAATTTGTCATGTAATTTCTTTTTTTTTTTCATATATAATTGAAACTCTTCTGGCTGAAAGGGTAAATACTAGAGAAAATGAGAAGAATGGGATGAACAGATGAGGTGGACTGGAATGGTGAATGAAAAAAACAATGAGCAGAATATGCAAGAACTGCAAAGAAAAAAGGGAGATCCATTGATAATTAAGGACACTCTTTTCATGTCCTTCAGAGATGACCTTCAGGACGGACAGAACATTGGACAAATAGTTCAAAGATTTCCCACTGCTAATATCAGGGCACACTAAGTAGCCGAGGTCAAATCGGCCAGCACATTAATCAGCAGAATGACTGACCTGAACTGCTCAGTCAGTGAAGTGTGATGAGTACAAATGAGCAAGTCCTTAATGACATTGAATAATATCACAAAATGATTCTTTTCTCATGTTTCGTGCTAACAATGCCCAAATGAAAAAAGACGCTGTAAAAATTGGCTACATCGTATGCAGCATACTGGGCTTTTCTGTCAAAATTTTGCTGAAATAATTTCCAGAAATTCATGAAAAAAAATTGGAAGGAAAGAAGACTTGAGGTTGCAGTTATTGAGGATTTCTATGGGCTGACCTCATTTGCTAGTCATGACTCAGGGAGGGGAAATATTTGATTACATATCAGCTCATTAATTTGAAGCTGGCATACAGTGTAGAGTGGATGACTTTAGTGAATATGTCATTGTGTGTCTCACATGTGATTAAGCTTGGACTGCTACACTGAGCAAGAGACAATCAATCATAATGAATGCCTCCAATGAGACGGTGATGGAAGGAACACTGTACTGTAGGCCCAAGCAAAGAACCTATTTCCATTACCTCTAGTTTCCATTACAGTAAAAGTAATAAAAGTGTACAGCAGTGTACTGGCACAGCAGCGGCTCATCTTGAGTGTTGTTATTTATGAGAGGTGGCATATTGCGCTATATATTATCATTTGTTAGTGGTCTTTGAATTATGCTAATTTACATAAAACACAGTGAGAATCATCGAGAATAATCATCGAGTGGTTAATCAAATAAACACCATGCATGGAAATAATAATAATATCCCTAAAATAGTTTTTTTATGTGCCTTAAATCACAAAGCACTGTAAGCAGAGTTCAGTATATTAAACTTAAAAATTGTGTTGTTACAATGTGATTTAACTAAGAATTAAATGCTAATATCTTCTTATTTTGTTGGACTACATATCAGTGAAGTGAAGTGACATACTGCCAAGTATAGTGACCCATACTCGGAATTCGTGCTCTGCATTTAACCCATCCAACGTGCACACACACAGCAGTGAACACACACACACCGTGAACACACACCCGGAGCAGTGGGCAGCCATTTATGCTGCGGCGCCCGGGGAGCAGTTGGGGGTTCGGTGCCTTGCTCAAGGGCACCTCAGTCGTGATATTGAGGGTGGAGAGAGCGCTGGACATTCACTCCCCCCACCTACAATCCCTGCCGGCCCGAGACTCGAACCCGCAACTTTTGGATTACGAGTCTGACTCTCTAACCATTAGGCCACGATATCAGTACTCTTTGTTGGCATTATTCATCTTTTTTTTTTAAATCATTTTTATTATAAAGTGTTACAGAAAATAGTTCCTCCAAAAGTTTGGAAATGCCCTAGAAAAGTTGGGGTTTGGACAATATTGGCATGAATCCTTTTTAATTTGTGATAATTTTGCACTGATAAGGGCCAAAACAAAATACGAAAACATTTTATTACATAAACAGTTTATACATAGAAAAAAATTTAATTTTCGATTCATCAAAATATCCACCATTAGCAGCTATTACAGCTCTGCATAATCTGGGCATCCGAGCTGTCAGTTTATTCAAACATTGACTTTGAATTGGAAATCAATTGTTGAAGCTACAGTATTAAGGTGTGCTGACCCAAAAATCTTTTAAAAACCTGGGCCAAGTTTAAACCAGTAACCAGGCATCACAGCTGGCAAAGGGGCATGTCTGACTTTGACATGTATATATTGCCATTATTATGTTTTATTGCTGGTCTTCAATGATAGTGTCAAGTTACTTTAATGTATTTGCACCAAAAATTGATAAGGATTTATGCTGATATCATCCAAAACCACACTTTGCCAGGGGTGTTTCCAAACTTTTGGAGGGCAGTGTACATCAATAAGGACAAAGTGCAGCGCACAACATTTTCCTAATTTTAAATGCCAAACCCACAGCGACCATCAAAAAAAAAAAAAAAAAACCCACTCTCTCTGCATCACATTAGGTACATCACAAATAGTCGATAACAAAAACAATTAGGCCTACATAAAATTCACAAGGCAAATACAGTGTAAAGACATTTAAAACATATCACTTTAGCAAGTCCTTAAGTTTAGATATTGCCCTTATCCAAGCTAAACTAGTTTTTTTGAGTGGCACCGTGCATCCTAGCCACTGATAGCTCCATGTTTGCAATGTTCAGGAAAGAATACATCCAGTGTGACCCAGCTAAAGAGTGTGGAGGTTTTCATATATATTAATCTTGTAATAAATGAAATGATATCTTGTACCTATGATGATATCTCTATAAAATGTTACCAACATCATTAGATTAACATAGCACATGCCCTCTTATTACTCAGCAGTATGAAGTACATTAATACAAGTGTAGAGTAGTGCACTGACGCCCTCCGGCAGCAGCAGCACACATCCTGAGTGTTGATGTTATTCATGGGAGGTGGCATACTGCTCAATGAGGCGTTTCCGTGCTCAAGTGGGCTGGGACTCGAACATTTCCACTAAGGAGTGGAATAACCCGAGGAAAAAAAGAGGAAGACCACACTGCTTTAGCCGTGTCACGCAGTGAGCCCACTACCTCGAAGCTCACGGCGTAATATGAACGTCAGGAACTCGGACGCACGGTCTCGTGAAAGGTCCTGTAAGAGGAATCCTCACGTGGACGCAGCTGGAGCATGAAAACATCTCAGTACCCGAGACTCAGGGATAGCTCCGCTCCTCTTTCTCCTCCTCGTTGAAAATTTACAGTAGTGGTGTACCAACACACGCCGGTGTTTTCCGCACTTGGACTGAATATGTACCAGGGACATTCACAGGTAAGCTCGCGTGCTTCTTTCATTAATTATTGGCCAACGGCGCGTGAAGCATCTCATCTACAGACACGTGCGCATGAGAAAACGAAATCATCCTTAATATTAGGAGTTTATCTTGTTCTCACCGGTCAAATCTCACTCGGTTAAGCTGTATTTTAGTATGTGGGCAATGGGCAAAACACATTTCACGACAAAAGCATGAACTGCATGAGGAGGACGTGTGAAGTGTGAAGAAAAAAGAATGTTTCAAGGCATTATTTTGTCCTATTTAAACTGTCTGAACACTGTGTTCTGCATGTATTTGTCCAATGCACTCAATAAACACACCGTTGTTTTAAATAGCCTCGATATAAGGTCCCTGTGAACCCCAGTCAAACCTCACTCAAAGTTTTATATTAAGATCACTTTTAAAGGCTTTCCTACTATGTGGTAAAATACACTTCCCTACCATAATGGAATTATTATAATTTGATGCTTTATCCTCAAGGTTTGATTACATACCATTATGTGTTTGTATACATGTGTTGCACTATTTTTAAATCAGTATTCACATTTGCATTAACAACAACAGCTTGTGTGTATATATGAACATGTATATGTTTAGGTCTAAGTATGCAAATGCCATTTATATCATAATAAAGTGGGTCTTAACATGTGTCAACTCAGCGTTTTGAAGAACTTTAAGCTGTTTTAAAAGCATTTATTTACATTTCTCTTAAAAATTAGACTTTTCGACAATTAAAAATGGATGAAACTAAAATGAGAATTGATGTCATGACCCCTGCATGACTGCTGGCTCAACATCAGTGCACTTGGAAGCAATTTGACCTTCATGGAGTCAGATGAACTTAGATATTGCCTGCTGTCGTTCACATGACTGATGATGCTGTGCTTGCACTTCAGGGAACTGCCATCAAGTGTGGTTTGCTTCCGAGTCTTCAAGATAAATGTGTCTTCAGTCTCAGCAAGCTGTAAATCTGAGTAGTATGGTATTAGACCACAGGTCTGTGTAACATTTCTAATGATCGGACAAAGGAAAATATGTGTTTGCGTTCACTGTTTGAAATTGTGTATTGTATGTTTGCAAGTAATTTGCTGCATCACGATTTGTGGCTACTTATTTTCCTCATCGGTTCCTGTCTGGTACTTTAGATATGCAGTACGAGAAATAGATGTGATGTTTTTAAATATGTTTTTAAATTTAAATTTCAAGGCTCAAATGGTGCTGGTTTATGTATGTTACACAAGCTTCCCACAGATCTCTGCCACTCACAGCACTGCATGCCCTGAATCTGCATAGAAGACACAGAGAGTGACTATTTATATAAGGAAGAACTTTAAAATTCTCAGATGAGGGAGTGCATTTGAAAGGGTGCCCTTATGCCCACCTGAAACTCTTTTGATTTTGCTATGCCCATGTACGCAATATTTGAGGCTTTGCCTTCTTAAGGTACATTAGTTGAGCCTTGCGTGGGGTTGTGAGAGACTAAAAAAAGAGAAGTGAGAGAAATCCCTTTGATGTGCTTTCCTCCTTTTATCAGAGAATTTTGGGCTTGGAATGCAGCTTTTGTCCCATTTATGTTAGCCGGCTTAGATGCGTGGTTATTAAGCGTTTGAGAGGGATAGAAAGTAAATTTAATAGAAAAATTAAAACATTTTTAGATATTCATAACATTTAGCCATGCAGCTGTGCGTTTCCCATACACCGGCAGAACTCGCTGCTTAACCACCATATTAAGATCCATCAATAGAAAAATTAACAAACTATTTCCTGAGCTGTCACTGTTTCCTGAAACATAGTCACACCTCTGTCATTTGAACCATGTTAATGATTTCACATGCAGGCGAAGTAACATTTTCCTAAAGACGGCCAGTTACCATCAGCGATACATTCGTATAAACTCCCACCCCAATTGTATCATGATTCGTTTAACATCTCAACCAACTTGAATCGTCACATATTTTCATAAATTTTCAACCAGCCCAGGGTGCATCGTTACATCTCTACATTTCATACTAACAAGAAACTATATGGTATGGAGCTGTAGTTCCAATCACACAGTTTGCAGTGCTGTGTAGCAGTGTTCCTTGATAACAATGGAACAGTCAATTATAGTTGACTAACAAGACACATCTCAGAATAGCACTAATTAATTAAAATAAAAATTAATGGTGAAAAATGCTGAACAGTAACATTAATCATTTTGGCACATATATCATCTGTTTGCAGCCTTTTATTAAGTGTCTTGTTCATGTATGGAGTGTCTCAAAAGAAACTTATTGCTACAAAACTCAATTAAGCACCAATGAAAGGAGCCATAGTTAAAGGGTTACTTCACCCCAAAATGAAAATTCCGTCATTAATCATTTACCCCCATGTCATTCCAAAACCGTAAAAGCTTTGTTCGTCTTTGGAACACAATTTAAGATAGTTTAGATGAAAACCGAGAGGCTCGTGATTGTCCCATTGACTGCCAAGTAATTACCACTGTCAAGGCACAGAAAACTATGAAAAGCATCGTCAGGATTGTCCATCTGCCATCAGTGGTTCAATCTGAATTTTATGATGCGACGAGAATATTTTATGTACAGAAAGAAAATAAAAATAACTTTTTTCCAACAACGCGACCTGCATACGCTCTTCTGTATCAGCCGCAACACAAGGTTATGCTATTCTACGTGTATTTACGCTTTGATTTGAATGAAAATAGCGCATCCTTTTGTTGCAGCTGATACAGAAGAGTGTACGCAGTTTGCGTCCAGTGGATAATCTCTAAAATGGCACTATGGTGACGAGGAGAGACAGAGATGAGACGAGTTGTTGGAAAAAAAGTCTTATTTTTACTGTTTATGCCCAAAAATAGGACTGAGTGTGCATTACTGAGCACTAAACATATATAATATCTGTTCAATTCATACTGGACACCAGAGGGTGACCTTGCGCAGAAACTCCAAAGATGTAACAGAGCTCAAGACGTTCCAGGAAATCCCTAATATGAACAAAGGTATCTATCTATTGCTGTGATTGAACAAAAAGGAAATAGAAACACTTGAACTGATCTTGGGTATTTTCACAATGCCAAAAATGTACATTTATAATCCAGTGGTAATTGACATAGCCTTTATTACAGTATAGAATATATTCCCTTTCTCGTTCTGTAATAAGAAGCGACAGCAGGTCAGAAAATGAAGTTATTAAAAACGTTTGACTGAGGCAGTGGGGTAAAAAAAACATGTTAATAAATGTTCTCTTTTGTTGTATAACAGGTTAATAAATGCTTCTCATTAAGTTTGGGAGGATGTTTGGTGCGTGTTGCTTTTTCAGATGCACGTTAAAAGCGACTCAAACTCACAGTATTTGCAGAAATGTAGCAGCAATAATGTAGAAGGAAAAAAAACTGATTGGGACTTTATCATGATAAGAAAACAGAAGCACTTATTGTAAAAATGAACACAGTGATGTGACGGCTTCACTTCACATTCACACCAAGCCATCAAATACACTAGAAATGTAGAGAGACTGATTGATGGATGGCTAGCAGCATTCCAGATCAGTGTGGTCTCAGTTGGAACATTAGAAATGAGATGACTGCTTGTGAAAGTCAATGAAAGATAAAATGTACCATAAAACATTGATCAGCAGACATTGCGCACTCATTTAGCTCACGTTTCAGTAACCTGAGATATTTAGGGGCCAAGCACCATAGGCAACTATTGTATCCTTTGGCGTTCTTATTATTCTTCTTCTTCCGTTTCTTCCGCTCTTGAGTCTATGGCAGCCCATAGAACCGCTTATGGGAAAGTTGTGAAATTTGGCACACTGATAGAGAACAGGCTCAACATCAAACACAGCAAATTTGGATTCTCTAAATCAAACTCTCTTGCGCCACCACTTTTCCAAAGTTTCACTCATGTTTGTGCTAAAACCTTTTGAACCGTAAGGCACAGAAGAAAAAATATTTTTTCCTCTGAATCCGAGACTCATGTCAAGTTGAATGAAAAACTATAATATATATTATGTTAAAAAAGAAAATGTTATATTATATAATATTATTACAAAAGATACAAATCATTGCATTTCGTTGCCTTGTATCTACATGTGCAATGACAATAAATTGAATCCAATCCAAAATCATTAAGCTGTCATTTATGTGTATTCATGAAGTCAAAAAGTAATCTAATAATGTGGTCTAAGTTTAAATGTTAAAAAAAGAAATACATTAAGACATCTTGCAGGCTATTCGAACCAAATGTATTTACTCTTAGTATTAGGATATGACTACTTGATTTTTGTCCAATGAGGGGGCAGAACATTTGTCAAATTACGCTACGGCACTTATATTATTGCACTGGTTGGCTATTAAGTGTGATCAGAGAGTGTCAATCAATGCATTGGAGAATAAGAAAAATGATAATTTTATAGATCCCATCATTTTCATAAATATTACATTAAATTTATGAAAAATAGTTGCTGCTCCCATTAAGCTCAGTGTGCTCTCTTTAAGCTCTTCCACATTGAACGTCTATGTAAATACTTCATAAACAGACTATAAATATTAACTGATGGTTGTCACTTTAAGTTGAGTTGATCGATTTTCTATGAATTCTGTCGACTCAAATCTGCAGACTGGCTCTGATCTTTGGCAACTAGCATCAACTTCTCCAGACTGTAAATCTGTGGAAAATCAGGGCAGAAATCATGTAGTGTATTCCAGCCATGAGAGACTATTGATAAGTTTACATCCATGCAATAAGAGGCTTCATAATGAGGCTAGTTTCTGTGTTTATCCCCATGAATTAAATGTTTTATTGGTTTGTTTTATTTGATTTTTGAATGCGTTACTTAGCTGAACGTGGACTAGTCTAGTTGTTGCAATGTGCTTTAATGACACTTCATTATGAATATATAACTGATCAACTTGAATGCCTTGTTGCTTGATTTTAGTGTTCTGCTTTTTTTTGTGATTGACATTGTGCCTTCAGATATATATATTTTTACAATTATTCTTTAAAAAATTTCCTTAAATTTTTAATAAAACGTGATGTGAGCTTAATGTGAACAGGGGTGTGCTTAAAGGGTACACAGCCAGACTTTTTAATGAATTTAATGATGTACATTGCCCTCCAAAAGTATTGGAACAGTAAAGACAAAATTGCTCTGTTGGCTGTGGAGTCAAGACATTTACAAATATGATTAAAAGATGAATATGAGACAAAACTACAGAATGTCACATTCTATTATTGGGTGATTCAACACATAGATGTTTTACCAGCTAAGAAGTTCAGCACTTTTAGAGTTTCATCCCCCTATCTGATGTGAGCATAAGTATTGGAACAGTTGCCTCACAGGTCTTTCTAAGTGATCAGCTGTGTCCTGTTGCATTAATTCTTCAGATATTAAAAGCAGGGAATATTAGATTAGATTCAACTTTATTGTCATTATGCAGAGTACAAGTACAGAGCTAATGAAATGCAGTTAGCATCTAACCAGAAGTGCAAGAATATAGTGTTTTATATACATATAAGTGCAGAGTAAGTGAAGATATGATTTACAGAATGTACAGTGGAATTGCTATATACAGTATTGAGCAGAGTATGTACAGAATATAAATAGGAATGCAATGTAGGGATTATATGTACATTATGAACAGAGCAATGCAGATTATATAGATTACAGATTATATATACACATTATGAACAGCAGAAACGTGAGAACAGTGGTAATAAATAAATACAGCTGGATGAGTGTGCAAAGTATTGATAGAACAATGTATTCTATGCAAAATAGCAGTAGTGCAATATTTTATAGAAATAGTTTACTGTGCTTTGTACAGTAACAACTTTAGACAGTTTGTAGTGTAATAACTTTAACAATGTGCAGTCTGTGCAAAATATGAGTAGTGCAAATGCATGTGTGTAAAGTACTGTGACAAAGAATGTCGTATCAGTTATATCCATTACTTCTGTATTCTGAATCTTGCATTCGATGATGACACACACAAAAGGATGAAGACGAGGGAGCTGACTTTGAGAGAAAAGCAAGCAATTTGGATGCTAAAAGAAAAGAGGAAGTCAATTAGAGCTCTAGCAAAAACAAGCAAAAACAAAGGGCATGGAGAAATCACGAGTTTGGAAACCACCAGCAACCAACAACTACCTGATCAGCTGAGAAAACAACAGTAGTTGATGACAGACAAATCATAAAAGCTGTGAAAATGAATCCTAAAAGACATGTCTGTAAAATCACCAACAACTTCCAGAAAGCTGACAATCTACTGTCCTCAGGAGAATTTGACACAGAATTACAGATGCTACACAGCAAGATGCAAACCTCTGACCAGCACCAAAAATAGAAAGGCAAGATTAGAGTTTGGAAAAAAGTACAAAGGTGAGCCAGAAAAGTTTTGGAACTGTGTTTATGGACCGATGAGACAAAGATGAGCCTTTATCTAAGTGATGGGAAAGCAAAAATGTGGAAGAAAAAAGGGAACTGCCAATGATCCCAAGCATACAGCCTCATCTGTAAAGCATAGTGGAGGTGGTGTCATGGCATGGGCATGCATGGCTGCCTCTGGAACAGGCCCTCTCAACTTTACTGATGACTTAATGTATAATGACAGTAGCAGGATGAATTTGGAAGGGTACAAACCATCTTGCCTACCAATATTCAAGAAAATGCCACCAGATTAATTGGGAAGTGCTTCATATTGCATCAGGACAATGACCCAAAACACCCTGCCAGTTCAGTCAAGGAATTTATAAGGGCAAAGAAATGGAAAGTCTTAGATTGCCCAAGCCAATCTCCAGATTTAAATCTGATTGAACATGAATTTCACCAGCTGAAGAGGAGAGTAAAGGCAGAAACTCCCCAAAACAAGCAACAATTGGAATTGGCTGCATTAAAGGATGGGAAAAGTATTTCAAAGGATGAGACCAAGAGTCTGGTGATGTCTATGGGTCACTGACTCACTGCTGTGATTGTGCGCAAGGGATCTGCAACTAAATAATAGCTTTTAATCTTTTATATCTGCCTTATGTTCAACTGTCTCAATACTTATGCTCACATCAATGAGTGGCATGAACTCCAAAAGTGCTGTTCTTTTTATTTGGTAAAACATGTATGTGTTGAAACAGCTAATAATAAAATGTGACATTCTGTAGTTTTGTTTCATATTCATCTTATTTGTAAATGTCTTGACTCCACAGCCAACAGAGCAATTTTGTCTTTACTGTGCCAATACTTATGGAGAGCACTGTATATCTTAATTGAAATTGAAATTTGTCATTTAAATTTAAATTAAATATTTTTGTGTGAGAGATTAATATTTTATTTTAACATAACTTTTTGTACTGAAACCAATATCTTTTGCACTAAAAATGTCTCAATGTAGAGTTTGGTGAGCTTAATAGGTACGTTTACCCTATGCAAAAATTGTCCGAATGTCCTGTCCGCCATTTTGATTCATGTTGAAAACCTACTTTTTTCGAACTCCTCCTAGACCGTCAGTCCAATTTTCACCAAATTTGACTCGGATCATCATCAGATCATGATCATCAAGTTTTGGATTTTGTGTTGAAATACGAAACGGTTTTTGTTTAACACATCAACGGATTTGCTGGAAAGGTGCCAAACTGACTCTGAGGCTGTATCTCTGCAAGGCTTTGACATATTGACACCAAACTTTATGTGTGCCATTGTCACCTCACGCAAAACACACCACATCTATTTGATAACAGCGCCACCTGTTGGTCAAAAGTGATAAGTAATTCAATCATATTACTAGTAGTTTATATGATTTTTTATCCATTTTGCCTAAAATCATCTTAAAATGGTTTTAATTACTCTTTGCTGCATTTGGTCTGATGCTTGCTTCTGTAGTGCTTGGCCCCGTAATTGCTGCTTGGAGCTATATTTTCAAATAGATAGAGCACTATTGGTTGGATTATTTTAAATTGTGCTGAACTTGCCAATTTCAATGTAAGCTATGTATAAATCGTATTTATGAACTCAGTATAACAGTATATTTAAATGTCATTGAATCCTGGGAGAACTGAAGGCAGGCCACATATGCTTGCTCACTATGGAATTCATTCTCTCCTGCCTTCAGAAAGTGGGTCAGATGCGAACCCTAAGGCAGGTTGCTCTTCACTACAGCTTAAACTGCTAATCACTTAAAGCATCTGGATTTGGCTGATGACACTGCAGCTGTCGTGCCACTTTTCCTGAACTGGAACACACGCCACAGACCACACCATCTGACACAGCAGCCATGGTGGATGGCACACATATTCCCTGGTGAAAGTAGGTACAAAACGCAGAGGATTATTGTAAATTGAAACATGCACAGTGCAAATAGCACAGGATTTTTCTCTTTGACCTATAAGTGTGCCACACAGATCACAAACATTTTCCTCTTGTCACTGTGAAGAGACAATTGCATGGATACATATAAAACTGGGGCTTTTGTCTAACTTTGAGTAGAGTGTGGTTGCTGAAGGTATCATTAATGCTAATAAGCCTCTGGTGGGCCGCAGCGGGGCCGACACTGACCTTGGATATGAGCAAAGATTGATGCAGCCTTAGGCTGCTTAATTCCCCAAGGTATTGCTTGGAGGAGTTTCAAGGTAACATTTTTTTGTTCTTACCAGAAGCTGTGATCTTTGCTTGATATGTGTGCAGTAAACTAAAGTTTGGAATTATGTTTTCTTCCAGCTATGAAGAAATCACAAGTTCAGCATGTAGGTGTGAAGCCTGTTTAATATTGAATGAGTCGTAAATGATAAAGGAGAAGTTGTATGGAACGCAAGAATCTGTGAAAACAATAGCTATATAGGATGTTCTGGGATAGGTATATATATATATATATATATATATATATATATATATATATATATATAAAACAATGTCAACATGTTTTTAAACAAAACAAAAAATTTATTTCATTAACAAAATTCAGTCTCTTAGTCAGTATCAGTATGTTACTGAAACTCTTCTAGCCCCAAAGCTGCATGTGTGGCACAGCTATATATGACTGATATTCAAACTATATTCATTAAGTTGTAAATGATTTTTTTTTACTATATGGCTATTCGCTACTTTTTATAAGGCATCATTTACTTTTTTTATAACGACAATATTAATTATATTAATTTTTATCTTGTGGGACAGTGGAAATGTCATGTATATGTTGACATCTGACATGACATGGCATTTTCACTGTCCCACAAGATGAAAATTAATATAATTAATATTGTCGTTATTTAAAATGCAGTAAATGGTTAAACATTTCTTTGTCCTACGTGGACCTGTTGTTATAAAAGCTGCAGTGTTCTTAGATTTTTTTTAAACTTTTGAGCTAAATCTCAAAATTTTCCTATGGTGTGACTGTCCCAAGCATGGTTCAATACATTACAACTTTTATAAATGAAAAAGAAAAGCATAAAAATGTTAACAAATACCTCTGGCATAATTGTAAAAGTGCCTGTTTTAGTAAATGGCAATCATTTTTTTTCATCCATATATTTCTGAAAGTGTAAGAAATTGATACATTTTGTCTCTGAAAACCATGTCCTCTGTTGTGACACCTTATCCTGATTTTAAATCGGCCAATTCCAGAGAAAACGTATTATAATTATAATTAGATGAAGGACTCAGTTCATGGTCGTGTTACTGAAGCCCCCTGTGAAGCCCTCTGTCACGAATCTGGTCTATGAACTTCCGTTTACTCACCACCAGAGGTCACTCCTCCATCACATTGACCTTCACAGCATACAGTTACATTTTACCCTGGACTGCATTTCCCATCATTCATTGCACTAAGTACACACAGCTGTCTCAATCACACGCTAACACCTGAGAACCATCTCACAATCACGCACCCTTTATAAACCATGGATTTCTTTTCACAGATCGCCGTGTATTGTTCTGCATATAGCACTCCCCTAGTGTTAGCGGCCATACCGAGCCATTCTGTGTTTCTGTTTAGTCTCATGTAATGTTCTACGTTTATCACTCACCTAGTGATAGCTGCTTTACTAAGTCTAGTGTCCAGTTCTAGTTAGTCTTGTCATTCCGTGTTGCCTTGTTTCCTGTTTTCTTATTCCTGCCTGTGTATCTTGGATTTATCCTTCGTCTTTCCATTTGGACTCTGTTTGCCCCTGTTTGGACTATTGCTCGTGTACTCGGATTACCCCTCTTGTCAAGCCGTCTGGATATTGTTCGCCGATCAAAGACCCACGCTTGCCCTAGGATTACTCTTGTGTCTTGCTCGTGCCATACCCTTTTGCTGTTGTTTGACCCTGCCTGTGATTTGACTGTTTATTAATAAAAGCTTGCACTTGGATCCGCTTGCCTCACGTCTCGTCGGCTCCGTTACACCCATGACATGTGCACATGGTCAATTTTGTCTCAGAATTGTTCAAATATTTAACTTTTTTGGAACCACCACAAAAGTGTCACGTTTTGTTGTCCTTTGGTGTGACACCCTACATTGTTTTTTAATTAAAAACTATGTTAAACCACATAATCATGGGAAATTATGCAAATGTGTCTTGCTTACTGCTAATGACAGGTTAGCTTATTGTCATTAATTGACAGAAAAGGGCTGAAACGTCCTATGGAGTGATGCCTGTACTGTCACACCACAGGACAAGGTCTTTTTCAAAAGGAGTGGAAATATATACAGAAAATTAACAGGGATCCACGCAGAATGGAGGAGATCCTAAGAGAACAATGCAGAAAGTAAATAAGTAGTTAAAAGAGAGTAGTTAAAAAAAAATCATTCACATCTTAATGAATATAGTTTGAATATCAGTCATATATAGTTGTGCCACACATGCAGCTTTGGGGCTAGAAGAGTTTCAGTAACATACTGATTGACTAAGAGACTGAATTTTGTTGATAAATTATTTTTTGTTTTGTTTAAAAAACATGTTGATATTGTTTGTATCAAAATTAAACTTTCTTTCTGCTTTGAAATGTTCAAAATTAAATAGAAATAATTTAATAACTACCATTTCTGTCCTTTAATGTGACGTAATGTCCTTTAATGTGACGTAATGTCCTATGGTGTGACGTAATGTCCATGGTGTGACACACATAAAAGAACCACAGATTAGTTTTTATCTCAAAACATCTTTAAAAAAAAACAGTTGAGTATTGCAATAGGGAAGATACAAATATCACTTAACTGAAAATGGTATAATTTTTTAGCAGTTTTGAACGGATAACAGCAAAGTTTGTCTTTTTGTCAAAGTTTGTCTTAAAATTGTCTGAAAAAGCCATGGGGAAAAAATTGTTAATTATAATTTCATATTAAATAAATAGCACTATGAAAATAAGTGTAACAATGAAGATAAATCTCTCTCATGCTATTTATGTAATATTATTAAGAGTTTTTTTTTCTTATGTCACACCATAGGACAAAATATTACAGTTCAGTAAAAATGTTTAAAAAAGCAGTGAAAGAATTGACAAAGTTAGTGACCCCTTATATTAACTCAAAGATCAGACTTCACACAACATAAATATAGGCTATGCATTTCTTTTTCAAAAAAAGCATGTTTTACTGCCATTTTATCAACTACCCTTATATATATATATATATATATATATATATATATATATATATATATATATATATATATATATATATATATATATATATTAGTGCTGTCAATAGATAAAAAAATGAATTAATCGCACATTTTTCTGAAATTAATCACAATTAATTGACAATATGACTATGGAGCATATTACCCAGCACACACACACACACAACACACACACACACATTTCCAGGAAAATGTACTTAGTTATGCTGAGATGTAAAAACCACTACTGTCACAATGCAGTTACGTCACCTGGATTAATACATTTGTATAGTTACATTTGAACTATATATGGGGATATATTTTGCGATAGGGTTAGGGTGTGGTTGAACCATCTAGCTCCACTATTACGTCCAGCGAGGGGGAGCTCCACGGTGAGCAGCCTTTCGCAGAAGTTTGGTGAACGCTAATTTCAAACCCTACATTTGAACTTTAACTCCCTCTGTCTGTTGCTTTCTTTTAATAGTTGTCTTTTAAGGTAATTAGCCAATCCTTCGAGG
The DNA here is from genome assembly GCF_936440315.1 of Barbus barbus. Lineage (NCBI taxonomy): Eukaryota > Metazoa > Chordata > Actinopteri > Cypriniformes > Cyprinidae > Barbus > Barbus barbus. The sequence goes on along the minus strand of NC_136754.1, from coordinate 23,669,709 downwards.
CTTTAGCTTTAGTTAATTTGAGCAGGAAAATAGCAAAATGGATAATTAGATATGCAGATATGTAATTTGATGTATAAATATGCCTTGTTAGATAAGCTGATTAGATACAAAAATCTGTTTATGTCCAATTTCAAGTCTTAGACATAACAGAAGCTAGATGTTTCAGTTATCTGATATGCTGAAATTAGTCATTAACAGCTTGTGTTAGCATTTCCTACAATTCCTCTGCTTGCAGATCCTTTCTTTGGTGTAATCATCTTTCACCCAGTCAACACAACCTGAGCCCATCACCATGTGTGAGAACTGAATTTATCAGCTCACAAAGGAGGCAGTTTTTATGACATGACACTCTCATTCTTTTCTATAGTCACAAATTTTTAAAATTTGTTATACATAAAATTGTCCTGTTCACACAGGATATATCCTTGCATTAGTAAACTAAAATATTCTTTAATGTCATTTCAGTTGAATACAGAAGCCCTAAGAGGCCATGGATTATTATTTTTCTTTCTTGTTTTCTCATGATTTCGACATAAGTTACTTCCTTGTTATAACAACTGATTTTTTTCTCTACATAAAATGTTTTCTCATGATTTAAGACTTTTTATCCAACAGCAGCACTGTAGACTAACCAAAGTAATAAAATACACAAATATCCTTGTTACTTCTGTTTCTGAATAATAAAAAAAAAGTGTTTTTTTTATCTGTTTTGATCAGAAGCTGTCCTACATAGAAACAGTCAGATAGCCTATCCTACGTGATGAATAAAATTAACAAACAAATTATGTAATATCTTTTTATTTCAAAAGGATGAGGAAAACAAAGTGGGTTGAATCCAAGGAGCTCTAAAAGAATTTAAATGAGTTGCATCTGCTGTATCCATGTGAAGGCACTCCACCTGTGCTTGTGGTGTTAAATACTCTTTTGTTTGACCATTTAAAAATGTTAACTACACAAATCAAATGTTTAGTGCAGTGCTTCTCAAAGTCCGGACTCCGGTCCGGATCCGGACCCGGAGGGAATTCAATCCGGACCCGCTTCTATTTCATATTTCAAGAACACTAATTATATTTCCTACTTTGATAAACGCACGTTATACTTGTAAATCATTTGTTTGTTTATTCTTATTTTTTTATGTCTTTTGGAGAAGGTCCGAAATTGCAGGCGAGGCGAGATATTGAAACTTTTCCTTCATGACATTTGTTGTCATCATGACATCCAGTGAGCGTATGACGTTTGACATAATCGGGCGACATTTCACCCGCTAATATTTTTATTTTTTTGTTTTGTTTTGCTATCACTTATATTATAGCAATTTGTCTTATAGCAGTGCCCAGTGTATACATTTATTTGTGGCGGCTTGTCACAATATCAAAACTGACTGCTACAAATAGATTTTCCAAAAGGCTTATACTTCGTTGAATAAACTGAGCACTGCGCGTTTCAAAAATAAAATGCTGCGCGGGTGTTTTTATATGAATGTATCTTTTTAAAAGAACCGTCCGTTTTCTTCAGAAAAGCTTTTATGTCAATTTTCATTTGGTCTTTCCTGTAATGGCTGATAAAGTAGCGCTTATTTGATTACAGTCGTTACCGGGGAAACAGCTATATATCACGCTCCAACAGCGCCTCTTGCTGGCAGAGAATCAACTTGCATTTGCTAGTCTGCGAGAAACACTGGTGTCTGTCAGCAAACATAAACAAAAAAGCATGCTTCAGAACTGTTTTGAGAAGGTGCTTAAGTTTTGAGCCATGTATTATTACTATGAATTAGGCTACTACTACTACTATTACTATCTTGTGCCCTGCAATAACCATTTACGCAAACTCTCGTTTGATATAAAGGGAAAAAAGAGAAAATCGGCCCAAAAAATCAGCATCATATATCGGCCATAGGCTGCCCTGATTTCTAAATATTGGCCAGAGAAAAAACATTATAGGTCGACTTCTACTGCTGACACTTAAATTAATTGTTTTGCCACTTTTGCACTTGTTATTAAAGTATTTTGAATGCAAAGGGGACCTTTTTTTTAAAATGAGTGTTTATTTGTTATATGTTATGTATGTTTATTAAAAACACGTTTTTTAATAACCAATTGTTCCGGACCTTTGACACTGATGAAAATTCAGATTTGGACCTTTGAATGTAGACTTTGAGAACCCCTGGTTTAGTGTATAGTCTCTGAAATAAAGTGGCAGTGATTGATTAGAGTTCATTCATTTATTGCAGACTTTATTATAACAGAAGCAACATTTTTGCTGATATATCAACAAAATTAACAACAAATTAGAGCGCATGGTTTATCTGTTGATCAGGTGAGCCTGATTTGAGTATAAAAACAATACATGTTTTAACATATACTATACTTAAATGTCACCTAGACATTTCTATACTTAAATGTCACCTAGACACCTCGCCATCGGGACAAGACCTTGGGAACCCTTCGAGCCTGGTTTCTCCCAAGGTTTTTTTCTCCATTTTGTCACCGATGGAGTTTTGGTTCCTTGCCGCTGTCGTCTCTGGCTTGCTTAGTTGGACATTTCATTTCCAGCGATATCGTCGACTTGATTGCACAGTGTTACGTTCCCAGTTAGTCTATGAATGAATGAATGATGCATTTATATAGCGCTTTATTGTGTATTGCTGTACACCCAAAGCGCTTTACAATCATGTGGGGGGGTCTCTCCTCAACCACCACCAGTGTGCAGCATCCACTTGGATGATGCGACGGCAGCCACACTACAACGGCGCCAGTGCGCTCACCACACACCAGCTACAGGTGGAGAGGAGAGAGAGTCATAGAGCCAATCAAGTGGATGGGGATTATTAGGAGGCCATGATAGACAAGGGCCAGTAGAGGGAATTTGACCAGGACACCGGGTTACACCCCTACTCTTTACGAGAAGTGCCATGGCATTTTTAATGACCACAGAGAGTCATGACCTCGGTTTAACATCTCATCCGAAAGACTGTGCTTTTTTTTTTGACAGTATAGTGTCTCCGTCACTACACTGGGGCGTTAGGACCCACACAGACTCACACCCTGCTGGCCTCACTAACACCTCTTCCAACAGCAACCTAGTTTTCCCCGGAGGTCTCCCATCCAGGTACTGACCAGGCTCATCCCTGCTTAGCTTCAGTGGGCAACCGCTCTTGGGCTGCAGGGTGATATGGCTGTGGCTTTATCACATGTTAGGGGAACACGTAACAGAATAAAAAGGTGATGTGTGGAGGCAGCAAGGTTCAATTCCCAACCCCGGTGCTTTAACAAAGGTAAACAATCAACTCAATATCAAGAAACAAGTTCTTTTATTTTAAAGTTATGGGAGGATATTGAAGCTTCAAGAGGGGGCAAGGCCAAAATAACAAACATAAAACCTCTAACTATTAGGGAGAAACTAACTAAGCTAAAACAAAGAAAAGGAAACAAAAATACAATAACAATACACTAACTCCCTAACTAGCATAAACAGGAGAAAATCAAGATACAAAGAAAATGGCACCCACCTCTCTACTAACATATTCCCCATAAATTAACAATAAACGTCACAAATAAAATAACAAACAATAAAAGAAAATACAAACAGATAATAACTTCCAAAGTAACATTCTTGTCGTAGGCCTCACTCACCACAAGAGTGTTAACACAATAACACTACAAAGAAACCAATCAACAAAATATTAAACAAAACAACTAATAAAGCTTGTTGGGTTGAGAATAGAAGCCTCACGACGCAGCCTCCACACACACCCTGCGCAGTGCAATGGTGCAACTTAAATCCTCACAGTTTCCCCTCCTCCTGCAATCACATCAGATCACCAATCATTGGAATCAGGTGGCAGCCATTACCTCCTGCTTATGGGAAGTAAAGGGGGAGAGAGAGAGAGAGAGAGAGAGAGAGAGAGAGAGAGAGAGAGAGAGAGAGAGAAAGAAAAACAAAACAAAATACGTCCTTGGAACGTAACACACAGATACTATTAGAACTGAACTGAGCTGGACGATGACATGATTGAATTCAATAATGAAATGCCTTTAACTGAATATTGAGTGTTTAATCTTGTCATTTTACATTATTGACACACTATTTTCCTATTTTGATATTGGAAAGTTGGTTTGACACAATCTGTATTGTTAAACGCGCTATATAAATAAAGGTGACCTATAGATTTTTTTAAAATAACAAATCCAAAGTTCTATCATGAAACTCTAGATGGCGCAGTCCAATAGGTCTAACTCAATCGAACATAATGACATCATTTGGTGCTTTTCCACTGAGTGGTACAACTCGGCATGGCGCGGCTTAGTTCGGCTCGGTTGGCGTTTCCACTGCAGTTTAGTACCGCTTTAGAGTGGGCGGGATTATTCACGTGTCGTTATAGTTGCCCTGCCTCTACTGCCGTGACTCGTGAAAAACTTTTTAACTCCGCGTCGCTCCATCACGCTCTCGCTGGATCCGCTCCTCGGCTATCAATGAGAGGACAGTCTATACTTCCTCAACAGACAACGAAACAGCCATTTGGTTGTTAAAAGAAAGGTGCGCTCATTCAAAACAGTTGTGTTTGATCCATCACTGGCTGTGCTGATTTCTATCTGATCTAGTGGTCTGTTGTGTCTCGTGCTGCAAGTTCAATGATGCAGGCAGTGACGATTTTCTCCGGCCAATCAGTGATCAGTAGAGTTTACACGTCACGTTTTGGTAATGGTACGGTTTGCTTGGACCCTCAGCCGAGGTGGTACTAAAAAAAAGTACCAGGTACCGTACCCAGTGGAAAACCCCCCAAAAGAGAGCCGTTCTGAACCGTGCCATACCATGCAGTGGAAAAGCGCCAATAGTCTCAGGGTGCAGCTGATGCTTTTTGTATCAGCAGCCAACATTCTCATGTTGCTGCTCAACATTCAAATACTTGGCTAGTGCTTAATGTTGCAGTTGCAGTGTGCTTCAGAAATCCTCCACCTCCCCAGCTCCACCTGTATAGATCTACTACGGGGTGATTCCTGTATGCTATACGGGGGTATTTCACATATGTTATATGTGCAGCAGCAGTATTTCTTACATGCTCACAGCAGCATGTTGTGGATGTATTGGCAGTAGCAAGTCTCGGTACATGCTCTGCCACAGCAGCAGCTGCGTAGCAGATCTATTCCACCAAGACCAAACACATTAACATTGTCATGTACCATGTTACCATGCCAATCCCTCCGAGAGTTGTCATGATAGAGCTGTAATTATTGTTGGTCAGTGTGCTATTTAATGTAAATATACACAATTATGTATTATTATGTATTATTATACACAAGTGTACATGTAATACACAATAAAATAAAGACATACAAATATTACATTCAAAATTTACATTATACGTTAAGTTCAAAGCATACACAAATGTAGACTTATATATATTATAACTCAAGAAATAAACATATCTTATTAAATACACCACGCTGTACTAGGGATGGGCATTTTTTTAAATTTTCGTATTTCGATCATCGATAGGTTTCGAAAACGATTAATCGAGTACTCGGGAGGCGGGGCATGGCCGTATAATGGAGATAAGGAAAATATCTGAAAGACTGTTATGAAAATGAATGTTAAAAATACAAAATATGACATGAAAATATTTCTATGAAAACATGAACACATGATTAGATGTTAGATTATGATTATGACAATTATATACTCATATAATGCATTTAATACAACATACCACATTTCTGACAAAATCTCATAATTACAGTTAATGCTACTATAGTAAATCCGTGTCAATGTTGTTAGGAACCTGTCTTTGACCTCAGAAATGTATCCTGTTTGAGCAACTCCAATTATTACTTAAAACCACCCTGATGTTAGGTTTTGAGTTTTTATTATTATTATATATTTTTTTTGTAGTAAAGCTCACTATTGTAATAAGTTCACTACATCCCTAAACAATTCTGGGAACAGTTCATGTCACCCTTCCAAACTTTATTGTAATTCATAAACTGTATTGGATCTATAATCTTTTCAGGACCCTGTAGGGTCAGTAGCTGAAGCATGTCCTATCTTGTTTCATTAATAAAAGAGTGCAAAGTGCTTCATTCAAACAAATCAAACAAACAATGATAAATCATTCAATACCAATCGATCACATCAATGTCTGAATCAGTGCGTGACCCCAAAGCCTTACATAATCTTGTGCTGTTACTCTATGCTCATGGTTTAGAAGTAAATAATTTATCATAAATGTTTTAGGGTTTTAAACAATATTATAAAATTAAAGATTCATTGTTTCTGATGTTTAAATTGAATGGGATGGTGTGTCCCACACATGCTCTGTTGCAAAATCTTCTTAGTTCTAAAGGTCAGTTATGAGCTTGATGGAGTAGTTGTCAAGATTGAAATGACGCTTAGTGTGGGTTTTTGGGAACACTACGTTAATAAAGAGATAGATGGATGATCACTGACAGACTTGAGAGAAACCTCACAGAGAGAAAAGCCAACACTGTGGACATAAATACTTGACATTTCCTCTTATAATGAATAATGTAAGTGAAGACTGGTTACCTACAAAACAAAAGGGGTTATATTAGATATGACACAAGAAAAGGGCCATGTCCTTCACATTGTTCACAGAATTTGGGATGTCTTTAATACCAAAAGCAAACAGAGAAAGAAGATATAAACATTCCTGTTCTCTCTTAAATACGGAAGCGTATTGCATTCACTTGAGGAAAAAAATCTACTCTGTTTTTCTGAATTAACGAGTTAATTATCTCAGAATTACGAGATAATTTTTCATAAAAAAAAGTTTTTGCTCTGTTTTTCTGAATTAACGAGTTAATTATCTCAGAATTACGAGATAATTAAGTCATTAATTCAGAAAAACAGAGCAAAAACTTTTTTTTTTCATTAAAAATTATCTCGTAATTCTGAGATTATTAACTCGTTAATTCAGAAAAACAGAGCAAAAACTTTTTTTTTCATTAAAAATGATCTCGTAATTCTGAGATAATTAACTCGTTAATTCAGAAAAACAGAGCAAAAACTTTTTTTTCATTAAAAATTATCTCGTAATTCTGAGATAATTAACTCGTTAATTCAGAAAAACAGAGCAAAAACTTTTTTTTCATTAAAAATTATCTCGTAATTCTGAGATAATTAACAGAGTAGATTTTTTTTTCCTCAAGTGAATGCAATATGCTTCCGTACTTAAAGGGTTAGTTCACTTAAAAATGAAAATTTGCTGCTAATTTACTCACTGTTAGGCCATCCAAGACGTAGATGACATTTTTTCTTCAGTAGAACAGTAAAGAAGATTTTTAGCTGAAACCGTGGTATTTGGTGATTTATAAAATGCAAGTCAGGGGCTGCCTGTTTTTGAGAATAAATAAAGCATATCAAGGAATACAAAACTCTGAACTGAGAAAAGAGTTCGGACTCAGACTGAAGACCAGTTACCACTTTATAGTCTGTTCTGTGCGGCACCCGGTGCGACTGGACCGAAGGACGGCCTTGTATGTACGTTGCTTAGGCACTTGTATCGGTATGCCAGTTTAAACCGCTTGAACCGGTATATTCCCCGGCACTACAACAACATCATATACCGTATGTCTACACTAAGGATTGAAGTCTGTTAGATACAAAATCAGCTTAGTGATGATTCAATCGGACTGCTGTTTTATTCCATCCATTAATTCTGGTTGGATGCTTCAATAAATATTTTGTTTACATGGAGTGATGTTTAATGGTGCACTCATATTTAAATTATGTCCCATTTAAGACACAACTAGGCTAAGTTTTAACATATGCACAGCTGGTTCAGCTGACCCGAGATTATAACAGAGACATGAGGTGGGCTTTTTCAGCTTTGGCCTGTAAACAGTCACTTAGAAACCACCTTGCACCTCATGAGCACCCCTAGCAAGCACAAAGCAACAACTTTGTAATAACCCTCAATACCCAACAGTCAAAAGCTTTTTATAATAAGGTTAAATAAGTTCAAACTTATTGATAGAATCTGTTTTGAAAGATCTTTTGTTTCTTAGATGTCTCCAGAGTTTAAAAACATTTCTTTTTGGTGTTTTTTGTTGCTGGAGCCTGGAGTGTTGCATTAGAGGTTCGCTTCATTGGTCACTATACAACAGCACAGTTAGATTATCTTGGATTGCAATATGGGACCAACTGTGTAGTTGTTCAACTCAGCAAATTCATTGGGGTTTAAATGACATTCTGTAGTGTTAAACATTGCCAGTGAATTGCTTCCACTCCAGCTCTCAGTGTCCCAGTGGTGGCTTAAGTGCTTAGATCGGTCTGAGTGGCGTAGGGACTGATAAAAGCACAGTTGTTAGCTCCATGTTTTTAGCTGGTGTCTAGTCAGTGTATCTCTGAATAGAGCAATGGTTTACTACACTTATATACTGTAGCATGCCTTTGCTGAGGATAAGTAGTTTTATGTTGTGGCAAAGTTTTGGCAATGATAACTGTTTTTCATATCAAATAGAACTTATTTATAGGGATGCACTAATATTACTGATAAATGGGTAATTATTTTGATGTTATGGCCGATAAATAGCCAGTATTAAATTATATACTAGAATATACTAATTAAATAGGCTAAATTAAAAATAAAGTGCTGAAAGCTAAAATCAGTTATTGTAGATGCTACACAGGAATTTAGGCATCACAACATTTTATATATGTACAGTATAAAAAATGAATACTTTTTAACATAGTTTACTTTTAGCAGTGATATTTATTTTTAAAGTTATTAAACCATTCACACTTAAATGAACCAATTGTCTGATGAAAATAAATAATAAAAACTTATTTGCCAAAAAAAAACTGGCCAATAAACAATATCACACCGATATATAGTGCATCCCTAATTATTTATTTTAGGCTGTAGAATAGATGATAGCATGCTAATTATGCACATTGCTTTGTGTCAGTTGGGTAAATATAATTCTTTTCAACCAACAAAATATGGCTTAAAAAGCAAGAGGGTTTTTTTTTACTTGTAAGCCTGTAAATTATCAGAATTTTATTTGAATTGGTAATGTTTTAATAGTGTTTCTCAAGGAACCTGCACAATTGCAGGAATTTGAACACAAACTGACACAACTCACTGTTGATTTCACTGTTGTAGGAGAAAGACTCTAGGGCGGTTGCTATGGTGCTGAAGGAGCTACCAAGTAAGGCATCCTCAGATGGAAAACCCCTGCTCACCGTGACAACCAAGGTGGGCTGAGCACATACACCCACCAACAGGGAGCACCAAGCGTGAGTGTGACTGTGTGCATAAGTTAAGTAAAACCAAGAGCTTGGTGCACCCTGTTCTGAATATCCGACACACATGAGCCATATGTGTGGAAGTGCTGAAGTTGCTTCTTATTGTTGAAAGCAAGCAAGCTGCTTTATGGGGTTCACACTAGATGATGTCATAAAGTTGTGTTTCACAACACAAACAAGAGTGGCATTTGCTTTACGTGAGTGCTACTCTCCTCATAAGCAGCTGCAGAATGTTTTGTTGCTTAAATTTTATTTCTTTCTTGTTTTGGCTTTGAATCGCATGTACGTTACCTGTTTTATACCAAATCCAGAGCTGCATGTTCATGTTATTTGCTGTTTGTTCACACTTAGGGAATCATTCATTTGCAGGAAGCAAATGAAATGTGGATGTAGAGTCTTGCTGCAATGTGGGGAGGCCTGTTATTTATTTACCATTCTTCAGTTATATGAAGTAAATAAATGGATGTCATTTTTGGCTGCCTATAAAAGGTTTACACAAATGTTGGAGGATTTTGTGATTTGGAGGGCTTGTTCATTGGGGATGTGGCAGAGAGCCATGCATTTCTCAATACATAGTGATGAGCTGCTCAATGGGGAATTTACTACCAGTTACTGCTAAGAGCGTGTATTGTGAAAATGGGCTGACAACACTTGCTATGTCATCCCTTACAAAAGACCAAGTGAAATTGAAAGAAATTGGTGAATTCTTGTATTTAGGATACACAAAAGACAAAATTTTGAGCAAATGAATGACCTAAATAATTATAAAGCAATGAGGAATTTACTTCATACACAGGTATGAAACAAAAGTATTTAAATAACAATATGAAATTAGATTTAGGATTCATTGGGGGGACTTAACAAAAAAGGGACTGTACCCACTATTAGCATTGTTAATTAATTCTTCACTTAAAGAATCATGAAAATCAGGTAACAGTGCAAACTGGCATTTTAATGCTTGGTTGTGTTGGATTCAGCAGAAGTCTGGCATACTTTACTTTATCATTCTTTAAAATGCAGAAAGTACCCTCAACTGCTATAATCAATATAACATGCACAAAAAAAACCCTATTAAATAAAATTACGTTTACTCATTTTTTTTTTCTGTGGGCAGTCATAGCACAATGTTAATGTCCTAGACAAATAGCATTGGGTTTTCTGAATAAGGCAAGTCTATAATAAGCCTAATTTGCATAAACTGGCATGTTTTGTAAAATAAGACCATAAATATATGCACATTTAGTTCAACTGGATTTTGGGTGAATTGTCAATAAATCGCTGAAACTATTTTGTTAAATTCACCTTTAGAGTTAAAAAAATTAGTTTAGTGCTTGTAAGATTTCAGGATGGGCCTCATGTGTTCTTTACACATTACCAAGAGGCCTTTACCAAACACAAGGCTGATAAATGGGTTCTGTTGTGTGCCCCATATTGATAATTTATGACCTTAATTATGAAGTGAAGGGCACTTTCAGTGCTGACCTGTGTCAAGGGCAGTTATTTTCTAATTTAGCAATTCTTGACAGCCATAAAAATGGCCATTGTGTTACTTCTTATGGCCAAATCCAAAGATTTGTGTCACAACCTGCTACACCAGAATGATTAATTGTTATATGTACTGTATACACATACACTGCCCTCCAAAAGTTTGGAAACGCCCTAGAAAAGTTGGACAATATTGGCATGAATCCTTTTTAATTAGTGATAATTTTGCACTGATAAGGGACAACACAAACTACTCCTCCTCCCATAGTACAGTAGCTCAATTGGGTTGAGGTCGGGTGATTGGGGAGGCCATTCCATGACAGACATGATGCCAGCTGACTGTTTGCTCTCCAAATAGGATTTGCACAGCTTGGAAGTGTGCTTGGGGTCATTGTCTTGTTGGAAGGTGAAGCCAAAACCACACTTTTCCAGGGGTGTTTCCAAACTTTTGGAGGGTAGTGTATGTATATTGTATTGTTACATGTAATGGTCTATTTGATTCTTGTAAACAAATCAATATATTTATGAAAATGTATTTAGAAATGTCACTGAGTTACAGCATTGCATCAATTAAAAGATGCAAAATGCTCAATGGTAAGTATCTGATTTTTTTGGTCTGAATCAGAGATTTCAATCATTACTACTACAATCCACAGGTAATAAGACAACCTCTGTGTTGTGAGATTGGATGATTTACTGTAAAGAGTAATAATCTCAGTTCTAATTATTTCATGTTCTCACTGGAATGAGTATGCAATATGATGATGTAACATTTAAGGAGATTACTGGTTGCAGCAATCATCGGATTGGAAACATAAAGGTGTTGGAGTCTTTTACTTTCGTAACTGGTTTTCTTTACCAGTTAGCATTTTCTAAGGCACTAGGCTAAGATGTTAGCACATTTATTATTGTTCCATGTGAGGATGAAAGATTTTCCCACAGATTTCACAATGGGATCAAGTAGGTAATGCAAATTTGCCACTTTGACCAACAGAAATTTTAATTTGTAAGTGACTTGTGTGTGAAATTATAATGTGGGCACTATTGACAGTAAAGCTTTTAGCCTGTGGAATGTGACTGCACCATAAACTGAAAACTCAAAGAATGTGAACTATTTAATTTGACCATTTTTAATGTTTGTAATATACTGTGACCACTGCCGTATTTAAGGAGACAACCAGGAGCACTGTACCGTGTCCTGTGATGACTGGGGTCCATTGAGGTCCTCTATGACAAATCTTACTCATTGAGCCCAGGGGAGAGGGGGACAACCTGGAAAAGTTGTGAATTTTAGTGACAACCCTGACTGTGATTTGCAATATGTAATTACATTAATTAAATATGTAATTACGTATTTTCATGACTAAGAAAAACATGTGGTGATTTTCTCTCATTTCCAATGAGGCACAAATAGACTACCAATTAAAAAATCTGGCCAACGGAATTGCTTTGGGGTCCAAGTGAGGTCTTTACAGGGGGATAGCATCTTGCACAACATTGACATCTACCAACAGGGGTTAACTGCCAAACCTTGACCGCTTTGACCACTGATAACGCCATAGCATTTTCAGTTTTTGGGGCAAATAAAGCTATCAGTGATTTACTTGAAGTAGTTTTTTCCTATTAAGCAGAATAAAGTATTTTAGCAGTGTGGCTAAACAACAAAGAGGGGGAGATATTAAGGAAAAGGGGTATGACAAGAACTTAAAATAAAAGACTGACTTGACCAAAAAAAATTAAATGGGAAACAAAATAAATGTCTACATAAATGTTAGAAATAAGATAGTGGAAACGGGTGCATGCTAAGTGAAAATTGTTTGGTTTATGTGTTGCAGTTGTGTAGTGAGCAGCAAGAGAGCCGTCCGTTACTCAGCCCTTCTATTGATGACTTCCAGAGTGAGAGCAAGAGTGATGGAGCCACACGGCCAGTCACCTCCAACACAGCAGGTTCCCCCATAATTACTGCTCTGTCATCTGTTCCTCCTCTCCTTCTCACTCATCTGCTATTCCCCTCCTCTATCCCATAGCTGTTAGGCACAAACAATTTTTTATCCCTTGCTTACATAAAGTAATTTTCAATTGGTGTTCCTTGGTATTTACTCTTTGTCCCAATTAATCCTTTAAACTCATTTCATAATGATTTTTTTAGTATCAGTTTTTCATGATTGGAATTTTTCACCCATAAATGTGTGTCATGGTTAATAAAATAAGAGAATACAGGTTTTCATTCTGGATGACTCTTGTTTTGTTTTGCAATGTTCTGTTCCACATTCTCTAGTCTTGTCCACAGCACTAGACTTGGTGGACTTGAGTGAACCTTGTGAGAGAAGATGGAGTTGGGACAGATGGAGTCCCCGTGGGTCTCGTAAGAATGGTTTCTCTAAGAGTAGCCTTCGCAAGAAGAAGACTGAAGAGACGGAGCTGATCCAGGTGGAGACAGAGCCATCATCTCCCAGCCGTTCTAACCCAGAAAGAGCCTCATTAGATTCAGGTATATTGCTTGTTAATGAAAGATAATATAATAATAATTCTATAAATAATTCAATTTAGTTGTCAGTTGAGATTTTTTTTGCCTTGATGTATTTTACTTTTGGTGGAAAAAAAAATAAATAAAAATTAATTGGACAATGTGGTATTATGATGATTATGATCTACCTGGGTTGACCCAGACAGCATAGATGTGGTAGCTGTGTTTCCGTGCTGTGAGCAAAACTTTAATTCCTGAAACCCTATAACGCATTAGGCAAGTTGTCCCTTATAATCTATAAAAAGGCCTGCATTTATGAAATTAATTTAAGTGTAAAGTTCTTTTAATCAATTTAAGAGGTGCTTATGATTAAACTTACAGCTGATTTAATCCAGGCTCTCAGTGTAATTACATTTTTGCCCTTTGCTGTCTATTTTTTTTATCCCATTAGCCACTTGATCAGTAAGCAGTTACTCTGCACTTTAGCATTTGTATTAGCATATTATTAGATTTAAAGTAGTGGAACTGAATTGGTGAAACATTATGGAAATGGTTTAAACACACAGAACTGTGGCTTTCATGACACCGATGCCCCAAGTAGAAATGTATTAATTTTTATTTTAGCTCTGTTGTTTGTCTCAAGCTTATGCTAGAAATGGTTTAAAATGAAATGCTACATTGGCTTATTTTAAGCCTCTGGAAAGCTTTAACAACTTGCACTGTAAAGTTCATTGCCAGTAGATTATGCCTTAAGCTTCTGTAAGCTAAACCATTGCCATGTTTTCCCTGTTGTACTATATTTATCATTCCACAGCCCAACTGCTTTAATCAGTTGCGAGCTGCAGGCTATAGCCTGGTTGAGATAGGCTAGCCTTGAGCTGTAAGCTGTATCCTTATCTGCTGCTGGGTAGCCTTAATCTACCTTTTTCACCAATGTGTTGCTTCATTAAAAGCAGAGTTTGTGACAGCCTGTCAGTTTTATTTCCTGTCTCACTCCATACTAACTGTCCTGTCTCCAGTGAGCAGCTCACCCTTGGAGAAATGGGAGGAGGTGAACCTTCACCCAGACAGTGCCTTGAATGGACGGCGTAAGTGGAGATATGAGAGGAAGAGGTGCACCTCCAACCATTCGTCTAGTGAGCTTTTGTGGTACGGTCAGGTTTCCACCTCGTTGTGCATATGCTATCATGGTGTCCTAACCAGGCGTGATACGATATGTTTCCAAATTTAGTGTTTAACGTAGTCACAAGGTGTGCTTAACTCTTCTGGAGCCATAAAGATCAACTTTATACTGCTTCAATAACTAATATTGGGGTAAAACAAAAACAAAGCATGTTGATTGTTTTTTCTTTCTATTCCCCAAAACCATTAAATTACATTTAATAAGCCATTTTAAAAAGAATATTAACACGTAGTTTGGCTAAACGCGTTTGGACAGCTGTGTCTGTATCATTATTAGAAGACTGTTCTTCAATACATCATACTATTATTATAAATGGAATTGAACATTTTAAGTCAGTTCTACATATTTTATCATTTTCTCATCAAATCATCCTGAGTGGCCTCTTTTTTGTCTTTGACACTCTGATTTTAGTGAGCTTTGGGGGTAAATCTACTTATTTGTTATAAAAGATGAAGAAATAGAATGCATTTTAAGAGTATCAGATGTTAGATTTGAGTTGAATAATTCAGTTGCCTCTGTGTATCATTATCATTATTGCGAGCAGTAAGATAATTATTCACAGCATCTTGTCCTTTTCAGGTCTGCAGAGTTTAAAACAGATTTCTCTAACAGGCATAGTGCCCTGGAGCTCAGCATTAGCACGGAGTCAGACCCTGGGCCGGCCCCTCAGGTACACACTAATGACACTTTGATCTCATGTAAAAGACTACAGCAGCATTCAGTATTGATCATCATCTCCCCTCACACTGTTCCTGTGTGCACTTAAATGGTACAAACCCTTCTCACTAAGGCCTTCTGGTGACAAAATTGTTCCATTAGAAAAAAAATCAAATACTGAAGCATTAAAATCCAAATAGTAAGCTGAGGTACCTGAGGAAAGACACGTGCATCTTTGTATGTGACAGTTACAGAATGCTACTCTAAAAGGCCTTCCATGTTTCTAAGGTGCAGTCAATGGAAAGAGATACATTCGGTGTTTTACCTTCATGTACTCTTTTCCTGAGTGTGCATCAAAAATGTGTTTTTGCCAATTTATTCTGTATTGATTACTCAATGTGCAAGACATGTTTTATTTATTTCTCACATACTAGTAAGGATTCAAATATAGCAATACTACATACTAAACTAGGGATAGGCAAAATTGGTCCTGGAGTACTGATGTCCTGCAGAGTTTAGCTCCAACCTCGAAAGAAACCCTCACCTGCCTGTAGCCCTAGCAATTCTGAAGACCTTGATTAGCTTGTTCAGGTGTGTTTGATTAGGGTTGGAGCTAAACTCTGCAGGACAGCGGCACTCCAGGACCGACGTTGCCTATCCCTGTACTAAACCTTTATATTAATAATATACAGTGGCCTCAGAAAGTATTTAATATAATTCAATTTTGTTAGTTCTTGACAAATTATTTATGAAAAAAGTTTTAGCATCTTTTATTTGCAGATGTCTTTCATTTGCAGTGTCCAGATACTGTTTGGGGCCACTGCATACTAAAAATTAATATCGGCCATAACTTTAAGGTTGCTTATTCAGCATGATCTGAGGACAAAGACGGTGATACAAAGCGACTGCTGGTTGACCTTGTCTGCATGTGTGTGACCATCTGTGTGCGCAGCGGCAGAGGCCCCAGCTGGGTGGTACTTTACTGGGGAGACAACACTCATTAGAGGAGGAGTTTGTTCGAGCCAAGGCTGCTGTGGAGGTGAGACGGAGTCCCTACAATACACACACACATGCTAACACAAGAAAATCACAGATACTTATTCATTTGAAAAGTTTGAAAAAAGTCTTCTCTGCTACCACACAAAACTTCATACCTCAGGGCTTATTCACAATGTATCTGGCCACCTGGGAATTGCAGTTTCTTGCATTCTGTAAGGTCAGTCTCACCCTGTAAGTTAAGACTGCATAATTGGTGTATTTTTAGCCTAGGAGTGCAGCATCAACACAAATGACATCTCAAAGAGGTTGCTTTGTGATGATATCAGCTCTTACCTCTCTTGTCTTCCATCCAGAGATGCTTATTGGGCGGTAATATTCACAAGACATCCATTTTAAAGTGATGTGCTCAGTAAAGAAACCAGTAAAAAAAAAATGCTAGAGCTTCTGTACTGTAGCTATATTAAACAATGACACTAAGATCCGATCGATATCATGATTCAAACTGTCTGAAGTTTTCTGCTTCCCTTGTATGAAACTACCTTATCTTTTATAACACACTCCCTAATTTGTATGCTTTTATATTTAAATTAGAATTTTAAGGAAGCTTATTTCTGCCATGAAACGTATTCAACGGAACATGATTCCTATTGTTATATCTACAGTTGAAGTGTACATTTTTCAATGTTTACTCTTTGTTTGGAAGAAAAAAAGCTTCATTATAAGAATTAAATTCTCTATTAAGAAAAAGTGCATTTGGCAAACTTTTTTTTTTACTTTTTTTTTCAAAATGGCTTTACTGCTTATTCATATTTGAGCAACTAAGTTGTATATTGCTTTTTGTTTCACACAAGTTTTTCAAAACCATATATCACACCAATATGAATACAGATTCTTGGAACTTGTCAAATTTGTTTTAAATAAGATTTTCGCAAAAAAGTTTCTTTACTTTATCAGGGACTTCCTGATTAATTGCTACAAAAGCTACAAAATGTACCTGGTGTATATTATAACCTAAAGCAAAAATAAACACATTTAGCACTAAATCAGTTGTTGAAACTATAAAGCTAGTGTGCAGGTTTTCTGTGCTAGTTGACCATTATTTGAGTACAGATGAATGATTCTGGAGAACCCTTGCGGTGTTGCATCTGCATGGCACCTCTTCTCCATGGTGATATAACTACTTGAGGGAACTGCAGGCAATCTAGGAAAAGATTGATCATCCATATTCCATTGGGCTGATAACAGGGACATTTATTTATTTGATTTATACCAGTGTATCAATCATGCAAATGGGAAAGATGAGTGTGTATGTGACTGTTTGTTGTACGTGTTTGTGTGCAGGATTTTCTGTGATTAATTGGCCCATCCAGTGGGTACCTTCATTACAGATACAGCACTTTCCCCTCATTTCCCTTTAATGCAAACACTCAGTGAATCGGCTCTAGGTGGACTGTTGAAGACTAAGCAATTGTTTGTGTGTTGTAAGATTAATTTGAGCTGCCAAGAAAAATAAAAACACAAAAATATTCCAGTCAGTGGTGCTTTAAGAACTGGGTTATTCAAGCAGTACTCTTAAGGGAGCCAAAGTAAGCAAATAAAGAATACTATGTGGAACACACACTAGCAAACCATGCACAAATGCACAGATAGATGAATAAAAAGCCTTTTAGATCAGTGTCATGGGCGTGAATGAAGTTCATAGGGTTATTTGCTGTGTTTGCCTGAAATAAATGTCCTCACTCATGAAAGTGATGCTGTTTTTTCCCTTTGTCATGATCTGTAGCCCTTGAAAAAACATAAATGGACAAAGACTGTGACAGTGACTGTGATTGCATGCACAAGAATATTCGGTTACACTTTATTTTAAGGTGTCCTTGTTACAGTGTAATTATACATTTAAGTACTGAGTAATATTAATTAACTACATACTATGTGGTTAGGTTTAAGATTAGGGTTACTTGCATGCAATTATGCATAATTAATTATTATATTAGTAAGTGCATGTAATGTGTAACAAGGACACCTTAAAATAAAGTGTTACCGAATATTCCGATATTAATGATCTCTCTCTCTGTCTCTCTTTCTCTCTCTGTCTCTCTATATAAATGTGTGTGTCTAACACTTTTAAGACAAATCTACACACATGCACACCCACACAGTCTGAGAGAGTCATTTAAGATAATGCTTTCCTTTAGGGTTCTTCCATAACATGATGGACTATAACCAGAATCTGCCCGGAATTATCATATCTGATCTGACACATAAAACTGTGTATAAAAATACTCATGCATACGTTGTGTGGTGCTTCTGCTGACCTCTCAGATTGATAAAAACTAGATACTGTATGAAAGCTGAGAGGTCTGTCTGTAATCCAATCATAAACGCGATTCTTGCAGATTATATTCGGGTGAATCCATAAAGATGAATATGTTGAACTTTTGACCTTGCTGCTTCAAATCACTTTGCAACATTTATAACTGAAAAACAATATGTCCTCATAAAACTGGAGCACAATTCTGAGTCTGGCTTGTCCTATGTGGAACAATTAAAATCGAAAACACATAGCAATTCAAATGCTATGAAGTCTATCCTTAGTATTCCCTGCTGGAATAAGTTATTGTTAAACCATCATTAAATAGATGCCAAATAACATCTCTCTGTAATGCTCTACAGGGTCACGTTTTATATGATATTCCAATACTGGCTGTGTCCTAAAGGGCTGTTAAACTGTCTCCCACAGTCAGACACTGAGTTCTGGGATAAAATGCAGGCAGAGTGGGAGGAGCTGGCACGGAGGAACTGGTTGGAGGATGCTGACAGTGAAGGCCTGGTTCCACTCAACTTTTCACCCACTGAGAAGGTATTCTCCACCAATCAGAATGCTCTGCATCAGTCGTTCTCCACCACGGGCTGGGCCCCTCCTACAGCAAATTCCAAGAGGATCTCAGGATGACTTAAACTATTTCAAATAATGAATGATTATTAATGTTTTTAAAATAATCTAATTTTAAACATCCCCTGTGGTGGTAAATCAAGTTTTTTTTATGTTTACATGTCTATATGCAATTTCTTAATATGCTTAAAGACAAACCATGTGCAAATTCATCATTCAACATCATTGCCGAGTATTTTCTGAAAGATGGTGCCAAAAATGCAAAACCAACCCTGTTTCCTACATCACAAAGATTTAAAGGGTTAGTTCACCCAAAAATTAAAATTCTGTCATTAATTACTCACCCTCATGTTGTTCCAAACCCGTAAGACCTCCTAAGATACTTTTTGTTGGAATCTGAGAGCTCTCAGACCCTTTATACTGCTGTGCAAAGGCAAAAGACCGTAACTTCGATTTTTGTCGAAAATTAGTTATTTATATTTTTGGGACATTCAAGACATCCTTTATCATGTACATAAGTATCTTGTGTCAATTTCGTTGTTTTTCTGAGAAAATAATGGGTCGTCTCAACCGTAACTTCAAAAAGCTCCAGAGAAACCAAGGCAGAACACCGTAGAATACCAGTAACGGCTCTTTCATTTTGTTTGGAATGCTCGAAATGAGTTACGGCGTTCTGCCTTTGTTTACCAGTGCGTCAATATGAAGTTACGGTGCCAGCTTGGAGTTATATGGTGTTCTGCCTTTTTTTATTGTCCACAAAGTCTGCCGCATTTTAATTACGGTGTAGACAAACAAATTAGATCTACGAAACAGCTCCATATAACAAAGCACTGTAAAGACTAGACACCTTGGCAGCAATACATAATCGTAAATAACCTTTAAAAATATATATTTTTTCCCTGTTTGTAATTATTCACCAGGCTGTCACTTCTAGTTGGATGCATGTGGACTCTTCCATGGGATGTAGCATGATCAATCATAAAATCAGAATTAGCCACCTCGTAAAATATGTACGAATTGCTGTGAGATCGGGCTGGCTGTCCTAACAGTTCGCAATTAAATCCATATCCTATCTTTTCTTGTAACCCGATAAAATCAATCCATGGCGCTGAACGTCATCTGTTTAATCCACACACATTTCTGAGCATGCCTGCTTGCTGGCATTCACATAAATCCACAAGTCGTTCTTTTAGGTTTGGCTATTTCATTCAAGTCAGTATAAGCAATAATGCTATGTCTAGCATTCTTTTACGTTACTGAGCATAGCAAACAAATTGGTTGCGAAACTTGCAAAACGGTATCCACTCGCATGTTTAACATTTAGTCTGCTTATTACCACACTGCTGGTGCCACAAGGGGGCAGTGTGTCTGTAATTCTAAAATTAATACAGTCACATTACTATATGCAATAACCTATATGAGATGATATAGTCCATGATAACTAGACCTTATTCAGGTGTTACTATAACGAATTTGAAATGGTGATCAGCGACAAAATGCCCTTTGCCTTGGTGTAACTTCTCACTTTTTTCAGACAATGCAAAGGCAGAGTACATTAACTTCAAAATAGTGGTAAAAATCAAGTTTGAGCTCACAATTTTTTAATGTAGATAATTTTCATTATTAAAACATTTAATTGCCAAATTTCCACTGTCCTACCTATAATTAATTTGGCTGGACAAGTACAAAACTTTAAAGTAATTTTTCTCAGTTTCACACTCTAGCGAGTTAAGGTCTTTTGCCTTTGTAGGGCAGCATAGACGGTAAGGGTGCTTACATGATCAAGTTTTCACACAGACGTTTTGTGCACAAAAAGTATTCTCGTAGCCTCATAAAATTACGGTTGAACCCCTGATGTCACATGGATTATTTTACTGATCTCGTTGCTACGTTTCTGGACCTTGATCTTGTAAGGACCCTTGTTGTCTATGGAGGGTCTGAGAGCTCTCAGATTCCATCAAAAATACCTTAATTTGTGTTCCGAAGATGAACGGAGGTCTTATGAGTTTGGAACAACGTGGGTGAGTAATTAATGACAGAATTTTCATTTTTGGGTGAACTATCCCTTTAAACAATCCCGTCAATGTGCGATGCGGGGCTTGATATATCTGTTCAAAGGCTTTTAGAATAAATATAGCTTTTTAGATGGATGCTGAGGCTTTTTAGGTTGGGTAGAATCTGCAATCTCTGACCCAGTTTGTGGCTTCCATGGCTTCAATATACCCCTTAAATTATCTTCTCTCTCTCACACACACACACACACACACACAGACCTTATTCCTGATCCTCAAAGAACACCTTGGCCATTGCGTGGCCAACCTTTTGTACTTTCTTCTCTTTGGCGTCAGGACCCATGTTGGCTTGGGCCAGACCCAGCCAGTATTTCTCAGTCCGTGTTTGATAATCCGCAAGCGCTTCTCCGGGATTTACTGGAGGATGGTCTGCATCTTCTTCACTCTCCTCTTCAGATTCCTCCTCTTCCTCATCACCTTCCTCATAATCACCGCCCTTTGCTTCTTCATCTTCTGATTCTGATTCTTCCAGCCACTCCTGCGTCTTGGGGTCCATTTCCACTAGAACGTCCAACTGGCAGCCCGGGGTATCAAAGTACTATTGAATAAATTGGCAGTGGACGGAATCTCACAGACCAAAACAAAAACGGACATTTGCATGAACTTAGCATGTTTCCAAAATATCTGCAAACATATGCTATATTTATGATTTAGTATAGACAACAAATTACATACAGCACCTTTAACCAACGGAAACCACTATATTCATTGTTAACTGATCAAAGGCACTGTTCCACACCACCGCATGAATGCATTTTAATAATCACTGTCTTCTGTATTGAATTTTCGGTGATGGCAGAACTGATACAGTGGTAGATTATCACTTCAAAGGTTATAGACTCCAGATGCTGGATAATGCGGTCTTTCATCTAAAATTCTCTCTTATGTTTCATGATGTGATGGTGTGCTTCCAAACAGATAGAGAATGTTCAGATATAGCCAAAAACTACTGTTCTGCGTATGTTACAACTCTTTTAGAGATACAGCCTCCAGTTGCTAAGGCATTTCTGTGTAGTTATGGTTTTTCGGGAGGCTGATGGACAGTGATGCTGCTATTTAGTTGTTAGGGTGTTTTGGGTGGTTGCTAGAAGTTTGTAAGATTATTCCTAAGTGCAGTTGTTGACCTTACCTTATTCTTAACATCCTTTTTTATAAATAAGAGAAGGCAGGGTTTAGTAGTATTTTTCTAATTGTGTGGTGGTTCTTGCCAAAAACACTTCAAAGGCTGTCTTTTTGTGCTGCTTGCAGATTACTGTAATAATCATATTTGTGCACACTATTTTCATTTCAGCTGGCTTGACAGGAGTTGAACACCCAGTGTTACATTTCTTTTAGTATTTTAGATGTTTAGTATTTTAAATAGTTATTTTTAAAGAGCCTGTGGCAAGATGGAGCTATCTGTTGTTGCATTCATTTGAGTCTTAGTTTATTGTGTTTTTTGTTGTCCTGGATGGTGTGAATGCTGGGCATATGGCTTTGCAGTGGATCATTTGAAGTGTGAGTTCCTGTGCCCTTTTCTTCTCCCCACGCCTCTGATTAGCCCGACTGCACTTTCCACTGCAATATTAAAGACCTCAGCATGATCTAATTATCAACACCACCATCTATCTCTCCAGATTTATGAAATGCTTACAATAAGTCCTGCTCTCAAGTATTCTACTAATACAATCAGATTTACTCTTGATTGTTTTGTTTAAGCTTGTTTTTTGGTCCTGTTGCTTGCAGGGTTACTACTTCCATACCAGTAACCCTTACAAAGACTACACCAATGCCTTTGAGCAGGGGCTGCAGAAATGCAGGGATGGGGATCTAAACAGTGCTGTACTACTACTGGAGGCAACCATCTTACAAGACCCTCAAGACTCAGAGGTAAAAGACTCCCAAAGACGTACAGCCCATTGTTTGAGCATTTGTGTGTGTATGTGTGTGTATTTAACCTTCCTTACACATTAACTGTTTTCCAAAACTTAGAAAGTGGCCTACATAGCATTTTAGCATGTGAAGACTTGAAGGCTCTTCAGTAAGGTAGTACTGTACATCAAAGTCAAGATCAGTTTGGCCAAGCCAGCTTGGCATCTTTTGCTATTAAGGCAATCCCAGAATGCATTACACAGAGCAAAAGGGGAACAAAATCCAAGATGATAATGGTTGAATGTATAGATATACATGCGAGTGTGTATATATGGTTTTCACAGAAATATTAAGCAGCATGTAGAATCATTTCATTTAAAATATATTAAAATAAAAAAAAAGTCATTTTAAGTAATTAAGAATTGTCCATGCGCTGTTTAATTATTAGAAAATGCATACCCAAGGTGGCAAAGTAGCCACAATGCAGAGCACCACAACAAAAGAATAATGTAAAGCCCAGTAAACCATGAGATGTTTTATTTGTGACACTATAACAAAATATGAGGATATAATAATATGTTATACATATGTATAAAACTAGAAGCTTCTCTGTATGTTTGTTTCTGTCCCTAGTGAGAAAAAACAAAAATGTATTTGAATGTACTTGCATTTAAAGACTGGTATTATATAGAGATCACACAATCCTTATTAATAGTGACATTAAAACACATTTTAGGCATAACATGAAATGTGCATTCATGGTTGTAACAATTCAGTCCATTGAAGGCGAGCGTAGTGAGAACCTAAGTACAGTTTATTTACAAAAGTAATAAAGAATACAAACATAATCTGAACAGACAAAGACTTGACACAAACTTGACTTGGCATGAACAGACCTGACTAGACTTGACTCACCGACTGCAGATTACAACATTAATACATGACAAGAGACAATGGAACCAAATGGGCTACTTATAGCAAACAATGAGGGTCACATGACATGAACAACCAATGGGGACAAGACACGTGACTAAAGCAACCAATGAGCAGACAGAACTGATAAACACGTGACAAGACAATAACCAATGAGAACATGACACACAGACTAGGGAACATATGGCAAGAATAGGAAACGAGACAAAATATCAAAATAAAAGACATGAAAACCTTAACCAGAAACAGAACCCCAAAAAGACCTTACAATTGTGCAAAAAATAAATACTCCAAATAAATAATTTATATTCCATAAATCTTAAGGGATATGTCAGTAAATATGTAAATGGATTTGAAGTATACTTAGTATGAAATAAATGTATTTTAAATAAATATAGCATGGGTTTATTTTTTACTAGGGGTGTGAATATGAGTGTGTGTGTCTCTATTGTATGTATGTGTGTGCTTTTATATGGGAAAGAGCAGGAGAAAGACGGCATGTGTATGTCGATAATAAAACAATTTTGGGGGAAAAACGTGTGTATATAGTTCTTTTGCTGTTGCAGGCTGTAAGGGCCTTTGAAATAACTGAAATCATTTGGCGAAGTGATATTAAACTATAATGTAGTCAAGACCTGCCTGGACCTCCTAGCCTGTAGTATAAATAGTTTTTTATTAAAACAATTTATTAAATCATTTCAGCTAGCGAGCAAGAGAGTTCTTTCAGAAACATGAAAGATTCCAGACATTTGAATAGTAATATATATAGAAGATTGGGGTGACCAACTGTTGTAAAAGTTTAAGAATTTTTTATTTAGAGCATTCCAAATCTGTTCCTTTTGAGGTTCCATCTCTGAATGCTGCTGTAATCAGTAGACATCAAGGCATCCCACAAGAATCATGTAACAGAATCATGTCCTGTTTTCAACTCAGTTTACTCAGAATGTTTTATCACCTCACAAACAAAAAACAGATTAGTAACTGACTTAATATTTTCAGTTCCCAAAGCAAGCATATGTGATTGCCAGCGCAAATCCATTTTCTTCTTCACATCCCCTGCTATAGCTCATTATTGCCCAGTCAGCACCATCAAATATTTAATGAAATTTCCCATGCTTTATGAGCCAAGACGATGCCAGACAGATGGCGTAAACCTCTGGGATGGCTTATGAATATGATCCTGTTTACCTTGAATCAAATCCACATTAAAGTCCACTGCCATCGCCCCCAGAGTGACGTGCCATTAAATGCACTGGTCAGGCACATAAAGAGAGGCAACAACAATATGTTTTAGGAAACCGACAGCCCCACTAATTGAACACTGTTTTTACAATGACCTTCAAGCCTATGTTCATGTCTTTTATTTCTGTTTTGCTCTAATAATTTTGTGATGTTTGTTTCAACCAAGAGTGCATTTTTTCCCTCTACAAAGGCTTGGCAGGTTTTGGGTACCACACAAGCAGAGAATGAGAATGAACAGGCAGCCATTGTTTGTCTTCAGAGGTGAGTAAACAGTAATGAGGGTTTTGTAATTTACGCAGAGCCAAAAGTCTTATATTTGCAAACATGTTACGTGAAAAGAGCTTTTGCACAATTAGTGGTAACAAATTGAATTGCAAAATCAGTTAGTTTTTCTTAAGTTTGCTTTTTTTTTTTTTGGACAAACAGATACTGTATTCCCACCTCAAACTCAGCAACTCACTTTATTTAGCTATGTTCTGTCTCTCTGTCTTTGTTCAAATAGATGTTTGGAGCTGCACCCAAACAATCTGAAGGCCCTGATGGCCCTGGCAGTGAGCTTGACCAACACAGGACAGCAGCCGGAAGCCTGTGAGGCTCTCCACCGCTGGATCAGATACAACCCCAGATACAGACATCTACTCCAGGACCGCAGCCCTCTAGATGGTTCCCCATTGCCTCACCGCAGAGGGTCCTCCATATCCCCCATCTCCACTCTCGGATGGTATGATTCACATTCACTCACATGAATTCCACATACGGCATATATAAAGCATATGTATGTGGTTTGCTTTTTTGAGTTTTAATAAATGTGGGAGTAGTGTGGCATAGTGGATAAAACTACTAACTGAAAGATTGTAAATTAAAATGAGGAGAAAGTGATATGACCAAAGACTTGATAATATCACAGTTCATTCATTTTAACCAAATTTTTTAGATGGGTAAATTTCACATTTGGGTATGTCTAGCAGTAGTATTCAAGCGCGATATACTACAGAAATTTAATAATCAATAAAACACTGTATAGTTGTCATTGTATGAATTATTTTTTTTATCCTTATTAAAGCTATGAAAATTATTCAGTGAAGAGCAATGAGTGATTTTCTTCCGTTTTGTTGTTTGATTAACAGTAATGGCACAGACAGCAGCAGGTACAGTATATTAGGCTGCTGTCACTTTAAGACTTAATGCATGGATACAATATATTGATACACATTTCTACCATGTGTTTAGGTTCATTTAACAGTATAACATAACCAGCTGTGTTCGTGTGAATACTGTATGTAAATAATGTGTAAAAATGAATACCATTTTTACATGTTAATGTGTTCATTTGCCCATTTAGGAAACCCACTTGTCAGACAGTGTGCAATTGCCAAATTGAGTTCTTTTTTAAGCAAGTCACACTCTTCATTTTCTCATTATTGTTTCTTTTGCTCTGACATGTCGATAACTTTAAGTAGTCATGCCTGCACAGATACCGTGATAGAAGCCATATAGCAAAATCAATATTGATTGACAATTTATATTATCGCCACAATATATATCCTCATATCACCCAGCCTAGTTTTCACTTTTGTTCAGTGTTTTGCTGATGGTGTTGTGTGTGTGTATGCAGCTCTCAGCTGGTGGAGGTGTTGGAGCTGTATCAGGAAGCAGTGCAGCAGAACGCTGAAGGAGTGGACCCTGATCTCCAGACAGGCCTTGGTGTGCTCTTCAACCTCAGCTCAGAGTTTGACAAAGCTGTCGATGCCTTTAATGCTGCACTTTCTGTCCGACCTGAGGTGAGCCAGAAGCTCCTATTCATCACTATTTTAAAAGCTACAGATCTATTAGTTTCACAGGACTGTCGAAAACACTGTTGGCATTTTAAGCTTGTTAAAAAATGATTACAGTTATCTGTTATGCGCATTGATTTAGTAGTTCATGTATACAAACCATTGATTTGGGGCAGGGTTGTTATATATTTAAACAGAAATATTTTCAATATCAAAACAGTAACTCTAACCCTAACAGTTAGTATCTTGTTTGGCCACCAGCTGCTTTACGTACTACAGTGCATCTCATCCTCATGGACTGTGCCAGATTTGCCAGTTATTGCTGTGAGATGTTACCACATTTTTATATGAAGGCATTTGCAAGTTTTTGAACACATGTCAGGGGACACATGCTTACACGTGGTTTGATGTTGCATAGACAATCAGTGGTCCTTCCGGGCTCCCCATAGTACTGTTTTTGGGAAGTTGTGGCCTAATGGTTAGAGAGTCGGACTCGTAATCCAAAGGTTGCAGGTTCAAGTCTCGGGCCGGCCGGGATTGTAGGTGGGGGGAGTGAATGTCCAGCGCTCTCTCCACCCTCAATACCACGACTGAGGTGCCCTTGAGCAAGGCACCGAACCCCCAACTGCTAATTTTTGAAGCATTTTGGGATTCATTTTTAATCTTATGTGATATTATGGTATTTTTCTTGTTTTATGTGAAGTTATGCTTTTGAAATATACTTTGTATGAATGTTTGAAAGGTACTCTGCATTGTATGAATACTTTGTATGAAAGGTGCTATAGAAATAAAGTTTATTATAATATAATATAATGAATCTAAATATTCTGGGTTTTCGTAGGACTATCTGCTGTGGAATCGGCTCGGGGCCACGCTGGCAAATGGGGACCGCAGTGAGGAGGCAGTGGAGGCCTACACCAGAGCTCTGGAGCTCCAGCCAGGCTTCATCCGTTCGAGATACAACCTCGGCATCAGCTGCATCAACCTAGGGGCACATCGGTAATGAACCGAACCACTGAGCAAGGGTTGATGGGAAAGAACTGTTTGTCTCCTTAGTGTGGAAATAAATAGGTTAAAGCAGAAGGCTGAAAAAAACTTTCAATTTTGATGTTAGCATGTTTGACCTCTCTCTTTTCTTTTGCAGGGAGGCAGTGAACAACTTCCTGACAGCTCTGCAGCAGCAAAGAAAGAGCAGGAGTCATCAGGTGATGTCCAGCAACATCTGGGCAGCTCTGCGGATTGCCCTCTCCCTCATGAACCAACCAGAACTTTTCCAGGCAGCCAGCGTGGGAGATCTGGACCTCCTAATGAGGGCCTTCAACGTGGACATGTGATTAAACTTGGACCTGTGATATCTATCATTCACGTACAGTAGGCACAAAGTTAGGCTCAAATAAATATGGGATGTCAATTTGATATGCAGAGTATGCACAGCTAATTTTGTTGTATTTTTGGGCAGCCTTTGCCCTCTTCAGAGGCCACTGAAGAGGGTGTTTATATTGCATAGAGCACAAACAGAATAGGTAAGTGATGGGTTTGAAAGTAGAGGAATAAATGTCAAAGAGAGTGAGAGCAAAAGCACTTTTTTCTTGATGTTAGTTATATTTTACTGCAATATTTTTAAGGTTATCTAAAAACTTTGTATACTTGAGAAAAATGAACCAAACCTTGTTGGTGAATATAGGAGGAATTTTGTTTAGTTTGTGTATTAGAAATTAATATTACTCCTCTCAAAAACCTAGCTATTTATTATGGCCAGTTCTGAAGAACATTTGTTCAACTTTTTTTTTTTTAATGTTCATTTTACAATGTTAATTTATGTGTCTCACCACAAGGTGGCACTGTTGTTTAGCTGATAAAAGTGTAGCCATATATAAAGTCAGTTAATCCTCTATTAAACTCAGTGAGGCCAAGTGCAGAGGTATAATGCTGGCTGAATTTCACTTTAGGACCTAACACCCTTTCAGGGTGATCTGTGCCCAGGTGTGCAAGCAGGGCATGTTCCCTGTCTTCCAGCAAGCCCCTTTTAATGCCGTGTGCTCCAGGGCATTCTGGATCAGGGCTCAGTGTGGAGCAACTTCAAAGGCTCTGCATGAAAGGTCACAGCAAAAGCAGTATCGTGTTGAAAGTGAGTGAGTTTATGTAAGACCGTTAGCCCAAATGGACTAAATACATTCACAAATCTACGAACAACACTTTGGTCATATACTGTATTTCAGTTGTTTGGCCTGGTAAGTTTGAAGTACATTTCATGGGACTGAAATCGCTTTAGCTTATAGAGATATGACGGTTTATGGCAAAGAAGCCATGTGCTAGAAGAGTTATGATTTCAGCTCCTCTATATACTAATAGGCTAGACATTTTCTTTGAAGACTTAACTATGCAAACTAGCATTGCTGTTTTGTTTGTTTGTTTTGTTTTGGCTAAAATTACCAAAAATCTTTGGTGTCTTTATAATTTTACCACTATGCATTATTAGTAAAGTCAGTGTAACAGGAGTTAGCTGAGATAATTGAAGGGCACTGAATGAGACACAGTGTTTAAAGACATAAGTAGCATTAATAATCTTAATAATTTCGGGCAAAGACAGACAAAGTTGCTTCAGTAGATGCACCTTCAATTTAAATATTACAAACGATTTGGGAAATCTGATGATTGCATGTATGATACACAAAACAGATTTCCCTCTCTTTATGGTCCCATATTTTAACTTTAAAGTGAATGTAACTACTATTAATATAATTTTTTTTGGACAGACCAAAATTCCAACACAAACATACTATATATGATAATATTTCAGATCGTATGCCATGTATGAGCACAGTATGCGGGCATTGATGACACTTGTATTGTAGTAAATCACACTAGTTTTGCTATGACCAGAGCTGTTATGAAACTATGACTATAATTACTGACTAAAATTGTAGAATAGAAGAAGGAAATGTATTTATTTATTTATTTGTAAAATAGATTATTTCATGGAATGAACAGTCATAAAATGTATGCATGTCTCTTTCAATCTCTCCTACATTAACATGTAATATAATCAAGATGCATTTATAACCAATTTATTAAAGCTGTATTTTAGAAGATCTGAAATACGATTATGTCTCTTGTTTGTTTCAGAATTAAGGGCACATGGTGATCCCTGACCTTTAAATGATTTGGAAATGGTGTTACCGGAGCACCCCCAACAGGCACATTAGTGAACACTGCTTTCCTTCTGTCTGAAGTAATGCAGTAGTACAAATGTAACCTTTAACCCATTATACTACATTATACACAAATTAAGACATAACCTTGGATGGCCTTAAATACAGTAAGCATTAGATTTGATATGGGTTATCCATGATTTTTTTTTTTTGTCCACAAGTTTTAGACACCTTACATTAACAAGGCTCTGAAAATGAAGCTGTGTGGTTGAAAAAGAGAATGGCTTAAATTAGCTTATGGATTTCTTTAGGATTTTAGGGAACAGCGAGGATGTGAGGTGGATGACCTAGCAGGTTTCATGTTTCATGACCTGTCACATCATCCTCAGATATATAAGGACTCAAAATACTTCCTTTGTAACTGGAATCCCTTTAGTGCTGTTCTCAGACCTTAATTTGACTTTTGACTGTCAAGGCTGATTTGCTTTTGTGATATCTGTGCCATTTTCAATGAGTAGTTTTCTAACTAATACCAAATGCTTTACTTAAATACAAATATGATGTTCATCTAGTGCAGCAGGATGTGTGAAATCAAGCTAGTGGGCATGTATCAGTCAGCAAATTCAGTACAAATTTGTCTGTGAATATACATATGATTAACAGCAAGAGATTCAATGAAGCACTTGAAATGAATGTGTTGACAACGCACTACATGGAAAAGCTTTCCATTTTAATAAATTATTGACAGGCCTTTATTGCGTAGGGATCCCGCATTCAGGAATCATTGTTGCTTTTGTGCGTACACACAGATAATGTGAGCAAATGGCAAATATTAGTCCTTATTGTTCTGTTTAACATTCTCAGTTGTGACACTGACCAACTGAACAGACAGTGACATCTACTGTCTCTTTAAGACCTCATCTTCCCACTTTCACTATTCAGCCTCCCCCATCCAGCCCCACCTTGTCACCAGCAGCTCTCAGTGTAGATGTGCTGGCTGTTAACTAAAGTCCCCACTGCTTATGCCGGTGACAGTGCTCTCATCAACACATACTCTACAGCCGGTTGCTTCTACTGACCCATCTGTCACCGGTGGACTTCAGCATACTAGGTAATACTAAATGTCACTTAATACTGGTTTTGTAACTTAATTACTCCTATATTTGAGTGCTCTAGACAGGGTTTATAGATCAGCAGGAGTGAGACGATGAAGTAGTGATTGTGTAGTTTGCATTTGTTAACCCGTGGCATGCCACGGATGGCTTCATTCGTGTCACTACTGCCTAATGCATATTTGTATATGGACCATATATAGTATATAATAATTGCATTCAAACTTAAATTCCAAATAACTTTTTATTTATTCTTCTTAGTCATGTATTTATTTATTTATTGTTAACAAATTGCTTCTGAAATTAAAACTCTTTTAAGAATTTTCTCAATTAAAAAAAATTGACAACCACCCAAGCTTTAAATATATTCTGTGACAAAGTACAAATAAAAACCCTTTGCTGTACAACTAATATCACTGATCAGCATGTTTTTAATTATTACTGAAAGTAGCTAGATTATGTCTATAGATGTTTATTTTCTTCTAGGTCTGCATACGTATTGTTACAAATCAAATGCCTTTAACACTGTATCCACATGTATCAAACTACTTCAGTCATTTTTATAATTGAGGAAGCTGATGGCCAGAACCATTTCAAGCGCGGGTGACTTCAGAAGGTACGCGTAGACAAATATCAAACTATTTTGATAAAAACACATTAACTTCGTGATAATATACTATATAAAAGAATAAGAGACATAGTATACTCAGTTTTACACAAGGTCACTGAATATCGTCTGTTAAAAAACACTAGAATAATTAATTTCCCCCCTTCATCCAATTGTTGCCATGCTCTCAATATCAGCTGGGTGTGGTAATCTCTGTGTGTGAATCGTCTTGAAACTAGTTAATTTGGCGCCCGGTTCCTTGTTTTTGGATATAAATAATACGAAATGAGTGCGTTAATATTTTGAAATAATCGTCTCACCCTTACAGGCGGTAGGAGGATTTTGTAGTGTTGTTACATCAGGTAATGTGTCAATGTTTGTGTGGTGGTCTGAAGTAACTGACATGATACAGTCACCGTTTGCTAGCCACTTTGCTAACCAAAACTAGCAGATCATAATATAACTCGGTGATTAACTTGACAGATGACAAATCTGCTGGGAAAGGTTCTGTTATACATCTGTTTCGCGTAAATAGTGTCTTATATGGAGGTTTCTGTTTGGTGCAACATGTGGTATTGAATCTGTTGTCAAAACAGTTTGCTAAATTACCTTGAAATAATGTGAAATGTAACGCAATGCTGATGTTAACATTACATTTAATCGTATTGAACTCGATGAACAACACGAATGTAACAATTAACGGGCAACATTGTCGTTTCTGTGTAGATGTTTTATTTACAACGTATTTTTTTCGCGACCGGGTTAACAGGCTGTGAGTGTCACAGGTTAAATGACGGATTAACACATCTGGATTAAAGAGGATTTATCAGAATATCCGATGCACATATTCAATTTTGAATTAAAATGTCAATCCAGCTAGATCGAGCATGATAAATATTTTCCCCACTCCGTTATTATAATAAACCTGAGCTTTTTGTGTATGCTATTCTTAATATTATGTATCAGTTCATGTGTATAGTGTTTGATTTTGGAAATTTCTTTGTTTAAATGCACTCTGATCATTGCTTACTTCTCCTGTAATTTGGTTTACTAGGGTTGGGACCAGCAGTCTTCCTGTTTTAGCAGCATTGCTACTGTGCTTCCCTAAAAGAGCTTGTGCTGAAATGTAGATTTCACAGAGGTCAGGGTTAACCTCCATGATCTCAAGGGGTATTCCCATATTGTGTCAAACCACCAATGTGACAAGTCACTGTGCATTTTATTCAAAGCTATGGTAAAGATGATTGAGTCATGGAAAACATGGAAATATTAAAACGCAAAATCTGAAAAAGCTTTTTAAAGCTATGCTCAGTTCTAAAATTTGCTTGTGTGTGAAATCCTAATTAAAATATTTCTAAAGGTGAGGTCCCCTTATTAGCCATTTGTATTGACATTACAGTTGCACTAACTGATACATTTGCAGCCTTTGAGTGAGTATCATACTGCATATAACTTCCTTATTGGGGTGGTGGTAGCTAAATTTTAGGGAAATCAACTAGTAGGCAGTGCCAAGTGCCAAGCAGTGCTACCCGTCATTAAACAAAGGAGCACAGCGTGCCCAGCTCTCAGTTGGCAGTGTAGTAGCTGGAGTGTTTGGTTCCTCTACTGAATTATATGATACAGCTACTAGTTCTATTCAGTCTAGTAAAAACATTGATGCTACTACTGGAGCACTTTCTGTGTTCTTCAAAAACTGTATCCATTGGGGCTGTCTTACTAGGTCTGTGGGACCTCTGATATGAAAATCATATGAATATACGGAATTTTTTTGCGAGAGTGGCTTGAATTATTAATACAGCCTGAGTGCTCTGTTATTTAGCAGTCCTTTATTGACTCCTTAATGTGACTTGGTGCTTGTGTGTACATTGCAGGTCTTTGTCAGTATTATCAAAGTTGGGAAAGGAGTGAAACGCTTGCAGGACCATGAGTGAGCTGGAGCAGTTGCGGCAGGAGGCAGAGCAGCTGCGCAATCAGATCAGAGTAAGAACTCATGCCCTTTCTGGTCAGCTCAAAGGATTTTGCCGCTCATTCAGTGAAATCTTTTGGCTCATTTCACAGTGGTTCCTTCAAGTCATGTTAGAAAGATTGTATTTATGAGTTGATTGCACATGTGCAGAGTAGTGGGTCCCCAGGACCGGAGTTGAGAACCAGAGCTGAATTGTTAAAAGCAGCTGTGTGAATTGCGGAAATGACCCAGGAGCCATCAGATTTGATTAAAAGAGCTTCAAAATCCTGAGCTGTGATAATTCACACAACATACTTATCGATACATTCATTTAGTTTTCCTTTATTTAGCAAGGATGCAATAAATCACCAGTAAAGACTTTTACTAAGACAAATGTTATTCTTTTAAGCTTTCTATTCATCAAAGTATCCTGAACAAGAATGCATCACAGTTTCCACAAAAAGATTAAGCAGCATAACTTTTTTCCACAGTGATAAGAATAAGAAATGTTTTTGAGCATTGAATCAGCATATTGGAATGATTTCTGAAGGCTCGTGTGACACTGAAGACTAGAGTAATGGCTACTGAAAATACAGCTTTGTCATCAGAGGAATAAATTACATTTTTAAATATATTAAAATGGAAAAGTTATTTTAAGTTGTAATATTTAGCAATATTACTGTAAAAACAGTAATATTGCAAAATAACTTTGCAATTATTAACTTTGTTTTTTATTACATAAAGGCAACCTTGGCAAGCATATAAGATATTTAAAAAAAAAAAAAAAAACATCTTACCAACCTCTAAATTTAGATAGAGGGATATATTGACAGTGCTGATTAATTGGCTGATATTTTGCCATTCAGAGTTTATTTGCATCAGTCCTATAATGGTACACATTTAACTGAAGAAGTAGTTGTCTCCTTGAACCAGTTCCAAAATTGAGTGTCCAAAAAACTTGCAACTTTAAAATGTAAATGTTTTTGTCCTATTGCTTGTAATTAGTTTCATTGTTCTTATTTTATCATTCACTGTTTACTTGTCTTCAGTAAGCTTGAGGTTTTTTCCCCTTTTTTTGTGTGATATTGGAATTGATAAGAATTAGGAAATTTCAATGACAACTAATTTTGATACCATAAAATCCTTACTTGATGGAAAAAATAACTATATCATGATGCTGTTATTGTGAAATAAAGGACTCCTATCATGATATAAGATTTTGATTGTATTGCCCACCCCTAGCGGCCAGTAATCGACATTTACCTACTGTATATCAACTTTGGTAATTGGAATATTTTTCAACTTTTTGTTCTTTTCATTTTTAATTGAAGTTTCATGTAGACCTGAGTGCTAGGAAATAGAATACATGTTTTCCTCCGCCTGTTCAGTAGAATGACTGCACTCTGACATGCTGCTGTTCCCATTGCAGGATGCCAGGAAAGCATGCAGCGACTCCAGCCTGTCCCAGGTAAGCAGCTCTGCCACCATCCCTGCTGGGTCCCCCTCCTAATAAGAGCAGCACTGGTCTAACCCATGTCTATGGGGCATGTCTGTGCTCACCTGTTCTCTGAGCTCAGCAAAAGACATGCAAATTGGCTGCTGCTGAACATGCTCTTAAGTGTGCTGAAATATTAAACAACCTCTTACATGCCAAGTCCTCCATCAAAATTTAAACGTTCAGCCCTCGCCCTGGTGGTTTTGGTGATTTAAGATTTCATCGTTTCTATTTGGATTATTTATTTTTATTTTGGACGAGATGGCTCTTGTACATTTTAAAGCTGTTTAATTCTGGACTTCAGTCAGTGCTATGTTCATTTTAGATAATCACCATAAGTCAAATCAACAAATACAGCTCTTTTTCCCGCATTTGAGTGATCAGTAGCACACCTTGGATTGATGAAATGTCCCCTGTTTGCTTTATAATGTCACTGTAAATTCAGTTGTGTGTGTGTTTAGATTACAGCTGGTCTGGATTCAGTTGGAAGGATCCAGATGAGAACGAGGCGGACGCTCCGAGGCCATTTAGCCAAAATCTACGCCATGCAGTGGGCTACTGATTCTAGGTCAGTTGATAGAAAGAGATTGAGTGGGCTGGAGGATGGGCACTTTCAGAGGAACCCTGCACCTCTGTCAGTGTGTACACAATGAATAATACAGAAGGCCTCTCACAACTCAGGGGTGTTCTAGGATTATGTAGGCGGCCTCCTGCTCCAGTCTTTCTCTTCCTCCCTTCTCTTCTCCCTCTATCATTCACCCCTTCACCACCTTTGCATTTATTCTAGTGCTTTAGGCAGGAGACACAATTGTTAGATGGGTGGAGTTTATGTCCATATTTGCTTGCAGTGTTTGTCATTAATTATCATAAGCATTTGCCATGTTTGTTCATTTTATAAGTATCAATCATTGTCTGCATGTTCACCTTGTAGTATTTTTAATCTGTGATGTGTATTATGAACAGTGGTTTACTCTTTAACCCCTCCCCCACTTTTTTTTTTTTTTAAACATTAAGGTTACTAGTTAGTGCCTCACAAGATGGCAAACTCATCATTTGGGACAGCTACACCACAAACAAGGTTAGTCCAGCCCAACAGGTGAATATACATCTAAAATGCACAGCTATTACCCAAGAATATAATAACTGTCACATATTTAATGACTGATCTTTGTTTTTTTTAAGAATAATAAAGTATTATAGTAAATTAAAATCAGTCAACCTTCATTTAAATGTAAATCATAAAATTCATAAGTCATCAAAATGAAAGTGGTAGGTTGCATAAAAGTTCTGTCATATGCTTAGCCTCCTGGTGCTCCAAACCCATGGAAGGATTTGCAGTACATCCTGGCTCTTGTACTGAATTTGGAACCATACTACTCTTACTATTTTTACCATTTTGTTATAAGGCAGAAATAATAGTAGTAGTATGCGGTTTCTGAATTCGCCATCGGTCTCATTCTTTATAACAAATGGGAATAGCCTGTACAACAATTTTATTTTTATTTTTTCCAGATTCATGCCATTCCATTAAGGTCATCATGGGTGATGACTTGTGCCTACGCTCCCTCAGGGAATTATGTAGCCTGCGGAGGCCTGGACAACATCTGCTCAATCTATAGCCTTAAAACCCGTGAGGGCAATGTCAGAGTCACTAGAGAACTTCCTGGACACACAGGTAAACTGTCAGAAGCAGGATTAGCATCATTAAGGCCGGGACACACCAAGCCGACGGTCAGTCAACGGCGGGCTGTCAGTGAGCATCTGTTGGGCTAGTTTGTTTAGCATCTTCCACACGTCGGCTCTCATCGGGCTCACATCGGAGGCAAATCGGCGTCGGAGTCATCATGAGAACTCTTATTGGATGTTCAGTTTAGTGAACGAGTCAGTGCTCGAGAATTAAAATGAAAGATGAAAACGGGCAAGCAGATGAAGGCGGCACAGACAGAAGACTGTTCTAATGTTATGTGATCTTACCCAAGCATTCCAATATGTGAATGTTTTCATAACAACATGAGCTGCTAAAATTAAGAAAGTTATTAACATAACTTATAGTCAAAATGGTAAGCAAGCACTGCTTTGTTTATGTTTTGTATATCTGCGTGTATGTCGTATATCCTTCTTTCGGTTTCTCCTTTAAATGACAAATATAGGCCTATACTATTGATAGCTGCTGATGTGGACGGCTAATTCCTCTCTCGCAGGCGCAGAATGCAGATGATTACTTTGCAGTCGGCTGTAGTCTAAGCAGTGTGTTCAGTGTGTTTTTTGAAGTCAACTTGGTGTGATCCGGCCTTTGGTCTGCATATTTAATCATGCAGTGGGTTGAAGCTCATGTTCTGATATTTAATTTGTTTTTCTTCCTCACCAGGTTATTTGTCTTGTTGTCGCTTTCTGGATGATAGTCAGATAGTCACCAGCTCTGGAGATACTACATGGTGAGTGCATCACCGCTTTGAATGACTAGATTATTTACCTTTAACAGCATTGTAATTCTTACGTTTTAATTTTTTTTCAATGTTCTGGTACTGTTAAATGAAGTTCAAAGTAGTTCAAAAATGTTCTGTAGTTCAAAAATGAATGTCAGTAGTTCAGATATTTTCTACTTCTATTTTGAACTGCTGAAGAACAGACTTAATATTCTCATCAACCCTCTACATTGCGAGTAAATCACTCGCATATGCGACTAAATCTTCACTCTGGGCGA
Source organism: Barbus barbus (assembly GCF_936440315.1). Classification (NCBI taxonomy): domain Eukaryota; kingdom Metazoa; phylum Chordata; class Actinopteri; order Cypriniformes; family Cyprinidae; genus Barbus; species Barbus barbus. The sequence goes on along the minus strand of NC_136754.1, from coordinate 23,631,870 downwards.
TTAAATGTTGACTAATATTAGCCACTGGCTAATAAATGATCAGATTTTACTCGCCAGTGTGTGAGTTAGAGGCTAAGTATATAAGTTTAGGATAGATATATTTTAACTCCCTGAACACTATGACTGAGCGCTTCAGAGCTTCACTCTCCGTGAAGCGATCGGTGCTTTTTTTTTTTTTCAGTTCATCTGAATGGATGCGCAGCGCACCGGTGTTTGACGTACTGTAAACTCTAGTGTGAAGGCTCATGTCTCGTCATCGCATACGCAAAGAAAGAAAGAGCGAGAGAGTCTTGCATAACATGCAGAATTGACACGCTACATGTAAATGATATTCTTTGTTGTATTTTCTTGTCAAAATAACAGCGTTCCTTTTGGAAGTCTTCAGCTTTTAAGACCTGCCGGGTTTTCCGGTAGTGGGCAGAACTAATGTGCAAATGACAATATCATTGGCTGGCACTCAACTATTATCGGCCCTGTTTTAATTTGAGCAAATCAGTTCAAGTGAACGCAGACAACCTGATTAATATTCATGAATTCAGCAGCTCATTAATCCTTAGTGCATTTTATATTGTTCTTATTAATAGAATTTCCTCTTCTTATTATTATTATCATCATTAATATTATCTTATCAGTAATATTGTTAGTTTAGTCTTTGTGGGTTTTTTTTTTTTTTTTTTTTTTTTTTTTTTTTTGAATGACCAAAAAAGCACTACCACCAGTCCTAATTAAAATGTGGTGTCCTGCAGAGTTTAGCTCCAACTTGCCTCAACACACCTGCATTGAAGTTTCTAGTATGCCTAGTAAGAGCTTGATTAGCTGCTTCAGGTGTGTTTATTTAGGGTTGGAGCTAAACTCTGCAGGACTGCACAGCTCCAGGACTGTGTTTGGACAGCCCTGGTATAGACTATTAGTGATGCTTGACACATCATTGGTCATTCAGTGTTTCTGTAAAAAAACAAAAACCTGCTACAAATTCTACTGCTAATATTGATAACCTGCAGGACTATTAAAAAGGCTGTCTGTGTTTGCTTGAACTGATTTGTTAATCAAACTTCGGATGGTAATAGATGACAGCCAACCAATGTTCCCTCTCATTTTTTTTTTTTTTTTTCCTTGCTGAGCAAAAGTTTTTTTTTTTTTTTGGGCAGACATTTTGGCCACCTGAGCAAAAAAAAAAAATTTATACATATCAGAGCAGTGTACACACACAAAAAAGTGTGTAACTTTTAATTTTAATGTGTTATTTATATTTTGTTATTTATATCTGATGCAATTAAATTATGCACATTTCAGGTTACCTGAGAACTTACAGTGCTCTGTTACTTGTCAAGAAATGCATTTTAAAAAAACATTTAAAATCTCACGAACAGTTCAATTCTTTATAATAATATGATATATATCTAATATGAAAAAATGAAGCAGTTATTACTCATGAATTCCCTTTTTGAGGTCAATTAAGCTTATAATATATAATAAATAATATAAAAAACATTTTCAATAAATGTTTTCTAAAATGTAAACGTGAATTCTTTTACAGTTATCTAAAACGTACCTAAGTAGTAACGTTAGAGTTTACACACTACTACACTTGTGTGTGACTGTAAATGGCTCTGAGTTTTGTTACTGTTCTGTGTCCATCTTCTGTTATTTCCACCAATTAATCAAGCCACTCTTCTTTAAAACATGATGACCTTTTCCCGTCATTGCGTTTGCGTTGGCTCTCGTGTTGAGCTATTTTGGCTGCAACCATTAAAGTATTAGATTTCTACAGCAACTGATTTGGCGCACATAATTCTCTTTCTATGAAACCTCTAAACCGTATTGACTGGTTCTAACACCAGATATATAGCGGTTTGCCCGAGCATTGCGATTTTTACTGCAATTCAATCAAATGCCTTTCCCACCTCATTTTTGTGTCCGTCTGTCCTGTGCGCAGAATATTATTTCTTCTGCATGGCCACAAAGTGCTCATCAAGGATGCAATAAAGGCCATTTGAAATTGGTCCTTAGTTCCCTTCGTGTGAAAGCATTGTTGAAGTAGCGGGACAGCACCACCCAATGCACAATAAATGAAACATAGAATCACAAACAGATGTCATAACCTATTGTAGTTGTTATTTTTGTCATCTTATTTTATCACAAGTATTTGTGTATTTGATTTTACTTGTGCTTTGATAGTGTTAAGATATGGCAATAGAAGGTACTGCAAGTTATCTCAAGGCCTTTATCACTTTATTACAAACAAAATGACTTCTTTTCACGAGCTGCCACTTGTCACCATTTAAAATGGTTCACTTTTTTTCAAGTCTGCATTTGAGTTTCAGTTGTCAGTTTGGTAATCTTGTTCTGAATGTGACCCAGCTCTCTTTCTCCTTTGCAGTGCTCTGTGGGACATTGAGACTGGTCAGCAGACCACCACATTCACAGGGCACAGTGGAGATGTGATGAGCCTGTCTCTCAGCCCAGACTCTAGGACCTTTGTGTCAGGTGCCTGCGATGCATCCTCGAAATTGTGGGACATCCGAGACGGAATGTGCAGACAGTCTTTCACAGGACATGTTTCTGATATAAATGCTGTCAGTGTGAGTGTCAAAGAGAAAAGTCTTCAGCAGTGTCTGATAATGGTGTATTGAGCAATGTGCAATGCTTTCATAATACTTACAGTTAACTGTTAGTTTGAAAATGCTCATATCCATTTTCAATTGTGCTCATTTCTTCAGTTCTTCCCAAATGGTAATGCGTTCACCACAGGCTCGGACGATGCCACTTGTCGTTTGTTTGACCTTCGCGCAGACCAGGAACTGATGATGTATTCTCATGACAACATTATCTGCAGCATCACTTCTGTGGCCTTCTCTAAGAGTGGCCGCCTGCTGCTCGCTGGCTACGATGACTTCAACTGCAATGTATGGGATACTCTAAAGGGAGAGCGTGCAGGTCAGTACTTTACACAACCTATTTGACCACACAGAAACAAAACTCAAGCAAGCGCCTATAACAGCCCTAATCAAGCAACAGGACAACAAAGCGCAGACCACAAACCCTCTGTGCAACCCATCTGAATTACATTAGCCACGTTTACATGGAGACCTTTTGTTTAAAACGGAATGAAATCATTCTGATTGAAGTTGAGTATTAGCATCACATAATTGTTTTGTAGAACATTCCTTGTTTGTTTAATTTGTGTTTCAGTAGACTGAAAAGGTTATGAGCATGCTCAGCAGCTTATTAGACAAAATAGGGCTAACAGAAAAATCACAATAAATCTCATTACTTCAGACTAGTCTTTATATGTGACCCAGGACCACAAAACCAATTTTTAAATGTAAATTTTCAAGTGTAAATTTTTATATATATATATATATATATATATATACATTTACATTTAAAAATTGGTATCTATCATCTTAAAGCTGAATAAATAAGCTTTCCATTGATTGTATGGTTTGTTAGGATAGGACAATATTTGTTCGAGATACAAATATTTGAAAATCTGGAATCTGAGGGTGCAAAAAAATCTAAATACTGAGAAAATTGTCTTTAAAGTTGTCCAAGTTCTTAGCAATGCATATTACTAATCAAAAATGAAGTTTTAATATATTTACAAAGAAATTTACAAAATATCTTCATGGAACATGATCTTTACTTAATATCCTAATGATTTTTGGCATAAAAGTCAAATGGATAATTTTGACCCATACAATGTATTTTTGGCTATTGCTACAAATATACCCCAGCGATTTTAAGACTGGTTTTGTGGTCCAGGGTCACATATAGTGGAATGACAGCAGTGTACAATTTAGCAAATCTTAACTTGTGTAACTAAAGAAGACCAGTTCCCCTGGACAAACCCTGAACATATGTGATTCACATAGACAGTAGGGGTGTATTGATATGACAATCTGTCGTTGTCCTCCTCCATGCGATACGAGAATCGATACACTGGCCCAAATAATTAATACAATAAGGCATTTTTAAATGGTTTTCCCTGCTCCCAGTGTCTAAAAATGTATGGAAATCTCAGCCGCACCATTTTCCCCTTCTTTCCAAAGCGCTCTGAGCAACCATGAACTGCGTTCTCTATGAAGATGGGGAAGCACGAGGAACCGAAGAATAAACAGATTTCCAGCCACTGTAATGGCTCTACTGCTATATATAGGTTTACAGGGTTCTCAAGTTTTAGCAAAAGTTTGGAGTGAAATTACTCTTAGGGTAGGAGCCATTCAAATATTTGCAGCAGCGGCCCTTTGGCTCCATGCAATTCTGTCAAGTTTTTGCTAGATGATTGAATTTAACTATTGTTCATAATTGAACAGCACAAACTAGAAATTATAACAACTGGTAAATCTCATAAAAGTCAAATCAATACAAATAAAATAATGTTCTATATATTTCACAAATACAAACGTATCAAAAATAAAAAGGAATGTGGCCCCAAAGGAGCCAACTGAACAGCAGTGCTCAATGTACAGTTGGGCAAAAAAGTATTTAGTCAGCCACCAATTGTGCAAGTTCTCCCACTTAAAAAGATGAGAGAGGCCTGTAATTTTCATCATAGGTACACTTCAACTATGAGAGACAGAATGGGGGAAAGAATCCAGGAAATCACATTGTCTGATTTTTAAAGAATTTATTTGCAAATTATGGTGGAAAAGAAGTATTTGGTCAATAACTAAAGTTCATCTCAATACTTTATGTACCCTTTGTTGGCAATGACAGAGGTCAAACGTTTTGTGTAAGTCTTCACAAGGTTTTCACACACTGTTGCTGGTATTTTGGCCCATTCCTCCATGCTCCATCCTCTAGAGCAGTGATGTTTTGGGGCTATCGCTGGGCAACACGGACTTTCAACTCCCTCCAAAGATTTTCTATGGGGTTGAGATCTGGAGACTCTGGCTAGGCCACTCCAGGACCTTGAAATGCTTCTTACGAAGCCACTCCTTCGTTGCCCGGGCGGTGTGTTTGTGATCATTGTCATGCTGAAAGACCCAGCCACGTTTCATCTTCAATGCCCTTGCTGATGGAAGGAGGTTTTCACTCAAAATCTCACGATACATGGCCCCATTCATTCTTTCCTTTACACAGAGCAGTCGTCCTGGTCCCTTTGCAGAAAAACAGCCCCAAAGCATGATGTTTCCACCCCCATGCTTCACAGTAGGTATGGTGTTCTTTGGATGCAACTCAGCATTCTTTCTCCTCCAAACACGACGAGTTGAGTTTTTACCAAAAAGTTCTATTTTGGTTTCATCTGACCATATGACATTCTCCCAATCCTCTTCTGGATCATCCATATGCTCTCTAGCAAATTTCAGACAGGCCCGGACATGTACTGGCTTAAGCAGGGGGACACGTCTGGCACTGCAGGATTTGAGTCCCTGCCGGCGTAGTGTGTTACTGATGGTAGCCTTTGTTACTTTGGTCCCAGCTCTCTGCAGGTCATTCACTAGGTCCCCCCGTGTGGTTCTGGGATTTTTGCTCACCATTCTTGTGATCATTTTGACCCCACGGGGTGAGATCTTGCGTGGAGCCCCAGATCGAGGGAGATTATCAGTGGTCTTGTATGTCTTCCATTTTCTAATAATTGCTCCCACGGTTGATTTCTTCACACCAAGCTGCTTGCCTATTGCAGATTCAGTCTTCCCAGCCTGGTGCAGGTCTACAATTTTGTTTCTGGTGTCCTTCGACAGCTCTTTGGTCTTGGCCATAGTGGAGTTTGGAGTGTGACTGTTTGAGGTTGTGGACAGGTGTCTTTTAGACTGATAACGAGTTCAAACAGGTGCCATTAATACAGGTAACGAGTGGAGGACAGAGGAGCCTCTTAAAGAAGTTACAGGTCTGTGAGAGCCAGAAATCTTGCTTGTTTGTAGGTGACCAAATACTTATTTTACAGAGGAAAACAGGCCTCTCTCATCTTTTTAAGTGGGAGAACTTGCACAATTGGTGGCTGACTAAATACTTTTTTGCCCAACTGTACATACTGTACACATACAGTAGGATTGCAGAACTTGCCCTGAGCGAGTATGTCAGGCTGTGTGTGTGTGTGTGAGAGAGAGAGTACATTTTAACTTATGAATGGCATTTTGTATTGCAAGTGTTTGTCATCAAGGCATCAATGTGCAACAGTGTTAGGGGCTCAACCTTAACTAGAGTAACTAGTTATATGTAATGGAATTATGTAATTAAATTACAAAACAAATGTAACAAATCTGTTACAGTTACTGAGAAACAATGTATAATTAAATGACAGTTACTTATGAAAATGTTAACGATTACAAAGGTTACATCTGAATATTTTCACACATGCAGATTCAATTGATTTCTTTCCCAAATTGCATTGACTGCTCTAAAATATGAGACCAATGTTTCAGGAGTTTAGGACACGGAATACTACACATGCTCATTTGATAACAGACTTATTATGTATATGCTTTATTTTTTAAGATTAACTGTTTTTTCCCAAGGCATTGTTAGATGCCAGTGTTTCCTGACATAGCTATGCAAGGATTTGATTTCAAAAAATGGTATCATAGCTATTACACTATATATTATGATTTTAAGTCTGTATTTAATCTCAAAATGATCTCAAAGTAAAAAGAGGTGCTAAAGTTTGATTTTGTGGTGGCTGTGCTTTAAAATGATCAAGTGATGAAGTCTGACTTCATTTTGGAAGTCTGACAGTAAACCGTGTTGAGTTCTACTGTAAGGTTAACCCTGCCTGCATTAAAAAAATGATTAACAGTTGAAAATATTTGTTAGAAATTTAGAAAAGTAATCAAATGTAATCAGTTACATTATTTAAAATGTAATAAGTAGTGTAACTATTTCAGTTGCTTTAAAAGTAGAGTAACTTGTAATCTGTAACCTATTATATTTCCAAATTAAACTTTGAAATATATACAACTATTTATTTTATTTGGATGAATTTTGTTATCAGATTTACTAATTATCTAGTCATTTCCTTATAGTTTCAGGTAGCCAAAACTTAGCTAAAGCTGTTGGAGAGCGATTTAGCACAAATTTGGCTGTATTCCCCAACATCAGCTCTCACTATCTTTGATCACAGGCAAGTGATTTTGTCTAGGAATCATAAAATAAAAATGCTTAAAAATGAAGGGGTTTAGTAAATACAAATGGCAACATCTGAGAGTGTGTTGAAATGCACGTGTCTCACGATGAATGCGCGAGACTTGAGAGCCCTGTGTTTATGGAGATGAGAACTAAAAACTGCCCCAGAACAGCTGTCAGCGTGGACCATAGGCACCGATCACGTTATTATTACAGAGCGGATACTCAGTCTGTGAGGATCGCAGGTGGATTTCCCTCACTATATAAGTGAGAGAGAGCGGCACTGGCGCGTCCAGTTTTATGTTAACTGGATGCTCTCCCTCTCTCGTAGATATTACAAGTGCGCGTTATGCAGTGTGGGCACCGACCGGCAGAAACATAAATCTGCACCTATGGCGTAGACCAGGGGTTTTCAACCTGTGGGGGGCGCGAGTGAAATTAGACAAACTTGGGGGGGCGCATGTCCTAAAAGGTTGAAAACCCCTGGCGTAGACGACGAAACAAAACCTTGTCAGATCCGTAATGCGGTGCAGAAGTGTGCTTGCCACGCGTCTACATTTGAAACAACGAACTTGAGCACGCAAAAGACTGTAGTAAATGGCTATTTTTCCCTGCATGTCATGTTTTAATAAGAGGAGAGGAAAGGTTAAGAAAGCACTCCAGGTAAATTTTGAAATAAAGTTGATAAGCAACTGTCAACTTTGTGTTGGTTTTCCCACAAAGAAAAGTGTAAGCTTTTAATAAGTCCAAGAATAAAAGGATTAATTTACTTAACATGTTAAATTTGATTTACAGAACATTTTGTGCTGTTTTCTAATAGTTTGGACTTAAAGAGAGAGAACTTGCACTTAACCTTTTCACGGGCATTTTGTTTTCATTGTTAGACAGATATTGTGATGTTCCATTAGAGGATTGTCTAGCAATATATCGATTACCGCAATAATCGCTGTATCGTGATATTATCGTATTGTGAGCCATATATCGTGATTCGTATCATATCATGAGGTACAGACAGCCACTCTTAGTCATGTGCTGTAAGATTTGTATGATACTTATCTCTGCTACTTTGTTGGTCTTGTCTTTTTGAAGGTGTTCTAGCTGGGCATGACAACAGAGTCAGCTGTTTGGGGGTAAACAGTGATGGCATGGCTGTGGCCACCGGTTCTTGGGACAGCTTCCTTAGGATATGGAACTGACCTCAGTGGGTTGGACTTCGGGAGCCACTCTTTCTGATCACACAATCACTGTAGTCCACCGCTGCCACACTGGACCCTTCTCCTCCATCTCTCCATCTTCTCCTTATAGATGATCTAGTTTTCTTCATCTTCTCTCTTTCTTAGACCGCATTATCCCACCATCCTGCAGTCAGTCAAAGAGGTGAGCTTCACGTCTGACTCGAGGTGGGGGAAAGACTGTGTTGTGTACAGTATATATCTGCCATTCTTTGTGCTTGTATGTATAGCATATGCACTTCTGACAGTGTTTGGATGTTCTGGTGTGTGGATACTCGTGATGGGTGTCTTAACTGTCCCTGTTTTCTTTTCCTGCTTATTTTTTTCTCTTCGTCCCCAATCACAGTGCTATTTGCCAAACACAGTGGCCAATGTAATTAACCAAGGGATTAGGCTGCGACAGTATTGTAGGCCACAAGTGTTTGACCCTCAATCTTAATTTAGTTTGCATCAGGTAGCATCAGTGTTGGGTCTATTCTTTCATAAAAGTTCAGGCTCAGCTTGGTAATGTGTAGTTGTGAGAGAAACACTGATGCCACTGATTGCCATCCTCTAAGCTTGACAGTAATGTTTGGCGTGTTTCAGTGTATTAAACTGTATTGCAGACAGCACAGAAGGATTTGCCATCAGCCTGTCTGTCCATCTGTCTTTACTATCACTAGATATAATATCTGAGATTTACTGCTTTTCATATTGACTTGGCTAGATATGATACATATATGGATAAAGGGATAGTTCACCACAAGTGTAATTTGTTGTCATTTGCTCACCCTCATGTTGTTCCAAACCTGTATGACTTTTGTTTTTCCTGTTAAAATCAAAGGAACAATTCTAAAGAAGACTGTGCTATTTCCCAATAAATCACAATATATGAGTAATGATGCATTTATGCTTGGTGGATCCAAAACCCCGTTAAAACCGATATGCAGGTTTTCCAGATGACCCTACATTCCAAGTCGTCTGAGGACGTACAAAAGAATGAGTAAGAAACAGACTGAAATTTAAGTTGGTAATCTAAATTTAGCCACTTAATCCAGATTGAGTGGGCTGAATGAACTCATGAGGTGAATCAGAATGAAACATTTCATTAACACTCCAATGAGACCTGTTGCATATGTCACAGTTATCAGTGATTTATGACTTTGGTCTGTTATTCACAAAAATTTGTATGTCTTCATAAGACATGGAGTGGTACACCTATCATACGGGCCACTTTCGTGGTGATTTTACATGTAGACGAACAAAAATCATATGGTTTTGGAATAACTTGAGGGTGAATAAATGAGGACATTTTAAGCAAAACTATTTCTGGAAAGTTTAAGGTTAAGCCTTTTATTTTAATTCAAACACCAAGCATGGCCTTGATGCTTTGTGAGACTTGCAACCTGATACCTAACAAGAGGCCTTGGTCACTGCCACTCTTGACATTGTCTGCTTTTCTACACTCTATGAACACCTGCTCTTCTGAGATGAAGACCTAGCTAGGACTGTATGCTTTTGCACTAGAAAATAGTCACGTGAGACTGCACACACTGGTGTTTCTGCACGTGTTTGATGTGCTTCAGCTCTGACAAAAAAGCTGAAAAAACTGTCATGGACCACAAGCTACACTGTGCGTATTTAGTCACAAATGTGTATTGAAGGTATAAAGCCCTCTGTCAAGCCTTAAAAGTAAGTCATATTTCACTTGAACCATCAGTTATCCCCTTACTTTTGTGCCAATCAGTGTGAATAAATGTACGGGCCGGCTTTGTGAGCATATAAAAATCTGTACAAAGGTTATGCTTTTTATTGTGGTTTAGTTTTGGGCATTTTTTTTTAAGGCAAGTTTTTGACATTAACCATACTTGCAAAATTAATCATCCATTTACAATACCAGATTGCATTCAGTATTCTGTATTGTTTTGTGTTATTTCAGGTGTTTAATATATGGCATTACTGTTCATCAGGTAAATTTCATTTCAATCATGCAGTTACTTATGATATGAAAGGACATCCAACAAATGTGGAAGTTATAATTCTCCTGTTTTGAGTGTTTACAACATTTAGGTGGTTAAGGTAATTAAGGTCATGAAGAACTTTGCAAAGTGCAATGAAGGCAAAAAGTGTTTCAACCTGAATTGATTTAGTAAAACCAACATAATTCATATAACATCCAATTTTCCTCAAGGGATAGCCTTTATAGGCGTTTAATTGACTTGTAGGAATGTTCCAGTCTCAATACAATCAACAATGTACGGTACACTTACAAGTAATTTAACTCATGCCTTTTTCTGGGAAAATGAGGCACTTGCGATTTTAAAATACATGGTGTATAGCATATGTGTAAATTTGGCGTTTATATTATTTGGGTTTTGTAAATTTAAATTTTTTTTTTCTCCTATAAATGTCCTCTTGATTGAGTTTTCTGACTTTATAGTCATTACAGGAGATGATATTGCTATGACTTTAGTTTCATGTTAACACAGTTTGCAACTTTAGTTGCTATACTTTTAAATGGTATTTTTTTGTGTGTGTTTATTGATTTTGATGTACATGTATTCATTTATCCATGATTGTTGCTTTTTGTGTGTTTGTGTGAAGACTAATACGATTGACCTTAATTCGTATTGAATCCGGAATATTCATTACATTTGAAGTTCAACCTGAATTTGCCAGTTAGTCCATAAAGTACATGAACATGACCGTAGGGAACAAGCAACGTAATATCCTATGGATATTTCAGCTAGCTTACTGAGCCTTATCCTATGGATAAGATCAAACACTGTGCTAGCAATACCACAATCCACTGACATTTACAAAAAACTTAACCGTATAAAAAAATCATGCATGGCCTTTAAGTTAGAACTTGAGAATGAAATCGGCGTGCTGGTAGTTGCCAACTGGGAAAATGATTGTAAACCTTAAGCGTTAGAAATATTGTATTAAATGATGCAGCTTATATTATCCAGATCTTTGCAATCACTTTTTCTTTCATCTACAGTAGGCATATAACTTATGGCGTAAGGCCTAAATTTTATTTTTTGAAAAAGGTTTCCCTTGCAAAATTTGCTTTCCATATGCTGGCCTTCTTGCTAGAGGAAGTGCTTAATTTTTCTGAATCTTACAGAGGTGGTTATGCTGACGAGCATTGCAATTACTGCACTGAAACCCCAAGGCAGACTGGCAGCAGTTCATGTCAGAAAATTGATCACAATATTACAAAGAAATACCCTGCGTTCAACTCTAAAAATAAAACTGAATGTAGAAGTAAATGCAGTGTTGGCTGTAGCGTGATCACAGATTCAGTTAGATCAATGTAACTCATTAAAGTGTGTGTTAGCTTTGTTTTCACTTGCTACAGAAACTTTTTCATGTATAAACATACAGGACACAGATAACCTAAGTGCAATCTTTTAAGCATATTAACCCTCAAACAAACTGTGGTTTACCAAAAAGCAAGCGTGCGTGATTCATAGTGGTTTTGATGTATTTTATATAGCGATAGATCCTACTCCCTTATGGGTATTCCACCTTGTGGTGCAAAATAAATGATCCTTACTGATGTAATGGACACAAATATCTGGATGGTCCAGCATATGCTATAACACATTGATTTAAAGAAACTCACCAGATGAATTGATTTATTCAGTAATTATTAGTTCTGTGATTTTGTCCCTCCCTGGTATGTGCGTGTGTATATCATGGACAAAACCAGCAGACATAACTGCCTCTTGATTCTAACACACATTCCTCTTAATTCACTTTAAATGCTTTATTGAAAACAGATTTGTATTAGTTGCTTTAAACAATGATCTCTTGCTGTGGGATCTTTTTATTTTTATTTTTTAACAGAATTTGTTTGTATTCGTACAGTGGCAGTAAAACCTGTTACTATTTGCTGTCATAACCAATAAATGCTTTTCATCAAGAGATCGTCTAAACATTATCACTTTGCTACAATTAGTTGTTTGTCAAGGAGAAATCTGGACATCTTAAACTGAAATAATTTTCATCTTAATATTCTGAAATAATAAGATTCCATGTAATTTTTCATTCAGGAGGCGTTGGGTTGTTCCAGCACTGAACGGGTCATTCTTCAATTGGGGTGGCAAATGAGAGGCAAAATTTGTAAAAATTCTTGTTTTTTCTAATAAAATTTATTGCTATGCATTTAAAATTAGTTTAATATGTTAAGGATTAGGTTTTATTAGACCATTTAAGTCATTTTTATAAACATGCCTTAGAAAAAAGCATTACTGGTGTGCATCTTAAGACAAAAAAGGCACTGACATGTTTTAAGATCAGTCAGTGCACGTTTACTTCAGTTGAAACAGCTCAGATTTACATTTTAGTCTAGGACTAGGCTTAAGCTTTGTCTGTGAAACCGGGGGATATCTATTAAAATGGAAGCTTAAGTACATTTCGATTTTTAAATCATTTCAATCAAACACTGGTGACAACCAATTATGTCTTTGGTGTTACCAATCTTTGAAGTAAAATTTTGTTTTCTTAAAATGAGCAGGGATATGCAACTTAAGGTAATAATAAACAAATAATTTTAAGGATTCGGTTTAATTACATTTCAGTTTTTAAAATAAATGTTTATTTGTTCATCTTGGCCCCTGTATCTGCCAAAGGATGATAGTTTATTAAAATTTGGATATACATCAAAAAAAGACTGGAAAAATGGTCTGTGGTACCTTTATAGTCTTTATTCTAAAACATTAAAACACCTTACAGTCTAAAAACATTCAAATATATCTGAAATTTCTTTCCGTCAGAGCCATTTAATCATTGAAAAACTTTAAGTAACACCACAGACTCAATGTAACATCACTGTAACTTGCAAAATGAAGTCTGAGTCTGTGTTGTTACCAGGAAAGACCGTAACAGCACAGACAAATCAGCCTACATCCAGACATTTCTAAAATGGAGGCTGCCGTCATGATGATTTCAAGATCAGGGGGCAATATTAATAAGTATGTATTTAACAAAATTTTGATTAAAATATGCCAGGTCTGCAAGTTATCAACATACCACAGACACTAATAAAGTGCAACATGAAATTTTAGCTAAATTTAAGAAAATTAATAAGAAAGAATGTACTCCCCAGATCAACCAGCACCTGCAATGACATTTGCAGACAGGAAGTAGTCCAAATAGAAGCCCCCTTTTCTTAAAGGGGCAACATCCATTGTTGTAATACAACAGACATGAATATGGGGGCAAAACTTTTTTCTTAAATATAACAAAATATGTATTTTTTTAAACAATTTAATAAAATTGTACGTTAAATAAAACCTGTATTCACAATATAACCACTTTATTTGTATTAAAATGTTATGTTGCAATTACATTGCATGATACCTCTCTAAGGTACGGCGGGAACATGCATTTTTTGTTACAAATGCAATCTCTCAAACTCAAATATATTTTAAAACAAAAATGTAACTATTACAATTTGTGTTTACCCTACAGAATACAAACATTTTATAATTTATTGGTTTTAAAGTTTATTTTTTATTTGTTGTAAAGTAGAGGGACACCACTTGCCACCACAAATGAAGAATGACCCGAACACTGGAGGACAGTCTTAAGCCCTAAACACACTGCACGATTTCCAGCCGTCCCAGACGAAAGATTGGCATCGTGAGACAATTGTGGCTCCTAATGTCCTGTGTCGTACAGTTAGAGAGGTTCAAAGATGGCCGTTGTCACGGTTTTGCGACCAAAGATGAAATCAACCTGACATGGTACTATCTAAAACATAAACCTGCTTACCTCAAGCTCTTACAACTGCTAAAGTGTGATTTATCATGCTCTATTTGTTTACCACTAGCGCATGCTGATGAAATTTTATTATTTTATAGTAACGTGCATGGTAGTGTATGAGTCAATAGGTGTCATCATCGTACAGCCTACACACAAGTCATAGCCAAGTTTATTAGATCCATGACCATGTCGCATAGTGTGACATGCAGTGATCCTACAGGATTGCTAAAATTGTGCAGTGTGTTTTGGCCTGCTCTCATTCCACTTGCTGCTCTAGTTAATGTTGCGTCTGCAGATACTGCGCTGAAAAAGACTCCAGTTGTGACTCCAGATCAGTGGCTTTATGCCTGGGAATAAAACAAATGTTATGGGTTCAGACCACTTAAAACTGAATTGTATGATTTCTGAACTAATTGTATTACCAATGACAATTGCAAAAAATTAATGCTTTTTTTTTTCAGATGAGTTTCCTGAACCCTCCCTTTGCTCTATGGCTCAAACTAATGTTGATGTGTTTGGATTGGTTTGGATGCTCAGTCTTTTCAGAGACCTGCCGCACAGACCAGGTCTAAGTGGCAAGTTTCTCGGTCTAAATAATGTTTCTTAGAGGTGTTTATTGGCACAGTGAATAACACTAAACTGGTTGGGAAAGTTTTGATCTAGGTTCGAGACAAGATACTGAATGAAGCCACATTCTCAAATCTCGTTACATAGTTGTATGCAATTGATACAGCTCAATGATACCTGGACTATTACCAACTTTTAGTTTTTTTAGCATTTGAAGATAAATTGAGGTCTACAGATACTTGATGCATTACATATGAGCAATTAAGTTCATACTTTTTATATTTGTGTATAATAAATATATTTTTAGAATTACAGCTCTTTTTTGGGGGGGATTTATATAAATTCACTTCTTGATCTTGATCTTCAGAGAAAGTAATTCTGCTGGTTTTGTTCAACTCACTTCATGAGGCAGGCCTTGGAAGAATCGATCTACAAATGGCTTACTAACAGTAATGTGTTAAGCTGGGATATATATATATATATAATTTTTTTTAGCTATTTAAAACTGCATCAGCTTTAAGTCAGAAGATATAGCATAAAATACAACTGCATGTAATGTAGAAAAATATGAAATAAACATGAAATGCTGTTATATGATGCTGCCCCCCCCCCTTTGCTTACTCTTACAGAATTACCAATTGACAAGGATTTGCTTTCAATTAAAGGTAATTATCTCCAGTATGAGCTGTCATTCTCTCTCACGCACATCATGGCTGTTCTACCTGAGGGTTTTGGAGTGTCTCTGGACACTCTCCAGGCGCTGAATCCTGGCGCTGAGTCTGCGGATCTCTGTTTCAAGCTCCATCTCGCTCTTGTCAACCTGTTGGCACATGCGGGCAAAGACGGCCACCATTTCCCTGCAAGAACGCAGAGAGACATATCCTTCACACATCGCCCACACACACTCATCCTACAGATCATATAAACCAATATTTCAAGCATCTCAATATGTTTGTATGCAGGTTGGTTAAGTGCAAGTGTTGTCTTTTCAGCTGTCAGTGTTCACTCAACACTGCCATGACTAAGTGCTGGGAAAGGCAGGTGATGTGTCACATAATATAGCTTTCACGAAGTCCATGTCCTTCAGTGTGCAAAGTCAATGGACAGATTTAAATAGCTGGATAAAAGGGTCACTGCTGGATCATTTTGGTTTGAAGTGGGAAATCAAAATGTAGATTTAGAACACTCATGCTTCTGCTGTATATGGTGTTTGTATCATAAAGGTATGGTCAAATTTACTATTGTTTGGCAAATTTTCCCCGGGTGAAATCTGGTCATTTCATAGGAATCAACAATGCGAGGACAAAAAATTCCCCATGCAGATTCTGCAGAGGGTTCATGGGGAATTTGAGTTGTTTGGTTTGAAAGTGACATGGATTTGAGCTGTGCTTCATACATCCATTACACTATTGACTATAGACAATTAACCCTTTTTCGCTCACAAAATTTCATAGAATGCTGCTGATGTAACTGGACACACATTTACCACTGTTGTAAGAATTTGATTTAAATGATTTCTAATCATTTCATTAGGAATCAACGAGGTCACACATTTTTTGTGAGGGTGAAATTTTTTTCCCAATGCAGATTTCACAACAGGTTCAAGATTTCCTGAACTGACCAACAGAAGGTTGCATTGTTTGAAAGTGACTTGTGTGTGAGCTTTCAGAGAAACTCATTATAGATGTCCATTCTGTGCATATGCTTGCAACCATCCAGGTGCTGTTATTTACAAAACTAATATATGGAGCAGTGGAGTCAAAAGGATTTTTTTTTTTTTTAAGTTTCACAACTTCAGGCCCTATTCAGAGGAAAGAGTAGCCAGAACACTCTTTTAAACATCTCCTTTGGAATGGCACAAGGTTGAGTAAATGATAACAGAAGTTTTGTTAGGTATGTCACTCACTGTTGCACCTGCTGTCCACAGTCACTGCTGATAATGTGTGAAATGGCCTGCAGTCTTTGAGTGGCAAAGTCCACAAACTGCTGCTTAAGCGCCCTCTCTTTAGCACTGTTGGTCCAGGTTAGTCTTTCATACAGATATAGCAAACTGTAGAGACTCACAGAAAGTACAATAACCCTCCATCCCACAGAACGCCACACCTGTCCAAAAATGGCACCACACAAATATATTTTACATGATTGTATTTATAATGAATGTTATATAACTTAAAGAAGTTGGCACCTGAATAAAGCATTTTTAATTTGATATATTTTACCACTCCAGCAATGACCAGCATGCCAACTGATGCTCTGGAAGTGAGAGAAACCAGCCCTGTTGCAATGGACATAGCCAACTCCTTCTGGGCCTGGGTTCCTAAGGGAGCAGAGGAAGAGGTGACCTGTGGATAAAGCATATTGCATCACTTTAGGCCTATTTATGTTTGCTATTAGAGATCATTAAAGCAAGTGCACCCCCACAGACACACAAAACTAAACAAACAAACAAATAAAAACACTTGGACAGTTACTTGCGATTTTTGATCCAATAGGCTCAAAGCTTGTTTTGCTTTACCAGGCCCTAGGAAACGGTTCACCAAGAATGTAAGACCCAGTGAGAAATGAAAGTTGATGTCCTCCACAAAGTCTTCACAGAGGCTGGCAAAGTTCAGGTCATACGTAATACTGAACTTCCTGTTGGAGAGGTGTAGTTGACCTCGGGCAGCAGGGGGCAGCAGAGGACGCAGAGTGTCTAGGCATGATAATGACAGGACAGGACTGTCAATGCTGACTGCAGTCTAAAATATACTTTTGCAAAGCTTGTTTACTGGAGACTTTGTGTCTGAAGTGAAAACCGTGCATGAGTGTGTACCCATGATGCCTCTCTGACATGACAGCATGTAGCCATTTATACTGCCGGAACAGCGCAAGTCCAAATTCTTCACCATTCTCTCCTCCACATAGGCCATGAGCTTCTGCAAAATGCAAACAAACACAATTATAGTCTTTTTTCATTACTAGATAATGAAAAAGAAAAAAAAAAAACCTATTATAATTATCATTTCAAAATAAAAACTGTGTGTGTGTGTGTTTTTCTTGCAATTGTGCAGTTAATTCTCATTTTGTATTTTCAGAAAGTTTTCAGAAAACAATGATGACATGTCTCAGTCTTTACTATATCAGTAGTGACAATTCTATGGGATAACACCCCCCCCCCCCACCCCAAAAAACAAAAAACAAAACAAAGATGTCACTACCGATACTCCACCAAATGTTTCGTTAGTGACTGTTTCAGTAGTGACATTTTTAGATACTTTTGAACCTAGCTCAAAGATGCTAATCAGCACATGGTTAGCTAGCACAGTTCTGAACAGTGGTATACATATAAAAACTAAATGTTATGGAGTAATTCCCAAAAAAGTGTGCTTAATTGCTTAGAGTTACACTCAGATTTTTCAGACTTTTGAACACATTTAACTCAGAATTATGAGACCTATCTACTAACACCTTGTAGCTATGAGAGAGGGGGACACAGAAATATTTACTAATCATAAATTTATGGATTTAGTTAAAATCTGTCTTGGCCAATGGACTAAGACAAACACTGTTTCGGTAGTGACATGAAAATGTGGGATTTTTTTTTTTACATAAAGTTTAATAAGTTACAAAGAAAATATATATAATAATACATCATATATATAATAACTTCACTTTTTAAATTAATACAAATATATACTTTAAAAAACAACAATGGGAAAAAAATGCAAAAATTATTTTAATATCATTTTCGTAAATTGAAATTTAGGGGTTAGGGTTCGAGGTTCAGAATTGAAAGGACCCAATAAATTATGATTTTATATATATTTATCTTACTAATATTTTAAATATTGTTGCGGGTTTCAATATATAATAGAAGTATCTTAATAAACATCTAATATTTCATTACTTAAAAGCTTTTAAAATGTGTTTTTTGGTTGTGGGACAGCAGTTTTCACCAATTGTAGAATGGCCCATATATATATATATATATATATATATATATATATATATATATATATAGTGTGTGTGTTTGTGTGTGTGTGTGTGTGTGTGTGTGTGTTTGTGTGTCTGTGGATCTGATTATTATTATTTTCATCCCAAATTGTATAATCCATTTAAAATAATGTTAACTGATTATCATATTAATTAACAGAATCTGAGGTGTCACATATAGCATAAAAATGTACATTGAGAGTACTGCGCAGATATGACATTAAATACTTTTACACAGGATTTATTATAATATTTATGCATGTTTTAGTACAAAATTTATGCACCATTGTGTCTTGGTATACAGCTGTGTAAAAGTCTGTAAATTAGTCTAATTAAAGAACAATGTTATAGTCTTAAGTAAACCTTTCTTGTGTGTAGGGAACAGCAGGACATTAGAGACCAGCTTATCAATGCTGTTAGTTATGACAGCTGTCACTACAGAGTTCATATAGGTAACTATACAGGTATTTCTGGAACTGCCCTATCTTGGTTCACTTCTTACCTATCTGACCGTCAACATTACATTGTTGTCCGTCAGGCTAAGTCCTCTACTGCCCCTGCCTCTCACGGTGTTCCTCAGGGTTCTGTTCTCGGGCATTTACTCTTCATCATCTACATGCCACCTTTAGGTAACATTATCCGTCATCATGGTCTCAACTTCCATTGCTATGCAGATGACAACCAGCTCTATATCAGTTCTCAACACAACTTTCCTTTTCCCACCAACTTCATATCGGCTTGTATTAATGATATAAATGCTCGGATGACCAGTAACTTACTCAACTTTTTTTTGCTGGTACACCAAAAAATGTAGATCACTTCTGTGTCGACAATGTTAACATTGCTGGTACCTTGGTTCAACCTTCCACTACCATTAATAATCTGGGTATAATCTTTGACTCCTCTCTCTCCTTCCTACCTCACAATTCTTCGCTCACTACATCTGCCTTCTTTCACCTCCGTAATGTCGCTCGTTTACGTCCCTTCTTAAATATCAATGATGCTGAGACACTAGTTCATACCTTCATTACTTCTCGACTCGACTACTGTAATTCTCTTTTCTATGGTCTACCAAACACAACAATAAAAAAGCTCCTATATATCCAGAACTCACATTACTCCCATTCTACACAGACTTCATTGGCTACCTGTCCGTTATCGTAGTCAATACAAGATACTTCTCATCACCTACAAAGCACGTCATAGTCTCGCTCCTCTGTATATTTCTGATCTCATTCATACTTACTCTCCAGTTCACTACGATCTTCTGATACTGGTCTACTGTTAATTCCACACCACAAGTTAGCCTCGTTTGGTGGACGAGCATTTTGTATCTGCCCCCACACTCTGGAATTCTAATCCCAAACACATTTGTGATCTTTCTTCATTACAAGATTTCAAAACCCACCTTAAAACATATATTTTCCTTTCTTGTTTCTCTGATCTCTGACTGATACTGGTCTACTGTTAATTTGGGGGACAAGATGGCGCCGCTGTGTTTGGACCCCGTTCGGGTCGCTCCGCTGAGATTTTGCTTCTTAGATTTTAGAGCCAGGATTAGTTTCCAACGGGACATAAGGGACTGTAACATCCTTTGTTTGTCAGAAACGTGGCTTTCGTCCATGGTCCCGGACACTGCTGTAATGCCATGTGATAACTTCTCTGTCTTTCGGACAGACAGAACAGCAGAGGCCGGTAAATTCAGGGGTGGAGGAGTATGTTTCATGATCAACAAGAAATGGTGTGATCCCAGGAATATCTCCATTCTGTCACGTTCCTGCTCGCCTCATCTGGAACATCTTTCCATTATCTGCCGCCCATTTTATCTGCCCCGGGAGTTTTCATCGATCATTGTTACTGCTGTGTACATTCCACCACAGGCGGACAGGCTTGGCTTTGTCTAAACTTCACGATGTGCTCAGCGGCTACATTAACAAACATCCTGACGCTGCCTTCATTATCGCGGGGGACTTTAACAAAGCCAACCTCAGACAGGTCATGCCGAACTTCCATCAACACGTATCCTGTCCAACTAGAGGACCAAACACACTGGATCATTGCTACACTCAGTTCAAGGATGCCTACAAAGCCCGCTCACTACCGGCTTTTGGCAAATCGGACCATGCCGCCATTTTTCTAACACCGGGATACAAACAAAGGCTCGTTCAGGAACCTCCGGTGCAGAGAGTAGTGACGCGCTGGTCCTCCCACTCAGAGACTATGCTGCAGGCGGCGCTTGATGACGTCGACTGGGACATGTTCCGGGCGAGTTCTTCTGACGTCAGCGAGTTCACGGATGTAGCATTAAGCTTCGTAAACACGCTAACCGAGCAAGCTACAGAAACAATAACGATAAGGACATTCTCCAATCAGAAACCGTGGGTGGACAGAACAATCCGTGCCGCGGTTAACACATGCACTGCCGCTTACAATGAGGCTCTTCTGTCTGGGAATACGAGCGAGTACAGAGCATCGTGCTATGCTCTCCGTCGTGCAGTAAGAGGCGCTAAACACAGATACAGAGAGAGAATTGAGTCTCATTTCCAGCTCAACGACTCTCGACGGATGTGGCAGGGACTGAGGACCATCTGTGACTTCGGAAACAAATCCTCCGCGGAGGTGAGAGCAGATCCGTTGCTGGCCGACGAGTTAAACATCTTCTACGGCCGCTTCGATGGCAACGGCGGCGGCGCATCTCTGCCGACCAGCACGTCAGGAAGCAGCAGGCAGAGCAGCAATGATCCTGTAATCACCGTGTCGGAGGATGAGGTTCGGAGGGCGCTAAAGAGAGTGAACGTCAGGAAAGCAGCCGTACCTGATGGGATAACCGGCCGTGTTCTGAGGTCCTGCGCCGATCAGCTCGCTGGTTTGTTCACGTCTATCTTTAATGAGTCCCTTGCTACCTCCGTGGTTCCCACCTCATTCAAAAAATCCATCATTATCCCTGTGCCAAAGAACAATAAACCCTCTTGCCTGAATGACTATCGCCCAGTTGCCCTCACATCTATAGTCATGAAGGTTTTTGAGAGACTTGTAAAGAGCCACATCTGCTCCTCCATCCCTGATACTCTGGACCCTCTTCAGTTTGCCCAAAACAGATCCACGGACGATGCCATTTCTCACGTTCTCCACTCTTCCCTCACACACTTGGACAGCAACAATGGGAATTATGTAAGGCTGCTATTCATTGACTATAGCTCAGCTTTCAACACTATAGTCCCCATCAAGCTGGCATCTAAACTCACAGACCTCGGCCTAAACTCCTCACTCTGTGACTGGATTCAAGACTTCCTCACCGGCAGACCTCAAGTGGTGAAAGTTGGCCAGTTCACCTCAAACTCCATCACTCTGAACATAGGAGCCCCACAGGGCTGTGTCCTGAGTCCCCTGCTCTACTCTCTCTACACGCATGACTGCGTGTCCTCTCACAGCTCCACATCTATTGTCAAATTCGCTGATGATACTGTGGTTCTGGGCCTCATCTCCAACAGCGATGAGACCGCATACTTGGATGAGGTAGAGAGACTCACATCATGGTGCCAGGACAACTGTCTCTCTCTGAATGTGAGCAAAACTAAAGAGCTGATCATGGACTTTAGGAAGAGACAGCAGCAGCCCTACACTCCTCTTATGATCAGTGGGACCCCTGTGGAGAGGGTGAGTAGCTTCAAGTACCTCGGTGTAAACATCTCCGAGAACCTGACTTGGACTACACACATCCAAACACAGATCAAAAAAGCCAGGCAAAGACTGTACCATCTGCGACAGCTGAGGAAATTCAGGGTCTCACCAGCAATCCTGAAAACTTTCTATTCAGGGACCATAGAAAGTGTATTGACTCAGTGCATCTCAGTGTGGTATGGAAACAGCTCCAATCAGGACTACAAAGCTCTACAGAGAGTTGTGCGCTTAGCTGAGCGCATCTCAGGGTCTGCTCTCCCCTCTCTGCAGGACATCTACCTCAAACGCTGCAAAAATAGAGCTGTTAAAATCTTCAAGGACTCAAATCACCCTGGTAACCGTCTATTCACTTTGCTTCCATCTGGTAAGCGCTTCCGTAGCCTGATGGCAAAAACTGAGAGACTTAGGAGGAGCTTCTTCCCCAGGCCATCAGGCTCCTAAACTCTAACTCTGTGTCATAACATCACTTGACTCCATGTAAATATCACCATATCAATAAGCTATTCATAATTTTTCTCTACCTCATATTGCTGCTATTTAAATACCCTGTACAACTTTTTTGCACATTATTTTTGCACATTCCTCTTATTACTATTTAAGTCAACAACATACTGACCTGCACATTTATATTTATATTTTTTATCTTATCTTTTATTTTATTTTATTCTTTTATTTTATTTTTTCTACTTTTCTTCTCTTAATATTTGTATACTTTATAATTGCACTGTCCTTGGAGCGGACCTGACCTACATTTCACTGCTGGTTATACTCTGTATAATTGTGTATGTGACAAATAAAACTCTTGAAATCTTGACTGTATGATCTGATTCATGCCATGGATTTCATGTTTATCTGTATTTTGCTTTTCTGTCTGCTGTCGTGTTTCTGTTTTGATATTGTAAAGCGACCATAAGTTTGCAGAAAGGCACTATGTAAAATAATAATAATAATTATTATTATCATGTTTCATGCTTCAAAAGTTCATGTTTTTTCTAATCTGGCTTTAACATAAATTACTTAAAAAAAAAAACTCACAGTTTTGTACAGGGCTAAGGCATTCGGGGCAGGGCTAAATTCAGAGCAGAATTCATCCACAAGAACAGACAGGCAACGAATCTCTTCTGCCATGGCATTGGACACCTAGAAGAGCAGCAGTGAGAATTCAATTGGCCTTTTCAACACATGTAGAAAACATGAGGTTAGATACAGATGCTACTCAACCAAAATAAGTATTTTACTGGTGGATGTACTACTGCCTTGTATGCGGCAAAAATGAATTTGAAGGTTTTGATGGCTAAGGGGTGCTTTGACAATAGGCCTACACGTCTTCAAGTTATCAGGCGAACGTGTCAAATTGCTTTTTTGCAAGTAGCAGTCAACTTTGCCTTGCCAATAGGATAGATTTGCAGTTGGTAGAAAACCGAAGAAAAACATTGGTTAAAATAATTTATATTCACCAAAGCAAATTTAATACTTATTAGGCCTAACTTATGTTCGTTTGTGAGAACGAATTCAAGCAGCAGAGGAAATGTCACAGTTGTGAACCTTTGCTTACGTTTTACTGCCTGCTACACAAAACTACACCATATTTTAGATTTTTACATATTTAACAGGTGTGCAGCATTATGTCATTGAATATTGTATTATTCTTGCAATAAAATGAAGAAAATGTCTTTTTAGGCAAATACCAGAAATGAGTGTCACGTAACAAAATATTTGTATTCAATGTAATCACAATTTAATAAAAACTTACTTTCATTGTACGAACATCTGCATTTTATTGTTTATGATGAGGAAATTCGTGAGAGTGCAGAATTCAGTCAGCGCGCACGTGCACTGAACAAATAATCTCGAATTTCAGCAATGACGGTGCTGGATGGTTCTAAATTTCATGCCACCATTAACACTTTTCATTTAATTTTCACTTTATTCACCACAGCCAAATAAGAGCATTTTTTGTGAGCACCATTTTTCATTTCCAATCAGTGCCCAGAAAAAGACTAAGCCTTGCCCAGCCTTACAGGCGCTCCGCCTATGCTGGTACTGGTGGAACTTGCAGGTTACCTTGTCAGCCATTTCCTCAGTGATGGTCTTTATCTTGTCTTTTATGTCCTCAGTTAGGAAGTTGAGCTGATTTCGCACAAACTCCAGCCGATCCATTAGAGCCTCACGCTCTTCTAGTGAGAACACTCTATGGATTTACAGAGATTCAAAAAGCAGAACATTACATTTGTAATAATAACAACAACAACAAAAAATACCATGCTAAAGAACAAAACGGTTTTGCACTGACTGAGAGAACCTGGGTTCAATAGTGGTACCAATTATTGTCTTTGGGAGCTTGGAAAGAGACCCTCCTTTGTAAAGCAGACAGGTTTTGGAACTTACTTCTTTTCTGCTGAAGAAATATTGATGGCATCCATGATAGCCTTGACTGACTCAATGATCTGCCAGGCTCTGATTGTGTGCTGCTCAAACTTGGTCTTCACAGCAGACTGTGATATAAATTCCTGTGGAATCCATGAAGCGTATTCTTGAGCCATCAGTGTGCCATAATTATCAAAGATCACATCACGATTAAAGCTAATCAAAACATGACTCCAACTGTAAGATTGTATCTATGCCTATACATGGGTGACCTGTTTTGATGCTTTCCACTCTCATCATTAGCTGCTACCAT
Source organism: Barbus barbus (assembly GCF_936440315.1). Taxonomy (NCBI): domain Eukaryota; kingdom Metazoa; phylum Chordata; class Actinopteri; order Cypriniformes; family Cyprinidae; genus Barbus; species Barbus barbus. Next base: position 23,606,919 of record NC_136754.1, on the reverse strand, counting down.
GGCTGAATCACAACAGGCCCATCTATTAATGCCATCGTAGATTACTGTGAATTTTCATCCCTGGATCTCAAGAATGTGAGGTACGCTCACCTACTCAAATCTGCTAACTTGGCTCAGGGATTGCCACTACAGGAATGGCTGCCTGGAATCTATGAGGAACACCAAATATCTCACACATCTGGGAGCCAGCAGCACATGGCCTGAATCGATGCAAACCAGCTTGCTTAAGGAGACCGTCACCACGTCACACCATTTCTGGGTAAAGCCATCATAAATTCTCATCTAGTCTAAACAGCATACAGACAGGACTAAGACTCATTTTCCATGAAGCTCCTCTTAATCTTCATTGTTTGCAGCCTCATTGTCAGACAATGATTATCCTGGAGCCAGTCACCACAGTTTGAGTACATTCTCACCTCAAATGTTCTTTCGAAACTCTGGAACTCCATCAGTCGCTCTTGGAATCCTTCAGCCAAAGCACCGCCTTTAAATAAAAAATATACGCCCCATTTGGTCCCCATAATACCACCAATATATAAAATATGAAATTAAGCATGTGTGATGGAGCATCATTTTGGCATATTTTTTTCACACTTGAAGTTGCATCTCAAATACCATTCTCGATATCATTGGGCCACTCCAAGATTTATTAGCATCTGCCTCAAAGTGTTTTATGGTTGTTAGACTCATTTTTAACTTGGCTAGGCCTAGTTTTTCCTGGTCTCCCTCCAGAACAGTGTCAAAAGCAGAAGGCTCTGCACTGTGTGACCAAAGCAGTGGAGCCTACCAGTCTCTGGCATTCCCTGGGCACGGTGGATCCTGGCACTCAACACCTCCTTGGCAGAGACAAAGAAGATGCGGTCAGGTGCCTTGTTAAGTTCCACTACCTTTAGCTCCTCCACTAAGAAACTGACACAGCGATCCATGTGCTGCTTCCGCGCCTAAAAAAGCAGTGAAACAGTAACAAATCAAAAGAATTAACACTTAGATCTACAAATTTATAGTTAAACTTTTTCAATATATTTTCATATATATTTATACGTGAATATACACAAACTTCTGCTGGGCAATTTTTGTGGGCAAAATTGTTTTTGAAATTATAAATCTGAAAGGTATGATAGAGGAATGATAAATTATTAAAAAATCAGCAGTTTTGTGTGCAGCAGCTTTGTTTGGTGATTCACTTGTGACTAATAAATATAGGTTATGAGTCATATGCAATAAAACTTACATCTTCCAGATACTCTGGCTCTAAGACAGACGCGTCCCAACGATTATTTAGGATGAAAATGTTGGGCTTTGATATGCGTTCATTCACTTTGTGGAAAAAGTGCTTCTCCTTTCGAAGTAGAGTGAAACAAATAAAAACAAGAACATTTAAGTAAAAGAGAGGAAAGCAACAAATCATTTTAATTTTAATAAAATTGAAAGGCATCACAACATTATAATTTACTGCATAAAATTGGATAATCATTAATGTTATTAAATTATTAGTAATCTATTTTTCAACATGAAAATTAAACTAGAATCTAAATGTTAAAATAGTGGCAATGTACATTCACAATTACATATCCAATACTGACTGATACTAATAAATGAAGAAAAAGGTTTATTATGTATGCCGAGTACTGAGTAGTGATTACTCTGTTTGTCTACTTACAGTGTTCATAATGGTAGACTCAGAGTTGGCTACAAGCACAAAGACATCAGCATCTAAACAAAACTTATCAATCCAACTGTCCAGCTCTGATGTGACATCTGTGCCTGGGCTGCAGAGTGAGAAGAGTGTGGGTTATTAATATTTCATCAAACTTCACATCATGTTTCATTCTTTATTGCTAATTAGCTCAGGCAATTTGGAATCTGATTTTCATTTGTGCAAACAGAAATGATAAATAAAACAAGTCTTCCGGTAAACCAAGTAGGCTTTTACCACCCATGATACCTAGAACAGCACTGCCAAAATTCATTGGTGCTTTCACTTGGCCCTCTTCACAACACATCAAACCTTGTGGAGTTCCTTGCAAAAGTCTATGTATCTGCTAAGCAATTGTCCAGGTCTGTTGTTCATGTGCCAAACCTGTCCTGCAGAACCTTAATTCAGCTCTGACAACCCATAGAGGGGTCCATACCTGTCCATCAGGACCAGATCATCTCTTAGCAGGGCACACTTAGCTTTGGGCCAAAACACTCGGACCAGACAGCCTGAGTCTTGGTTTCTGTCCATATGCAGAGCGTGGGCAAGCTGATTGACTGTCTGTATGATAAACACAAACTTTAAGGCTCAACAAGATAGTAGAACACAAAGTATTCAAATCATGCCACAACACTGTAACACCTTTATGCACACAATTTATTTATCTTTTTAAAATATTATAAGGACATAAAGACATTTTTTTTGCATTGTGTAAAAAACAACCGATAGCCTTGTGGGCAGTGCACCGACATATGGTGCCGTTGCGCTACGGGCGTCCCAAGTTAGAGTCTTGGCTCGTGGACTTTTCCTGATCCCACCCCCACTCTCTCTCCCACTTTGCTTCCTGTCGCTGCTCAACTGTTCTATCAAAGTAAAAGCAAAAATGCCTAATAAATAAATAAAGCTACTTACTTGAGAAGTGAGATAAAACATGTCCTACATAATTTGCCATGGCATTAGTTTAGAAAGCAACAGTAAAATCCACTAAAGATAGAAATGATATAACTTTTCATTTGAAAATGGACATATATTATCATATACTCCCCCTAAAACGGTCCTTACTGTAATACTTTTTATGGATTAAAAATAGTTCAAATGAATGTAGTTTACAAACATAAGTTCTGGAAACTTGCGTCATACTTCAATGCTTTTCTTCTCTTCAGAGTCCTCAGTGGTAAGGTAGGCATGTTCCCCGTCTGTGCCCTCCACACTCAGGAAACAATTAGTGGTGTGGCCGATTCCACTGGGCAGAACCCGTTCCCTTAGCATGGCATTAATTACTGTACTCTTTCCATTACTGGTCCTGAAAAACAACATATAACACAGTAACACCCAGTAACAAACTGTCCATTTAGCTCGTCTGATTCAATATTGTCTCAAACCAAACTAGAGATGAAAGAGAGAAAAAAACAGAGAGATTCAATTTATGTTTTTGTTGCGTCACTTATGGATTTGTATAAAGTAACTATGTGTACCAAAACAAAAATTAAAAAAAACTTGGCTGAACAGCTGAAGAGCTAAAGCAAACATTAATGATCTATTTCATTCTGCTAGCTTGATGTTAGCGTTTGGTTTAGATACCAGTAAACTTAGATTAGTCATAACTGTTACAGCTGTACCTGCCAAAGAAGGCCACCTTCATATGTCTGCGGGCTAGCACATCTTTGATGACGGTTAGTTTCCTGGAGCAGGCCTGGATCTGCAGACACTGTTTTTCCTCTGCTACATGCTCAAGATCCTCACTCTTCCACGTCTCTGGGTACCACACGTTAAATACCATTATACAGTAAAGAGCAGGACCAAACTTAGCTTATTGATATGAAGTGTTTTTTTCATATTTCATATTTTATTTTGCAGCCTTATGCTAAAATGCTTTAAACATTTTTAACATCAATCTACACCCTATAATGACAAAGCAATATATATATATATATATATATATATCTTTGATATTTTTGATATCTTTGCACACCTGGACTTGGGATTTTTTTTAATTTGATTCAATTTATTTGTTTATTTATTTTTGTCATTCTTCTCTGCAGATTCTTTCAAGCTTAGTCAGGTTGAATGTGGACTGTTGGTTTTGAGAGCCATTTTCGAGTTTCTCCACAGATTTTCAGTTGGTTTCAAGTCTGGACTTTTTTGGGCCACTCCTTTCTTAACTGTGTGCTTTGGGTCATTGTTCTGCTGAAAAGTGAACCCTTAGTCAAGAGTAATCATCCTGAATGCTCACGAGACCATTCAGGATGATGTCATATGTTCTGTCATTCTCACTCTCATGTCATTCCAAATTCCATTTCTTCTTTCTGTGGAACATAAAAGATATTTTGAAAAAATGTGTGTGTGTGTGTGTGTTTTTCCATGCCATGGAAGTGAATGGTAAGCAACATTTTTGATTACCAGCAATCTTCAAAATATTTTCTTTTTCATTTGTGGGTGAAGTGTCAAAAGCTCTGTTTTGTGCTGCATCAGCTTTTCTCTCTACCCTGACCAGTCCTTCAGTACTGCTGTTGAAAACACATGATGTTACCACCACCGTGCTTCATCTGTTGGGATGCTTTTGGGGGTTGCGGTAATCAGTATTCTTATGCACGTTTTTCCCATCGCCACACATGATAACTTACGGAACTTACGTGCCAGCAGTTGAATTTACCATAGGTGGACTCCAGACCAGAGTAGAACCAACTCAAATATGATCCAGTTAGATGGGATGCTCCTGAGCTAAATTTCAAGTGTCATATTGAGGGGTTACGTATGACTTTACTGTCATACAATGTCATGTGGAGTGATGTAATGTGATGTAGTGCATTTTAGCATAAGGCTTCCATAAGATGGAAATACAATGGTACTTTATTATAGTACTAATAATAGTACTAAATCATTACCATAGTAATACACCATAACATTTACATGTTACTAACATGTCTACAAACCACGATATTGTCCAAAAGTATACAATAGACTGTATTGAAATTCTGGGATTTAAAATTTAATCTAATGGAATTCAGTAAAGTTAATAATTATAAGAAATAATAATGAGAAAAAATACACAGATGAGCCATTACATTTTGACCACCCCCAGCCTAGAGCAATGAGTGTGCCTGGCGACCAAATGTTGCCACAGGTGCAGTTCACAGAGCTGTATATACTACCTCGGAACTTCGATCTTGGTAATGGTGTGCCTTGTGGCTTATTCACGTGCCTGTGTAGTGAGTACATATCAAAAGTGTGAAACCGTAGTCGAGTTGTCTGTCATCCGCAACACACTGATGCCAGAGAGAGGCGGAAACTGTCACGCATTGTTCACAGCGACCGGAAGGCCACAGTGTGACAAATTACCAGCAGCTACAACAATGGTGACCAGGGCAATGTGTCACAGCACATATTTTAGTATGGGCCTGCGTATCCGACTGGGTCCCAGTCCATCCAGCGGGGTCGCGATGCTAACTGCATGCCATTGCTGACAGCAAATGAAATGGACCCAAGATCATTGAGATTAGATCGTAGATGATTAGAAAATTGGCTGCTCTGACGAATCAAGATTCCTGGTATATCACGTTGACGGCCGAGCGCAGATTACCTGAGTCCTGGATGCATTGCTGGGCAGACACAGGCCGGTTATACCGTGGATGATGTTTTCTTGGGACATTTTCGGCCCCATTATTTCAATAGTACAATTCTTGACAGCTGTCAGGTATCTGAACATCGTTGCTGACCAAGTGCACCCATTGATGGCAAATGTGTTCCCTGCCGGTGATGGCCGTTACTAACAGGATATTGCGCCATGCCACACTGCCAGATCAGTCAAGGAGTGGATTGAGGAGGAACATGATGGTTATTTTCTGTTAATGCCTTAGCCTCTAAAATCACCAAGTCGATCAATTTTGGTACGAAAACTGAAGGGCCTGCTGTTGACATTATGGTACCACATACATACCCCAGGAGACTTATTGCCACCTCGGCTAATTAATACCTCGCTGTGTGGCTGCTGTTTTGCGGATCCTACAGGTTATTAGATAGGTGGTCATAATGTAATGGATTATCATTTCATTTATTAATAAATATCCTGCAGAAAACTTTGTCCTTACCTTCTGCAAAATCTGAACAATCTCTAACAAACTCCAACAGCTGGTGAAACACAGCACTGATTGTCCTCTTTGCCACCACAAAGTGTTGCAGTGGGGAAACATTGTCCTGCTCCATGTTTAAATACTGAAAGCACAGTGAGTATAATTCACAGTTCAGATGCCTAAAAACATGATGACATAACAGTCTATTAACCTACAGGTACTCACCTACTTAGACAACAGAATTTCAGCAGTACTAGTTCAAGTGGTGCCATTTCTCAAAAGAGGTCAAAGAGCATCTTCATTAAAAGGAAATGAAAGCTTTTCCTAAACATCTTTTCTGGTCCTGTAAGAGAAGTCGGAGAAGTGTGTCTGTGTACAGGATATTGAGACTGTCTGATGAGATTTAGCAATACTGAGCAAGTCTTTACAGAGCAGGAACGGTGACCTCAAATCCTCTTATCCAGGACTTAATTAAGCAGACAGCTTCCAATCACCTGTCTCCAACCACAAACTGCTATTTTCAGCATCAATTAGATAGTGTTGTCTATATTGTTTGATACATTTTGGTATTCAGAAGTGTATGTTTTATCAATTTTCATTGTATGTTTTAATGTTTTGCAGTAGTAGTTCATTTAATTTCATTTAACGGAATCATTTAAAATTGCCCTTATGCTCTGCTTCATTCAAAACACATTAAATTTTTGATTGATTCTTACGTCCTCATTTGTAAGCCGCTTTGGATAAAAGCGTCTGCTAAATGACTAAATAAAATAAATAAAAATAAATAAATAATCCAGGCAGAAAATTCTGAATGTTTACCTTTATCAATTGCATATGAGGTTTGTGTGGCAACCATTTCTCATTTTAATTGTCCTGATCTTTTTGAAAGAATTTGGCCAAGAGATGGTGCCAGTGTTCCCTTGTTAGAATTTTGTAAACAATTACACCTAATTAGGCTTAAAAATGCTTTAAAGGCTTCATTAGTTTTATATACAGTAGTGTCTAGTCTTAAGACCACACAGATGCTGTTCTCTCCGCCAGGAAAAAGCAAGAGCAGAAGACTGATAAAGAAGGAGGTGTGGTGGTTTGCTACATAAAAATGTGCAACCTTCCTCCTAACTGTCATCATTTTTAACAGTACATTTCTGCATATCTGAAAAGCACACTTCTGCCCCACCCAAATGTCTCTCACTGCTTGCAAATTTAGGATAGAGTCTAAATGTGTAACACTACCTACCTCTGTTTTTAACATTTTAAATCTATTAGATTTCCATTTTTATTCATCTTGAAGGAGCATCTCTGATTACAAGCAGACCACTGTACAAACCAATGGAAGAGGCATTAGGACCCTGCAGTTGAGGATTATGGAGAGAGTAAGTGCTGGCAGAGACAGATGAATGAGCTAAATACAAGACAAACAAAAGAAGGGACCCAGGAACTGGCTGTAGTAGAGAGACGGAGAGATGGTCAGATAAATGACCAGGAGGCTGAAGACAGACAAAGTGACAGGTCAAGATTCAGCAACAGATATCAGGAGGAGTGCACAAACTTGAAGAGGAGGAGGAGTCTGGTCTGAAAGGAAGCTAAAAAGAGTGGAGCGCGAAAAGGAGCCCTTCAAAACAGAGTGATCCTTTCTGAGTGGCCACTGACATAAGATGTGGAATAAACTGGAGCCTGGCAAAGAGGACCTCAACTGGCAAAAAAAAATTCATCACTGAAGGAATTACCGAAAATATAAACACACGGAACTGTGCAAAGGCACCAAGGAGACCAGAAGACAACCAAACATTATTAAAAACAGAAAGAAGACATGGAGATACCACCCACAGAGAGAGACTGAGTATACCACACACAGGGTTTATCACAGGTAATCACACCGCAACTGAGCAACAGACACTAACCATCAACAAATACACTCACACACACACATACACATGCATTTATGGAATACAAACCTACATTGTGATTGTAACACATAGGCTGAACAACTCAAGCTTAGAGAGTTTAGGCTTTAGTCAGGAGGCATAGGAAATCTTGGCTGTCACAGGGAAGGATTGACTGTGAATGGGTAGAAGCATGGTGAGGCCCTGCACACAGCTCTCATGGCACTCTGAACACTCTGTCCACCAAAATATGAACTGATCTAAGAACAGATTTCTTTTCCATGTCAGAAATCACCCCGGGAATTAAAGTAGAACATTAGTAGATCACAGACCAAATCATCTTTTCCAAATCAAGAGCCACCATTACCTAGAGGACTCTTCACAAAGATTATTTACTTTGAAGAAGCAGCACTCTGATTTTTCACCTCCACTCTTGGATATCCTTCTGAACTAAGGAACAATTCCATCGTGTTACCCACAGGACTTCTGATCACCTCTCTGTGTTGGAATGGAAATTGTGCACTGAGCTGCTAAGAAGGAGTTGAGTGAGTTAGAAGTTCACCTACACTGCACCGACACTGCAGCATGAAGCTCAGGCATTGGGCAAGTGGGGCACTACTGGCCTTGCTGCTGAGTTTACTGCTGTCTACCTGCATCACACAAGAGAGTGAGGAGAGTCTGGAGCTCCAAGACGAAAACAATACAGCCAGCACTGAGAGCCCTGTAAGTCAAATCCGATACACACACCTGCTGTTCACCTGTCAAAGCTTTAAGGCAGTACACATGCGCGAAGACACCGTAAAATGTCGTAAATGAATTCTCTGAATTTGACTTTAGGGTATGACAACCATTAGACATGAGGGGAAAGTATATGGTAATGACATTCATAAACATTGGAGAGAATATGACCTCAATGTAAAAACCAATTCCTCTCTACAGGAAGAGTTTATATATTTGCCGCAGTTAAAGTTTGCTCACATAGTTGACGCTCAGAAATGCTTCATTTTTACAGGATACTGTATCTTCTGACATTACCAACGTGAGCCCCCACAGGACATGGATAGTCTTTAGGGACAACTCCAACAATGGTGGAAATAAAAAACCAAAAGGAAATAAAAGACTCTCCAAGGTAATCTCTGATCATTACAAACCATGCTAACGATGAATAATATCAATACATAGAATAAGTGCATATTGAACAAAAGCTTTAAGAAGTAAAGAAGTACTAAAAAGTAAAACTGCATGAAAACCGATTCAGCACAACACACACAGATAAACCTAATGAGGTCTATGTGACAGAAAGTGCCTAATCTTTCACCTCTTCAAAGAATGTAACTGTAATGTAACTTGAAACTTTCTACATGACCAGCATGGCCTTCCAGGTCCACCAGGTCCTCCTGGTCCCCAGGGGCCTCCTGGTCCTCCGGGCCCCCTACTGCCTCACCATGCAGAGTTGATACAGGACTTCCAAGTCAAACTAAAAGGTATACTGGAATTTGTGGACATAAGCCCATTTACACACAATTACCCATCATGCCAGACAGAAAACAGAAAGGAAATCTCATGATACATCCATCTGGCAGACCTGACCAAGACCTACAACTTGTTAAAATACCATTTGATCAGAGGTTTTCAATCCTGGTCCTGGGGACCCACTACCCTACACATTTTATGTGTCTCTCTTTTTTAACACAACTGATTCATAAAAGCTCTTTTGGAGAAAGCTCCATGAGCTAAACTGAATGTGTCAGATAAGAGAGACATATAAAATGTGTTGAGAGGTGGGTCTGTTGATCTACATTGTGCATAATCTAATGATGCTAAATCAATAATTTTGTCAGAGAGATGGATGCACACTACACGTAAAAAGACACCAGATGCAGGTGCACAAATCAGTTAAACTGGTGTTAAGTAACTGCTTTGACATCAACATCTTTCAAAAATGTTGTTAAACATATTTGACTATGTCAGGTATTATGGTCCAACTGCTTTTTGTTTTTGTTTGGGCTAAGTCACTCTCAGAATTGCTTGATGTTTGGGATATGTGTTGTTATGCTCAGTTGTTGGGTGGGGGGTGGGGGGTGGGGGGGGGGGGTGGGTTGGCTGATAGTCTGATTGTGGGCTGGACTGATCTCTTAATAGGTGTAATTTTCCAGGACGTGGATTTGACTTGGCCTGGCCAAAGAATTCCACAGATTCCAGATTTTGTGTGTGTGTGTGCATGTTTGTGTGTGGAATGAGCGTTGGAGTATTGCCAGGAAAGCAGACACAGGTCTGTTTGTGCTCTGGTACTGTGAGCTGCAGGCTGTTCTGACAGCAATATAAAACATAAAGGCTTATTCACTCAGAAAAGTGCAGTGGCGCCGTACACTCATACATTCTAGCATTCTCATTGCCTCACACTTTCATCCACTCTGTCTGCTCATACATACACTCGACTACTCCAAATATTTACATCATCTATTCACTGTGAGATTGTTTAATGGCTTTATATGCAGCCAAGTGTCAGTCAAATACAATCCAAAACATTTTCCACTAGCTGTATTTCAGTGTTTTTGGGTCTGAGAAGGTGCCTGGTCTATAGGGTTACACCAGGTCCCAAATCCTTTAGAATAATGTAATAAGAAGGGAATTAGTTCTTTTGTGCATTGACAAAGCAACATTACAGTCCTGTAATTACCTTTCCACTCAGAGATGGTAGGAAGTCACTGCCTGCTCTGCGATCAAACCCCTCGTGTGGCCACAGCTTTCCGTTGCCGACTGCACCACAACCTGATGGTCCACCGTCGCAGTCTGCAGGAGCTCCAGTCCTTCAACATTGTAAGTGGAAAACAATCCTTTCCAGACTAGAAACAATTTACTCATTTCAATAACCATGACTTAGCAGCCCCAGAGCTGTGAAAGTATAAAACTATAAAAGAAGCTTTTATTTCTCTGAAGTAGCACTAACTTCTAGATGTATTGATTTAGCAGCGATGTTAGCTTTGGCTGATGGTGAAACAGACTGGCAAGCAGTGGGGAAGTTTTGGCAATGGAAGAGACTGGCAATGGCATATTTAATTATCCCATTTCTATGTTTTCCACAGCCCTCAAACACAGAGCAGTTCCATCAGAGGGGACAGGGCTTTAACGCCAGCAGTGGCCGGTACACAGCTCCAGTGTCTGGGTTCTACCAGCTCACAGCTAGTCTGCTACTGGGTATGTGGTTTAAATATGTTTTGAGGCGTGCGCCTGCCCCTAACATTCAAACTAGTTATCAACCAATATGTTTTTAATGGCAGATTCTTAAACCTAACCCAAAAGTAGTTTGAATTTAACATTGTGCATAGTTCATGTGCTATACAAGGGATATCAACATGACCAGCTCTAAAAGCTAAAACAGAGTCCTAAACAGAGGTTGTGGCTAAATGATGAAGTGCCTTCTTTACATGGTCAGAATGTGTAAAAATTGCACCTTTAGGACTAGAGTAGGTTGTCACTGGGGTAGTTTCTTCAAATCTTAAGCTTTAAAAGTATTTGTATTCTGTGTCTCCCTAAACACAGAGACGGGCAACTTCATTCTTGGATGGCCACTGTCCTCGAGAGTTTAGCTCCATCTCTATTCAAATGCACTTGAAAAATCTAAAAAAAAAAAATTTTAATTAATTAAGATCGAGCTAAACTCTGCCCTCTAGGTCTGGGGTTGCCCCTTCCTGCCATAAAGGGTAATTATTAGTACCTAAAAGCTGCACTATTAACTTTAGCCTCTCTGCTGGTATGTGTGAAACATAATTTAAATGCTACTTGCAGAATAAATCTTTAACACACATTGTGGTTCAGCACTGCTCTTTCTATGCATATTTGATAGTTATGGGCAATCGCTCTATCAGATGAAATGCTGCACCATTGACAGTAAGAAGAAATTCCAAAAAAGTATATCACAAAAAAAGGCATATGAGCAAGTATCATAATGTACCACTGTGGTTCAAATCTTTTTTGGTACAGGCTCTGTCACTTTCCCAATTTAAATGCATCTCAAAAGTTAAACTTTTGGTTTTGACCAGAGTTGGGTATACTGTAGTGATTACAGTGTAATCGAATTACTTTTCCTGGTAACGCAGTAAAGTAAGAGTTACATTTTAAATGTATGTAATTTGATTACAGTTACTTATGTCAATAAAATTACGTTACAAATGCAGTGTTTAAAAAATGAAGTAAAAATCATGTTTTGCGCGTCAGTATGCCCTTTAATAAATCACCGGAGAGTCCTACAACGTTTAGATGCAATGCAATCATATTTCAAAATGTTGCACTCAACATATTTTAGTCTGGCATTATAGTTTAGGAAAAGTTCAACAAGTGAATGTGTACAAGTTTATGTCACAATAACACTAATAAAGTAAAAAATAAATGACTCATCAGAACAAGATGAGTCATTAGTGTGAGTGTGTGCTATGAGTGTGATGTCAATGCTGGATTAAACCGCGTCGGCATCACAATTCAAGATTTATTCCTCACAGCGCGTCTTCTTCCAAAAACGAAAAGTAGCAGAGATGAACTTGAATCTTTCAACAGAGGTGATGTGAGCATTTACATGTTCGCGCGTCTCAAGCTTGGTTTCGAGCGGATGATTTTAAATGAAATTAATGAAAGAACTATGAATTTCTCTTTGTAGTGTATTTTTGAGGTTTGATAACTTGAAAAGTAAAGTAAACTTGAAAGTAAAGTAATTTATAATCTGATTACTTTTTAAATGCAGTAATCAGTAATGTAATCAAATTACAATTTTAAAGAAGTAATTAGTCATTTGTAGTGGATTACTTTTTTTTGTAACTTACGCAACACTGGTTTTGACAAACAGTGATTTAGGAGGTCAATAAGGTTTGCTGTTTTAACTGTTCGTTACATAGCTAGCTGACTAGTTCTAGTCTACACACTCCTTAGCACCCACACACTCAGTAGCAGGACCTTCTTTTGCATTTACTGACATGACGTTAAGAGTGAATAATGTAAGCAATTGGAATTTCCTGTAAAATCTGATTTTACAGCTCACAAATTAAATCAATACTGTCGGTTTACTGTAGTGAATTAGTTTTGAATACAGATTTGTCATGTACTCTCTTAATAATGTAATTTCCATTTAGTAATCTATTCACTAAACAAACTAAACAAGCCTAGCCCAGCATCTCGGGCCATAGGCATACTGAAATTTATAACCAAAAATCTTCCATAGTGCAGGTACAGCGGTTGTACCTTTGAGGGGACTGCCCCAGTGACAAGCTGTTTTACCCCTAAAGGTACAGTTTTGCACATTTTTTTACTGACAGTTTAGGTATGCTGGTGTGTGGTTGAAGTACATTCCCAACTTTCTTTGTACCTATACCTTATGAGCACTGGCTCACAGTGTGATCTTGAATCTGGTGGTTCCTCTGCTCTCATGGCCTTAACAAGCCAAGACACTTTTATTTCTATAGCGCTTCATACAACAGCTTTATACAAATTCAAAAAAGTTCAATTCAGTTATAAGCAATTCTAAAAAAGACTGCTATTATTCAACTTGTGTAATTTCAGTGTTAATTCAGTTTAGTTCAATAACAGTGTTAATGTTGCAAAATGTGGCTCTACAGTTCAATAGTGACAATAGTGCCAGTTCAAGTTTTGTGTCTTTTAAACGCCATAAGCAAGCCAAAAGGCAACAGTGGTAAGGAACCCTTATTTTCTCAGGTGACAGAAAAAAAAACCCCTGAGAAACCAGGCTCAGTTGGAGGACCAGTTCTCCTCTGGCCTAGTCTTAATGGGATAGTGTCCACTTGTTGCATATTTCCCGTGGACGTAGTATGTTATACTGTAATGTATGAAAAATTGCATTTTTGGGCATCCAAATTTCATGAAGTTTGCATACATGACAACAAGGCATGAATATATACATAAGCTAAACAATATGCACCAGCAGGTAATTGAGTTTTCCCATTTTGACCGATAGAAACATAAAATATAAGCTTTATTGCATCATTTTGCTAGCTGAAGTACATGCAATACCTTATTCCTGTTTGCATCATGTTACTTGTGTTTGGCCTATCCAACAGCCTGTCCCTTAGATAACGCTCAGTGGAACAGGGTGGGGTCCTAGTACCACTGAACATGTCTGCCTGTCACAATCCCTTTAACTCTGCTTCATGTATCTGTGTTTTTGTTTTTTTCAGAATCCAATGAGTCTCAGAAAAAGCCTCATACCAGGCAGAGAGACAGTGTTAAGGCCTCTATATGCATAGAGTCTCTTTGTCAGAGTAATGTGTGAGTAGTAATGGTCCGTTTCAACTGTTATTCTAACAAGTCAAGCAAATTAGTCCTAAACCATGATTAATGTGTTTATAATGATGCAGGTCTTTGGAGACAGTGACTGGAGTGAGCGCTACAGGAGGAATATTCAGTATTCTCCTGACCGGGACTCTTTACCTACAGGTATGACTGACTGACATTATAAGCTCATTTATCTGAACAAGAATTTTACAGTTTACTGAAATTGTTTGCGCTAATAATGCTGACTGAAAATATGTGACTGGGAAAATGTCCATATTTGGGCCCACTTTTTATTTTTGTTTAGCCACAGGGGCATCTTCTGCTCCAGGGCTCTTGACAATCTTATCAATTCCTATCAAAACTGCTTTATTGCCCTCTATAATGTGATTCTTACTTTTTGCCAATTAATGTTTTATGAGTTATGACTGTTATGACAACACACCATCTAAAACAAGTGGGTATGCAAAAGTGCATATCTAAGAATATCTCTTTATCATAAACACTCCTATATTACTGACCCATAAAACAAACAAAAAGCATGATTAATGTAGATTTTTTTTTTTCACAGGCTGCAGAGTATGTATCTATTCTTATTGACAATGGGACAGGCTCAGCCCTCACAATTCTCCAAGACAGTCTGTTTTCTGGCATTCTTATTGGAGTATGAGGACAAACCAATTACTACAAAGAAGCCCATTTTTACAGTGTTGACAAAATACATATCTTTATTAGGTAAGGTATTCAGGACATATTAGAATAATAATTTCATAAAAGGGAGGTCTCTTTTCAAGCATCTAAAAGAGACTCTAGTATTAGCACTGTTGCAAAGGGCAGCAGGATTGCACTGCTATTTCTTTCCAAAATAATATCAACAAATAAACTCTGTTCATAGAGGTGTACGTATTTTTTTCATGTGGTATGTGTATGCATTCCATTCTTAACAGGGCTGAAGTTTTATTTATTTGCATTTGCTTTTTGAAAGGATTTTGATATTTGTGTATATTTGCAATAAAATGCTTCCATAACACTGACACATGCTCTGGCAATTTATTTCAGGGAATACAGAGATTTATATGAATAGTAGAGTTCTTGTTACTGCCTGACGAAAGTGTTTCAACATGCATTTGAAGTTTCCTGCTGTATGAGAGATTTTCATGTTTTGCGATTGATAACTTAACCATTTCAGAAAATAGAAACGTATTAGTAATAAAGGCAGTAATAAAGTAACTACTACCACATTTGCGGGGTAAGTGGGGTGAAAAACTTAGAAGAAAACCCTAAAAGCAACAGCAGCATATTATTTCGGTCTTGATTCCACAGAATTCTAGCAAAAGGGACAAATGAAAATTTTAAATTTAAAGCCTTTAAACCTTTTAAATGTTTGTATTATTTGGTAATGCTGGTGAATTTCATTGTGCATGAACGAAGAGACAAACACTACATTCAGTGATGATGAATGTAGACAATATGTTCTAGTAGTAGATGGGGATGAGGTCATCATGCTGGAAGCATGGCGCCTGGTGTTTGGCACTGTGCCCTCCAACCACCCCCCACCCCACCTCTCTCTCTCTCTCTTAGACTGCTATACCTTCCAGGGAAACATCTAACATAGCATTTGTGGTCAGACTGCAATACCTTACAAGGATGGTTTGCTGTCAAATAATGTGCAGAAAGATAAATGAGTGTATGGTAATGGGATGCTTATTTATCCCTTGATGGGCTTACTGAAAGCAGTGTCTCATTACACACACACACACACACACAAAGAAACACATGGGCTGGCACACACAAACACACTTAACTTTATCCCATTACATAGTTGGCCAACTTGTTTCCTGTTTATTGCACAAGATGGCAGGCTTCCAGCCAAAAGTAAATTATATTGATTAATATAAAAATAAATTATATTTATTTTTCGAGATAAATAAGTGACTTTTTTATCTAAGACATTTTGACTCTTTCCACTCCGTGCGGTCCCTCTCAGCTTTCAGCACATTCACTCACCCCCTCAAGAGAAGCATGTCTAAAACTTCTCTCCCTTCACTCAGCACCAGCAAAACATTGCCAAAAGCACTAAACACACATTATTAAAAGAGAGACTGTGAGGAATAAACCTGCATTATAAAGGTGATGAATGACAACCTGAGACTTTTTTCTCACCTTGTGTCACATGGCCAATTCTTTAATATCTAGAGGTCAACAAGAACAACAACAGCAACAATAACAGCTTAATACATACATACATGTATACAAGTCTCTCAGTGAGCAGGGCTGTGTCAGTTTAGAGATGAACTAAGAATGCCTTTTAAATTCATTTTATGAGGTAGCAAAGAGGATGCAGAACTGAAAGTGCAATTAAAAAACGTGTTCATAACAAAAACTACTTCAAATATTTGTCTTGCTTGGAAGTAAACAAAAGTTTAAAATGAATTGTTCAGAGTATTTATCTCATGCACATCATACTGTAGAAATTCAAACAGATTTAGGCAACTGAGACAAAAATATTCAAAATTAACCTCTCAATTTCCATTGAACCTTTCATGTATTAGCCCTGGGTTTCTTCTATGGTGTGTGTTTAATGCTACAACAGTGTCCTCTGTTGGTTAAATAATGCATACTAAGTTTCAAGATT
Source organism: Barbus barbus (assembly GCF_936440315.1). Taxonomy (NCBI): domain Eukaryota; kingdom Metazoa; phylum Chordata; class Actinopteri; order Cypriniformes; family Cyprinidae; genus Barbus; species Barbus barbus. The sequence goes on along the minus strand of NC_136754.1, from coordinate 23,590,359 downwards.
TTTTTTATTCCCAGAATTCCAGCCTGGCCACATCAAAAACGAATAAACAATAAACATTCTTGAAAGTGAATGGCATTAGAAGCCTCTTAAAATCACATGCTAGTGGAAAAACAAAACAATCATGTTGAAGTACTTTCTTTCACTGCATAGATCTTGTTGATCTTTATTTGAAATGATGGTTAAGAAAGAATTTCATTACCCTTACAATATGTAAATAGAAATTTCAAGTCCACTTTTGGCAAAGATCAGTTTGCTCTTGTTGATTAAAGAGCCAAGGAGGTGAATCTTCTAAGTCGGCTCAGTCTTGGCGAAGGAGGACACCGTCTCATGCTGTACTTGGAAGGTAGTTTTGGTGTTTTTGGCATTGGCAGTGGATCTAGTGGTTCAGCCACCTTCACAGTATTCTTACCGTAGAGTTTCTTCTCATAGTCCAGAAGTTGGGTCCAGAATCCTGTATTAAGGCATATGTAGGGTCTGCTGTCTTTAACCCAGTTATGTGCCTGCCGCAGAGTCACTCCTTTGTACTTCATGAGGTAGGCCATTATTAGAGCAGGTGAGCGACTCATGCCCACAGCGCAGTGCACTAGGGTCCCTCCAGATCTGTTACCATGGATTCGAGCTGCAACGTGGTCAAAATGACCACCAAGACGGGCATTTGGGAGGTCGGACACTGCAACACGTATGCACTCCACACCTGGGTAGATAGGGCAGGTATGGGATAGGGTCACGTTCACGATCAGTGTAATGCCTTTGCGGGTCATAAGTGCCTGATTCAAAGGAGCATCAGCCCCACTCAGGAAGAGAGTTGGTGTTATCTGTGATACTGACATATGGCTGCATGGAAAGAAATAACATCAGGGTTTGTTTTTAAGTAAAAAACAACAACTATGCACTAAGAAAGTTTAGAATACGTTTGCTATTTCTACAAAGCTATTTCTATTATACTTTATTATTATTTCAGGTCTATAGCTCTTATTACATAAAATGAATATACAGGTAGCTGCAATTGTTCTCGGAACTTAGGCCACAAAAATCATAAATGTGTACAGGTCAAAGAAAATCTAAGGAAAAGGAAAGTAAAAATCTGCTGTCATTATTTATTTATTTATATTTTTTAACATTAAAAAAAAAAAAAATCCAGTTTAAAACACGTGTGCCAAGTTCTTAGAAATGTATTCATGTTAAATATGGTTCTGGAACATATTTGTACCATTTTCAAGAAAAAATGTTTAAAAAATGTTTTAATAACAGATCTTCATCAAGCATGAAACAACAGGCAACAATAACAATACTACATCTTTGTATACAACGTACAAAGATGCTCATCATGTAAGACGCGTATTACAGTATGTATGAATGTATTTATGAATAGATACAAAATAATGAGAATCACATCATTGACCTGTACACATTATTATTAGAGGGGGGGGGGGGGGGGGGGGCACAACACACAAACCAGCAAAACCAGTAACCCCCAAAGAGATTTCTAAGCTAACAGTGTCATGTGTACTAAGCTAAATATACACATGAGCTGTGTTTTTCAGTTTCGTGAACTTTCCACTACAATGTGGAACGATGCATCTCACATGCATAAAGTTTATGAATAAACTATCATACAATTCTCCAAACTACTTGACCTCTTTAAGTTCCTAGGGGCTGAAGCCTATCCCAGCGTCTGAGGCCACAACAATTAATTTTACACTTACACCATTCTAATATAGCCTATTTAAATATATATCTGACCTGCCTTTAAATTTTACTGCATTGTTCCTAGTGTTTTAAGGCTTTCAGTAACTGACCTGGTCCCTTGGTGTGGTCTCTTTCACATTTGAGCTCTACATAGAGTGCTATGTATCCCCTGTTGGCAAGTTCAAACCCTAAAAAGGCTTTGAAGACAGCTGGCCAATGAAGAGAGAGATTAATTTTAAACTCTGCCTGTGGGACATTAGCTTCATATCTTTATGACAGACACATAAAGACACAGACACCTGTCTGTTTATGAAACCAAACGATTCAAACTTGAACTTTTATCAACTTTTGATGACAAAGTTTGAAAATGTACTGTAGAACAAAGTGGTTATGTAAATGTTCAAATAACACGAAAAACTATTTTATTAGGCTTTAGAGAAGAGAAAAAAAGAATATATATATATATATATATATATAAAGGAAAATGGTAGGCCTATTCAATGCTTTAACACTTTAACTTACATCAGCGTGATAAAATCTACATCAAATGACAAAAAACTAAATATTTGAAGTGAAATGTAATTATTTAGTTTGTCTCACGTCTCAGATTACATGGAGAGGGTGGGGTTTATGATACTGGGACCAGCCACATATGGGGGGAGATCGAAACACGATGGCTTCACTTTTGAGGACTACACTTGATGTATATAGGTATGCTTGGGCTGAAAAAAAGTATCCATTCATCATAAAACTATTCCACACAGCTCCGGGGGGTAAATAAAAGCTTTCTGAAGCGAAATGCGTTTGTTTAAGAAAAATGTTGATTCTTAAAAGCTTATAAACTGTTATGTGCAGCTTCTGGTCTCTCAAAATCCAGGAAAATGTTGTGTGAAGTATTTTTCTCATTTATATAGTGTACCAAATTAAAATGTAGGCTACTTTATGCACTTTTGTCCATACATTTTTTAATGCAAAATTTTGCTTATTATAGGAACATTTTCATCCATGCGTCTTGGATTTCTGTTCATTTTGTAAATATAACTCAAACAGTTTGAACAATCACAGCAGGATAGATTAAAAATGATTAGTCCACAGATACAAGTTTATTTCAATTGTTGCACTCAAAAGATAACAACTAATAGCAGAAGGTTTTAAACCATTGCAAGCTACAGCACATCAAACTGAAATCCATTACAACTAGATGAAGTGTTCTGTGCTTTATCCTAACATTAAATGTCTGCAAACATTCAGGGACGACTGCACAAAACGTGCAAACTAACATAAACTGTTACAAAATGATGAACAAATGTTGTTTAGGCATACATTTGCACAACGCTGAAAATATAATTACCTTGGAATTATTCCATTAAACTTGCTGAGCTACAACAAAATTGCTTTGGATACGAACTGAAATTCTCAGTTCCATGAACATGTCCGGGAAACTCATGAATATTAATGTATGCCCACTGAAAATCTCACCGGTCTAAACAAGAACACAAGTCCGTTCTTTGCATTCTTGGAATTGAGAAACAGCCAAGGCATTTTCTTTGGAAAAATAAACATCATTTGAATAAAAAAATGCTTTGTAATCCACTTAATCAAAGTTGGCTAAATATACTTGATTTTGAAACATCTAACACTATTTAAAAAATTAAGTGCATGCTAAATTATTTCCATTCAAAAGATAAGCTATGGTATTACATCCCTAATATTATTTTTGAAAAAGTAGGTGGTATTGAATTTCTTCTTAACTGTAATTTTAATATTAGTAAACTTCCCATAAAACTTTCCAATTTTCACAAACAGGCACTGGTATCATGGATGATTACATACAAACACAATTTTTCCCCTCACAAATGCTTAATTTGGAATAATAAATACATTACACACCAAAATAAATCTTTTTTTTAGTTAATTGGTTTAGAAAAAATATTTTGTTGGTTTCACAACTTTCGAATCGTTAGAAGAATGGCATCTATGCTAATATTAGTCTGTTTCTTTCTTATTCCGAGGTCACCGTAGCCACCCAGATCCAGACTGTATCCAGATCAGATGGTGGATCAGCACCTAGAGATGACCTCTACAGCCACGAATGTCAGTGGAGACCATGTCAACTAGATGAGCCCCAGAGACAGATCCCCAGTGAAGACCCTGTCTCCTAGACGGCCATCAGGACAAGACCACAGGAATCAGATGAGTCCTTTGCACAATCTGACTCTGCTGCAGCCTAGATTTAAACTGCTGGTTTTGTCTGGCCAGAGGAGAATGACACTATTTCCCCGTCTAAATACTGTAAAGCTGATGTAAAGCCACCCAGCTTTATATCAAGCTGATGTAAAGCTGCTTTGACACAATTTGCATTTTTAAAAGCGCTATACAAACAATAGTGACTGGACTTGAATAGTAAATAATGATCATGTGCTTACTATTACAGAGTTTTTAGAAAAAAATTCATTTTATATAACTTTTAAGGAGTATATGATGGTAATTAATGCAATTCCTTCAGAATTTAGGAAATTATTAGGAAATGATAAAAAAAATAAAAAATAGATTTCAGTCTTAAACTGGAAGGTATATATATATAAAAGAACAATTATGTAATAATAATTATCTTAGAACTATTTGCCAAATTTCTAGTGTTCCTTTAGCCATTGGTTTTTGGAGATCACAATTTCAAGATGTCAACTGGAAAGAGACCTTTAAGATCTCCAGACGTTTTTGTATCACAAATAAAATTAGAGAAGTATCATACAAGATTGTTCATCGTATTTATCCTGTAAAACAGGTAATTGCAAAGTTTTGTAAAGACGCTGACTTGAAGTGTGCTTTCTGTAAAGAGGAAAATGAGAGTATTGTCCATTTATTTTATGATTGTATTTATACAAAAATATTTTGGTGTGATTTTTTTTTGTTAAATAAAATACTAATATGGAATTGCAACTCAAAGAAAAGGATGTTTTATTTTTTAGTATACTGTTGACTTCAAAATACAGTTGTGGTCAGATTTATTGGCACCCTTGCTAAATATGATCAAAGAAGGCTGTGAAAATGAATCTGCATTGTTAATCCTTTTGATATTTTATTTGCCCCCCCTCAAAAAAAAATCTAACCTTTCATTGGATAATAAGAATTTTAAATGGGGGGGAATATCATTATGAAAAATGTTTTTTCTCTAATACACATTGGCCACAATTAACGGCACCCTTTTATTCAATACTTGTTGAAACTTCCATTTGTCAGTTTAACAGCTCTAAATTTTCTCCTATAATGCCTGATGAGGTTAGAGAATACCTGACAAGAGATCAGAGACCATTCCTTCATCCAGAATCTCTCCAGATCCTTCAGATTTCCAGCTCCATGTTGGTGCTTCTTCTCTTCAGTTCACCTCACTCATTTTCTACAGGGTTCAGGTCAGAGGACTGGAATGGCCAGCAGAAGCTTGGTTTTGTGCTCAGGGACCCATTTTTGTGTTGTTTTTTAGGTTTGTGTTTGGATTATTGTTCGGTTGGAAGATCCAAGCATGGCCCATTATAAGATTTCTAACAGAGTAAGTCACTGGTCGATTTTTTATCTGTTGGTATTTGATAGAATCCATGATGACATGTGTCTAAACAAGATGAACAGGATCTCCAGCAGAAATATAGGCCCACAACATCAAAAATACAGCAGTATATTTCATTGTACACATGGGGTACTTTTTATCCCTGTGTTCACCAAACCCATCTTCAGTGTTTGCTGCTAAAAAGCTCATTTTTTAGTTTCATCTGACCATAGAAGCCAGTCCCATTTGAAGTTCCAGTCGTGTCTGATAACTGAATATGCTGGAGATTGTTTTTGGATGAGTGAGGAGAATTTTTCTTGACACCCTCCCAAACAACATGTGGTGATGTAGGGGCTGTTTGATTATTTTTTAAGGTTATCTGACCCCGAGACTCAACTATTTACTGCAATTCTCCAGCTGTGGTCCTTGGACAGTCTTTAGCCACTCAAACTCTCCTTCTCACCGTGCATTAGGACGATATAGACACACGTCCTCTTCCAGGCAGTTTCGTAACATTTTATGTTGATTGGAAATTATTAATTATTGGCCTGATAGTGGAAAAGATAATTTTTACTGCTCTTTTCTTAAAGCCACTTCACTAATTTGTGAAGCTCAATTATCATTTGCTGCACATCAGAAATATATTCTTTGGTTTTTCTCATTGTGATAGATGATTAAGGGAATTTGGGCTTTGTTTTCCCTCCTATTTATATTTCTGTGAAACAGGAAGCCATGGCTGGATAATTTCATGTTCATAATCACCCTAGAGTGCTCAAAATTGTGAATATGAATGGGTATATACTTCAGAGATATTTTACTCTAAAGAATTTCTAGGGGTACCAATAATTGTGTCTAACGTGTATTTGAGAAAAAAACATTTATTTCATAATGAGATTTTCCCCCATTTTCAATTGTTTTAGTTCAACAAAAGGTTCGATTTTTGTGATTTAAAAAAAAAATAAAAGATCAAAAGAATTAATAATGCAGGTTTATTTTCAGAGCCTTCTTTGATCATATTTACCAGGGGTGCCAATAATTCTGACCAAGACTGTATGGTATATTGTGAATTTACGCATTATATATGGAAAATTCTTTATTCACAAATGTAAATGGACAGTGAAAAAACTACACAAACTAAGCATTTTACTCCCTACCTGTATACGTTAAAAGACACAATAACAAACCAAAAAAATGTAAATTACTTTGAAGTCTTAAATCATTTTTTTTTTATAAAATAGATTTAATACATTTTTTAATTATTTGTACTTGTTTACTGACATGTGACTTTCTTATTGCTTTTCCTATTTAATTGTCTTTATAGTATTTGTTTTGTTTTCATTTAAATGTCATTGCCCATGTATGTTCTTTGTTTTAAAATCGGCAATAAAAAATAAATAAAGAAACAGCTAAGGTGTCGTCCTTGTGGGTGTATGTATACATGTATACAAAAATGTACTTCCGTCGCGTACTGCAACGTCACTGTGAATCATTGTCATCGCAATGCCACAACTTCCTGTTTTCGATCCACACACATTCTTAAATGAATAATGGCTGAATTAAACCGACAGCTCCAGGAATATTTGGCTCAGTCTAAAAGCGGCGCGAAGACGATATCCCAGTCCAGTTCCAGCACTGCAATAGACATCGATGAACCCACTTCGGTGCCGGGGAGCTGGTTCGGCAGGTGGTCGAGGCCGTTCTCTGGAGCGTCATCAGGCCAAACATCGAGCAGCGGCTTCTCGTGGCCGTGGTCCTCAGAATCTGACCCGTGTTTGCCGGGCATGAGTCGATCCCAGCGACTGATCGCGTTCGGGACGTGTGTTTTCTTCTCTGCTCTGTGCTTTGGACTGTCAGCACTTTACGCTCCTTTACTCCTACTGAAGGCGCGTAAGTTCGCTCTGCTGTGGTCGCTTGGATCTGTGTTCGCGCTCCTCGGGGCGGCGATCCTCCGCGGACCCAGTAAACTCATTGCGACTCCCACACCGGGAGCCGCGGTGTACCTGTGCTCTCTGGTGGGCACTCTGTATGCGGCGCTGAACCTTCACAGCACGCTGCTCACAGCTCTTGGAGCCTGTCTTCAAATCGCTGCTATTGTGGGTTACATCGTGGTTTTGTTGCCGGGTGGGAGTGCCGGGATGAGGTTTGTGTGCGGCATGGCAACGTCTGCTATTAAAAGAACTGTGACCGGTAAGGCCATGCCTATATGATCAGGCATTTCACGGACTGAGCAACAGACTTTTTTTCTTTTTTTGAGTGATTGGTCTGGTACTGCCATGTTTGATTGTGAAACTCTGAACCTATACTGAGTTCAGCGTGAACAGCATTCAGTGGAAGGGGATATCTAAGTGTTTTGTTACTTGCACTGTGACAGGGACCATATGTATGACCAAGACATCAAACACTACATACCTTTCAATGTTTCTGAACTGTTCTTGAAACTTAACTTTTTGTAAATAAACATTTTGTGTTCTATTCTTCAAGCCTTGTGGTCTGAATAAAGAGAAGCCATTTTTTATGGACAGATCACTTCTGCATCATATACAGGTCCTTTTCAAAAAATTAGCATATTGTGATAGTTCATTATTTTCTGTAATGTACTGATAAACATTAGACTCATATTTTAGATTCATTACAACACAACTGAAGTAGTTCAAGCCTTTTATTGTTTTAATATTGAGGATTTTGGCATACAGCTCATGAAAACCCAAAATTCCTATCTCAAAAAATTAGCATATTTCATCCGACCAATAAAAGAAAAGTGTTTTTAATACAAAAAAAGTCAACCTTCAAATAATTATGTTCAGTTATGCACTCAATACTTGGTCGGGAATCCTTTTGCAGAAATGACTGCTTCAATGCGGCGTGGCATGGAGGCAATCAGCCTGTGGCACTGCTGAGGTGTTATGGAGGCCCAGGATGCTTCGATAGCGGCCTTAAGCTCATCCAGAGTGTTGGGTCTTGCGTCTCTCAACTTTCTCTTCACAATATCCCACAGATTCTCTATGGGGTTCAGGTCAGGAGAGTTGGCAGGCCAATTGAGCACAGTAATACCATGGTCAGTAAACCATTTACCAGTGGTTTTGGCACTGTGAGCAGGTGCCAGGTCGTGCTGAAAAATGAAATCATCTCCATAAAGCTTTTCAGCAGATGGAAGCATGAAGTGCTCCAAAATCTCCTGATAGCTAGCTGCATTGACCCTGCCCTTGATAAAACACAGTGGACCAACACCAGCAGCACTGACTGTGGGTACTTGATACTGGACTTCAGGCATTTTGGCATTTCCCTCTCCCCAGTCTTCCTCCAGACTCTGGCACCTTGATTTCCGAATAACATGCAAAATTTGCTTTCATCCGAAAAAAGTACTTTGGACCACTGAGCAACAGTCCAGTGCTGCTTCTCTGTAGCCCAGGTCAGGCGCTTCTGCTGCTGTTTCTGGTTCAAAAGTGGCTTGACCTGGGGAATGCGGCACCTGTAGCCCATTTCCTGCACACGCCTGTACACGGTGGCTCTGGATGTTTCTACTCCAGACTCAGTCCACTGCTTCCGCAGGTCCCCCAAGGTCTGGAATCGGTCCTTCTCAACAATCTTCCTCAGGGTCCGGTCACCTCTTCTCGTTGTGCTGCGTTTCCTGGCACACTTTTTCCTTCCCACAGACTTCCCACTGAGGTGCCTTGATACAGCACTCTGGGAACAGCCTATTCGTTCAGAAATTTCTTTCTGCGTCTTACCCTCTTGCTTGAGGGTGTCAATGATGGCCTTCTGGACAGCAGTCAGGTCGGCAGTCTTACCCATGATTGCGGTTTTGAGTAATGAACCAGGCTGGGAGTTTTTAAAAGCCTCAAGAATCTTTTGCAGGTGTTTAGAGTTAATTAGTTGATTCAGATGATTAGCTTAATAGCTCGTTTAGAGAACCTTTTCATGATATGCTAATTTTTTGAGATAGGAATTTTGGGTTTTCATGAGCTGTATGCCAAAATCATCAATATTAAAACAATAAAAGGCTTGAACTACTTCAGTTGTGTGTAATGAATCTAAAATATATGAAAGTCTAATGTTTATCAGTACATTACAGAAAATAATGAACTTTATCACAATATGCCAATTTTTTGAAAAGGACCTGTATGGTGGTCATAAATGGATAGCATCTCTATCCTGTTCTTTGAGTGTCTCCCATGAGACGCAGAAGACTATAGGTTCTGGAGCATTTACTAATATGCTTACGAGTTCAATCAGGCATGTTAAATAAGAGAGACGTACAAAGTGTGCAGTGCTGAGGTATTCCTGGACCAGAGCAAAGGTGTAAACTCATTCTCAGCAGTTCTGTCAAATCCAGTCATTTCATAGTAATTCACATAATCGGAAGGTTTGCGTAAGGTCAAAAATGTTCCTAGCACCCATTTTGTGTTGACTAGCATGTTAAGCCACAATGTTTTAAAAGTGACTTCAGTGTGAGCAGTGCTTAATTCATCATGACACAATTGACAGTTTTTGGCTTGAAACACTGCAAAACAACATAAAACTAACACAAACCTTCTATTTGAGTTTCCATGATGCTTGTTTTGTGGCAATGCATTTTCGGTGTGGGCAGAGCTACCCCATGCCATAATGCAGAAATAGAAACCAAAAACTAATGTCACTTGCCCTGGTTGGCTAAGACAAAAATCACAGAAGAGATAGCTTTAGAGATTGTCACTTTATGTAAAATCTGGTCAAGACAAATGTTTAAAGCAGGGCTGCTGTGTTCTCCTGGTGATCTACCTTCCTGCCAAGCTTAGATCCAAATCTAAACAGCACTCTTGAATCAATCAATGTAGGAAATTAAAAAAATGTGTTATTACAGGGCTGGAACTAAAGTGCAGTCACAACTGACTTTTCACTGCACTGATCAGTCCCATACACATGCAGTTGTGGGAGACTGGAAATGTGAGTTAACAGTATTGAGTTCAAGCTTATGAAAATGTGAACTGCCTGTGAATTCACAATGAGAAGACTTGAGCAATAGAGAATCTCAGGCTTGTGTGACCGCACATCTAGAGGAATGCAAAATAAAGGTAGATCTCCAGAATAAGGACTGACACTGCTGCCTTTGAGAATTGTCATCAGTGACACAAAAACCACTAAGGAGTGGGAGAAAATAAATGACGAGCAGAGAGTTTACATAAATTTTGCACAGTCTATTATGGTTTCATACAAAAAAGGACAAAACATGACAAATTTTGTGACAAACTGTACACAAAGAAACAAAGTCTGCAACTTTGTCACTCAAAGTAGCCTGGTAAGGTTACAGAAAGATTATATCCATTATTTTACATAAAAATGAAATTAAATAAACAGCGCGGAGACACTGGGGGAATGAAACATTCAAGAGTCCACTTTTCTCTAGTAATAGACATAGTCCACAAGGTGATACCAGTTGCAACATTGGCCTTTACCTAGATTGACTTGCATTTGCTGGATGACAGAATCTGACTGAGGAAATCAATGGTACACAAAACATTTTGTGTTCTATACACCAGAAGCATTAAAGCCAAAAAAAGAGAAGGGGCTCAGGTGCTGGTACAAATTCAGCTGCCACTGTCCAAGTGAATCACAAAGCAGGTCAGCTGCTCAGTGCAGGAAGTGATGTCTGTTAAGATTTTACAGAGTCGTATCATGCATCACAAATAAAATTTCCTGCACCACAATCAGTCCATTACAAAAGATATTTCTCACTGCACTACGATGAGCCCCCTCTTACATCAGTTATTCTTCTCAGTGCTGATGTAAGGTTAGAACAAGCTCCATGTACCATGTGTACACCAAGCAGGTAGCAAGGGGCATCATAAGCCAAAACATCTGGCCCTGGATAACTGGTAACACCACCTTCCATCCAATACATCATAGAGAAAATGAAGGCTAAACCTTAGCCTCCAATCAGGGGTCCATGCTGATTTTATTGAAGTGTTTCCAGACATCTGTCCAAGCCTGCATAATTGTTCAGACCCTCAAGGAAGCTGGTTTTGTAGCCATGTGTGGTTCTTTGTTTACCCTGTCTTCACTGTAGTTGGTTTTACCCCATTGTGCCCAGAAAAGCAGGTGTGATTATTTCTACCGTCCGCGACCTCCCCTCATAACACCACGTGGAGCCCCTCGCCTGGTATTTGGACCCACATTAGGACCAGGACCACCTGGGTTGGGCGGCCCACCACGGCCCCAACCACCTCTTCCTCCCCGTGATGGAGGCCCATACCCACCTTCGTCTCTTGGTGATGGTCGACCTATGGTGAGTTAGATAATATTAGTATGCAAAAAGCTGTATATATTTTACATTAAAACAAATCATTGTCACTTATCCATCTCTCACCTGCTCCTCTGTCATCAGGCCCTGCACCAGGGGAGTCCATGTCACCAGTGCCTGGTCCGTCATGCCATGGCCGTTTGCGTGGTGGCAGCGAGGCCATATCCATGCCTTGTAGAGAGGAGGAACGCTCTCTACTGGCTGGAGAAGGACTGTCATGCATATTGTGGTCTGGCCGCTGACCATCCCGATAACTTTCGTGACCTGAACACACATACACACCAGCATGATTTTTTTTTGGATCATTGATGTTAAGCTTGAACTATGCAACACTTTTACATAACGTTTATGCCAAGTGTATGCTACACGACTAAGGAAGAAACAATACCCAAACTGCTTTACTCTTAATATTATACGACATGCGTTGTCTTGATGAGGCACAGGTGGACACACTATATCAGGGGTGTCAGACTCAGTTCCTGGAGGACTGCAGCCCTGCAGTTTAGTTCCAACCCTGGTCCAACACAAAAACCATGTAGTTTTCAAATAAGCCTGAAGGATTTAATTAGCTAGATCAGGGGCTTTTAATTAGGATTGAATCTAAACTCTGCAGGGCTGTCGCCCTCCAGGAAATGAGTTTGCCACCTGTGCACTACATCAAGTGTCGACAATGTACACTCAAATTTACACATAAATCACATCCTTAATATGTAGTGTGTAAAACAATTTCTCATGAACACATCCAAAAATGTGACAATAGCAGTTTTAGGCTCCATTTGTTTTAAGTTTTAATTTGTGCTGTGTTTAATCCTCTGATTGTGTTCGGGTCAAATTTCTTTTTCCCGAAAATACTAGTTATTACTGACTTTGTTCACATAGGGTATAAGTACTTCTCATTATTTTTGTATTTTTGTAGAATTTTCATAATTTTTTGTGGGTTTTATTTCACCTAGCCACACTTGTGGTGTTCCCGGTCAAAAATGTGACTCCAAACAACTGCTTATAAATCTGTCATTATGCTATATTATTACTAATATTCATTCTTTTTGTCAACTTGTTTTCTTTCATTTAGGACTGGTTTTGTGTTTCTATTTGCATCGGATTAATCGTAAGCCTCATTTATCTGAGAGTAGGTACCTAATTTTTTGAGTGAAATTTTTTAATATTTTATGAATAATTTTCACAATATTAAACAAAAAAATTATAAATATTTGCACTGTTTCTCACACTAGTGCGCTTTAATGTTTAATCAGCAAGTTTGCTTTTAAATGCTTTTATTTTGTACAAAATTGCTAAAAGTCACACTTGTGGTGTTCCCGGTCAAAAATGACCGGACTCCGATTAATTGCTTATAAATCTTTCATTATGCTATATTATCACTAAATATTAGATTCAATATTTTTGTCAACTTGTTTTCTTTCATTTAGGACTGGTTTTGTGTTTCTATTTGCATCTGATTAATCGTAAGCCTCATTTATCCGAAAGTAGGCACCTCATTTTTTGAGTAAAAAAAGCATTTTTTTCTGAATAATTTTCACAATATGAGATAAATTATGAAAATTTACACAGTTTCTCACACTAGTGTACTTTAATGTTTAATCAGGAAGTTTGCTTTTGAATGCTTTTATTTTGTACAAAGTTGCACAAAGTCACTTGTCAAAAATGGCCGGCCATTGAAAGTTAATGGGGAAGAATGAAAGTAAGAGAAACCACTAGTATTCAGGAGCATGTTTTGCTTGCGAACGTAAAGGCCTTAGACCTGTGTGTGTGTGGGTGCATGTATACTCACGCTATCACACACACACACACCAAAACATTATGACAATAGGTTGAGGCTTTCGTGTTCTCACAGGGTAGACGAAAGTTTACAAATACATGCTAGAGCATACAGATGCCTCACAGTGCCTTGCTTGTCATTCACACAAGGAAGGGACAACTGAAGATGAATCTTACAGTGAAGATGCATTGCAAGATATATTGGAAGAGGAAAACATCACTGAACAAGCTGAAAACCTTGCAACAACTGAAGAGGAGCAATCTTCTGATTTTGAGGGCCCAGCTGAAATTGATGTAACGTTCTGGTCGAAGGATGGAAAAAAAATATTATATTATTTTGAAGTCAATGCAGGCCAAAGACAAGGCAGTTTGAGCGTGCGTGCGAGAGAGAGAGAGAGCGTTATAATATCAGATTTATAAAAGCATATTGCATGCAGTTCAGGGTAGGATGAAATAGGTGTAATACTCACAATAGTTTGTATGCATAGATGTGTGTGTGTGATAGCGCGAGTATACATGCATCCACACACACACACACACACACACACACACACACACACACAGGTCTAAGGCCTTTATGTTTGCAAGCAAAACCTGCTCCGGAACACCAGTGGTTTCTCTTACTTTCATTCTTCCCCATTCACTTTCAATGGCCAGCCATTTTTGACAAGTGTGACACTTTGCAATTTAGTAAAAAATAAAAGCATTTAAAAGCAAACTTCCTGATTAAACAAAGCACACTAGTGTCAGAAACAGTGCAAAGTTTCATAATTTTTTATCTCATACTGTGAAAATTATTCATTATTTTTTTTTTTTTTTACTCAAAAAACAAGGTACCTACTCTCAGATAAATGAGGCTTACGATTAATCAGATGCAAATAGAAACACAATACCAGTCCTAAATGAAAGAAAACAAGTTGACAAAAAGAATGAATCCAATATTTAGTGATAATATAGCACAGGGGTTTTCAACCTTTTAGGACATGCACCCCCCCAAGTTTGTCTAATTTCACTCGCGCCCCCTTCCTTTCTTCATAAATAATTCTAAGTTAGGTTAAAGGATGCCCACAAATTATATCCTGTTATCATCTACATCTAATTTGACTAATAATACTTAATGTTCTACTAAAAGTTCATGTATTACTTCATGTTTTAAACAGAGATCCCATGGTTTCCTGTCACCTTCTCATTGGTCATTTCTTGCCACTGCTCCCTACATTGCTTTTGTTTCTGAGGCAAGTCATAGAACATGTTGGAATGCTCATACCTAACAAGCTTGTTTTCCAATTTGGCTTTGATCTTTTTTTGTTGTTGTTGCAGATTTAAAAAATTGTGCGCTAAAATCATGTAGTGTGCACTCAGCATTATGGCCTCAGTAAAGGAATAGGAATTAGATGAAGCATGTCTAACTGCACTGCAACAACAAGAACAGTTATTGGCATCCCCTTCATGCACTTCTACCTGAATCTCGCCCTCCCTCCCAGCCCTCCTGGTTTCTTCCTCCTTCATAGTGACAGGGATAATCATCAGGAGTTGGGAGAAGCCCCTTTCTTCCTACACCACCTAAGAAAGATGTCATGTTCAAACCTGACACCTCAGTTTTAATGGACGCAAGGTGAGCTGATGGACAGGTGAATGGAAAAGGCTTTACCTCCTCTTGGTGGCCCACCACGCGGTCTTCCTCTTCCTCCCCAACCTTGGCCCATGTCTTCTTGAGAATCAAAGGTTTCATCTCCACCATACTCGTCTTGGTAGCCGCCCATTCCCCCACGACCACTTGGGCCACCCCTCCGATATCTACACATTCAGAGCCAGACAATAAAGGTCATGTACTTATCAATCAGTTGACAATGGTGGTCAAAGCTGATCAACAATTCTGCCTATAAAGGTTTACATGTTTATAAAGGTTTAATGCTATTCTTGTATCAAGTAAATTTTCTTTTAGTTGGAAATTCTGAATTGGTGGGTCAGCTAGGTGGCAACACTCAAGTTTGCTTTTAAGAACCAGTTTAAGAAGATGGAATGTGCTAATAAAAGCTAGAGAAAGGACTCAGGGAGGTCATAAGGTATCTGCATCTGCACAAGTTTGTGTCAAACGTGAGTTGAATACAAATGACAACCATGCATCATCTTATGCAGGGACAGGTAAAGTATCACAAAGCAGTCATAGTGAGACTTTGTTGAACATGTCTGTACAGGCTCATGATTAGAACAGTATACTTTAAAAGGCTTGAACATTCAACTTTACAAAAGACATAACAGCCAGAAGCATACCCTAGACCAGAGGTGGGCAAACTACGGCCTGCCGGGAGTGTTCATCCGGCCCGTGAACATAGACTGTAAAATACATGGACGTAGTGTCCATGATGTCACTTGTAGGTTTCTGAAGAGCATTTCTGAAGCCTAAAGTAGGCGGAGCCGACCGCCGCCATCTTGGCAGCGTGTCACTCCCGGATAATCAAAAATGGGCAAAAAGGTGGGACGTGGGTGAAGCTGAGGTGCCTGGTAGCTGAAACCACGCCCATCTATAGTGAAAGCAGTGCTGCCGTGCAAAGACAAAACGCCATAACTTTGGTCTAAAATGAGTTATTGATAATTTTGGGACATTAATAACCTTCTTTATCATGTGTATAAGTATCATGGAGAAAAGCCCTGGAGAAACCAAGGCAGAACAAAGTATAACATCAGTTACCGCACTTTGGTTTTGTTTTGGAGCGCTCAAATTAAGTTATGGTGCTCTGCATTTGTTTGCATTCTTTCGCCAATCCTGTGCCAGCCTGGAGTTTTACAGTATTCTGCCTTTGTTTTACTGTCTATTAAAGTCTGGCACGTTTAAATTACGGTGTGGCTTGTGTACTTTCATGCATGCATCTCTCGGCACTCCATTATACGAACAAATTTGATAGATCACGATCTAACAAACTGCTCCATATAACAAAGCACTGTAAACAAACAACGACTAGGTAACTTGGCAACAATAATTAATTGTAAATAATCTTTAAAGCTTTTTTTTTTTTCCTTTTTATAATGCAGATTATTCACTCAGTGCCAGCTGTCAGTCTGGGGCTGCCCACTTCTGCACGCGAGGACTCAAATGCCGTGATAGCGCATCACACATAAAATCAATAACTATTCGCAATTAAATCCTTTTCCTACCTTTTCTTGTAACTCGATAAATTGCATTGCAATGAAGATGTTATAGCCTAGCCAGTCATCACAAGATTTTATAAAGATGTTACTATAATGATTCTGTAAATGGTGACAGGGTTCCGACACATTTTCCATGTCAAAATTCCATACTTTTCCAGACTCAAATTTCCAAACGTCTCGGTAGATTTTCAGACCATATTTAACATATGAATTAAATTATTATAAATAAATTATAAATTAGTTTCAGCTTTATATTTGGTATATAGTACAGTCATCTGTAAATATTTTTTATTTTATTATTATTTTAATTATGTAAATATTATTATTTATTTTTTTCATTGATTTTCTCAACATGACAACATACAGAGTCCCTAAAATAAAAAAAATATTAAATAAATGAAAAATACAGACTTTTACATGTACACAAGAAACTTTTGAGCCCTCGAGAAGCTATTCACATGTGCATGGTAATGTTTTGCATGCTTACACATTACAATTTCTAGTTTTATAAAACCTTTTTCCTTTGTGCATCACTGCCATGAATAAAACGAGAGCATGGATGCACATGAATTAACATAGATCTACCTGCTCAAAATGTTGCTTTTCTTTTGGTAGTACTTCTAATATCAAGGCCTGATGTCCAATTTAACACATCCTCTGTGGCGGCACAGAAACCATGACATGAAATGGGCTGATGGCATAACATTTGCCAAGTTCAAGGGTCTATAAAAAAGACTTGTACTGTAAAAAAAGTGTTTAAGATTTGGCTTTCATTGGGGCAGTATGCCATATTTCAAGGCCTTAGGTAACGCATACTCTGTGGGGACCAAGAAACCACACAGCGATATGGTCTGATGGCACAACAGGTGGTTCAGTGTGCATTGTCCTATATGTGACCCTGGACCACAAAACCAGTCTTAAGTCGCTGGGGTATATTTGTAGCAATAGCCAAAAATACATTGTATGGGTCAAAATGATCAATTTTTCTTTTAATAATAAACAATAATTTGCATATTAAGTAAAGATAGTGTTCCATGAAGATATTTTGTAAATTTCTTACCGTAAATATATGAAAACTTCATTTTTGATTAGTAATATGCATTGCTAAGGACTTCATTTGGACAACTTTAAAGGCGATTTTCTCAATATTTAGATTTTTTTTTGCACCCTCAAATTCCAGATTTTCAAATAGTTGCATCTCGGCCAAATATTGTCTGATCCTAACAAACCATACATCAATGGAAAGCTTATTTAGCTTTCAGATGATATATAAATCTCAATTTCGAAAAATTTACACTTAAGACTGGTTTTGTGGTCCAGGGTCACATATGCTAAATTTAATGGTTCATTGTGCGCACATAAAAGTCTGTATATTTTTTATTTTTGCAAAGGTCTTTGAGGTTATGTAATACGGTGCTAAGAATATAGTGTGAAGAAACCCAAAATGCTTATAACATGAATTTTGCGTAATAAAAATATGCACCTTGAATTCATTGTTATATTTGGCGATCACTAAAGAATCATGAAACAGCTGCCATGAAACCTCACTTGTACGATACATTTATTTTCATTAAATTCTTAATTTTCTATTATAAAAAAACTAAATAGGGTCAAAAGTCTAGAAACACAAATATTTTTCCATACTCTGCTTTCTTTTTTCCATACTTTTACAAACCCCGTAAGAACGCTGTGGTCATCAGCACCCAAATATTGTATATAATGTGGAAGTTACTGCCTTTTGCCTTGGCGTGACATCTCACTTTTTGCAGACAGTGCAAAGGCAGAGTACAATAACAATATAGCGTTTCCATTAAAACATCTAATTGCCAGAATTCCCGTGTCCTACCTATAATGAATTTTTCTGTACAAATAAAAATCTTTAAAAGTAGGGCTGGGCGATATATCGCATGCGATTGTCATGATAATGCACATCTCGTCAGTAAAGCCGGTTCCGTGATTAGTGGTAAATCTCCATCACCTGCTCCATTACCGCTAGTCACGGAACCAGCTTCACTGACCAGATGTGCATGATCATTGCGTTCGATATATCACCCAGCCCTACTTTAAAGGCATTTTTCTAAGTTTCACACCCTGGAGTAGAGCGGTAATCCACCTGTTACTCAAGTGGCCATGCCCTTAATTATGCAGAACTTTAAGGCTTAATTTAATTTAAATGGATGAGTTATAAAAAATAAAAAAAATTCACCCCCTCACAGTTGTCATGAAGGCCAAGATTACCTAAATAGACCAAAATCTATTTAGGTAATAGATTCTATTTGGAGCCAGTCTCTAGAGGCAAGTCGTTGAAATGCAGTTTTAGTCACTTCCGTGTTGGTTTCAAGCGAGGGAGCAGGAGGTTGTCACTTGCCCCTGAAGCAGTTGGTCCAAAATGGCTAATTTGAAGCAATGTCAATAAAATTTGGTAGCCTGTACGCTGTAGCCTGTAGTGTGGTATATAACCCCTGATTTACTCTGTTGCGTGACTCGCATCGCTCCTGCTTGCGGCCACACTTGTCAATGCATGTGTTTACACTAGCCGCGTTGCGGCACGTTTCTGAAGTGTCACAAATATCTTCTTTGCTAAAAGATAGGGGCCTAGTCTATTTTTGACAGACGCCATGTCCAAAAAATCTAAATATACATCCTGTGCAAAACTGGAACAATTGTCAATAGTTGTTTTAAAAATGATAAAGTGTTAATTTGCTTTAAAAAAATGCTTTGTATTGGAAGCCTACTGTTTTAAAAATGCTTAAAAAGCTCTGTAGACATTCCAGTAGGAGAACAAATGCCAGTTTATCCTCCTGCTCAGGAGCACTGTAATTTTGTGGGAAATACATGGAAATAATTTGTCGTTTTATTTAGCAAAAATTCAGTTTTCCACACATTTTTTATGAAAATGGATAGTTATTTTCTGGATTATAAATCATGTGTTTTTTTTATCATCTGAAAGGTGCTGCAATTTCTGGAGAGACTTAAGGCCATTGCACACGGAGTCCGAATTTTTCATCCAAAATTTTCGCACATTGAGAAATAAATATGACCTCACGTTTTGTCAATCACGTTTGCACACTGCCTCCAAAATTTTCGTCCATCAAAAAAAAATTCGGATCAGGTTCGATTTTCCGTATAAAGCATTTTGAGATGCTTTGAGAAGGTGTTTTCACAATTCAGAGCCACCGTACAAGCGAAAGCCAAAATAGTGTCAGACAAATTAATACACTTCGTCTTGCAGCACAGCGCACTTTATGACAAACAAATTGCGGAATACAGAATATAAAGAACTGCTGTAGCCTATTTTTTATGCCTGGCGCGCACCTTTCCGATGCCGCAGTTCGGTGTGTCCATACCTCAGACAGTCTCTGTTCAGGATAAATTGGTTCCCGGAAATTGGTGGTCTTTTTATTATGTGGATTCAGTATCGCTAGCAAAGTATCAAACTGTGGCATTGACATCCTGAAATAAACTTTGAATCTCTCGGGATAATCCCGCAGCTCTTTGATAAGGAGGTGAAACTCTCCTTACTCTCTGCGCAATCTAAGGATTGGGTGGACCCAATATTTCCTTTTTCTTTTTTTAAAAAGAGAGAGGACAACAAAATCATCCTCACTACTTAAAGACATTTTGTATAGTTCAAAATGTCACAAGGTCTCTGTGCGTGATGAATTTTTAAGATTGCGAATGCGAAAAAACGCATGCGAAAATTTCGGACTCAGTGTGCAGAGACCTTTATTTAAAGCAATCAGAGCAAGTACAAAGCGACAGACATTTGGATTGGTGACGAATGACAAAGGCAAGTGAGTTCGTATTGCGCATTTTCCAGCAACCACGCTGCTAGTTTCAGTTTCGTTTTAAATATTTAGGCTGGGTGTTTATAATAAATGTTTATAATGAATGCCACTATAATTTGTGTTTTTACTTCTATTTCTGTTCCTTTTTCTGTTCTGAACACTGCTAAATTTACAGGATTTTGTGTGTAGTGAAGGGAATATAAATACGTTTCTAATGTTTGTGAACGTTTCGTTTACTTTACATTATTTCTGAATGAAATGATAAAATGTGTCAATCGACTTGTACACCAATGCAACTCATCTGTGTCTCAAAGTGCTCATAAAAAATTCAGAGATGGTACAAGAATAGAACTGCCATGTGTGTACAAACAAACATACAGTGCAGCAGTGAGTATCACTTTATTAAAAAAAAAGTGTGGAAAACATGATGTGGCTCTCGAGTCAAAACGTTTGCCCACCCCTGCCCTAGGCTTAAGTTTCCAGTGTTTAAATCTTAAGACTCTTTTTTAAAAGTAGTTATTTTTTTCTTTGTCAGTACACAGTTAAGCTAATTGTGGATTGCATCTCAGGTGGCATGTAACACTTACGAGTCATCTCCATGTGGTGGCCGTCTCTGCCTCTGGTCAAACTCCTCACCAGTGTCCTCATACCCATCATACCTGTAAAGATGTGTCACAAGCAGTGTTAGGGGTAACGCATTACAAGTAACGTGGGTTACGTAATAATATTACTTTTTTCAAGTAACTAGTAAAGTAACGCATTACTTTTTAATTTACAAGAAAATATCTGAGTTACTTTTTCAAAAAAGTAACGCCAGTTACTTTTTTCTCATTTATTGATTGACAGTGCGCTGTGTGAACATGCTGTTACTGTAGTCCTAGACTAAATGTGAATGTGCATTAATTCATCCCTCTCGCAAAAAAACTGATTTATTATTCATCAAAATGAATTAAAACAGTGAAATGCAAACTCCCAATACGACGCAAACCTGCAATAATTAAATGTCAAACAACACAAATGTATCTAATCCCATTTTATTAACCAATGTCTTTGCTGCTGACCTTTGATGATCCAGTTCAACCATACTAATAAGCAAAAATGACTTAAGATAAACTAACAATTGTGCTTCATTGTTTTGTTTTTTTATTGCTGAAGAGTGAACCTTCTTCTCCTGCGTTCTACTGTACTACTACTGTCGTGAATTTACTTTTCCTTCAGCCTGAGGTTTATTCATTACACTTTTTGGTGTGAAAGGGCTTTTACATTTGCTATAAATAGAACTTTTTGTATTAAAAACAATCAAGCCCTGCTCATATTTAAAAAGTAACGCAAAAGTAACGTAACGCATTACTTTCCATAAAAAGTAGCTAAGTAACGTAATTAGTTACTTTTTCAGGGAGTAACGCAATATTGTAATGCATTACTTTTAAAAGTAACTTTCCCCAACACTGGTCACAAGGCACAAATTTCAGATTCTAATCCACAAGACTCTGGCCATTTAGCTTTTATAGGTTTATATTTTGCTGAATGTAACATACCTGTCATGTCCCATGTACTCTCCATCATGCGAGGAAAACCTTTCCTGGCCCTCCCATGGGCCTCCAGAGATTCCTCTGTGACCTACAGAGTATTCCTTCCCAGGACCTCTTCTCCAGCCCTCTTGATAACCCCCATCATCACCCCAGTACTGGCCTCCATCTGATCCCTGACCAGGGCCTTGTCGCTCCGGTGGGGGTCCCATGTGGTGGTTAGGTGGTCCTCGAGGACCATCTCCTGACACAAACAGAAAGAGAAACTCGAACAAGTCACTATTAACTCTCACATACTAGTCTTGATTAAAGTGTCTTGCATATGAATAACTTTTCTTCCCACAAGAGTTGTACACTGAGTATTACCTTTTCCGTTAGGACCCTGCTGTCCTATTCCATGCATCATTGACTGAGGCCCAGGATTCTGTCCCTGAAAGACATGCATAACATTTCAGCAATAGAATATACTCTGACTTTTATTCAATTACATCTTTTTTTTACTAAACATTCATGGAAGTGTTTATCCCAACTGTTTCTTCACCTGGTTGAACTGTCCACGGTTTCCTTCACCCATGTGTGGTGGTTTGCCTTGCATATATGGTGGAGGGCCCTGTATGTTTCCTGGTGGCCCTTGCATGTTGTTTGGTGGTCCATGCATACCCCCTGGAGGAGGCCCCATTCCATGCATATTTCCCATGCCCTGCATATTACCATGCGTCCTGGGTGGAGGTCCCATCATACTCCCTGGCATGGGTCCCTGAGGACCCATCATGTTTCCATGAGGCACAGGCCCCCTCATGTCCTGATGCATCATACCTCCCTGCGGTGGCCCTTGTCCTCGTGGTGGCGGTCCCATCATACCAGCTGGAGGTCCACCAGAACCTGGGGGCATTCCTGTTGGGTGAGGTCCTTGCATGCCTCTGGGGCCAGGCGGCATGCCAGGAGGACCCTGGGGACCCATGTTCCTGTGAGCGCCTGGATGACGTGGAGGTCCATGCATGTCTGGACCCATCATGCCCTGTGGAGGGGGACCCTGGTGCATGGGAGGTACTGGTGGACCCATTTGGCCTGGAGGTATGAAAGGACCAGGCATTCCACCTGGTCCCATTGGAGGCATGTTGTGTGGCATTTGTTGTGGAGGCATAGACTGAGGGAAGCCTTGTGTTGGAGGGGGCATCGGACCACCCTGCCCTGGAAAGGGTGGCATTGGCCCTGACTGTCCAGCAGGCATTCCCTGCTCTTGTAACTGTGCCATTCGCTCAATCTTCAGTTGCTATGGACAAAAACAAATTCTTTATTAATAAATTAAGCAGTGTATATACATAAAACAGTGTTATTCACAGTTTTACAGCACAATGCTAAAATGTTATGTCATCATATTTGCAGACCTCGAGCAACATTGGATTTGTATACTGCAGGGCAGCCATTTCCTGCTCAATCTCTGCTTGGGTCTTCTTTTTGCCATCTACAGTCTTCTCATCCTTCCTTTCCTTTGGAACCTCTCCAGGAGGCATAGCTGGAACCTTATTCTCTGCCCAGGCCTGATGAGTAAATCAAAAAGTGAGAAACACACATCTAGCCAAATCATAACTTATAAGACCAAAACCTGTCTGGCAGTCAGGGCTTGGCATTACCTTTTTCCTCACCAGCCACTGTGGCTAATGGTTTTCCAAATTTACTAGCCACTCAGCATTTTCACTGGCCACAATTTTGTTGTTGGGAAATTATGTTGTATATGACTAAAGATACTGCATACTGCAATTTCTTTAAATTGATTTCCAGGTAACGTTTTTGCATATTTAAACCATTTTCCCTAAATCTATTAAATGCATGCGTCACATTTCATCTCCAATTTTTAAATTTTATTAATAATTTCACTTAATATAATAAGACAGGGCTGTTACCAATAGCAAAAATTATATTTCCACTGCAGAAGAAACAGAAGCAGCTGAGGTAGCATTTAGATGCATTTACATTGCAAAATTATAACAGAAAAAAATAATGATATGAGCTTGCCATTTTAAATCAGTTATATAACAAATTATGTATATGTATACGTTTGACAGCACTTATATATATATATATATATATATATATATATATATATATATATATATATATATATATATATATATATATATATATATATATATATATATATATATATATATATATATATACACACACACTGACCAAAATTATAAACGCAACACTTTTTCTTGCCCCCATTTTTCATGAGCTGAACTCAAAGATCTAAGACTTTTTCTATGTACACAAAAAAAGGCCTCTCTCTCTCAAATATTCTTCACAAATCTGTCTAAATCTGTGTTAGTGAGCACTTCTCCTTTGCTGAGATAATCCATCCACCTCACAGGTGTGGCATATCAAGATGCTGATTAGACAGCATGATTATTGCACAGGTGTGCCTTAGGCTGGCCACAATAAAAGGCCACTCTAAAATGTGCAGTTTTATCACAGCACAATACCACAGATGCCGCAAGTTTTGAGGGAGCGTGCAATTGGCATGCTGACTGCAGGAATGTCCACCAGAGCTGTTGCCTATGAATTGAATGTTCATTTCTCTACCATAAGCCGTCTCCAAAGGCGTTTCAGAGAATTTGGCAGTACATCCAACCGGTCTCAAAATCGCAGACCACGTATAACCACACCAGCCCAGGACCTCCACATCCAGCATCTTCACCTCCAAGATCGTCTGACACCAGCCACCCGGACAGCTGCTGCAACAATTGGTTTGCATAACCAAAGAATTTCTGCACAAACTGTCAGAAACCGTCTCAGGGCAGCTCATCTGCATGCTAGTCGTCTTCATCGGGGTCTCGACCTGACTGCAGTTCGTCATCGTAAATTACTTGAGTGGGCAAATGCTCACATTCGATGGCGTCCGGCACTTTGGAGAGGTGTTCTCTTCATGGATGAATCCTGGTTTTCACTGTACAGGGCAGATGGCAGACAGCATGTATAGCGTCGTGAGGATGAGCGGTTTGCTGATGTCAAGGTTGTAGATAGAGTGGCCCATGGTGGCGGTGGGGTTATGGTATGGGCAGGCGTATGTTATGGACAACGATCACAGGTGCATTTTATTGATAGCATTTTGAATGCAGAGATACCGTGACGAGATCCTGAGGCCCATTGATGTGCCATTCATCCACGACCATCACCTCATGTTGCAGCATGATAATGCATGGCCCCATGTTGCAAGGATCTGTACACAATTCCTGGAAGCTGAAAACATCCCAGTTTTTGCATGGCCAGCATACTCACCGGACATGTCACCCATTGAGCATGTTTGGGATGCTCTGGATCGGTGTATACGACAGCGTGTTCCAGTTCCTGCCAATATCCAGCAACTTCGCACAGCCATTGAAGAGGAGTGGACCAACATTCCACAGGCCACAATCAACAACCTGATCAACTCTATGCGAAGGAGATGTGTTGCACTGCGCGAGGCAAATGGTGGTCACACCAGATACTAACTGGGTTTCGGTTAACCAAACGATTAATCACATCCAAAATAAAAGTTGTGCATAATAAATATACACAGTACACACTTTATGTATATATAAACACACACATGCATGTATATATTTCAGACAAATATGTCGTTTATATACTAAATATAATTATATATAATATAAATTATATGAATATAAATATACACATGTAAATACATGTATAAATATACACACATACAGTATATATTTTGAAAATATGTACAAGCACAAATATACAAAGTACACACATATATTATGTAAACAAACTTTTATTTTGGATGCGATTATTCGTTTGACATTTGATATATAATATGTCATTATAATATAATATATGATATATATATATATTTGGAGATTTGTGTTTTTCCTGGTTTCCACATCAGTGGCGTTTGTTCTGATATCCGTAACTTTATCAGAATTCTGCACCGAATTTGAATGCTACTCCCAAGATTTGACAAAGTTGTTATTGATTCTGTGGTGAATTCGACTACTTTCTTCACTGCATCTCCCAGCGCTGTGTATAACGGTGTCCCGTGATTAAGAGCAGCCCGCTGCTGCTCCGGTCCGAGCAGATAAACTGTCTGCGCCACATAGCCCAAATGAGTAGTGCGAATTCATTCCGCTTACGGTTCGTTGTCCAATGTAGCTCTTGTAAATCGGGCATGATGAGAACGCAAGGCTGTTCAATCCATTTTTTGAACTGCGAAACAACCTTTCTTTGACAATGCGCCCAAAATCTGCGGCAATAACGGAAATTTGCGAGCTCTTGCGAAAACGGCGGAGTTTGCGATAAATTCAGCGATAGCAGAATCGCAAAATCCTGGAGGGACTGATATGTGTGTACACACACAAATATAAAATGTTGGAAAAAAATGCAAAGATAAGCTCCTTTTAAATATGAAAGTAAACCGCCAGTAGGTGGCAGCAAGTGACAATTCATTCAGATGGCTGATTCATTCAAGAATCTGTGTCACTGAATCATAATCATTGACTGAAATGACTAATTCAGAAACGCCAAATCATTCAGTAACGAAACACCACTGTGTTGCTCAGAGATGAGCGACTGTTCTGCTGTGATCTTTGGAACCATTTTCATTAAAATCAAGCAAAAAGAGTCAACATTTACAATGTCAAATTTGCCATCGTGATTTTCAGGAAAAACTTCACTTTCTTGGTCATGTCACGTTGCTTAAATAGGCTATATGTTGTAAATATAAAAACTAAGTTGGATTTTTACAGCAGTATGTTTCTTCTGTGTTGTTGCATTCATTTGTTTTGATTTCTCCATGAGATTTTCAAATACAGACAGGCTGTATGAACTTCAACTGGTGCGACCTTGTTACTGTTGATTATCCATTATCAATTGCCGTTTACACCGAATGCAATAAAGTCAAAATCATTCTTGACAAGAGTTTTATTTTAATCCGATTAGTTGTCCGGTCAGGCAAGTAAAATTCTTTCACTCGCCCCTTTAAAAAGTCCACTTGTTTCACACAAGTATTAGGCCCAATCCCATTTCTACCCCTTCTCCTTCCCAGACACCCCTACCCCTTCACGTGAACGCACGAAACGGAGGGGTGTCTCAATTCTCTTTTGGTTGGAGGGGTATGGGGGAGGGATCAAATAGCCCTTCAAACAAAGATTTTTCGCGACCACACTTCAAACAAAGGGGTATGAATTATTTCAGCATAAACCGGCTACATTCCAGGCAAGATAAATAAAGACTTTAATGAAAAGTAATCATTTGTTTTATGTTACATTCAATCATGTGTTCATATTTACGATCATATTATTCAAAGAAACGTTTGCAAAAAAACGCTAAAGTTTGCTAATGTCATATTACAGACCGCATGATAGTGCCACAACATATTTCTGATCAGGATGATAACCACCACAGACATTGTGAGGGGTTAGTCCCCCCAATAATTAGAATTTGCTGAAGTTTTTTCTCAAATATTGCCAATTAGAGAGAGAGAGAGAGAGAGAGAGAGAGAGAGAGAGAGAGAGATGAAAGTTGCGTGTACGTCTCCCTTTACAATGAGTGAGTTTACTTCAAAAACAGCGATTTTGTCCTCTCGTTGCTGGAAAATATAATGTAGCAATTCAGTATTTAAACTTTTATTAATAAAAGTCGTGGGGCAGCGTTGATAAGTTCCTTTGCTACTGGATGTGAGAGCTGCGCAATCTCCGATATGTGTGTGTCAGCAAACAGAGCATTAATATAGAATGGTAAGGCTCTAACAGTGCGTTCACACCAGTCCTTCTGACATTTGCCGCTGGCTCTGATGTCTCTGTAGTGGATAAACAAAAGATATAATTCGTTTTGGGTAAATCTAACAGGTAATCTTTGGTCTATCGTACAGCTCCGGGTATCCACATAAAGCGACGATGATTTTCTCTATTGTTGTTTCGGATTTCTGCCTCCGCTCGTAATCACGTCACTACTAGAGCAAGCTCCTGATTGGTTAACGCGGCGCGAATATCCGACAAAGTTCAGATTTTTCAACTTGCACGATTTGCGCGTGAAACGGCCAAAACGCTCAATTCGCGCTGCGTCATTCGCACGAATCGTGCCGCAGGATGTCTATTCGCATCTTTGCATTGACTTAAGATGTAAATCACTCGCGCTTAACGCGTCATTCGCGTCTGGTGTGAACGCACCATAATGCACACCAGCACTCCAGTATAGGTGTGTTTATTGTAGGAGAAAGACTACGCATAATAATACTTGGGGAAGTCGTGGCCTAATGGTTAGAGAGTCGGACTCGTAATCCAAAGGTTGTGGGTTCGAGTCTCGGGCCGGCAGGGATTGTAGGTGGGGGGAGTGAATGTCCAGCGCTCTCTCCACCCTCGATACCACGACTGAGGTGCCCTTGAGCAAGGCACCGAACCCCCAACTGCTCCCCGGGCGCCGCAGCATAAATGGCTGCCCCCTACTCCGGGTGTGTGTTCACGGTGTGTGTGTGTTCACTGCTGTGTGTGTGCACGTTGGATGGGTTAAATGCAGAGCACGAATTCCAAGTATGGGTCACCATACTTGGCTGAATGTAACTTCACTTCACTTCACTTCACATAACGGTATAGTAGTGGTGTCCCTTTCTTAGGGGAATATTTTCAGCCCTACAACTCAACAATGTGTTTTAAGGGACAAGGTGAAAGGGTAGGCACAGTTGTAGGAGAAGGGGTATAAAATAGAATTGACAGTGCTACCAAAACATATGTATTAGATGATCATACTGACCTGTTGAAACTGAGCTGGAATTGGCTTTGCGTAAGGAACCTTTTTAGTTGGGGGCTTTTTTTGGTCCTTCAGCATGACCTCTTCCATTCCCCAGTCCAGCCCTGGAATGCTCATCTCAGGCTCTGCCACCATCTCTTTGCCTGAGCACATGAAAACCAATTATATATAACCAACCAACTGAACTTCAATAAATATTGACTGTCCATGTATTAGTGTCTTAACCAGTTTGTTCTTGTTCCATGGCAGCCTTCAGTTGTTCTGGGATCCCCATGCCAGGAATGGCTGCAACACTATTGGTCTCCATGTCATCTAGAATTACACAAAATAAAGCATTATAAATTATGTAAATCCTCTATAGGGTTTTTACATTGCATGAGGTCAAGGAATACTAACCATACTCCATTCCATCTTCTGACATTCCAGGCAACAAGTTCAGATTGTATCTGTCCCGCATCTTGTCCCCAGGCCGATTCCTTGTCCAAAATTTGCTGAGGAAGTGATCACAGAGCAATGAGCTAGAGTCTATGCAAACTAGAGCATTTTAGGTTCATAATCATTAATTTATTTGTTTTGATCATTTACATAACATGTATTTAATTTGTGTATTAAATTTAGCTATAAATAAAGGAGTGTGTTCAGTAGCATATTTTTTTTGCTGTGGTAAAAAAAAAAACTGGTATAGAGAATTGTAAAATTTCACTTGTATTGGTATTAACTACTGAGATTTTGGTAAATGTAACAACCCTAATAGACACATGCATGTTTTTTGACACACACTTACCTGGTATGGTCATTAGACCCAGAACACAAGATGTGGCCCAGTGGATGCCAGGCTAAACTCCAGATCATTCCTTCATGAGCCATCTCCATTCCTCCCACCTCTTTCTCCACACTTGCAAAATATTTCAACAACTTCAGCAGTCAAATAATAACACACAATTTGAAATGACTCCAGTATTACGTTTTGACTAATGCTACCGTATATGGTTAAACAGTACAGAAAGGATCTGAAAGGTGCTTACCCTGCATGCCAAAATAGCAGTGATCCATCAGAGCCTCCACTGGCAAACAAGCCTTCATGAACGGGGTGCCAAGCTACAGCTGCAACCAAAAAGAGAAAATGTATATGCATACAACGTATAAGTACACAACACACTGCTTCACCTGCAGGAGATTAATACACATTCTCATTAGAATTATACCTGTGGCTTCTTTCTTATGTCCTCTAAAAACCTGCAGTTCCTCTTTGAGGTTGCGAATGTCAAACAGTTTACATAAATGGTCACGTGATGCCGTCAACAGCCAGTTGCCATTAAGGTTCCACTTCACCTCCATGACTGTGTTTTTATGTGCATGTCTAAGGAGAAAACACAATACAAGACACTAAATTAATAGCCCTTCTTAATATCTCTTTCTTAAGTACTCAAACTCAAACCAATTTTTATTGTCAAAAGGCTTACCTCATCTGTTAACAAACCATTCGGGCATGGGCAACAAAGATTACAATATTTTTGTGTTTTACAGTCTTCTGCTAACTTACAGTGTTGCCAAACTTTGTCCAGTCTTTGGGTCCCAAAATTTGATAGGTTGCTGGCTGTCTTTGCTGCCGGACACCACCAAGCCCTTTGTGGGATGCCAATCGACACACTTCACATCTGCTCCATGACCTGGAAACACATAAAAAAGAAACATGTATTTGCACACATTTTTCTTTCCTATTTCAGATCAGCATTGTTAGAGTAACACGTTTTTTACCTTTGATCATAAATTTAGCATTACATATAGATCATAGGTATGCTATATTTTGTTACAATTCTATAATGAGAAAGACAAGCTCAGCAACAGCCAGAGCAAAAAAAAATAAATATATATATTGGATTAAACTCCATGTTGTATTGAGTCACATGAAGTGAAGTGACATTCAGCCAAGTATGGTGACCCATACTCGGAATTCGTGCTCTGCATTTAACCCATCCAACGTGC
Source organism: Barbus barbus (assembly GCF_936440315.1). NCBI lineage: Eukaryota > Metazoa > Chordata > Actinopteri > Cypriniformes > Cyprinidae > Barbus > Barbus barbus. The sequence goes on along the minus strand of NC_136754.1, from coordinate 23,559,873 downwards.
ACACACATAGCAGTGAACACACACACACCGTGAACATACACCCGGAGCAGTGGGCAGCCATTTTATGCTGCAGCGTCCGGGGAGCAGTTGGGGCTTCGGAGCCTTGCTCAAGGGCACCTCAGTCGTGGTATTGAGGGTGGAGAGAGCGCTGGACATTCACTCTCCCCACCTACAATTCCTGCCGGCCGGAGACTCGAACCCGCAACCTTTGGATCCTGAGTCCAACTCTCTAACCATTAGGCCACGACTTCCCCTTCATGACACTGAATCAGTAAAATCATATATATATATATATAAAATCATATTGAGAAGTGGCACACTTTGACTAGCGAATAAAGGCAGCAATATTTTAAATGGCATGTTGTGCAACTAATGTCACAAAAACAATTAAGTGAGCATGAGACTTATTCTTAATGTCTGGGTAAAGCTGCATTAATTCTTAATAGCTGTGTTTTTACTTGATTGAGATACTTGTGCATTTGCAAAAACATGAGGAAAAGGAGTAAAGTCTGCACTTAGTTATTTAGAGTGAAAAACATTTCTATTGTTGATACAAGTCCAGATCACTGCAAATGGGACAGTCCCATAGCTCAAAGACATGCAGCATTCGGACACTAACAAGTGCAGAAACATTTCATTTAATGTGAAAGGTCTTACAATGTGTAAACCTATGCTTTTCACCTTTTTACACAATGTTGTTTCTCTTTGATTATAGTCCCAAGTTTGAACACTTTTAACTGTCAAAACAACAATATTGTGCCTTCCTTAATTGAGTTTGAAATGCAACCCCTCCCCTCCCTTTACTTTACTAAATATTTGGAATTCAGGGTGTTTTTTTCATTGGCTTAACAGGCACATGTATTATGCACAAGGTTTTTTTAATCTTTATTTTACCAGAACACTTCAATATTCAGTCTATCACATAAATTCTTTGCATTACTTGCTCTCTCGTGCACACATACACAAACAAAGAGTTTTGAGGTATTGTATTTAAACAGTTTGAAATAAGTTTATCATCATGTGATGTCTGTGCATTTAAGGTAATTTTTTTTTTTTAAATGGTACAGGTTATACGTTATACATTTATACATGTTGATATTGAAAAAAACAATCATCTTCATTGAATTGCAATAAACGAAAATATTTTAAATTATGGCAAAAGGAACTTTTTAAACAAAGTCAACAGAAGTGGGTAGTAATTTTTAGACAGCTGTTCATCGCTAGATTTGATAATCTATTTGAAAGAAAGACTGAAGAAAAAATGATTTTATTTGAGAAAACTAAACTTTTCTACTGCAAAATAATTTTTTCAGATTGCTTGGCTGTAGTAATACAGCAATAGTGCCCTACAATATTAACTCTGGCATGTTTAGTAAATATAATACTATAATACACAAAACAGGGAGTTAGTCGCAACCACCAAATAGTGTGCAGAAATATTTAGGATGGGTTTTTAATATATATTTTAAAATTCAACAGAAATAACATGCATTCCTTTAACAAAAAAAGGTACAAAACACTGTCAACATACAGGGAGCGGTCTTCATCATTATTAGATATTATAAAAGGATTTAACCAGGTTCAGTGCTTGATCAGTCAAATATTAGTTACAATCTCAAACGCAAAGTCTAATGAATATTTAAACAAATTGCAGACCCATGTAAATGACCAAAAAAAGCAAAAAACAAAAGTTAACCGATGTGTGTGAAAGGTAACGTGAAGACTGCTTGTGAACCCAGATGACCGAGTCATTTTATGTTTAAAGGAAAGCGTTTGTGAATATCTCCACATTTTATATAACATACCTCTCAGAATTCTTTCCTCATGACAGCGGAGAAAGTCCCAGATGCGTACAGTTCCATCATCAGAGCAAGTGGCAAATTTATTATCCGTAGGAGAGAAACTGAAGACACAGCAGGGAGAGAATCAACAATGAAGGATAACATAGCAGTTCTCTGTAGGGTGGACACCTTACACCCTGCGGGGGCCCTTTGAGTGGATTTGACAAGGAACCATTCCTCTCCTTAGCAGACAACTCATTCTACTGAACAATCCTATCATAACTTGCTTAAATGCATCTCTAATACCACAAGCTAAAATTAAATACACATGTAACACTGACTGCACATTTCTCTGTATTCTGATCAATGCTGTACAACATCAGAAAATAGAATGATCACATGAAAGGTAATTACTTTAGTTCGGTAAATAAATATAATCAGGTATGTTTCAAATACAATCATCCCTACACAGACTGCTCTTCCTTCCAGAGGGCACACAAGCTGGTTCAAGCATTTGGCAAAACTGAGCCTGCCTCAGTTCACCGACTTACTCTTTTGACCTCCAAACACACCATTATTTTGCCATTTCTACACACAAATATGGTAGACTTAAGAATCCACCAAACACCATAAAGTACAAACATTACCAACAGTGCTCAGATATTCTTACTATGCACTAAATTTTTTTAAAGCCTAGGAAAAAGCAGAAATAAACCACTGAAGTGAGTGAAAGTCTCTCTTCAGTCTGTTTTTTTTTTCTTCAACCCATGAGCCATTTTGATGATCTAATACCTCAGGCTTTAAATTTGTGGCTTCATTTTTGTTTTTTAAAAATATTGTAGAAGAAATTGCATTAGAAAGGACATTACATACTCCGTTTTGTGTCAGAGTTAACAAAATAAAAGGGACTGGCAATGAATTATAAACCTGGATTTCAATGTGGATGAAAATGTTTCCATGTGCATTTATACCCGTAGAGTTGTATAAAAGTAAATATCGGAGTTATTTATTCTTATAAATCTTTATTTAGAGGCAGAATTTTTATTAGGGACTGACTGAAAGCGTGACAAAGACTCTGATGACCAGTAGGGGCAGCACAGCTCCTGTCTCACTGGTAAACCATTGTGAACTGAAACTTAAAGAGTCGTGTGTGTTTCCTTTAAATAGACCAGTGCAAAAATCTCCACTATGGAGGCTCCAAGAAACCCTTCCAACAAACACTTTAGTCCATGAGGGTCTTTTTAACGGTCACCCCCCCACCCCTTTTATTCTAGACTGTATGTCATCACCTTAGAATATAAATAATTGGGAATACTTTATTTAAAAGTGTGAAAAATACACCTTTTCTGTACATAGAGGTTATGTATATAAAAGATGAGAATACATAACTCAAAAGCCACAGGTGACAAATAAATGCAGTGTTGCAACAACAACACACGTGTTAATAATAAAGGACATAAACATTGAGCAGCACAGGGAAGAGTATATCAAAACTGACAGCACTGAGGAAAGCCCCCTACAGGCAGAGCACTGCCCCTGCAGTGGCAGTAACAGGCTTGGGTTAACTACAGAAAATGGTAGATTGTGTATAGACCTGGCCTCTCTAATCGCCTCCTTGTGAGCCTGGAACATCTTGACGTTATTCATGTTGGACTGCCAGTACTTCACGTAACCTCCATGGTCGGCAGTCAACATCCACATGTCATTGTGAGACCAGGTCATTGCCCTGACAGGGCTATCATGAGCCTACGAGAGAAAAAGAAAAAGGAATAATTAGATAAGGACCTTTTAGCAAGCTTCTGAGGTTGTGAGGTAAGGGTGGTGTGCCACAAATCTAAAATATGGTCTCTGGTTACCTGAAGAATTGTCTCGAAGTTAAATGTGAGCCCATTCCATAAAGTAAACTCCCCACTGGAGGCACCAGTTACAAGTCGCCTGCCTTCAGGAGTCCACTATAAGGCGGCAAGAAAAAGGTAAGAAAAGGTTTAGAACAACCAAAGGAGTAGCCTGCATATGGGTTATATAGCAAAATGACGCATTTCAACACAGAAAGCATAAAATCTAAATATTTACACTTACCCGCACAACAAACACAGGGCATTTGACTTTGTTGGTGGAGGTTCTGACAAACTTTGTTGTAACAGCATTCATAGGGTTATTAAGCATACCAACGGGAGGAACGAGCTGCAAAAAAAGTATGAGAAATATATGAACTTGAAGAATAAACATGAGAACTGAGCAAAGTAGTAGTAGTAAAACATACATCATTGTAGCAGCCTGCATCTGGTTGAATAGCACGGAAATCTCGATGATCGCGTTGCCACAATCGATTCTGAAATGGAGTAATTTGGCAGATGTTACATTTGCCAGATGTTACACTGCCACACTCTGTTACATTTTGTAAGGCTTATACCTCAAGATGTCTGATGACAGATGGATTGTAATCAATGGTCTTGCGGTTCACAGCTTTCCTCATGCGCTTGCCATCGAAAGTGAGCTGCTGCATAGCCTGCTGCTGGGCAAAGTCCGGCCTCTTGTAGAACAGCTGACGAGGTGCCTGGTGCTGGAACCGAGGCATATGGAAGAACCGGGGAGGTGAGCCAATATCTGTTGCCATAGTGACGGTTTTGTAACACCTGAGGATGTGAGAAAGAAATTTAGGGCTTATTACACTGGCTCACTTTAAATGAACACAAAACCACCAATTGCGGAGGTCAAGAAAAAAAGAGAAGACACAAAAACAGAAAAGACATTAACAAATTAATGTAGTCACCAATATTTCAAACCACCTGAAGTATTAAAACAACACTCTTAAGTGGTTTGAAATATTGGCACACTTAACTTGTAACTTTTGTGGTTAATACGTTTGTTCTCAGAATCCAAAACTAGCTTGCAGCAACAAATTTATAAAAAAAAAAAAAAGTAGACCATCGATTGGTAAATAAGAAACACCTCTAATTGTACTGTGCAAGAAACTGACTACATTACATAAGTGAACCTGAGCATAACTTAAGCATCAAATTGTACATTGTAATTAATCAAAACAGTTCTTTGGGATGTGAAAAGTGTGTTTAGGAGGAATAAACAGTAAACAAGTGACAATGGATGACAGACCACAAAGGGTAAAATTCTTTGTAATCATTAAAGAAATTATCACAATTTTACATTGGTTTCCATAAAAAGGTGCTCCAAATGCAAGCTGCGGCATGGTGCAAGCAATATCAAAGCAAACCCAAGCTGAAATTAAAAGCTTTTTCCAGATTAATGGACAGGATAATTTAACGTGTCAGAGAAATTACATACATTTTTATTGATGTTGAGCATCTGGAACCACAGCGTAAAATACCTTTAAATGCATAATGCTTTTCACAGTAAACCTTCAAAATTAGTGAAATAGAGTAGCATCTAAAACAACTTTGGTTCTAATTTAGGCATATGTAGTTTGAAGCATTGACAGCATAATAAATTTACCTAGTATAACTTATTCAAAACAAACAAAACAAATCATCAGTTGACATTTTCAAATATTAAAAATATGCATTCACTAAAAGACATCCTCCAATTAAAACCATTATGATCAAAATGGTCAAATGGTGGAGTGCCAGCTCCACTGCTTTTCCAAAAAAATTAAATAACCCACAGTGCACACATAAAAAAAAAAGGAATTACATCAGTGACTGATTCAATTCATTGTTTTTATGGTACTAAGCACACCAAACAGGCTCAATATCATGTATAGGACATTTAATTGTAAAAGACTAAATTCAAAATCACTAGTTATATTTAGTTATCGCAATAGAACCAGGCATGATACATTTCCCTGTGATTTTAAGTAAATGTGTTAACTTGTAATTAGTATGCAATAAATACAGTGTAATAATTAGTATACAAATGTTGGCGAACAATTATTGAAATTTAACTCCTAAAGAGCAGATATACATTGCACTCTGTAACATTGTTTTCCTTAAAAAAACAACAACAAAAAACAAAATCGTGTCAGTTTCTTGTTAGCTCACTCATAAAATAAGAAGGGAGATCTCCATGGATTACTTCTCTCAATACAAATACAACTCACGTATCCTACTTGAACACCATTAGAGTTTACTTGGGTCAAATACAAAGTAAGATATGTGTACTAAACTGTTCAAACTAGTGTGTTATAAGAGTGAATGATGCTGCTAATGCCTAGGAAAATGCATTCATGTACTCAAGTGTTTATACACGCATACACACACACACATGTATTTTTTGTGGGTATGTGTATCGGACATCTCAGAGCAACAACATTGCACCACAGACAGAATAACTGTCGTCCCTTCAGGAAGAAAAAAAAACTTCTGGAGCAGTGATTCTCAACTGGTGGGTCGCAAGTAAATAAAAATGAGATCTGTATACTTTCAGAGCAATTTTCTCTTAAAATACAATAACCAACTTTGTTACTTGCACTGTAAAACGTGGTAATGAAGTCAATAGATTAAGAGGCATTTTTATCTGATTTGCTCCTTAAATTTAGCCTACATTTATTGGTGTAAATGATGCCAGGTTCAATGTAAAATTTGGGACCAGAACCAAAACCAATTGGGAAGCACTGTCCTAGTGTACTCTAATCCCCTTAAAGTTTATGCAAATAATTAATTTGTGAGGAGGGAGAGAAAATAGTAAAAAAACAAAACAAAAAAACGCGCAAATTCAAACAGTACCCAGCTCTTCTGTACACAAGTATTCAGCCCCTCCATTAACACTAAGGTTAATGATTTAAAAAACATGTACTTAAGATGAAAAGGGAGAACATATTTTATTATCAGTTTGACTAAACGTGTATTCGTCATAAATGCAGTATATAAATATTTTGAGAGTTAAGTCTTTGCTGCTGCATTTCTGAAAAAGGACTGAATTTAAGAGCTGTTAATGGAAAACATATCGTACATCCTGTGCAATTGTGCATTTTCGCAAGTACAATACGTCTGGCCTGGAAATGTTCGACATAATGTTATTTGGGTAACATTGAGGGGTTTGTGAATGCTAGAAAAACATTTATGGGAATTGTTTAATGTCTGTTTTTAGGTGGCGTGTTACACACCGCACTCGCGTAATAACGCAGAGCTCAAACTTACTAAAACACACGAGTCAATTATTAAAGACATTTATCTCTTAAATGTAGACGCTAAAACAAAACTTGAATTGGCGGCTAATGCGTAATGTATACCTGTAGTTTCTTGTTCGAGGTCGACAATGTGTCTCTTCAGTTCGAGGTCTGTTAAGTTAGCCTTTAGCCGGCTAACACAATACCTGATGCTACCACAGGCCCTCACAAACAGGCCACATTTCACTGTCTACCAGAATGAGAACAGAACCTCCTTAAAATAAGTGTGTTTATTTGAGTGCAGAATCTGTCCGAGAAGCAGATAGCTGTGTGCTGGCTGTAAGTGTGGGTATTTCTTTCCCGTCTCCCGCACAGCGTGTTTAAATGGCGCCCGGTCAATACTTGAGAAACTCACCCAAAATATCCAGTGCTGACTGAGTCTATTAATCTAAATTTAACACACGACTCTTCCTTGTGGAGACTATTGTAATGTCTTTCTCAAAATGAACTGTCAACTGTCTCCAGAGTGCGCGTTAATTCGCTATTTTTCGCGTTTAATTAACCCCCTGCCTCCATCTCGAGGCTTCCGCTCTTCTCGATGCTTTGAACTCCGAAACGACGTCATGACGTCAGACGCATCGGCGGGAGAACCGCGTCACTCACTGCATGTTTATTTACCTGTCAGTCAAATGCGGGGGAGAACAAATGTCGTTACATACTACGCATTATTTATAAGTAGTCATATCATTACTTCTATTTAATATTGCTTATTTATTTATTTGTTTGATTATTTGGGTTAGTTAACCCAGCATTTCCACTTACTATAGAGAATGAGTTACGTCACAATCTTTTCACTCCGCGTTGCATTTCGGGAAAGCGCCGCCATATTGGCAGGATACGCTGTCCGTTTCCATGGTTATTTCTCATTCTTCTTTTGTTTTGTTTTTGCCTTTAAGTTAAACAATTATTAATTCTTCGTTTGCAGAGAAGAGAAGCAAATTTATCACAGTGCATGATAATTAGATTTTTTTCTCTTAGGTTTTGTAGAATTTCATTTACTGTGTTGATCTTCAGATGTCATATGGTATTATCCAAAGAAAAGTGTGTTCAACAAGCTGACAGAAGTCGATCCATTTCTTTGTTGGAAACTTTTAAATGACAAAGTATAATTGTTGTCATTATAAATATAAATTTTACATCAATCAGAGATTGTGGGTAACATTCAGCGAACAGTCACAAACTCGCTGTATTTTTATATTTATGTCAATAAATGACAAGAAAAAATCGAATCCCTAGGAGCTTGTGAACAGTTTTATAGCATTTTAAAATGCTGGTTTAATGTATTAGGACAGTGATGCTAAAAGACATGCAGGTGAGCCAAAACATGCGACATGTTTAAATGTTAAGCGTTTTCCTCTCTTTAGAAAACATAATGTAGAAAGCGCTTATCGATTAAGACAGTGATATTTAATGTTCATATGTTCATATTCATATTTAATGTTCATTTAATGGTCATCTGTTTTTCTGCACATAATATGATTTATTAGTAAGGTGTGTACAGAATGTGTTCTTTTATTATCATTGTGTCTGTGCATTAAGCGTGTTCTTTTGAAAGGAAAATGCTTAACGTAAATAAACGCGTTGCGTTCATATTTTGAACTGCATATCTGCACATAGTATATACTTTACAATTTTGTCTTTATCACTGACCTGGTACATTAAGCCACTTACATTAAGCATTTTAGAAAGTGCCCTGTTCAAGCTGTGCTAATTCACAAGCCTAGTGAGAGTCATACTTGCAAAGAAGGTAACGTTAATTATTAAACCAACAAAATCAAATCTTTCAAAAACACACAGATATGTGATTCTTTTATTGAGTGAGAGGCAGTGGGTTTAATCAGTGACATCAACAGATTTACTATTACTATTTTACTTCTCCGCTGTTTCCTTTGGTGTTTATACACAGACAAAAGGCGAAAAAACATACTGCATTGTCCAGTTTTCTCTCAGAACGATGATATCAGTTCCCCTTCAATTTGGTCACTTCCAGTGGTGTAGTGGTGCCTGGAGAAGTGGGTATACTCTTAATTTATGCCCCCAGTTTTTTTTGTTTTTTTTTAAGCAGCTCTGCAAAGGATGAACTACCTGTGTCAAAAACAGTGACATGTAAAATAGTCTTGCATATTTAGTTCACTCCAAAATGGGCCAGTAATATTTGCACTCTGTTACTTAACTACTTCTGCTTGAGTAAGGATCATTATGAAAATAATATTATCCACAGAAGAGGTGCAGATTTTGCAATTAAAATAAATGTATAAATAGACTGCAGCAACTGACATTTTGTCAGAATCTCTAGTAAATTACATGCTATTTTGTTTAGTTGTCTGTTCAGAATTGTGATCCCTATTTGAAACAAACAAAAAATCATGATTCTCAATCATTTAAGAAGTTAGAAATATAATAACTTTTTTTGTCTAATTGGCTGGTTTTATTATTGATTATTATTGCTTATTTATTATTACCACTTGCTTTTAATTGGCTGAGAAATCAAATACACTGCTGGACAATAACCAATAATTTAATATTTTTCCAGAGTTTTCCTAATGAGTTTTATGATTTGTTTAGCCTAATATATAACTTTTTGTTTTTATTTTTGTTTTTTTTATCACAAAATAAGGCAGAAGTTATATTTTATTGCCTAGTACTGTATCTATTGCCAAGTGTAATAAATGCTATCGATTAGCACTGCATTATTCAGAATCAGATGCTTTTTTTATTGGCAGCGGCTATTTGCACTTAGTGTAAATAGCGATAGATTCTATTTACACTGTTAAAATAGCAAGATGTTCTGCTATTTATACTACTTATTGCAAATAGTGGCAATTATCTGCACCTCAGTATTGTAGTACATTATAAAACAGTACGCAATAATAACGTACTGAGTGTAAATGTAATCTTAATTCAAATTTATTAAATGGATGCCACCTTATTGGGACAATAAAGCCCTCCCTACACCTACCCTAACCCTACCCGATACTTTATTTTCAACTTTTTGATTATTTCCTTCAGTTTTATTGAAAATAAATGCCTTTCTGATGCGATATGAGATTTGAAAAGGAGAAAAAATGTTTGGCAAAAGGTGGGCGCGAACTCGGGTCGATCGCGTCAATAAGCATGCGCCTTACCATCTACGCCACTGAAACTGATGTGGAATTAACTTCTTTTTTTATTCTTGACTAACTCAATCACACGTTCGGAGTTAGTGTAAATAGTCTTTGCCAACAAGATGGGCTATTTGCACTTAGTGTAAATAGACACTCCGTTTTTGATTACCTGTAGATGACTTGGAAAAACACACACAAACCATAATGTCACAATCATGCGTTTACTGTCTTCACGTTTCTTTTAATTCAGTTTAGCTACAGTAGAGATGGCTTTGGCCACAGCGATAGCTGGATTCTTACACGTCGTGACTCGTAAGTTACTTCTATGAGGCCGTTTCAGGGATATCCGGCTTCGAGTATAAATGAAACATACACTGCATGAGTGTGTTTACGTCTCTTTCCTGACCGCATCACTGTCTTTACTGGATGTTTTTAGAGAATATTTGCGCATATTCACATGCGATTGGATTAGTTACTCATATGCTGGACTGTCGTGATTTGGCTAATGCAGGACACTACTGAATGGTGCGCATCAGAGGAGATTTAGAAGTGGGTATACGGAATGCCGACTGATAAAGAAGTGGGTATACGCCGTATACCTGCGTATACCCTCCACTACACCACTGGTCACTTCTACATTGCTATGGGAAATACATTTTCCTCAAATACTACTGAAGCCTTATTGAATCACGCCAGTAAAACTGGCCAATGGCGTTCAAGTGAGCGAAATATAAGCGGGAATCCGACTCTATATAAGGCAGTGCTTGTACGTCATCCATTCAGAATCTTTTTCTTCAGCCAACCTTCTACGAGAGCAAGAAGCCTAACAACAAGACTACTCACTGTGATCTACACGCTGCAGCGGACACACCTTCTCTTCCCCTGCTGTGTTCCGGTGAGCTTCGGAATCAAGGATGACTTGCGATTGCCTCTCCTGCGTGGAGCCAATCGAACTCTCTGATGGCCACGAATCGTGCATCTTCTGCCTTGGTCGCGCCCACACAGATGCGGCACTTGGGGGGTCGGACTGCCCCCACTGCGGGGATATGAGTCTCCGGACTCTCAGGCTCCGTGTGGCAATCGTCCAAGGCGATGAACTCGCCCAACTAACTCTGCCGCGCTCTTCCTCTGCAGCCTCTTTCAAGCCAAGGAGGAAAGTGCAACGAGTTTCTGATGCGGATCTGTCAGGATCAGGTGACGAGCCCGTGCCGGCTCAGTGCCCACGCGCTCCTCACCCCCCTGCTGCAGGTCCCCTTCCAGTGTGCCTCATGACTGCTGATCTCCGCCCCTCCCCCGACGCTCAGGATGTGGTGTCTTTCGGTGCCATGGTGGGCGCTGACTAGGAGGATGATGCCATTTCGGTGGCAGCATCTACGAGAGAGGAGTGGTCCAACAGCCCCCTGGATTACACTGTGCCCCACGGGGGAGCTCCATCACAGTGATATCGAGCTCCTAAGCGTCCTGTCCAAAGCAGTGGATGAGCTCGGTTTGGAGTGGGCACCTCCTGCCGAGCCAGCCAGAAGCCGCCTGGACGAGTGGTACCTCCAGTCGGATCGCGGCCGAAAAGACACCTCGCGGAGCAAACCTCGCCGGCAAACCACTGCAAACCTTGCCGGCAAGGCTTTCTCCGCGGTGGGCCAAGCAGCTTCAGCACTGCACGTGATGGCGATACTCCAGGTATATCAGGGCAAGTTGCTCAAGTCTCTGGATGAGGACGGGCCGGACCCTGAAGTGTTTAAAGAGCTCCGACGTGCCATGGATCTGGCCCTCAGAGCGACGAAGGTGATCGATCGGCCACAATATGGGGAATCTTGTGGTGCTAGATCGTCACCTGTGGCTTACTCTGACCGAGTTAAAGGACTCGGCCCTTCTAGACGCTCCCGTGAATCCCTCAGGTCTCTTCGGAGCGGCGGTGGAGACGTTCACGGAGCACTGTGTTGAAGCAGTCGAAAGCCATTAGCCACTTCCTGCCAAAGCACGCCAGCGCGAAACCTCCTGCGCGTTCCCGCTCCTCCTCAGCGCAGCGCGTGTGAAGACAGCACACCTCATCTGCTGCTGTTTGGCGCGAACAGGAGCCGGCGGTGAGGTCAAGACAACCGTGGCTGAAGCGCCATCAGGGCTCGAAGGGCCAGAGACCCCGTCCAGATAGAAACGGCGGATCACCAGCACCGGAATCGAAGCCGCGTTCCAGATGCTGTCTCTCGGAGGAGGAAAGCTGCACCCAGTGCCGAAGACGAGCCACTGAAGAATAACACTCGCTCCCCTGTGTGTGCTCACCACATCCCCCCTGCCTGTTGCGGGTGGCGAGAGCAATTGTCATGTTTGTGTTTTGACTGTTCCACTATGCAGTGCAATAAAGTCGAAAAACATACAAAACTCACCTCAATATCAGGGCAATTTTCCTCCTCTCACTCTCCTCTCCCCCAACACTCACTCTCACACTCGTGTGGTATTAAACTCCCTGCCCCCCAACGGCGAGTTATCCCTCACGGTACGCAGTCCGCCTTGCCCGCTGTCACAGTTCACAGAAACGTGGCAGGCACTGCCAGGGGTATCAGAGTGGGTTATGAAATCAATAAAGAATGGCTACACTCTTCAGTTCTTCCGCAGACCGCCCCATTTCAACGGTGTGTTAATGTCCACTGTACGGGATCGGAATGCCTCAGTTCTGCGAGTGGAAATACACAATCTTCTCGCAAAGCGTGCTGTAGAGGCAGTACCCCTCACAGACCACGAGAGCGGCTTCTACAGCTGTTATTTTCTGGTGCCAAAGAAAGACGTGGACTCCGCCTAATCTTGTACCTGAGACCGCTGAATCATGCACTTTCAAAGTGCTCGTTCAAAATGATTACGCTGAGACAAATCCTCTCTCATATCAGAACGGGAGATTGGTTTATCTCCGTGGATTTAAAGGATGCTTATTTTCACATTCAGGTAGCCCCCGCCACAGGCGCTTCCTGATATTTGCATTCGAGGGGATAGCGTACCAATTCACGGTCCTGCCCTTCGGCTTATGTCTGGTCCCTCGTACGTTTACAAAATGCATGGACGCTGCTCTCTCTCCTCTGAAGCAGAGCGGAATGCGCATACTGAACTCTCTCGATGACTGGCTAGTCTTAGCCCAATCAGAGAGCGTGCTGCTCAGCGACAAACTCAGACACCTCGCTCATATTCAGAGATTAGGCCTGACTGTAAATATGCAAAAGAGCATGCTGGTACCGAGCCAGAACATCTCCTTTTTAGGAGTGGAACTGAACTCAATCAATATGCGAGTGCGTCTGTCGGAGGAGCGCTCACAAAAACTGATCATCTCTCTTGCAGTCTTCAAATTAGGTCGTTCTTCCCCGCTAAAATGCTTTCAGAGGACGCTCGGCCAGATGGCTGCTGCCTTGACAGTGTGCAATATAGGGCTCCTACATATGCGACCGCTTCAGCTCTGGCTAAAGAGCCGGGTGCCACAGAACACATGGCGCACGGGCACCTTGCGCATCAAAGTGACGCGCGACTGTTTGCATATGCTGACGCCTTGGCGTAATATGACTCTGTATCGCCGGGGTGTTCGTATTGGCCAAGTGATCAGGAGAAAGAATGTTATGACAGATGCATCGAGCACGGGCTGGGGAGCCGTATGTTATGGCAGACCAGCCTTCGGGACATGGTCAGAAACGGAGAAGTCATGGCACATAAACTGTCTGGAGCTCCGTGCTGTACACCTAGCATTCGAGTGCTTTCTCCCAGACATTCTTCAACGTCACGTTCTTATCAGGACGGACAGTATGACAGTGGTAGCATTTATAAATCACCAAGGCGGTGTGAACTCGCGGCCACTGCTGCGGCTGGCGAGAGACCTCCTTCTGTGGGCAGATCGACACCTCCTCTCCATCCGGGCAGTACATGTCCGCGGACGCCTGAACTACGGCGCAGATTTGCTGTCGAGGGGCGGGGTAATTCATGGGGAGTGGAGATTACACCCTCTGACAGTCAACATGATTTGGAGTGTATTCGGCAGGGCGGAGGTGGACCTCTTCGCATCAGCGGAGAACACTCACTGCCCACTGTTTTATGCTCTGACACACTCTCCCCTGGGAGTGGATGCACTAGCTCACAGCTGGCTGAAAGTACGCAAGTATGCCTTTCCTCCAGTGAAACTTCTGCCTCGCGTGCTTTGCAAAATCAGAGAGGAAAAGGAATCTGTTCTGTTAGTGGCACCGAAATGCTCCAATCAGCCGTGGTTCCCAGAACTGGTGGAGATGCTGGTTGCCCCCCCGTGGACTATCCCACCGAAGAGAGACCTTGCCTCTCAAGCACAAGGAACGATATGGTACCCATATCCGGAGTCATGGAGCCTTCATGTCTGGCCGCTCGACGGAGCTTGCCAGTAACAGATGCACTTCCTCAGCGCATGTTGAACACTATCTCTGAGGCTAGGGCTCCTTCCACGAGGCGTCTTTACGCACATAAATGGAAAACTTTTTCAAGTTGGTGTGTATTGTGGGGCGAAGACCCAGTCAACTGCCCAATACCAATAATTCTTGCCTTCCTCCAAGAGCGATTTGATAGTGGTCGAATGCCATCCACATTGAAATGATATGTGGCCGCTATAGCAGCCTTTCACGCGCACGTCGAAAATTTACCTTGTATTTACATGGTTTCGACTAGGTCCTGTAGACCTGAGCTGTGTTTACTAAGAGCACCAATATCATTGCCGCTCTCATTACGGCTCCGGATGTGAATCTTGACATACTTAGTCGAGCCAGGCTCCATCGCTGTGACACGTGGGATTTTATACGTTCCCGTAGAAGTGACCGAATTGAAGGGGAACAGTAACGCTCTCGGTTACTTACGCAACCTCGGTTCCCCGAAATGAGGGAACGAGACATTGCTCTTATTGCCGTGTCACCGAGCTCAGGATCTTAGAAAGCAAGTTGCTTTAGTCAAAGATTAGGATTGAATGGATGACGTACAAGCACTGCCTTATATAGAGTGGGATTCCCGCTCATATTTCGCACGCTTGAATGCCATTGGCCAGTTTCACTGGCGTGATTCAATAAGGCTTCAGTAGTATTCGAGGAAAATGTATTTCCCATAGCAAAATTATTATTTTCTTATTTCGGGGAACCGAGGTTACGTAAGTAACCGAGAGCGTTACTATTGCAATTCTCGATGCAGCATGAATGACAAACAATGGTGACATTTTTCACAATCACAACAAAAAAAATCAAATTCTGCCCTAAACTTAATAGCGGAAAGGCAGCGCTATCCAGCAAATATTGCGGATAAACAAAGCAGTTTCCCAGAACTCAGCGCGGCGTTATGTCACATTCTCATTCTCTATTGTCTACTTACTCTCACCTGATTCTAAACACAAATGCCATCCTTTCTTCAGTTAACATAAAATGAAAACTGAGGAAGAGTATTTTACATACAAGGACACTGAACTATTTATTTAAATTTGGAATACACAACTGTCCATTAGGTGGGGCTATGATTCGATTGCCATAAATAAACAGAAGGTGAGATCTTATTTTTTTTCATATCTCAATACACTTTTGCCAACAAATTGTGTTGCAACTGCGGAAAATTATTTAAATATTAAACAGCAGAATTGTTTAGACTGCAAAGGCCAAAACTGTTTTTTGTTTTTTTTCCAGCGACAAAACGTCAGCAGACATAAACTCTAGATTGGGTCAACTGCATGTCAATCTTAGGTTTCAAGTTATGTAGCTATTTTTAATCCTACACTGGTTACTGGACAGGAAGGCGATTGTTGGCATGAATGGGCGGGGTAAATTGGCTGTGCGTTCACAGCACGTTTTCCCTGTCATTGGGACTGTTGTGGCGGTCAGGATGATGAAGCTCTGCCTCATCCGCTTCGAGGATCATCCCCATGCCTAATCTGCAGGTCAGAATGGTTTCTTAATCTGAGCTCAATGTTTTTTTCGTGTTTTGAATGAGCATAATGCTGCGTTCACGCCATATCGTAATTACCGTAATTTTGAGATGACAGCAAGTGACGTTCTACTCAGGGCTGTTCACGTCCTCGGACTCGGAATTATGCTTTTCTATGGCAACACTTTCAAAGCTAAACAGAGCTCAAACAGAAGAAGCACGGCTACAGACGGCGATCAACGAGAGTAGCCGCTTGCAGTCAGGGGCGGAGATGAAAGCGGATATGTCAAGCCGGACACTTTCTGCTCCCGTTAGTGACGCTCACGCGGTGTTTGCATACTCTATCACAGATGAAGGGAATAAAATGCAATATTTGTGAAATACACAGACGTTTCAGAAACGTTTTTATGAGCAACAGAAACACTTTTTATATACTGCGCCATCTGCTCAATAATAAAGTTCAACGTAAACTAAATACTAATAAAGTGGGGGTATATATGCTTTCATCAGTGTTTTATGATAAACGTGACGCAATATAACATTGCGACTACAGTAAAAAAGCTTTTACTGTTCTAAAAACAGATTTATGAGCAGTAGTTTTTTTTATTTTTATTTTTTTTATTGAATGCTTGAAAAACAACAACAAACAAACAAACAAAAAACAATAACA
Organism: Barbus barbus; assembly: GCF_936440315.1. Classification (NCBI taxonomy): domain Eukaryota; kingdom Metazoa; phylum Chordata; class Actinopteri; order Cypriniformes; family Cyprinidae; genus Barbus; species Barbus barbus. Next base: position 23,543,286 of record NC_136754.1, on the reverse strand, counting down.
ATTGTTATCGTCAAAACCTAACAATACAACAACCGTTCAGGGACATTCAGTCTTTCGGTCCAAAGGAAGTGCCAAGTCCTTCAACAAAGTCATTGTTCTTATTGCTTTTATGTTCGTAGAGAACTCAATAGAATCAAAATACATTTTCATTTTAAGTTTGAATCTTAAAAAAAGAAAATTTACATTTATGAATATGATATTTAGCTAACAGGAAAATAAGGTTTATAAAATAAGCATCACTTTTTTTTTCACATTCATGAAAGCCAAAAATGACATTGCTATAAGTAAAATCAAAATTAGGATTCACATAACATTTGATAAAGTCAAGAATGTCACAACAAAATTATGTTGTGTAAGAGCAATTCCAGAATAAATGTAAAGATGTTTCATTGTTTTCTAAACAGAAAGAACAGTTGGTATTAATATAATTTTTAAGTCTTTTAAGAAAGCATCTGAAACAAAACTTTTTATTGTTTTTTGACTTGGATGACGAAAGGCACTGTTTTCTAACAAATGTTTTACAAAGATCCACTGAGTGACATGAGATTGGAAAGAAAGACCTCTAAAAAGCATGAGAACTTCATGTGGCACTGCATCAGCAACAATTGCAAACTCTTGCTAACTGGAATTCTATGCTTAACTAAAAACTCTGTAAAAAGTAATTACAGATTGAACCATTTTGATTGAAAAGTTGAGACACAAAAATAATAAAATTTTTAAACCAATTTAAAAAAAAAAGAGAGATTTGTGTTTATACAGTAGATTCTTGTTATTCCAGATTAGATACGAGTGAGGTGTAAAATTGTGTTTAAAAATGAGGGACCAAGCCAACAACATTTGCCTATGGAAAAGAGATAATTTGACAGGGATTTTATATGTTATAGTTACAGATTAATAATAAACTTAAACCACCTAGTTTGGAAAAAAAACAACATTAGGGATCAGATTCCATATAGATGAGGGCTTATTGATACAGTTTTTTTTATCCAATTTGGCAACACTGCTCAGAAAACTCCCAGTTCACAGTTTGTAATTACGAGTTCTACGAGGAAGTGAACGCTTTTTACAAGTTGGAATCTCATAATTGCGGGAATTCTGATATGGCGTGAACGCACCTTGAGCATATCCGCGCTGTTAAACATGGTGTTGGAGCATGCCCAGTGAACAATTTCAATACTTTACTGTACATTCAGGTTACTGTACAAAAGTGTTGTTCCCTTTATTGATTGACCTTTGCGTGTGTTTGTTCTAAACAAATAATGTTCTCTCCTCTCTTATTTAATCAACAGCTCACAAGACTTGGCTGTGTAAGGGCACTAAGACGAGGTTGAAACATCTGACCATTCTCCTTGCTGATGCAGTATATATAATAATTTATTATCTGATCTACTGTATGCATCTACCTCTGTTGTAATAATATTAGTATCTTCAGAACTTAAAAGAAATGACTACATATATTAAATGAAACACTATTTCCCACTGGGAATGCAGGACCCAGTGGACCTGTGATTATAATGATTATTCAATACTTAAGATGTTCCTTCATATAGTCATATAGTCAAATATATGCAAGCATATCGTTAGAGATGCTGCAGTTAAGCACAGTTACAGACTGTCTGCTGATCAGTAATGCCCGGTCAGCCTGTAGCAGTGAACTTATCCAGAAGGAGAAGGTCACGCTTTGTATTAATGTTTCCAAGCAGCAACCCTTTCCCTTTATACGGGTAAGCACTTTGCGTGTACCTGTATATGATGACCCTCAAGAAGACCTCTACAAGTATTTTGACCGCTGTGCTGATGCCATAGCCAGTGAGGCAGAACGGGGAGGCCGCACTGTTGTGTACTGCAAGAATGGACGCAGTCGCTCAGCTACTGTCTGTGTGGCCTATTTAATGAAGCACCAGGGTCTCACCTTGACAGATGCCTTCCAGGTAGGAATAGTGTTTTTGTCAAATTGAAGTCTGATATGAAACAGTTCTAGTCAGACACATGCAGCTTATGCACAAGTTCTTTTTAAATTAAAGTTTTTTTAAATAGGTATTTGAAACTTTATGTGTGCAGTCATTATTTTTCTTAGTTGCTGATATTTTATTGGTTTATATTATAATAAGGAAAAGCAGACATATAGGCAGCAAGGTAAAATGAAACAAAACAAAATTCTAATATATAATGAATATAAATTGCACAAAATAAAGGCAGCTACAAGACATCAAAATATACATCACTCATATTCTAATCATTACTGAATGCAGCCTAATTGATAATGAAAAGCCACAGCATTCTAGATTTTTATGCCATAATTTAATGTTGTTTACTGCTTCTGTAGTTCCTATTTCTCTTCTGTAATTCCTAATTGTTCTATCAGGTAGTAAAAAGTGCCCGATCAGTAGTTGAGCCGAACCCTGGATTCTGGACTCAGCTGGAGCGATATGAACAGGAACTGAAGATCAGGAGGTCGGCCCGCCACAGATCTAACCTCTCTCCACTTTAACTTCATACCAACATTTTCTGATATGACATTCTCAATCTTCAGGATTTTATAATAGCTAAAGCTTTAGTCATGTTGCTCTTTAAGCTTGCTGCAAATAATGAATACCTTATAATAACAATAATAATGATATGTGCCTTAAATGATTAGGACGTGTGATAATACTATTATATTTTAAAATAAAAAGTTATTTTATAGTACACTTAAAAATAAAATGCATACACACACACACACACATATATATGTGAATTTTTATAATTTTCAAATATAAAATCAGCAAGCTTTTATTTTTGCGGGTTGCCTGCAAGTAAGTATATGCGTTGCCGCGTCAGTGAATGAAATGTCATAGTTTTGCGCTATTCTTTGAAAACGGCAGCGGATAGCCTATAGATTACTTTCAGTTAGAAAGAAATCTTATACAGTACAGTTTGTCGATCTAAATATTTATATAAATTATATAAATATTAGTTATATTTACCATTTAGCTTATATATGTATTTACAAATTATAGGTTATATAAGAAATATAATCATGATAGGCCTACATGTAGAAATATAATCATCATATGTACCACCCTACATTTTGACCGATTTTAGGTTATTAAAGCAGGATTAGGGCTCCTAAGAAAGCCTTTTTCTGCTAAAATTTTTAAAATCTTTTTTTTCAGAGGCATCCCTCTAACAAATCTAGAAAACCTCTAAATTGCTTGAAGCATCACAGTAATACATTACCCTCCTAAATAATTATCTCAGTAGGATTTGATTTAATTTAGGCTGCATAAAAAGAAAAGAGAAATACTTAAATATTCTATATAAATGCAGCACAAAAACAACAACACCAAAGCAGTTCTTCCACTTTACCCTTCCACAGAGAGGGTATTCATCAAAGTGTAATTGTATCCTTTTGTGTAAAAGAGTCCATTTAAAATTTAGTTTGTATCTCTTTATTTCCTTTCTCTATAAAGTATTGCTTTACTCAGTATAATATTGTTTAGAATGTGAATTATGTCGTATTATTATGTCTGTAATTGTCAATACTCAGGAATGTCCCCATGGCATGTTTTCTGATGCAGTTATATGCTTTGCTGTATATCACCACTGTCAGGTTAAAAACTAATATAAATCCATAAAGGTCATCCCAAAATTTCTTAAATCGTTTCAATGCTGTACATTTTATTGTAGAACTGTATTTTAGTATGTCTTTAAATAACATTATATGTTAAGTCCTGTCTTACAGTATTTATTATTTTTTCGTGTTACCACATAGAGGAATCAAATAATGGGTCTATGAAAGTGTGTGTTCATATTATAGTCTCATTAAAACATAATGTAACATTTGTCTACTTTATTTACTGACAGCATTACTTTCCCTAAACATGCAGATAACAGGGAAATAAGAGCAGTTTTAATTAATGTGTTTATTAAATGTCAATTTCTATACACCAAAGAGCTATAGGGAGCACACTGAGTTTTCTGATTTATATTTTTTGTAATAGGCAAAACAGTGTAGAAAGGTAGGGGTCTAAACTTTATCCCACCCCTGACGAACGCTATCTATCCAGTCCAAATAGCTGGACACTTTGGTGTAGATGCCAAGTTTGTCTTTTTGCCCGCAGCCTTCTCCCCAGGACACCAGGCCTACGAGGAACCATGTATCATGAAACAGTGTCATCATTGGACCCCCACTGTCCCCCTCACAAGCATCTTTGATTTGCCCCAGCACTCCCCCACAAAGCATGTTCTGAGTGAGGTTGTTCATCATATGCCTGGAACACTCTTTGTTGTCTATAATTGGAATTTCAATAAAGTTGAGAGTTGAACTGTAGCGATGAGAGGTCTCGTTGTCCTTCCCCCAGCCAGTGATGACTGTGACAGTACCGTTACGATACAAAATTCGTTCGGCCAGGTTCTGGCTAGGGAGGCATGCTGGAAGTATGTATGTGGAAAATTTGGCTGGTGTAGCCAAGCGCAACAGAGCTATATCATTGTCCACAGTGATAGGGTTGTATTGTGGGTGGGCAATAGATTGTTTTACAGGAAGGGTTATCTCAGATCCTTCAGTCCTAAATCGGTCGTAGTCACCTGGAGAAATAGCCATACAATTAGAATTCAAAGCCAGAGAGTGTTTATGGATGGCTATGTTTTAAGATTGGTTAAAAAAAGGAAGGCTGCTTCCTTATTCATTTGTTGTTATTTTTTACAGAGACTAGGACTGTCACAGAAACAAAATAATTTCTCAGGACGTTTTCACTGCTATCCGCCAAATAGTTGGGACACCATGAGTGGAATTAATACACTTTTCAAGGGAACATAACACTGTATCTAGACTGTCTTTTCACTTATGAGGCCTAAGCTTAGTAAACAACATCACTCTTAAGTTATGTGTTCTAGCACTTTTTATGTGGCAAATTTCTTTAGTAATGCATCTTCTAAAAACTCAAATATAAGGGAGGATAAAAAGTCTTACTCTGTTAAGGAATACTTAAATTTTTATCAAATTGTCTTACATACCCAGCCTGACACTGAACTTTCTACTTGTCTCTAGGCAGTGAGCAGCAGTGAGAACCCAGTTTTCATCAATCAGAACTCCACCACAATGAAACCTGCCCAAATGATTGAGTATAAGAGCCTACAGAATACACAAAATTATTTAGATAACATATGATAATTGTCAGGAATAGCTCTGATAAAATATGTGGCATTATTAATATGATTACGCAGATATTACAAAGGAATCAAAAATACCTGCCAGGGACTCTCTCCCTTTTTGCCAACTGTACCTCCTATTACCCACGGCTGTAAACCTACTAAAGGCTTATTAATATAAGATGACTTTGGAATCCGAATCTGGCCACATGAAGCCTCATCTGTAAATGACAAAAATGCACATAGATCACACAGATTTATCTACCAAATGGAAGAAATTATTTGAAGATGATTTTTATATTTTCATATAGATTTTAATGAAGATATATTTATAGCAATATCAATTACATGACTTGTTAATCAGCTCACATTTGTGAGTAAATGTTGCACAAAGACTTATAAAAAGACATTTTCTAAGTCTAATAAATGCCCACAAATGCAGATGTACAGTTTTGAATACACATGCAAACATCTAAGCATTAATTTTTGCACTGTGAATACAAAGTCACCAGTGTAAAAAAATAATCAGTGTATTTGCAATAAGCACAAACTATATGGTTTATATTTGCATTTTGTTGAGGTAACTTACTTTTGGCAATACATTTTCTAGAGTTGTCTTGTAGTTGGTATCCTTTAATACAACTGCATGTGCGGCCAATACCATCTTCACTCTCGTGACATTCATGATCACAATCCCCATTGTTCACAGAGCAGTTAGTGGCTGTCCTGCCTGAGGACAAAACCAAAGAACTGCTGTCAGGACATTTATCACCATGACCTCAACACACACCACTGCTCTGTAACTCAAGACATCCAATATTAAATGCCCCAAATCAGCTGTGACACTGCATATCTAAAAACACTGACCAAGCAGACAAAATGCAGGAAGGGCAAAGGGATTCATTAACACCAGTCATTTGTGGTTAAATATAACTGTCTGTCTGTCTATCTGTGTCTGTCTGTCTGTCTGTGCTTGATTGTTTCTCATACACTGAGCCAAAAATCTTTTTAGTAGCACTTATGTACACCTTTCCAGTTGTATTGCTATCTGTAAATTTGATTTATATTACATTTTATTCCTAAAAGCAGTGGAAGTAATGGATTTATGATAACAAGACATATCCAAAATCCCATTCGTGATAAAATTTTACTTTAAGTTTTATTAGCTTCAACTAATATTCAGAAATTCGTGCTGAAAATGATTGATAAGTAATGCATATTTAATTAGATAATTCATATTTAAACATTTCAGAAAACATCAGCAGAAAGGTTTAAGTTTCAATCAGGTCTAGCAAGGTAACATTATGACTTATATTACTTAATTATATAATAATAATAATAAATATAGCTGCAAGCAGTGATGACGAGTCTAAGCCCCGGTGGCTATGCCACCCAGGTGGCTCCAAGAAAATGGTGCAGAATGGGTACATGCATTAACCCTCTTTCAGTCTAGTCTAGTTTAGTGTTACAGAAATGAAAGGGTTACTCTAGAACACCAAGAGTGTGAAACAGACACACACACAGAAAAAGTAAATAAATCAAACAATTTTGGGCTGCGGGTGCTTTTGAGCTGGTGTGAGGTTATATGAGATTGTGCTGTCCTTATGAATTAATTATATGGTTACGGTTTAGCTGCTAGCACATAAACATTATAGGGCGTCTTTATAGAAACATTTTACAAAATATCCTAAAATAGACGCATAAAATTGTCTCTTAATTTTCAATGGACAGCAACATATTTAATTGTGTTTGGCAACTTGACAAATATGTTTTCAAAATTAATAGGATATATAACACTTAAATGAATATTTAATTATCTACAACCCAAATTCCGGAAATGTTGGGACATTTTTTTAAATTAAAAAGACTTTTAAAATCACATGAGCCAATATTTTATTCACAATAGAACATAGATAACATAACAAATGTTTAAATTGAGAAATTTTACAATTTTAGGCACAAAATGAACTCTATTTCAAAGTTGATGCCTGCTACAGGTCTCAAAATAGTTGGGACGGGGACATGTTTACCATGGTATAGCATCTCCTCTTCTTTTCAAAACAGTTTGAAGACGTCTGGGCATCGCGGTTATGAGTTTCTGGAGTTTTGGTGTCGGAATTTTGTCCCATTCTTGCCTGATATAGGTTTCCAGCTGCTGAAGAGTTTGTGGTCGTCTTTGACGTATTTTTCATTTAATGATGCACCAAATGTTCTCTATAGGTGAGAGATCTGGACTGCAGGCAGGCCAATTCAGTACCCGGACTCTTCTACTACGAAGCCATGCTGTTGTAATAGCTGCAGTATGTGGTTTTGCATTGTCCTGCTGAAATAGACGTTGTCTGGAGGGGAGCATATGTTGCTCTAAAACCTTTATATACCTTTCAGCATTCATTATACCTTCTAAAACTTCTGCCCATACCGTATGCACTTATGCACCCCCATCAGAGATGCTGGCTTTTGAACTGAATGCTGATGACACTCTGGAAGGTCTCCCTCATCTTTAGCCCGGAGGACACGGCGTCCGTGATTTCCAACAAGAATGTCAAATTTGGACTCGTCTGACCATAGAACACTTTTCCACTTTGAAACAGGCCATTTTAAATGACCATGTTCACATATGGCTTCCTTTTTGCATGATAGAGCTTTAGTTGGCATCTGCAGATGGCACGGCGGATTGTGTTTACCGACAGTGGAATACTGGAAGTATTCCTGGGCTCATTTAGTAATGTCAATGACAGAATCATGCCGATGAGTGATGCAGTGTCATCTGAGGGCCCGAAGACCACGGGCATCCAACAAAGGTCTTCGGCCTTGTTCCTTGCTCACAGAGATTTCTCCAGTTTCTCTGAATCTTTTGATGATATTATGCACTGTAGATGATGAGATTTGCAAAGTCTTTGCAATTTGACATTGAGGAACATTGTTTTTAAAGTATTCCACAATCTTTTTACGCACTCTTTCACAGATTGGAGAGCCTCTGCCCGTCTTTACTTCTGAGAGACTCTGCCTCTCTAAGACATCCCTTTTATAGCTAATCATGTTACAGACCTGATGTCAATTAACTTAATTAGTTGCTAGATGTTCTCCAAGCTGAATCTTTAAAAAAATGTCTTGCTTTTTCAGCCCTTTGCTGCCTCCGTACCAACTTTTTTGAGACCTGTAGCAGGCATCACATTTGAAATGAGCTCATTTAGTGGATAAAAGTGTAAAATTTCTCATTTCTCAAATTGGCTCATGTGATTTGAAAGTCTTTTAGTTTTCATTTTATTCAAATTTAAAAAACGTCCCAACATTTCCATAATTCGGGTTGTATAAGCAGTTGGGAAATAATTGTATTAAAAAAATATTGACAATATAGTACATATCACCGAATTTGATGCATTTATTTGTCTTTCTGAATTATGGAAACGGAGCAGAAAAAGGATTACGCTTAAAAGTTTTCTCATCCTCCATCTAGTGGACAACCTTTGTATTACTTAATCTATCAGCTGAAATGTCTGATAGTTTATAATTTGCTGTTAGGCTCCACAGCATCAGCAATTTATGAAACTAAGCATGTTTTCTTAGAATGACTTATTCTTTATATGTAAAAAGTTTTGAGGGGTTTGAACAATGCACTTTAAAGATAGGCTAAAAGACAAGTCCTGCTTAATTTTTTGCCATTTTTAAAAAATAAATAAATCACCATAGCAATACAGTTTGAGATATTCAAAATCTGTTTGCAATTTCGGTTCCTCCATATTTTATCATCATCTTGCCAAAGTTTGTTGTAAATTGTATGAGAGCATTTGGTGGAGTATAAAGAAGAAGAATTTTAAAGTTTGAAGCTTTGACAAGGCAACAGTTTTGAAGATATCAAGAATCCCATAACAGTTTCACATCTGCCGGGTCATGACATTATTTTGATGAAGTTTGAAGTAAATAAGGTAAAAATAACATGGTAATTTCAAAGGATTTTTTAAAATGAAACACTTCCTTCTGCCAGTTGGTGACACTATAACTTTGACTTCATAATAGTCACATCTTTGTGATCAGCCTCATACAACAAAGAAACAACTGAAGTTTGATCAAAATCAGACAATGTATGCTGAAGTTATAACACACTTCCCGTTTCCCTTTTTTACCATATATTTTTCGTCTCGCTACTGCCAAACCATTTGAGATATCAAAAATCCCTTCACAATTTTGCATCCTCAATGTCTAGAGATCATGTTGACTGAGTTTGGTAGGGATCGGATGAAAACCCTAGAATGAGTATATCATATTCCAATATATCACATCAGTATATGACAGAGCATGCATTTTTCAAACATTCCACAAATTTTGTTGTTCGGGCAGATGAGATCCATATGTATATGAATTTTGATGACTGTAGGTGAAGCGGTGTGTGCTACAGCGCTTGTTGAAAATGGCCTTATTAAAGGGTGTAACACGGGCCCCCTCTAGTGACCCCCCCCCCCCCCACTTGACCTTCTGCCCGTCCCTGATTCCAATGTGTGTGCAAAGTTTCATAGGTTTTTGAGCATGTTAAGGGCCCCAAAATGCCCCAGATAGTGGGATTTTTTAAGTCCTTAGATAAACAATATTATGCCCTAATAATAATACTAATAATTATTATTATTTATAATAATAATAATAAGAAGAAATATTTAAGATTCTATATATATATGTATGTGTGTGCATGTGTGTGTGTGTGTGTATATATATATATATATATATATATATATATATATATATATATATATATATATATACAGTATATTTCACTGACCAAATTATGTAAATGTAAATAGCATTTTAACAAGGGGCACATACTTTTGAACATTTAAATTGTATAAAAAACAAGAGGCTCACGCAGATCACAGCGTTTCCCTTCAAATCCAGTGTTGCAGGTGCAGGAGTAATCTTGTAACAAGTCCACACACTTCCCATGAACACATGGATTCGAGTTGCACTGGTTTCCATCTAAGGGTGCAAAACAACTAATGAGTACCAGTACTTATGATGCTTTAAGCCTTCTACACACTGCATGATTTCAGCAATCCTATAAGATCATTACAAATCACACATATTTTAGTATGTGTAAAGGATAATGGATCTTATAAACTTGGGTACGACATGTATGCAGTCTGTATGATGATGACACCTATTGAATCATATGCTACGAAGCACGTTACTATCGAATAAAACGTGATCAGAATGCACTAGTGGTAAACAAAAAGAGTATGATGAATCACACTTTGGCAGTTGTAGTTTACCATGTCACGTTGATTTCATGTCGCATTTTTATTGGTTGGTCAGCGAACGTGGGTCATAGCAGCAAAAACACTCTGCGATGACATTGCTGAATTTTTGACACCGTCAGAAAATTATTGTAGGCTATCTTTGGTCACAAGACCATAACAACAGCCGTTTTTGTGCCTCTCTCACTGTACGACATAGGACCACCGATTTGGAGCCATGATCACAGAAATCGCCAAGACTGTTTCATGATGCCAATCTTTTTCGGACAGCTGAAAACCGTGCAGTGTGTCTCAGGCTTTAAAGACAGAAATAACTAACCTTTATATGCCTTCCAGAATTCCAACTGCAAGACAAAAAGGTCAGTGGATCATAATTTAGGGGGGAAAACATGTTATTACAGTAAAAAGCTGACATGACCAACCGTGGCTTCCCTTGTAGTAAAGATTTCCCTTGCTTCTTCAAAATCACACAGTTCCTCCCTGCACTCCCGCTCCAATGATGGAGGCTTTATTTCCTCCATAAAAGTGTTGGCTCTTCTTGAACGCAGGAGCATGTGTGCTTTTGGGCTGCTAGAAAATGCTGACCAAAATAGATACAGGGTTGATAAGGCAGAACAATGCACACAAGGTAGATTTCCAAATTACTTTTAAGCCTATTGCGTACTACAAAAGCTAAAGGGATAATTCATTAAGAATGAATTGTGTCTGCTGAAAATTCACTCCACCGCTGCTGTTGTTTTTGAGTACTTTCAAAATACCAACATATTTTTGGCTTCTGTTGTTTATCATTATTTGATAAACTAATGCTGCCAAATGTCAATCAAGAGTAACATTAATGGTGACATGCATAGTGCACTGATTTAATAAGTCTATTCTAAATTAGCTTCATGTTCTATTGTGGTACAAATACTCTGAATCTTTACATTTCCAAAAAAACACTGCTTCAGACAAATTTAGACAAGTATAATACATACACTTTGCAACTGTTTATAAATTCTACAGGGCTATTGACCACATACCTGACTTGCAGAGAGCCTTATCAGACCAAAATACAACCAGTACTGAGATACAGAAAAAGAGACTCCTCATCATGGCAACAAACCCTGTAAATACAGCAAGACAGAAATCTTGAATTATACCTGAATATTGAGCATCTTTTACATTTGAAGATTTTATAGAATTTAAAGTAATGATTTGGTTTGAGATACATTGTTACATGTTGGGTTTTTTGTGACTGTTCCATGTCGGGTTTTCTGTTTTCCCCTGTGTCCTAGTTCAGTTTAATTAGTCATTGTGTACACCTGTCCTTCCCAATTATCTGCCCCTTTATAAGTTCCTGTCTTTGTTAGTCTCACCGTCGGTTATTGTTTCTGTTATGATGTGTGTGCACTCCTGTGTCTGTATCTGCTCCTGGATCTCTGATTAAAAGAGAAGTTAATTGTTTATCCTCGTCGTGCGCTCCTTACTCCGCACAGCACCGTAACATAATAACCGACCGAAACAGTAAGATTGCGGCGTGTTTTTTCCCCGTTTTGTTTCCCGTTTTTTTGTCAAGTTTTTTATTTGTTATTATGGATCCCGCTGCCCTCGTCATCCTGCTGGAGCAGGGGGACCGCTCTCTCGAGGACCACACAGAGGATTTTTTGTTCCTGGCCAACTTAACACACTTCCCGGACTACTGCCTCTGCTCGTTCTACAAGGCTGGACTGAACAACACCACACGTGGGCAGTTGTCCGGGGACGGTCCTCGAGAGAGCCTCGCCGCATTTATCGAGTGGGTGCTGGTGTCTTGCAGATCACAACTCACCGTGGACATTGCAGATAATGACACCAGTCCCACTCGGGACCCAGCGCCCAGTCCACTACCACCCCGCAGCGCGGAGCTGCCCGAGCCCACCGCAGACGGAGAGCCAGAGCCTGCCGCGGTCGTTGAGCCATCGCCATCAGGAGCGACAGAGCTGCCGATCGTCCCGGAGCCCGAGCCCCAAACGTCTGACCAGGTGCGAGAGCCGGCAGTGCATCCGACGGTGGAGAAAGTTGTGGAGATCGCGGGGGCTATGGAGCGCCCCGCCCACGGCGCCACCGCTGAGGGTGAGCATGAACTGGACCTGGGTAACCTCATTGACTTCCACTCTGACACGATCATCCTTAAGCCAGCTCCTGTATTGAACTTCTGGGAAATTATCCCACCCGACCTCCCTCTCCCACCGCCTCTCATTGATCTGGTTCCTACTCCAACACCCTCATCACTGGAGTTCGTCAGCCCCTCTGCTCACCCTCAGCGCACCATCTGTGGCGTGGGCTCGCCGCTGGTCTGCCGATCTCCAGCTCTGTTGGCGTTGAGTCTGGAGGATCCCTCGTCTCCGCCCTCAGCCTCCGAGACCCAGACTCCGCCTCAGTCTGGCGACCCTGCGGCTCCACCATGCCTTCAAGCTCCCTCGGCTCCACCGGATCCCGTCTGTCCACCAGCTCCACCGGGCTCCCTCGTCCTTCCGGCTCCGCATTGGTCAGTCGTCCCCCTACCTGCACCTCAGGACTACTCTCCTTGGGCTGCGCCCCGTCCCTTCGTCCCTCCGGCTCCGTTGGGCTCCTCCTTCCCTCCTGCTCCACCTATGTCCTCTGTCGCTCCGGCTCCGCCGCGGCCTTCCGGATCTCCGCCTGCGCCGAGGTCGCCGAAGACATGTGCTCCGCCTTGGACCTTCGGATCTTCGGCGTCACCCTGGCTCTTCGGCTCTCCGTCTCCACCTCGGGCTCCACCTCCACCTGCTCCGCCGCCGTTGGTCGGCCCCATGGAGTCGGCGGTCCCTCCTCCGCCATGGCTCCTCCCTCCGTCGGCTCCCCCGTGGGCCACCATCTGGACTGTGGCCTGGGTCGTCATCTGGCTCCTCCTGTTCCTGGCTCCCCCTTGGCTCCTCCCACCCTCCACTCCCCCATGGACTTATTGTTTGGACTCTCCTATGTTTATTCCCTGCCACCCTCCGGTTCCACATCCTCCTCCAGATCCCCCACCCGCCCTCCTCAGTTGTTACGTTACGGTGTGAGGCCACGCCTTGCCGGGAGGGGGCGATATGTTACATGTTGGGTTTTTTGTGACTGTTCCATGTCGGGTTTTCTGTTTTCCCCTGTGTCCTAGTTCAGTTTAATTAGTCATTGTGTACACCTGTCCTTCCCAATTATCTGCCCCTTTATAAGTTCCTGTCTTTGTTAGTCTCACCGTCGGTTATTGTTTCTGTTATGATGTGTGTGCACTCCTGTGTCTGTATCTGCTCCTGGATCTCTGATTAAAAGAGAAGTTAATTGTTTATCCTCGTCGTGCGCTCCTTACTCCGCACAGCACCGTAACATACATGGATGATTACTTACATTCAAAGCACAAAAGTTCGCTGTGTAAAATACTAACACACATACAGTGGGGCAAATAAGTATTTGATACACTGCCGATTTTTAAAGTTTTCTCACTTACAAAGAATGGAGAGATCTGTAATTTTCATCGTAGGTACATCTCAACTGTGAGAGACAGAATATATATATATATATATAAAAAACAAGAAAATCACATTGTATGATTTTTAAATAATGAACTTCCATTTTATTGCATGAAATGAATTTGATACAATAGAAAAATAGAACTTAATATTTGGTACCGAAACCTTTGTTTACAATTACAGAGGTAAGACATTTCCTGTAGTTCTTGACCAGGTTTGCACACACTGCAGCAGGGATTTTGGCCCATTCCTCAATACAGGTCTTCTCCAGATCTTTCAGGTTTTAGGGCTGTCGCTGGGCAACACGGAGTTTCAGCTCCCTCCATAGAGTTTCTATTGGGTTCAGGTCTGGAGACTGGCTTGGCCACTCCAGGACCTTGAAATGCTTCTTACGGAGCCTCTCCTTAGTTGCCCTTGCTGTGTGTTTGGGGTCATTGTCATGCTGGAAGACCCAGTCACAACCCATCTTCAATGCTCTTACTGAGGGAAGGAGGTTGTTGCCCAAAATCTTGCGATACATGGCCCCATCCATCCTCCCCTCAATACGGTGCAGTCGTCTTGTCCCCTTTGCAGAAGAGCACCCCCAAAGCATGATGTTTCCACCCCCATGCTTCACGGTTGGGATGGTGTTCTTGGGATTGTACTCATCCTTCTTCTTCCTCCAAACACGGCGAGTGGAGTTGATACCAAAAAGTTCTATTTTGGTCTCATCTGACCACATGATCTTCTCCCATGCCTCCTCTGGATCATCCAAATGGTCTTTGGCAAACTTCAGACGAGCCTGGACATGTGCTGGCTTGAGCAGGGGGATCTTGCGCGCGCTGCAGGATTTTGATCCATGACGGTGTAGTGTGTTACTAATGGTAACCGTTGAGACTGTGGTCCCAGCTCTCTTCAGGTCATTGACCAGGTCCTCCGTGTAGTTCTAGGCTGATCCCTCACCTTTCTCAGGATCATTGATACCCCATGAGGCGAGATCTTGCATGGAGCCCCAGTCCGAGGGAGATTGACAGTCATCTTGAATTTCTTCTATTTTCTAATAATTGCGCCAACAGTTGTTGCCTTCTCACCAAGCTGTTTGCCTATTGTCCTGTAGCCCATCCCAGCCTTGTGCAGGTCTACAATTTTGTCCCTAGTGTCCTTAGACAGCTCTTTGGTCTTACCCATAGTGGAGAGTTTGGAGTCTGATTGATTGAGTGTGAACGGGTGTCTTTTATATAGGTAACAAGTTCAAACAGATGCAATTAATACAGATAATGAGTGGAGGATAGGAGGGCTTCTTAACCTCTGATTGTTTACGGGGTCTTTTTGACCCCAAATGACTTTTGCTAAATTTTTAAAAAATGTTCCCTTTGTCCAAATGGTATGAAACCTTCTACGGCTCTCAACACTTTCTAGATCTACAAAAAAAAATAAAAAATTGGAATGATATCTGTTTTTATGTTAGCGTGACAAAATTTGTGACACTCGTGGCTTTCGGGGTCTCTGGAGACCCCGCAATCAAAATAGACAAAATTCATCATCAAAATCAGAAACAACGCAGAACACATCGACAGAAATGGCACAAATAAAGTGGCACACTTCCACCAATGCAAAAAACATCCACAATGCTAAATTATATTGCTCACAACACACACACACACACACACACATATAGAGGAACACATTTTTGAGACTATAAAAACTGTTCTCTTATCATTTGTAAAATAAAATCATCCAAAATGCAGTACCACCACAAAAATAAATTGGTGACACTGACACATTGAAAATGTGCACACTCACACACACACACACACACACACACACATTTGTAAGGCTATAATTTGTCAAATAAAATCATCCAAAATGCAGAACCAACACAAATATAAAGTGGTCACACTGACACCGACAATGTGTACTCACACACTCTCTCACACACACACACACACACACACACACACACACACACACACACACACACACACACACACACTCTTGTTGGTTTTGCTATACTTGAGAGGACTCTCATAGGCGTAATGGTTTTTATACTGAACAAACTGTATATGCTATTTCCCTACACCAATCCTACACCTAAACTTAGCCCTCACAGGAGACTTTTTGCATTTTTACATTTTAAGATAAACTTCATTTAGTATTTTTAATAATTTATTTCCCTTGTGAGGACCGGCCAAATGTCCTCACAAAGTCAAAAATCTCAGGCTTTACTATCCTTGTGGGGACATCTGGTCCTATCAAGTATAGCTAAACACGTACACACACACACACACACACACACACACACACTTATTGTTCCTCGTTGTTTGATTTCTTTTACTAAATTTTATCTTTTTACTGCTTTATTTGCTCACTTGTTATTGCTGTTCAGTTCATGTGTTCATATGTAATATAACTGGGGGTTTTTCAGTACAAAAAATACTAAACTTTGACAAAAAATATTTTATTTTTGTTATAATTGTGATTTTATAATATTTAGATATGAATCCAACTGAATCCAACTTGTGAAAAGATATCTTTCAGGTCTCTCAAATAGCAAATAGCATATAGTGGAGCTCTATGGCCATCTAGTGGTTAAAGTGATTTTGTTTTATTTTAAAACGGCATTTTCCAAAAAATGGGTATAAATGTTACATTAAATCATTTAAAATGATCCATGTTATCCCCATGAATGAAAGTTAGAAATCTGGGCCTTTTATAAAGTGAATTTTACATCAAATGCTGTTTTTTTGTAAATTTGTAATTTAAATAAATATTTATTTATTTATTTATAGAAATTTAAAAGATATCATAAATCCTCCAAAAACTGCACAAATGTTGAGTAAAAACATTAACAAACAGAGTAAAATTACATTTGTAAAAAAAAAAAACATTATCTTGTTACAAAATTAAATGTTATTGTCTGGGGTCTCTGGAGACCCCCAAAAAAACTATAGGGTACAGAGATTAAAACCATCTTAAAGACAAACTAACAGGTCTGTGAGAGCCAGAATTCTTGCTGGTTGGTAGGTGATCAAATACTTATTTCATGCAATAAAATGGAAGTTAATTATTTAAAAATCATAATGTGATTTTCTGGATCTATTTTTTATATTCTTTACTTTTTACTTTACTTACTTTTGTCATTTAGCAGACGCTTTTGTCCAAAGCGACTTACAAATAAGAAAAAGTAACTAAAACTAAAAGTTACATTCTGTCTCTCACAGT
Organism: Barbus barbus; assembly: GCF_936440315.1. Lineage (NCBI taxonomy): Eukaryota > Metazoa > Chordata > Actinopteri > Cypriniformes > Cyprinidae > Barbus > Barbus barbus. Next base: position 23,526,224 of record NC_136754.1, on the reverse strand, counting down.
TGAGGCGTACCTACGATGAAAATTACAGATCTCTCCATTCTTTGTAAGTGGGAAAACTTGAAAAATCGGCAGTGTATCAAATACTTATTTGCTCCACTGTAAATCATTCTTACCGTATTCCAAAATTTCAACAGGGCAGTAGAGGCCAGATCTGTCCTCAAAAAAGAACTACACTGGAAGACACATAAATCAAATCATTAATATTTCCTAACATCAATTGGTCTCTGCTTTGTCTTTAACCCAACAGGAGAGCACAGCATGAACAGCCTTTAGTAAGTTAACTGAACTCCAACAAACCTTTCACTGAGCAAATAATAGTTGCTCAGATCAATCATATCAGGAATTTTGCGAGTACATTAATATCATCCACTAGGTAACACAGTGAGACAATCAGTACTTCAGTTACAGTACTTTACTAACCCTCAATAATTATTAAAAATGTTTACTTACATTTTGAAAAAGAAGAAAGGAACGGGAATGGAGAATGTGGTGTTTAGAGTGTGTTAATGACTAACCAACTCTGTTTACTAAGAGTCCACAGTCTGAATGCTCCTGCATTCTCATCTGCTGTCTGTCCACTTACACCTACTTGTGTTGAACTGTACACCTTAGTTTAATGACCAAACAATTACATTTGTTACTTAAGATTGGTGAAATATGTTCTTATAGCATTCAAAAAATAAATAGAATTCCATTTTAACTATTTTATATATATTCTGCTGCATGATGGGTCACAAGTTTTTGCACTCTCTTTTGCTAATAGGAATACTTTCTATAATCTGCATACAACACAGCTATATGATATTGATAGTGAAATAAAAGCTGTCAGCACACACCTATTATTGGAGACATAAACAAGGCTTAACATCACAATGGGACACACATGCATGCAATGTACACACTGTACCAAGCAGCTTTACAGTAACTAATTTTACAGTACAAATATGATCTGTGATATCAGTTCCCATTAACTGTCCAACAAACTTATTTTTATTTTTAAAGGTTTGGTGTCTGTATATCCAAACGGATCACCAGCAAAATAGTCTTGTTCTGTAAGATGGTCAAACAGAAAAGTAGAAGCCAGAGTAGAAAAAGCAGAAAAAAACATGACTGAGCAAAGTTTCTTTGGGATAAGCAAATGAGTACATTACACTTTCACCTACACAGAAACATGCCACATGGGGACATGCAGTGTTTGTGGCTAAGGGTGTGGAAATTAGGGCACATAATAGGGTTAACCATTCATCTTGTGTTGTGTTCCTTTTTATTAAGACATTGTACCAGTGGCTCAGTTTCCAATGTACTGTTGGTGTCACATGTATGTTCTCGTTTAGTTCCTGTTTTTCCTTATGTGGTTTAGTTCCTGTTCTCTGTATTAGTTAATCATCGTTCATTCTGATCACCTGTGTTTATTAATAATCTTGTTGGCTCCTTTGGTTTCCCTGTCTTTATAAGCCTTCAGTTTCTGTATGTTCTTTGTCTTGGTTTAATGTTGATTTCTATGGATTATGTGTGTTGAAGATTATTAAAAGATTATGTTTATTCAATCATTCTTTGTGCCTTACTACAACCATGACCCGTGACAGTTGGATTCATAATGGGTTGTATAAATAAAGTGTGAATAAATGGAAAAATTAGCTGTGGCCTTACAATCTTTTCTGTATGAGGCTAAAAGACAAACTGGCAGGATTTTTCTGTCATAGGGAACAATATTTTGGTGTTTTCTTTGCCTGAACACGTGAGAATGAGTTTCCTTGTCTTTCAAATATTGTTTCATTCAAATATTAAATGACTACAAATTGAACTTTCCTTAAGGGTCAAGAATATTACAAATTTACTGTTTTGAGACTGTATTGAAAATCTTATTGAAAATCAGTCAAACAAACAAATAAACAAAACCCTACTTTTCAGAATCAGATTCAAAATTAGCTTTATTGCCAGGCATGTTTGCACATACGAGGAATTTGTTTTGGTCACAGAAGCTCCACAGTGCGACAGAATGACAGTGACAAGACAAGACACGGATAATAAAAATAATAATATACAATATACAAAATAGACAATTTAGTATGTACAGGTATGTTAGGTGCAAATTTGAAATGTAATAAGTATGTGTGTTAAATAAATAAATGTATGATAGTGTTGTGTGTTTCATGTTTATTGTTAAGTGTTCAAATGTTCATGAGATGAATTGCCTGAGGGAAGAAACTGTTCCTGTGCCTGGCCATTCTGGTGCTCAGAGCTCTGTAGCGTCGACCAGACAGCAGCAGTTCAAAGAGGGAGTGTGCTGAATTTGAGGGGTCCAGAGTTATTTTGCCAGCCCTTTTGCTCACTCTGGATAAGTACAGTTCTTGGAGAGTGGGGAGGGTTGTACCAATTTAATCACTTTTAATCACCAACTTTCAAAAAGTTATTGACACTAATGAGGAATGTGATTTGAACTTATTCAGTTATCATATACAGTGGGGCAAATAAGTATTTGATACACTGCCGATTTTTCAGGTTTTCCCACTTACAAAGAATGGAGAGATCTGTAATATTCATCGTAGGTACACCTCAACTGTAAGAGACAGAATATTAAAAAAAATCCAGAAAATTAAATTGTATGATTTTTTAATAATTAATTTCCATTTTATTGCATGAAATAAGTATTTGTTTCTTAATATTTGGCACAGAAACCTTTGTTTACAATTACAGAGGTCAGACATTTCCTGTAGTTCTTGACCAGGTTTGCACACACTGCAGCAGCGATTTTGGCCCACTCCTCCATACAGGTCTTCTCCAGATCTTTCAGGTTTTGGGGCTGTCGCTGGGCAACACGGAGTTTCAGCTCCCTCCATAGATTTTCTATTGGGTTCAGGTCTGGAGACTGGCTTGGCCACTCCAGGACCTTGAAATGCTTCTTACGGAGCCACTCCTTAGTTGCCCTTGCTGTGTGTTTGGGGTCATTGTCATGCTGGAAGACTCAGCCACGACCCATCTTCAATGCTCTTACTAAGGGAAGGAGGTTGTTGCCCAAAATCTTGCGATACATGGCCCCATCCATCCTCCCCTCAATACGATGCAGTCGTCCTATCCCCTTTGCTGAAAAGCACCCCCAAAGCATGATGTTTCCACCCCCATGCTTCACAGTTGGGATGGTGTTCTTGGGATTGTACTAATTCTTCTTCTTCCTCCAAACACGGTGAGTGGAGTTAATAGCAGAAAGTTCTATTTTGGTCTCATCTGACCACATGGCCTTCTCCCATGCCTCCTCTGGATCATCCAGATGGTCTTTGGCAAACTTCAGACAGGCCTGGACATGTGCTGGCTTGAGCAGGGGGACCTTGCGAGCGCTGCAGTATTTTAATCCATGACGGTGTAGTGTGTTACTAATGGTAACTGTTGAGACTGTAGTCCCAGCTCTCTTCAGGTCATTGACCAGGTCCACCCGTGTAGTTCTAGGCTGATCCCTCATCTTTCTCAGGATCATTGATACTCCACGAAGCAAGATCTTGCATGGAGCCCCAGTCCGAGGGAGATTGACAGTCGTCTTGAATTTCTCCCATTTTCTAATAATTGCGCCAACGTCTCGGTTACGTATGTAACCCTCGTTCCCTGAAGGAGGGAACGGAGACGTCACGTCGGATGACCGACGAAATTGGGATCTCGCCAGAGAGACCAATCCACTTCGAGTGTAACTAAACGAGCCAATGGACATTGGCATGCGATCATTGCATCCAGCTGCCGCTGATCACAGCGTGAGCATAAGAGGCAGCAGGTGCACCGCATTAATTCATGCTTTCGCTGAGGAGCTGAGCCGGTGACCCGGCAGCTCAGCGGTGGTACAGCTCAGCGGTGGTACATATGTAACCGAGACGTTCCCTTTCAGTCGGTCACTCCGAGTCACGTCGGATGACCGACGAAATTGGGATCCCTACCAAAGCGCCACAGAAGCTGCCCCTTCCAGTGCCCTGTGTAGGCCTCCTGATCCTTCCTATAAGGCAGACTATAGGACCGGGCTCTACACAGAGAAGGTCAACTACTGTTGTTCCTTGAGCAACCCACTAGTAGGACTTGGATAACACTGGGAAGCGTGCCCTTCCGTTTGGAAGAGGCACACTGCGGAGTCACCTCCTCCCAGAGGGGGTTAAGTGACATTTAGACATGTGAAGTAACCCCGTAGGGCCCTATAGCACATGGAAGTCTCTGAGATGGCTTAGGCTGCATCATTAGAGATGGCAGAACGTGGTCTGCCAGGGGAACACGGCCCTAATAAGCATACCGTGGGATACACATATGGGATCCCGACAGGGTCTCTCATATGGGCACTAGCCTCACACCAGATTTCAAGAATTGATTGGCTGAAAGGCCTGGCGCCGGACGCTCCGCCATGTCCGGATGCCGGAGTGCTGGAGGACTCGACAGGGTTTGCCTGGTTAAGGAACTCTCTGGAGAATTAGGCGTAAGGACGCCGCAAGCCGACTCTGAGCCGGGCCTCTCAGTGCCACTACCCGTTTGAGGTGAGAACACAGGAGGAAACCGGTTCGACACGTAGGCTATAAAACCTAGAGAATGTGTTGGGAGTCGCCCAACCCGCAGCGCTACAGATGTATGCTAGCGAGGCACCACGAGCCAGCGCCCAGGATGATGCGACACCCCTAGTGGAGTGAGCACGCAACCTGAGCGGGCAGGGCACACCTTGTGCTTCATAGGCCAAGTTGACGGCATCCACTATCCAGTGGGCCATCCTCTTATTGGAGACAGCCTTCCCCTTCTGCTGTCCTCCGTAACAGACAAAGAGCTGTTCTGAGGTCTTGAAGCTCTGAGTTCTATCCACGTACTGTCGCAGTGCGCGTACAGGACAGAGCAAAGCTAGGGCTGGGTCTGCCTCCTCCAGGGGCAGCGCTTGCAAATTCACTACTTGGTCCCTAAAGGGAGTGGTAGGAACCTTAGGCACATAGCCGGGCCGGGGCCTCAGTGTTGCACTGGAGTCAGCCGGCCCAAACTCGAGGCACGATTCGTCGGCCGAAAATGCTTGCAGGTCCCCTACCCTCTTGATCGAGGCCAATGCAGTCAGGAGTAGGGATTTCATAGAGAGAAACTTCAACTCGACTGACTGCAAAGGCTCAAAGGGAGCAGTTTGTAGGGCTCTTAGCACCAATGCCAAATCCCAAGAGGGTAGGGAGGGAGGCCTAGGAGGATTTAACCTCCTGGCCCCCCTAAGAAACCTGACAACCAGATCGTGCTTCCCCACCGACTTCCCCTCTACGGGGTCGTGGTGAGCGGAAATGGCAGCAACATAAACCTTAAGGGTGGAGGGGGACAGCCTACGCTCCAACACTTGTTGCAGAAAGGAAATCACGGCTCTGATCGAACATCTCCGGGGGTCCTCATGGTGAGAGGAACACCATTCGACGAACAGGTTCCACTTCAGAGCATAGGCCCGTCTTGTGGACGGTGCACGTGCTGAAGCGATAGTGAGTGTTGCGGAACTATAGCCGCAGCTGCAGCCATATGCCCCAGGAGCCTCTGAAAGTGTTTCAGTGGGACCGCCGTCCTGCCTGATAAAGTCTTGAGGCAGTTTAGCACCGACTGAGCACGTTCCTGGGTGAGGCGTGCTGTCTGGTTGACCGAATCCAACTCCATGTTGGATTCGGATGCACGGGTCACCACTCTCCTCCTCTTGAGACCCAGAGATTGAGGAAATCGCTCTTTTATAAATGTTTTGGGTACCGCTGGCTGCTGGGCCAGCGGTGGAACAAAAGCAAAACGAAACAAAAGATTCTCCAACCGGCCCTTCTCCGGGGGAGGGAGTGGTGCGGTCACCATCTCCCGATGAGCAGTCTCCTCCATCTCTGGGTCGCCCGTCTCAGGGCCTCTTGCACTTGCGCTTACCGCCAGGTTTGGCGGGGGCCTGGACGGGCTGAGCATCCTGCCTGCGACCAGCTCCACGACGCTGCCTGGTGGAAGGCTGCTGCGGCTGCGCGAGGGCGGCTACAGGGGGGCGCCCACGGCGACGAGCTGGCTGAGGGGCTGCAGCTGGGGTGGAAGCAGCAGGTTTCCTCTGGCGCATGATGTGTTTGATCGCCTCAGTCTGCTTCTCTGCTGCCGAGAACTGCTGGGCAAAGCTCTCGACAGCGTCGCCGAAGAGGCCGGTCTGTGACACGGGAGCATTCAGGAACTGTACATTCTCCTGCTCCTTCATGTCAGCGAGACACAGCCAGAGATGGCGCTCCTGGACCACTAGCGTGGTCATCGCACGACCCAGAGACTGTGCGGTCACCTTCATCGCTCGAAGCGCAAGGTCCATCGCAGCACGCAGCTCATGTAGAACCGCCAGGTCGTGACCACCCTCGTGCAGGTCTTTCAGGGCTTTGGCCTGGTGGACCTGCAATAACGCCATGGCGTGGAGGGCAGAAGCCGCCTCCCCACAGGCTCTATAAGCACTGCCAGTTAGACTTGACGAATACTTACAGGCCCGTGAGGGGAGGCACGGGTCACCCCGCAGGGTGGTAGCGGCTGTTGGACATAGTTGCATGGCCACAGACCGCTCCCCCGAGGGGATGCCCGCGTACCCCAAAGCAGCCCCACCATCAAGGGTGGTGAGGGAGGAGGAGCCACAAGATTTGTTTTGGGCAGTAAAAGGTGCCTTCCACGATCTTGTAAGCTCCTCATGCACTTCCGGAAAGAATGGCACCGGAGGGGGGCGCTGAGAACCAGCACGACCCCCACCGAGAAACCACTCGTCCAATCTCGAAGTATCGGGACGCGGTGGAGGATTCCACACGAGCCCGACATTCTCGGCGGCCCGGGAAAGCATAGCCGTCATCTCTGGGTCTGGCTCGGACAACGCTACCACACCCGAAGGGGGCAACACAGCCGAGTCGTCATCCCCGGAGAGAGAGTGCTCACCCTCCGATGCAGCGATCGACATCTGGTCGTCAGAGGGGGCACCGAAGGAAACGCCTGGTGCCCCCCGTCCAGCAGAGGGCCCAGCACGCTCCTTCGGCAGCTCCACCGGCTGCGGAGTGCTTGAGGGGTGAGGAGCTCCACTTGGGGATGCCCTCACCGTGATCCTCAAATCACCTCTGACTCCACCCGACGCAGCGTCACCCCGGGTGCCAGGACGAACGCTGGATCGCGGCAGAGGCAGAGGGACTCCGCCATGTTTGACATAACAGAGTCTATTACGCAACTCCGAGATGGTCATGTCCCCACAAGAAGAACATGAAGCATCCACGAAAGCTTCCTCAGCGTGCTGAATGCCCAGACACGTGAGGCAGCAATCGTGACCGTCCTGAGGCGCCAGGAAACGACCACACCCAGAAACGCACGGGTGATAGGACATCTTTAAAAAGACGCGATCACTCGTGTTGCTCTTTTAGAGAGATTTGCTCTTTCAGTGCTGAAGCACGCAGGGGAGTTGGCCACCGTACACTCTTAGTGTGGTTGTCAGCCGGAAGACGATCTTTTTTCCCATCCGACGTGACCACCGCTGCTGCGCCGTACCGCCAACACTCGCTCGCTCTTTCTCAGGATAGGAGAGCAGCAGTGATGCACTGCCACTCTGCTCCGAAGCGAAAGGATAAATTAATGCGGTGCACCTGCTGCCTCTTATGCTCACGCTGTGATCAGCAGCAGCTGGATGCAATGATCGCATGCCAATGTCCATTGGCTCGTTTAGTTACACTCGAAGTGGATTGATCTCTCTGGCGAGATCCCAATTTCGTCGGTCATCCGACGTGACTCGGAGTGACTGACTGAAAGGGAACAGTTGTTGCCTTCTCACCAAGCTGTTTGCCTATTGTCCTGTAGCCCATCCCAGCCTTGTGCAGGTCTACAATTTTGGCCCTAGTGTCCTTAGACAGCTCTTTGGTCTTGCCCATAGTGCAGAGGTTGGAGTCTGATTGATTGAGTGTGTGAACGGGTGTCTTTTATACAGGTAACGAGTTCAAACAGATGCAATTAATACAGATAATGAGTGGAGGATAGGAGGGCTTCTTAAAGACAAACTAACAGGTCTGTGAGAGCCAGAATTCTTGCTGGTTGGTAGGTGATCAAATACTTATTTCATGCAATAAAATGGAAGTTAATTATTTAAAAATCATACAATGTGATTTTCTGGATCGATTTTTTATATTCTGTCTCTCACAGTTGAGGTGTACCTACGATGAAAATGACAGATCTCTCCATTCTTTGTAAGTGGGAAAACTTGAAAAATCGGTAGTGACAAAACAATGTAGAGTACTTTTGTTAGTTCACTATTATTTTGATTATTACTTTCCATACCATGATGCTGATCACTAATGAAGTCATTTTGCATGCAGGAGCCCTATACTATGTTAGGTATGTGATATTATAACCAGCCTCTCTGCTTTGTCTGGAGGCCTATGGGGAGAGGACCATGTTCTCAAAGACGTTTTTTTTAGTCACCACTTATAAATAGATCAGTGCTTTAGTTATAAAGTTCAGTACATAAGTGCTTCACCCAGATGATGAGACAAGAATTCTTTGATATTATATAAGTATATTTGATCGTCACCAAAAATGAATTTTGACAATTCTGCTTTATGCTGTTGTGTTTGTTGTGCTTATTGTAGTGATATTAGTTTGGCATACAAAACGTGTGATTGTCAAATAAATAATTTAGTCCATTATTATTTAAATTATTGTTTTTCACATTGCTTACATGTTTTCCAGAGCTGCTCAACAGCAATACCTTCTTAGTGTTCAAATCTTATTTCCTGTTTCCCCCATCCTTTTTTATTTCCTCAGATGATAATAATAATTGCAGGAGTACTGGTCTCATCAGCCCTCTCATCTGGGATGATCTCCCTGGGAAGGGGGTTCCTTGTACCTCCATCCTCTGGCTCACCTGATAGTCCCATTCCTCTTGATGACTACTTTGAGGGTTCTGCTGCACACAACGACTACATACCTATATATGCCGACGATAATTATCCCATAGCAAAAGTAGCCAATCCCATGGCCAGAGGAGGTCCACTGATGCCATATGATGACTCATTAAAAGGGCACCCTTTGCCCATGTTTCCAATCCCGCCTGACAGATATCCCATTCTACTGAAACCTCTGTCCAGGAACATACCTCAAGGATCTCACACAGTGCCTACTGGACAACAATCAGACCTTTTGTACTGTAACCTGCTAATTGAGGCACCAGTGCCTTCTGTGTTTGCTCACAATGTAAAGGTCCAAAGGAGATCGTGGATTGCCAGGTTATTAATTTGAACCAATACATATAATACCGCAGTAATTGCATAGTAGATTTTCTTTTGTTTCCTTAGGTTTTCCAGGTAGTCCCGGAAGGCTTGCCAGGATTTCAAAGTAGTCCAGGCTTTAATTGTCAGCAGGGACCAAAGGGTATAACTTTTATTCCAAAAGCCCACTTTTATTAACTTTTATTATTACACTCCCTAAAATAAAGTTGCTTAAAAGGTTCTTCACAGCGATGCCATAGAAAAACCATTGCTGGTTCCACAAAAAAAAACATTCAGTTAAAGGTTCTTTAAAGAACAATCTCTTTCTTACCTTTTTATAATCTGAAGAACCTTCTTTCGCCACAAAGAACAGAAAGGTTCTTTAGATGTTAAAGGTTCTTTATGGAACCATTTAGACAAAAAAGTTATTTTATGGCGGTGTTCTTAAACTCAGTTCCTGGAGGGCTATAGCTCTGCAGAGTTTAGCTCCAATCGGCTCCAGCTCACAACTGCTTGGAAGTTTCTTATGATCCTGAAGTGCTTGATCAGATGGATCAGGTGCGTTTGATTAGGGCTGGAGCTAAACTGCACTCTTAAAAATAAAGGTGCTTCACGATGCCATAGAAGAACCTTTTTTGTCTAAATGGTTCCATAAACAACCTTTAACATCTGAAGAACCTTTCTGCTTCACAATAGGTTCGTGGCAAAAGAAGGTTCTTCAGATTATAAAAATGCAAGAAAGAGATGGTTCTTTAAAAGGTTAGTTCACCCAAAAATTTAAATTAGCCTGTGTTTTACTCACCCTCAAAGCATCCTAGGTGTATGTGACTTTCTTCTTTCAGACGAATCCAATCGGGAGTTATATTAAAAATTGTCCTGGCCCCTCCAAGCCTTTCAATGGGGGTAAGCGGATGTTTGTTGTCAACAGTTCAGAAGATGTGAAATAAAGTGCACACATCCGTAATAAAACGTCCCTCACACAGCTCCGGGGGGCTCTTAAAGTCTGTGTAGAGGATGTGAACCGGGTCTTCAGAAAAGACGGTATTTCACCTGCCTGTCTAAAAGTCTGTGCTGACCGACTGGCCCCCATCTTTACACAGATCTTCAACAGATCTCTGGAGCTGTGCGAAGTTCCCTGCTGCTTTAAACGCTCCACCATCATTCCCGTCCCCAAAGAGCCCAAAATCACTGGCCTTAATGACTACAGACCTGTCGCTCTCACGTCTGTGGTCATGAAGTCATTTGAGCGACTGGTCCTGGCCTACCTGAAGGACATCACTGGACCCTTGCTGGATCCTCTTCAGTTTGCCTACAGAGGAAACAGGTCTGTGGATGACGTCAATATGGGACTGCATTACAACACCTTGACAAACCTGGGAATTATGCAAGGATCTTATTTGTGGACTTCAGCTCGGCCTTCAATATCGTCATGCCTGACCTTCTCTCAGACAAACTATGCTTTGCAAGTAATCTTCCTGATTTATCTCAATTCCTCAGCATATCCAACAGCGCAGAAAAACTTGATGATGTAACAGAAACTATAGACTCTCTCTATTCTAGCACTTTAGATACGGTTGCTCCTTTACGCTTAAGGAAGATTAAGGAAAAGAGTCCAACACCATGGTATAATGAGCACACTCGCGCCCTAAAGAAAGCAGCCCGGAAAATGGAGCGCAGCTGGAGGAAAACTAAACTAGAGGTATTTCGTATTGCTTGGCGGGAAAGTACCCTATCCTACAGAAAAGCTTTAAAAACTGCTAGATCTGATTACTTTTCATCTCTTTTAGAAGAAAACAAACATAACCCCAGGTATTTATTGAATACAGTGGCAAAATTAACAAAAAAATAAAGCATCAACAGGTGTTGACATTTCCCAACAGCTCAGCTGTAATGACTTTATGAACAATTTTACTTCCAAAATCAATACGATTAGAGATCAAATTGTAACCATGCAGCCGTCAGCTACAGTATCACATCAAATAGTGCACTATAGATCCCCTGAGGAACAATTCCACTCATTCTCTACTATAGGAGAGGAAGAATTGTGTAAACTTGTAAAATCAGCTAAACCAACAACATGTATGTTAGACCCTATTCCATCTAATCTACTAAAAGAGGTGCTTCCAGAAGTCATAGATCCTCTTTTGGCTATTATTAATTTGTCATTATCATTAGGATATGTCCCCAAGAACTTTAAATTGGCTGTTATTAAGCCTCTCATTAAACAAACACAACTTGACCCCAAAGATCTAGTTAATTACAGACCGATCTTGAATCTCCCTTTTCTGTCAAAGATACTAGAAAATGTTGTATCCTAACAATTATATTCCTTCTTAGAGAAAAATTATATCTGTGAGGATTTCCAGTCAGGATTTAGACTGGAGATATTTAGATATCTCATAGTACTGAGACTGCTCTCATTAGAGTGACAAATGACCTGCTCTTATCATCTGATCATGGTTGTTTCTCTCTATTAGTGCTACTGGATCTTAGCGCTGCGTTCGACACTATCGATCACAACATTTTTTTGAATAGACTAGAAAACTTTGTTGGCATTAGTGGAAGTGCATTAGCATGGTTCAAATCATACTTATCTGACCGCCATCAACTCGTAGCAGTGAATGAAGAAGTATCATATCGATCACAAGTGCAGTATGGAGTGCCTCAAGGCTCAGTACTAGGGTCGTTACTTTTCACGATTTACATGTTACTCTTGGGAAATATAATCAGGAAACACAGGGTTAGCTTTCACTGTAATGCTGATGATACTCAGCTCTATATTTCTTCACGGCCCGGTGAAACACACCAAGTTGAGAAACTTATGAAATGCATAGTCGATATAAAATACTGGATGACGAGGAATTTCTTACTGCTAAATTCTGAAAAAACAGGTGTTAATTATCGGACCTAAAACCCCCACAAGTAATAACCTAGAACACTGTCTAACACTTGATGGCTGCTCTGTCAATTCTTTGTCATCAGTCAGGAACCTAGGTGTGCTATTTGATAGCAATCTCTCCTTTGATAGCCACGCTTCTAGCATTTGTGCAACTGCATTTTTTCATCTTAAAAATATATCTAAACTGAGACCTATGCTCTCAATGTCAAATGCAGAAATGTTAATTAATGCGTTTATGACCTCAAGGTTAGATTTTTGTAATGCTTTATTGGGTGGTTGTTCTGCACTCAAAAACAAACTACAATGGTTCTAAATGCAGCAGCTAGAGTTCTTACTAGAACCAGGAAGTATGACCACATTAGCCCGGTTCTGTCAACACTGCACAGGCTCTCTATTAAACATTGTATAGATTTTAAAATCTTGTAAATTACTTACAAATACCTGAATGATTTAGCTCCTCAGTACTCTGGCCATTTGATAATACCTAGAATATCAAAATCAACTGCAGGCGGCAGATCCTTTTTCTATTTAGCGCCCACACTCTGTCAGTTTAAATCTAGGTTAAAGACCCATCTCTTTAACCTGGCGTACACATAACACACTAATACGCTTCTAATATTCAAATCCGTTAAAGGATCGTTAAGCTGCATTAATTAGGTCAGCCGGAACCGGGAACACTTCCCATAACACACAATGTACTTGTTACATGGTAAGAAGCTTGACATCTACGCTAATATTATTCTGTTTCTTTCTTATTCCGAGGTCACTGCAGTCACCAGATCCAGTCCGTATCCAGAACAGATGGTGGATCAGCACCTAGAGATGACCTCTACAGCCCTGAACGTCAGCGGAGACCAGGACACCTAGATGAGCCCCAGAGACAGATCCTCAGTGAGGACCCCATCACCTAGACAGCCATCGGGAAAAGACCACTGGAACCAGTTGAGTCCTTACAATCTGACTTTGCAGCAGTTGGAATTGAACTGCTGGTTTGTCTGGCCAGAGGAGAACTGGCTCCCTGACTGAGCCTGGTTTCTCCCAAGGTTTTTTTCTCCATTCTGTCACCGATGGAGTTTTGGTTCCTTCCCGCTGTCGCCTCTGGCTTGCTTAGTTGGGAACACTTCATTTCCAGTGATATTGTCGACTTGATTCGACAGAGACTATTAGAACTGAACTGAGCTGGACGATGCCATCACTGAATTCAATAATGAAATGCCTTTAACTGAAAATTGAGTGTTTAATCTTGTAATTTTACATTATTGACACACTATTTTCCTATTTTGATATTGTTCAGTTGCTTTGACACAATTTGTATTGTTAAAAGCGCTATATAAATAAAGGTGACTTGACTTGACAAACTCACACAGCGCTCTGTGCCCACCTCCATCTGTCAGTGGATCACCAGCTTCCTGACAGACAGGCAGCAGCTAGTGAGGCTGGGCAAACTCACATCTAGGACTCTCACCATCAGCACTGGCGCCTCTCGGGGATGTGTTCTCTTCCCACTGCTCTTCTCCCTCTACACAAATGACTGCACATCTAAAGACCCCTCTGTCAAGCTCCTGAAGTTTGCGGACGACACTACAGTCATCGGCCTCATCAAGGACGGAGACGAGTCTGCTTACAGACAGGAGGTTGAGCAGCTGGCTGTCTGTTGCAGTCACAACATCTTGGAGCTCAACACGCTCAAAACAGAGGAGATGATAGTAGACTTCAGGAGGAACCCCCCTGCTCTCCCCCCCACTCACCATCATGGACAGCACTGTGGCTGTAGAGTCCTTCAGGTTCCTGGGCACCACCATCTCCCAGGACCTGAAGTGGGACATTCACATTGACTCTATTGTGAAAAAGGCCCAGCAGAGGCTGTATTTCCTCCGTCAGCTGAGGAAGTTCAACCTGCCACAGGAGCTGCTGAAACAGTTCTACTCTGCCTTCATCGAGTCTGTCCTGTGTTCATCTATAACTGTTTGGTTTGGCTCAGCTACCAAAACAGACATCAGAATACAACGGACAGTCAGGACTGCTGAGAGGATTATCGGTGCCCCTCTACCCAACCTCCAAGATCTTGGAGTCATCACCCGAGCAAGCTGGAAGGAGGCAAGAGCAAAGGACCGAAAAGGGATGGTGCAGAAGGAGATTCGGGCTGTGGAGGAAGAGAGTAGACAAGCCAGGGCAGTAGCCATGAAACAGCAAGGCAGCTGGACCCGGTGGGAAGGTGTCCGAGGCAGATCTCTCAGTTGGAAGGACATCTGGAATATGGAGGGGCATCGGATAAAGTTCCTCCTTAGCTCCGTGTACGATGTGCTCCCAACTCCAACAAACCTCCAAAGATGGAGACTGACAGAGGATCCCTCCTGTGCACAGTGCAAGAGACCAGCAAACATGGAACACATCTTGTCGTCCTGTCGGGCAGGCTTGACGGAAGGGAGGTTCAGGTGGCGCCACGATCAGGTGCTGGCGCAATTGGCCGATGGTCTGGAGAAGGAGAGGAAGCGGAAAAGAATCAAGGCCCAAGTCAAGGGTCCCCGATTCATTGGCTTCCTCAGGCCTGGGGAGAAGGCAGGCAAGGAGGATAGATGTACGGCAGAGGATTGGGAAATGAGAGTTGATCTCGGATTGCCGTTACTAGCCTCCGACCAGATATTGTGCTCTGGTCCCAAGCGACAAGGCAGGTGGCCCTAATAGAGCTGACAGTGCCCTGGGAGGAAAGGATTGAGGAGGCTCATGAACGCAAGTTAGGGAAGTATCAGTCCCTCATATCTGAGAGCCAGCAGAGGGGTTGGAGAGCCTGGAATCTACCGGTGGAGGTGGGCTGCAGGGGGTTTCCGAGACAGTCACTTTGGAGAGCATTGGGGATGCTTGGGGTTAGAGGGGCAACCCGCAAGACCCTGGTGAACAACATATCAAAGCAGGCAGAGACAGCATCCAGATGGCTGTGGGTAAAGAGAGGTGAGCGGTGGCTAAACCAGGCTGGCAGAGGGGGCGGGGGGCAGAGCTGAGTGGTGAAGTCCTGAACGGCCGAGGGAGCAGTCCCAGGACGCTGGTTCTGCTGTCAAGCCCCATTGAGGTGTCGTGGGCTAGTTGACGAAACACCGGTGAGGTGGGGTGCCCACTTGAAAACCCAGTGAAGTCAACAGGTCTGAACCATGCAGCTGTGCCCTCAGGTGAAGACGTCTGAGGGGAGCGTCTTTCAATGCTAGCCACCCACATAAGGAGCAGAATGCAATTCTTGCCAAATGTGGTGGCTGCGATGTACCCTATCGTTTAAAGACATTTCATTGTTATTTATAATTTATTTTCTATTCTCTTCATTATTAGTGTTTTTATTACCTTAATTATATGTAGTCTGCACCATGTTTGTATTTCTGTACTGGAAGCTCCTAACATCAAGACAAATTCCTTGTGTGTGTAAACACACTTGGCAATAAAGCTCTTTCTGATTCTGATTCTGAATAAAGGCCTCCTGTAGCAAATCCATGCGTAAATCCATGCATTTTTGTAAGATACATATCCATATTTCAAACGTAATAAACACTTTTTTCTCACTTCATCTAACTGTGGTAAGCGGAAGCTGTGCAGGTGGATGACGTAGGACGTCGGCGTTGCGTGATTAGTGACGAACGTGGAGAGAGAAAAAAACAAAATGCCGGTCACGACTTGTAAGCACAAAACGAGGATTTGTAAAGAAAAATGTCAGAGGATTTTGATGTAAGCAAAGATGGAGACTGGTTTTCCTTTGCTAAAGTAAGGAAACATTGTTTCCTTTGCTCCTGCATATCTCAGAGGTGTGCGCATGGCGCCTACGTCCTACGTCATCCGCCTGCACGACTTCCGCGTACAACAGTCAGTGGAAGTGAAAAAAAGTGTTTATTACATTTGGAATATGGATATTTATCTTACAAAAATGCATGGATTCGCTACAGGAGGCCTTTATTCACCCCCGGAACCATGTGAGGGATGTTTTATATGGATGCATGCACTTTATTTCACGTCTTCTGAACTGGCCCTCCAGGAATTGAGTTTGAGAGCAATGTTCTATGGCATCGTGAATCACCTTTATTTTTAAGAGTGCATAGAGTCCCTTATCTGAGAGTGATCTGTATGCAACTGAAATACATACAGTTGATAAGAGAAGCATTGCCAATTATAGTTCCTTTTTTCTTGACAAAAGGTCAAATAGGTGATATTGGTGAAAAAGGAGATGTGGGTCCATTCGGCTTAAAAGGACTCAAAGGAGAATGAGGCCCCAAGGGTAAGTTAGTTAACATTTATAGCAATTTGTAAAAAAAAAAATTAGATCAGCAACTTGCTAAACATTGTACCAGGTGAAAAAGGGGACAGGGGTTTGGATGGAAATCGAGGACAGCAGGGTTTACCTGGTGAGTCAGGACAGTGTCCAGTAATTGACATACACTTTACTTTTTATAGAATCTATTTAGAATCATATTCTATTTTTATTCTTCATATCTATTTTTTATTTTATTTTATTGCTAGTTTATTTCTGTATATATGTTTACTGTACTTTTTCTATTTGTATTTTTGTAAACTTGAGGTTTTTCTTAATTTTGTTGGACAATTTGTTGGACAGTCGTACAATACATTTCACTACATGTCGTACTATGTATGTATATGTATGTGACAAATAAAATTTGAATTTGAATTTGATTTTTAATTTGTTATTCAATCCAGGGACCTACAGGATAAATTTGCCAACCTGGCATGACAGGGGGAAGAGGACTTCCAGGGTTGGGAGGAAATAATGGATCGAAAGGCTAGAAAGAAGATTTGGGGGATGATGGTCCACATGGAGTTCCAGGTTTAAATGGCCAGAAAGGAGACAAGGGTGAAAGGGGTGAGTGTCACTGCAGGGATGGAAAAGACGGTGTAAATGGAACAATCGGGATTCCAGGACTAAAAGGCAGTAATGGGGACACTAGCCATCAAGGTGCAGCAGGGGTAAATGGAGACAAGGGGCAAAAAGGGGATCTTGGGGTAATGGGAGTTCCAAGCCCTTGCTCTTCAGCAATCCAGTCTGTTTTTTTAGCTGCACTAAGCAGAAAATACCCACAACCAGATTTGCCAGTTCCTTTCAAAGCTCTACCCAGATAGCTGTCATGTGGTCTACCAGATCCTATAAATGGAACATACAACTGGGGTGAACTACAGGAACCTACTACCACTCTTGCCCCAGATGTCCAGCCTTGATGTGACCCAAACACCACCCTAATATATTTGGACACAGAAACCTCAATACACTCCAGAACAACTATCTTAAAAAAAATCTTTAATTAAGGAGTCATCTAAGTTAACTGAATATATTAAAGGTGCCATAGAATGCATTGATACAGTATTTTAAATTGTTCTCTGATATCTACACAGAAGGTATGTGGCTTAAGTAAGGGCAAAAAATCTCCAGAAACGATTTTACATGTCCATTTACAACCCTAGGATTTCTCCCTAGAATGAAACGGTCTGTTATTGGCTTATTTGGCAGGGTCATGAATAATAATGAGCTCTGCTCTGATTGGCTGTTTCACAGTATGGCTCATCAGCAAGAAGGAAGCACAGGGAGGAAAATATATATTTAAATATTTTCTCTCGCAGTTGTATCGTCGGGTAATTATACTGTATATAAAACGCGGGCATCAGGGAGCCGTTATTAATATGGGAGGCATTGAAACTGCTTTTGAACGATCCATCGATCGCGTTATAGTTTCACTTTCAAGAGACGCGTTCACACCAACTATGTTTACATTATGGAGCAACAGTACTTACCACACATTTCACAAGATCAGATGCTTGTCAGTGGTGCTCAGGATCTGTAAGTCATTCGCCATCATCCTCATCTCTCCTTACTGAGAGTGAAATCTTATGTACTGTAACAGGCTACCGCTAGCAAGGAGCTAACCATGTCCCTTTAGTGGCTCGCGTTATTTGCTTTCTGTGCCTTTCTGAATACAGACACCAACCCATCCCTGCACTTCACACCCCCTGCACGGCCTGGAACATAAAATGCATTTTGTTATTTTCGCTGTTGTCCGCGCTTGTTTATTTACAATACCTGCAGAGCTTCTCGGCTTAGAACAAGGGCGGGTTTATGCAAATGTTGGGGGCGTAGTGATCCTGACTGTTGCGTCACAGTCGGTGTTATGTTCTGATTCGCCTGTTTTTCAGTGGTCTTTTTTAATCACGAGATTTACATATGAAGGAGAAAACTATGGTGTTTGAGGCTCACTGTATGTCATTTCCATGTACAGAACTGTTATTATTTAAATATGCCAGGGTAAAGACAGTTTTTCATTCTATGGCACCTTTAAGAGAAATAAGCTGTTATTTGTTATGCCCATTTGTTTAGGGTAAGACATCTCCTTGTTGATGGTCCTATTACTTTTGGTTAATTCAATAAAAAAATGCCTCATGAGTTTCATATATGTCACACAGTTAATGTTGTTTGAGTATGCTAATTTACTTGAAGTCAATTAATAATATCTTGCTAACCCTTTTAAGCCCATTTTCTGAACAGGACAGTCACATTTTTAGTAAACCATTTGAAATGCCATCTATCCTTCCTGTATATATTAAAACAATGCACATAAGATGTTCCATAGAACATAATTGTTTTGTAAGCATACATGAGCAGATGCTTCTTTTTAATTAACTTTAGTTAATGTGTGTAATTGAGATAATTATTAAAATTGTATTAAACTATTAGTTACATTTTTGTTTGCATAATGTATGAGTGACAGAGGATTAAAGCCCAATGCTCAATGTGCTTTATCTGCAAAGTAGACAGATTTCTAGTGTATTAGCTAGCTACTCAGCTGCAGTTGATTAAAGCTAACACCAGAAGGAGTACAAAACAGTCATTATGAGCAACAGTAAGCAAGCTAACTATTGTTAGTGCTGTTATAAATTAAATATTTACAGATTTATCTTTAATCATCGTAAGTAGAGAAAATATTAAAGATATTTTTGATATTATATATAATTCTCTTAACTTTTAGGACAATCAGTTGACAATCAATCTCACTTGAGAAATTGTGATATTACATATCATTATTGAGATTTATATATAAATGATGTATTTAATCACTTTGATCTGTATAGGACAATATGAAATATATGTCATGAAAAATATTAATGAAAATACATTTGAAACTAAATTTGTCTTTGCACCTTGCTGAGTCTGTAATTTAAAAACATTCATATGGATGCACTTGGAAAACAGATCCACTTCCAGAAACGGAATCTGTATCAATAGTTATTTTATCAATTAACAAAAGATCCAAGAACTTATGTCCAGACCATTGTACTGCTTTTAAAATACTATTTAACTTCCTTATCATGTGTTCATAAACTGAACATACTGCAACAGCTAGTACAGATTTTTATTATAATACAGTATTTTGTAATAATACATTTATCTGAGTGTTTTATTACAACAAAGAATGTTGCATTATAACTAAATTAACTTTTACAACTAAAAACACAGGTAAGATTTTACTACACTTTTACTTGACTATTCTTGTGTATAGTCACCAAACTCAAGCACAGCAGTTTATTCCAAATTTCTAAAGATATACACCAAAATGATACAGCAGTATCAAAAGAGCAGCACTCCCACTACCATAAAATAGGAAAACAAAGCTCTCTATTAATTTCAGTAACAACTCCAGAAAATATCATGGAGGTCAGGCAGCTGAAGAATGGTCACAGCATGAGCTGGCTGGTCTGCAGAGAAATATTGAATTCAATACAAATTACAACATGATCTGCTAATAACTGTTCAAAGCAGTACAACATTGTGATAATGCTCTATATATAATTGTCTGTTTTGGGCATCCTTAAATAAGTCCTACTGTATAGAGCAGGGGTGCCCAACCCTGTTCCTGGAGATCTACCTTCCTGCATAGTTCAGCTCCAACCCTGATCCCTGGTATAGAGGGATGCTTTAAGAACTGGCTAAATTCTACATGCATTCCTCAGTGTTCTCCAGGTGATACGTTTCCCTCATCCTCATCCTCGGCCATGCCCTTCAAGTTGGTGCGCTTAAACTCCTCGAAAACCACTTCATCCTCCAGTTCACTACATACAGACACACATTCACATAAAAGGATAATAAGCAGATAAATTACACTTATATTCTTGAGGCTACATAAAAATAGAAATAAAAATCTAAAATAAAAGAGATGTAAGGTGTAGAAACTAAATTTTTGGACATACAAAAAACACTTGTACTGTTTGCAGTCAAAAATATGCATCAACCTCAAAATTGGAACACAACTTAGATTCATGGCTTTGGTTTAGGAAAATATATATATTTCATATTTTTGTGCATTTTTCATAATAATAAATTTAAACTTCTAACTTTTTTTTAGCTTTACTTTTTTAGCTTTTAATTTTACTGTAATTATTTTTCACTTCACCAGCTGCCAAGTGCCTCCTTTAAAAAGAGATCAAACATAAGTCTGTGCTCCAAAACATTCCAGATTTACAACAATTTAAGTTTTCACATATACGCTCAAAAATGGTTTACAGGTAATAAATGGATCATAACTATTCCATAAATATAATTTCATACCATAAAATCCACCAAAAATGCAAAATGTTTGATTAAAAAAACCAATCAAAATAAAAAGTACATTAATTTAACAAAAAAACAAAATCTGTCATGTTTTTGAACACCACACAAGCAGCACCAGGGTAAATCTAGTCTGAAGTTTGCTGCTCTTAGTTCATCAAGCTGGCTTGTTGTGATGGTTTTAGAGAGGTTTTGGACACTTGTCATCTGGCTAGGATGGGAGATAAGTTAGATTATCATCCTATGCGGCTTTAAGCTGTTCATTTAAGCAAAGATAGACAAGCAAGGCATGATGGAAAAAGACATTACTATTAACTTTTAAAATGCGGACTGACCTTTCTTTCACTTCAAGTGGCATTAAAAAGGAAACATTTTAAAAGAGTTTATACAAAATTGTATGTGAACCAGAAAATATTTAATAGACAGATATATATGTATATAATAGGTATAAGGTATATAATACCTGTGTCAGGCTTCGGGTGCATAAGCTGGAAAGGGAGCTCCACCCCAACTTCACTGATATGTAAAAACATATACATAAACAAAGCATATATAAAGGGATTATATGCTATAGTTGAGTCCAAAAGTCTGAGGCTATAGCAAGAATATATTTATTAGATTTAAACTAGGTTTTAAAACTCAGACTTTCAAATTGGTCTCAGACTTTTTGTATGAGACTCATACCAGTGCTATGCGGTGGTGTTCTGAAATGTTTTGAAATTAAAATTCTGATTATTTTTTAATCAAATATAAATTCATGTCCTAGTCACATTTTCTTAGTTAAATAAACATTACTTACACTATCAGAATTTTTTTTTTTTTTTTTTTTACATTAACAGTGTAATGAAAATTCTATTTATTAAAGCCATGTATGAATCTCATCATGCATTTAGGCATTTTACATTTATTCCAAAATAATAACTCAAGGCAATAACTATTTAAGCAATATATTTTATTTGTGAACTTATGTTTAGCCATTCTTTTTAATAATTAACTTTTAACTATATTTTAACATTAACACAATTTTTAGACTGACTCGCGAATGCGGAACGCGCATGAATGCAAGAGTATGATTTATCGCATGAACCAATCACAGCTGAACATAACCAGTCATATCCAATCATATCGTGATGGGATCTCATGTGACTTTTCCCCATTCATTCTCAATTACCCCCACAGTAAACCCATATCGAGATGGAGGCATTGCCTCCTCTCACGTGACTGTCCCCCATTCATTCTCAATTACCTCCCCCCGCCCACTAAACCCATTGCATGCTATGGGGTCTCTGTTGTAAACCAATGGGCTGAAGCTGGAACTTTACCTGTGTGTGTCGCTGTTGGACAGTGTTACTTTATAAAAATTTGTGACTTTTATACTTTTAATTCATATTTTTCATATTTCAATCATGACAACTCTCGGAAGATTTTAGCATGGTGATGGATATGACAATGTTAAAGTATTTGGTCTTGGAGGAATAGATCTGCTATGCTGCTGCTGCTGCTGTTGGTTATTGCTGTAGTTGTAGATTATTGCTGCTGCTGCAAGCAAGTACAGGAACTTGCTACTGAAAATGCATATGGTGATACGGTGCCATGAATATTTAAGACATACTGCTGCTGCACAAATAGCATATAAAATAACCCGTATCAGATCTATACAGGTGGAGCTGGGGAAGGTGGAGGTTTTCAGAGAAACTCTGAAAGCATGCTGCAAGAATCTCAAGTGAATGCTAGCCAGCCATATACTGTAAATGCAAGGCAGTAAGCTCATTGGCTGCATATGCAGCATGAACCAATCAACTTGTGCCAAGTCGTGTAACTCTCTGAATATCATCAGTTATGTTAACAGCCTGCACCATCTAGAGTTTCATGACTGAACTATATATTTATATCATATTCATATTTAGTAATATTTGCATTGTTTTATTTCTGTAATATTGACCATTTTCTTATTCATTTTTTTGAGCAGACACTGCCTCCCTTGCCTCCTCCTTGATGTAGAGTGTGAATTACGGGGGTTTGAAGGGGGGCCCCATGGACATCAAAACTAGATGTGTGTGTGTGTGTGTGTGTGGGGGGGGGGGGGGGGGGGGGGTCAGATAGAAAGTAGCCTATGCATAACATGGAGATTTACTTGTACATATTAAGATGCATTTGTATTGACATTACCTAAGCAGTTAAAGAATAGCATATCATTCAAAGACGCATTCATTGCTTGGACTGAGCAAGAACACTTAAAATGCATGCGTAGATTCAGTCGAGTGATCAAGTTTACCCTCTTCAACTTAATGCTGTTGAACTGAATTTATGGAGCAAACTATTTGCTAAAATAACCATAACATAAACAGCAACGCTGTGTGGTTCTGTCAGTCAGATGACCATGAAAGTTGCATGTTACTATAACAAACACTGGCTGTTTTCTTTCAGAATCATCACTGGTTAGTAGAAAGACAAAAATAGATTAGCCTACATAAAAGTTTTTACCTAAAAATGAATAAAAGGTAAAGGCGTGAATAATTATATTTTAGACACATTGTAAGCAGTAGCGTACCAATGAGAAGTTGGTCATTTTCCAAATGGATGTAATAACATACATTTGGAAAATTATCCCTCCTAAAAGATAATAATAAACGTCTTATTTCAATGTAACTTTACATATTTATTAAAAATATTAAACGCTTGTTTTCATGGTCAATTACAGGTAGTTTCTTAGTTTTCCCACTTCATGCTTTTCAAAATGATGATTCTTCCGTTTCTGTTAGTCCCACCCACAATGTTATGTTTACGACGCAAGCAGCGCGTTTGTGAAGTTAAATTTGAAAATAGCTTAGTGAAGCAAACATAAATCAGATCAATGCTTTAAAAAGTAAAAGTCTATCCGGACCGTCTACAAATGAAACCCAACAGACCAACTGTCACGTGTTGGTTTCAGTCTGTTTTCCGTTTTGTCCTTATTTGGTTTTTCCTAGTCTGGTTAAGTTAATCATCATTTATTATCCCCACCTGTTCTATATTAATCATCTTGTTTGCTCCTTAGTTTCCTTCCCTTTAGTAGTCCTCAGTTCTGTCTTTTTGGTTGTCGGAGTTAAACGTTAGTAAATGGATGTGAGTTCATGCTGCTTCGTTCTCCTGCTCTTTGTTTAGTTATCTACAACCACCAATCCGTAACACCACCTGCCGGTGCTGGAACATTGTGCTAGATCCTGGTCGCCACAACAAACTGCATAATTTGCAGCTGCGCATATTTCTGCTGTCCTCGATGTGCGTGAACTGACAGAGACGCTTGATTATGAAATCATCTGCAAAGCCCCGTTGTTTCAGGTAATGCTTTACAATAAACTTCCTTTAGTTAACCTTAGTTAATGCATTAACTAAGATTAGCAGTACATTTGTTACCGTGTTTATTCATCTTTGTTAACCTTACCCACTAAACATTGGACGTCGGATAGACGTGCAGATCATGTCTATATTGGGTCCGTCGGTCCATGACCAATTCTGGACATCTATTCGACGTCCAAACTAGGTCCACTATTTGGACGTCCAACCATGACCCAACTTGGACGTCATTTTGACGTTCAACATTTGACCTAATCTGGCTTATTTTTTTTGGACGTCATTTGGACGTCTATGGTAGTTGTGATATATGCGGTAGACGTCGAAAAAAGACGTCGCCTGGCGTTACAAAACAACCCCATCAATGGACGGAAATTGGACGTCCAAAATGACATGGAAAAGACGTCACTACGACGTCACATTGCGCAGTGGGTAGCTCAGGCAAATGTTAACAGATACAACGTTTAATTTTAATAATGTCCTATTAGTAAATTTTGAAATGAACATTAACATAACAAATTACTTATGTTAATGCATGCTTTAGAAGTACTGTTTAATGAACCTTTGTGCTATATTTTTTGTCAGCAATTTGACATGCAGTTTTCATATGCTACACACTTGGCCCATCCAGTTTTATATAGGCCCACCCACTTAAACATTTCTGGCTACGCTAGTGATTGTAAGTAATTTCACCAATGAAAATAAAGCGCTAGGAGAACTGTTGTGCATCTCTGATCAATACACAGCAGTGTTTGATTAATGAATCCACGTTTTTAAACGAATCGACTGAATCAATGATTCGGTGAACCATTCATAAAGGCAGTCACTTGCTTTGTTTCTGAATGAATCAGCCATTTGAATGAATCGATTGAATGAATGATTGAATGACTTACTTATTATTTATATTTAGAGTACCGTTTAAAAATAAAACTGTTTATTTGTATTTTTGTATGTTGAATTAAAATATTTATTTCTAAAACTACTTATATTTCAGCTACTTTTTTGTAATGTCTATTCAA
Organism: Barbus barbus; assembly: GCF_936440315.1. NCBI lineage: Eukaryota > Metazoa > Chordata > Actinopteri > Cypriniformes > Cyprinidae > Barbus > Barbus barbus. The sequence goes on along the minus strand of NC_136754.1, from coordinate 23,501,192 downwards.
TGTTTTTTTATTATAAATTATCACAATGATAACTATTATTTTAATAATAACTCTTTAATTGGCACATGCTGTGCATGTTAATTCATTAATCTCATTCATTTGAGATTAATTTGATTGATTAATTGGCACATTAGGTAATTAATTAGATTTTTAAAAATAATCACTTGACAGCCTTATTTTAAACATAAGACATAAAAAAGCTTAATTGATATGCAGGGCCATCGGTAACTGGGAGAAAGGTGGTGACGATTTCAACCGCAGGGCCTTCTGAATCCAAGATTAAAGAAATAATATTCACCTGGATCCCATAATTCTATGAAAGAGAATAACAAAATATTAGGATGTATATATTAGGCATGTATGGTTTTATGCTATATAGTGTAGTAGTATATTGTGTCTTGGGATGCTAACCCTCCAACAACAAGCTTCACGACAATTCTGTAAGACACCAAGATCCCCAGAACTTCCTTCAGAACACCTTCTTTGATGCTGCAATAAAGCATTGGACATTGTTGATTAAGCAGGCCTATATAAACATTCTTTAATGCACACAAAGCCCAGTAAACTAAAACAGCTCTCATTATATACACGCCAATGTTTTCCATGGGGACTCACATGCTTGAAGAGGCTAAATTGGTGTCTTCATGCTTCAATTTTCCATCCAGTGCAATGCCTCGCCTTTCTCTGTTATTGGCCAGTAGGGGGAGCAAAGTGTAGACTTTATCCAGTTTGGCACCAGAATCAACAGAGTCCCTGCACCAAATAGCAACCTTTAATCAGATCAACATTTTTATTTTTATTTTTTTATTGAATTATATCAAAATGTCTGAATAAAACTATTACCCAGAGTCCTCTGTGGCCACTGCCTTCATATAACTGTCATTGCAGTACAACACCACATTGGCAATTTGTTCCACTAAAAGACAGACATCCACAAGTGTTATTATCTAAAGTATGACAGTGTATACACACAGACCAACATTTTTTTCAGTAAATTAGTTCATTCAGATTTCAATCAGATAATGCAGATAATCTATTAATTTATATTAATACATACACAGTCACACACACATACAACTCTACTAACATGTTTTGAATTGTGGTAGGGGTCCAAAATATTAGAGTAGAACAACCATGCTGATATCATTAATTCAATAAAATTCTTGAAAAGAAAACGCTCCGCTTACTCCCGTAACCTCGGTTCCCTGAGATAAGGGAACGAGCATTGCGTCGTCAAATTTCATTGACGACTGCTAATGGGGAAACTCCTGTTTACTCTTTTACTGAAGCCAGATTGGTTAACGTTTGTGTACTGCACAAACCAATGGCGCTTGAGCCCGCCTAAGGGGGGTGGGGGGAGCCGATTGGCTATACAAGTCAGGCCAAAGTGCCATTTCATCAGAATCAACGACTGAAGCGACAGCCATCGATTTGCGTGCAGCTATAGCACGGCCAGTTACGCAACGCTCGTTCCCTTATCTCAGGGAACCGAGGTTACGTGAGTAACCGGAGCGTTCCCTATTGAAAGGGAACTCCCGTTGCATCGTCAAATTTAATTGACGACTGCTAATGGGGAGCGTATCCAGTAGTGCCGTGCTATAAGCAGAAGCAGAACTAAGCCTGCTCCGCAAGCTCAGCTCAGGCACACTCAGAGTGGGCCCCATGAGTCCAAGCTATAAGAGACCCGAGAAGCAACTAGGGTCTGCTTATCATAAGCCTCGTCCACCCGAAGGGAGAAAAGAGTACTAAGCTGATAACACCCGTGCTTGCAGGGCAAGGACGTCCAAAGTGTAGAATCTAATAAAGGTTGACGGCAACAATCATCCGGCGGTCGCACAAACCTCCCCAATAGAGATTCCGTTGGCCCACGCCCAGGAAGAGGCCATTGCTCTCGTGGAGTGAGCTCTCACACCTATAGGGCACTGTATGCCTGCAGAGGTGTAGGCCAAGGCGATAGCCTCTACTATCCAATGGGATAGCCTTTGCTTTGTGACCGGCAGCCCCCTAGAGTGGCCTCCAAAGCACACAAAGAGCTGTTCGGACTGTCTAAAAGACTTAGAATGCTCAAAGTACACTCGCATTGCCTGGACTGGGCATAGCAAGTTAGGTCCCTGCTCACCGTCTGATGCGGGGAGTGCCAGAAGTGAGATAACCTGGGCTCTGAACGGAGTTGTGAGTACCTTTGGTACATAGCCGCTGCGCGGCCGGAGAATGACCTTACAGTCATTGGGTCCGAACTCCAGACAGGAAGCACTGATAGATAGGGCTTGCAAGTCACCCACTCGCTTGACAGACGCAAGGGCCAAGAGTAGAGCAGTTTTGAGTGTCATGACCCTTAAGCCGGCAGTTTGAAGTGGCTCAAAAGGATAGCCCTTGATAGCCCTATAGATAAGTCCCAGGTCTGCACAGTCTTAGGGCGAGGAGGATTCAACTGCCGAGCGCCTCTAAGGAACTTAACCATCAACTCATTTCTACCAATAGTCTGGCCTGCCTTGGGAGAATGATTTGCCGCGATAGCTGCCACATAGACCTTAAGCGTAGACGGGGTATGCCCCTTGTCCAGTAACTCTTGTAGAAAAATAAGCATGCGGGACACGTCACATGAAACCGGATTCTGGTTACGTGCTGAACACCAGCCGCTGAAGGCTGACCACTTAAGAGCATAGAGACATCGTGTGGATTGAGCTCTAGCCTCTAAAATGGTATTGGCGACTCCCATTGGGAGTTTAGTTGGACGCATAACCATCAGACTCTCCATCACTCATGGCATTTAGTGTTTCTAATACTTACCTTCCATAAACCGCCTTCTTTTAGTCATTTTTACTTTATTTATGAAACTGATAACCGCTAAATCAGTGAGTGAAAGGCGTGGCCTAGAAATCTACAATGTTAAAACATAAGCGGCAAGAATATAACAGCGCGAAAATGCATGCATTATATAGCGAGTAAATTTGACCTGTGCGGCGCTTATAGGTATAAATGCTCCGTTTTTTTATCTGGTTTTATCTAATAAATTTTTAACAACATTGGATTGTAAATTTCATAATTTTAGTAAAAGTCAATGACAGGGAGACTTGAATGTTTTGTTGAAAATCTGAAAAATAGATCTGAAAAACAGCCACGGGTAAAATTAACCCCATGGCGGTTCTAGTGTTAATGACAGTTCGTCGCCGAACTGACATGTGTGAGTGTAGGGAGAGGAAATTTGCTCTTTATTGTATGTGGACTCGTCCAAATCATGGAGAAGTTTGGCCTGAAATACTTGGAGTACGGACATAGCATGCAGGGCAGAACCGGCCTGGCCAGCCGCTGCATAGGCTTTGTTGGCGAGTGATGACGTCATTCTGCAGGGCTTTGAAGGATGCGTTGCTGTCTTCAGCCCACGACTCGTCGGCGGAAGCAGATGTGCAGTCACCGCCTCCTCGAAAGGGGGGAGCTTGCAATATCCTTTTTTCCTCAGCGCCATCAACGGTGGTGAGAGCTGCTGAAGTGGAAGGATTTACACGCGCCGACAAGGGGCTCGCCAGGTTTTCGTGAGCTCCTCGTGGACCTCTGGCATGAAGGATCAGCTCTGAGTCCACGGTAGGCTGCACAGACTGCGATGGAGGGGGAGCTTCGGGCTCTTCGCCGGAACACTCCCACTCGTCAGCGTCAGATGCCATCAAGGACATAGTTTCGAGCAAGGTTCATATCCTCGCAGTGAGTACACAAAGCTAGAGCGAGTGCGACGCCCAGACATGCGGCACACTCTTCGTGCCCATCTGCATCGTGCAGGGGATTCTGATGAAATGGTGCTTAGGCGGGCTCAAGCACCATTGGTTTGTGCAGTACACAAACGTTAACCAATCTGGCTTCGGTAAAAGAGTAAACAGGAGTTTCCCCATTAGCAGTCGACGCAACGGGAGTTCCCTTTCGATAGGGAACCTTATTTATGACCACTCTTCTTTCTTGTTTCTTAATTCTTATTTCTAATCGATGTAACTGATCAATCTAATTGATTCTTATTTCGATCATCAATGCTTTCAAACCTGATCTTACCAGAAATTATGATGTTCCTCACATTTTTGTTGGAGTCATTACTAATTTTGACCCTTACACTGATTGGTTCCCCATGATAGTAAGTCTACAAGAGAAAATTCTTTGCAATTTAATAAAAATTATGGTGCGTGTAATATTCCACATTGATTTATTATATTCCAATAAACATTTTTCATTTAAAAAAACAACATGAAACATTGCTAATAACACCAAAGAAAGACACAAATCATGATACATGCATGCTTGACTAGTGGTCTGCTTAAAACCCACCTGCTTCTGTAAGCTTGCCTCCATATGCAATGGTTTATCAGACATGAGAAAGTCACGAGTGGTCTCCACACAGGGAGCTGGTCCTAGATTCTCTGGACCATACTGGACCTTACGAATCATCAAACGTACTGAGCTCCTGATTGTGGAAGAGGAAAAGATGACATATGTCATTGTTGAAATACCCCAAAATGGTCTACATTGCTCCATAGACTACATGAAGGAATTAGGATAATGGTAGGATAATTATCTATACAGGGGCAAGTTTCCCCCTGTATAGAGAATAAGAACAGCTTGGACTAACCGTTTGCGAACTTTGGCATCCTGGCTTTCAGCAGAGAAAGCTTTCACCTCAAACTCAACAGCACAGTGCTGTGAAAAACATTAGACAGTTCTGTGAAAAAATAGATACTTCAAAGACACTATATATCATGCACATACAAAAGAAACAACTACTGTATATCAAAATTAGGTAGAAAAATGGGTTCACAGCTTAGAAGAATGGTTTAATGTTAATGGATACCTTTCCAACATCCTTTGGGGCTGGCTGTAGTCCTACTGAACAGGGCAAGTTGTCAGGGAACTGAAGAAAAAGAATTGAGAAATGCTCTTTATCACCAGGTCCAATAACAGACCAAATAAAATTAATAAATGTATATTATACATACAGTACATATAAGTAAATAAATAAATATATATTATATATATATATATATAAAAATACATTTATATTGTGTACCTCATACTTCAGCTTCTCATAAAAAAAAAAAAAAAAAAATATATATATATATATATATATATATATATATACAGTGCCCTCCAAAAGTATTGGAACAGTAAAGACAAAATTGCTCTGTTGGCTGTGGAGTCAAGATATTTACAAATATGATTAAAAGATGAATATGAGACAAAACTACACAATGTTACATTTTATTATTGGGTGATTCAACACATACTGTAGATGTTTTACCAGCTAAGAAGTTCAGCACTTTTAAAGTTTCATCTCCCTATCTGATGTGATGTTGGAACAGTTGCCTCACAGGTCTTTCTAGGTGATCAGCTGTACCCTGTTGCATTAATTCTTCAGATATTAAAAGCAGGGAATGTGCTGTATCAGTTATATCCATTACTTCTGTATTCTGAATTTTGCATTCAATGATGACACACACAAACCAGGATGAAGATGAGGGAGCTGACTTTGAGAGAAAAGCAAGCAATTTGGATGCTAAAAGAAAAGAGGAAGTCAATTAGAGCTATAGCAAAAACAAAGGGCATGGAGAAATCAAGAGTTTGGAAACCACCAGTGACACCAGCAACCAACAACTACCTGATCGGTTGAGAAAAAAACAGTAGTTGATGACAGACAAATCATACAAGATGTGAAAATGAACCCTAAAAGACGTGTCTGTAAAATCACCAACAACTTCCAGAAAGCTGGGCTGATGCTCTGACAATCTACTGTCCTCAGGCGACTTTGACACAGAATTACAGATGCTACACAGCAAGATGCAAACCTCTGACCAGCACCAAAATATAGAAAGGCAAGATTAGAATTTGCAAAAAGCACAAAGGTGAGCCAGAAGAGTTTTGGAACTGTGTTTATGGACCGATGAGACAAAGATGAACCTTTATCTAAGTGGAAAAGCAAAAATGTGGAGAAAAAAAGGGAACTGCCAATGATCCCAAGCATACAGCCTCATCTGTAAAGCATGGTGGAGGTGGTGTCATGGCATGGGCATGCATGGCTGCCTCTGGAACAGACCCTCTCAACTTTACTGATGACTTAATTTATGATGACAGTAGCAGAATGAATTTGGAAGGGTACAAACCATCTTGCCTACCAATATTCAAGAAAATGCCACCAGATTCATTGGGAAGTGCTTCATATTGCATCAGGACAATGACCCAAAACACCCTGCCAGTTCAGTCAAGGAATTTATAGGGGCAAATAAATGGAAAGTCTTAGATTGCCCAAGTCAATCTCCAGATTTAAATCCGACTGAACATGAATTTCACCAGCTGAAGAGGAGAGTAAAGGCAGAACCTCCCCAAAACATGCAACAATTGGAATTGGCTGCATTAAAGGCTGGGAAAAGTATTTCAAAGGATGAGACCAAGAGTCTGGTGATGTCTATGGGTCACAGACTCACTGCTGTGATTGTGCGCAAGGGATTTGCAACTAAATAATAGCTTTTAATCTTTTATATCTGCCTTATGTTCAACTGTCCAAATACTTATGCCCACATCAATGAGTGGCATGAACTCCAAAAGTGCTGTTCTTTTTATTTGGTAAAACATATATTTGTAGAAACAGCTAATAATAAAATGTGACATTCTGTAGTTTTGTCTCATATTCATCTTTTAATCATATTTGCAAATGTCTTGACTCCACAGAAGCAATTTTGTCTTTACTGTTCCAATACTTATGGAGGGCACTGTATATATATATATATATATATATATATATATATATATATACACACACACACACTACCAATCAAAAGTTTGGACACACCTTCTCCTTCAGTTTTGTCTTTTTCGGAGTGTCTATTTACACTGTGCAAATAGGCCGCTTTGTTTGCAGAGGCTATTTACACTAACTTCGCCCACCAATGTGTGATTGGGCTAGTCAACACTACAAAAGAGCCAGTTAAAAAGAGCTCCAGTGGTGTAAATGGTAAAGCACGTGCTGCAGTCATTTTTGACGCAATCGACTGAGTTTGAATACGCCTTTTGCCAAACTTTTTTTTCTCCCTTTACAAATCTCATATCACATCGGAAAGGCATTTATTTTCAATAAAAATGAAGGAAATAATTTAAAAGTTGAAAATAAAGTAGCGGGTAGGGTTAGGGTAGAGAGGGCTTTATTGTCCCAATAAGGTGGCATCCATTTAATAATTTGAATTAAAGTCCCTGTCAAATAAAAATTGTTTTTTGGGTGTTAGTATCAATATGTTAGTCTTAAGGTTATCTATAAGCCAGTGTGCTCCAAAACAGTGGCAAAATTCGCATTTAGAAGATATAAGCATTCATATCTTGCAGTTCATCACTTCCACCAAAAAGGATCAATAATTTTTTTTACGTCACCTCATACTTCAGCTTCTCATCAAATCTTCTGACCAATCAAATACTCTCTAGAATCCGAAGTGGCCGCCTCCTATACTATAAATAGACGCTGAAGCGCCGGCTTGATCGGTCACTTGTTCACAGGATTTGTATTTTCTGTACAGTGAATGGCATGTAGTGCAATATATAGGGGATAGGGAATGATTATGCTTTATATTGGGGCAAAAGAAGTCTGGTTTCATGCTATGTCATGCCAACCAATGCACCGCACACACACAGTCTGCTGACTCTGCTCCGGTCCAGAGACATGATAGCACGGAGCAGATCATATGCGCGAGTCAGCGCAGACCACAAAATGTATTGCACCCATTTAAATTCTACGCCGAATCCTATATTTTATAGCAATATGGATGAGATCGTGGCTGTAATACTCTTTCAAATGTGGCTTTACCGAGCCAATGCTCTAGCCCAAGCTATGATAAATGCTGTCTATTGGCTATTTGAAAAGGGGGCGGGGCTGCTTCATATGTCCTGCTCTGTGGGCGTGTCCGCTGCGCTGAAACCACGCCCACTCACGGGAAAGCGGCCGTCTCTCTCAACTGTCAAATACCGCTACAACCTGAATGGATGCCACTGATACTACCTCTAGTAGCTTAATTGGATTTATACAGCCATACATGTTTGAGCATGCAAGTTCGTTATTTAATTGTAGTTGAAAAGCTCCTCGTCGTCAAGGCCATAGATATACGGTCAAGGCAGAGCCACTGATAAACAGAGTTGCGACACGCTTTGATCTCGCCGCCGCGCGGTCACGTGGTTAATGGGCTCTCATATGAAGGTATTTTAATGTCATAAAGATTTGCATGCGCAGGGTAAGATTTGTGAAAGTGTACATAAGACTGTAAGCGTAAATTAAATTTGCATGCGCGAGAGAAGCTTTGTAAAGGTGTAAATCGCGTTTCAAGCACAAGAAAAAATTATTTGCAGCATTTTACTGATACTTGTAAGTGTAATTCATGTATTGTGAAACTGCAGCTTCATGCTAGCGCAAAATAAATATGATCTGCATTCTTATGACTTCCATTTTTCCGCGCTTACACTTTTGGCACGGTTTTTTCACCAAAATACGGTCAAAAGCACTGCAAGCCTGTGAACAGTGATTTGCAAGCGAAAACAACAGTTTAAAGAACTGCAAAACGGATTGACTACGTAAAACCAATCTGTATGTGTAAAAAAACAGACTGTCAAATGTCTAAATGACTTGTTGTGTATGTAGGGAAAAAGTTCCCGAAATAATCCGATATGTACAGCGCCGTCTTTCTTTTCTCTGCGCTCACAGTTTTGGCACGATTCTCTCACTAACTGAGATTTGCAAGCGTGAGAGGGAGGGAGGGCTGTAATTTAAAGCGTTACTTTAATTTTTGCTAATCTAATAACATGAAAACTTTGGACATTTTTCATACTTGGTTTATAATTTATGTCATTGTCACTAAAACAATGTCAACTTTTCAGAACACATTTAACTTTTGTTTCACAGGAAAAAAAAAACTTTTACGTTTCCCCCCACTCTATACCCTACTGCATGATACACACACGCCAAATGATTAACTAAACAAACAGTTTTACTGTTAACAAGCAATTTAAGTAGGCTAAATAAGCCAAAGCACAATATGAAATAACTTGAATTTATTAAATAAATAAACTTATGGAACTTAGAAAATAGGTAGCCTATGTCGCCTCAGGGCAGAGGTGCCAGATTTATGTTCCTTGTAAACAAACGTTTTTGCATATTTATCGCAACTTACTAAGTTGAACTCTTTCCCATTTTTTTTTTCATTGACAGTTGAGAATTGTTTCCAGATGTTTGTCTTGCTTTGCTTTTGTCAAGTAAACAACCGCTTTCATTTTCTTTTCAACTTCGTGTGTTGACTCCATTTCTATTACACGCCAAATCCCACTGTTCCACGCAGGTCTCCCGCAAAATTTTCTGACCGCCCACTCCCACCTGCAGCAAAGGTAAAACCGCCTGCTCCTGCGAGATTTGCGTTGGGTCCCGCGGGAGCACAAACCCAATGCAGCCCTCTAATGCAAAAGTTAATTACACACCATGTGTGCTTGTGTTTTTCAGCGGCTGTGAGGCATAACCGTCTGACATATGAGGCCACAGAAAAAGACAATAGGTGTGTTCGACTTGAAGTGGCGCTGCGCAGAATGATCAGTGTATGACATCAAAGTACTGCGAGAGCGATAAGAGAACAGATAGATCCTTATCCTTTCGAAACGGTCTCGCGGTACTTTGATGTCATACACTGATCATTCTGCGCAGCGCCGCTTCAAGTCGAACACACCTATTGATTCCACCATTAAAAGATGGCTGTATCTGGCCCCAGAGAGAGAGATCGTGTCCGAAAAGAGAGGATGAAGAACAAAGTGCATGAGGAGAGTACGACTGAAAAACAGACTTTAGGAATGGATGTTCAAAAGCTCTGTCCAGAGTGCAACTTGTTTGTTGACAGAATCATGATTGTTTCAGAGTCATTTGAAGAGTGCTACTTGTTCCTGACCATAAACATGGACGCTCAAGTGTTATGTGAAGTGAAACTCGTTGATGACTAGAAACATGGATGTTCAAGTGTTATATGTTGAGTGAATCTTATTCCTGACCAGAAATATGGACGTTCAAGTGTTATGCAAAGTGTGAAACTTATTAATGATCATAAACATGGATGTTCAAGTGTTATAGGTAGAGTAAATCTTGTTCGTGACCAGAAACATGGATGTTCAAGCGTTAGGCAAAGCATGAAACTTGATGACCAGAAACATGGATGATCAAGTGATACATTTAAAGTGAAACTTCATGAACAAAAACATGGCACTGAACTTCTACTTATTTTATCTTTGTTTTTATTTTTATTGCAGAACTGACAGGGGAGTGGCATTTTAGAGAGGAGTTGTTTGTACAACTGTAAAATCTCAGGTGTCAATGCTTTGATGCTAAACATGATTAAATATTTGTTCAGAATAGTGTCGTTGTTGTGACTATTCATCTGGGAGGGGTGTGTATCAAGTGGCTTGGTTATGGTTTTGTTGAGGCTGACATGTGGAACCCATCTGGTCCAGCATATAGGACCAGAATAGGGGCAGCTATGGTCATACAGGTGGCTGAGATATGGATCTGTCATGGCCCTTTTATGCCCATATTTTGGGTGCCAGGTTTATTTCACATGTGGATCAGGCTCAGGTGTGGATCAGTTTTGGGCTTTCTGCTTAAAGACTGGTGTCGATATGGTTTACTTGAGGTTGTGTTTTGGTTCCAATTTTGATCTGGCTCAATTCAGGGCCAGTTATGGGTAATTAACTTACCAGTTATGGCCCATGTGTGGCCCTTGTCTGGAATCCAGACCTGGTTCACACTAGGACTGTAATTCATTGCGGTATGTGGGCCAAGCATAAGCTGGTTGTGTGGGCCGGAGCTGGGCCAGAGAAAAATTGCTATCTAGGAAGGTATGCGATAAAGTACGAGACCAAACGCAACTTCAGCATGTCTCAACACAGTAAACAAAACTAGCGTTTCCTAGCAATGACAACTGTGCTAAACACTATATATACACTTACGAGACAAGAAATATATACACTTACGATCTGCTTTTAACTTCTGCTGATTGACTGCTTCTCTCAAAGTGTATTTCTTTGTCTTTTGTTAGCGCTTGAACACACTTTATACTGTTTATCACAACAAAGGGCTAAGCAAGCGCACAACACTGACAAGGTATGTGATAGAGTATGAGACCAAACGCAACTTCAGCACGTCTCAACACAGTAAACAAAACAAGCGTTTCCTAGCAACGACAACTGCAACACGAATGAGACAAGAAATAAATACACTTACAATTCCCGGTTACTTCCCGGGTTTGTGACATCACAAACCCTGATAAACCCCGCCCCCGGGAACATGCAACAAAAGGGGCGGGGCCATGCCATGCTGCTTTAGAGAAGAGGAAGAGTTGTTGCCATGCCTTCAAATCTAGGGGTGCACGAAAAAATCTATTCATATATGAAGTCTTCTAACGATTCCAATGGATTCACAAGTTTCAAAATCAATGTTCTAAAGCAGCGGTTCTTAATCTTGTTCCTTTTGTCCCCCCGCTCTGCATCTCTCTCTCTCTCTCTCTCTCTCTGTCACTCACCTGATCATCAGCTCGTCAGCTCCAATAAGCTGTGTTCCAATTGTACACTTTATGTGTATAGACAGACAGATATTTTTCTATGAGAAGCGTTAAACATGGACGTGCATGCGGTTGCTGTGCTGAATTAAAAGAGACATATTATGCCCCTTTTTACAATATGTAATATAAGTCTCAGGTGTCCCCAGAATGTGTCTATGAAGTTTCAGCTCAAAATTCCCCACAGATCATTTATTATAGCACTTAAAACCTGGAAAAGTCAGATTTTCATGATATATCACCTTTAAAGCTTTAATCAGCATAAACCATATATTAAAAGCTAAAATAAGCAGTAGCATTTACAAATAACAGCGTATCTAAAAGTATGAGACAACAACAAACAAAAAACATACCATTAAAGGGGTCATATATGCTCTTTTACAAAGTCTTGATTTTGTTTTGGGGGTGTACTAGAAAATGCTCTCATGCTTGGTGGTTCGAAAAACACATTATTTTCCCACATAATTTACATTATTACAATACCTTTCTCCTCAGCCTGGCACAGACGGCTCGATTAGTGGTAACGTTATTGTTTTTTTTTTTTGGCTAAATCACGTTTTAGATAGGATGTCAACAACCGCTTAAAAATAACTGCATTTACTATGTACAGATAAGTGCAACGGTAATATGTATTATGTTTATTGTTCTTTAATTCTAACATAACATGAATTGCAGTGATGTATTGGGTATTGATGTAGTAAGTGACTACGTTTACATGGACATCAATAGTCCGATTTTAATACGATTAAGACAATACTCCTCACTCCTCCACCTCACTGATGCTGTCATTTGTGCTAAAGGATCCCTGACCAAGTATTGAGTGCATAAATGAACAAACTTTAAATAACTTTAACTTTTCTGTTTTGCAAATGTTTGTTTTGATTGATCTTAGAAAATATTCTAGTATTTTAAGATACTGGATGTTTGACTTTCATAAGTTGTAAGCTCTAAATTAAAACAAAAAACTTTTGAAATGTTTCACTTTACATGTAATGAATCTAGAATATATGAAAGTTTCACTTTTTGAAATAAGTTACACAAACAATTAACTTTTTCACGATATTCAAATTTTTGGAGATGCACTTGTAGATAAAAAAAAATCAGTGGAATTTAAGAATCAATATTGAAATGAAGATAAATAAATCTAGGAGTTTTTTTCAAATTAAGTTCACTGTATTTGTTCGGTATACAAGTGTGAACTGAAAAACCCATAGTGGAAAACCCATTCTGAAAATATGTGTAATGTTACACCCCTAATATCAATAAAAAAGAGCACAAATGCACACACAAAAACTATTTCAAATGATTTCATTATCAGGGTGGCACTGTCGCCTCACAGCAAGAAGGTGCCCCTGGTTTTAGTCCTGGCTGAGTCATGAGGCTTTTCTTTGTGGGGTTGGTATGTTCTTACTATGTTGGAATTGGTTTTGTCCAGGTTTTTCCCCCCACAATAAAAAATTAGCTGACATACAGAATAGATGAATTGGAGACACTACATTGCCATATAGGTCTGAGTAAGAGTGTAAATGTGTATTTGGCTTTGTGTGTGAGCCTGCTATGGACTGGTTGGCCATCCATCTAGGGCATTCACGTGGTTTGGCAAATTGACGGAAGTAATTTGTACTGAATGCAAACAAAAAAATATAATGGTACTAAGATGGATTTTAAACAGTACGTGGTTTTGAAAGCATGTAAATTACATGTAAATGCCATAGTACATGAATAAGGCGATTCAATATCAAGGTACCATTTTCTTTGTAATGAAAGGGTCTAAATATGAATTAAGCCACTTGAAGATACTTACTTCAAAGAAAAATGGATAGGCATTGACACCCAGTTTACGCAGTAGTTTATCTTGCACCTTGGTGAGAATGCCCTGCTCTTTGTCCTGCAGTGGGGGGTAGATCTGCCGGGTGAATATGTAGATCTCTCGCCTGAATGCGATGCCCAGGACATCCATGTCATCACCTCCATATCTGAACGTGCAGGATAAAGTGACATATGCTAGAGGGCGACAGAATCACAAATCTCACTGTTATACATGTATGTAATCAGATGTATCTGATTTGTTGCCTGTTCAGTACTTAAACTTTCAGTGAATTTATTGACCTTTTTTCCCCTGAAGCTGTTCAGGGTCAATGAGAAGGACACCATCTGATGGAAAAAGAAAAACACAATAATATTAAAAAAGTAAACAGTAATAAAAGTTTTAAGAAAACTTGATACAGTAAGTGCTTAAAATCACAGGCAGGTTAATACAATAATGCCTATTCTCTCACATACCCACTGGATCCACCGAGTCAACACGGTCAACAAAGTCTCTCTTCCCCATATAAACACCCACCTGATTTAAAAACACAACATACAGTATATTACTTGATGAAACTAAAAGAGAAAAAGCATTCATTCTGTTGTGTGTGTGTGTGTGTGTGTGTTTTCAAGTCGCTCTAATATATCCAGACAAATAGCCAAAATTTAGTTTAATTTTTTAGTTTAATCGAATTATTTGCTTGGACATGTGCAGGATCAGCTGTGACAACTATTTTCTTTGACGAAATAGAGCACAATCAGACAACAGTGCTCCTAACATGTAAGTCACTTAATATTAACTTCTGTATAAAACTGTTGTAAGTTCAATTTCACATTTGCAAACTCCATTTATAATCATTAAAAAGCTGTCACTCGTCTTAGTTCATCGCAATCTCACAAACTTCCATTTTGTCTCCAAGATGGCACTGGACTTTTGAGTTATTGAACGCCGGCGCCTTGTTTACAGACACTGCATCAGAGCTCTTTGTCTGGGCTGCTTGATCGCGACCGACGAAACGCCGCCGGCAAAGGGGGAAGAGAGCCGGCATCCTTGTCAGACTCAGACGCCGTCCCCTCCGACCTCCTCTCCCAACCATTTTGTTGGCTAACTTTCAGTCACTGGACAATAAATTCTGTGAACTGCGGGCACGCATCTCATACCAACGGGAAACAAGGGACTGCTGCGTTACTTGCCTCACAGAAACCTGGATGTCTGCAGTGCTTCCAGACTCAGCCATCGAGCTTACGGGGGTCTCCGTGCACCGCTCGGACAGAACGAAAGAGCTCACAGGGAAAAGCAGAGGTGGGGGCGTTTGTTTGGAATTTCATATGCTTCTGTGTCGACCATTCTGGCTACCGAGGGAATTTACAGGGATCATAATCACAGCTGTTTACATTCCCCCTCAAGCCAATGTAGGAGCTGGTGGTGGATTTCAGGAGACAGAGCAGAGAACACACACCCATCACAATCGACATGACACCTGTGGAGCAGGTAAACAGCTTTAAGTTCCTCGGCGTTCACAACACTGAGACCACCTCTCACGTGGTCTGCTCATACAGATGCAGTGCTGAAGAAGACACATCAATGCCTCTTCTTCCTGAGACGGTTGAAAAAGTTTGGAATGAGCCCCAACATCCTCAGAAAATTCTACACCTGCACTGTGGAGAGCATCCTGACCAGCTGCATCACCCCCTGGTTTGGAAACAGCACTGCTGGCAACCGCAAAGCTCTGCAAAGGGTCATGCGAACTGCCCGTCACATTGTTGGAGGTGAGCTTCCCTCCCTCCAGGACATCTACACCAGGCGGTGTATAAGGAAAGCTCAGAGGATCATCAGTGAATCCAGCCACCCTTCCCACAGACTGCTCTCTCTGCTGCCCTCAGGAAGACATCTCTGCAGCATCCGATCCCGCACTAGCCGACTGAGGGATAGCTTTTTTCCTCAGGCTATCAGTCTAATGAACAGTCAGAACTAATACACCCTACAGCATATTCCCACCTTACGGTATGCCACGCACTGCACTTTAATTCCAATACAGTTCAAACTGGACTACCAGTACAAACTGCACTAATACAACAATCTATCTGCTACCAGTGGATACCATCCAATGCACATCCATGACATTTGCGTCTCCAGTTTATGTATAATCTGCTGCATCTTCACATATTATTGTGTGTATATATGTGTACATAATGTAGAATGTGTACATATGGTGTATAATGTGTATTGATAACTGTAAGTATGTTTAATAGTACACTGTGTGTACTGAGTATATGTATATTACATATTGTCATCTGTATAAGTCTGTAAGTATGTAATGGTAATGTCTATATGTAAATTGTTTCTGCACTCTCTGGAGCACGCTCTCAAGAATTTCACTCACCAATGCGCATGAGCTGTGGTGATGTTACAATAAAAGTGATTTGATTTGAATTGATGAGGCTCTCCACACTGCATAATGAATCTATTATTTACATCGTCTCTACTCTTTGTTTGTTATAATGAATGACAAACTGCAGTCTGCTTTCACGATCTGTGCAGTGAGGACCAGCACGTGCACGATAGAGAAGCAGTTCCATTGGCTGCAGTCTGCAGGTATTATGGCCAATCACAAAAGACTGCATTGTGCTGCGAACCATAGACACAAATATCTTGCGCTAGGTTTATGTGCAGAACTGGGATCGCTTTCGTAGTCTTTTAAATGGATAAAATATAGAAATCACTTTAATTTCCAAATAAACCTAAGCAGTTGGAAATGAAACTCCGTCCCCCCTCGAAATTCACTCCCTGGACTCCGCCCCCCCCCCCCCATTTCTAGCCCTGCTTTTAACAAGATTAGATTAGATTAGATAAGATTCAACTTTATTGTCACTGTGCAGAGTACAAGTACAGAGCCAATGAAATGCAGTTAGCATCTAACCAGAAATGCAAATAACAAAGTATATAAATAGATATAAAAATGTGTATATACATTAAGTTTTTATGCCATATAGTGCAAGTGTAACAGACGCAGGCAAGTGTGCTGGTGCGTGTAAACCTCACTCCCTTGATTTCAAAGAGCGCCCGCCTCCCGCGCCGGAGACCTCAGTTCGAATCCCGCTCGGAGCGAGGCGAAGTAGAACCGGTTACATTGGTGCCGTTGACCCGGACGGGAGTGAGGTTTAGGGGGGTGAGTGTAACAGACGCAGGCAAGTGTGCTGGTGCGTGTAAACCTCACTCCCTTGATTTCAAAGAAGTGGCGCTCTAGCGACTGACGCCAGGGGCCGTGGCCTTTAGCCTCCTCGTTAGAGCGCCCGCCTCCCGCGCCGGAGACCTCGGTTCGAATCCCGCTCGGAGCGAGGCGAAGTAGAACCGGTTACACAAGTTATGAGGTAGATTGGGAGAGACTAGCTCAGTGCAAATGACTGTACATACAACTTAGGTTGCAAGGAAATATAAACAGAAGGTGCATTATAAAGAGAGGTATGTGAGTAGCATATGTTTATATATGGCCAATGACCTTAATGGTCTCCGGAGGTAGAAATGTGCAAGGGAATGTGCAAAATGACAGAAAATGTGCAAAACAGCAGTAATAAAAGAACATTGTGAGTGAGGAGTGCAGACAGGTTATTGAACAATGCAGTAGTTTTTTTTTTTTTTATAACCATTAGGTGGTCCATCTTGGGTGTAGTTTTCATACTTGTGTGTTCCCTCTGTCCCCTATTATCTTTTGGCCATTTAGAATAAATCAGACACCCACATAAAATTTTCTAACCAAAAGAATATCTAAGAAAGTATCATCACCATGACATTATCATACACACATGCAGGGCCATCCTTTGGGCAGTGCAACTGGTGTCGTCGTGGTCATGGAGAATGTTTCATGTTTTAGCGCCATGTCGCGTTGATTTCATGTCACATTTTTATTGATTGGTCAGTAAATGTGGATCATAGCAGCAAACACACTGTGTGATGATCATGTTATTTTTCTGATACTTTCAGAAATGATCGTAGGCTATCTTTGGTCGCAAGACCGTAACAATGGCCATCTTTGAACCTCTCTCACTGTATGACACAGCGCGATTAGGAGCTACGATCACAATTGCCGCGATTGTTTCACGATGCCAATCTTTTATCTGGGACACCTAAAAATTGTGCACTAATGAATACTAATGACGTTTTATTCTTCTATAGTAACGTGCGTCATAGTCTACGAGTCAATAGGCATCAACATCGTGCAGCCTACATGCATGTCGTAGGCTACCCATGTTTATTAGATCCATGTCATACAGTGTGATATGCAATGATCTTATAGAATTGCTAAAATCGTGCAGTGTGTCTCGGGTTTAAAAGAGTCAAATCCTTGTATCAAAGCTAAGTCTATTAACCCGTTTAATCCCACCGGGAACAATAGTGACTGAAAAAAGGTTTTCATTTATAAAGCAATAAAAACCGTACTGACTGATGTTTTAGTGCACTTCCTGCAAATTTGGAAAAAATAAATGGTTTCAATTAAATAGGCTTGTTAAACTTCATGCGGCGCCGCAAAGATCGGCTGCCGCCTGACAAAAGCAATGCATTCTGGTTAGATTTGTCCGACTTTGATCGGCGCTGCAGTTGCTTAAAATCGTCTGAGAGAGCCTTGATGACGACACACTTTATTCTCATTGGTCAGATTCTGTGATGACAAGCACGAGGTGTGTTTATTCTAACAATTCAATTCCAATAATGCTCTCAAATCTGTGTTTTAATAACAGTAAAGCTTTTTTTAGTGTAGTCGCACTGTTATCTTGAGTCATTTTTATCAAAAACAATGATAAAAGCATATATACCCACACTTTATTGGTATTTAGTAGCCTATATGTTTATGCTGAACTTTATTCTTGAACAGATGGCGCTGTATTAAGCAGTATATAAAAAGTGTTTCTGTTGCTCTTAAAAACGTTTCTGTGTATTTCACATATAATGCATTTAATTCACTTTATCTGTGATAAGAGAATGCAAACACCATGCGAGCGTCACTAACGGGAGCAGAAAGTGTCCGACTTGACGTCTCCACTTTTAATTCCGCCCCGACTGCAAGCGGCTACTCTCGCCAGCCAGTGGCAGGCTAGTGTAGTTCATCTCGAACAAGCCTGATGACTGCATCAAAGCTCCAAAAACAAAAGGCTAGTAAAGTATGTTAACATAAACATATGACAAAGATTTTTGGTACACATTATCTTTAAGGTGTCTAGTATTAATATATGAATTCACCTATATTCAGTTTTGTTAAGTGTGGTCATAGAATGAGTAAACGTGTTGACGGTCGGTGGGATAACAGTGAATTTAAGTATACAATATAAATGCAGTTGCTAATGAAAATTGCAATAAAATGTTGAAATGACAAAATATTGCACTAAATTAAAAATTAAAATGTTACAAAAAATTTACAAAATTGATGTTATAATACTGGTAGCACTAATATAAAAATGTGATGTTATATTTTTCAAATTTTGAAATACGTTGATGTATTTTTTTGTCTTTTATCTCCGTGCTCCTATCAATGTTGTATAAGGTTTTTTATGCATAATATTAACTCTACCCAGACAGCAAGCAGTGTCAGCCCAGATCCGGCCCTCATCTGGCCCATGTGAAATCCGGATCTGGGCCAAAACTATGTTGCTGTCTGGGTAGAATGTGATCAAAGAGTTTAAAATAGCTGGGCAAAGATATATAACAATTTTTTATGACTGCAGAAATATGTTAATTAAGTATACACATTATCCCACCAGTCACAATTGTGACCAACCATAAAACACAATTTTTCACACACTTTTCCAAAACTTAAAAAAAATAAAAAATAATCCTAATAATAATAATAATAATAATAATTCATTACATTTATATAGCGCTTTTCTGCTTTTCTAAGCACTCAAAGCGCTCTACATTGTGAGGGGTGGTGTCTCCTCGTCCACCAAATAAAACAAATTTTCCAATAAAATTTTACTAATTTTACTAATGATGACACATCATTTGGATATTTTCATGTCTGTGAAAAATTTGGGATTAAACGGGTTAACCAATTCTAGTGTCTTCTTGTCTAATTAATATTTCATGCTAAATGATTGACTCAAACTGTTGAATTAGCATAGGAACCAATGCCATCTTTGATGATAAACTTGTTTACACCCGAAAACGAGCATCATATGTCCTACTGAAGGGCAGAGCACTCTATCAGGACTGGTGCTGGGCATTACGGTCTCATTTGTGACCATATGGAACACCCTACATTAAGGCACACCTGTATGTCACTGCCACAATTTTTTTTCATCAGAATGTTATTTTAGAGTTCATATTATTTAAGGAAATTACGTTCATACTACCGTATTTTGAATTATCAAATTACGTTTATTAGTTCATACTATTTAAGGAAATTATGAAATTAGGAACTTGCCAAAAAAAAATTTGAGTGAGTCTGGAGAATGCACCACTCAGGATCACAAATGATTCAGAAATGACAAAATAACGGTGTGTTCGTGCCATGTTGGAATTGTGAGAATTACAAGATGAAAGTTGGAGCTTTCATAAAGTTTAGCTTACATGTTATAAAGAGTTCTGTGAGGACATTAAGAACGATATGAAAAGACAAGAACACATCAATGCTTCTCGTGTCCATTGGATGCATCCTTTGTTAACTCCCTTGAAATTATTAGTTCAATCAAAAATGAAAATTGTGTCATCATTTTCCTACCCTCGTGTTGGTCTACGCCAATAACACTTTCGTTCATCTTTGATGAGGATATTTTTAATGAAACCTGAGAGATTTCTG
Organism: Barbus barbus; assembly: GCF_936440315.1. Classification (NCBI taxonomy): domain Eukaryota; kingdom Metazoa; phylum Chordata; class Actinopteri; order Cypriniformes; family Cyprinidae; genus Barbus; species Barbus barbus. Next base: position 23,480,998 of record NC_136754.1, on the reverse strand, counting down.
TCCTCTCATTGTAAGTATATTCAGATAAAACTTTAACGCTTCAGTAGAAAAAAAATCATAAAAATATCGTACAATAAATCCATATGAATCAAGGAGTTCATACAAGTCTTCTGTAGAGACACGGTCACGTTTTAATTTAAGGTTTTATTCCCCTTAAACATTGATCATCACACATACATGGAGCACAGCAAATATGGTTATATAACGAAAGTAATGGAAGCTCAAACATGCTCGCTTGACCAATTTAACATTCCTTTAAATCAGTGCTGTCAAACAATTAATCGCGATTAATCACATCCAAAATAAAAGTTTTTGTTTGCATAATATATGCATGTGTACTGTGTATATTTATGATTTATACATAAATACACACAAAATATTTACATATGTTTACATATAAATATATTTAATATAAAAACATAACATATTTTTCTTAAATATATACATGCATGTGTGCGTGTATTTATATATACAAAATAAATATATACAGTACACACACATATATTATGCAAACAAAAACCTTTATTTTGGATGCGATTAATCACGATTAATATTTTGACAGCACAAATTGTGACAACCAAGATTGAACATTTGGACCTTTCCTGCAGAAGAAAGACAACTGAATAAATTCTTTTCATTTTCTCAAATTATTTACAAATTATCACTTAAACTAATTTGTAAAAGCTTATTATTCATGTTACTATAATAAAAATTAAACAAACAATTTTTTTTCCCCCCTTTAATCTTTTTTTGTAGTTTATTAAACTGCAAACCAACAAAGGTTCTAAGGTTCTCTTTCTTTTGAAATCTACTTTTCAAATTTGGTCTATTCAATTATATTTAATTTTTATTGGTTTAAAATCATTATATCATACAAATCAGGGTATAAACGCATAACTCAAATTTGCTAACAGGTTTGCAAAAACTTTACAGAAAATGAACAGAAAATAAAACAGCTAGTAATTAGTTGATTTTCCTAATGTTGATTATGAATATTTAAGGTCCTTGTTTCAATGACCATTTGAAGAAAGAAAAATTACTAATATATTTATATAGTTAGTGTAGTTATTTTAACTTACCGACTTGTCCTTGGATATTTTCTTGAAGATGATATGTTTTGGGCTCATAGTTGTTTAGAAACTTGAACAGAATAATAAAAAAGCAAAGATTAATGTAATACCATTTTGTAATATAAACCTAACTTGAACAATCAATACACGTTAGTCACTGGATTTTATAAAAAGTCCTTTAAGCTATACTTTACAATAATTTTCTTTATATATCATCTAGTAAATCTGCAGTCTTAATCAAGACTTTCCAATATACATAACGGTGACATAAAATCTAAATCACTAATTGTTATACCCTATCTCCCAAATAACACCCACCAGTGGATCCTTTAAATTCTACACTCATTTTTAAATTTCATACCTGGTAGTGATGATTTCGAATAATTTGTGAGGTCTGAAGCTTGAGGATAGAAAGAGCAGTAGGGAGGAGCTGGTATTTGTACCCAGGATGTGTATTGCCCAACTAATCTAAAATCCCCTTCACCCGTTCTCCAGCTTTCCTAAATAGACAGATGGATACAAACAGATACCTAGCAATGCTTAATGCAGGTGCTATACCTGCCTGAGCGGATTGGGTTGGTTCCCTTGGTCAGCACTGGGGGAGATTACTAGGCACTGACACTTTGGACATGAGGAGCAGCACTTTTGTCAGAATCAAGTCACGTGCCGAAAACTGAGGTCTATGTAGTGGGGTTTGTGACTAAACAAGTCATGTTTATTAAAGAATCCAGATAAATTAAGATATTGGTTGAGATTTATAGGGTGAAAATTTTAGCATGTGTAGCAAAATCACAGTCAAAAATAGAATTATAGTTGAGTTTATAAAACAATTGCATTTGCACATTGTAACTGGAGAACTAATAAATAATCAGCATAATCAATCAAATAAACAATAAAATTAAAAGTCTTAATAACAGTATAATATACTTACATACAATTGGGCAGGATAGTTTATCATAAAAAAAAAACTCATGTTAGCATGAATAGCATGAATAAATGGATCCCGTTAATACATGCATAGAGATTTAATCAAAGGAGAAGATTCTCAGGCGTATTAATCACTGATAGTGCTTCAATTATAATCCCAGACTGTCAGGGTCAGCAGTGTAAGGAAGCTGAGTAGGGATTATCACCATGAAAGACATGAAGTAATTGTTATCTCATTCGGGATTATTTACAGCCATAGTCATTGTGCACGTATGCTCATGAAACCAAGTGCAAACAATGTTTGAAGCAAACAATCTGAATATGCACATATAAACTGTATTTGAATGTTCATTATAGCATGCAGTTTACTAGTGTTGTAGTACTCGAGACCGGTCTTAAGACCATTTTTTGATGGTCTTGGTCTTGTCTCAGTCTCAACCGCATTTGTACTTGGTCTTGTTCCAACGGTGCTCCCGGAAGTAAACAAAGACAGGAGTAAAGTGCAGCAAACAGCACACTGCTATTTTGAAGCTCCGCACCTCCTCTCAACCCCAAGTTTGTCCGCGACCTGCCATGCTAAACTGCAAACTGTCAACAAACACTTCCTCATCCTATAATGCACAGCGCAGCTGACTACGGCAGCTGGTTTAGTCCAAAAATGCGCAGTTCTTTTTGCGGTTGGGTCTGTTTAAGGTCGGATTGCGTTCTCACCACAAACAAACCGCTCCAGGGTTCGTTTGAAAGCACCTCTTCAAGGAGGTCTCGGTACGCTTGTTTGGTCCGCTTTTGGTGCGCACCCGAGTGCGATTGCCTGTTTCTCACCTGCCCAAAAAAACCGCACCAAGAGGGAAAACGAACTCTAGTGCGATTCAACCGAACTAAATGAGGCAGGTGAGAAAGCACCCTTAGTCTTGACCTGGTCTCGGATTAGGTGGTCTTGACTACAACACTAAAGTGACTTTCTTTAACATTAAATATTTCTCGTGCTAATTTAGTTTTGAATATTAAAAGATTAAAAAATCCCTGATCCCACTTTGTGTGTTATGGTTTCAGGTAGAACAAACTCCACGGAGAGAAGGGAATCCAAAAATAAAGTCTTTTAATATTATAATCCACACGAATTGAAGGGAATAACTCAGGGTAGTCTCAATACACGTAACATCAAATAATAACTGGCAAAGGACTGGGGAGAACTCAGGACTTAAGAACACAGGGGCTAATGGGATAATTAATAAACAACAGGTGATGACGATGAACTAAACTAGACAGGCAAAAACTAGGTCAAAACAGAAATACAACATATAGACATGTGACAGATCACTCCCTCCCGGGCAGGTGCGTCCTCGCACCATAAAAAAGTTGAAACTGAGGAGGGAGGGCGGGAGCTCTGGAGGAGGGAGTGGAGCAGGAGAGAGGGCAAACCAAACACAGAACAAAATAAGTCCATGGGGGAGTGGAAGGTGGAAGGAGCCAAGGGGAAGCCAGGAGCAGGAGGAGCCATGTGTTGACCCAGAGACCAACCAGGACGAGGCCCAAGGGCGGAGTCGAAGGCGGGAGGAGCCAAGGTGGGAATGATGCCTTGACAGTCGTGGACACCCTGGGGACGACCGACGGAGATGCAGCCCTCGCAGATGGAGACCCAGATGGAGCTGAAGAGCCGATGAGTCCACGCTCAGCCTGGTCGATGGTCCTGGAGACTGAGGAGGAGCCGCGGTGACGAGCATCTGAAGAGGAACTGGAAATCCAGAAGTCAGAGGCTGAGCCAGTGGGATCAAGGACAAAGGCGGAGTCGGAAGGAAGGAGGACCCAAGGTGGAGCCGAAGTGTCGATGGACCAAGGTGGAGCAGGGGGTGCAGAGGTCTGTGGCAGAGACAGGGGATCCTCTGTGTAGGATTGAGCAGATGGTCCGAAGACACTCTGCATATCCAGCTGACAATTAGGAGGTGCAGAGGGGCTGAAGGACATCAGCGATGGTGGGGCTGAAGGACTGGTTGAGTGAGGAGGCGGGAGAGGGAGGCTGGGCGGGAATTCAGGACACACAGGAAACACAGAAGATTCAGGGCTGGACAGGACCAGCGGAGACACAGAAGATTCAGGGCTGGACGGGACCAGCGGAGACACAGGAGCATTTGGAAGAACAGGGGGCTTAGGGTTCACCTCTCCAAAAAAGTCGATCAGGTCCTTTGAAAATATGTCATTTAGTTCCTCATAATATCCACCAGAGGCCAGTTCGTACTCACTCATAGCGGTAGGAGTGTGGGCAGGGCAATCCTCCATATCCCCGAACTCCACTAAAACTCCCTCAGTGCTCAGCATTGCTGCTGGCTCACACACCTGGTCAGACCATTGCGGGGTAGTAGGCTTCGGGGCGATGGTAACTTCCGACCTTGTCCTCGGTCCAAGTTCCTATCGCGGCGCGCCGAACTCCTCGGTCTGCGGTGGGCTCGTGCGACACCTCCGTCGCATCTTTCGCTGGTGGTGGGCTGGTCTCTGGCAGTTGTGGAGTGGGGCCGTTGGCGAAATCATCCTCCACAGGGCCGATGGTAAACACAGAGTCGTTGTGTACCATTCTGTGTTCTAGCATTCTAGAATGTTCTGGCTCCTCTTTATTAGTCGGGATCAATCCTTCTAAAGTTTTAGCTAATTTTCGTCCACCCTGAAGGCTGAACTCCGTTAAAATATGAGCATCCACTGATTCTGCCGAAATTTTCACCTGTTCCCCGTAGCGGACTAACTCCCTGACTTTCCCTTTCACAGTAGTATTTTTCAATTTGGCTTTCTTAAGGAGTTTCATCTCGTGATCTTTTCTCATCAGCTCTAAAGTTGCCTGTGATCCCCCGATGCTAAACTCAGGCTGTCACGGGGAATACACCTGCCTAACAGATATATTTGGCCTTCCTTGTCCTGGCGTTTCTAAGTGTAACACTTCTAGATGTTGATTTATTTCACTAACCTCAACTGGACTAACTACTTCTGGCCCCGGAGGGTTTTCTAATTCTGGGGTGCCCGCTCTAATTCTTAACCTTCTCGGTACGGATGCAACCCTGCCCGGATCAGGTGTTACATTACAGGGTGTTCGCTCTTCCGGACGTATTAACTCTTCGTAGTCCGGATCTTCCTCTTCGTCCTCATCTTGTTCGTTTTCTGAACCCTTACTTTCTGTTCCTGAATAGTATTCATCAAAAACTTCATCACCGACTCCTTTTCTAACTAATCTTTCGAGCACAGCCTTATTTGTTAGATCCTTTTGAGCTAATATTGCTCGTTTAGCCCGCTGTGTTAACGTAGCATCTGAGAGGATAGCAGCAGCATTTCTTCCGTTTAACAGGCTCCAGAGCTGCCCGCACGCAACAAATGGGGCGTATTCTGTGTCCCACTGATTTTCCCTCTCTAGATTAGTTTCTGCCTTTTTAACTTTAGTGTGCGTCAGCCTATATAAGCCTTTTCCTATTTGGAATGTTTCAAAGCTGTCACCGAGCCTTAATTTGTAAAAAGGGTTTTCTACTTGATCTTTCTTTCCTCTAGATGTCGCTGTTCGCCTTAGTATGGGGTAGTCGGGGAGCGGCTCTTCTTCTACAGCACTGGGCTGTGTGACTAGCTGGTCTCGTCTGACAGTAGATCCCTGATTTGACCTCCCTTTGCCTGCGGTTTGGTCTGAATTCACCCATTGGTCCTACTCGTTCCTTTAAAGCACCTGCTACTCCAGCAGGTTGGCAGAGGAATTTATTTGCCGCATTGACCAATACGCAAGATTCCTCCTCGTTTTCCAAACGCCCTTCTTTGAGAACGATTAGATTCTTTCCTCTCGTGGAATATACCCTATATGGCTCTTCGCTCCCTGATGCGTACTCAACGTTCGGGCTTTCGGGGTTATAAGGTGGCGGGGCACTGGGATCCAGAGCGCTTTCATTCCCCTCTCTATGGGGTGTAAAACTTGGAGCTATAGATCCTCTCTCAGATCCTGCATCCGTCTCGTCATAGTCTAGTGAATCCCAACTTCTCGTGGGGATGTTCTTTACTTCTCCCCCGGACTCATCAAAGACCCTCACTTACGGAAATCCTCCTTTAACCCCTTTATTAGAGTATATAAGAGGTGGAATTTCTCCGTCCAGAACTCTGATATTGACTACAGAAGCAATCAGCCTAAACTCTTCCCATGGTATCTGTCCGGATCCGCATTTACCATGCGTGGGACTGATCCAGATTAACCGTCTGCCTAAATCCTCCGGGACAAGGGATATCGCTGACATTTGTCCCATTAATTCACTTCGAATTTTATTGGACCTAGGTGTATACACTAGCAATACTCATAGTCTGAGTTCTTTGCTTTTTATTTTTATTTTCCTCAGGCCTTTTCAAGCCTGCGTGCGTGTTTATATAAATCCCTCTGGATTATCACTTTTGATTGCGGTGTGTGAGGACTTTCTATTTTCTCGATTCACTGTGTTATCCCTGAATTTTCCATCCTTAATTAATCAAGCCCCACATGTTTGGGCGCCATGTTATATTTGTATACTGATATGAAGGATTAAAACCTGCTGTTATATTTGTATACTGATATGAAGGATTAAAACCTGCTATTCACATCCATATTTCCCAAAACAGTTCATAATAGACAGTTCTATAATTATCTTTCGGTTGAATAGATGTCAAATGAAGTTTCAAATCCTTCCTCCCGGTGTCCGTCCTGGCTCAGCCGAGTTCAGACCACTTGAAGCTCAAAACAAGGATTTATTCAGGTTCTGATAACTAGTTATTTAATAATTAATTACGCAGAGACTGGTTTTAAAAGTTTGACGAATCACCAATACAATAGTTTTTTTTAAAATTTAAAAACAGTAACTAAAAAATTACAAAATAATAAGCGAGAAGTCTTCACCACGGAATGCCAGCCCCGTACATCTGTTTCATAAGCATTTTATAGCCTTGCATATCATTTGCATTAATCTCATACACAACTCCTCTCCTCTCCCCTGCCTCTGTCTGTGCCTGCCCCCACCTAGTCTCGCGTAGCCAGACCTTCAGACTGACGGCTGGCTTCATTGGCCAAGGCCCGCCCATGAGGCCGTTTGACCGACATGTCAAACAACCGTGCCTATTGCTATTTTAAACTATAGGAAAATTGCAACACCTTACATATCATATGCGAATTTATGAATGTATGTGTCTAAACCACAATATCACACCCCTAGCAGGTGCAAACAACACCTCACGCTTCAGTTTCAACTAGAAGTTCCATTCTGCACCCATGTTGCAAAATGCATCCTCTGGTTTCTAACCGTTCTTTTACAAAGCAAGCAAAATAACCACATAGCAATTGATATCCGTTTCCCAAAATATACAGCACATACTCTTAATATAGCATTTTGACATTTATACTTCTATGATAGAAGTCTGGAGTTCCATTGTTCCTAAACCATTTGTTAACATTTGCAAATCAACTGAAAAATCATTCAAAATAATAATCTCTCTCATTAACTACATTATTATTTTATTCATCGACTCTTGTTTCCTCATTAACTTCAGAATTGCTCTTAGTTTGAAGAAGATCTTTTGGTCTTCCAGTTCTTTCTTTGGCCCGTTTGCGACGTTCCGTCTTCTGCTTCCTCTTGTCCGTCTTATTCTGGTAGCGTTGAATTCTCTGGGCTAAAAGATCATGAAAATCTATTTTATTTTGTCTGACCGTTCCTTACTGCTAGTGGAGGATTGATCAGGAAATTGCATATCAATTAAGTCAGGTAATTCGTCATCAGTCTAAATACTGCAGAAGTTCAAGAAATTAATAACTAAACTCATGGCTGGATTACCACACTGTCCAGTAGTAGATATGGCATGGCAAATGAAAAAAATATTTATGACCCTTGATTTTTGGATTTGTGACTTTTCCTCTCCCCCACACGGCCCACCCACATCATGACCACCTACGTCGTGTTGACCCCGTGACCCCTCAAATGAGTTCCAGATGTTGCAATCGTCATGCGTGAAATTCTGACGTCATCTGTGTGTGAGATATGATGTTTGTACGTGTCTGGCCGGTGACAGGAGATAAAATGAAGCCCTGAGGAATGTTTTTGAAGATTTTATGCTCATCCGGGGGGTTAGCCCATCTGCAGACCACGTGTCTGGTTGCATTCTATGGCATGGTGTGTTATCGGCTCTCTGTATGGGAGAGCTGTGAGAAAAAGATACTGGATTTAAAGGCAATAACAGAATAAACAACTTTAAAAGATTATAAGACCATATCACAATATGCGTACCCACACATATACTCTGTTGGTTGTATAAAATGTAATTAAATAAAATAGGTAGCATGACAAATAATGAAATGGGAATAAAACAATAAATAAAGAAATAAAACCCTCTTACATGTTTTCCAAGAGAAAAAGGTTTTCTCCTTGTGCAAAGAACCTCATTCTTCGAATGAGAGGTTTACAAAAAATTGTGTTTAGTTTAAGTTGGAAAAGGTCCTTTGTCTCTCTCTGTCTCTCTCTCACTCTCACACACACACACACACACACACACACACACACACACACACACACACACGCACATACACACACACACACACACGTGCGCATTCAATAGTCCGAGCTGTATTCTCTTCCTGAGCGTCTCGGGCCAGGGCTGGGCTAGGGCCTATATTTTAGGCCCGTGCAGGGCTTTACTGACAATAGGTTTTAACAACGTAGGTATTTTCTACCACCGGACATCTTTTTCATTTAGCTCATTCTGTTTTTTTTTAAGCGCAATTAAATATTCTCAGGAGAGCCATTGATCCATTGATGTTTTATAAGTTCAATAAACTTAAATGTTGAATACTTGTTTAAAATGAATGATGAATGATTTGCTTTAGTAACATGGTAGTAACATGCTGTCATATATAATTATATATCTCCATATTCTTTAAAATAGAGATAAGTCTCTCTTTAGCTTGAAATGTTTATGTGCGTGCTTGTTTATATAACTTATCATGATACAAAATTGTATAATGACATAGGTATTACACTGATATGACAACGTGGTCCTCATAATTCAGATCGCGTTTTTTATTTTATTAAAAATGGCTGTATGTAGAATTTAGTGTAGGTGTACATTAAAAATAATTTTGTCTATGGAGTGTCAATGGAGTGTAGTAATACTCCAAATGATTGTACCCATGAGCATAACTTGAGCATAACAACATCTGGATCTCATTTGAGGGGTCACGGGGTCAACATGACGTGGCTGGTCGCGATGTCGGTGGGCCGTGTGGGGGAGGGGAAACATTCCTTTGATGTTATCAAAGGAAATTTAAATATTACTTTAATTTTTTGCAAAACAATATGCTGCACAACAGATGTTTATTGTTAAAATTAAAACAGAGAAGACAAAATTGTGGGAGTAATTCTTAATTTGTAAAAAAAAAATTATTGTATTAATATTATTGTTATTATTACATTGAGAAGTACATTCTACTTTTTGATGGGATGTCGCGAAGACTTTCTACTTTCTGTATATGATATGACGATAGATTTATCACATGAAATTGTGAAAAGGTGGTGAAATGACTCTCAGAGTATCTCTGAAGATGTGTTCATGATGTCCTCATATATTGAGACGGCAGAAAATGTAAAACTACAAGCATTGTGTGCTTCATGAAACCCTGTCCGTGACATTCATTCACTCAGAGATGCACAGAACAAACAACCTTCATATTTAAATAGAAGTTCTTTTGTGCTTTAATATTCACAGATACTATTCCATGTAGTGTACAGAGATACCTTTGAATTATTCATCCAAGATTTGCTAAATTCTGTGACATTAAATGTTATACAGTAAATGACATTTTATGACTAGATTCGGTCCACATTTTGCACACTGAGGAAATCACGCAGACCTAAAATTATTTACATAACTGTGTGACCCGACTTTAAGAAACCCTGATTTAATGTATGATTAAATAAATCTGTCATGAAAACAAGTTATAGGCAGACACTATGTAGCCTAAATTGGAGTAGAAACATAACTTTATAATTACATTTAGAAGTTAATGTAAAACTGCCCTATGTGCAATTTACATGTTTGCATAAATTTTGTTTCATTTGATTAATATATTTATAACTATGTGAAATTTACATGTTTGCATTTCTTGGAGTGTTTATTATATCTAAAAATAAGTAGAAATTTAATTTAATAGTTTGGGCTCTGTTGATAATTGTAACCTTTAATATTACAGTAATGTGCAAGCAATATTGCTCCTTGTGTATATATATATGTGTATATATATATATATATATATATATATATATATATATATATATATATATATATATATATATATATATATATATATACATACTGTACATTTTTTATTATAATTTAATTTATTTAAATACAGAGCAATAGTTCAGTAAACCACTACTTAATTCAAAAAACCATCCCCCGGTTTCACAGACAAGGCTTAAGCCTAGTCCTAGACTAAAATGTAAATCTGAGCTGTTTCAACTGAAAGGAACTTGCACTAACTGATCTTAAAACATGTCAGTGCCTTTGTTTTGTCTTAGGATGCATACCAGTAATGCTTTTTTTCAAAGGCATGTTTATAAAAATTACTTAAATGTCCTAATTGGACTATGGCCTAATCCTGGTTTAGGCTAAGCCCTGTCTATGAAACTGGGCCTCGATCTTTACCTATTCCCCTGCTGTACAAAAAATTTACCAAATTGAGACTTCAAAACTGAGGTATGTACCACACCGTCATTTTATTAAAAAAAAAAAATTCAGCTCATGTTCTGCATTCCACCTGCTTCAACCTGTTCCCTCCTAACTGCACCGTTGTGCACTGATGCTCTGTTGAGAGGAGCAGCAAAAGTGGATCTGTAGGCTCCAGTGAAACATCGGTACAAAGGATGGGTGTTCTGGTGGGCCAGTCATCAAGCTGGAAAAACCAAGATCAAGTGGTCATTCTTCCAAATAATGTAAGTCATCACATCTAGAAATGGTGCTTTGGGATGTTTTCTTTGTCAGATGGATGCAACCTATGCTCATTGGAAAAACATACTTCGGTATCTACGTTTTTGCAAAACTCCAAAAACATACCAATATATACAATTCACTGCAGTTTCCAGCTGAAATGTGACCCTGCACCACAAAACCAGTCATAAGGGTCAATTTTTCCGAAATTGAGATTTATACATTTCCATTGATGTGTGGTTTGTTAGGATCGGACAATATTTGGCCAAGATACAACTATTTGAATATCTGGAATCTGAGGGTGCAAAAAAAACAAAATATTGAGAAATTCGCCTTTAAATTTGTCAAATGAAGTTCTTAGCAATGCATATTACTAATGAAAAATTAAGTTTTGATATATTTACAGTAGGACATTTACAAAATCTCTTCATGGAATATGATCTTTGCTTAATGTCCTAATGATTTTTTGGCATAAAAGAAAAATTTTGACCCATGTAATGTATTTTTGGCTATTGCTACAAATATACACCAGTGACTTAAGACTGGTTTTGTGGTCCAGGGTCACAAATTCACAATAGAGGCAGTAAAACAGAAACAACTTACTTTTTGCTTAGGTATCACTTCCATAAGTCACAAAATGTGCAAAAAGCAATGTAATGTCGCCACAGGCGTGCATTTCCAATGACCTTGAGTTGCAGCTGTGCTAAGTAAATTGGTTTCTTATGTCTGGACAAGAATTGATCATGAAGTTAAACATACTTACCAGTACATTGGGAATCGTCTCCCTGTAACAAAAGGTTTGTTTGATCTGTGGACCAAGATGTGCTGCCAACCATCCCAGAATAAAAGCCACGGTAACTGCTACCACTACAGCGATGATCACCATCACCAGCCCCATAAAGTCAGATGTCTGCTCTAGGAAGGAAAGCCCATGTTAATGTGAACAAGCTCAGAATTATATATTACTGTATTTATAATCTTGCCTATTCTTATTTTGTAGAGATGGAATGGCAATCAACTAAATTAATTTCCTTTATCAAACGATCACACCCTGCAGTGATTACTCACTAGGTATGATGACACACTGTGTGTCAATGCTGCAGCTCTTGTTAATGGCTTCTAATAGTGCTTCTGCCTTGAAGCACATCTTCTCTTTCCCTCGATGGGCAGCAATGGAAAAATGATATGGATAAGCTCTGATCACATGAATTAAGGCCTGCAAAGACATTCATCACGTCACAATAAGCCTTAGTTTGGACGGACAACAAATTGTATTTTATACAAATGAAAAGAAGGCTGTGAGTGATAGAGATACACACTCTGTTCAATAGGTTGCACTTTTCATAAGCCATGTTTTCCTTTTTTTTTCAACTGAATATGTGTGTCAGTTCCATCACTATGGTATACTTCAGCAATATCACATTCACAATCGTACTGTTGTTCCAAATATCAGCATGACCATTATTCCAAAGGCAATGATGCTAAAATTGCCACTAGTGCGCATCTGAATGTCCTGCCCCTCAGCTCAGCGGCATGTGCTCCAGTTGTATTGTAACCAGTAGCGTTGTCTATATTTCTTATCAATCCGAGCCTGATTGAGACACAGAGGATATTATGGCTCGTTTCCACCGAGCGATACGGGTCAGTACAGTACGGTACAGTATGATTTGGGACGGAACATCAGCTTGCGTTTCCACTGCCAAAAAGTTCTATGTTTTTGTCAAGAGAACATCATTATTTATATTCAAGAAAAGTCACTAAAGGTAGGTCTTTTGGAGTCGGAGGCATACTGAACTGACACAGACTAGAGCTCATAATTGTTAACTAATTCAATCACTTCCTAATTATTAACATTTTTAAATGAATTATCTTTATTATTATTCTATGTTTTTGATCGAAATAAACAGAGAACATCCATCCTTTGGTAAGAGTAGTAGTCACAATTTTAAAATGTAGCCGACTTATTTGGGGGATATCATATTCATAAATTCGTTTCCACAAAAAAACCCAATTGTTCACTTTTAAGACGTTACTGATGTGATTAGTAATTAATTGGTTATTCTTTATTAACTGGTCATAGTTCACAAGTAGTTCTCAATGAGGAGATTTTTATTTAATAATTATCACATATCTAATAAGGAACTAACTTTGTCCTAAAATTGTTACTACTTACTGCTTAGTTAATCTTGCTTCTCTATTAGTTAATAGTATTAAGTTAAGTGTTAATTTAGTACCATTACTTCCTGCATAGTTACTTGTTAACAACGGACCATTATTCTAAAGTGTTACCGAAATAGTGTGTTGTAAAATAATGTTACTGTTAAGTGGATTTAATTTGTATTAAAGGACTTTTAAAATTTTAAATCTCTCTCTCGCTCTCTTTCTCTCATTCAGATCATCAGCTCAGTGAATACAATTATTTTCACATAGCTATGAGAAGCATTATACATGGATGCGCGTACAGTTGCCGTACTGTTCTAAAGCTTTAATCATGATAAAACTGTATATTAAAAGCTAACAGAAGCAGTAGCATTTACAAATAACAGCATATCTAACAGTATGACAACAACAAACAAACATAACATTAAGAGCCGTACTTGCACAGGTTCTGGGCGATCCTCTTCACTAATGACTCGTTTCCACTGAGCGGTACGGTTCGGTACAGTGCAATACGTTACACAATTATTTCCACTGTCAGAAGTTGTGAATGGTACCAAGATAGCAAACTGTATCGTACCACTTTTTTGGTACCCTTCCGTTGGGGTACCTAGCACAGCAAAGGTTACCAAAAGGGTGGGGCTAAGCTCACTGCAGAAGTTGATTAGTTGAAGGGGATAAAGCTTCTCCTTCACTCGTTCCGCTCTGCTGTCCTTGTTGGGCTTATTTACATCAGAGTGCGCAAACACAAAAAAATCTAACAGTGTATTTTATGATTTTATATTTTCACACAGACAATAGCCATTTCTCAATATAGGTTATTGTCTGTTCTTGTGGACTTGTGAAACGTCATTGCCCAAAAACCTGCGTAATTTTCAAAATATTGTTACTGTGTCATGAAATGTAGTTTTAAGAGATTTTCAGGTGAAATGTAGTTGTTTAAAACTCAAATCTGCGGTTTATTTATAAAGATAGCACCTATTTGGAAAATTTGCTATGCCGATTTTGGAGCTCCATGTGGATGACCGGGCGCTCAGTGCTCGTTTAATAACAAAGTCACATTAGTCACATTGAAATGCCAATAAGGGCTACTTAACTTAACAGAACTCAACTTCAATGTACACACAACCAAACTATGAGAAACCTACAGGAACAATTGAGCTGTTTATGAAAAAACTACAGTGGTATTTAAAGACATAAAATCTGTCTCAGTGTGCCATTAACAGCAAATTATCATGAACGTGTGTCCATGTATATTGTTTAACTCTATAATTAAAATTTCTCCATACATCACATAGGTCATTCGTTTCTATCATTTGTATTAATTTTCTATGAGAAGCCATATGTGGCTCTACATAGTTCCGATCAATGTTTTTCTCAACACAATTAAAATCCCCTCCCATAACTAAAAACTCCCCATTATCACACTTTTCTACTACTGTATTCAATTGATCTAAAAAGACAATTCTTTCTATTTGTGAGGCTGGTGCATATATACAGACAAAAGCAAAAACATGATCTTCAAATTGAGCCTTAATCTTTAAGCCTCTACCTTTTACAAATTCCTCTAATAAAAAAGATGAGGGAATAAAATTTTTATTAAACAAAACAGCAACTCCACCACGGAGTGAGGTATTATGACTCAGAAAAAGAAGACCACCCCATTGCTTAGCCCATTCAATAGCAATTTTTTGTCACTATGTGTCTCCTGCAAAAACAGGACATCAATTCTATTTTGATTCACTACTTCATAGATTTGTGCTCTCTTCCTGTAGTTTCTAACCCCATTCACATTTAAAGATGCAATGTGAATGTTACTCATTAAAAAAAATAAAGAAAGAGGCTACACTACAGAGAGCAAGACATCCAATCAGGGCATAAAGTTTAAACCATTTCATCATCATTGCTCAATTGGAGTTGAATTTTTGTGACAATTTTTTTTTAACCGATAAACTTCTTTGTCAGTAAATCTCCCTTCACTCATTAAACACTTAATATTTTCCAGCAGTCTTCTAAGGTCTGGAAAATATTCCACAATTTGCACTCCTCTCATGTTTTTAGTCACCTTCAAGAACTTTTTAATCTCATCCACTCCATAGTCAAGTCATGATCAACCTGATTGGGAGCAAACTGAAACATTTGAATCCGAACACTCCCTCTCACTACTTTCATTGTCTAACTTTTCCTCCTCATGATTCTTTCTGGCCTGTTTCAAAACCAAGCTCTTGTCACTTTTTTTCCTCTTCAGAGGTGTTTTAAAAACAACCTGATCCATGTCCATTAACATATCATGTTGAACCACATTCTCTAAATGTGATTCAGTATCAGAAAGCTGACTCAAACTCATTTGTATATTCACTATTGCTTCATCTCCACCATCAGTATTGTTACTTTCATCCATCTCAAAGATGGTCAAATTAGACTTTTTAGTGCATATTTCATCATTTTCATCACTTTGTCTAATCAAACCGGAATCAACATTGTTAGCTGCTAACACAAATCTTTTATGATGACTAGAATTAAAATAATCAGAAGTAGTAGCAACTTCCCCATTTTCATTCTGAGCATTCTTATCTTTAGCACTGTTATTCTGCCCACTTTGATGAGTGACATTTTCTGGACAGCCACAAATCAAATGACCAGACTTTCCACAAAAAAAACACTTCATCGTATTTGTAGAAACAAAGACTGTGTAATCAAAATCGTCCACCTTAAATTAAAAATTTAAGTCAAGGTCACATCGATTTCCATTTAGTATCATGTATGTGAATCGTCTAAACGATACTACATGTTTTACCAACTCCAATTTACTCCCAATAGCGGAGCAATATGGGAGCAATAATTTTGCCAAAGCGTGACAATTCTTGGGTCAACATCTCATCTTTGATAAAAAGGGGTACATTTGAAATGGTAACTTTCTTAACGGGAGTAGAAAGAGGTAGTGCTGGGGTAAACAAACCATGTATGTTTATTCCCTTTCCAACAACTTAATTTGCTTTCTCTACTGTACAACACGATTTAATTATTTATTCTGGATGCCGCAAGCACACACTCATGCCCAACGACATTGTCAACAGCGAAATTGCCTCCATGCTCCCCGCAGACACCACCTTCACCCTGTGGTGCCGCGTGAGTAAATCTAGAGCATTAGCTCCCCGAGCTGCCATCCCTCCCAGTACAAAGACTGGTTTTGGCGCTCAACAAACAGGCTTCTCTTCTAAACTCACAACAAATAAACTTTAACTTTACAACAAACAATGAAAAAAGAAAGAAAAAGAGACTTATTACTGCCACTGAGCGAAAAACCCCACACTCACCACACCGCTCACTCCACTCACTCAACAAACGCCCGCACATGCGCACAGAGAGAGAGAGATCTGAGGAACAGGATTAAGAACCGCTGGAGGACCTGAGGAACAGGATTAAGAACCACTGCTTTAGAACATTGATTTTGAAAGTTGTGTCCATTAAAATCGTTAGAAGACAGAATCGCAATTTATGTATGAATAGATTTTTACGTGCACCCCAAGTTTTCTCTTCCTCTTGTATGGCCTCGCCCCCTTCCTTACATGTTCCCGGGGGCAGGGTTTATCTGGGTTCATGATGTAATGGACCCGGGAAGTAACTCGTTGTAGTCCCTACGAGCCATTTTTGTAGGCATTAAACTGACAGAATTTTAAAAGACGATATCTCCGTTTTCATTGAACTTTCAGCGCTGCAACTTTGCAGATATTGTTTATGCTCAAACAGCAACATTACATTACATTTACATTTAGTGATTTAGCAGACGCTTACAAATGACATTTGAGGAATTCGTGCTCTGCATTTAACCCATCCAACGTGCACACACACAGCAGTGAACACACACACCGTGAACACACACCCGGAGCAGTGGGCAGCCATTTATGCTGCGGCGCCCGGGGAGCAGTTGGGGGTTCGGTGCCTTGCTCAAGGGCACCTCAGTTGTGGTATTGAGGGTGGAGAGAGCGCTGGACATTCACTCCCCCCACCTACAATCCCTGCCGACCCGAGACTTGAAAGGTTGCGGGTTAAATGCAGAGCACGAATTCCGAGTATGGGTCACCATACTTGGCAGTATGTCACTTCACTTCACATTAAAAGCAATCAAAACCAACAAAAGAGCAACAACATGCAACAACAAGTTCTATGACAAATCTTGGTCAGCATAACGCAGTACACATAGAAAGTTTTTTTTTTTTTTTAAGAAAACGAGTAGATAGAATATAGACAAAAGAAACCTAGTGGGGTTTTTTTTTTTTTTTTTTTTATATAAAACAAGTAGGTAGAATAGAAAAAAGAAAGCTAGTGTTAGTTATACAAGAAAAGCTAGCAGTTAGAGTATAAATATGCAATTGATAGAGGGTCAAATGTGTATTTTTATTATTTTTTAAATAAAAAAAAGACAGATAGATAAAATAAAATTAGAATAGAGAGTGCTAGAGTTAGATGGTCAAATAAAGATGGAAGAGATGTGTTTTTAGCCGTTACACACTAATTAACATTACACACTAACTAACGTTAAAAAAGACATACAATCTATGTCCATGCGCGCTAATCATGTTAAAATCATCCTAGCAATATGCTACCAACATGCTAATCATGATAGCATCATGCTAATCATGCTAACATCATGCTAATTGATCATGCTAAAATAATGCTAGCAACATGTTAATCATGCTAGTAACATACTAATCATGTTAGCAACATGTTAGTAACTTGCTAATCATGCTAGTAACATGTTAATCATGCTAGAAACATGCTAGCAACATGCTAGTAACTTGGTAATCATGCTAGTAACATGCTAATCATGCTAGAATCATGCTAGTAACATACTAATCATGCTAGCAACATGCTAGTAACTTGCTAATCATGTTAATCAAACTTCAATTTCAACAACTTCAACAACAAATTCAAACTTTAAGCTTTTCAAAGCTATTTCAAACTTTCACACAAGGCTTTCTCAAGCCAACTTCCAAGTTCGTCTGCGAACTTTACTTATCTAGTTAGCGGTGTTTGCCAAAGGCAAGGCATCACTATTTTATCTTGCATACTTCTTCTTTCACACAAAATTTTGACGCTATTCCTCCTGCACTAGTGATGCACGGATGAGCTAAAACGTGACCTGAATTCACAGATTCAAATTAATTATCCACCCGCCAACCGCCCACACCTATAATTTTGTCTGATTTAGGTAACCATACCCGACCCGCACCTGATCTTCACATTCAGGGTTTGTACGGTCATGAAAAAACCTGGAAAAGTCATGGAATTTTAAAACAGCAATTTCCAGGCCTGGAAAGTTTTGGAAAAATAAATAAACCCAGAAAATTTTGGAAAGCTATTTCACAATTCTCTTTGTTAATAGAATTATGTTTAATCAGGTCCTGAATTTCGGTGCGAGATTGCACGTCACGTGAGTTATGGGGATCCATTTGCAAGGCTTTATTAAAAGGAGTGGTGGGAAACAAGCATGGGTCAAACATTGGCAAACATATATGGCAAGACAAAGAGTAGTCCTAGGGCAAGCGTGAGTCTTAGATCGGCGAACAATATCCAACAGGGGCAAGGCAAAGAGAGATAATACAGGTACACAGCAATAATCCAAACAAGGTGCAAACAAAGTCAGAACAGCAAGGCAAAGGGTTAATCCAGGAAACATGGGCAGGTATCAAACACGAGAAAACTAGCAAGGAAAGACTAACAACTGAGTGGGCTCTGTAGAGTAGCTATCGCTAGGATATTCGCTAAACAATATTCGGCAGAGAGGAAGAGGAAGTCCATGATTTATGTAGGGTGTGTGATCAGTGCATTCAGCTGTGTGTCGTGAGTGCAAGGGATGATGGGAATAGTAGTCTGAGGTGGCGTGCAACAGTTAGTGTAGTGCAAGAGTCCCTGTGGTGAGCGAGTGACCTCTGGTGGTTAGTTAACGGAAGTTCGTAGGCCAGATTCATGACAGAGAAATGAATCTGATTCCGCCTCCGCTCCACCACCCTCCTGGATTGTATAGGAGCGTCTGGAAGCCCCCCCCCCCCAATGAGCGGCTTCCAGACGCTCCTATACAATCCAGGAGGGTGGTGGAGCGGAGGCGGAACAGGGGGAGGTGGAGTGGCCGGGGACCGAGGCAGAGCCGGCAGAGCAGGAAGCCAGACGGAGCAGAAGACCTCCAGGGTGGAGCAGACAAGACAGGAGTCCACCAGTGCAGAGGAGACAGGGCAGAAGACCTCCACAACGGAGAAGGTGGAGCAGAAGGCCACCAGGCCAGAGCAGAAGACCACCACGGCAGAGCGGAAGACCAAAACGGTGGAGCAGAAGACCACCAGACCTGAGCAGTAGACCACCACGGCGGAGCAGATGGAACAGAATCCGCTGGTAGTGACTGGGACCTAGAAAAGACTGAGACACAAGAAACAAAGAGAGCACGTACAGACTCAAGGACCAAGGCAGGGATCACAGGAGGTCCATCAACATCTTCCCTGGTGGCAACCGAGAGGGCAGACAGTCCAAAATCTGACTCATTGACAGTGACTAGACAGACAGGCAGTTCAAAATCTTACTCACTTACTGAGACAGAATTGGTAGCTAGCATTACATTAAACAAGTTAACTAGGACTTCACTGGCAGACGACACAACATTAGGATCATTGGCAAACACTGGTTGAGTTGGCAGTTCACACATGGGGTCATGGGTGGAAACTGGAAAGACAGGAACATTATCATACACATTTGGGAGAACAGAACAGTGGACTGGGTTGACAGTCCACAATTAGATTCATGGGCTGATAAAGGATAGGCTGACAGCTCAAGATTAGTTGTATCAACCTACGCTGGACTGGTAGACATTACAATAACTGAAACTGGACAGACGGGTGGTTCAACATTAAATTCTTTGAGGGAAACAGGACTGACGCATAACTCACAGACAGATTCATGGACTAAAACAGGTACTACAGAGGATTTGGTATCAGACACACATGCAAACGACACATGACCTAACTTCTTGACAGAAATTGGGGAGACTGACAGTTCCATAGTTGACACATTCGGGGAGACTGAGCAAGGTGACAGCCTACCATTGGACTCACTGACAGGGAGTGGCGAGATGGATGGTGTAACAGACATATTCGTGAACACAGAACAAGTAGTTCATATTTAGAGTCACTGATTGGAACTGGCAAGACAGAGTGTTCACTAACAACCTCCTCGGCTGTGACCGGTAAAGCTGAGAGACTCAAAACAACTTCTTCAGCAGGCTCGGAACAAAACAAAAACTCATAATTGGCCTCCATGGCCGGTTTAGAGCAAGGCAGGAGTTCGTAAGCGGCTTCCATAGCCGCGACAGGATGGTGTGAGAGCTCATAATTAAGTACCACTGACACCTCTGAAGGTTCTGCAGCAGATGCCGCCACCTTTGGAGATTCTACAGTAGATGCCGCCACCTCTGGAGAAACTGCAGCGGGCACCGTCGCTTCGGGGAACACAGCAGCGAACGCCACTACCTCCGAAGGTTCTGCAGCCTCAGCTGCCACCTCTAAAAACATCATAGTAGACGCTGCCGCCTCTGGGAGTTCTGTGGTGGTGTATGCAGCCCGAACACACCAAAAAGCGATCCCCATCATGGGAAGCACTTTAGACAGGGGCATCAGTTCGGGAACAGGAGGGATATAATGAATGGATTTGGGGATACCAGCTGCGCGTGCAGACACCAGCGGTGCATCCCTCACACTGGATACCAGACAAGGAACTCGATGGACTGACCTTAAATGTCCGGGTGTGACAGACAGGATGTGACAAGACTCTGGATGGTCGGCTGTGATGTGGTTTGACTCTGGATGGTCGGCTGTGCCGTGGCGTGACTCTGGATGTTCGGCTGTGACGTGGCCTGACTCTGGATGACCAGCTGTGACGTCGTGTGACTCTGGATGACCAGCTGTGACGTGGTGTGACTCTGGATGACCAGCTGAGACGAGAAGAGATTCTGGAAGATCAGCAGAGACGTGACTCGTGATGATCAACGGTGACTTGGCTTGACTCACGAAGATCAACTGTGGCCTGGCTTGACTCATGAAGATCAACTGTGGCTTGGCTTGACTCACGAAGATCAACTGTGGCTTGGCTTTACTCACGAAGATCAACTGTGGCTTGGCTTGACTCACGACAATCAACTGTGACTTGACTTGGCTCGTTAACATCAGCTGTGACTTGACTTGGCTCGTTAACATCAACTGTGACTTGACTTGGCTCTTTAACGTCAGCTGTGACTTGACTTGGCTCTTTAACATCAGCTGTGACTTGACTTGGCTCTTTAACATCAACTGTGACTTGACTTGGTTCATAAACTTCAACTGTGACTTGACTTGGCTCTTTAACATCAACCGTGACTTGAATGGACTCATGACTGGCAGCAATGGCATGACGGGGTGTTGTTGTGGCCGCCATTTTCTGAACGGACTCCGCTGTCGCTGCCATTTTGTGAGTGTGCTCCAGCGCAGCTGTTATCACACTAGTGAGTGCGGTATTGTGTTCCTCCGCGACACCCACAGTGAATATCTGAACCAACAGTCCACAGAACATAATCCAGAAAATGACTCAGTGATGAACAAGGGCCCTTATGAATCACTTTTGATTTTAAAGGCTGGTTAAGGCCATCACAGAAAAAGTCTATTAACATAGAGTCTGGCAATTCTGAGCCATTAGACAGAGCCAAATATTCCGCAATGTAACGCTCGAGTGATCGTGTACCCTGCTTGAGGGCTAGTAACAAGATCGCTGCATCCATACCTGACCAATGTTCGTTGGAAAAGCCGCTGGATCCTTGTGTGGCCGAGTATTCTGTAACGTAGTCTGAGGTGGCGTGCAACAGTTAGTGTAGTGCAAGAGTCCCTGTGGTGAGCGAATGACCTCTGGTTGTGAGTTAACGGAAGCTCGTAGGCCACAACATGTATCGTATTACTCATTCCCGCAGGTTTCGACTTTAAAATGAGGGAAATTCCTGCAAAACATTTATTCATTATAGGAGAGATGAGTAAATAAATTCACACAAACCATCAGATCAAATCAGTCATTTCAAAACAGCGTGAGTGGTTCAGCTGTACCACGTCTTCTCTTTGACCTTCTCTTCACATCGGCGCATATAGAGCTCCACGCTGTGATACAAGACTTTAGCTTGCGGGTTCCGGTACAGTTGACAGAATTGTCAGTTGCCTAATTGGTCATTGTTGCATCATCACAAAAATATTATTTCCACGTCTTTTTAAGCCATTCGGTACTCACGCTCTCCAGAGGCGCTTTTCTTTGCGCTTACTGTCACATCCAAAGCGAGTACCAAATTGAGTTTGCAAGCAAAGCGTTGCACTTAAGTGGCCAAATACACACAAAATGGCGTCAAAATGGTCATCCTGGCAAGTATCCTCATAAGCACTGTTGGTTTTGTCTTAAGTTAATGTAAACATTTGCGAAAGAAAACGCATATGTATTAGTATTGTGTCAGGGTTCTGTCACTTCAGTCTAGTTTATTCATGGTTTTGTGACGGAGCCCTGACACTCCCTTCTTGTCTTGTTTTCTGGTGAGCGCGCGGCTTTGAGTGTGCTCGAGCTGATCGCTCTTGTCTACATGCTCTGTTTCATGTTGGGGCGTGGTGTTCGGATCCCGGCACTCTTGTCTTGTTCAGACTCTGTTCTGGTTTCGTGTCGGGGTTCTGACACTCACGCTCCAGGTTTGTTCTTGCTGGGGAGCATGGGATTTCGAGTTCGCTCGGGCCGTGCGCTCCTCTGTCCTCTGTGTGTGTGTGTATTTTTTGTTCGGCATGCGGTTCGGTTTTGGCCGCGTGCTTTTTCTCGTTTTGTTTTGCTCCGTGTTGCACGCAGCTGGTGTTTTTTCACTGGCTGCGTTGCGTGCTTTCATGTTTGTTTTTTGTGAACACGCGGCTTATGAGTCTTCTCATTAGCTGCGTGTTCGTGTCCTGTTTTGCACATGGCTCCTGATTATTGGTTAATTTGCCCCACCTGTTATCTCATTACCCTCCTCATTTGCTCCCCTTATAATCTCCTTGTGTTTGCAGTCCTGTGCCGGTTCGTCGTCGACCTTACCCTTGTGAAGTCCTGTCCTGCCTTGCCTTGCCTTGCCTTGCCCTGCCTTGGCAGTGGGTTTTCCCCTACGGGGTAGTTTTTGTTTGTTTATTTTATTTTATTTTATAATTAATAAAGCCCTATTTTCCTCCAGCAATTAAGTCCTCGCTCTATCCCTTCACCCACACCTGACAGTATTGGATCCGTGAAACAGGTCTTGTGACAGCAGCCTAATAAAGCTGTGCCGTCTGTCATTAATATTAATCAAACAACAAAAGACAGAGGAAATCACTCACTGCTCTTGACTATTTAAAACTTATAAAACTTCATATTTTAGAAAATGTATTTAACATTTGCATCATTAATGATTTATTTTATCCACTCGCGACCCACCTGCAAATAATCAGAATGCATTTTCTTATTACTTACTTACTTTTGTCATTTAGCAGACGCTTTTGTCCAAAGCGACTTACAAATAAGAAAAAGTAACTAAAACTAAAAGTTACAACTCTATAAATACTATATACCCACATATTTAAGAAAATAAAGAAATTAAATAAAATTGACACATGCATATAACAACATTTCAATAATAAACATATAAATGAAAAAACTAAAATAAAAAGCGATACTTCTATCCCTTGCCGGTGTCCCTGCCCGGTGGAGTCGCACGGTAGAGTTGATGGTCTTTACACTCTTTACTTTTTACCCGACCCACCCGACCCGCAGATATAACCGCAATTTGCGCATCATTATACTGCACCGTTTGTCACAGACCCATGATTGAGGCGTCAAATTGTGCGACCTATTGAGGAATGGTGTGCTTTATCTTTTCTAAGCGATCGGGTGTACAATGTTTGCCCCATGGGCAAAAAAGTGGGCGAAAACGTCCCATACACTTAACATTGCAACCACCTTTGACAGGCCCTAGCACCGAAACAAGAATTTCGCAGAAACATGTGGGTCACCACATTTGAAGACGCTGTCAAACTGTGTGAGAACATACCCCAAAGTGGGGTGTAAGTTGTACCCCTGGGGAACAAGAATGCCCCAAAGTTGCCCCATAAACATGCTAAGGTGAGGAACGGCCCATGAAACAATATCTGAACACACGTTTTTCCTACTATGGTAATTTACATAGGAATTTTTAACTGAACATAACTCTGCATCACAATGCCATAGAGACATGAGGTGGGCTCATTTTACTCAGGCAGCCAATCAGACTCTCAGGATAATTATGAAGCTGTCAAGCCACACCCTAGCAACCATTTAGAGGACCCTAGCAACTGATCACATAGACTGCCATAATAAAAGACCCAGATTGATATCTTTAGATCACAGTGTCACAGAGACATGGGAGTGGGCTCGTTTGACTCGGGGCAACAAATAGCCAATCATGAATCACCTTACACTCTTCCTAGCCATGCCCTAGCAATTACTGCAACCAAAACCCAAACAGGCATATCCTCAAATATGAATGCCATAGAGACATGGCAGTTGTAAAACAAAGCATGTCCATAATGAAATGTCCAGGATGGAGGGGAGAGGGGTTTGACCGACATGTCAAACAACCAATCATAGTTTGTTTCGTTCAGCGTCACGTTTCGGGATGTGAACATTTTGCCACAATAACAAACCGGTGTGTGAAACTCTCAGATGTATTTTAAATATTCTATGCCACGAACTTTAAATATTTCACATACTTTTGAAAATCCAACGTTTATTTGATCCTGATAAGCATTCGTCGTCACATTTGTAAACACGACGGCTTTCTTCTTTCGTGAGGGAGTTTGGCGCCACAGCATCTTTGTTTCCCGGCGGACCGAAAATAAACATGACACTCGCATCTCCTGGAAATCCGGTTGAATTCAACCAGTCAGATGACGACATCGACATTCCTGAAGTGTTTCCAAAAAAGTGTGCCATATGCATCAGACGTTTAACCAGCGTTCCGTGGGCGTGACGTCTGAGACTAACATGTGGTTAACATGATGCTAACACGATTAGGTTTAGCATTAGTGCCTAGTGTTGAGTTTTGCCACGGCAAGCACCAATTTACATTCTAGTTACATTGGCTTGACAAAGCCAGCATACTGTTATGCTATTTAAACTTATATTTTATTATTCGTGCTCACAAAACTATATAATTTGCATGTGTTTTAAAGCCTTGTAAATTAAAACATCTGCAGAAGGGACAGCTGCAGCTACTGGGCATGCGTATTTACATATATTCCGAGCCAACAATATAACGTGAAACCAATGAAAATGGTTTTTAAAAGTACATGGCACCATAGTTTCATCAATTTAGAGTGTCGCAGTGACCGTCTTTTTGCAGTAAAGGACCTGTCATAGTTTAATGAGTGGTAAGATCACATGAAGCGACGCGAGGTTAGCTGCATTGACACAAAGTCCCTGAGTGCATAATGTGCATATACAGCTCCCGATTGGGGCAAAGTTCATGGCATTTTGTCCATAGAATGATAAGAGCACACGTTTTAACACATTATTTTATTATTTAAAATTTAGTATTTTAACTTGCCATGCATACAGCGCCGTACATGACAGATTTTCTGGTATGCAAAACAAGTACTTTAAAGGGATTCCTTTAGCTTATCACCGTTACTGTGGCAGCCAAAAACAGCGCAACTTAACCCTGCACATATTTTTATATTTAGTTATATTGCAAAAGTTTCAATTCAGTCTATCTTTTTTACCCCGTTTTAACATGGATTTCTATGGAGACCTGCAGTAGCTGATGTCGGATAGCAGCAGCGGCAATAATATCTGTGTTCTGATTGATCAGATTTCTTGTCAATCAAGCTCCCTTTGAATGGTCAATTCAAGCATTAGAAGATATTAAAGAGGTAAATTAAGTGATTCTAAGCTGTTCTGTGGTCACCGAGAGACCTGCGTTGCGTTTCTGAATGCTCGTGCCTGAACCTCATTGATTCGTGCTGTTCTTGGTGCACGAACAGACACATACATACAAGATTATTTTAAATACATGATAGCTTGGCGAATATCATCGAAAACAGTTGTTTATGTCTGAAGTGAACAAAAACTGCTTAGAAATAAATGGGATGTTAATCATTATATTGGATTTGAACATTAAAATAACTGCATTTACCAGCTTCTGTCTTTCTTTGTTAATCCATCAAAAAAAAAAAAAAAAATTAATTTGTCTTGGCTGCTTTCATTTATTTATTTATTTATTAATCTAACAAGAATCAATCTATATTTCATGAACATTATGCAATGCTATTTTGCATTTGATTCTTCCATTTCTGCATCTAAACACCTATAAACCTAAAACCTACTCTTTTATTTGCAATTTGCTTGAAATAATTGGTCTCTACACTTTTATTATCATATTAAACTTGTTTGATACAATAGAAAATTACAGCGGTCTTTAACCAATATTACCAGGGTTTGTACAAGGGGCTTAAAATGCTTGAAGTACATGACTTTGACTTCGAAATTAATGTTTAATCTTTGCTAATGACAATTTTTGTTGTCATAAAAAGTTATTATGAAAACAATAACTATTGTACTTTTTTAATCATTATATTGTTTATGTATTATAATTGTTAAATTACCATTTAACAAAGGACATAATAATCAACCATTACTGCTTAAAATTGTAAGTTGAAAATTCAACTATTAAAGCATGAAGATAAGTGAATTTGAGTTTGATGTGGGTATATTATCAGTAAAGTAATCATTAAACATTTGTAATCATTTAAAAAATGTTGCCTATTTTTATTAATGTGCTTCAGAAATGAAGGCCATAATACTAATGTTGTCCACACGAGGGAGCTACAGAATAACAAAGATCTCAAGCCTTCAAGATCTCAGTTTAAAGACTGTGAAAATGGCTAAATAAAGTGACTAAATAAAAAAATGCATATAAATTCGTTATATTTTCATTAACTTTAATAAAGGCCATTATAAGAAATATGCAATAACTGTAATCTCAATACCTATAGAATAGTAAGTTTTTTATCTTCATTTTAGTAGTATTCACAATATGTTTGTCAAGTTGTCAGACATAATGAATGTATGTCCAACTGAAGAAGGGACACTATATTATCTATTTTAATATTGTGTATATAATAATATTGGGTGATGTCACGAGTCTGTTCTGTTTTTGCCATGTTTTCCATTGACCCAGTTTCCCCGATTAGTTAATTAGCTCCTCACCTGTTTCTGTTCTCCCTTAATGATGACCTGCATTTAAAGCTTGTGTTCTCCCCAGTCTGATTGTCTGCTATTGTATGTGTTACACTATTGCTATCGCCTTGAGTAAAGCTATTTGTTTTGATATACCTGCCTCGACCTGTTTTGCTTCCCTTCGTGGGGCGTACCGTAACAGAATAGCAGACCGAAACAGTTTTTTTTCTCCGCTTGCGTGGAGTGGGTGCTGGAGAATAATGATCTGTTTATCTTCGGTGACCCTGCTGAGGACAGCTCCAGTCCCACTCCCGATCCAGAGCCCAGCCAGCCCTCACCATCTCGCTGCACGGAGGTTTCGTCAGAGCCCACCGCAGTCGCAGAGCCCGAGCCGGCCGCGCGGATAGAGCCGTCACCACGGAGAGTGACAGAGCCACTCATCGTCCCGGAGACCGAACTCGACGCGACTGACCAGGTGTGTGAGCCGGCAACATCGTGCGTCGTGGGAGTCTTAGTGGAGATCGAGGGAATGAATAAATCCCCAGCCCACATATCCACCACTGAGGGTGAGCAACCGCTGGCTTCTGGAAGCTATTTTGAGGAACTGTTGGGCCTATTCGAAGAAGATCTGATTGACTGGTTTGGGGAGGCATTACCTAGCCCTGTATCTCATGTGTCTCCGCTGGTTCCGTCCAGCCCTGAATCTCCTGTGCCTCCGCTGGTTCCGTCCAGCCTGGAATCTCCTGTGTCTCCGCTGGTTCCGTCCAGCTCGAATCCTCCCGTGTTCCCTCCCAGCCTCCCTCTCCCGCCTCCTCTGTACCAGTCAGCCAGCCCATCAGTCCCTCCTCAGCCACATCAGGAAGACCCCTCTACTCACCCTCAGCACGCCATGCCCGGTGGATCGGTTGAGCTTCGGGTCTCCCTGCAATCTGCCACCTCGGGGCTGGAGGATCCTCAGTCCTCGCCTCCAGCCTGCGAGACCCGGACTCCACCTTGGCCCTCCGATCCATCAGCTCCACCTTGGCTCGTGGCTCCCTCATCTCCACCGTGGCCCCTCACTCCACCAGCTCCACCGGGCTCCCTCGTCCCTCCGGCTCCGCTTTGGTCAGTCGTCCCCCTGCCTACTCCATGGAATTCCACTCCTCCAGCTCCGCTTCGTCCCTCCATTCCTCTGGCTCCGTCGGGTTCCTCCCTCCCTCTGGCTCCTCCGTTGTCCTCTGTCACTCCGGCTCCACCGCGTCAGTCGGGATCCCCGCCTCCGCCTCTCTCGCCTGAGCCGCCGGCTCCGCCGTGGCCATCCGGCCCATCTGTGTCACCCTGGCTCTGCGGCTGCTCTACTCCATCCTGGGCTCCTTCTCCACCGGCGTCATCTCTGGCAGTCGGTCCCATGGTGTCGGTGGTCCCATCCCCACCATGGCTCCTCCCGCCATTGACTCCGCCGTGGGCCGCCATCCTGGCTGGCCTCTGGACTGCCATCTGGCTTCCCCTGCTCCGGGCTCCTCCTTGGCTCCTCCCACCCTCCACTCCCCCTTGGACTAATTTTTTGGACTGTTTTTGTTTTTTCCTGCTCCCTATTGCCCGGATCCCTCCTACTCCATGCCCGCCTCCTGAACCCCCACCCTCCCTCCTCTGTCGGTCTGCATTTTTCGGTGCGAGGACGCACCGTTCCGGGAGGGGGCGAACTGTCACGAGTCTGTTCTGTTTTTGCCATGTTTTCCATTGACCCAGTTTCCCCGATTAGTTAATTAGCTCCTCACCTGTTTCTGTTCTCCCTTAATGATGACCTGCATTTAAAGCTTGTGTTCTCCCCAGTCTGATTGTCTGTTATTGTATGTGTTACACTATTGCTATCGCCTTGAGTAAAGCTATTTGTTTTGATATACCTGCCTCGACCTGTTTTGCTTCCCTTCGTGGGGCGTACCGTAACAGGTGACAGGACTTAATATAAAAAAATAAAAGGCCTGACTTATTACACATCCAGCTAGCCTACTCCGTCCAAGCTAAAAATACTATGCAAACTATAACTGTTGTACTTTTTTGCAGTGGGGCAGCTCAAGAACGCCGAACACACAAGTAATCTGGTTCTTTTGCCATGTTGGTTTTATCAAGCAACATTTAAAGTTTGTTCACGAACTTTAGCTTCTAATTCTTCTTCTTCTGAGACTAAAATTTCTGACTGTATCTCCTCCTAGATACACTTTAACTCTACAAACTCCAAACTCAGCCCAGACCTTCAGACTGATCTGACTTGAGTTGATATATATTTTCAAACTGATCAGACTTACAGTTTTCATAAAAATGAAGATTAAAAACTATAAAAATCCCAAAGACTTACATTGACAGAATGTTCAAATGAGCCAAAACTATTCAAACTCCAACTGACAAAATTCAAACTTAAACTCCCAGAATCCCCTGAGACTCAATCAAGCTTCCCTTCTGTGTACTATTTCTAACCCATTAAAACTCATTCAAACTTATCTAATATTTGCATTTTAATTTACATTGTCATTTAGCAGACACTTTTATCCAAAGCGAATTACAAATCAGGACAATGAAAGCAATGAAAATCAACAAAAGAGCAATGATATGCAAGTGCTATGACAAGTCTCAGTTAGCCTAACGCAGCACATGTACCAAGGTGTTTTTTTTTATATTTTTTTTTTATATTATATAGTAAATAAAAAGAAAACAGATAGAATAGAGCAAGCTAGTGTTAGAGGCCTTTTTTTGCTTTCTGTTAATTGTATAATAAATAAAAAGAAAACAAATATATAGAATACAAAAATAATTGAGAAGCTAGTGTTTGTTTGTTTTAAACAAGCAGTTAGTAAATGAATAGAGTGCAAGTCTAAAAGGGCAAGTTTTTTTTTTTTTAAGAATAGAATTAGAATAGAGGGTGCTAGAGTTAGAGGGTCAAATAAAGATGGAAGATATGTGTTTTTAGCTGATTCTTGAAGATGGCTTAAGGACTCAAATGCTCAGACTGAGTTGGGCAGGTCATTCCACCAGGAGGGAACATTTAATGTAAAAGTCTGTGAAAGGGATTTTGTGCCTCTTTGGGATGGCACAATAATGCGCCATTCACTTGCAGAATGCAAGCTTCTAGAGGGCACATAAGTCTGAAGTAATGAATTTAGGTAAAGGGGTGCAAAGCCAGTGGTGGTCTTGTAGGCAAACATTAATGGCTTGAATTTTATGCGAGTAGCCAATGAAAATTGATAAACAGAGGTGTGATGTGCATTTTTTTCGGCTCATGAAAAATTATTCTTGCTGTTTTCTGGATTAATTGTAAAGGGTTGATAGACATTGCAACAACCTAGCAACCACCCAGAGTACCCAAGCGACTGCATAGGAACACCCCCAAGTACCCTAGCAACCACATAGCAACACCTTAGCAACCACCCCGAGTACCCTAGCAACCACATAGCAACACCCTAGCAACCACCCTGGTTACCCTAGCGACCGCATAGCAACACCCTAGCAACCACCCTGATTACCCCAGAAAAATAATCAAGAGTACCTGAGCAATATTTTTAAGCCTTATGAACTCATATTTCTGACAGACTGTACTGCCTTCAAAATATTCAAGCTTTAAGCTTTAAAACTACTTTAAACTTCACACTGTTTAAGACTGAAAACCATCAAACTTTTGAAACTTGGTTTGAATTGAATTTTGGTCAGGCTTTCTCAAGCCAACTTAAAGTTTGTATCTAGTTACAATTAGGCAGAGGTATGTTTGGAAATAAAACTGATATTTCCTACTGACACTCTACAGCAAAAGATAGCTAGATAACTGACTTAGTGAAAATACTAGTGGCCTAAGACTTTTACACAGTACTGTATATTGAGTAATCTGTTGAATGAATGACTACTCTACAAACTGACAGTCAGAATAGAATAGAAAATAAAAACACAACAAACAGAGCAATACAACAGTGAAAAATCACAGTGCTGTTCGACTGAATATCAGCTCTCATGGAATTGCTTGGCCAATAAAATTTAAAGACCGGAGAGCATAGGGGGAGCGTCTAACGTTTGAATGTGAATGGAAGAGATGCTTTAGTATATTTAATATGCTTTTGTGAGGAAACAGCTTCTTGCATAAAAAAATGACAGCTCGCCTGCTAAGCATTGACATGTTTTACAAGGAACCTTTTTGGAGCGAATAATGTGTATTTATTAAGATTAAAATTCTGTTTAATAAGAGAAGTCACAGACAATTTTATGACAGGTTGAAAACATTAAGGCTCTACAATCCACAACGGCTTACAGTTATAAAACCTATAAAGTGAATCACTTTAACATACACTTTCTCCAGTGTTACAGTCATCAAGACTGTAATGTCCTCCCTTAATAAAATAATCTTTGCTTACTGTTGTATGAAAAAGTGCAATCCTCTGAACAGACTATACATCTGTCACGCATAGCCTTGTTTTTTCAATTGTGCTAAAAAAAATATGCCTTCTGCCTTACCAAGGTCCACAGGCATTCGTTAGCAGAACAATCAGACATGTTATGCTGGGTACACACCACAAGATAATCGGTAATGTCCCGATTATCTTGGGGGTTCTAAAGATTACCTTATCAGATTTTTCTGTGGTGTGAGGTGTGTTAAGATTGACTGAATCTGCTCGGAAGAACGTCGGGGGCGCCCCGATCACGAATCGTAAATATTCAACGATGAATATTTACTATCAGAAATCCTGATGTGTGGGGGGAACCCCGAGGACACCACACAGTATAGGAGCAAAACTGTTAAATCTAGGATTTTTTGCCCTCATGTTTGTGATCTCTCACATTTTGAAGATCTTATAAGATTTTTTAAATCTTTTAGTGTGTACCCAGCATTAGGTTACATAATGGTTACAAAATTAAATTTTGAAAAGATTCTCACATTCTGTTCGTCCCCCTCCTTCCAGACTTTAAGGTTTACAGTCATATCAGAAAGAGTTGTGCTAAAGTCCACTTGGATTGGATCCCCCTCCACATTCATCGTCATTTTTGGAACCAGTAACACTGCTAAACAAGACACAAAAAAATTAAAACTGTCCCAGTTGAGCTATTTCAGACATCTCTCATTTGTTTTAGTAAAAATAATGCTCAACTGTCTCTCCTGTTGAAGGTCGCTGGTAGTTGTGTCCACGATTTCTGGCCATCACAGTTTGTTTTTATGCGGATACTGTAGTCAGAATTGGAGGCCAGGTCATGGGTGAGGTCACACCTGTTTTCACTGATCTCTTGGCAGTCATACGCATTCACCCATGTTCCATCAAGATTGTATAACTCATACTCCCTTCATTCAGAATCAGAGATGAGTAATATTAATTTCATAAGACATGAGTTACAATTAACACAGTCATTTAAAAATATAAACTTGATTACAATATCTATCGATTTATTTATTTAGTTAGTTAGTTACTTAGTTAGCTGACAAAATAAAAAAGTGTTTTTGAAATGACTACTTGATGCTACGTCTGCAAACCTGTTTGCTTGAAGTGATGGGTGGAGACTAAACGCTTAAGAATACATGTTCTGCCTGTAGTAACAAAGTGCAGGCATAATCTTGCTCAAAACTGTATCTTGCAGTCTAAAACATAAACTGCCAAAAATGTACATTTACATTTAACCATTTAGCACTTTTATCCAAACCGACTTATAAATGAGGACGATAGAAGCAATCAAAACCAACAAATGAGCAATAATATATAAATGCTGTGACAAGTCTTGGTTAGTCTAATGCAGTACAATGTGGCAAGGTTTTTTGTTTGTTTGTTTGTTTTAATAAATAAAAAGAAAACAAGTAGAAAGAATAGAGAATGCTAGTGTTAGAAGGTAATTTTTTAATAAATAAAAGAAAACAAGTCGAAAGAATAGACTCCAAGTGTTACAGGGTCATTTAATAAGTAAATAAATATAAAAAAAACACCTAGATAAAATAGAAATAGAATAGAAAGAGCTAGTGTTAGAGGGTCAAGTGTAGAATTTGCAGTTAACGATACTGTTATTGAGCTGAATATAATCAACATCCAACTGACTTGAGATTAATAATGACAGATGTCAAAAAGGGGGGTATTTTTGCTTACCCTTGAAACTGCACAGAGTAGTTGACTGTGGAACAGGATGCTTTCAAGAGGTTCCATTTCAGGATGTGCATCATGTTTACTGAATGCATTGAGGCGTTCAGAGGTGTGGATAGTGAACTTGAATCTTAAATGCATGACCGATATTAACATTTTAACATACATTTGTTAAAAAGTTAATCTCACACAAGCACACACACAAATACTGATTAGCATGTTCAAAAGTACTTTCAGAATGTCAAACCTCAAATTCTTTGCATAAACCTGTTCAATATTTCAGGAATATCATACGGTGCCAAAATAAATATTCAGGTTAATGTCAATGAAAGCTAAAGAAGCTAATGTTCAGATAAATATTTCAAAATAAGTAACATTTATAGTAATTTACAAAAATATGACTGTGTAATGATTATGTGAATGTTTTACCATTTAAGCACCAGACAACTATGCAAATACGATGATATGGTACTATACCCATGTTCTTATATTATTAGGATAGTTTTCGAATGCCAAACTCAATTTTACACAATATGGAACAGCATGATTCTGTTCCATTAAAAAGGGAACAAGACCCCTGACCAATAAATACAATTTGTTTCTCTTTAAAACTTGTGTTTTTACTTATGTCATTTCTTTATACAGTGTTATGTAGTTGTAATCGGTAATACTAATGATGGTCAGAAAAATGACGTTAGGTCAAAAGGCTGACTGAAATGCTGTGATAAGAAGTACTGTATCACATACCCCACTATTGTAATGCACAGTGGCTGAGAGGTTGTACTTACAGTTAATGGTAAAGTGCAGAAGCAGAGGAAACAGTCTCTTAATCAAGCCACTGCTCATAACCTCTTCTCCTGTCTCTCTGAACACCTGCCCTCGTCAAGCCCTGGACCCTTCTTCCTTTGGCAAAACCCAAAAGAGTCCAGGGTTTTCCCACTCTCCTTTTTCAAATAAATCAACTCCTGAAAATCATGTTGATGTGAAAAGGAAGAATCTCAGTCTCAGTGACTGTAGGTCTCGTCGTGTTGTCTGCTCCTATAAACATACCTGTGGACTAAATGAAAAACTTGAGACAAGGCAAATGAAAAAGGTGCAAAGAACAGCATAACTCGTTGGACAAGATACCTCACATCCACTGGAATGAACCTGTAAAACCTGTTTGAAAAGTACAGTTGCATGTGGTCTATGACACTATATGAAAGTATGTCAAACAGGAGGAGGTGCAGTAGTTATGTGTTGTTAACTATTACCGGGAAAGTAAAATAATTTCAGATTGTGGGTGTATGTCCTTAACATACACACAGATTTTCAGACTTTTGAAAATTTACCTCAAAATGATAAGACCTATCTACTCACACCTTGCAGTTATGAGAGAGGGGGGGGGGGTCGCAGGAATATTTCTTGATCATAAATTTAGGAGTGTAGTTAAAATCTCGGCCGATGGACAAAAACATACTGTTTCAGTAGTGATGAAAAATGCGGGACACATTTTTTACATAAAGTTTCATAATTTATAAAGAAAATAAAATAATAAATATTTTTTTTAACTTGACTTTTTAAAGTAATCAAAAAGCCAACTTACAGCCAACTGAAAGTACCCAATAAATTATGATCAACCCATTCAGAAAAAACAGTATTTACATAGAAACCTATGCATATGTGGCCTATGGGAACTTTGACCAGATCTAGGTTTAAAGGTTCTTGACTACACCACCTGGTGGCTCTCACACCAGGATATACTTTGTACCTTAACTGCTAAATACACAATCTAAGGCAAGCAGGTTCGCAGAAATACACCAAAGATGAACTAGACAGAGACGTGCTTTCAGTAGAAAAACAATAACAAAACTTTATTGTACAATGGTATAATTAAAAGAGCCACACCGTCATACTAGAGGCACAGTACTAAAGCGAGGGACCAGACCTGGTATTGGCTGTTACAAGAGACAATACGATTAACAATTTAACTGTAAAATACTGATTCACAATCAAGGCAGGTTACCTGTCCGGGATAAGCGTGACATTCACCGCCCGTGCTCTGGCATCTGGTACCCACGATCACATGCAGTTACACACGCACGCACACACACAAACACGCAGGCACAACCACTACAAACCAACGATTCAATCAATATTGTGAAGTGCAGTTTACCACTACAATACGTGATACAGTGCGCGGGGACGGAAACAGGAACCTCTCTTGTGAGCAGCTACTCTAGTATTCTAGAAAAAGGACAAAAAAAAGTTATCACTAGCAAAGTGGATAGAGAATGTAAAACTATACACTACTAGAACAGCCAATACCACAGTCAGACAGAACATTAGACGGAAGCTACGGCAAAATAACCACAATAAAAAGAAAAGATATATATAAAACTTAATTTAGGTAAGGCAAAGCAGCAGGAGCAATCTGCCTGCAGACGCAAAATCATTAAGATTAGTGCTTGATACACACATGCACAAATAGTCATGTAGCATCGCAAACATTTCATAAAACATTATTCTCTTTTATCTCAATGTTAACATACGAACTGACACAATGGAAAAACAGCCCTTTGCACCAGTCTTCACAATTCTACATAACAATTGTTACAGCCAACATATTCATTACATACATTTATATTAAGAGTTGACAAAACCCAGCCATGCCTTACATCAGGGCAACACAATCAGACTCATTTTACGTGTTCAAAGCTTTTAGTCCTAACACACTGGATCTACTCGTAACACAATAAACATTTACCTTCTTGATGCTGCTGCTTCAATGCGGTGCCGCTACCCGGCGAGTGTAATGGAAATCACAACATGGGCTCCGGAATACTTCCAGAAAACATTGTTGGTGAACACAATCCACCGTGCCATTCGCCGTTGCCGGCTAAAACTCTATAGGTAAAAAAAGAAGCGATATCTAAACATGATCCAGAAGCGCAGGCGTTTTCTCTGGGCCAAGGCTTATTTAAAATGGACTGTGGCAAAGTGGAAAACTGTTCTGTGGTCAGACAAATCAAAATTTGAAGTTCTTTTTGGAAAATTGGGACGCCATGTCATCCGGACTAAAGAGGGCAAGGACAACCCAAGTTGTTATCAGCGCTCAGTTCAGAAGCCTGCATCTCTGATGGTATGGGGTTGCATGAGTGCGTGTGGCAGCTTACACATCTGGAAAGGCACCATCAATGCTGAAAGATATATCCAAGTTCTAGAACAACATATGCTCCCATCCAGACGTTGTCTCTTTCAGGGAAGACCTTGCATTTTCCAACATGACAATGCCAGACCACATACTGCATCAATTACAACATCATGGTTGCGTAGAAGGAGGATCCGGGTACTGAAATGGCCAGCCTGCAGTCCAGATCTTTCACCCATAGAAAACATTTGGCGCATCATAAAGAGGAAGATGCGACAAAGAAAACCTAAGACAGTTGAGCAACTAGAAGCCTGTATTAGTCAAGAATGGGACAACATTCCTATTCCTAAACTTGAGCAACTTGTCTCCTCAGTCCCCAGATGTTTGCAGACTGTTATAAAGAGAAGAGGGGATGCCACACAGTGGTAAACATGGCCTTGTCCCAACTTGTTTGAGATGTGTTGATGCCATGAAATTTAAAATAAACGTATTTTTCCCTTAAAATGATACATTTTCTCAGTTTAATGTTGTATTCTGAATAATGTACAATGTTGTATTCTGAATAAAATATTGAAATTTGAAACTTCCACATCATTTCCGGCGGATTTCCGGCGTACAGACATGTCTGCGGAAAAAAAATGTTCGCGTGATCTGGCAATTCCCAAGATCTGAGAGGCGCTTTCACTAAACCACACAAGTAAGCCTACTTCAGCCAATCGGTAATAAGGTAGGGGCTGGTCTTGGGTTTTGGCCAATCAGATTGATTCAGCAGTCACTCCACGTGCAATTTTGTTTTGTGTTTCCCCATACACTACGACAGTGTTTCCCACACTGGCAGCGTGAAACGTAGTCAAAATCATGGAGTGCAACTTTATGAAGCCAGGGGAAGACACCAAACTTGTCGATAAAGGCATAAAGAATAAATGGCGCTGGTCTTGTATAGAGGAGGTGTAGTAGAGACGAAAAACCCTTTGGAAGCTGGTGTCAAAAACTCCGGCAACCAGGAGCAGTTTCTGCAGTTTGTGTGCAAGGAAAATATTATATGGAACTAGCAGGAATAAAGTGCTGACACGGCACGAGTTAGACCCTAGTCATCAAGCAGCTGTCCGAGCAATTCAACACACCTCACGTTTGCCGGGGGCAACAGCCACAGCAGATATCCGACCCTCAATGACCGATCGCGTGGCTGATTTAAAAATTTGCTTGTGCTCCTTCATTGCCGAGTTTGATCTGTCGTTTACAATCGCTCATCCACTCGTCACTTTGTGTCAGAAATTAGCGGAGGATAAACTCGCCCTTACGCATCTGTCTGTCTCGAGACAGCATGCGGGCTATCTTATTACACACGGCATCTCGCCAGAATTTAAAAGAAATCTGTCCGACAAGCTTAAGAATAACATGTTTTCACTTAACATTGATGAGGCCACGGACAAAAGCATGGATAAGATTCTAAATGTACTGGTCTGATTTTATGACGAGGATGCAGGCAGTGTGAAAACACAGCACCTTGCCAGCAAAAAGGTTAATGTTGCAAATGCCTCAGCACTGATGCTGCAACTAAAAGATGTCCTGCAATCATATGGGCTGGAGTGGAGACAAGTCACTAGCATTCTTCTGGACAATTGTGCTGTGATGAGGGGAAAGAAATCTGGGCTTGAAACGTTAGCAAGGAAGGAGAACCATAATCTCCTGGATATATCAGGAGACACTGTTCACATGGTGTCCAATACTGCTAAGGCCCTCATGAGACCGTTTGGCTCAGATGTGGAAGATTTTTGCTCTGATATTTATTACGATATAGAGAAATCACCTAAACAGAAGGAGATTTTTGCACAGTTTCAAAGTTTACTCCACCTCCCCCCGAAGAGCTTGATAAGGCCCATCAGTAACAGATTCATTCAAATGCTCGAGGTATGCAACAGGATGAATGAGCTCCTGGATGTGCTCGTGGTGCACTACTATCATGTGCTGGATCCGAAAGAAGAACACAAATACAGGTAATGCAAATCATTTTAATAACAACAAATTTAGTGTCTTTTTTGTTTTAGTTTTAGCCCTTGTGGGATGTACTGTAGGCCTAATGATGCACCATCTTTTATTAGTTTAGAATGGTTAGTTGTTATTCAGGAAGTAGTAAATTAGCAGCATATTAAGGTGTGTATACATTTATTTACATAGGTGTGTGTGTGTGTGTACAGAAGGCTTCTGTATCAAGTGTTTGAGAGACATGAGCTATCAGTTGAGGAAAAGGCCAGGATACAAGTACTTCAGCAAGAGCAGGCAGTGGCATCCCAAACAGGAACACAGGTTAACCAAGATCGAAAGTCACGAATCTCTGTGCTCATTATAGAGTTTCAAAGAATGAAGGTCATGATCGACTTATTCAGAGGTATTTTATGACTAGGCAAACTCATTGCAACTTAAATGTAAGAGTAAAAATAACATTAATTAATAAGTGGTTGCAGTCCACTGGCATATCTGGCTAATGACCTAAGTCATTTTATACATGATACAAATGAAACAGTCAGGTCCTTTCTACAGCAACAATAACCAAATTAATTCATCAACTGTGGAGTACTGTAATACTGTGAAGAACTGTGTAACAAGGTAACAATGGGCCTCATTTACCAATATCTTCCTAAGAATGTTCCTAAGAAGGTCCTACGAAAACTCTTTCGTAGATTCAGATTCACAAAGGTGTTGAACTGTAAATGAGTCGTTATATTTAGTAGCTAGTATAAAAAGGGAAAAAGTGTTATTTGATGTGTTTATTTATTTATTGTAAAATACATTAATGCTTTGTAATATAGAATTTATTTTATTTAAAAATATCCTAAATGATAAAATATATAGTTGTAATTTAAATTCTATTATATTTTACACCTGCAGATATGATAAATGCAATAACCATTTATTTTGCACAAACAAGTCAGTTCTCAAATGTGCGTAAGAGTGCTCTTGAGTGTTGGTAGATTCTGTTCTTACCAAAGAACAAGAATACATTGGTGAATACCATAATCTTCGTAAAAACTGCAAGTGGGTTTTAAGAACAAATTTCTTCATAAGAACGGTTGGTGAATGAGGCCCATTGTCCTTACTCCTGTAGATGAAAGGGATCTGCTGCCATCTAGTGGTTCATTTTGTGCGATCAGGATAAATTCGTCAGTATATTCTCTATTTACAAGCAAAGTATATTTGGACAAGTTTCGCCCGATCATTCCCCAGCTTGCCCCATTAAAAAAAAGACGTCTAAAGACGTCTTTGGCAGTGAATGGTTGTATTTTAATAAACATCTTTAGACAGCCAATGAGTTACAGGACTAGAAATTCGTATAGGAATATATCAAAAATCTCTTCTGTTGAGCAGTATGACTAGTATTTTTAATAAAACCACCCTATTAATATTTAGCTTGAGCAAAATTTAGTTGTATTATTATTTAGTTATATATTGTATTTTAAATGCATAATCAGACTTGTGTTCAGATATTTCCCAACACTGGTTGTGAGTTTTAATTACTCATATTAAATTTTATTGTCTTTTATATTTGCAGGGGTCCTTCCAACATTTCAGAGATTTGCCGAAAAGCTCCAACATGAAAAGCCAATGGTGCATTTGGTGCATGTGGAAATGGTGGCCCTTGTAAGAGAGCTCCTGGGCTAATTTATGAGACCAAAGGCTATCCCACTGAGTCACAAGGTGATTCTCAAGGTTGATGTACGGAGAAGGGATTTGCAACTGCCAAACAAGAGGCTCTCTGTTGGACAGTTTTGCTACATTGCAATGAACAAAGCCCGTGTGGAGGGAAAGGTATGGGTTGATCATATCTATGACTCTCTCAGAGTTTCTGCTAAAAAAACCTTCCCCTGGATAACATCATATTATCATCACTCTCTGCTCTTACTCCATCTCTAATGCAATCTGATGGAGTCATTGGAGCTTTGACCGCATTAGGAGAAGCCTTGCCAAATGTTGTCCCTCCAGAAGAGATTGGTAAGCTGGTAGAAGAATGCCGGGCCTACCAGCTGGATGGGGACATGCTTCTTCGTCTACAGAGCTACACTGAAGGCAACTGTCGAGTCGATGTAGACTGGTGGAGCCATGTTGCTTCCTTGAAAAAGGCAGAGAGGGATGTGAGGTATCCGACCATCTGCAAGCTAGTTAAAGCTCTTCTGTCCATTTTCACAGGCCCCTTGGTGGAAGGATCATTTAATTTGATGGATGATATCCTTGAAGATGACAGGTGCTCCATGAATGTGGAAACTTAGGAAAGCCTCGCAGTAATCAAGTCCACACTTAAAGCCAGTGACAGGACAGCCTCAACTATGACCATTGACCAGCCTCTGAGGTGAGCCTGCCTTTCATCATTCCAAAACTACCAATTACATTTACAGAAAAAGAAAGAGACTGAACAGGCACTAATGCAGAAAAGGCCGAGTGAGGCAGCAAGGATGCAGTCCTCAAAGGAGGCAAACAAACTGGTTCAACAGGCCCAAAAAATCAAAAGGCCAGCAAAATCCTCCTCTGTGCCAGTCTCTACCTCCTCTGCACAAGCCACCACCTCCTCTGGTCAACAGGCCAGAACACCAGACAAACCCTCATCTTCTCCAGCCACCACCTCTGGACAAGCCAGATGTCCTCCATTTGCCACAGCCTCCTCTTCACTAGACAGACAACATCTTTTTTGCACCAGCTTCCCCAACCTCAGAACCAGCTACAACCTCATCTGAATCAGCCACCACATCCTCAGCATCAGCTACCACATCCTCTTTACCAACACGTTTTTTCCCACTCTTTCATGGCCAATCCAAAGCATCATCTGCACGGTCACCAAACATGTTGAAAAGGAAAGGTTCTGCTAACCCAAAAACCTGTTCAAAAAGGAAAGGAAGGGGAAAATATTTTCTGTAGTAAACTGTATTTGCTTATTTTTATTTATTTCTCACTGTTTTTCAGTTCTTG
Organism: Barbus barbus; assembly: GCF_936440315.1. Classification (NCBI taxonomy): domain Eukaryota; kingdom Metazoa; phylum Chordata; class Actinopteri; order Cypriniformes; family Cyprinidae; genus Barbus; species Barbus barbus. The sequence continues at coordinate 23,439,470 of NC_136754.1, read as the reverse complement.
AAGCACTTTCAATTATTGCCAATTATTGTTCTCTTAATAGCAAATGGTTTTGAATAAACAAATTGAGTGTTGTATTACATACGGTTTTGTTGCACTGTAACTGTTTCAAAAAAATATTTAAAATAAATGGTGCATATTTAGCAGAAAAATGAATATCTCCTTGTTCATGCCCTTAAGTCAATGGTTAGGCTACTAATCAGTAAGTAGTTTACTTTGGAGTATTATAATTGCCACCCACTGACCTTTCTTGGTATGGCTGTAGTATCTGTAGTCTCAGTATGCTATACAAGCAATAAGTATGCAGGTAAAAGTGACTAGTTAAAAGCAGGGATGGATTAATGAACAGGCCTACCAGGCCCAGGGTCCCAGGAGCTCTGGTGCTCTACACAGAGATGCTACTGTAATATAGGCTTGTATTGGGTTTGTTCATCTCATGTCTGAATGATGTCCATTTAAATTTTATATCCACAAAAGTCACCAGAATCTATAATTTAAGGGACTATTTATCAAAATGTTCTCCCAGGGGAGCACACCCCTGGATCCCGCTTGCCAATTATGTTGATCAGGGCATATATCTTGGCTTAGGGGCCCGCTTACCTCCCAGGGAAAAAAGTTCAGGCTCAGGATTTTTTTCTACTATCACCCCTGTGTTTTTATTCACAATTTGTACAGTGTCCCAACATTTTTGGAATCGGGTTTGTATTTGGTACATCTACATATATATATATATATATATATATATATATATATATATATATATATATATACATACACACACAGGTCCTTCTCAAAAAATTAGCATATTGTGATAAAGTTCAAGTTCACTTTATTTATATAGCACATTTAAAACAGCCACGAGACTGACCAAAGTGCTTCACAAAAGATACAGCATCATAAAAGTAATTAAAACAAGCAAACAGATTAAAACAAAGAACCCAAAATAAAACAGTATCAGAAAAATTATAATAGGCAGGAATAAAACCTAATAAGCCAATGAAAACAGATGGGTTTTTAACAGAGACTTAAAAATGGTCAAGCTCGGGGCCATTCGAATTTCCACTGGCAGGTCATTCCAGAGACGAGGACCAATTACAGAGAAGGCACGGTCACCTCTACGTTTAAGTCTGGAGTGTGGTATTAAAAGAAGATTCTGGTCACCAGATCTTAAGCTTCTTGAGGGGATATACTGATGCAACAGTTCAGATAGGTAGCCGGGTGCTTGATTGTGCAAAGATTTAAAAACAAATAGTACAATTTTAAAATGTATTCTAAATTGTACTGGCAACCAATGAAGGGCCTTTAAAAGTGGAGTAGCGTGATCCCTTTTTTTCTTTTTCAAAAGAAATCTTGAGGCAGCATTTTGGATCAACTGAAGTCGGGCAATTTGGGCTTTAGAAATGCCACAGTATAACGAATTGCAATAATCAAGACGTGACGTGATAAAAGCATGCACCGCCATCTCCAAAGTCTTATCAGTGAGGAAATGTTTAATTTTTGCAAGTATACGGAGCTGACGAAAACTGGACCCAATTACTGAAGAAATTTGTTTGTCGAATTTTAATGAGTCATCCAAGATAACTCCCAGATTTCGTACCTGTGGAGACCTAAAAGCCGATAGGGATCCCAAGTCAAAATTAAATGCTTTCATATGTTCTGAAGGGCCAAAAACAATTACTTCCGTTTTCTCCTTATTTAAGGATAAAAATTTTTGAGATAACCAGGATTTAACCTCACCTAAACAGGATGAAAGAGCAGTCATGGCCAGTGGATCATTTTTTCTAAAAGGTAAATAGATTTGAGTATCATCGGCATAAAAGTGAAACGATACCCCATGTTTTCTAAAGATAGATCCCAGAGGTAACATGTATAATGAAAATAGAGAGGGGGCCAAAATCGAGCCTTGCGGAAGGCCACAGGGGAGAGAAGCAGTGGAAGATAAAAATTCTCCTAACCTAACCACAAATTTCCTGTCAGATAAAAATGACTGGAACCACTTTAGAACTGTGCCAGAGAGACCCACCCAAGATTTCAATCTATTAATTAATACAGAATGGTTAATGGTGTCGAAAGCAGCTGATAGATCTAAGAGAACGAGGACCACAGAGTCACCCGTATCAGTTGCTAAATAAATGTCGTTTAACACTCTCAGAAGGGCAGATTCAGTACTGTGGGCAGCCTTAAAACCAGATTGAAAGTGCTCAAACAGAGAATTTACAGCAAGGAAAGATTGGAGTTGAAGAAACACAATCTTTTCCAAAACCTTGGAAATAAATGGTAAAACAGAGATGGGGCGATAATTTTTTAAAACTGACGAATCGAGTGAAGGCTTCTTGAGGAGAGGTGTGACGGTTGCCACTTTCAGATAAGCAGGAACCACCCCAGTTAAAAGACACTTATTTAAAAAGGACATTAGACCTGGTCCAACTGGACATTAGACCTGGAGTCAACAATTTGCTTTAAATACCTAGGATGGATAACATCATATGAAGAAAAGGAAGGTTTCAACTTGGCAATAGCGTCACTGAGTGATTGAAGGGAGACAGGTTCAAAGACATCCCAGGATACAGACAACTGTGGGGGGAGAGGCAGCTCAATAGGGGGAGTATGAGTTACCAATCCTAGTTTAACTACTTTGTCCTTAAAAAACCTCGAGAAGCTTTCAGAGAGAGCAACAGAGGCAACAGACATAGTATTGACTGGGGGATTTACAACAGAATTGATAACGGAAAACATGATTTTAGGTCTAGACTGATTATGTAATATTAAATTTGAAAAATAGGTTGCCTTAGCCGATTTGGCGGCTCTCTGATAAGCCGATAAACTGTCTTTGAACAACTGTAGTGAGATGTATAGATTGTCCTTCTTCCATTTACGCTCAGCCTTTCTACAAGCTTGCCTTAACAGCCGAGTTTCAGCGGTATGCCACAGTTCAGATTTAACTTTGTGCTTAAGAGGCTTTAGCGGAACAGTCTCATTCAATACATCAAGCCAGATGCTATTTAGCAAACTCAGATGTTCATCCGCATCCAGGTCTGCTAACGGAGAGTCCAGGAGTAGATGAGTACAGGATTTAATAAAACACTGACTAAAACTTTCACTGAACTGAGGAGAGTAAACCCTGGACATAGATGACGTATGATAAAGTTCATTATTTTCTGTAATGTACTGATAAACATTAGACTTTCATATATTTTAGATTCATTACAACACAACTGAAGTAGTTCAAGCCTTTTATTGTTTTAATATTGATGATTTTGGCATACAGCTCATGAAAACCCAAAATTCCTATCTCAAAAAATTAGCATATCATGAAAAGGTTCTCTAAACGAGCTATTAACCTAATCATCTGAATCAACTAATTAACTCTAAACACCTGCAAAAGATTCCTGAGGCTTTTAAAAACTCCCAGCCTGGTTCATTACTCAAAACCGCAATCATGGGCAAGACTGCCGACCTGACTGCTGTCCAGAAGGCCATCATTGACACCCTCAAGCAAGAGGGTAAGACACAGAAAGAAATTTCTGAACGAATAGGCTGTTCCCAGAGTGCTGTATCAAGGCACCTCAGTGGGAAGTCTGTGGGAAGGAAAAAGTGTGGCAGAAAACACAGCACAACGAGAAGAGGTGACCGGACCCTGAGGAAGATTGTGGAGAAGGACCGATTCCAGACCTTGGGGGACCTGCGGAAGCAGTGGACTGAGTCTGGAGTAGAAACATCCAGAGCCACCGTGTACAGGCGTGTGCAGGAAATGGGCTAGAGGTGCCACATTCCCCAGGTCAAGCCACTTTTGAACCAGAAACAGCAGCAGAAGCGCCTGACCTGGGCTACAGAGAAGCAGCACTGGACTGTTGCTCAGTGGTCCAAAGTACTTTTTTTCTGAGTCTGGAGGAAGACTGGGGAGAGGGAAATGCCAAAATGCCTGCAGTGTCAAGTACCCACAGTCAGTGATGCTGGTGTTGGTCCACTGTGTTTTATCAAGGGCAGGGTCAATGCAGCTAGCTATCAGGAGATTTTGGAGCACTTCATGCTTCCATCTGCTGAAAAGCTTTATGGAGATGAAGATTTCATTTTTCAGCACGACCTGGCACCTGCTCACAGTGCCAAAACCACTGGTAAATGGTTTACTGACCAGTTACTGTGCTCAATTGGCCTGCCAACTCTCCTGACCTGAACCCCATAGAGAATCTGTGGGATATTGTGAAGAGAAAGTTGAGAGATGCAAGACCCAACAGTTTGGATGAGCTTAAGGCCGCTATCGAAGCATCCTGGGCCTCCATAACACCTCAGTAGTGCCACAGGCTGATTGCCTCCATGCCACGCCGCATTGAAGCAGTCATTTCTGCAAAAGGATTCCCGACCAAGTATTGAGTGCATAACTGAACATAATTATTTGAAGGTTGACTTTTTTTGTATTAAAAACACTTTTCTTTTATTGGTCGGATGAAATATGCAAATTTTTTGAGATAGGAATTTTGGGTTTTCATGAGCTGTATGCCAAAATCATCAATATTAAAACAATAAAAGGCTTGAACTACTTCAGTTGTGTTGTAATGAATCTAAAATATATGAAAGTCTAATGTTTATCAGTACATTACAGAAAATAATTAACTTTATCACAATATGCTAATTTTTTGAGAAGGACCTGTGTGTGTATATATATATACAGTTGAAATGTTGTGTTTTGAGTTGTGTATTAACAGTGCTATGAAATAATATTTATGATTTCGTACTGTATAAGTAAAACTGAATTGAATTAACCATAAATGCAGATCTGCTTGATTGTGATTTATTTTTTACTGATTGTCTACAAAATGGGGCCATTCAAAACCTTTATAAAGTCCTCCTTCCTCTGTAAAATATCTTCTAATGGCTGACACAACACATGCAGGTAAGAGCAGCCCAGAACAACACAGGCCCAGCGGACAACTTGTCTGTATGCTGTCATTATTGATTGTGTTATACCAATGGCATCAAAAAGTGTTACTTATAGGTAGTCATGACCTAAATAGAGTTAACTTCTAGAGTTAACTGTTTTAATATTAAAATCTTTAACTATGTATTTATACATGTATACAAGTATTTAGCTTAGAGTAATAAATGATTTCTGCCCTAAAACGTGTCTGCTGGCCTGGAGAGGTCTATGCTCCTGTCTGAAGTGCATATAGGCTATCTGTAGCACATATGGGTTCAGACAGCAAGCCTCAAAGCCTGGGTGTAGAGTCAGACACTGCACATGAAGTGTGGGGGTCACATTCTCCACTAAGACCCAGTATGTAACGTATCTAACTCCCTGCAGCACTGACTTTCCTCAGCTGTGACCATGGCCTCGCATTTCCCACACAAGCACCTATGAATCAAAAACGTGTTTATCTCACTCTCCTGCGGTAATCACGTAACGTTAGTGTGGGATATTAACGAGTGTGACACCTGATCAACGCTTATTAGTTTCTATTACTGGTAAGTATCAATACTCAGATGATCAATACTAGCATTGCTATTGCCTGATTACATTAGCTAACGTGTGTATATCTGTAAGCTAACACTGATCTCTCACCAAACACCTACCCTGTTCTCCTCACATCAACTCAATTTGTCTTCTCTGACCGTTGTTCTGTCTAATCCTGGCCTGTCCTGCTCTCTTGGCTGCATAGCAGGCTCATCATTTTAACTGTGGTCCATCATACGAGTGTAAATACACATTTAAAATTTCCTCAGTGTCCGAACTGTCATTGCGATCCATTGTTTTCCTGTGGTTTAAATGGACCGCTCTCCCTTTTGATGCGTCACTTCCGGTTTTGGCGCGTTTCAGATGCGGAAGTAAAATTCTCACAAAAATGACTCCAGAAGCCTTAATAGTGTATTTTAAAGTATATTTTAAAGAAAATCCAGTTCCTACAGTATTTTTCTATACATCGACTCACTGGAGTTTCTAACCTGCAATATGCCATTTAAAGGGTTAAATAGATGCTGCCTTATAAGAAAAGCGAGTTTGACAAAAGTCAAAACCAAACCTAGTTGATCGTGTCACACGCTACTCCCCAGTGCATTACTCTCCAACCCACCCCACTGCAGGCAAGATGGTCCTCACTGCAGAACACAAGATCCAGATCCAACTCCTCCCACCTTACATATACCTAAACCTACCATATCCACCCCCTAGAAGTGGATCCAGCCCCGCCCCCTGGATCTTTGTTCTGCAGAGAGGGGCTACTGCTGCAGACGCTGAATAACACTGTCCAATGAGATGAAATGAAAATGACGAGTGTTTATACTAGACTTTTTTCTCGAAATTTAACAACTTTTTTTCTCGTAATTTAATGAGTTTATTCTTAACGTTTTATTTGAGCTTTTTTTCTCGAAGTTTAACGAGTTTTTTCTCGAAACATAACGACTTTATTCTCAAAATTTAACGAGTTTAATCTCAACATTTTATCTCTACATTTTACTTTTTTCTTGAAATTTAACAACGTTAATCTCAAGATGGTTTTATTTATTTTTTTATTATTGCTTGGCCCTAATCCTCTTCTGTAATAAGTTATGATGACACTTTAAAAATCTGTAAAAATAGAGCACAATATACTGTATAATTTGAAGGATTTTTTCCCATATTTTTTTTTTTTTTTTTACAGGTGTTTATCAGTATTTTGAATTTTACACTTCATTGCATTGTGTTTTTGAGTTAACAGAAATGTCTGTAAAATTAATGGATAATGTTATGTGTAATGAGCTGCCAGTACTTTTTCTGTTATTTTAACATTTATTTTTTACAGTGTAATCTCTGATATATAGATACTGGGGTCATTATTTTTTTTATTTGCTGCTGAAAAAAAATGATACAATTAGAGTAAGTACTGTATTGTAAGTATTGTACTACCCCAACAAAGTTGCATGCACATCCTCATTTTAATCAATCCAGAAAAAGCCTTGTGATGCCACTAACTTCCTGTATATAAAAAACAGTCTATAGAATGTCCCCATTTATATAGCAAAGTAATCATGTGTGTTGCCCAATAGTTCCTCAAAACAATAGCTCAGAAAGCTATTCTCTGTGCTATTAGTGCTTAAAATAAAGTTTTTAGATTATTATATAATACAATAAACATTTATGGAAATTACCAGAGTGCTCATTTACACATGACTCTAATACACCACTGGCTAATATGAAGTAATAATACTTCAAGAGTATACTAACATAAGATGAAAAGTTTATATGACAAAACAAAAAATGAAACTGTTATCTTTCAATAGATATTAAGTTTGAGAGTGAAAAGATGGGTAGGGAATGAAAGAGAGAGAGACTCTGAAGTCATCTGCTTATTGAGGGAGTTCGGACTTTGAGCTCTGATGATGTTAATCAACCATTAACTGGCAAGCCATAAAGTCATATCTGTTGAAACCAGGTCACAGTGAAACCAAAGAATAAAACAATTTATAGCGTGCTTTATTGTGTGTTAGTAAAACCATCTGTAATGCAGTCCATAAGACAATATTTTTCAATATTGCCTATATTATCTGGACTGATGTGGTATCTATTTGATGGGATTATATAGCTATCCCATCCATTAAGTGTTCTCTCAGTTTCATGAGTCATTGGCAAGGACATTTCATTTTCTCTTGTGAACTTTAATCACTTTTTTTAATCAATGATAATGCAATTATAATCCACAATAATAATGTAATACAATACTGTTGACACCAGTATTACACTCATTTGAGATTTATCTGAAAAAAACATTTACAGATTTATATTAAACACAAATTGGTACATTTGTGCTGTTAGTCAGTGCACCTTTCAATAATTGTCCACTAATTTGGTGACTGAGTGTGTAAAGCTGTTAGTGTGTTATCCCTGCAATAGACTAACCATACATCCAGTGTGTTTCCCTATGGCCCAAGACATTGGTACAAGCACAAGGTTTCCCATGGACAAGCAGTTTGGAAAATAAATGCATGAATGGTTGATTTAGTGAGACAGCCAATCATACTCTCAGGTTTTTTGAGTTCTATTTTCAATGCAATATTAAATTAGTTTCAATATAATCACTGAAAGAGACTCTCAGAAACCAATCATATAATAACCAAACATGGTAATGGTGTTATCAGAGTAAATGTGCTTCACTAGACGATCACGCCCATCATCAACAGCATCGTCATAACCTGAGTGAGTTCTTGGGTGCGGCGATGGCTTTATGACCCTCTGCAAAGGTTGAAGTCCTGCTGCTCAACGGAAAAACAATTCAAACTCAGGTATCAGGAGCAGGGACAGTGTGGTTTCTAGCACATTATTTTAGCATATAACATTTTGTATTTCTTGTATTTTCACTCATTTTGTATGAGAAGTTGGATGTAAAAATGTCAACAGCATTAGAAGTGACTGGATTCTTCATGTGTTTGGTGGGCTGGGTTGTTACTGGCCTTGCTGTGGCTAATGACTACTGGAAGATATCTAGCTTGCAAGGCACAGTGATCGTTTCGAACCGCCTTTATGAGAACTTGTGGCATGCTTGTGGCGAGGACAGTTCTGGAAAGGCCAACTGCCAAGATTTTCAATCCATGTTGGCTTTGCCAGGTAGGAAGCAAATTAAAATAAAATTTGGTTATTATTATATTATTGTATTTATGAAGAACTATACTTGGACGTGGAACTTGGTAAAACTCATTCACCATGATCTCAATCTCTGGCAGCTATTTTGCATTGTAACAATATGGAGAACTGCCTACACCACTTATTTCTCTTGATTTCATGTTTTGAGAATTACTGGCTTTTCTTAAATTATATCAACCAGTGATGGGAGAAATGGAGCTTTTCCGAACTCTAAATAAATTGAACCAATTGCTTTGCAAAATGTTTTTCTTTCTACTCTTAAATATAAAGGTTCTTTATTGGCATCTATGGTTCCATGAAAAACCTTTCCATTCTAGGTTCTTTATATTTAAAGTTCTTTAGATTTTTCACACTAAGAAAAAAAAAAGTTATTTTAAGAACTTTTGGATGAAAGGTTTGTCATTATGTATCATTAAAAATTAACCTAAATTATAAAACTAACCCAAGATCACTTTAAACAATATTAGACACTAATTCAATGGTTCACCACATCAATGCCCACATCAATGCACTCTATAAAAAATGTAAAACATGTTGAAACAGTATATCACGTAACAAAAAATGTCTTGTTAGCTGTAATCATGTCCTTTTTATGCACACTCTAAAGCAGTGGTTCCCAATCAGAACCACTGCGCCAGAGTTCACAGCGGGGGTGCGGGAGCAATACTTTGAGGTATGGCTGGGTGATAAAACTATTAACTATAATTATAGTGATATAATTTTGCTCGATAAAATAAGTTCGATAAACATTCAATGTAATGTTTATGTGGGAAAAGCGGAACAATACAGCGCTACTCATTTGAACCCCACCACACGGACCATATCCGCTCGGTTCAAACAGTAGCGCAGCGCAGAGCGATCTGACTAGAGCAGATGTTTTTACTCACCGATCACGCAACCACTAAACTGTGAGATCCAGTGAGAAGCGCTTGAATTCAGCAAAGACCACATATGACTGGTATAAACTGGTATCAGTCGACATCAGTCAAATATAAACTAGTTTAAAGCCAGATAAAAACAGCGCTGGCAAACAACAGTAAAACACGGTGTGCAATGATACAGTCAGAACTCATATAGCAAATGGACTTGGCCCAAATGTGGCCTCAAGCTGGCACTGCTGGCCTCCTGTCGGCAATGGCATGTACCCATTCAGCTAGAGCTAGGCCATGTATGGCAATGATGGCATGGCGTGGATCATGGCAAACAATATGAGGGCCGATTGTTGGTGGGAGGAGTGTGGCCCAAACCAGTCCGGTGATCATGTGGGCCAGATCAGGCAGTGACCTGACAGCATATTATGAGACCCATGAAAAACAAGATAAATAAAATATGATAAAATGATCACAGAAATTTTTATTAAGTGTAGTATTGTTTAAATTTAATCTTTGAAATAGCAAGTCAAAACAGCAACATAGTGTTGGCCCAGATCCGGCCCACATCTGGCCTGCGTGAAATCCATGTGGGCTGGATCTGGGCCAACACTGCTTGCTGTCAACGTTATCATTTCAAAATAAAGCAAATAAGTAAATTAGACAACTGCATTAAACTGCACTTAATTATAATTTGATTATATATTACTATTCTCAGTACAAATAATCTTAGAATCTTTACATGAAGAGAGAGAGAGAGAGAGAGAGAGAGAGAGAGAGAGAGAGAGCGAGAGAGAGAGAGAGATCATTTAATCATTATCATGTAATATTAATTTGGTTTACCATGGGGCACACAATTTTATTAATATGCTGTCATGCACAAACATTAAATAAAGTGATCATATATATTTTTAGTATTATTATTATTTTATATATATATATATATATATATATATATATATATATAAGGATTATTATCCTCGGTATGTGATGATTTGTGAGGAACAGATCCAAATTCAAACCATTGGCAATATGTATCTCTTTTCTCTGTAGCTATAGTAACAATCTAGAAATTTGACATTAAGCAGTTTTACAACAGTTTTACAACAAGTTACAACAACAGCGACATCAAACGCTCATTGGCTCTCGCCGGTTTCGTCGTAGATTGATCAGATTACCATATGTGTACGTATGAAAAAAAGGAACCACTGCTCTAAAGCACTGATTTGAAACAAACATTTATAAGCATATTATATTGTTCAATTAGCAGTATTTTGAAAGCACCCATCACTAATATGAACCATAGACAATTAATGCCAGTCATTACAAAGGCTACTATAATGATTTATGATAAATAATCTCTGATATGCAGATACTGGGGTAATTAAACTTTTTATTTATCTGCTGAAAAAAAAAAAACTGTTGTTGATACAATGAAAGTAAGTATTATATTGTAACATTAAACCTGTACACCCCAACAAAGTTACATGCGCACCCTCATTTTAATCGATCCAGAAAAAGCAAAAACTAAACTCAGTTTTGTTTTTTGTCCTTCTTGTTTTTAGTTCATATTCAGGCATGTCGAGCATTAACGATCATTGCCCTGATCCTGGGGCTGGTCGGTATTATTTTATCTACCATGGGGCTGAAGTGCATTAAGATTGGGTCAAAAACAGATGAGTCAAAAGGCAAGACTATGGTCATTGGTGGCATTATCTTCATCTCTGCAGGTAAGCAGAATTACAGTGTGTGTGTATATGAACTTAAACAGTTTCTATTGTTTAATTGTCTACATGTTTCCCCGTTTTATTTAGCATCTATATAAAGATACAGATACTGAGATAAATATTTTTATTCCCCATAGGTCTTTGCACTATGGTGGCCATATCTTGGTATGCTGCGCGGGTTGTTGCAGAATTCAGTGACCCATTTTATGGTGGTGTCAAGTAAGATGTCCCACATTCACACATACTCAAATGCACACACTTTCACTTATCTAAACAGGCATATTCCACAGACTTCTGCTGTTGTCATATAGGCTATAGGCTACCGCTAATTATAATTCTGTAACCTAACCCTAACCCATATTCTAGTCTTAAAACTTACAGAAAACTTTCTACATTTATAAACGTTATCCCAGAGAGGGGTGTCAAATGGGTATAGCAGGGTGTGGTGGGTAGATACTAAAGAATTCATTATTAATAACAGTAATTCTGGAGAAATCAAGATATGTTGAATATACAGTTTGTACAGTATAAAAACCATTACGCCTACGTCCCTACAAGGATAGCTGACCAGACTGTGTGTGTGTGTGTGTGTGTGTGTTCCAAAAAAAGAAGAAAGTAATAAGTCAACACCAATGAGCAAATAATTACTGAATTTAGATTTTTGTGAACTGTCCCAGAGAGTCACAAAAAAAACTAATTGTGAAGGGTTAACCCTTCTGTACCATTGCCAACACTTTCTAGATCTACAATACAAAACAATACAAATACACAAACAAAAAATACATTGTTTTATGTTAGTGTTTTATGTTAGTGTGAGGTAAAAAAGTCAGATTCAGGATTTTCTGGGTCTCTGGAGACCTCGTTTAGAAAAGGGGTAAATTTGATCCTAAAAATTAGACAATGCAGAACACACAGACTGAAATGGAGAAGCAACACTTTAAAACATCCACAATTCACACACACAAAGAGAAATATGTAATTTGTCAAATGAACCTGTAAAACTGTATTTTCCAACAGATTTGCAAAAATCTCACACTAAACCATGGCATGAAGAGAACAGTCACGAAAACATGACATAAATTTCCCCAAAACTGCAAACAAATGTAGAGTAAAAAAAGTGTAATAAACTGACTAATATATAAAAAAATAATAATAAATAATAATAATAATAATAATTATTATTATTATTATTATTATTTTGTTACAAAATCACATTTTATTGTCTGGGATCTCTGAGGACCCCAATATCCTGAGTGTACATCCCAAATTAATATCTTCAAGGATTAAAGTGCCCCATTATACTATTTGAAAGGTTCATTATTTGGTTTTGGGAGTCCACAACAACAGGTTTCCATGCATGAAAGGTAAAAAAAATAAAAAACCTTTAATTTTCTTATAATATGCATTTAATTTTATGTTATTTCTCATCAACTCTCAAACGAGTCATTCAAAGATTCATCGAGTCATTCCAAAACCCTTCTTTGAATGAGGCTACTCTGCTCTGATTGGTCAGATGACCCACTCTCTTGTGATTGGTCTAGTGCGTACAGCACATGTTGGAAACGGAACGTCCTTAACCCGTACTGGAATACGGCTTATCAATAATACATCTTATTATAATAAAGATAGTGCTCCACTCTGTTCTAAAATTAAAGAATCAGAGGGAAAAAAGTTGTTTTACACTTATGTTACCAAAACGGACCAACAGCTTGAAAGTTAAGACCCAAACAATAATGGTATATGTTTTAGCCTAACACAGACATAGAGTACTGGCAAAGCACTGCAGTTCCCTTCCAGTCGGTCACTCCGAGTCACGTTGGTGACCAACGAATTGGGATCTCACCAGAGAGATCAATCCACTTCGAGTGTAACTAAATGAGCCAATGGACATTGGCATACGGTATTTCACATCTGGCTGCCACACCCCGCAGTGCGGGTATAAGAGGCAGCAGGTGAACCGCATTAATTCATCTTTTTTCGCTTCAGAGCCGAGTGGTGGTGTATCACTACTGCTCTCCTGTCCTGTGAGTGACTGAGAAAGCGAGCGAGTGTGGCCGTTACAGCAGTTAGCAGTGGTGGTCACTGTCTCACGGCAAAAAAAGGAAAGATCGTTCTCCGTATAGACAGCCACACCAGGAGTGTGTGGTGGCCAATTCCCCTGCGTGCTTCAGCACTAAAAGAGCAACACGGGTGATAGCGTGTTTTTAAAGATGTCTTATCACCTGAGCGTTTCTGGATGTGGTCATTTCCTGGCTCCTCAGGACGGTCACGATCGCTGCCTCATGTGTCTGGGCATTCAGCATGCTGAGGAAGCTTTCGTGGATGGTGCATGTTCTTGTGGGGAGTTGCATAAAAGACTCCGCTATGTCAAACATGGCTGAGTCCCTCTACCTTTGCTGAGATCCAGGGTTCGTTCCGGCACCTGGGGCGGCGCTGCGTCCGGAGGAGTCAGAGGTGATTTGAGGATCACGGTGAGGGTTTCCTCAAGTGCAGTTCCTCACCCCTCAAGCACTCCGAAGCCGGTAGAGCTGCTGACGGAACACGCTGGGCCCTCTGCTGGACACAGTGCACCACATGTTTCCTTCGTTGCCCCCTCTGACGACTAGATGTCGATTGTTGCATCGGAAGGCGAACCCTCTCTCTCTCTGGGGATGACGACCCGGCTGCGTTGTCCCCTTTGGGTGTGGTAGCGTTGTCTGAGCCAGACCCAGAGACGAAGACTATGCTTTCCCGGGCCACTGAGAATGTCGGGCTTGTGTGGAATCCTCCACCACATCCCGATCCTTTGAGGCTGGATGAATTGTTTCTCGGTGGGGGTCTCGCACTAGTTCTCAGCGTCCCCCTCTGGTGCCATTCTTCCCGGAAGTGCATGAGGAGCTTACAAGATCGTGGAAGGCACCTTTTACTGTCCAAAACAAATGTTGTAGTTCCTCCGCCCTCACCACCTTCGATGGTGGGGCTGCTTTGGGGTACACGGGCATCCCATCGGTGAAGCGGTCTGGGGCCATGTAACTGTGTCCAACAGCCGTCTCCCCTCACAGGCCTGCAAGTATTCGTCAGGTCTAACTGACATTGCTTATAGAGCTTGCGGGGAGGCGGCTTCTGCCTTCTATGCTATGGTGTAACTGCAGGTCCACCAGGCCAAAGCCCTGAAAGACCTGCATGAGGGTGGTCATGACCTGCCGGTTCTACAAGAACTGATTGCTGCGACAGACCTCTCGCTTCGAGCGATGAAGGTGACCGCACAGTCTTTGGGTCGTGCGATGTCCACACTAGTGGTCCAGGAGCGCCATCTCTGGCTGTGTCTAGCCGACATGAAGGAGCATGAGAAGGTAAAGTTGCTGAATGCTCCCGTGTCGCAGACTGGCCTCTTCGGCGACGCTGTCGAAAGCTTTGCCCAGCAGTTTTCGGCAACACAGAAGCAGACTGAGGCGATCAAACACATCATGCGCCAGAGGAAACCTACTGCTTCCACCCCAGCTGCAGCCCCTCAGCCTGCTCGTTGCCATGGGCGCCCCCCTGCAGCCGCCCCCGCTCCCACGCAGCAGCCTTCCTCCAGGAAATCGTGGAGCCAGTTTCAGGCAGGACACCCGTCCAAGCCCCCGCCAAACCTGGCGGCAAGCGCAATAGGTCCTGAGAAGGGTGACCCAAAGATGGAGGAGACTGCTCATCAGGAGATGGTGATTGCACCACTCCCTCCCCCGGAGGAGGGCCGGGTGGAGAATCTTTTGTTTCGTTTTTGTTTTGGTACCCACAACTTCAATAAAAGAGCAGTTTCCTCAGTCTCTGGGTCTCAAGAGGAGGAGAGTTGTGAACTGTGCATCCAGGGTTCACTTCCCTCCTCCCCTCTCGCCAGTGGGCAGCAGTGGGTTGCCCAAGAACACCCTTCCTGCCCATTCGGGGAACCAGGCAAGAGCTGTAACACTCAAGTCCCTGCTTCATGTTGTCACAGGCCGGGCTGTCACAAGCCTCAAGCCGGGGTTCCTGCGTTTCCTCCCGCATGAAGAGGAATCAGGTGAGTGTTAAGCCCAATGTATACTTCGCCTGTCCGCGTCTGCATTACGTAATTTTCGTCATCAATAGGGTTCGCGGACAACCACGCACACCGTCATGTGCAGGCAATTTTTTGAGACCGCGCGGACAGTGCACATACAACAGCACATGCGCGAGGAGAATGTTGAGACAGCACAAGTCAAGTAGGTGGTACTGCGCATGTGTCGAGCTCGTCCGTTGCACTCATCTGCAGTCGAGTATACTTTGAAAGCTGTGCAGACGCAGCTGTGCGTGAGACCGCTGACACGGTCCCTCGGAGCCTGGCTAGCACTTCCCAGTCCATCCCGGTGGCTCCTGCGGACCATCAAACTCGGCTACACGATTCAGTTCGCCCGTGTCCCCCCAAATTCAGGCATCTGGTTCACTTCAGTCAAGGCCGTCGATGCCCCTGTATTGTGGGCGGAAATTGCAGTCCTGCTGGCGAAGGATGCGATAGAGCCGGTCCCTCTAGACGACATTAGGTCGGGGTTTTACGGCCCTTAATTCATTGTGCCCAAGAAAAGCGGTGGGTTACAACCAATCTAGGATCTGCAAGTGTTGAACCATGCGCTTCACAAGCTGCCGTTCAAAATGTTGACGCAGAAATGCATTTTCGAGTGCATCTGTCCCCAAGACTGGTTTGCTCCTCTGGAGTCCAATCAGGCAGCCGATGAGCTGTCTTGAGCAGCACTTCCAGGGGAGTGGAGACTCCATCCCCAGGTGGTTCAGCTGATTTGGAGACGGTTCGGAGTTGCTCAGGTGGACCTGTTTGCATCTCCATGAACCACCCACTGCCAGTGGTTCTACTCCCTAACCGAGGCAACGCTCGGCACGGATGCACTGGCACACAGGTGGGGCCTGCACAAATATGTGTTTCCCCCAGTAAGCCTACTAGAGCAGACACTGTGCAAGATCAGGGAGAACGAGGATTATTGGACGAGGATTGGCCCAACAGGACCTGGTTCCCAGGAACCCATGCTCCTCGCAACAGCCCCTCCCTGGCCGATTCCTCTGAGGAAGGATCTGCATTCTCAGAGACGGGGTACCCTCTGGTTGTGGGTGTGGTCCCTGGATGGGACGCGGAGGTTCTAGGTGACCTACCCCAGGAGGTAGCACTCACTGTCGCTTCAGCATGAGCACCGTCCACTAGACAGGCCTACGCTCTGAAGTGGAACCTGTTTGTCGAATGGTATTCCTCTCAACATGAGGACCCCCGGAGATATTCGATCAGAGGCATGAATTCCTTCCTGCAGCAAGGGTTGGAGTGTAGGCTGTCCCCTCCACCCTTAAGGTTTACGTTGCTGCTATTTGTTTAAATACTCCTTGGCCTCCCTCCCTACCCTCTTGGGATTTGGCATTGGTGCTAAGAGCCCTTCAAACTGCCCCCTTTGAGCCTTTGCAGTCAGTCGAGTTGAAGTTTCTTTCTATGAAAACCCTACTCCTGATTGCATTGGCCTCGATCAAGAGGGTGGGGGACCTGCAGGCATTTTCGGTCAACAAATCGTGCCTTTGAGTTTGGGCCGGCTGACTCCAGTTCAACACTGAGACCCCGGCCCGGCTACGGGTTACTACCACTCCCTTGTGGACCAGGTGGTGAACCTGCAAGTGCTGCCCCTGGAGGAGGCAGACCCAGCCCAAGCTTTGATTTGTCCTGTATGCTCACTGCAACAGTACGTGGATAGAACTCAGAGCTTTAGGACCTCAGAACAGCTCTTTGTCTGTTATGGAGGACAGCGGAAGGGGTAGGCTGTCTCCAAGCAGAGTATGGCCCACTGGATAGTGGATGCCATCACCTCGGCCTATGAATCACAAGGTGTGCCCTGCCCACTCAGGCTGCGTGCTCATTCCACTAGGGGTGTCGCATCATCCTGGGTGCTGGCTCGTGGTGCCTCACTAGCAGGTTTCCTACTGTGTTCTCACCTCCAACGGGTAGTGGCACTGAGAGACCCAGTTCAGAGTCGGCTTGCAGCGTCCTTAACACCTAAATTCTCCAGAGAGTTCCCTGACCGGGCAAGCTCTTTCGAGTCCTCCAGCACTCCGGTGGCTAGACGTGGCGGAGCCTCCGGCGCCAGACCTTTCAGCCAATGAATTCTTGAAATCTGGTGTGAGGCTAGTCCCCATATGAGTGACCCTGTTGGGATCCCATATATGTATTTCCATGGTACACTTACTAGGGCCGTGTTTCCCTGGCAGATCGCATTCTGCCGTCTCTAAATGATGCAGCCTGAGCCGTCTCAGAGACTTCCATGTGCAATAGGGCCCTACGGGGTTACTTCACATGAGTAAATGTCACTTAACCCCCTCTGGGAGGAGGTGACTCCGCAGTGTGCCTCTTACAGGTGGAAGGGCACACTTTCCCAGTGTTATCCAAGTACCACTATTTGGATTGCTCGAGGAACAGCAGTAGTTGACCTTCTCAGTGTAGAGCTCGGTCCTGTCATCTGCCTTATAGGAAGGACCAGGGGGCCTACACAAGGCACTGGAGCGGGCAGCTCCAGTGGCACTTTGGTAGGGATCCTAATTATTCGTCACTGACGTGACTCGGAGTGACCGACTGAAAGGGAAAGTCTCGGTTACGTATGTAACCCTCGTTCCCTGAAGGAGGGAACGAAGATGTCACATCCTGTCGCCACAGTCGCTGTACCACAGCTGAGCTGCCGTGTCATCGGCTCGGCTCCTCAGCGAAAACATGAATTAATGCAGTGCACTGCATGCTGAAGGCATGTCAATGTCAATGTCAACTGCATGCCAATATCCATTGACTTGTTTAGTTACATTCAAAGTGGATTGGTCTCTCTGGCGAGATCCCAATTCGTCGGTCACCGACGTGACGTCTCTGTTCCCTCCTTCAGGGAACGAGGAGGGTTCAGGGCCGTGCAGAGACAGGTGCTCAAAGAATAAAAGGGGCACATGGAACACAGCTTTTAATAGGGCTGTGCTCCTTGCTGATATGTGTATCGAAATGGATGCTTCTGTATTCATACAGCAGCAAATGCCATGACGCAGGTTAGAAAAAGAAACACAGAACAGAAAATAACATTTTAATTTGAAATGTTAAAAGACATTTTTTGCACCTCTTAATTACTCTGGAATTATATTATTATTATTATTATTGTTTTGCTGTTGTAAACACTATACTGTTGTTGAAAAAAATATTCCTGTCTTATTTAAAATATAATTCTGTTCTAATCCTGTTCTGAATTTATTAATTTTTTTGAAAGATAATGATTATAAAAACAAGATTGATAAGTATAAGAAAATCATTCATTCATACTCGAATCCAGAGGGCGCTCTCGTGCAGAAACTGTTGATGTGCAGGAAATCCCTAATATGGACAAACTCACACCATATCACTGTAGCTGAGCTGAATAAAAAGCAGAAAGGTTTTTACTGATGAAACTTGAAGACAATAAACACACGATTGCGAAAATATATGGTTTATGTGTGTTTTTCAAGTTATCTTCAGGTAATAAATAAACTATATGAAAAATGCAGTACTGATTGACATATCATTTAGTATAGAAACTATAAAATGTATTTCCTGAATTATTCTGTGATAAAAATGGGAAAAGGGTGTTTGTAATAGCCTTTATAAACCAGTCATAAAATTGCCATTAGGAAAACATTGAACAAAAATATTGTAGCCCCTTGCTGCAGCTAACCACAGGCTACACACAGCAATATAAACAACAGCTGTGCATGATCTCTTCACGCCGTTCTCGTAAAATAATAATAATTCAATAATATAAGTTTACAAGCACACCGCCCCGCTGAGAACTCCACTTACAGCAGCCGCGGACGTTATTAAAGGCGTCCTAAAGGTGTCTGAACGTGAGGGATCGTCCCGGATGAGATCGTCAGGTGAAAGGTCATCGTGTGGATAATAATAGTTTAGCCGTAAATTAAATTAATTAATTTTTACTAATAGTTAGATTGGGCAGGCCTTCACAAAAGGGCGTTTAATTACAAAATAAATAAATAAATAAATTGCCTTGACAAAAGGGCACTTTGGGCATCAAGTGCTCAAGCACCAACTGCACCCCCCTCTGCACATGCCTGCGAAGGTTACATACGTAACAGAGACGTTTGTAAACCAATATATTGCCCCATCCTTTACAGCTGCACTGAGTGTATACACAACACACAAAACTACATATTATGCACACTCGACAGAACATTAAAGCAACAAATTATTAATAATATTTACAGGTTGTGAATATGCAAGGAGCAAGCTGGTCCAAACAAACTGTGCACTAAACCATCTTTCAAAGACAACCAGTTTACGAATGCTATGTTAAACTCATGGAGATTGGAGAGGCAGTTGTCAGTTAAATGACAGGAACACAGCAAAAGGTTGTGATTTTACTGCTGTCGTATCGTATTAAAGATTAATTTTAACCACTGATTCTTCACAGCATCATACTTTGGAAGTGAAAATAAACTGAATTCACAGCGCAGAGCACAGCATCTTCTCGACAATCATGTTATCCACACAAACGAGCTACACCGATATTGTGTCAAAAGCTGAAACACCTTTGTCTGAAAGAATACTGAAGCCTGATTGAATAATGTCATTGCAACGCCATTTGCCATTACACTGGCAAATTGCAAATGGCATTCAAACGTGCAAAATAGGGGTCGGTTTGTTCCCTATATAAAGCAGTGCTGAACAACATTGTCTCAGAATCTTCCTCCTTCAAGAGAACATATGCAAGAGGCCTGTGTTTCACTTGTACTGGAAAGTGAAGCTGCGGGCTCTTTGAGCGCCCCCTGGTGGCTGGCTGCAGTACAGGTCATAAACCCTGCCCTCTCCATGTAAACGAATGGGACCTGAGTCATATCAAAAAAATTAATTACACTTTCAATACAATTTTCCAAAATATGATTTTGGTCATTTAAGGTAGTTGTTATCACGCTGATATATGTTCAATTGTTAGTTTTTGTGGTAAGTTTGATTTTAGCTAATAATTTGATGCTATAAAAATGGGGCGTGTCGTTATGGTTAATTGGGTCTGCGGGAGTTTGATACCGCGACTCCCCCTCACGACTCTACTGCGCAGACTCTGGCTCCAAACGAATCTCTACTGCGCAGACTCGGGCTCCAAATGACATAATTTACTCACGATGGCAGCAGCCGTACTGAGATGTATTGGCTTCACTTTTCTATAATGGAAGGAAGCGGAGATGCGTTGTCCATCTTTTTTTACAGTCTATGGCCTATTGTGAAAGGTACTTCTCCACTGATCCCTTTCGACATTCTGGCAAGAACTAATGGAAGGATATATGGAAAAAGCAACCAAGCCTTGGGCAGCCTGTTCAGGACCCATCAAGCTCCTGGATGGCTATGATAGCTGTGTCTTCTGCTTAGGCCACACCCATGCAGAAGCCATTCTTAAGCCATCAACAGCCTCAGAATAGCCCTCGTTATAGGTAGCACTTTAACTTCCATCCTGCTGCAGTGTCCCTACACAGCAGAGAATATAGAATACCCAAGATGTGACACTCCTATAGTTTTGAACGGGGAAAAATGCAATATGTCCGTTCTGTTGAAGGAAGCCCCGCCTTCTGAATAAAAGAGCCAAGCGCTAATTGGTAAAGTCATCTCATCGCTGCAGTTAGAAGTCCCTGTTGCTATAGAAACAGTCAGCGTTCTGAGACGTGCAGTTAAGGGGGGGCCATTCACACAGAATGCATCTTTGCGTCTAAAAATGCAAGACGCAGCACTGGTTTAAAAAAAAAAAATTATTTGAAAAAAAGTGCAGCGTAGAATGTGAGGGTCTCGAGACGAGCGTTTGAGACTTGATGCAATAACGACAATAACGGAAATAATAGAAATAGGCAGGGTGCGATTTGTGAAAAAAGGAAAGGGGGGGATGCTTTTGAAAACTTTTTTTCTCTCTCCATAGGTGGAAGGTAAGGGTACAGCTATAGCCTAAGTAACCTAATATTAGTGTAATCTGTTAATAACGCACATCATAAACCCGTCTTTTTAGGCAAGTACCATATAATGGGTGTCATGTCATGAATTTTACAGATTATATATATGACGGAAACCGTATTTAACGTGATCACAATCTATTAAAAAACATTGTAAGTTTGGCCTATTAATTGTAATGATTTCATTTACATGGTTATTCCAGCATCGAATTAATTATTTAGAGAGAGCCAGCAAAGAACACAGTATCAACGGAGCTTTTTGAAACTCCGAATCAGTTAAACTATTGAGTCGCAAAATGATTCGAAACGCTTCAGTCGTTTGATTTAGATCGGCACCTCGGAGCGAGATCGTGGGATGTTTATATCCACCGGGGATAAAATAAAAATAACTCAGCAGAGGCAGGGATGCATAAACCAGAGGGGGGAAATCCCCTTGCAAATTTTGGAGAATTTTATGTTTCCCCATTCAAAAAGATAGGAGCTGCACTTGCATGCCTGAGAGACATTTCAAAGATGGTCACAGAGTGAAATGACTTGCCTTAAACCCAAGACACACTGGACGATTTTCAACTGTCCCAGATTAAAGATTGGCAATTTCTGTGATTGTGGCTCCTAGTCGGTGGTCCTATGTCGTACAGTGAGAGAGGTTCAAAGACAGCCGTTGTCACGGTCTTGCAACCAAAGAAAT
Source organism: Barbus barbus (assembly GCF_936440315.1). Taxonomy (NCBI): domain Eukaryota; kingdom Metazoa; phylum Chordata; class Actinopteri; order Cypriniformes; family Cyprinidae; genus Barbus; species Barbus barbus. The sequence continues at coordinate 23,417,612 of NC_136754.1, read as the reverse complement.
TCTGCATGATCATCACACAGTTTGTTTGCTGCTACGACCCAAGTTTACTGACCAGCTAATAAAAATGCAACATGAAATCAATGCGACATGGTGCTAAACATAAAAATGCTTATCCCAACCTCTTTCGACGCGTCCACTTTTTTTTCAGCACACATATAAACTACAACTCCCAAACCAACTTGTTGCTAGTGGTTTATTTAGGGGGAAGTCGTGGCCTAATGGTTAGAGACTCGTAATCCAAAGGTTGCAGGTTCGAGTCTCGGGCTGGCAGGGATTGTAGGTGGGGGGAGTGAATGTCCAGCGCTCTCTCCACCCTCAATACCACGACTGAGGTGCCCTTGAGCAAGGCACCGAACCCCCAACTGCTCCCCGGGCGCCGCAGCATAAATGGCTGCCCACTGCTCTGGGTGTGTGTTCACTGCTGTGTGTGTGCACGTTGGATGGGTTAAATGCAGAGCACGAATTCCGAGTATGGGTCACCATACTTGGCAGTATGTCACTTCACTTCATTCTTCTATAGTAACATGCATTGTAGCATACCAGTCAATAGGTGTTATCACCGTACAGTCTACATGCATGTCTTACACAAGTTAATTAGATCCATGTCACACAGTGAGATCTGCAATGATTTTATAGGATTGATAAAATCCTGCAGTGTGTAGAAGGCTTTAAAGAGCAGGTCATATGTTTTTTTTTTATTTTCTTTTTTTTATAAGTGTCCTAATATTGTGTTGGAGTCCCCTACAACAGGTTTAAATGCATCTAAGGTCAGAAAACAATGGACTTTTCTCAGAACATACATTTAATATTAATTGTCAATGATGACTCTAATATTAAATGTATAATGACAACTAGGCGGCAGAGGATTCTGCTTGGTCTTAAAGCCTTCCTGGAGCGGCTACGTTCGCAATTCAAACAATGATTTGGAAAAATAATAATTAATTTGTTATGTGTATGGTCTAGTGGTCATACAGCATATGCATTCAAATACAGGACAAACTGAAGCCGGAACAGTTACATGGAACAGTTGGCAACCCTATTTAAAATGCAAAAGAGAATTGTCTCGGGGCCCCTTAGTGTTCGGGGCCCTGGGCTGCAGCCCATGTTGCCCATTAGGATGCCTGCCTTTACATAAAACAATAATATAGCGCTCCAATCCGTTCTTAAAATAATGACACACACAAAAAAAACATTTTGGTTAACACTTATGCAAGCGAATCATGCCAGCACCTAAAGTTTAGCTGCTAAACTTTAAACACTTAACAAAACAATAATGGTGGATACGTTGAACTGATGAAACAATACAGCTTGTAAACCAAAATATGTCTACATTCTTTGTTATTAAACAAAGTAATTAGAACAACGACAGTATACGTGAACTCTCCAAGATTAGAGAAGCAGTCCTTGGTAAAATGACGAGCACACAACAAAATTCTTCACATCATCTTTCAGCAATGAAAACAAAACAAACTTGCTTTTACAGCGCAAAACACAGCATTTTCTAACACACTAACTAGCGGAAGTGTTTGTGAGCAGGTCAGGGTGTTCATATTTCGCAGGCAGGCAGGGATTATGCAAATGTGTTACCTAGTGATGTATATCGGCAGAGTTGGGTATAATGCCTTAATGTAATCTAATTACTTTTCCTGGTAATGCAATAAAGTAATGAGTTATTCCTCACAGCACATCTTCCAAAAATGAAAAGAAGCAGAGATGAACTTGAATCTTTCTACAGAGGTGATGTGAGCCTTTACATGCTCACGTGTCTCAAGCCTGGTTTCGCATGGATGATTATCTTATAGCACATGATGTGCGTGGGCATGATCACATTCAGAGCTGGGTAGTAACTGATTATATGTAATCTGGATTGCGTAATCAGATTCCAAAAATTAAGTACTTGTAATTAGAGTAAATTACATTTTAAATTACTCGTAATCAGACTACAGTTACTTTTATATGGATTACATATTATTCACACGATAGCAATAAATTATTCATAATGACTCGTTTCATGAAGATATTCATGGAGACTGAGAATGCAGAAAGCGCACCCTATTTGTTTTCTTTATTTTACAAAACCAAAAAAATAAAAGTTTTGTTGATATTGGGAGTGAATCAGGGTATACAAATAGTAGGCCTACTTATGTATTTTTGCAGTGAATATTAAATTAATGAAAGAACTATGAGTTTCTCTTTGCAGTGTATTTTTTAGGTTTGATCACTTGAAAAGTAAAGTAAACTTGAAAGTAACTTGAAAGTAATTTTTAAATGCAGTAATCAGTAATGTAATCAAATGACAATTTTAAAGAAGAAATTTACCCATCTTACACAAAACTGTATATTGGTAACAGGCAGAAGATTCGAAAATATGATAACTCGTTAAGGCGGTTCAGAGTTGACTTTTTTTTTAGGGACAATATCGACATTTTTCATGCACTTTTTTGATTAACAACTTTGCAGATTGATTACATTGAAGAATAGCTACGTTACAAACTGCAAAACAGATATTTTTTTCAAAAACAGATATTTTTTTCAATGACCTGTTCTTTAAAGGGACTTTGCTATGCAGACACTTTCTAGCCACGATAAAAAAAAAAACAGCTGCACTGCAATATGAAATTAATTCTAGTGACTATCTCATGCCAGCTCAGTGCCCGCATCCCTTCCACTCCCCTGAGCCAATCTCTCTTCTGGGATCGTTCACCACTAGGAACTAGTTCTCGCCCCTCCTCAGAAACCCAGGGCCTCGTTTCCTTAGGAATGGCAAGTGAGGAGTACAATGATGCCATGTCAACAGCGGCGTCAGACTCAAAGGACTGGGGTTGTAGCCCTACAGAGGACCCCACAATGCAATGTAATGACACAAGTGACTTTCCTGGCACTATCGATTAAGAGCTTCTCCAGATCATGATTAAGCTCAACCTGTAATGTCTGCCCCTGCTTGCCGAGCGAGAATGCAGTCGGCTAGATTCTCCAGTTGAGTCACCATCAGAGAGCAGGCCCTCAGAAACTGGCTTCATTCTTCCCTGAGATGCCAGGCTGAGGTTACTAAGATGCATTTCTTTCTTAGGTATGAGTTTCAGTTCTTATTCCATGGAAAAACACCACTCACTTGAGTATTTGCAGGCTATAGTGAACTTGTTCGCGGTGTTCAAATGTGGGAAAACCCTTCCCTTGAAGTGTTTTTAAAGAAAATTCTGATGGCTGCGACTTCGACAGCATGTCAGTTGGCATGTAAGCTGGACCTGCTTCAGCTCTGGCATGTACCACTTCATGCTTGGTACACAGGTCTCCTGCATGTCCTAGTAACTCACAAATTCCTGGACGCAATGGCCCCTTGGAAGAGTGTGGGGTGCAGGGAGAATGGAGACCACACCCTGTGACGGTGAAATGTTTTGCAACCTTTTTTGGGCTAGTGAAAGTGGATATTTTTGCATCAGTGGAGAACATTTACTGCTCACTGTGCTTTTCTTTAACAGCTCACTCCACACTGGGAGTGGGTACCCTAGTTCACTGCTGGCTGAAAGCATGCAAGTATGTGATTTTTACAAGTGAAAATATTGCATTAAGTATAATGCAGAATCAGGGAAGAGAGGGAGGCAGTGCTGTTAGTTGCACTGGAATGGAGAGGAGAGGAGAAGGAGAGGGAAAAGAGATGAGTGGAGAGGAGGGTGCTGGTGTAGTGGAAAGAGCAAGGGGAAACTGTAAAAAGACATGGACAGATAAGACGTGGAGGAAGGAGAGAGCAGGGTGGAAGCAAAGGTTGAAGGTACAGACAAATTTTAAATGAAATCTGAGTTACCCAAAATGACCATGTACACTCTAAAAATTCTGGGTTAAATACAACCCAGAGCTGGGTAAATATTGGACAGAACACATGCTGGGTTGTTTTCAACCAACAGTTGGGTTAAATGTTTAACCCAACCTTCTGGGCAGTAACCCAACCGCTGGGTCTAAACAACCCAGTCGCTGGGTTCGTCCATATTAAGAGTGTAGGAAATCATAGACTATCCTTTATAGAAGCTGGAAAACAGATTTAAATATTTTGTCAGTACAAAACTTCACTTATTTATAAATATTGTGGTATGATTGTTGATGCAGATTTGTAGTCCTCCTGGGCGACTTCTGTTCTTTCCAAGTAAATGTCCAAAAAATATTCAGAATTGACGTTTGAGAACATTCAGATGGACAATCAAGTTTATTTTTAAGGGAACAAATGCATTGTTGGTCTGGCACAACAACACCAGCCACAAAGGAAGAGGCCCGTGGAGATGTTGACACAGGAGCTTGTCAATCATGGATTCAACCTTCTCACAATTTTTTTCCCCTATGATACTAGTGCAGCAAGTATGTAGTAAAGATCTGGCAGCGATTGTAGGTGGGGGGAGTGAATGTACAGTGCCTTCTTCCACCATCAATACCCTTGAGCAAGGCACCAAACCGCCAACTGCTGCCCGGGGACGCCACAGCAATGTTGGATGTATATTTTCTATCTTGTTTAGATGTACACAATATATGAAGAGTTTGGTTCCAAAATGCGATAAACGCCATTTTAAAAAAAGAGTTTCCTCCAAAATAAGTATTGTATCTGTTCGGTATTGAAAAGTCAATTTTTAATTTGATGCAAAATGCGATATCTGCAGTGTTATTCTGTCATGTTTTCTCCCTTTTTTTCCAAAACGCGACAAACGCCAGTCTGCCTTCTCTTCAGAATGCGATAAGTCCGCTCAACCAATTACAGAGCACCATTCCACGCACTGTAGACCAGAGGTCCCCAACCACCGGGTCGTGGAAGAATTCCTACCGGGTTGCGAGAAAGTTCTGGGGAAAATGTGTATACATATGACGCTCTGTTATTTATTGTGCATAAATGATGTTCTAATTATTCTGTATTCTCATTTTATGCAATTGATATGGAGTATCAATTTGATGATTTCATGTTAAATTAGTAAATAAAAGATTGCTCTGATCTGTCATGGCTATTAGGGCTTAAACGGATCGCAGTTGATTCGTCCCAGACAGCAACATAGTTTTGGCCCAGATCCAACCCAAATCTGGCCTGTCTGAAATCCATGCGGGCCAGATGTGGGTTGGATCTGGGCCAAAACTATGCTGCTGTCTGGGTACTGATTTGTTTGCTCTTTCATGTCTCCCTGCATTTAAGATACATACAGTATGCATGGGGGTTTGCGGTTACGTCGGAATACTGGAAATATTTCTGTTTTAAATCATGAAGGCGAGCCAATGGATATCACGCAAACTTTGCGCAATAGTTATGCCGGTGAACGTCTTAACTTCAGTCATACAGAAAGTGAGTTATCTAATGCTGCATTAACAGCGCATATTCTCTCAGAGACGACAAGAGACGAATCTACTTCAACGTGCTGATAACAGTATAAATGAATAGACCTGTTTTAAACCCAGACAGTAAGCAGTGTCGGCCCAGATCTGGCCCGCATGGATTTCACACGGGCCAGATGTGGGCCGGATCTGGGCCAAAACTATGTTGCTGTCTGGGAAGACCTCATCCGCGGTGTAAAAAAGGTTGGAGAACCCTGCTGTAGACAGTATCGGTAATGGTGGCGCTTTGAATACACCCAGCATCCTAGTTTTCCCCATCTACTTTGTGATCAACAAACAATCAAAAAACTATTTAGGGCTGCACGATAAATCGCATGTGATTGTCATGCGCATCTCGTCGGTAAAGCCGGTTCTGTGATCCCCATCATGTGCTTTCAGATGCAGCAGCATATACATAGAGCAGTTAGATCACTGACGCAATACCGCGTTCATAATCGCAGATGAATGATTATGAACGCGATATCGCGTAGCTTGTCAGTGTAAGTGTTTTTATTAATGCCATTAATGTTTTTGTTATATACAGCGTATAGCACTAGTCAGCTAAATTAATATAACATGACAAAGATGAATGCACTGGAAGTTGAATGCAAGGGAAATGTCGTTCTGTCGAAATGTCGCTAATGTGATATTATTGTTCATGTTCTTGTTCATGATAAAATTTTATTTTATTGTTGTAATTAATTTAAAGCATTAACAAGATAACCTGTTGAATTAATTATGGGGACATTGAATGTAGGCTATTTTTAGTCCAGTGCATGTATACAATTTACTATTGACCAAGTACAGAGGCTGTCATATGTGGATCAACAGTTTCAATATGAAAAATAACTTTTATGTTGATTAAATGGATTTATTGCATTTTGGGGAAAAAATAATCAGTCTTTATAATACATCTTTGAAAATCAAAATCTGGATTTGAATTTTTAATGTTATAAACTAAAGATGCTATGTGAAACAGAAATTAGCGGTTTTCATCTTGCCACTTTCTTGGTAAAGAAAACACATTTTTACTCAAATTAATCAAAATGGATTTATAGCGTTTTGGAACCAAACTCTTCATATATAAAACAAAATTCCCCGTTGAAGAACTTTGCAATAAACATGTATTTTCATTAGTGTTTTTGTGCATCTACAGCTGAATATGTTTTTTAATCAATAGAAAGCACACCTATAGATTTGGTGTTTATATACTTTCAATAAACGCATTACTAGAAAATAGTGCTTCATTTTGTAGTAAGGTTGAACTGTTTGGCTAAGATAAGTTTGTGTTCAGGTAGCTGCGTTCATTGTTTTGAGAGCACTTACATTACGTTTGGAGAAAAGTGTCAAATCCACAGAGGAAAAACTGTAAGCGCTGATACTCGCCACACCTGTGGTGGCCAGATATTCACCTCCCTCTCATCTTGTGCTTCAACTAGGTCCTCTAAGCTTTTTTGTCACAGCTGGAACTGCTGCCGCCTCGCTGAATTCATTGTTGAGCCTGTGATACAGCTAGGTCCCATAGATTACATTGCCAATTTACTCTTCATCTTCATTATCAGTGAGGCTGCTAACTAAACACAGTGTCTTCCTTTATATGAAGCACCTGGATTGAGCAAAGGCAATGTCATTCAGTGCTGCTTTATATAGGGTCAATATCAATGGTGTTATTCAATCAGGTTTCAGTATTCCCTCGGAGAAAGGTGTTTCGCCATATTGCCAGCTTCTAATGCAATGTCTCGTTCCCACATGCCAGGGAACTGAGGTTACATTTAGTAAATGTAGACGTTTTCTCTTATTACTGATCCTGGATGAACCCTCATTTAACTACAACTCTTTCGGGCAGGGGTGTCTAATCCTGCACCTGGATGGCCATTGTCCTGCAGAGTTTAAATCAGTGGCGATTTCTTTAAGACTGCAAGGGAAGCTCAGCTTCCCCTATAATGTCAAAAAATTAATGGTCAAACATGTACTATTGTGTTAACATTTTATTGATTAAAAATGCGTTAGAACACGTTCATCTCGAAGACGAGTTCGTTCAGAATCAGCTACATATAGCAGGTAACTCGATTTCCTTCTCATATAGTCCCGTAGCATCAGTGTATTTGCCTGTTGAAGCCCAGCGTCCATTGACTTCTATGGAGCTGCTTTGAACAGTTTTTTTCAGTGCTTCAAAACTAGACGGTCATTGGATAAATGCTGTGATTATGTCCCGCCCCTGGACGCTCAGCGTCTCTGGGGGTGAATGGAGCAGTGGGCGGGACTGGACTCCGGGCTTCCGCGTGATGATTGGAGGGTTTGTCGAAAGACTGCATCTCCTTTTGATTGACAGCGATCGTGTCCTATAAGAAGTCGCTGATGCTGAAGCCATTCGAGCCAGTGTTGCCAATTTAGCGACTTTTCAGACCACCCTAGTGACTTTTCAGACCACCCTAGCGACCTTTTTCCCCAAAAGTGACTAGCGACAAATCTAGCGACTTCTTTGACAAACCTTAGCGAGTCTCTGTGATCGCTGGAACTGCCGCAACGGCGCGAGGTCAGCGCGCACACGCACCTCTTTCTCTGTTCAGTGAGCGGCTGAGAGGAGCAGCGCGTTCAGTTCAAATAGATATTATGTTGCTTCTCTAATTTTACATGCAAATATAGCCGAAATCACAGCACAGGAATTGTCTTGTCTTATCTTGTGTGTATTGATTGATTTCATCAGACGACGGCTCGATTATAAATTAGGATTTTTGTGCAGACTTCTTGGAAGGGAGAGCTGGTTATGTATTCTTAAAGGGCTGTGTTTCAGTCACTATTTCATATTTATCCCGTTGACTGACAACATAAACAGTAAAATATATAAAGGAGAACAGTTTTATTGAGAATTTGGCTGCATTAAAATACAGTATGAGCACAGAGAGACAAACAAATGTAAAAGGCAATGTGACGCGATGACGTAATTAATATGCTAATTCGCGCATGACGTCATCTGGCGACATTTAGCGACTTTTCAAACTGGCTTTAGCTACTTTCCATCGAAAGAAGCTGGCAACACTGATTCGAGCTCAGTCCCATAGTGGACTTTGCAAGTGTAGTCAAAAGACAAACTGCTGCAACCTATTTCTTGATATTTGCTTGACGAAATTGCTGGCCAATTTTCATTATACGTTTCACACAATTATACACCACATTCCTTGTTTCAGTTTAACCTAATTCCCACATTTCCTCCGTCGAGTTTAATGTTTTTTTTTAGATCGTTTGTTCATTCATTCATTCATACAGTAGGCCAGGCGGTGAACTAGCCAGCTAGCAAACTGCACACAATGGCAGAATTTACGTATAAATAAATGGACAATTTTTATGATGTAGGCCGAAAATGAGCTTCCCCTCTTTGAAAGACCAGCAGCCGCCACTGGTTTAAATCCAGCCTTTATTAAACACAGCTAATAAATGTCTTCAGGATTACTAGAAACATCCAAGCAAGCATGTTATAGCAGGTTGGAGGTAAACTCTGCAGCAGGAGCAGGATTGGATATGCTTTTTCTAGGGGTAGAGCCGCAATAAAGAAAAATAATGGGGAAAGTGACTTCCCACTCAATCGTCAGACAACAAAAATAAAAAAATCCCAAAAAATCTGAGATAGCAACTCTGTTAGTAATTTATTGAGAAATTGTTTTTATTTATAATTTTTACAAATTAAGATGTTCTTGGATGACCCTAAACAGGTGTTTTGTGAGGTTTAATTCACTTCTGGGTACAAATTTGTCGCCAATATACTAGATACATACACCTCACTCTCTGCCTTTGTTTACAGATTTGAGCTCGGTACTGGTCTCTACATAGGTTGGGCTGGTGCAGCGCTGTGTATACTGGGTGGTGCGTTCCAGTGCAGTGCCTGTCAAAGAGTCTCTAAAGCAAAAGAAAAAGGGTAAACCTCAGACTTAATATATTTCTCTATTTGCCCCTAATTTCACACCCTTTACAATGTATGTAGCTCCTTATTTTTTCTAATCAGGCTGTCTATGTATTTTTAACTTTTGATAATGTTCTTTTTCTGTGTATTATATCTTAACAGGGCATACTACCCAGGTGGTAAGCCGAAGACAATCTATACCGCAGCTCCATCTAACACAGAGACTTCAAAAGCTTATGTTTGAGATACCAGGGTCACCCATATAAACAAGGCTGAACTGTTGTTAGGTTGATGTTTGTTTTACTCCATTATGTTTTCTCTACTTTTTTTAGGACTACACTCTGTTCATGATGAATGTAAAAATTACTTAAATTATCATGAATGTTGAACTTCTGGAATAAAATACATTGTCTAATTCAATTTATGTAATTATTTTGCCATAGTGGTTGTGAATGTGTTTAGACTTTTGTTTTTCTGTAAGGGTGAGACTAGGGTGAGCTTTTTACAGCAGGGAATATTTCTCACAGTGGGTTTGGTTTTAAAATTTCTCTATAAGTAGGCTACATACATTACACATTGGCTACAAAAAAATATTTCCACCATTTTTGCCCTGGAAAACAAATACACATGGCAGCATAGCATGTTGGCATGTTGTCACATTAAATTAGCAAGTTGTCAGAATGGGACCTGCTGTTAAATAGCCAGACGAACAACACATACGGATAGACAACTGCTGATGTTTTATTAGCCACACGTTAGCATTTATCTAATGAACATACTTCTGGCCACAAGTTTCTTAAACCTTAACTGACTATGCATAGCACCTGATACTCGACCAGCCAGAGCGTAGTCAATTTTTACTCCTCTTATAATTTCAAGCACCTAGTTTTGCAATTTAGAGTTAGAGGGCTCTTTAAAAATAAGTATTTTTATAGGAGTACAAAATGACTACTCACCTAGTTTAAAACCTTTTAAATTAGAATCATAATCATATTTGTGAATTTGAGCAATCTATATATGTATATATATTAGGGCTGGACAAGTTAACGCGGTATCGTCGCATTTAAGGCATTAATTGATTAGCGCAACAATTATTTTATCGTGCATTAATGCAGTTGCCTATTACGGAGTGTCTATTTACACTAAGTGCAAATAGCCCATCTTGTTGGCAAAGGCTATTTACACTAACTCCGCCCACTAACGTGTGATTGGATTAGTCAACAATAAAAAAAGAAGTTAGTTCAACATCAGTTTCAGTGGCGTAGATGGTAAGACGCATGCTTTTTGACGCGATCGACCCGAGTTAGAGCCCACCTTTTGCCAAACATTTTTTTCTCCCTTTTCAAATCTCATATCGCATCAGAAAGGCATAATCAAAAGGAAGGAAATAATCAAAAAGTTGAAAATAAAGTATCGGGTAGGGTTAGGGTAGGTGTAGGGAGGGCTTTATTTTCCCAATAAAGTGGCATCCATTTAATAAATTTGAATTAAAATTATAATTTACACTCAGTACGTTATTATTGCGTACTGTTTTATAATGTGCTACAATACTGAGGTGCAGATAATTGCCACTATTTGCAATAAGTAGTATACATAGCAGAAAATCTTGCTATTTTAACATAGTGTAAATAGAATCTATAGCTATTTGCACTTAGTGTAAATAGCATATCGTTAAAAAATACAGCTATTTTCACTTCGTGTAAATAGAATCCATTGCTATTTGCACTTCGTGTAAATAGCATCTATCGCTATTTACACTTAGTGCAAATAGCCGCTGCCTTTTTAATATTATGAAAGTCCGTTGCTCACTGGCGCTGAATACACAGACAAACCATGTGTAACTCGCCCTTCAAGCAAGGGTGACCACAAAAAAAGCTAATAGTCATAGACTTATCACAAAAATAAATGTATTAATACAAATAAACCAATATAACAAAATGAATACAAACAAAATACATCTTGTAACAGAAATTCATTTCCCCTCAAAAAGGATATTAATAGCCAACCAACCCTCCATAAACCCCAATACAATCCACGCTTCGCAGCACAAAATAATCAAAAAAAAGAAAGAAATTACATAAACACCCTCCAATTCTTACTACATGTAAAAAACACGACTCAAAAAAAGTATTCCAAATCAACGGTTAATTTCACTGCAAACATAACCCTCATGCAAATAAATAATTCATGTGTTTTAAAGCATCAACAGATATAAGGGGTACAAAGGTTGGCTGGCAAAATGAGACTGGGAAGTGATATACAAACAAAAAAACAGGAAAACATTAAAACACTCTGCTAGCCAGTCCGGTTCACAACAGTCATCAAATCTTAATTGCGCTGGAGGCATACAGCGCGCACATGCAAGAACCGGCTAACTGTTAGCTGAGAACGTACAACATAAACACTGGAGGAACAGCGATCAACTAAATCTAATACAAAAACACCAAACACAATTAACAATATATTCAAAGGAAAATTACTCCAATGCTTAATTTATTATTTTAATGGGATTGAAATAATAAAAATAAAACGAACCCCGTACAAACCCCGTAAAAAAACCTCTGCAATTATCTGCAACACTGCCATCAATCCCAAACTACTTTCCAAAAGGTTTTCCGGATCAAAGAATAATGAGCGTGACCATCAGCAAACAAATCCACGATGCTTACATCTACATTAAAAACATAATACCCTATTTTAATAAAACAAGGCAACACTTTTATTTTATTAGCAAAACAACCTATGTTCGTTTAGCCTACCTGCTCGCCCGGACTGCATTAAACAAAATAACCTAATTTAATATAAAGCCTTGTGAATACAAGGCCAAACATTCAATATTCACTTAGCCTACCTGCTCACCCAGACCATGTCTGTGCACCAACGAACAGGGTCCGTGCTACCCGACAGGCGCTTCCACACAAAAAGATCGGACCCCGTCTTCAGGCATCCTTTCAGGTGCCTGCTTAAAAGCTCAAACTACCTGATTGGCCACGCCCTTTACTACTAATCACCTCCCCGGCTACATTCTTCCCCCCCAGAGATTAATCGGCGACCCGCTGATGCACACACACACACACATTCTCTCACAAAAGTCATCAACCAAGAACAGCACATCAAATCTGTGTCCAGGGCTACAACTTCTCTACTGGTGCAACTACCGGCCTGGGCAATCTATATGGATTTGAGTGCTGACCCGCTGTAGTTCTCCTAGAACGCCTCAGCCCTAAGGGTTGAGCCTCTAACACAGCGGAACTCTCCAACGCATTATCCTCAGCTATCGTAGGGGATGACACATCACAATCTCCTGGCAATAATACCCATGAGGCTGAATCACTATCTGAATCAGTAGCAGACCCACTACTGGAACTAACTGCTTCATCAAACACAGTAGGATCCACCTCACTTAAGACAGGGTCAATCAATGCCTTATGCATTTCCATCCGATGGACCTGCTTCACAGGCCCTGCCTGAGACACAGGAGCGACGGAATACACAGCACCCTGTTCTCCTGGTTCACGCACCACCTTAGACAAACATGAATCATACACATCCTGAATTTTATTTTGTCCATGATTATGGTTTTTGAGGTAGACCAACTCACCCTTCCTAAAACCCTGATCATTTATTCTACCCTGGTAGCTTCTGTTACGACGAACAAACTTTTCTCTCAGCCTCTCCTGTTACCTCACCATATGCTGCCTGAAGCCTACCTTGATGTTCAACAATCCACTGTTCAGGGGTCTCTACAGTCTCTTCCAACTGATTGTTTAACAAAATGTCAACTGGCAATTTGGATTCACATCCAAACAGTAAGTAATATGGGCTCATACCAGTAGAACCATGCACGGTGGTATTATAAGCATAAACAAGCTGTGGCAGATGTTGAGGCCACCGCTTCTCATGGGTCACAGGAGGGGTGGGATATTGATCAGTAATGGGCTGCGTTCTGCCCCCCGAAAAAACGGTGCAAAACGTTTATTAAATGGAAACGGTGATGCAAATATGGCAGCTGAGAAGGCCACTCGTGTGTTCTTTTTGAAGAATTTTCAGAGCCTGATAAAATCGGTATAAATACATTTTTAACACTGCAAAATACGTTCGATGTTACAGTCACTGCCCTTGCCGTCCAGAATAAAAGAGAACATCCCAATCAAGTGAAGGGATTTGTGGAAACTGTGGTTCCAAATTATTGTGATCCAACATTTGCCTCGCATTTCAGGATGAAAAGAAATTTCAGGTGAAGGATAATCAAAACCAAAACCAAGATGGCGGCGCGAACACATCGCGAGGCTCAGCGTCTTACCAGATTTAGGAAAATAGTGTTAATTTACCTGGTTATTTCACTCATGTTCGCGCGATTCAGTTATGCGAACTACAGCTATAGTAAACAGTCACTTTTGGACATCAACAAACAGTGTTCCAACATAGTTTTAGATCATCCTTTCGACTTCAGCGAACTCCCGCCGGAGCTACTGAGATCACCGCGGACAAGCGGATCACTCGTACCGGCCGGAAGTGCTCGGCGCCAGCGTCGAGACCGTAAACAAAGACGGGGAAAGCGTGGAGGGCTGCGTGCTAAGCTAAGGCTAAACCCACATCGACCAGCTCTGCCCAGCATCTTCCTTGCCAATGTACGGTCTCTGATGAACAAGATGGACGAACTAAAGATCTGGACCCTCACACAGAAATGGCTTATGGACTGTAATGTTATGTTCTTCACTGAAACATGGCTCTGCAACGATGTTCCAAACAGCGTGGTGCATATGGATGGACGCTCTCTCTTCAGGGCTGACAGAGTAGCAGCAACCTCTGGTAAAAACAAGGGTGGTGGAGTATGCATTTATGTAAATAAATCATGGTGCAAAGACTCTGTCATTGTTGATACCTACTGCTCTGCTGAGCTGGAGTTCCTGATTATCAAGTGCAGGCCATTCTATCTACCACGTGAGTTTACTTGCATTGTTGCTGCTGCAGTTTATGTACCTCCGGACGCTAATGCTAACGTGGCTATGAAAGAACTTTGTGCTGCTATTAGCAAATTACAAACCCTGCACCCGGATGGAGCCTTTATCGTTGCTGGGGACTTCAATCACTGCACTTTTAGATCTGTTCTCCCTAAATTTCATCAAAATGTCTCCTGCACTACAAGGGGACATAAAACTTTGGACCACGTTTATACTAATGTGAGTGATGCCTACAAAGTCACACCCCTCCCCCACCTGGGTCAGTCTGATCACCTCTCTTTGTTCCTGCTCCCCAAGTATACCCCAGTCATCAAACGTGTGAAACCTACAATAAGGACTGTTAAAATCTGGCTGGAAGGTGCTGACTCCACTCTTCAACATCGATTCCAGCACACAGACTGGAGTGAGTTTGCTGCCCAGGCCACCACAAACTCTCAGATTAACATTGACATTTATACCAACTCTGTCATGGAGCACATCAACAGCTGTGTGAGCAGAGTGACCACACACACAAAAAATAAAAATTTCCCCAATCAGAAGCCCTGGAAGAACAGAGAGGTTCGCCTCCTGCTCAAAGCAAGAGATGCAGCCTTCAGGTCTGGAGACCAGGAGGCTTACAGCTCAGCCAGAGCCAACCTGAGGAAGGGTATCCGCCAGGCCAAACTCACACACAAACAGAAGATTGAAGAACACTTCAATTCTTCAGACCCCCGACGTATGTGGCAAGGCATACAATCTATCACAGATTACAAACGACCTAACTCTGTGCCCCCCCAGCTCTGCCTCCCTCCCAGACGAGCTCAATCACTTTTATGCTCGTTTTGATCAAAATAATAAGGAGATCTCACTCAAAGCTGAGCATCAACCCAGTGAACTGCCTCTCACTCTCTCCACATCAGATGTTTACTCCACTCTGTGCAAGGTGAATGCACGGAAGGCAGCTGGCCCTGACGGAATACCTGGTCGTGTGCTTAAAGCCTGTGCGGAGCAGCTAGCTGAGGTCTTCACGGACATTTTCAATCTGTCCCTGGCCCAAACAACTGTCCCCACTATCTTCAAAACCTCCACCATTGTACCAGTACCGAAACATTCCATTGCCTCGGTCCCTAACGACTTCCGTCCTGTTGCACTCACCCCCATCATTGCCAAGTGTTTTGAGAAACTGGTTGCATCCCACTTAAAATCCTGTCTCCCTGCTACACTGGACCCATTCCAATTTGCCTATCGCCACAATAGGTCAACAGAGGACGCCATCTCAACAGCACTTCACTCTGCCCTCACCCACCTGGACAGTCAAAACACACATGTGAGAATGCTGTTCATAGACTTCAGTTCTGCATTTAATACAGTAATCCCCTCCAAGCTGATCTCCAAGCTCAGCCAGCTTGGAATCAGCACACCCATCTGCAATTGGATTCTAGATTTTCTGACTAACAGACCTCAGTCCGTTAAGTTAAGTAAAGTAAAGTAAAGTCGTGACGTAAGTATGGTGACCCATACTCGAAATTGGTGCTCTGCGTTTAACCCATCCAAGTGCACACACACAGCAGTGAGTATATTATTATCCTCAGCAGTGAGGATATATATAATATTTTGCACACTCATCCAGCTGTATTTATTTATTACCACTGTTCTCACGTTTCTGATGTTCATAATGTGTATATATAATCCTACATTGCTCTGTTCATAATGTACATACAATCCCTACATTGCATTCCTATTTATATTCTGTATATACTCTGCTCAATACTGTATATAGCAATTCCACTGTACATTCTGTAAATCATATCTTCATTTACTCTGCACTTATATGTATATAAAACACTATATTCTTGCACTTCTGGTTAGATGCTAACTGCATTTCATTAGCTCTGTACGTGTACTCTGCATAAATGACAATAAAGTTGAATCTAATCTAATCTAATCTAGTCCACTTCTTACCTCCGAGACTGTGTTATGATCTATATGACCTTATTATTTTTATTGTGAGTATTAGGCTTATCATTATTGCTAATCAATGTTTTTCAGTTATTTTGCCTTTACTATAAATAAACGTGCAAACAATATACTTGCTCTTTGCGAATTTATTTAGATGTTAATTACATTTACTTACAAATTCATCATCATCATGTTGATATTCTCTGTTACTATAAAACTCTTACGCCAAACATGTCTTCTAATATCTTCAATTGTTGCACATACCGAGCTGCAGCGGACACATATTAAATGACTTCACTTGGACCCATTGTACGATCTGTCTCTTTAATACTGCGTGGTTTATATACACGTTGCTGCTGATTGGGCTGACATTTTTGACACACCCGCCAAACAAGAGAAAACGTATCTCAAACCCCGTTGCACACCGTTTCCAGAAAACATGTCGTTCAACCCAGAAACCGGAGCAAAACGAGTGAGCCTGAACATGCCCCTGGCTTGGGATGGGTGTCATCACGCGTCTCAACCAATGAGAGCATTTGGGGTGGGCCTAAGACTGCAGCAGCACATGAACGCTTCCGATGAAATTATTTAGGCTAAGCATCAACATTCACAAACCACTGTTCACTGTTATTTTTAACAAAAAAATAAAAATAAAAATTGCAACGTGCTCTTAATCACGACTTCATAAGTGAGTTCATAGGAAGTTTCCGATAGCACGTGAAGACAGCAGAGAAGCTTGCTCAGCACAGTGGAGTGCATCGTTTTGTTAACTTTGTGTTTTATTATTTTGAGTCGTTTGAGACGCGGTAACACACGGCCCTCTCACAATATATTGCTTTACAGATCTATCAATTTTGCTGCTCAGAAATGTTTACGCAATCATGCTGCACATATCATAAGTTTCGCAATCCGGTGCGGTTAGTGCTCACACTCACTGATAGGAACCATGCTCTAGCTCAGGGGTTTTCAACCTGTGGGGGCGCCAGCACCTGTCAAGGGGGGCGCGAGCATCAATTAATTCAGAGACATTGCTTTGAAGATTTATGAATACGAGCTTTCAAATCTTCAGCCATCCACTAGGGGGCAAACTGTTAGGTGACAGTGAGAATGGTGTAAAATGATTTACGGTTAGTTATGTCAGAAATCCAACCACGGATTGACATGTTTGTATCTCAGAAACAGGCTCAGCCATCACACTGAATTAGGCAAGCTGGTTATATGATTATGTTTCTGGTAACACTTTAGAATACTGTTTCTTACTTACTGCATAACTAATAAGGAATTACTGAAGAACTAACAGGTAATGATTCATTAACACTTAGCGCACTACTGTTAACTACTAAGGAAGATGTGTTAACTAATCAGTATGTAATACAATTTTATGATTGTGTTAAGTAACAGTTAGCTAAACAATAACTAATGTATTCTGTCACACCTCCTGAAGAACTACTATTAATTATCTACTAGTTAAGGTTCAATAAAAATAACTATGAAATAACTACTAATGAACAATTATACGCAAATAGTCACTATAATAATCTGGTTGTGGCCCACAAATCAAGTACTTGAGCAAAAGTACAGATACTCAATAAAATATTACTCCAGTAAAATTATAAGTAGGCCTATTAATTTTTTAAATTACTTGAGTAAAAGGACACTATAGTACCAACTTTATTACAGTCCACTACTACTATTATTAGCCTATAATGGAAATGAAATATGCATTTTGTTTGCTGCACACCCAAAAGGACTCATTACTATAATTGTACATAACGAGGGGTGAGAACCAGAAGGGCGTAAGTGCACAAAGTCAGATCAACCTATGGTAAGTTTTTATTTTGGCCCTCCTGTAAAGTTAGTGAAATGTCACTTAAGCCTTTCTGGTTCTCATCCCTTATGTTTTTGCCTGTATGGTAAATAATTTCCTTGTTCTGTAGGAAATCTGCTTCGGAAAAGAACTGCAACTCAACCGTCTTGCCATAACTATCCAACTTACTACACAGTACACTCTGTAAAATGGTAGTTTGTTAATTAATCAATTAATTAATTTATTTATTTTCTGAAACACTGGGATGAAGCTGTTGGGTCATATTTGTTTTTTAGTCTTAGGTAGTTTTTGTGTTGTGTTAATGCCTAGTTAACGGCAGTTTCCCTGAGTCCAGCTCCCGTATAAGTAATTAATTCCTTTATTAATTACTAAAGGTTTCACTATATTTTCACTTTAGAATAGGCCTACTCTTGCAGGTTCAAAATAAGTCCTGCATAATTATTTGATAATTATTTATTAATTACTAATGGGCTCCCTATGTTTTCACTTTAGAATACTGTTTCAGGTTCTAAGTAATTCTTGAAGAATTATCTAATAATTACTTATTAATTACTAAAGGTTTCACTATATTTTCACTTTAGAATAGGCCTACTCTTGCAGGTTCAAAATAAGTCCTGCATAATTATTTGATAATTATTTATTAATTACTAATGGGCTCCCTATGTTTTCACTTTAGAATACTGTTTCAGGTTCTAAGTAATTCTTGAAGAATTATCTAATAATTACTTATTAATTACTAAAGGTTTCACTATATTTTCACTTTAGAATAGGCCTACTCTTGCAGGTTCAAAATAAGTCCTGCATAATTATTTGATAATTATTTATTAATTACTAATGGGCTCCCTATGTTTTCACTTTAGAATACTGTTTCAGGTTCTAAGTAATTCTTGAAGAACTATCTAATAATTACTTATTAATTACTAAAGGTTTCACTATATTTTCACTTTAGAATAGGCCTACTCTTGCAGGTTCAAAATAAGTCCTGCATAATTATTTGATAATTATTTATTAATTACTAATGGGCTCCCTATGTTTTCACTTTAGAATACTGTTTCAGGTTCTAAGTAATTCTTGAAGAATTATCTAATAATTACTTATTAATTACTAAAGGTTTCACTATATTTTCACTTTAGAATAGGCCTACTCTTGCAGGTTCAAAAAGTCCTGCATAATTATTTGATAATTATTTATTAATTACTAATGGGCTCCCTATGTTTTCACTTTAGAATACTGTTTCAGGTTCTAAGTAATTCTTGAAGAATTATCTAATAATTACTTATTAATTACTAAAGGTTTCACTATATTTTCACTTTAGAATTGGCCTACTCTTGCAGGTTCAAAATAAGTCCTGCATAATTATTTGATAATTATTTATTAATTACTAATGGGCTCCCTATGTTTTCACTTTAGAATACTGTTTCAGGTTCTAAGTAATTCTTGAAGAATTATCTAATAATTACTTATTAATTACTAAAGGTTTCACTATATTTTCACTTTAGAATAGGCCTACTCTTGCAGGTTCAAAATAAGTCCTGCATAATTATTTGATAATTATTTATTAATTACTAATGGGCTCCCTATGTTTTCACTTTAGAATACTGTTTCAGGTTCTAAGTAATTCTTGAAGAACTATCTAATAATTACTTATTAATTACTAAAGGTTTCACTATATTTTCACTTTAGAATAGGCCTACTCTTGCAGGTTCAAAATAAGTCCTGCATAATTATTTGATAATTATTTATTAATTACTAATGGGCTCCCTATGTTTTCACTTTAGAATACTGTTTCAGGTTCTAAGTAATTCTTGCGGAATTATCTAATAATCCTTTATTAATTACTAATGGGTTACCTGTATTTTCACTCTCCCTCAGTCCTTGCCTTACATACAGAAATTAAATTAATAGTAATATGGTATATGCTGAGGAGGCACACATACAGTACTGTATATAAAATATAAAAACTAAGGTAAGTTATCGCATGGCACTGGAGAGGTGGTGGGGTTCCTATCGGAAGCTGATTTCTTACAAAACAAACTCAAAACAATTCACTATATAGGCAAAACCAAAATTTATTGCATTTATTAATATTGCATTTTCATACTGCTACTACTGCTAATAACATTTATATGAAAGGGTCACAACTCAATGTAATTGTGTATGACTGTTCATTAGTAGTTACTTCATAATTATTTTTATTGAACCTTAACTAGTAGATAATTAATAGTAGTTCTTCAGGAGGTGTGACAGAATACATTAGTTATTGTTTAGCTAACTGTTACTTAACACAATCATAAAATTGTATTACATACTGATTAGTTAACACATCTTCCTTAGTAGTTAACAGTAGTGCGCTAAGTGTTAATGAATCATTACCTGTTAGTTCTTCAGTAATTCCTTATTAGTTATGTAGTAAGTAAGAAACAGTATTCTAAAGTGTTACCATGTTTCTTAATGCTATGCACTGGAAACGCAGCAAACAATATGTGAATGATGTTCGCACACTTTGGGCTCGCGGGGGGGGAGTGAAATTAGACAAACTTGGGGGGGGGTGCATGTCCTAAAAGATTGAAAACCCCTGCTCTAGCTCAACTCTTCCAACCTAGCCAGGGACGGCTAAATGAACCGCGGCACGGAGTGATCACACTAGTCAAACCAACCAGGCTTTGGGGATTAAACTTGCTTGGGCACGGACACTAGATTGCCTAGTGTGATTCTCTCGCATCCCGCACACACCCGCACTCGCCCATCAAGTGTTGTCCCATGCTGCACTCTGTTACTTGACGCCAATGTTTGATGTCAAATTGACGTCAAGTTTTTGATGTCAATTTGATTTGCGTTTTTGACCTGTTTTTTGATGTCAATGTTTGATGTCAATTTGATGTCAATTTGATGTCAAATTGACATCAAATGCCCACTGAGGTATTCTGCTGCTGTGTGAATGTGGCCATAACCTACTTGCTATATTGAATAAATGTTTGCAGGAATTTCCCTCATTATAAACTTGAAAGCTGCGGGGATGACTAAAACAATGTGATATATACAATCCCCCACTAAATTCTGGACAGGATTAATTATAACACTATTACAGAGATTTTTGAAACAAAATTCCATTATTTTTATTATTATTATTATTTTTTTTTTTTCCCAGGCCTGGAAATTGTTTTTTCAAAATTTCATGGCTTTTTCAGGTTTTTCATGTACGAACCCTAATAAAAGCAACTGATGTACACTGTTAATCACTTTTGATTGGCACGCTTGATTGGCTGAATTCTCCGTTACCTCTCCCTCCTCTAATCACATGCCGGATTCGTCACCCCGCTTTGTTCCGGGACCTCAAAATTTACAAATTAAGCACTGGTAGACTGAGTACATTTGAGATGTGCACAGTTGAAACACTTTAAATAACTTGAGTACACAATAACCCCGAGCCGTGATTTTTGCTCCACACGTGTTTTAGTGTTCTCTTTGATTGTGAAAAATTCGAAATGTGTGTGTCTTTCCACTCCGAAGATATCAGCAAAAGTTTTTATTGCATGAGTTTTTGGGGAAGACCTGACCTGTTGAAAAGAGATGGTCTTCATCCCTCCTGGGGTGGTGCTGCTCTTCTCTCTATAAATATGAAAGTGAAAAAGTTAAAGTGACGTGACATACGGCCAAGTATGGTGACCCATACTCGGAATTTGTGCTCTGCATTTATCCCATCCAAAGTGCACACATACAGCAATGAACACACACCCAGAGCATATGGCACATAGTCTTAGAGTTAGTATTTGACTAACTGGGGCCCAGATCAGGAAGCAGACTGACTGGCTAAACCCGACCATCTGCTAGCCGCCTCACTTCACAGAAGTCAGTTAGCTAGAAAACTTTGAAAGTCATTAGCATGGTTCAAATCATACTTATCTGACTGCCATCAATTCATAGCAATGAATGAGAGGCATCATATCGATCACAAGTGCAGTATGGAGTACCTCAAGGCTCAGTACTAGGGCCGTTACTTTTCACGCTTTACATATTATCCTTGGAAAATATCATCAGGAAACACGGGGTTAGCTTTCACTGTTATGCTGATGATACTCCGCTCTATATTTCTTTGCGGCCCAGTGAAACACATCAAATTGAGAAACTTATTGAATGCACAGTCGATATAAAAAACTGGATGAGAGTCATTTCTAACTGCTAAATTTTGAAAAAACAGAGGTGTTAATTATCGGACCTAAAACCCCTGCATGTAATAATCTAGAACACTTTGTAACACTTGATGGCTGCTCTGTCAATTCTTCGTCATCAGTCAGGAACCTAGGTGTGCTATTTGATAGCAATCTCTCCTTCCACCGCCATGTTTCTAACATTTGTAAAACTGCATTTTTTAATCTTAAAAATATATCTAAATTGAGACCTGTGCTCTCAATGTCAAATGCAGAAATGGTAAATCATGCGTTTATGACCTCAAGCTTAGATTATTGTAATGCTTTATTGGGTGGTTGTTCTGCATGCTTAATAAACAAACTACAGATGGTTCAAAATGCAGCAGCTAGAGTTCTTACTAGAACCAGGAAGTATGACCACATTAGCCCGGTTCTGTCAACACTGCACTGGCTCCCTATTAAACATTGTATAGATTTTACAATCTTGTTAATTGCTTATAAAGCCCTGAATGGTTTAGCTCCTCAGTACTTGAGCGAGCTCTTATTGCATTATAGTCCTCCACGTCTGCTGCGTTCTAAAACCTCTGGTCATTTGATAATACCTAGAATATCAAAATCAACTGTGGGCGGCAGATCCTTTTCCTATTTAACGCCCAAACTATGGAACAATCTACCTAACACTGTTCGGGAGGCAGACATACTCTGTCAGTTTAGATCTAGATTAAAGACCCATCTCTTTAACCTGGCATACACATAACACACTAATACGCTTCTAATATTCAAATCCATTAAAGGATTGTTAGGCTGCATTAATTAGGTCAACCGGAACCGGGAACACTTCCCATAACACCCACTGTACTTGTTACATCGTAAGAAGAATGGCATCTACGCTAACATTAGTCTGTTTCTTTCTTATTCCTAGGTCACCGTAGCCACCCGATCCAGTCCGTATCCAGATCAGGTGGTCACTGCAGTCACCCGATTCAGTCCGTATCCAGATTAGATGGTGGATTAGCACCTAGAGACGACCTCTACAGCTCTGAATGTCAGCAGAGACCAGGACACCTAGATGAGCCTCAGAGACAGATCCCCAGTGAGGACCTCGTCACCTAGACAGCCATGGGGACAAGACTATGGGAACCAGATGAGTCCTTTACACAATCTGACTTTGCTGCAGTTGGATCAAATTGCTGGTTCGTCTGGCCAGAGGAGAACTGGCCCCCCGACTGAGCCTGTTTTCTCCCAAGGTTTTTTTCTCCATTCTGTCACCGATGGAGTATTGGTTCCTTGCCGCTGTCGCCTCTGGCTTGCTTAGTTGCGGACATCGTCAACTTGATTGCACAAATACTATTAAAACTGAAAATTGAGTGTTTAATCTTGTCATTTTACATTATTGACACACTATTTTCCTATTTTGATACTGTGAAGTTGCTTTGACACAATTTGTATTGTTAAAAGCGCTATATAAATAAAGGTGACTTGACTTGACTTGAAAAAACGAGCTGAAAGCGTACCGAGCTGCGGAAGAGACAATGGGTCTCATTCACTAAACATGCGTACGCACAAATTTTTGCGTGAAATGTGTGTACGGACGTTTTCACGAATAAATCATGATTCATCAAAAACTTTCGTACTAAAATTTATTCTAAATGTACGAAAAAATTCAAGAACAACTTATACCACACGTACGCAATAATCATGTACGCACAGGGCCTTATAAGCACGTATAAAGAACCCCACATATAATTAGATATGTTATGTACAGGGTGGGTGAAAAGTAACTAGACGTTAAAATTGATAATACAGTAGAGGTCCAATTATATATTGGAGTATTGGTTCCTTGCCGCTGTCGCCTCTGGCTTGCTTAGTTGCGGACTTCGTCAACTTGATTGCACAAATACTATTAAAACTGAAAATTGAGTGTTTAATCTTGTCATTTTACATTATTGACACACTATTTTCCTATTTTGATACTGTGAAGTTGCTTTGACACAATTTGTATTGTTAAAAGCGCTATATAAATAAAGGTGACTTGACTTGACTTGAAAAAACGAGCTGAAAGCGTACCGAGCTGCAGAAGAGACAATGGGTCTCATTCACTAAACATGCGTACGCACAAATTTTTGCGTGAAATGTGTGTACGGACGTTTTCACGAATAAATCATGATTCATCAAAAACTTTCGTACTAAAATTTATTCTAAATGTACGAAAAAATTCAAGAACAACTTATACCACACGTACTCAATAATCATGTACGCACAGGGCCTTATAAGCACGTATAAAGAACCCCACATATACAGGTCCTTCTCAAAAAATTAGCATATTGTGATAAAGTTCATTATTTTCTGTAATGTACTGATTAACATTAGACTTTCATATATTTTAGATTCATTACAACACAACTGAAGTAGTTCAAGCCTTTTATTGTTTTAATATTGATGATTTTGGCATACAGCTCATGAAAACCCAAAATTCCTATCTCAAAAAATTAGCATATCATGAAAAGGTTCTCTAAACGAGCTATTAACCTAATCATCTGAATCAACTAATTAACTCTAAACACCTGCAAAAGATTCCTGAGGCTTTTAAAAACTCCCAGCCTGGTTCATTACTCAAAACCGCAATCATGGGTAAGACTGCCGACCTGACTGCTGTCCAGAAGGCCATCATTGACACTCAAGCAAGAGGGTAAGACACAGAAAGAAATTTCTGAACGAATAGGCTGTTCCCAGAGCGCTGTATCAAGGCACCTCAGTGGGAAGTCTGTGGGAAGGAAAAAGTGTGGCAGAAAACGCAGCACAACGAGAAGAGGTGACCGGACCCTGAGGAAGATTGTGGAGAAGGACCGATTCCAGACCTTGGGGGACCTGCGGAAGCAGTGGACTGAGTCTGGAGTAGAAACATCCAGAGCCACCGTGTACAGGGATGTGCAGGAAATGGGCTACAGGTGCCGCATTCCCCAGGTCAAGCCACTTTTGAACCAGAAACAGCAGCAGAAGCGCCTGACCTGGGCTACAGAGAAGCAGCACTGGACTGTTGCTCAGTGGTCCAAAGTACTTTTTTCGGATGAAAGCAAATTTTGCATGTCATTCGGAAATCAAGGTGCCAGAGTCTGGAGGAAGACTGGGGAAAGGGAAATGCCAAAATGCCTGAAGTCCAGTGTCAAGTACCCACAGTCAGTGATGCTGGTGTTGGCCCACTGTGTTTTATCAAGGGCAGGGTCAATGCAGCTAGCTATCAGGAGATTTTGGAGCACTTCATGCTTCCATCTGCTGAAAAGCTTTATGGAGATGAAGATTTCATTTTTCAGCACGACCTGGCACCTGCTCACAGTACCAAAACCACTGGTAAATGGTTTACTGACCATGGTATTACTGTGCTCAATTGGCCTGCCAACTCTCCTGACCTGAACCCCATAGAGAATCTGTGGGATATTGTGAAGAGAAAGTTGAGAGACGCAAGACCCAACACTCTGGATGAGCTTAAGGCCGCTATCGAAGCATCCTGGGCCTCCATAACACCTCAGCAGTGCCACAGGCTGATTGCCTCCATGCCACGCCGCATTGAAGCAGTCATTTCTGCAAAAGGATTCCCGACCAAGTATTGAGTGCATAACTGAACATAATTATTTGAAGCTTGACTTTTTTTGTATTTAAAAACACTTTTCTTTTATTGGTCGGATGAAATATGCTAATTTTTTGAGATAGGAATTTTGGGTTTTCATGAGCTGTATGCCAAAATCATCAATATTAAAACAATAAAAGGCTTGAACTACTTCAGTTATGTTGTAATGAATCTAAAATATATGAAAGTCTAATGTTTATCAGTACATTACAGTAAATAATGAACTTTATCACAATATGCTAATTTTTTGAGAAGGACCTGTAATTAGATATGTTATGTACAGGGTGGGTGAAAAGTAACTAGACGTTAAAATTGATAATACAGTATATAATTAGAGGTCCAATTATATAATATATATATATATATATATATGATTAGAGGTCCAAACAACAAATCACCTGATCTATCCTTATATAAACGGTGATTATTGTTTCTCACCTTGTGTTTGGAGGCATGGCACACTTGGTACTGCTTGAAGACATTGCGGCGCGTGCTCTAAGGAGAGAGCGCGTCTTTAGAGAGCACACAGCAGGGCCGGCGTCAAGGGGGACACTCGCGGGCCGTGGCTACGGTGGCCCAGTAGTGCACAACACAACGCATTTAAAAAAGCAAACATAAGCTCACAACACAACGCATTTAAAAAAGCAAACATAAGCTCACAACACAACGCATTTAAAAAAGCAAACATAAGCTCACAACACAACGCATTTAAAAAAGCAAACATAAACTCACAACACAACGCAACGCATTTAAAAAAAGCAAACAAACTCACAACACAACGCATTTAAAAAAGCAAACATAAACTCACAACACAACGCATTTAAAAAAGCAAACATAAACTCACAACACAACGCATTTAAAAAAGCAAACATAAACTCACAACACAACGCATTTAAAAAAGCAAACATAAGCTCACAACACAACGCATTTAAAAAAGCAAACATAAACTCACAACACAACGCATTTAAAAAAGCAAACATAAACTCACAACACAACGCATTTAAAAAAGCAAACATAAGCTCACAACACAACGCATTTAAAAAAGCAAACATAAGCTCACAACACAACGCATTTAAAAAAGCAAACATAAGCTCACAACACAACG
Source organism: Barbus barbus (assembly GCF_936440315.1). Classification (NCBI taxonomy): domain Eukaryota; kingdom Metazoa; phylum Chordata; class Actinopteri; order Cypriniformes; family Cyprinidae; genus Barbus; species Barbus barbus. Next base: position 23,390,766 of record NC_136754.1, on the reverse strand, counting down.
CATTTAAAAAAGCAAACATAAACTCACAACACAACGGAAATGCTCCCGACCACTAGGGGGCAGTGTTGGCAGTGAAACACCATACGTCCTCGAGACGCCATAAGAACTTCTCAGTGTAAGTGATTGATCTTAATATGTGTAATCGATTTTTAAATGAACAACGTGTTTTTTCTTGAATGATTTGATATCCTGGTAATCTTAATGTATCGATTCATGAGCAGAAAATAAATCAATATTATTTTCGATTTGGACAGTTTAGCGCTGCTCTTGTTTTATGAACGCCCAACTGAAATATCATTTCAACCGTTGTCTTCTTAGGCTGGCATGTTTTGTCCATTTTGTGGACACGATCTGGGGACTATTTTAGTATTTTGCGGCTCGTGTGGTCGTAATGTTCAGTTTTTGGCTGAAGTTCAAAGTGGTAAGTTTGTATCAAGACTGATGTAATATACATATTTTGAACACTGGGCTCAAATAAAAATATGAAAATATTATTATAGGAAGAACCTAAAGTTATTCTTATTGGAGCATGTTTATTCACTAAATGTTAGGCAGGCGTTTCTAACAATTAAAGTTGTGATTTAAATGGTACCACTTCATGTATTTAAAGTTAGCATGTGTCCAATTAAATTAAGTATTATTTATGTCTCTCTTTGTATTGTCATTTAAAACACATTAATTCAATATTTTATTCTTTCTTGATGGTTAGAGTCATCTGTTCAAGTTTCTGAGGACGATCTTCTTCAAAAGTACTTCAGAGATGGACACAGTTACAGTGTCATTCTGGATTTCTTGGCACTGAAGCACAACATTAAAATGAGCCTTCGTACCCTGAAAAAAAAATTGAACAACCTGTCCTTGTACAAACGAAAAAACTACTCGCCCTTGGAAATTGTTCGGACTGCTATTACTGATGAGTTGAGTGGTTCTGGACAGCATTATGGCTACCGCACAATGTGCCAGACCCTACGACAAAAACACAATCTTACAGTGAGGAGGCAAGATATAATGCTTATGATGGCAGACCTTGATCCAATAGGCATTGAACAACGCTCAAGAAGAAGATTTGTGAGAAGGGTTTACTATTCTTTGGGGCCAAATCATGTCTGGCACGTTGATGGCTATGACAAATTAAAACCATATGGTTTGGCTATAAGTGGCTGCATCGATGGTTACTCACGCAAAGTGATGTGGTTAGTCTGTGGAGCTAGCAATAACGACCCAGACATTATAGCTCACCATTACCTACAGTGTGCCAGTGAATTTGGAGTCATACCACAGCTTCTTCGCACTGACTGTGGCACTGAAAATGGAACAATGGCTGCAATCCACTGTTCTCTGAGATCAACCCACACAGATGACCTGGCAGGGGCTTCAAGCCATATGTATGGCTCCTCGATCACAAACCAAAGAATTGAAAGCTGGTGGTCATACTTCAGAAAACAAAGGTATAGTCCACACAGTCATGATATTTTGCAGGTGTATTTAACATTTCTTGCTGAATTTTACAGTTGGAAATGTTTAGTTAAAACATGTTATAATAAAATGACCTATTCAGTGTCTAAAAGGGATGTTGATGTTGGTCTATTTACACAGGTCTCAGTTTTGGATGGATCTTCTAAATGACTTGAAAGACAGACAGCTCTTTAATGGCAGTCATGAGCAGATATGCTTAATGCGTTTTGTGTTTTTAAGTGTACTGCAGAAGGACCTTGATGAATGCAAAGAAATATGGAACACTCACACCATTAGGGCAGTTAAACAGTCTCGCTGTCCTTCTGGTAAACCAGATGCAATGTACGCTCTTCCACACAGGTTGGTATGTGACTGTATTTAACTGTTTTTAATTTTTGTAATGAAATTGTTACGATATTAGTTAACACAAAATGTCAAACTCTGCCATCATTCACCCACTCTAATGTTGTTCCAAAGCCATGAGATTTACTTTCTTCTGTGGAACACAAAGTGGATTATAAAATGATAAAATGTCTTACATACCATTAACTTTCATTCCATGTTCTGCTGTAAAATTAAAGTAAAAAAATTCTACTCCACAGAAGAAAGTCATTCAAATTTGGATTGGCATTAGGTTTAGTAGTTATATTTTGGGGCTAGGCGACATAATTCATTAACAATAAACCTTTATTGCGTTTAATACTGTACTTTGAATTTTCATATTAAAATAATGGTAGACAATTGTTCCTCTTTTATTCAAAGGTTTAATGGGAGAGAATGTGGATTTTGCATCTCACAGGAAGACTTGGACGAGTTTTTCATTGAACTTACTCGTAGCACATGTGGAGATCGACAGTTGCAGGCACACTACGAAGAACTATATGCCCAAAGCAATCTGACTATATCTCACACCTGGGAGGCTGGTGTGGAGAACTATATAACTTTAAAGAACATAGCCCACATTTAAACAAAAGACTCAAAAGGTGAGCTATCCCTTTTACATTTTAAATTGTTCTACTTAGTGCAATCCAAAACCAGGTGAGTTTTGAATACCAAAATCCATTGCATTTTTGAATTCTTCATAGCTTTTGTACATTGGCAATTTGATTGTGTTGGCACAGGTGCTTGCAATGGGGAATTTAGAAGTCCTCTCAAAACTCAGTTGGGGCTGAGGCACAATTGAAGAAGGAGGCAGTGAATCCAATCCCGTGGCAAACATTAGGATGTCCTGGAGGGAGACTCCTTTTTCTTGTTCTGAAAAAACAAACAAACAAAGGGATATCATGAAATATGTAATCAACAACAATAAAATGTAATGTTTAATCCTTTACCTCCAGTGTCAAGCAAATAGTCTCTCCAGTATCCCAGAATTCTTGTTTCTTCTTGTCGTCTGGTGCTACCAGGTTCACTGAGCTGAGCCTTGAAGACACCCTCCACAGATTCAGGTGTTAGTCTGTCAACACTGTAGCACATATAGGGTCTGAATATACTAGGATGTTGTTCCAGGGCATGCATGACATCCAGGGTGGAAAGCCCATCCCTAAATCTGTAAGCCAAACATCATCACAAAGTGATGATAATGATAACACTGATAATTATCATACTCTCTCAAATTAGGAACAAGACTTGCCTTTGTACGGAGTACTGGTTTCTGTATATTATGTACCATTGTATGAAATCCTTCGCAATGTTGTCTTTGCCTTCTACACTTTGTGGGTAATCAAAACATCCAGCAGTCTGCAGCAAGCTTTCATACTTGTCGATAAGCATGTGTAATTCATCCAATGATGCTGCACTGGATATCTGGTAAATAGGTAGCAATTAAATTCTAATATATTTTTCATCAAGCCAAAATAAACAAGTCTGTAACTCTTAATCCTTAAACCTTTTTAGCAACAAAAAATATAACTTAAAATAAGCTTAAAAGAAAATTGAATGCACCTCAATTAAAGCTGCCTTCATGGTCTCATCTGTTATATCCTCAACTGTTCCATTAATGTCAGCCCTTCCAGTGAGGTGATCGTACAGCATATCTGAGAGAAAGCGAGGACCTGGACCACCGTGAACAATAGAAACTGCGATCATCCGCCCAGCAAGGAAGTATTCATCTTCTCTGACAGCTGTAGGAAAAGGATTGTTTTTCCACACTTACTGTACTGAAAAAATAAACATTAAATGAATAGTGCAGCTAAAATCTAGAATTAAGTAAATAATTTACCTGCATTATTAAAGGTGAGAAATCTCCTATTTTCTGGACCATCAAAGATTCTCCGTGCTCTTAAACAGTCCATTAGGAGGGTCAGAAACTCGCGTTTTGGACCACCTGTGTCCACTGCATCTTCAGTTGTGCCTTCATCATCTGTGAATTTGACAAGCATGTCATGAAATGGATCATATGATGCACGTTTAAAACCGCGAACTGCTCCATCCCAAACATTAGCTCGATTTATGTTGAATCTGCTGCAAGACGTCTTTATGATCTTCTGTGAGAGATCTGACACAACGTCTGCAGCAGTGAATGCATCGGAGCTGTAAAACATAAAGAGGTTTTGATTAAGCAAATTAAGTGAATAAATTTAGAAACATGGCATTGAGAGTAATTAATAAATTACAACCATTCCTCTTCAACATATTTTGTGTTCTGGTCCGACTCTTCTGAATCACTTTCGATTACTATTGGTGCATACAGACGTGTGTAATTGCTGAAAGAGAAAAATAACAGTACTTTACATCCATTTACATACAAAAGTTACTGTAGACCATTAAAAGTAACTTAAAGCAGTTAATTTAATACTGGAGCAATTTATCTTTTGAGGTAACTCAACAAGCTTACGTGTAGCACTTTTGCTGGTCACGTACATGTTCTTGGATGTTTGTTCTGATTTTTCCTGCTTCCTAGATTTGTCAGAAATATAACAAATATTAAAATTCAATTATTTTAAAATCTGTATGAGTATTATTTTATGTAAAAAAAAAAACTATAACCAATATTAAATAAACCCTATAAAACATAATACATTTTTGTTTTTGTTTTAACAAACTAAGGTTGTAACATAAAAGGTATGGACATCAATTATGAACTTACTTGTTCCAAAGAAGGCAGAGAGTGATCAGGGTGTCTGAAAAACAACAACTATACATTCATTTGAGCAACTCTTAAGCTCCAAAGAACGTCCTGTTAATTTTGCTAGTAATACCTGTCTAATGTGCTTCCTGCCTTTGGTGTTCTTTCTTCATCTGGACTATCCCATATCTGCATAGAGAACACAAAGCAGGAGTTAAAAATTAGTTACAATTAAATGTTAAATTTATGTTTGGAGACATGCAATTAAATGCACCCACCAAAGTGTCATTCTCATCAAGTGTACTGTGAGAGGTAGATTTTACTTGCACTTCACTGTCTTCACTAGAAGAATCCTCATTACGGTCTTCAGACAACAATTATGAACATAAGGAAAATTCATTTAGATTTAAAGCCATGTGTATATAGTGTTTTATACATGTCTATGTAAGATTTTCTTTAAATTAAATATGCTCACCTGTGGCTGAAAAGTCTTGAACTGTGCATATGAACAGTGTTATTCGTTGGTAAGCCTTCCCAACTGCCTCTTTGTACAGTTGTAGTTTAAAAGGGGTGTTTGTTCCTGGAATATTTTTAACCTCTGAACAATCTGGGTACAGTAAAACATAGGGGCCCTCTTCCATGTCCTGATTAAAATCTTTTTCTTTCTTTTCACCAGCTATTAACACTTGCTCAGATGACCAGTTTGTTTGAACTTCAAGAGGCAGGTTCTTCCCTCTCACGGCCTTTAGAACACCATCATGTCTTTTCATAATTCCAATGAAAATCTGCATGTGAAAAGAATAAATAAAAATGTCACAAACTGAACACTGAAATAGGCTTTAATATGGGTGTGAGACTAATTTATAAAATACTTATAAAACTGACTGATAAAAAGATAATCATGATTGTGAAACTAGTTAATATCTACAATTCTTCAATTCAGCACTGCACTAAATTCCATAGGAAACAGACATTCAAGACAAGGGTACAAGGGTTGCAATAGTCTTCATCCCTACTCTGATGTATAAATATACCTTCACAGTTTTTTTATCCTTCTTTGAGTCATGGTTTTTCTTTGTAAAGAAGGTTTTCCTCTCCTTCTCCTTTAATGCCCTGTACTTCATGAAACAATCCACTGAACTTTTCTCTGTTGTTCCTGCTTTAAAAACATTGTCATAGAAATCTCTCACATTATATTCTACAGTTCACCAAGCAAATCAATACAGTAACGTTAACAGCCTCGCTATGTAACTTACCTGCACTGGTGTTGGGCTCATTTCCATCAGGCACTTTGTCTTTGAGAAACTTGACGCTTTTTCCACATGTGCTGCAAAAAGAAGGGCAGCTTTCGAGCGTAGCCCCACAAAATGGACAATACATTGCCAACTGAAATAACGTCAGGGAGCAAGCAGCGTTAAAACGATCAAAACAGGTTCAGACTGCCCGGCAGTCAACATGCGCACAATTGCCTGTTTCTACAGACCAACTGCCCCCTAGTGGTTGGGAGCATTTCCGTTGTGTTGTGAGCTTATGTTTGCTTTTTTAAATGCGTTGTGTTGTGAGCTTATGTTTGCTTTTTTAAATGCGTTGTGTTGTGAGCTTATGTTTGCTTTTTTAAATGCGTTGTGTTGTGAGTTTATGTTTGCTTTTTTAAATGCGTTGTGTTGTGAGCTTATGTTTGCTTTTTTAAATGCGTTGTGTTGTGAGTTTATGTTTGCTTTTTTAAATGCGTTGTGTTGTGAGCTTATGTTTGCTTTTTTAAATGCGTTGTGTTGTGAGTTTATGTTTGCTTTTTAAAATGCGTTGTGTTGTGAGCTTATGTTTGCTTTTTTAAATGCGTTGTGTTGTGAGTTTATGTTTGCTTTTTTAAATGCGTTGTGTTGTGAGCTTATGTTTGCTTTTTTAAATGCGTTGTGTTGTGAGCTTATGTTTGCTTTTTTAAATGCGTTGTGTTGTGAGTTTATGTTTGCTTTTTTAAATGCGTTGTGTTGTGAGCTTATGTTTGCTTTTTTAAATGCGTTGTGTTGTGAGTTTATGTTTGCTTTTTTAAATGCGTTGTGTTGTGAGCTTATGTTTGCTTTTTTAAATGCGTTGTGTTGTGAGCTTATGTTTGCTTTTTTAAATGCGTTGTGTTGTGAGTTTATGTTTGCTTTTTTAAATGCGTTGTGTTGTGAGTTTATGTTTGCTTTTTTAAATGCGTTGTGTTGTGAGCTTATGTTTGCTTTTTTAAATGCGTTGTGTTGTGAGCTTATGTTTGCTTTTTTAAATGCGTTGTGTTGTGAGCTTATGCTTGCTTTTTTAAATGCGTTGTGTTGTGAGCTTATGTTTGCTTTTTTAAATGCGTTGTGTTGTGAGCTTATGTTTGCTTTTTTAAATGCGTTGTGTTGTGAGCTTATGTTTGCTTTTTTAAATGCGTTGTGTTGTGAGCTTATGTTTGCTTTTTTAAATGCGTTGTGTTGTGAGCTTATGTTTGCTTTTTTAAATGCGTTGTGTTGTGAGCTTATGTTTGCTTTTTTAAATGCGTTGTGTTGTGAGTTTATGTTTGCTTTTTTAAATGCGTTGTGTTGTGAGCTTATGTTTGCTTTTTTAAATGCGTTGTGTTGTGAGTTTATGTTTGCTTTTTTAAATGCGTTGTGTTGTGAGCTTATGTTTGCTTTTTTAAATGCGTTGTGTTGTGAGTTTATGTTTGCTTTTTTAAATGCGTTGTGTTGTGAGCTTATGTTTGCTTTTTTAAATGCGTTGTGTTGTGAGCTTATGTTTGCTTTTTTAAATGCGTTGTGTTGTGAGTTTATGTTTGCTTTTTTAAATGCGTTGTGTTGTGAGCTTATGTTTGCTTTTTTAAATGCGTTGTGTTGTGAGCTTATGTTTGCTTTTTTAAATGCGTTGTGTTGTGAGCTTATGTTTGCTTTTTTAAATGCGTTGTGTTGTGAGTTTATGTTTGCTTTTTTAAATGCGTTGTGTTGTGAGTTTATGTTTGCTTTTTTAAATGCGTTGTGTTGTGAGCTTATGTTTGCTTTTTTAAATGCGTTGTGTTGTGAGCTTATGTTTGCTTTTTTAAATGCGTTGTGTTGTGAGCTTATGTTTGCTTTTTTAAATGCGTTGTGTTGTGAGCTTATGTTTGCTTTTTTAAATGCGTTGTGTTGTGAGCTTATGTTTGCTTTTTTAAATGCGTTGTGTTGTGAGCTTATGTTTGCTTTTTTAAATGCGTTGTGTTGTGAGCTTATGTTTGCTTTTTTAAATGCGTTGTGTTGTGAGTTTATGTTTGCTTTTTTAAATGCGTTGTGTTGTGCACTACTGGGCCACCGTACGTGGCCCCCCAAACGAGTTACTGTGCCTCCCCACTTTCCTTCCTCTCCCCTCCTTGCTGAACGCGATCAATCTTTAAAGCGAAAGTACCGATAAAACAGCGCACATAAGAAAGCAATTGAACGCTTTAGCGAGCGTCAGCAACTGCACGCGATCACAGATTGCATGCTCTTCACGAATACACCCCCCCCCCCCCCACACACACACACACACAACGTGATTTGTGCCCCCGAGAAATTTAAATGCCCCCCGATGGAGGTGCCCTGGCACCGGCTCTGGCGCAAAGATATGTTTGCTGAGAGTGACGAATGGCTGTTCAGTTGCTTTTAAATAACAAATTTTTTCGGGCTTCCACCTCAGCAAAACCTCACGTTCATTATCGTTAAAGTTATTTTTCTTTGTCTTTTGTTTCGATGCCATAATTGTCTTTCTCTAGACGAGTGCCGCTTTGCGGAAAGCCCTTATATGGAGCTGGTTTGGGCGTGTATTATGCTAATCACTAACCTCGTGCACGCGGGCGCTCTTTTAGAAGACTCCAGATTCACTAACAGAAGAACGAGTTTAAGAACAAGCTCATGTGCGTACGCACGTGTTGTGAATTAGGCGGAAAGTTTTCGTGAGAAGTTCAAATGTGCGTATAAATACGAAAAACGTACGCACTTATTAGTGAATGAGACCCACTGTTTCTCAAGCACTTTCCGTTAGCGTGATTGGAGACGGAGTTTCATTCATTCCCCTACCCAACTTTATAGGCTTAAATATAAAATATCACCTGAGATTACACAGAAAATACACAGGGCCCCTGAGAATTTGCTCATTGGCAAAACGTTGGCCCCTTAGCACTGGCCCTGCATGGTAGGGGTATGCGATATTGAAAAAAAAATGATCTCAATATTTTTTTGGATTTTTTCAATAACGATAATTAGACGATATTTTGAAGAGTGTGTTATTGTGCTGATATCTGACTACCGTGGACAGCTGCAGTTTTTAATATTGTTCATATTCTGTGTGGTCAGTTCACATCAGTGATTAATTAATCTTTTCATTTGAGTTTAAATGGATTTTGACCAGATTGTGACCAGCCTTGTGGCAATGCAGGTGGCAAGAGACAAAGCACAATCAGAAGTGTCAACAAAAGGTAGTTTATTTTTACAAAATTAAGGAAAAAGAAAGAAATAACAATATTAATGGCAACAACAATAATATAGACAATTATAACAATAAAGCGGGATAAATAAAAATATAAGTAAATTATATACAATATTTACTTGAAAATAGTCAAAACCAAAACCCTCACAGGAGAAAAGGACAGAAGTGGCGCTAAAGAAAAGAAAAGAACAAAACAAAACCAATCTAACTCAATTTCAACCTCTAACCTATCTAAGAGAAACAAATCAATGAAAGCAAATCTTCAGCATTTACACGCCCTTACTTTCTTACCCTGTACTAACCAAACAAAAAGATACGTACATAAACAGCGCTCACTTCTAACCTGATGCATCTAAACATTGGAATCACTAGGTGTGTGTAGCGTTTACGTCATGTGACATTACCTGTCCAAAACTCCTGTGACAAGCGCAGGTTGTCATCAGCTAATAACAAAGCAAGCTGAAGGAAAAGTAATCACAAAATTTAACAAGATGACACCTTAAATTATAACAAGAAAATATGACAAAAAGATATAAAAAAAAGAGAGAGGCAAATTAATAATCACTAAACAGAGCAGAAAACCAAAGTCGCCTCTGATTGGCGTTCATCTAGACGTCTCTTTTAAAAGACTGGCGATGGCCCAGATTGGCAGCGAAGGCCATGACGTCACTCGAGTTAATGAAGATTGACAGCCTCCTAAGCCAATAGCAGTCCCGAGGGGTTGATCCTAAGAAAATGAGGGGGAGGGAGAGAAAAGCGAGAGAGAAAGACGAAGGCACACCTGCCGGGACGTAACACTTCCACCCTTAAGAACAAACCAGTTTGTGATAATATTACATCACCATAACTAAGCCCTCGAAAGAGCTTCGTCTACAACATTTTCAGTACCCTTTTTGTGTTTAATTTCCAAATTATAGATTTGAACTATTAGAGACCATCGCATCAAACGCTGATTTTGATTGTACATGCGAGATAAAAACACAAGGTGATTGTGATCCGTAAACACGATGACAGGAAGACTGCTGGAGCCAATATAAACCTCAAAATGCTGTAAAGCAAACAACAAAGCAAGGGCTTCCTTTTCAATTGTGGAATAATTCAAATGATGCTTATTAAACTTTCGCAAAAAATAGCTAATAGGATGAACTATACCATTTTTATCCTCCTGAAGAAGGACAGCCCCGGCTCCAACAGCACTTGCGTCGACTTCCAGTTTAAGACCCTGAGAACAATCTGGAGCTAGAAGAAGAGGCACATTACACAAGAGAGTCTTCACACAGTCGAAAGCATACGGACACTCAGTGGACCAGTCAAAAGGTTTAGACGGGCTAAGCAGGGCAGTAAGAGGGCTAACAATAGTCGAGAAGCTTCTGCAAAAACTTTGATAATAGCCAACCATACCCAGAAATCATCTCAACTCTTGACGTGTAGTAGGAACTGAGAATTCTGAAATAGCAATGATTTTAGCTTCTATCGGCCTTGACCAACTTCTTTGTCAAGATAGGTGACTGTCGCTTGTCCAAAGTCACACTTGGCCAAGTTAAGTGTCAAATTAACCTTGGCAAGACGTTCAATCACAGTTCTTAATAAACAATAATAATAATAATAATAAACAGTCATGTTCTGTCCAGTCTACAGAATAGATAAGATCATTGAGATAAGCATTACAGTTTGGTACGTCTGCCAACACTACATTTACATGTCGTTGAAATATTGCGGGGGCATTTCTAAGCCCGAACGCCATTGCCGTGTATTGAAGAAAACCGTCAGGCGTTACAAACGCAGAAATTTCCGATGCTGGTGAGGTTAGTGGGACTTGCCAATAGCCTTTTAACATATCTAGTTTACTCACAAAACAAGCAGATCCAATGTTACCGACACAGTCTTCCATTTGCGGTAATGGGTAACTGTCTGGCACAGTTACAGCATTTACTTTACGAAAATCTGGGCAAAATCTAAATGTCCCATCCTTTTTAGGAACGAGTAAACAAGGTGAACTCCAGGGGTTATAACCATATGGATTAGGGTTATCTCCAGCAAATAGTTTACTTCCTGACGCATGACTGATCTTTTTACCGTGTTCACACGATAAGCATGCTGCTTAATAGGGCGAGCACCATTTACATTAATATCATGCTGCAGGACATTCGTTAATTTAGGGACATCACTAAACAGACAGTTAAAATCAGAAATTAATTGAACAACGTCTGTTTTCTGATCAGTAGTCAGATGGTCAAGAAAATAATTTTAAAATCTTTTAATATCTCAATTTTCTAACCTTACGCACTGCTGAGGAGCATTACGAAGAACCACGCCATCCTCATCCGCACTCAGACCACCGGGAAAGGAGGTTGGCTCCATGGCTACAGTGACAGAAGAGACAGCGGGCCCTGCAATCTGTTCCGAAGCTTTCCCCACTGGACTCTCCCTGACATGGTAAGCTTTTAGCATATTTATGTGACACACAAGTCTGGCGTTTCCTATCAGGCGTAGTGATCATATAGTCAGTTTCACTCATTTTCTTCTTCACTACATAGGATCCATAAAAACGAGCAGATAAAGATGACCCAAGGACGGGCAAAATTACAAGCACTTCATCCCCAGGCATAAAAGAACGTGCCACCGCTTTACGATCAAACCTACACTTCATTCCCTTCTCCGGCATTAGTTAGGGATTCTCTAGCTAGCGAATATGCAGCATGCAACCGATCACAAAAATTACTAACATAATCCAATACGTTAACACTCGGATTGAATCAACCGACAACATACGTTCTTTAAGAACTTTTAGTGGTTCTCTTACCTGATGACCAAAGACGAGTTCGGCTGGGCTAAACCCGAGGGATTCCCGCACGGTTTCTCTTACAGCAAATAAAACCAGAGGAACCGCCTCATCCCAGTCTCGAGTCGTATCCATACAGTGTTTTTGAAGCATCGACTTTAAAGTCTGGTGAAAGCGTTCCAATGCCCCCTGCCTTTCCGGATGGTACGGAGCTGAAACGCGATGCGTGATTCCCAAAGACTGTAACACTTGTTTAAAAAGCTTAGATAAGAAATTACTACCTTGATCACTCTGTACAACTTTTGGCAGACGAATGTAGAAAATAATTTCACCAGGGCTTTAATAATGGCAGTGATTTGTCTTAATGGAATTGCCTCCACAAATCTAGTAGCCACACACATGATGGTTAACAGGAATTCGTAACCCGATTTTGTTTTAGGCAACGGCCCAACACAAGCTACAATAACATGTTTGAATGGCTCACCGATTGCTGGTATGGGAGTCAGAGGAGCGGGTGGAATAATTTGAATCGGCTTCCCAGCCAACTGACATGAATGACAGGCACGACAATAATGAACTAATAAAATCTTTTTTTTTAACCCTCGCCAAAAGAAATGTCTTAAAATTCGATTGTAGGTTTTTGTGACTCCAAAATGACCAGCAAGCAAATGATCATGTCCTAAATATAAAACATGCTGACGATAAGGAAAAGGAATAACAATTTGATACACAACATTCCAGTCTAAATCCTTATCCATATTTAAGCACCATTTTCTCATCAGTAAGCCATTGTCAATAAAATAGGCAACTTTCTGGTTTTGAATCATATGAGGAGAAACTATAGAATTAAAAATTAGGAACGAGCGACTTGTCCTCTTTCTGTATAGCAATAATTTTCTCTCGAGACAAAGTCTGCATCAGCCATAGTCACACTAGAACTCTCCAAATCGACATTTTGTTTTTCAGGTACAGCAGCATCCAGGGCCTTCTCACCAACAAAAAGTGGCAGGATAAATGAATCAGACAGGTCAACGGCACTTTCCCTGTTGCACGACTGAGCGCGAGTGACGGCGCACGCGGAAAAAAATGCCAGGATAAGTATCAGACAAATCCTCTGACTGGCAAAAAACATCTGGGTTATCAATAACCTCTAAAACGGGCATTATTTTTCCTCCTGCCAGGTCGTTCCCGAGAATGAAATCCACACCTTTCACAGGAAGGGAAGGGCGAATAGCGACTCGCAGGAACCCAGTGCATAATTCGCTCCGCAAATGCACTCGGTTCAGTGGTACCTGTATACAACCCATGTCAATGCCTTGTACGATTACACTTGAACCACAAGAGGTTTCATCAGTGAAGTGAAATGTATCTGCTACAATACATGACTGCATTGCACCTGTGTCTCTGAGCATTCCGATTTCTTTCTGATCCTCACTATTACCAGTCAAAGAAATGAACCCTTTCAAAACAAAAGGTAATTCTATCCTTACGAGGTTTAGCAACAACTGATTTAAGAGTTTTCACAAACCCGACACTTTTAGTTTGTGGCTGCTGTTTGAGTTTTAAAGTTAAGTCTGTCTAAATATCATGTAGTAATTGCAATGTCTTCTGGTCCATATCCTTTCCTTAGGAAGGTGTGCTAGACACTAATTAATGTAACATAAAAATACTATGCATATTTATATATTTTGCTATTGTATTGTGGAGTGACACTTTTATAAACTTTTCTATGCTCCTCTGATTATATAATGGTAAATATTACAATATCATAGCACAACAGCAATGATCAGCAATAATGATAAGCCTAATACTCACAATAAAAATAATAAGGTCATATAGATCATAACACAGTCTCGGAGGTAAGAAGTGGATTATCCTTCACCTGAAATTTCTTTTCATCCTGAAATGCGGGGCAAATGTTGGATCACAATAATTAGGAACCACAGTTTCCACAAATCCCTTCACTCGATTGGAATGTTCTCTTTTATTCTGGACAGCAAGGGCAGTGACTGTAACATCGAGGGTATTTTGCAGTATTAAACATGTATTTATACCGATTTCATCAGGCTCTGAAAATTCTTCAAAAAGAACACACAGAGTGGCCTTCTCAGCTGCCATAGTTGCAACTCTTGCGTCATCAGAACAAGGTGTCCAACGAATAACCGTTTCCGTTTAATAAATGATTTGTTTAAACCACCGTTTTTTCAGGACTGAACGTGGCCCTAGTGATTCCAATGTTTAGATGCATCAGGTTAGAAGTGAGCGCTCTTTATGTATCTTTTTGTTTGGTTAGTACAGGGAGAAAGTAAGAAAGTAAGGGCGTGTAAATGCTGAAGACTTGCTTTCATTGATTTGTTTCTCTTAGTTAGGTTAGAGGTTGAAATTGAGTTGGATTGGTTTTGTTTTGTTCTTTTCTTTTCTTTAGCGCCACTTCTGTCCTTTTCTCCTGTGAGGGTTTTTGTTTTGACTATTTTCAAGTAAATATTGTATATAATTTACTTATCTTTTTATTTATCCCACTTCTTTATTGTTATAATGAATCTATATTATTTTTGTTGCCATTAATATTGTTATTTCTTACTTTTTCCTTAATTTTGTAAAAATAAACTACCTTTTGCTGATACTTCTGATTGTGCTTTGTCTCTTGCCACCTGCATTGCCACAAGGCTGGTCACAATCTCAATGTTACTACTTCCATCTCTATACTATAAATTAAAAGTTTGTAACATTTTAATGGAGGCTGGTAAATAATTTGTGACCATTTTGTGTATATGCTGGTGGTAATTGACTGTACTTTAGTTGGAGTATTGCAACGTTTTTTTTTTTTTTAAGTGGAATTGTGTATCGGTGATTGTTTGCTGGCTGTGCATTGTGGGAATGTTTAGCCTGCAGAATTTTATTTTCACCCCGTCGTTAGAGCAGATTAATTCATGCAGGAAGCAAGATTTGTTTCTGATATCTGACCACTATCAGATTGTTGTGAATAAGCAAAGTCTTAAGAGAGACATAACGAGTAAATTTATACAGTGCTTGATTGAGTTAAAAGTTCTCCCTATGTCAAATACAGCTGATGATGTTGTTACTGGCGGAGTTTCAAGCCATGAGAACGTTTCTGTGGAGCGTCTCAGCCTCGGGGTTGAGGATCTGCAAAATGGTAAAGCTGATGCTGAGGCGGAGGCAGAGTCCGATGCTAAGGCCGCCTTGCCATCTTTTGATCCATTCACTCCCAGCTCTGTTGACTTCAGAGAGGACGCGTGACTGAAGGTCCGTTTGGCCCGGTTGCATTACGAGGCCCAAGAGAAAGCCCAAGCACGTCAGGCTGAGCTAAATCTGCGTTTGGCAGTTCGCAGATTGAGATTGAGGCTGACACACAGGTGAAGCTGCGACAGCTTGATCTATAGGCAATGGAGGTTGTTTCCAGGTCAGGTCTCCACGGATGCTCCACCGCCGGGTTACTCACCTCAGCATACGTTTGACGTGAGTAGACATATTGCATTAGTACCTCAATTTAGAGAGTCGGAAATAGATTCCTACTTTAGTGCATTGCTATTTCTCTCCGTTGGCCTAAAGATGTCTGGTCCCTACTTTTACATTGTAAGTTGATGGGTAAAGCACTGGAAGTTTGCTCTACCTTGTCGTTAGAGAAGGAGTGTAAAATACGACTCTGTAAAGTCCGCTATACTTCGTGCTTATGAATTAGTGCCAGAAGCATATAGGCAGCGATTTCAGGGACATAAGAGGAATCCTAACCAGACTTTTGTAGAGTTTGCTAGGGAGAAAGGAATTTTATTTGATAAATGGTGCACAGTTAGTAAAGTGAATGATTTCGATTCGTTGCGAGAGCTTGTTTTGTTGGAAGAATTTAAAAGTTGTCTGCCTGAGCATGTTGTTTATCTTAACGAACACAAAAGCGTTTTTACAACTGCAAGCTCTGAGAAGACTCAATTTGTTCCTCATCAACCGCAGAGTTCCCGTTTAAAAACCAGTCCACCTCGAACTCGAGAAAGACGTGAGTGTTTTTATTGTCATAAATCGGGACATGTGATTGCTGATTGTTTAAAGAAGTTCCAGATCTATACTTGTGCTCTTATTTTTTTCTGTTATTTTGCCTTTAATGTAAATAAACATGTGCAAACAATATACTTGTTCTTGTGAATTTATTTTGATGTTTTACATTTACTTACAAATTTATCATCATGTTGATATGCTATGTTACTATAAAACTCTTACGACAAACATGTCTTCTAATATCTTCAATTGTTGTGTAAACAGAGCTGCAGCGGACACGTATTAAATTACTTCACTTGGACCCATTGTGCGAACTGTCTCTTTAATACCGCGTGGTTTATGTAGGCTATACATTTAGTCATTTGGCAGACGCTTTTATCTAAAGCGTATATTTTATCCAAAGCGTATGTATGCATACATATACTGTATATAACACACACACACATACATATGAAGTGAAGTGACATTCAGCCAAGTATGGTGACCCATACTCGGAATTCGTGCTCTGCATTTAACCCATCCAACGTGCACACACACAGCAGTGAACACACACACACCGTGAACATACACCCGGAGCAGTGGGCAGCCATTTTATGCTGCAGCGCCCGGGGAGCAGTTGGGGGTTCGGTGCCTTGCTCAAGGGCACCTCAGTCGTGGTATTGAGGGTGGAGAGAGCGCTGGACATTCACTCCCCCCACCTACAATTCCTGCCGGCCGGAGACTCGAACCCGCAACCTTCGGATTACAAGTCCGACTCTCTAACCATTAGGCCACGACTTCCCCCGATGAATATATATATGTGCATTTTCAATAATCCAGTCTGGCGTTTTTGTTCAGACCAATGTGAAAATCCACCCACACAAATCCGTTTTAAATAATATAATAATTTATACTTCTGACTCATCCCTTTTCTTAAAAAAATGGTTTAACACTAGAACTCCCAGAGAGCAGCCATTTGGCTTTTCTACCTATAAAACCCGCAGGACAGCCGATGGGCTGGAAGGCTTTAGGCTAATATCCTTAATTGGCTGTGAACAGTTGCTTTTGTTATGTAAACAATGTGGGGCCACATAGAACCACAAAAGACCTGCAACATACCTGAGTGGTGAATTCATTGCGATCTGTGTGTCTAGCGGATTGAGGGATTTCCCGGCGAATCTTGTTGACTGTGCCGAGGATGGTGGTTTTCCGGCTAAGGAGTTTATGCGCAAGTGACAGCGATGTGAGACATGGTCAACCAAGTTCTCTGCTTTTAGCAGCCCTCCCTGCCCCCTTATCTTGAATTGTGTAATATAACACACACACGCGTATATGTAGCTATATATGTACGTGTATGTGCATATATTCCCATTCATATTTATATTTTTTAGCACACCAGGGTGACTAAGAGTATGATATTGTCCAGCCATGACTTCCTGTTCCACAGGATTATAAATATGAGGAACACAAAGGCCAAATTCCCTTAATCATCCATCACAAGGAGTGAAACCTAAGAATATAATTCTGATGTGCAGAATAAGAAATTAGTTAAAGCATTGAAAAATTCTTTCCAATCAACTAAAGATGTTAAAAATCTGCCTGGAAGAGGACACAGCTGTAAAATTGTAAAGATTAGTTGAGTCTTTGGGTCAGAAACCTAAAAACAACATTTAAACATCCCCTACATCACCTACATGTTCGGGAGGGTTTCAAGGAAAATTCTCCTCACTCATCCAAAAACAAACTCCAACAAATTCAGTTGTCAGACACGATTGGAACTTCAAATGGCACTGGCTTCTGTGGTCAGAAGAAACTGAAAAAAGAGCTTTTTGGCAGCAAACCCACCAGATGAGTTTAGTACAAACCGGGATTAAAATATTACCACGGTTAAATATACAGGTGCATCTCAATAAATTAGAATGTTGTGAAAAATTTTCAAATCATTTTTTCTTGTAAGTTATTTCAAAAAGTTAAACTTTCATATGTTTTAGATTCATTGCATGTAAAGTAAAACATTTCAAAAGTTTTTTTGTTTGTTTTTTGTTTGATTATAGTTTACAGCTGATGAAAGTCAAAAATCAGTATCTCAAAATATTAGAATATTTACATTTGAGTTTCAAATAATGACCATCCCTACAGTATAAATTCTGGGTATCTCTTCGCTGAAACAACAATAATGGAGAAGACTGCTGACTTGGCAATGCCAATGTGAGACATGGTCAATGAAGTTCTCTGCTTTTAGCAGCCCTCCCTCCCCCACACATACAAACAAGCCACCAGCAACCATTCACACACACACCCACAACCCCCCTGCAGATTGCTCAGGTAATGACCACATTTACACATGAATTGATGCTAATGATAGCCAAAAGACTAGCCAGTTAGCATCCACTTGGCTAAAGGAGGGTTACAAATTTCTGGGACTTCTAGTGTTAAAGGTTCAATTGTAAAGTTTATCATTTTATAATTGATTTATTTTTTTGTTAAAACTTGTATTTCAATGGTAAATCAATTGCTATTTTGTGGTCTACAACATGAAAGAATAAAAGTGTGTGCTAAATTAATAAATGTAAATGAAATAATTCCTAACATGTACATGAAAAATGTAGAAACATTGGACACAACTATGGGGCACCATTGTGCAGAAGCATCACAACAAAAAATAAACCTCAAGGTTGATCTAGGTAAATGTGTGCAAACGTATAGGGCCCCATTTCTATATTTGCCTGGGGCCCCCAATTCACTAAATCCGCCCCTGCCCTACCCGATACTTTAAGTTCAACTTTTAGATTATTTCCTTCATTATTACTTAATACATGCTTTTCGCAGATTCGAACTAAGGTCGACCGCATCAAAAAGCCATATTCCAACATATGCACTTGTAAATAAACAGTTTTTTATATTTGTGAACTGATGCTCAGCTGTGTTTTTCATAGTCAACTTATTTTCAGGTCATCGTCATAAAAGCCTTGTCACAAACAGTGTCACGACTCACAGCCACGAATATACATCTTTCATTTCATCAAGCTGAATGCTCACTAAAAACTGACACAGTCATCATGTTTTCAAGCCATTTCATGTTTCATTTTGACATGACACAAAGCAGTGATATCTAAGTTAACCGGGAGAGTTGTTTACTTACTTTATAAATAGTCAATAACACCATTATTTCCTTCATTCATGCCGAGAACTCGCACAAAAACAAGAGGCGGGATTTATCACATGAACCAATCACATCCAATCATAACCGATCATATCCAATTATAGCGTGATGGAGGCATTGCCTCCACTCACGTGACTTTCCCCCATTCATCTCAATGAGCCTCCAGAAAAGTCACCGCACGCTTTGGGGTCTATGGAGCGAAGGGAGGCAAGCCTCCGCTGCAACTTTACCTGCGGGTGTCGCTGTTGGACAGTGTTACTTTATAAAAACGAGTGACTTTTAGACTTTTAATGTCATATTTAGTCATATTTGGGCTATTTTATTTTTGAAAATCAATTATTTTCTCATCCAATTTTGAGGAGAGGAGACACTGTCTCCCTTGCCTCCTCGGAGGAAGTGCCTCTGATATATGCACATTTACTACAATTAATTTTTATAGCCTAGTTTTACGCAAAGGGCTGGCCCACATTGTACAGCAGCCCACCGGGAAAACTCCCGGTGCTCCTCAAAATTACAATTTAAAAATCAATTTAGAGCTATAGAAAAGTATCGTTTTTACAAATAAAGCTTCATATTATGATAAGGATACTTTCTACAACCTTATCCTGTGCCGTCATGGCGAGATTAGGTTCCTTCAATCTAAAAAACAGGAATTGAAAACAACAGAGGAATCGATTCTCGGAATTGAATCCCATCGATTCCTGAACCAGGAATCAGAATCGGACTCGATTCCAAAAATTTTGGAATCTCACAGCCCTTACTGTTTACTAACAACCCAGAAAACACGTGAATGTGGGGCCCACATGGGTTTAACATGGGCTACAGGGGTACAGAGTGGGCATGGGCTCAAGATGGGCATTTTATCTGGGGCCCACTTGGGTGACCCAGCTAGGACACGCATGGGTGAACCCAGGTGGGCTCCCAATGTGGTTCCCAGAAGGGTAATTAATGGGAAATGTGTGCATGGGCTCAAAATGGGCTACACATGGGATCCTATTTGTTTTATCAAATATACAAGTGCAAACATAATTAATCCCATATAGGATGATTACATGGATTTATAGTGCACATATGTGTCTTTAAAATTATTTTTGTTGTTGTTTTGACACTTGGATTACTTAATTTAATCAAAATCTAAAAATTCCCCTCCTTTTTTACAGTCTATTATTCCAACACTCATGCATTTCTAACCAATTTCCCACTGACATTTAGCAAAAAATACAATAAAATAAATAGAATTCAGCCACTTTAATTGTGCTGACACGCGAGTTTCTCGCGAGATCCCATCCCCCACGACATCAAACTACCGCAAGCTGGTATACAGGGTGGATCCCGCGAGATCTCATTCAACATTTCCCATTAGGGATGAGCGATACCAATTATTTTCTTTCTGATCCGATACCAAGTACTTTCAAGACAAGTATCGTCGATATCGATACCGATACTCCAATGAAATATTTTTATGTGAGTGATTTTATATTGTTTTTTGATAGCCATCATTATTAATATTAAATAAACTGCAATGGACATGATCCTTTTTTTCCATTTATTAAAAAATACTGAACATTATTAATTAAATAAACAAAGATAACACTGTAGGCTATATAACAAAAAATGTAACACATCACACAAACTTTTTCTCAATAATTCTTCCATAATGTTTCTACATTTCTTCCCTTTATAGGTTTTTGAGATGAAACAACTGAATGTTGACATTCTCCTTTTCAGCCTGTTTTTCTTTGACTGATCAAAATCTCTTGCTTTTGAAAAATTAAACCAAAAATACCTAATAAATAATAATAATAAAAAAACTAATAACAGTCAATGGACTGGAATGCACTGAAAATCAAACCAGGGATGTCTGAGAGGTTACAAACACTTCAAATTATTTAAATGTCAAATCAGCTGAACTTCAGGTTGAATCTTACATTTAAGTCGCAGTCTTCGTTTGTGCATACTGATATACAAGCCTGTGTAAACCATGAAAACTGGTTTATAAGTTTTTGTGAAGGAACAAGAGAATGTTGACATTTTTCCCCTTTAGCCTGTTTCTTCTTTGACTGATCAACTCCCCTGCCTTTGAGAAAATTCTCTCAGACGGAACAGATGATGCAGTGATCCCAAGATATTTTTTTGCTAGTTTGCTGAGAGTTGGGAAGGTTTGCTCATGATTTCTCCACCAAACTAGTGGGTCTTGGTTTCGGGGAACTACTTTCTCCTCAGCATAGTGACGCGTTTCAATTATAGAATCACTGCTTCCCAATTGTTGTTGTTGTGCTGATATAACCTGGATGTAAAATCCTCCCATATGCCTCCTTTAGATGCAGCTGATGCAGTACGTAGGGTCATTGGAGGAGTCACTGATGAGGCACAGCTTGCTGAAGGTACTGACACAGACCTTAGGACAGATGTTGAGGTAGCTTCTAGTGGTGCAGCAGCTAACTCGGATGTGGCCAAGTGGACATCCTGCATTTCAGATAGGAGTCGCTTTTTCACTGCTTCTACATGATCTTTGTCACAAAATGCCAGGTGCTTAAACCTCATGTCAAGAAAGGTGCTGGCAGTGAGGCTTTGTATGGTTTCAACCCCACGGAATCTGCGCTGACATTGCTGTGCCAGTTCTGTGGCAAAAGAACAACCTTGACGTTCACTGGCAGCAGTTGCTCTAAGAAGCAGTGATACTAGGGGAATGACCTTTGAGATAGAAATGTGTTTTTCTGCTGATACTTCACGTGTTGCCTCCTCAAAAGGTTTCAAGGCCTGAATAGTCAGGTGGATAACTGCCCACTCTTCATTTGTAAACCACAGGTCACTCTTCCCAAGTATACAGAGGGCTGTTGTAACTGGATCCATTTGTTCATGTAGCCTCTCCAACATGTAGAAAGCTGAATTCCACCTGGTTTCAACTGAAATTATGAGTTTATGTTCTGTCACCTTCAGCTGCTTTTGGATCTGTTTAAGCTTCTCTGTGGCTTTTGTGCTGTGGTGGAAAAATGATACAAAGTAGGAAGATCTCAGGAGATGCTTTTATTGCATCTTTGACCACCAAGTTTAATGTATGGGCAAAATATGGGTAATGCTTCCACCCAGCCTTATGCACTGCAGAAACCATATTCGCACCGTTGTCTGTGACAACTGCAAGCACCTTTTGAGTTATGCCCCATTCTTCAGCTATTCTTTTCAGCTCTGCACTAATATTGTCAACATGCTGTGCACTGAAATGGCCGGTTTCTAACACAAATTCCTGCATTTGCCAGTTGTTAATAAAATGACAGGGCACAGTTAGATATGCCTCTGTGGACCTTGAGGTCCACATATCCGTTGTGAGTATCACATGGTTTTCATTTTGTAATGTTGCCATTACTTTGGCTTTACAGTCTTCATACATATTGTTTATTGTACCCTCCATCAGCTTTTTCCGGCTTGGGATTTGGTAGCGTGGATCAAGAGTCTTGACAAGTCTTGACACATAAATCCTCTGTCTTCTACCACTGAGATTGGCTGGAGCTCCTTCACAATCATCTCTCCTATGCTTCTTGTAATTGCCGATGCTCTCTGAGAGTCATCTATGAAATATAAAATATATAAATATAAGTTCTTAAAGCTGTGTTACAGGACCGCGGTCAAGTGAGCCGCCATCTGTGAACACCCGGTCAAGTGAGCCGCCACCTGGATCTCGTTGCACGTCTGTTTGTGGTATTACGGAACGGAGACACGGAGCGGCCAAAAAGCTATATTTCAGCGGTTTTGAATTAAATGTGTCCCAAAACACAAAAGATAAAAGATAGTTATATTACGTTCGAATATATTACACTGTGTAGTTTTCCATAAAAAATAAAGTTTGCTAAAATACATTATAGCACTGCTTATTTCCTACTATTTTCTACATGCATTATTCAAATTCCTTAATACGAAAATGTCAATAAATTATTTTTCAGAACGACCAAGTCTCTATCTGTGTCAACTTTCTCTGGGTTTTACTGTCGAATTTGGGAGAAAATTAATGGCAAAGTCTGTCACAATGCATTATAGCACTGACCATTCCTTCATATTTAAATTCATTCAGAGTTAACAAGAAAGTTGGAATGAATTCTTCTTCAGGACACCCAAGACTCTGTCTGTGTCAAGTTTCATGATATTTTACTGCAGAATATGGGAGAGAATTAATGGCAAAGTCTGTCACAATGCATTATAGCACTGACCATTCCTTGATATTTATACAGGCATTATTCAAATTCCTTCAGAGTTAACAAGAAAATTGGAATGAATTCTTCTTCGGGACACCCAAGACTCTATCTGTGTCAAGTTTCATGAGATTTTACTGTAGAAATTTAGAGAAAATGAATGGCAAAATCTCACAATGCATTATAGCACTGACCATTCCTTCACATTTAGACAGGCATTATTCAAATCCTTCAGAGGTAATATGGAAATTTCAATTAATTCTTCTTCAGGACGACCATGACTCTGTCTATGTCAACCTTCATTGGGATTTACTTTGAAGTTTTGGAGAAAATTAAAAACAAAATCTGTCACAATACATTATGTCACTGGTGTGCGTTTTCTGATAACATTGCCTCTTAGTGCACTACGAAGACTCTAAATGTATATCTTAACTAAAGGTATACCATTTCTAGGCGTGTTCCCCGAACTATACCTTCGGAGGATGCTTACAGGTATACCTTCTGACGTGCGATGTTACCATGTGCTGTCCATGAGGGTGGTGCTGAATTGGTTGATATCGATGGATCGAGAATGGATTATTCACTATGCAGGGGCTGCTTCAGTGCGTAATGTGAGAAAGCGGTGTTCTTTATAAAAGAATTGTTGATTTTAAATAAAGACAGAACTCTTTCCTGTTAGAATGCAACAAACTTGGGTGAGACTTTTACTTTCACTTTGCAACATGTGTCGTGTCAGGGATCAAAACCAAGAAAGATATATGCCCAGAGCACCTCCCAGTGGTCACCACCAGTGTTGGGAGTAACGCGTTACAAAAGTAATGCATTACAGTAACGGATTACTTTTTAGTTTAACGTTTAAACATTGTTATATGCTTGAACTGTTTTAGTATATCTATAGATTTTATTTTAGGCAAGTCATCAAACATAAGCTATGATCAGCCTGCCGGTCTGCCACTGGCTGCTTGGTCGTTACTTTAAGAAAGAAAAAACTTATTTAATGAACAAAAAATGCTCCAAACGTTTTTTTTCTAAATGAACTTAATAAAAAGCCGGAACAAAATATAAACACTTTGCCATTAGGGCAGGGCTCTAGTACATTTTGTATGTTAAGTTCTACTTCTGTAGATATTTTGGTGAAAGTAACTCAAAAGTAATACAGGAGTCATGTAACGCATTACAATTCTGAGACAGTAATATTGTAAGGTAAGGAATTACTTTTAAATAACAGTAACAAGTAATCTGTGATGTATTACAGTTTGGAAGTAACTTGTACAACACTGTATATATATATATATATATATATATATATATATATACAGTTGGTCAAAAAAGAATTTAGTCAGCCACCAATTGTGCAAGTTCTCCCACTTAAAAAGATAAGAGAGGCCTGTAATTTTCATCATAGGGACACTTCAACTATGCGAGACAGAATGGGGGGAAAGAATCCAGGAAATCACATTGTCTGATTTTTTAAGAATTTATTTGCAAATTATGGTGGAAAATAAGTATTTGGTCAATAACAAAAGTTCATCTCAATACTTTGTTATATACCCTTTGTTGGCAATGACAGAGGTCAAACGTTTTGTGTAAGTCTTCACAAGGTTTTCACACACTGTTGCTGGTATTTTGGCCCATTCCTCCATGCAGATCTCCTCTAGAGCAGTGATGTTTTGGGGTTGTCGCTAGGCAACACAGACTTTCAACTCCCTCCAAAGATTTTCTATGGGGTTGAGATCTGGAGACTGGCTAGGCCACTCCAGGACCTTGAAATGCTTCTTACGAATCCACTCCTTCGTTGCCCGGGCGGTGTATTTGGGATCATTGTCATGCTGAAAGACCCAGCCACGTTTCATCTTCAATGCCCTTGCTGATGGAAGGAGGTTTTCACTCAAAATCTCACAATACATGGCCCCATTCATTCTTTCCTTTATACGGATCAGTCGTCCTGGTCCCTTTGCAGTAAAACAGCCCCAAAGCATGATGTTTCCACCCCCATGCTTCACAGTAGGTATGGTGTTCTTTGGATGCAACTCTGCATTCTTTCTCCTCCAAACACGACGAGTTGAGTTTTTACCAAAAAGTTCTATTTTAGTTTCATCTGACCATATGACATTCTCCCAATCCTCTTCTGGATCATCCAAATGCTCTCTAGCAAACTTCAGACGGGCCCGGACATGTACTGGCTTAAGCAGGGGGACACGTCTGGCACTGCAGGATTTGAGTCCCTGGCGGCGTAGTGTGTTACTGATGGTAGCCTTTGTTACTTTGGTCCCAGCTCTCTGCAGGTCATTCACTAGGTCCCCCTGTGTGGTTCTGGGATTTTTGCTCAGCGTTCTTGTGATCATTTTGACCCCACGGGGTGAGATCTTGCGTGGAGCCCCAGATCGAGGGAGATTATCAGTGGTCTTGTATGTCTTCCATTTTCTAATAATTGCTCCCACAGTTGATTTCTTCACACCAAGCTGCTTGCCTATTGCAGATTCAGTCTTCCCAGCCTGGTGCAGGTCTACAATTTTGTTTCTGGTGTCCTTCGACAGCTCTTTGGTCTTGGCCATAGTGGAGTTTGGAGTGTGACTGTTTGAGGTTGTGGACAGGTCTTTTATACTGATAACGAGTTCAAACAGGTGCCATTAATACAGGTAACGAGTGGAGGACAGAGGAGCCTCTTAAAGAAGAACTTACAGGTCTGTGAGAGCCAGAAATCTTGCTTGTTTGTAGGTGACCAAATACTTATTTTACCGAGGAATTTACCAATTAATTCATTAAAAGGCCTACAATGTGATTTCCTGGATTCTTTCCCCCCATTCTGTCTCTCATAAAAGTAGATTTTTTTTTTTAAAACATTTTATTTCAATATAAATCACCCACCTCAGACAAATTGCCAGACGCTCCATTGAAGAAACTGGCTCTCTGTAATTTGTATGGATCCTTGAGATTCTAGGTCAGACTCTGCTCAACAAGCTGTCGAACTGCTCCCTACTGAGCCGAAAGTTCACCTGGGACCGGTCGCTGTGAAAACGGAGCTCCTTTGCAAGCCTGAATTCCCCAAACTGTTCTCTGGACCTCAGGGTTTCATGCACCCACAGCCTCTTCTTTCTTACTGCTCTCTTTCTTCTTATTACTAGCAGGGCTACTACTATCGCTCGCTTCTTAGCACGGGACAGATACATGTTTTGCTGCTGACCGAAAGGTGGAACAACAATCCAATGACTAGTCGTATAGTACTCCCCCTAAAAAAATTTGAAAACTCCGCCTACTTCGCTCTGGCGAGCATAGCGCAAATCGCCTTGTATCTGAAGGGCTGCGCTGAATCCAGCGGCAGGCGCAGCGCATGCCGCGTCCTGTGTGAAAGGGCCTTAACTCTGCCTCAAGCCAGAAGATGGGGGTCTTGTCTCTGTTACCTCCTCTGCTCGCCTCAGCTGTACTTCGTCGTGCTCTTTAGGGTGTTTTACTTTTAGATGCTTTATCATATTTGTGGTATTGCCACAGTGGCGTATTGTTTTATGACAAACGTCACATGAAGATTCGTCATTGTTAACTGGAGTGAAATAACTCCAGATTATGCTTCTTTTTCTTTCAGTCATGACCGCAGCCACACACTCTTTAACCTTGCGCTGCGCGTGCTTGCTTGCCTTTGACAGAGTGAGCGAATGCTGTCTTGACAAGCGGAGATACAGCGGAAGAAGTAGTTCCCATTGCCGTTCCTATTTAAGTAAATATTTCAATAATACGTATACGGTGTACTACTGTTATTAAAATATCCTAAAACAAAAAAAAAACAGATAGGATCGATCCGCCCATCCCTATTTCCCATCCCCCATGCGGCACGCGCTGCATCGCGCCGGCGTCATTACTACTCACTAATTTTCTGGAGAAGATGTTTGTCTTCAGTGTATCCAAGGTAAGAATTTCAATTTTTAAAACTGAAAATGTAATTATATAGTTTACCAACCATAATGTTAACCGAAACATAGTTTGGATTTTTGTCTCGTTATATTTTAGACATCATACTCAGATCTCGCCATATTTTTCCTCTTATTTCTGGCGCCAGTGCCTAAACGATAATGCTGTATGTCTTGGTGTTTCCTACGCCCTCTAAAAGTAAAAGACACTAAAAAAGCTCATACTTAAACTGCAAAGTTTGTCACCGGGCTGTGTGCTCATGATACAGGAAGATTACAATGATGAGGTCAAATGGCTAAAATAACAGAGAAGCTAACGTTAGTGTAAATAAGGTATGTTAGCCTGGAACAGATCTCGATTTGAAGAGTAAACAATAAGGCTGTTGTACGTTTAACAATACATAAAATACAATATTACAACAATATTTAATATTTATCATGCAAACAGGAGTTTCTGCCTTATATAAGACATTTTCACAGTCCTGTAGCTTTTCTGCTACAGAGGCAGAATATTTTTGTACCACAGGCAACACAATTGTAGTACAAATATAAAATACCTGTTACAGAGGCAACTGCATAGGAATTATAGGAGACATATATATATATATATATATATATATATATATATATATATATATGTGTGTGTGTGTATATATGTATGGACTCGTTGCACATAGTAGATTACAACTTCCAGTGTAAAATAGCAGTGCACATCGATTAACCTATGACTGTACGATTTGGGGGGAAATGTAATTGCAATTATTCGGGTTAATTATTTTGTGCTGTCTCCCATAATAATGATAATCTTGTTTTCCGTCAGGTTGCTGTGGTGGCAGAAATTGGAGGGAGTACTGTGGATGAAGCCACAAGAAGAATGATGGCCTTCCTTTTGGACCACCCCTTATCAAGAGAGTTCAATTTTGTTGGCCGGCATGGAAAGCGAGAGTTTCGGGGGCTCAAACTGCTTGAGGTTCTATAAGGTATGTTTACTTGCTGTTAGATTATTTATAACATTCATGTGCAAACAGAGGTTATTCGGTAGAGTTGAGTTTGTTCTTCATAAATCAGTGTAATCAAATGAGTTTGATTGTATGCAAACAATTGTCCATACTTGGACAAACAATACCCCAAATTATGAGAATATGGACCATGTGTACTGCTTATTTTAGTGATAAGTAACTGTTAATTTGTGGTGTAGCGATCACAAAACTCAGTTTATAATAAATAATAAAATTCAAACTTTATTAAAGACAAGTACACTCTTAAAAAATGCTGGGTTAAATACAACCCAGTGTTTGGGTTGTTTAGACCCAGCGATTGGGTTACCGCTCAGAAGGTTGGGTTAAACAACCCAGCATGTGTTCTGTCCAATATTTACCCAGCACTTGGTTGTATTTAACCCAGCATTTTTTAGAGTGTACACTAATACAAGAGAAGTGATACTAAAATAAAAATAAATGAAGACATCAGATGCAAAAACCGTTTGAAATGGCTCTTATGTTTGTTCAGTTATTTCACTGTAATGGCAATGAAAAGGACCTATATTTGCCTGATAAAAATTATAATTGTTTAAAAGAATTTCAGATTGACAGATTTTTACATTTGTGATTTAAATGAGGCATTTAATTTTTGTGAACTATGCATTTAAATGTTGCTTTGTGCCCTTGTTTACATATCATATCTGATACCATTATTGTATTTCCTGAAAAAAAAAAAAAATGGAGATGACTGCTTATTTATTGCAAGGGCTTACATATGGAATTTAATCTAACTTTGCTCTTTGTGTTTTACAGGAAGCTTGAAAAAAAATCTCTCACAAAGCAAATTACCAGAAAAGAGGCAGAAAAGTCATTGTCAAAGTGGTTAATCGGTGACGGGAGGAAACTGTTCTGCGAAGTCACGTAGTGGAGAGCAAGATGGATAAATCTTAAGATATTCTTGATTTTTAAATGGAAATACAATCTTTAAAAAGACAAGAAACATCTGTTTTAACTGAAAAAGTGGCACAGTAGTTGATTATTTGTTGTCTTTTCAAAGGGCCGTTGTGAGAGCGAGGATTGAGGAGCTGCACTGTTGGTTTGTTTGT
The DNA here is from genome assembly GCF_936440315.1 of Barbus barbus. Classification (NCBI taxonomy): domain Eukaryota; kingdom Metazoa; phylum Chordata; class Actinopteri; order Cypriniformes; family Cyprinidae; genus Barbus; species Barbus barbus. The sequence goes on along the minus strand of NC_136754.1, from coordinate 23,361,688 downwards.
TTGTGAAATGCATTTTAGAGTTTTCAGATATGATTAAACAAACGATACAAGTTATGCCAAATAATGTTTGTCAGGAGCTTCACTTTAACTTTAAGATACTTATGTTTTGTAAAGTTGTAAATATACAAGTTTTAATGGTCATGTTCAAATTATTCCAACAAAACTTTGCTTAAAGCATTCCGAATAAAAGTTATATAGTTTTTCAGGAATCTTAAAAATAACTTAAAATAACTTTTTTTTAAAGTTTTATAAAGTTGTAAATGTACAAGTTATGATAGTCATGTTTAAATTATTCTCTATAAACTTTGCTTAAAAGCATGAACTACTGTACTGGTTTCTGTTTATTGAATACCTTTATCATTTTAGTGGATTTAATGTAATGTTTGTGTTTAGAGGTTTACTGTAAAATAAGGTAACCCAAGCAGACAAATATGTTAGCCCATGTGAATACCTGTTATGGCCCATAAGAGACCTACATAAGACCTAGCTGGGTCCCATCACTAACCCATGTAGGCACCAAATGGGAGCTACCTGGTTAACCCATATGGGCCCTATATGGAGCCCATCATCAGCCCATCTGGGTTAACCCATGTGGGGCCACCATGGAAACTGAGGACAAAATTAGCTGGGTCCAAGTTGGTTAGCCTAGGTGGGCCCCAGATATCGGCCCAATTGCAACCCCTTGGGCCCCACATGGATGTGTTGGCTGGGAAGGTGACAGCACCAACTACTGGCCTGGCATACGTAATACCGCATTTTTGGCCGTTTTCGTGGATATGTGTAAACGCGAATCGTTTTGAAAATGCAAGGGAAACACACTTCCGTTTTTGACTGCATTCTGGTGTAAACGTAGCCTTATTAAAGTAAGGATTTCCCTTTGTAGAATTGAGAAAATAAATAAACATATGGCCTGTTATTTCTGCGTGTAAAGGATCTTTTATTAACAGATATTTAGAAAAATTATTGGGTAACACTTTATAATGATCAGTTAACAATATGAGCTAGCAATGAAAAAGAAACCATTTATTAATCTTAATGGTAATTTCAATATTTAGTAACATTATTAAAATCAAAAGTTTAATCTGTAAATATGATTTAATGATCCTGAGCCAACATGAGCTAAAATTGAACAGTTGTATATTTCTTATCTAACGTTAACAAATATTAGGCTAATAAATATTGTAACAGATGCTGTTTGTTTTATTGTAACTGCAGAATTGTCTTTACTGTATTTTTTTGACGAATTTAGAGCAAATAATGTAAATAAATGTTTTTTGTTTTTTTTCAATTATAGTGATTTCAATTATCTTCTTATCTTTAGACTGTAAGTAGTGGACAATCTTCAATGGTCACTATTACAAATATTTTTCACAGTAAACATGATTTTTCCACACATTATTATTATTATATAGAAATTTAAATTAGAATATTTAGTTATTATTATTGATGTCGGAATAAAATCCCATCGGCACGATGTTGCTCATGGAGCGTTTGCTAATCGGGAATACGTCGCCACGACGTCGGCCTCTGATCGTAAATGCCCTCCGGCCGATGCAGCTGTAAATACTGGCTGCTCTGCGTGGACGTGGTTCACTGGCATTTTGCTCATCGTTACAGACCACCCTCGGCTTCCGCTGCTGGTTTATAATAAAACAATACACACCACTCTTAATAACAGTTGCAAATTTAATGATATTTTCACTTAATTCCTATTACATGTACAAATACATTACATTTACCAGATGCTTTGATCAAAAGTGGATAATTCATGATTATTTGTAGTCTTTTGAAAATTAACCATGATTTTACTACAGCATTTGCAATAAAACCATAATAAAAACAAAATCAACCATAGTTTTACTACAATCACCATGGTTTAATTATAACTGTTGCAGTAAAACCATAGTAACGACAAAAATAACCGTTACTACAGCATTTGCAGTAAAAGCATAGTTACAACATTTACCAGGATTTCGAAAACTATGGTTACTAAGTCATGGTTACCAGTTTTACTGAAGTATTACTACAATATTACTATAGTAGAATATGGCATCAAAACCATGGTTTGGAAAGAAAAAAAAAAAACACAAAAAACACATGGTTACTACAATCATCCTTGCTACAATTTTACTATAGTAAAACCATGGTTAAATGTTGTAAAAGTATAACACTTTTCACAATACTTATCATTTTAAAGTAGGTTTACAGAAAATGCATGTTTCAAGGTTACAATTTAAAAAGCCAGAGGTGACTGAGACTCGCTGGGGAAGACCTCTTCTGGCAACAAAATAATGTCCATATGACAGCAGTTCATAATACAGGTCATGTGTTCAGTGCTGTCAGAATCGAAGGCTATCTTCATGGCAAAAACTGAGTTACAATAATACAGCAGTTACATAAACACAAAATAATAAGCAGTTAAAATGTTTTAAATTGCATGATAAAAATTAAAAAATATTTTCTGATAAAATTAAAACATTTGCTAGTTAAAACATTTTCAGTACATTTTGTATTGTTACAATGTTGGTAACATATGTAAAAGAACTAGGGATGTAACGGTATGAAAATTTCTCATCACGATTATAGTGACCAAAATTATCACGGTTATCAGTATTATCACGGTATTGTTAAAATGTTAAGATTGTTAAGATGTTCAAAAAGTACCGATACATAAATCACTTCACCAAGTTTTATACTTAAAATCAACAAACAGCAAATAAAATGACTTTTTGTTTGCATAATCACTAAAACAATAACATTACCAACGAGGTCTGGATTTTAAATGACAACTTGACTGACCCCAGTTTAATAGCATGTTCAAATAAATAATGTAAATGTTCAAATAAAGCTTCATATACAGGTAAACCTCACATTTCAGCCTTTAAAGAAAAGAGTTAAGTCAAAATGATAATTGATTAATAAGGGGAAGGGGAGGGGGGAAGTGGTGTGTGGCCAAGTATAGTGACTCAGAATTTGTGCTCTGCATTTAACTCATCCAAGTGTACACACAGTAGTGAACATACACCCGGAGCAGAGGGCAGCCAATGCTGCGGCGCCCGGGGAGCAGTTGGGGGTTCGGTGCCTTGCTCAAGGGTCTCACCTCAGTCGTGGTATTGAGGGTGGAGAGAGTGTTGGTTATTCACTACCCCACCTACTGTTACGGGGCTGACGAGACGTGAGACATGCGGATCCATATGCAAAGCTTTATTATTAAACATGGTCAGAAACAGGCAGGGTCAGAGATCGGCAAACAGGTATGGTGGAGGCAAGACAGAGCAATACGTGGAGCAAGCGTGGGTCAACGATCAGCGAACAGTATCCAAAGGGGCAAGGCAGAGAGATAATCCAGAGTCGAGAGCAATAAGTCCAAACGGGGAGCGAACAGAGTCCAAACGGCAGAGGCTAAGGGTAAATCCAGTAAACACGGGCAGGGTCAGACACGGCAGGAAAACAAGGCAAGGCAAGACAAGACTATGGCTCTGTAAAGTAGCTATCGCTTGGGGAGTGATAAATGCTAAACAATACTCGGCCCTGATGCTGAGGAAGTCCATGGTTTAAATAGTGTGTGTGATTGTGAAATGAGCATCAGGTGCGTGTGATGAGTGAATGGTGACAGCTGTGATCTGTGCAATGCATAGTGGGAAATGGAGTCCAGTGTGCTGTGTAGTGTGAGAGTCAATGTGGTGAACGGGTGACCTCTGGTGGTGGTAAAACAGGAGAGCATGGACCAGATTCGTGACATAGCCCCCCCCCCAAGGAGCGGCTTCCAGACGCTCCTATATAGTCCAGGAGGGTGGTGGAGCGGAGGCGGAACAGGGGGAGGGAATGGAGGGCCAGGTCCTTGAGGGAGTGGGAAGACCGGGGACAGAGGCAGAACCGGCAGAGCAGGAAACCAGGGCGGAGCCAGAGGCCAGTTCAGGACCGACAGAGCAGAGGCCCACCAGGGCGGAGCAGACGGCACGGGAGCCCACCAGGGCGAAGTAGACGGGACCGGAGCCCACCAGGGCGGAGCAGACGGGACCAGAGCCCACCAGGGCAGAGCAGACGGGACCAGAGCCCACCAGGGCGGAGCAGACGGGACCAGAGCCCACCAGGGCGGAGCAGACGGGACCAGAGCCCACCACGGCGGAGCAGATGACCACCAGACCCGAGCAGAAGACCACCACGGTGGGGCAGACGACCACCAGACCCGGGCAGAAGACCCCCATGGCGGAGCAGACGACCACCAGACCCGAGCAGAAGACCACCACAGGGAGGCAGACAGGGCAGGAACCCATGACAGAGACTGGGATCTGGGGAGAACAAGGACAGACAACACAGAGAGAGCAGAGACAGACAACACTGGGAGAGTCTTCGTTGCAGGGCAGGACGGGACCAGAGCCCACCTGGGCGGAGCAGGAGACCCCCAGAGCCAGACAACTGACCACCACGGCGGAGTAGACGGAGCCGGAGCCCACCAGTGTGGCGTAGACAGGGCAGAGTATCTCCACGGCAGAGCGGACTGGTCAGGAAGCCATGACAGGATCAGGGATCTGGGGAGAACAGAGACAGACACCACAGAGAGAGTCCCCATGGTCACAGGAGCCGTGACCGAGCAGGTCGAGAGTTCATGGACGGTCTCTATGGCTGTGGCAGGACAGGGCGAGAGCTCACAGACGGCCTCTTTAGCCGTGACAGGACAGGGCGAGAGCTCACAGACGGCCTCTTTAGCCGTGACAGGACAGGGCGAGAGCTCACAGACGGCCTCTTTGGCCGTGACAGGACAGACAGTGAGTTCAGGGGCGGCCTTCATGACCGTGACAGGGCAGACAGTGAGTTCAGAAACGGTCTCCATGGCCGTGACAGGGCAGACAGGGAGTTCAGGAACGGTCTCCATGGCCGTGACAGGGCAGACAGTGAGTTCAGGAACGGCCTCCATGGCCGTGACAGGGCAGACAGTGAGTTCAAGAACGGCCTCCGTGGCCGTGACAAGGCAGACCGTGAGTTCAGGAACAGCCTCCGTGGCCGTGATAGGGTAGACCATGAGGTCAGGAACAGCCTCCGTGGCCGTGACAGGGCAGACAGCGAGTTCAGGGACGGGTGCCACCACTACGGGAGGTTCTGCAGTGGAAGCCGCCACCTCTGGAGGCACTGGAGCAGACTCGTGGACAGGAGAGGCCTCAGGAGCACAGTGTGCAGCCCACACACTCAAAATTGCAACCGCCATAACGGGAAGTACTGAGGTCAGGGGAACAGTCTCTGTAACAGACAGGGTTGAGGCCCTGGGAATGCCAGCTACTCGCATTGACATCAGTGGTGGGTCCATCACACTGGATATCAGACAGGGAACTTGAAGGACTGACCTTAAATCCTTGGGTGTGACAGACTCTGGCTGGAGCACTGTGACGTGGTGTGACTCTGGCTTGACAGCGGAGACGTGGTGTGACTCTGGCTTGACAGCGGAGACGTGAGCAGACTCTGGCTTGGCAGCGACGACGTGAGCAGACTCTGGCTTGGCAGCGACGACGTGAGCAGACTCTGGCTTGGCAGCGACGACGTGAGCAGACTCTGGCTTGGCAGCGACGACGTGAGCAGACTCTGGCTTGGCAGCGACGACGTGAGCAGACTCTGGCTTGGCAGCGACGACGTGAGCAGACTCTGGCTTGGCAGCGACGACGTGAGCAGACTCTGGCTTGGCAGCGACGACGTGAGCAGACTCTGGCTTGGCAGCGACGACGTGAGCAGACTCTGGCTTGGCAGCGACGACGTGAGCAGACTCTGGCTTGGCAGCGACGACGTGAGCAGACTCTGGCTTGGCAGCGACGACGTGAGCGTGCTCTGGTGTGGCCGCCATTAGATGAGTGAGTGCGGTGTCGGGTTCCTCCGCGACACCCACAGTGAACGGAGAGCCCACACACAGCAAGGCATAGTCCATGAACTGCGCAAGTGACGAACGCGGACCCTCTCTAAAGAGTTTCGCTCTGAGAGGTCTATTAAGGCCATCCCCAAACAGGTCGATCAAAAAACAGTCCGGCAAATCAGAGTCATTAGCTAACATTAAAAATTCCTCGATGCACTCCTCAAGTGATCGGGTACCCTGCTTAAACCGTAACAAAAGAAAAGCAATGTCCATACCATTCTCCTGATCTTCTGAAAAGCCGCTGGATCCTTGAGTGGCCGAGTATTCTGTTACGGGGCTGACGAGACGTGAGACATGCGGATCCATATGCAAAGCTTTATTATTAAACATGGTCAGAAACAGGCAGGGTCAGAGATCGGCAAACAGGTATGGTGGAGGCAAGACAGAGCAATACGTGGAGCAAGCGTGGGTCAACGATCAGCGAACAGTATCCAAAGGGGCAAGGCAGAGAGATAATCCAGAGTCGAGAGCAATAAGTCCAAACGGGGAGCGAACAGAGTCCAAACGGCAGAGGCTAAGGGTAAATCCAGTAAACACGGGCAGGGTCAGACACGGCAGGAAAACAAGGCAAGGCAAGGCAAGGCTATGGCTCTGTAAAGTAGCTATCGCTTGGGGAGTGATAAATGCTAAACAATACTCGGCCCTGATGCTGAGGAAGTCCATGGTTTAAATAGTGTGTGTGTGATTGTGAAATGAGCATCAGGTGCGTGTGATGAGTGAATGGTGACAGCTGTGATCTGTGCAATGCATAGTGGGAAATGGAGTCCAGTGTGCTGTGTAGTGTGAGAGTCAATGTGGTGAACGGGTGACCTCTGGTGGTGGTAAAACAGGAGAGCATGGACCAGATTCGTGACACCTACAATAACTCAAACCCACAACCTTCAGGTTACAAGTCCAACTCTCTATCCACTTATCTGCTCCATAAATAATTCTATATAGCTTATCTGAATTGTTTAAATGTGTAGAATCCACATAAGCTTGTTTTTCATCAACCGGTCAAAATTTACAGCAGGGCATGCAAATTTGGTCCGTTTTTTTTTTTTGGCCAGACAGAAACTGCACACAGGCTGAATGTAAATAAGTCTCTGTAAATCCACTCTCTGACAGCAGGTGGCACTTTATATGGAAAAACTGAATTACAGCTGATTCCCGTGAACTCCGCGAGCAAAGCAGTATTGTATTTAAGAACACTTCCTTTAGGTATTACATGGAGCTAAGATGAAAACAAAATGCCATCGAATCGTTTCTGAAGACAGTCAGATCCTTCAGAGGTACATTCATGTAATTAATTCACTGATATATTCATTTGTATAATTCCCTAAGCACTCTTTTAAAACCTCCCAGCTTTTCCGTCCCGGTTTTCACTCAGAATGAAACTAATCTGCTGCTGTGCGCGCGCGAGACAGTTACACTCTGCTTTATGCTGGACAGTATTTATTTATCATCAGTTGTTCAGATCACGGTAATCGAATACGGTTTTAATGATAATTAAAATATGAAACGGTAATACTAACCGTGGGGAATTTTATCATGATTTATCGTCAAACCGGTAATCGTTACATCCCTAAAAAGAACAATGTTTATTCTTTCTCTGAGATACCCAGTTTATTTGTCAGCAAAACTGATGCAAAACAGCATTTTTTCATTTAGATGCTGCAAAAAGTGTTTGTGTCATTTTGTGAAAACTTGTCATTTCATTTTGTGTCATCCTGCGGAGTGCTGCTAACAAATAAAAGAGGACACATAACTCAGAGAAAGAGTAAACATTGTTCATTTACAGATATTAAGAGACGTTGCAATAATACAAAGCGGGTTGAAAATCGTCAAACTTACCCTTATAGGCAATATAAGGATAATAATTGCTTTGTGTGTCCATGCACAGTTGCCATCATCTGTAGTCTTTGTGAGCATTGGCGTCATCTGAAGTCTTCACAAGTGAGTTTGGATTCAGTCTGGAGCTGGTGTAATCTCTAGTAACTTTGGGATGGGCATCCTGAGATAGAAATAGGAAATCAAAAGAAAAAAGTTTAGCATAGCTGCTGTTCATATTATTTCAGACAAAAGTTTATTTATTTCATCACATATAACTGCCCTCCAAAAGTTTGGAAACGCCCTAGAAAAGTGGGGTTTTGGACATTATTGGCATTAATCCTTTTTAATTTGTGATAATTTTGCACTGATAAGGGACAATACAAACTACGTAAACACAGTTTATACATAGAAAAAACTTAAATTTTCGATTCATCAAAATATCCACCATTAGCGGCTATTAAAGCTCTGCATAATCTGGGCATCAGAGCTGTCAGTTTATTCAAACATTGACTTTGAATTGGCAATCAATTGTTGAAGCTACAGTATTAAGGTGTGCTGACCCAAAAATCTTTTAAAAACATGGGCCAAGTTTAAACCAGTAACCAGGCATCACAGCTGGCACAGGGGCATGTCTGACTTTGACATGTATATATTGCCATTATTATGTTTTACTGCTGGTCTTCAATGATAGTGTCAAGTTACTTTAATGTACAAACCCGATTCCAAAAAAGTTGGGACACTGTACAAATTCCGAATAAAAAAGGAATGCAATAATTTACAAATCTCATAAACTTATATTTTATTCACAATAGAATATAGATAACATATCAAATGTTGAAAGTGAGACATTTTGAAATGTCATGCCAAATATTGGCTCATTTTGGATTTCATGAGAGCTACACATTCCAAAAAAGTTGGGACAGGTAGCAATAAGAGGCTGGAAAAGTTAAATGTACATATAAGGAACAGCTGGAGGACCAATTTGCAACTTATTAGGTCAATTGGCAACATGATTGGGTATAAAAAGAGCCTCTCAGAGTGGCAGTGTCTCTCAGAGGTCAAGATGGCAAGAGGATCACCAATTCCCCCAATGCTGCGGCGAAAAATAGTGGAGCAATATCAGAAAGGAGTTTCTCAGAGAAAAATTGCAAAGAGTTTGAAGTTATCATCATCTACAGTGCATAATATCATCCAAAGATTCAGAGAATCTGGAACAATCTCTGTGCGTAAGGGTCAAGGCCGGAAAACCATACTGGATCCCAGTGATCTTCGGGCCCTTAGACGGCACTGCATCACATACAGGAATGCTACTGTAATGGAAATCACAACATGGGCTCAGGAATACTTCCAGAAAACATTGTCGGTGAACACAATCCACCGTGCCATTCGCCATTGCTGGCTAAAACTCTATAGGTCAAAAAAGAAGCCATATCTAAACATGATCCAGAAGCGCAGGCGTTTTCTCTGGGCCAAGGCTTATTTAAAATGGACTGTGGCAAAGTGGAAAACTGTTCTGTGGTCAGACGAATCAAAAATTTGAAGTTCCTTTTGGAAAATTGGGACGCCATGTCATCCGGACTAAAGAGGACAAGGACAACCCAAGTTATTTTCAGCGCTCAGTTCAGAAGCCTGCATCTCTGATGGTATGGGGTTGCATGAGTACGTGTGACATGGGCAGCTTACACATCTGGAAAGGCACCATCAATGCTGAAAGGTATATCCAAGTTCTAGAACAACATATGCTACCATCCAGACGTTGTCTCTTTCAGGGAAGACCTTGCATTTTCCAACATGACAATGCCAGACCACATACTGCATCAATTACAACATCATGGCTGCGTAGAAGGAGGATCCAGGTACTGAAATGGCCAGCCTGCAGTCCAGATCTTTCACCCATAGAAAACATTTGGCGCATCATAAAGAGGAAGATGCGACAAAGAAGACCTAAGACAGTTGAGCAACTAGAAGCCTGTATTAGACAAGAATGGGACAACATTCCTATTCCTAAACTTGTCCCAACTTTTTTGAGATGTGTTGATGCCATGAAATTTAAAATAAACATATTTTTCCCTTAAAATGATACATTTTCTCAGTTTAAACATTTGATATGTTATCTATGTTGTATTCTGAATAAAATATTGAAATTTGAAAGTTCCACATCATTGCATTCTGTTTTTATTCACAATTTGTACAGTGTCCCAACTTTTTTGGAATCGGGTTTGTATTTGCACCAAAAAAATGATAAGGATTTATGCTGATATCGTCCAAAACCACACTTTCCCAGGGGTGTTTCCAAACTTTTGGAGGGCAGTGTAACTGGAGTGCATGGTTATCAGATGTGTTGTGTGAATACTTGGCTAAAATATGTATTTTAATGGACTACACATGCCACAGTATATTTTAAGTGGGTGGAACATCATATTTGTAATTGACACTACTCTTCAATGTTTGGGGTTGGTAAGATTTTTATACGTCTTTGAAAGAAGTCTCTTCTGCTCACCAATGCTGCATTTATTTGATCAAAATGAAGTAAAAACAGTAATATTGTGAAATATTATTACAATTTAACACAACAGTTTTCTATGTGAATATATGGTGAAATGTACTTTATTTCTGTGATCTAAGCTAATTTTTATTATTCCAGTCTTCAGTGTCACATGATCCTTCAGAAATCAAACTGCTACGCTGATTTGCTGCTAAACAAACATTTTTGATTATTATCAATGTCTTATCATTTATCAAAAGTTACAGCAAACATTTCTGTTTCAAATAAACACTGTACTGTCTTAAAACTTTATTCATCAAAGAATCCTGAAAAAATGAAGCAGCACAGCTGTTTTCTGATAATAATCAGAAATATTTCTTCAGAAGCAAATCAGAATATTAGAATGATTTCTGAAGGATCATGTGACACTGAAGACTGGAGTAATGATGCTTTATCATCACAGAAATAAATTAATTATCTAAATATATTAAATTAGAAAACAGTTATTTTAAATTGTAGTGAATTGTATTTATTTCATACACTATATTGCCAAAAGTATTGGGTCACCCCCTTCTAATGAACATGTTTGACTACTTTAGTAATTTCTATGAGTTCAAATCTTAATGTTAAAGCATATAATGAAATTTTGTGAATTGTGTGCTTCTAATTTTATAGCAACAGTTTGGACAGGACCCTTTTCAATTCTAACATGACAGTGCCTCTGTGTATAAGGCACGGTTCAAAAAGACATGATTTGATTCAGTCAGTGTGGAAGAACTTGACTGGTCTGCAGAAAGCCAAGTCCTGATCCCAGCTGAACACCTCTGTGACTTTAAATGCAGACCTTGAGCCAAAAACTCATCACTAAACACCAATGACTTGTATAGATACTATAAAGACAAAAGTGTTGGGACACCCCCTTCTTTAGAACAGAAAAAGTCACTAACAAAACTGTGGCAACAAAGATAAGAAACATAATTCATGTATTTAAAAATTGTATTTCCATCTCTGTTGCAACAGTTTTGGACGTGTCTAAAATGACAGTACCCTTATGTACAAGTCATTGGTGTTTAGTGATGAGTTTTTGGCTTAAGGTCTGCATTTAAAGTCACACCAGAGGTGTTCAGCTGGGATTAGGACTTGGCTTTCTGCAGAACAGTCAAGTTCTTCCACACTGACTGAATCAATCATGTCTTTTACATAAATAATATACAACAAATTCTACTACTAATAATAATATAGTCTTAATATAACATAATCTATGTTTTTAGTTTTAGGTTGAGTGTCACTTACGTTTTGATGTCAAGGCCTTCTTAAAATTGGCTAAATATATTCTGAAAAGTGCATATTAATGCATTTCATGATCTATATTTCATCTTCTTCAGTTCGTCAGTTTTTCTAAATCAGTAGCTCCCTTCAGAAATGTTGAAATCTTGGAGCTTCCCTTCTGTTCTGTAGTTTCTTTCTGTCCTCCTGAAATCACAGAACAATTTTTTTATTAATATTTGTTAACCATGAAATATCAAAATTTGTTTTCAGTCGCTTACACTCTCCATGTAAGTGACGTTATCGATTCAGTAAATTAGCCTTTTCCAATAACATTTACAAATCACCAGCAAAACCTTACAGAGCTATCAAAATCTCTCATATGGGCATATGGGTAGTTGACGTATCAATGTGTCCTATGGTATGACAGCAAAAATGTAATAAAAATAAACTCTAACATTGAAGATAAACCTCTCTCATGCTATTTGTAACTCTAAGAATGAAGATACATTTTTCTCAAGTTATTTGTAGGTTGCTATGTCACACCATGTCTATTTTATTTGTTAACTAATCATATATACACACGCGCGAATATTTGATTAAAAGCCCAGAGTTTCATAAACAAGAGCTCAATCTATGGAGTTAGCCTAACGTTAACCTTACCTAAAAACTGCTAAGATGCTAACGGACTTTTTCGAAGACACTAAACCATTTCTATAAAATAAATATTTAATTGAAACGTCAATAACAAGTAAGAAACGTGTCAGGAACGTTTGTATGTAATATTAGTGTGATTTTAGGGACTAAACTTACCTAAAAGCAGTGAAAACCGCAGCGAGAGCCAGAAGTTGTGTTGACGCCCCGTTTCCATGGCAACTCTGCTCCCTGCTCCAATCCCCTGCTCCTCCCCTGCTCGCGCACAGCTCAACGCACACACATTTACACAAATACACATCTAGAATTAAAACATTACATTAATCAATAATTATTCAATAATGAATTTAAAACTAAATTTGGAGTTCAAAAAGCAACAACAACAATAGCTCACCGTATAGAGACGGAATCTCTCTGGCAGCCTGTAACAGAGTGAAAAACACGGCGAAAAAGCAGTTAGGACTTCTCTTTAATAATCCGCTTTAACATTTCCCCTCAGAGAAACACATTAAGGCGTTAACATTAATTTTAAAAATCGCTACCGTGACCGTTAGCTAAACAAGTTAACATGGAAATGAGGCACAGTCTCTTCATCTGCACCGTTTGCATTACTACCTTTTAAGTGTCACAGAATGAACAACGCAGTATTTTTTTTCTAATTTAGCTGAAGTGAAATCTTAACTGAAAGCCCCAGATGTCGCCGGGATGAGTCTCTTCTCTCTGTGGGTTGCTAAGAGACGAATAACTGTGCTCGCGCGCGGCATCGGCCTGCGGTTGTGAACCGGCTCAGGGCCGACGATTGAAGAGCACTGACCGAATTGTATCCGCCTACGCCTGGCCGATGTTTTTTTAAATGTTTTAGGTAGTCAGGCCGAAGTTTCGGCCAGACGTGCTGTCCGGGTAGCGCGCCCATAGTCTTTTTCACTATGGAATGGAACAGTGTTTAATAACCGCGTGATTTACAACTGTCTGAGCAAATATACAAGATTTCTCACAACCTATTTATTAAGTTTATTTTGCAGTGGGCTGTTCTGTAATCTAAGAATATATGGACTAGATTGCATGACATCACGGCTCCACATAAAGACCAGACCACCTGATGTATTAAAAAAGGAGGGGAAACCAAGAGAAACGTCACATCCCTGACGGTTCCTCTGGTGTGAAGATGGCGGTCCCAACTCAAAGCAGCCGGACCGGATCCGTTACCAGTCTGGGAAACAGTCCAACCGCAACACCGGGCGGCTTAAGCAACAACCACAAGCAGTGGTGCTGTCCTGAGCTTGATTTCAGGTCCGGAATGAAGATCGAAGAGCTCAACCGACTCATCCATGAATTCAGTAAACAAGACCAACGAGAGTATGATGACCAGAGGGCACTGGAAATACACACCGCCAAGGATTTCATCTTCTCCATGCTCGGTAACATCTATTTAAAACTCTTAAATATATTTTTAAAATAAGCATTATTAATATTCATTAGGCTATTCACCTATTTTTCACGATTCATCCATTATATTACCTAAATAAATGGTAGAATCTGTTTAGAATTACAGAATAATAATATTATATATATATATATATATATATATATATTACCCGTAATTCTGTATCAGGGGTTTTAGATATAGAATTTAAAATAGATTTATGTACTAATCTGGGTTATAAAATAATTCTTGCATGCTTATGTGAGTAGTTACAATCCCTGCTGTGTGCTTTAGCCAACATCTCAGTATTTTACATTATCTGAACACTGAATCCAGTTTGGTCTGCTCTTAAGCTGGTTTGTGTTTGACCTCTTGTGGAATAATAATTCTGCCATAGCTGGGTGAATGCATGCTACTGATCTGCTGTTTGAGAGGATCAGAATGATTATGTCCACATTGAAACCCCCAAACCACTAAATGAAAAAGTGAAGGTTGTAAAGAACAATTGCTTACCGGCAGCAAAAAATAAATAAATAAATAAATCATCAGTACCATGGACAGAGCAGACATAGTTGCATAAAAAATGTTAATTATCTAGTCCCGCAGACATACTGGGGTTAATTTAAATAAATAAATACATTAATAAATTAATTAAAAAGTGAATGACATGAGATCAGTTAGTATTTAAACATGGTCAAAATTTATGACTAATAATTAGAAAAAATAAAAAATTACAGTACAACTGGCTGTAATATCAATAACTTTTGTTTCTAGATCTTAATTCCTTACTTAGTATCGAACCCCTATTTTGGTTCATAGTATATGTGTGTTTAGGCCTATTTGTTATTAGACATTACTTTTTTTTTTCACTGATTGCCTAAAAATATTTTTCTGACACTGGGTTGTCTAAGACAGATTTAGTATTGGGACTGTTTTCAGCAGAAAATCAATAGGACTGTCCAGCGCTAGGTTTTTATTTCCAAACTAGGAGGAAGTGGGTGTAAGGCTGCATTCAGGCAGTTGTGGGAACCTCATATCCATTGAGGCAGAAGTAATGTACAGCTCTCTGTTTCTTTCTGTTCTCACACTTTCATTCACTGCCATTCACCAAAGGCTCAGTTAAGATAGCAGGAGGTTGACTGGCCTGCAGTGTCTATGTATGCAAATGAGACAGATGGAACAAAAGTAACACTGAATGTCTTTGAGAGTTGTAGCCTAGTCTAGTCTTTAAAGAACGACGGAGTGGAGGGGTGTGGGAACAGCATAAGATTCAACTTGAAAAGTACTAATCCTTATCTTTTTATATATAGGCTATATTTAAAATACGTTCGCATACGCTGTTTTCATTCAAATCAAAGGGTAAATAAACGTAGACGACATATATTTGTGCGGTGCGGCTGACAGAACAGCGTACACAGTTTGCATCCAGCGGATATTCTTCAAAATGGCGCTACGGTGATGCAGATAAGACAAATTGTTGAATAAAGTTGTTATTTTTATTTTCTTTGTGTACAAAAAGTATTCTCGTTGCTTCATAAAGTTAAAATTTAACCACTGATGGCAGATGGACTATTTTGGCGATGTCTTTCATATTTTTCTGGGCCTCGACAGTGCTTTTTACTTGGCAGTCAATGGGACAGTCACGAGCCTCACGGTTTTCATCCAAAATATCTTAAATTGTGTTCCGAAGACGAACAAAGCTTTTACTGGTTTGGAATGACATGGGGGTAAATGATTAATGACAAAATTTTCATTTTGGGGTGGAGTAACCCTTTAAGATGTTGTTGGCGGGCCTGAAAGAGCAATTTATACTTGTATGATCGAGTGATCTTGACACTCATCAGTAGTAGGGATGTGCGCTACGACTAATTTGACTGTCGTTTAAACAGAAGTTTTGTATCCGACTAGTCTAAATGTAAGAAACCTCCAAAAGATGGTAGGAAAAAAAACCTCTGTGCGTGTGTGTGTATAATAGCCTGCATTTGAAATACTTAATCTATGAATCACACTTAAATCCCTCAATGAATTCCGCTAAAACAGGTCACGATTATGCCTTACCTCACATTATCATCATCATCATAAAAAAAAAAAAAAAAAAAAAAAAAAGCATACACTTAACATCAGCTGGGGCAATGCCGAACAATGAAAAAATTCTTCATCTTCATATAACGTTAGCCAACATATTAAAACTAGTCAAAATCAATAGGAAAGTTTATCAAGGAAAAGCATAATACAGCTTTTAAAAATGTACTTAATGTAGGTTGTATCGTCTAAAAACAAAACAATGCAACAATGACTATTTTACTTAATCAGACCATGCGTTTTTGTTCAGTGAAATTAACATGTCAACGTGGTCTGGTGAAAGACGGGACCGGTGTTACGAGGCTGACGAGACGTGAGACGTGCGGATCCATATGCAAGGCTTTATTATAAAACATGGTCAGAAACAGGCAGGGTCAGACATCGGCAAACAGGTATGGCAAGGGCAAGACAGAGCAATCCGTGGAACAAGCGAGGGTCGACGATCAGCGAACAGTATCCAAAGGGGCAAGGCAGAGAGATAATCCAGAAACGGGAGCAATAGTCCAAACGGGGAGCGAACAGAGTCCAAACGGCAGAGGCAAAGGATAAATCCAGTAAACAAGGGCAGGGTCAGACACGGCAGGAACACAAGGCAAGACTAAGACTGTGACAATGACTATGGCTCTGTAAAGTTGCTATCGCTTGGTGAGTGATAACCGCTAACAATTACAGGAACAAAACAGAAACACGGAATGGCACGGTAAAGCAGCTAGCGCTGGGTGAGCACTATACGCAGGTCAATACTCGGCCCTGAGCAAGAGCAAGTCCCAGGCTTATATGGTGTGTGGTGGTGATTGAAATGATGATCAGGTGTGGGCGAGATAGAGAACAGCTGTGCGTGTCGTCAGTGCAATGTATTGTGGGAACTGTAGTCCGGTGTGCTGTACGAGTCCATGTGGTGAGTGAGTGACATCTGGTGGCGAGTTAACGGAAGAGCATGGCCAGGATTCGTGACATAGCCCCCCCCCCAAGGAGCGGCTTCCAGACGCTCCTATATAGTCCAGGAGGGCGGTGGAGCGGAGGCGGAACAGGGGGAGGGATGGAGGGCCAGGTCCGTGAGGAAGTGGGAAGACCGGGGACTGAGGCAGAACCGGCAGAGCAGGACACCCAGGCGGAACCGGAGACCAGGACAGAGCAAGAGCCCACCAGGGCGGAGCAGACGGACCAGGAGCCCACCAGGGCGGAGTAGATGACCACCAGACCGGAGTAGAAGACCACCACGGCGGAGCAGACGACCACCAGACCCGAGCAGAAGACCCCCACGGCGGAGCAGACGACCACCAGACCCGAGCAGAAGACCACCATGGCGGGGCAGACGACCACCAGACCCGAGCAAGAGCCCACCAGGGCGGAGTAGACGGACCAGGAGCCCACCAGACCGGAGTAGAAGACCACCACGGCGGAGCAGACGACCACCAGACCCGAGCAAGAGCCCACCAGGGCGGAGTAGACGGACCAGGAGCCCACCAGACCGGAGTAGAAGACCACCACGGCGGAGCAGACGACCACCAGACCCGAGCAGAAGACCACCATGGCGGGGCAGAGGACCACCAGACCTGAGCAGAAGACCCTCGCCAGGAAGCAGACTGGGCAGGAAACCATGGCAGAGTCTGAGATCTGGGGGAAACAGAGACAGACAACACAGGGAGAGCAGAGACAGACAATACAGGGAGAGCATTCATGATCTCAGGGGGCGTGGCAGGGCAGGACGAGGATTCATAGACTGCGTTTATAGCCGTGACAGGACAAGGCGTGAGCTCACAGACGGCATCTTTAGCCGTGACAGGACAGGGCGAGAGCTCACAGACGGCCTCTTTAGCCGTGACAGGACAGGGCATGAGCTCACAGACAGCCTCTTTGGCCGTGACAGAACAGGGCGTGAGCTCACAGACGGCCTCTTTGGCCGTGACAGGACAGACAGTGAGTTCAGGGGCGGCCTTCATGACCGTGACAGGGCAGACAGTGAGTTCAGAAACTGTCTCCATGGCCGTGACAGGGCAGACAGTGAGTTCAGGAACGGTCTCCATGGCCGTGACAGGGCAGACAGTGAGTTCAGGAACGGCCTCCATGGCCATGACAGGGCAGACCATGAGGTCAGGAACGGCCTCCGTGGCCGTGACAAGGCAGACCGTAAGTTCAGGAACGGCCTCCATGGCCATGACAGGGCAGACCATGAGGTCAGGAACGGCCTCCGTGGCCATGACAAGGCAGACCGTGAGTTCAGGAGTAGGTGCCACCACTTCGGGAGGTTCTGCAGCGGAAGCCGCCACCTCTGGAGGCACTGGAGCAGACTCGTGGACAGGAGAGGCCTCAGGAGCACAGTGTGCAGCCCACACACTCAAAATGGCAACCGCCATAACGGGAAGTACTGAGGTCAGGGGAACAGTCTCTGTAACAGACAGGGTTGAGGTCCTGGGAATGCCAGCTACTCGCACTGACATCAGTGGTGGGTCCATCACACTGGATATCAGACAGGGAACTTGAAGGACTGACCTTAAATCCTTGGGTGTGACAGACTCTGGCTGGAGCACTGTGACGTGGTGTGACTCTGGCTTGACAGCGACGACGTGAGCAGACTCTGGCTTGACAGCGACGACGTGAGCAGACTCTGGCTTGACAGCGACGACGTGAGCAGACTCTGGCTTGACAGCGACGACGTGAGCAGACTCTGGCTTGACAGCGACGACGTGAGCAGACTCTGGCTTGGCAGGCATGACGTGAAGGGGTGTTGTTGTTGCCACCATTTTGCGAGTGAGTGCGGTGTTGGGTTCCTCCGCGACACCCACAGTGAACGGAGAGCCCACACACAGCAAGGCATAATCCATGAATTGACTGAGTGACGCACGGGGACCCTCACGGATTAACTGTCGTTTGAGCGGCTGATTAATGCCCTCACAAAAAAAGTCTATTAGTGCATAGTCCGGCAGATCAGAAAAATAGGCGAGGTCTAAGTACTCCTGTATGTATTCCTCGAGCGGTCTCGAACCCTGCTCGAGGGTTAACAACAGTAGTGCAGTGTCCATACCTGGCCAATGTCTGTTAGAAAAGCCGCTGGATCCTCTTTTGGCCGAGTATTCTGTTACGGGGCTGACGAGACGTGAGACGTGCGGATCCATATGCAAGGCTTTATTATAAAACATGGTCAGAAACAGGCAGGGTCAGACATCGGCAAACAGGTATGGCAAGGGCAAGACAGAGCAATCCGTGGAACAAGCGAGGGTCGACGATCAGCGAACAGTATCCAAAGGGGCAAGGCAGAGAGATAATCCAGAAACGGGAGCAATAGTCCAAACGGGGAGCGAACAGAGTCCAAACGGCAGAGGCAAAGGATAAATCCAGTAAACAAGGGCAGGGTCAGACACGGCAGGAACACAAGGCAAGACTAAGACTGTGACAATGACTATGGCTCTGTAAAGTTGCTATCGCTTGGTGAGTGATAACCGCTAACAATTACAGGAACAAAACAGAAACACGGAATGGCACGGTAAAGCAGCTAGCGCTGGGTGAGCACTATACGCAGGTCAATACTCGGCCCTGAGCAAGAGCAAGTCCCAGGCTTATATGGTGTGTGGTGGTGATTGAAATGATGATCAGGTGTGGGCGAGATAGAGAACAGCTGTGCGTGTCGTCAGTGCAATGTATTGTGGGAACTGTAGTCCGGTGTGCTGTACGAGTCCATGTGGTGAGTGAGTGACATCTGGTGGCGAGTTAACGGAAGAGCATGGCCAGGATTCGTGACAACCGGAGGCGATTAACAATTATTCATGCACTCGAAAAAACATGCTCGGCCGGAACTGAAGTCTCAGACACGCAGTGATAACGGCAGGCAAGCCGATAGAGTTTCGGAAAGCGTCTGTACATCATGCACCACCACCGAAGTGGGTCTTCGTTTAGAGGAATTGACGGCTCCTTCCAGTAGAGCTCCAGCTCGTCTTCATTCATGGACTCTCTGTAGTCATCCCTAAAGAAAGCACTCAGACACATTTTCTTCTGTTTTGGAGTGCTGGTGCAGTCTTCATCAACAGTAACGCTGTTTTCATCATCATTTGATGGGAGGCTTTGGTACAGTGATGCGATATTGTCTCTCACAGCCTGTTGCATGCCCACTTGTAGAAAGCTAAGATGCTTGTGTCGCGGGTCAAGTGCAGAGGCAAGCAGTGCTGCACTTCCGGCCTTTTCTGTATCCACGGTACCTATCCTTCTCTCCAATGATGCTGCAACCGTCCCTTTGAACTCGGCAACTTTGTTTGAATCACCTGCTGCTGGGCAGAGATGCCTAGGAGGATTTATTGATAAAACAATTTAATTTGCAGATAAAGATTAAAGATCATATTATTATTAATAATAATACAAACACTATATTAAATATAATGTAGTCTATATTTGGCTATATTTATTTACCTGTTCAGTAAGCTTATTGTCACGGGAAACACAATGGAAACCAACACATATGTCTCGCTGCATAAAGCACTTTTGAGAGACTCCAGTACGGGTAGCATGGTTTCGATGGTCATCCAGTTCTCATCAGACAACTCCAAAGTCCTGGCGTCTGAAAGTTTGGTGACGGATCTGTCAGATAATACAGCAGAAATGGCCCATCTCTGTTCGTTTAGGCGTGCAAACATATCGCTGACTGAATTCCAGCGAGTTTTGCAGGACTGTATTAGTGTGTGTTGGGGCAAAGCTTGCTGTTCCTGCTTTTTCTTGAGTGCAACGGTTGCAACAGTGCTATGGTGAAAATGGCTCACTAGTCTTGTGCATGCACCAATTAACCGTGTCATGGCGTTAGCTTTAAATCCATCCGTTACCGCTAACTGGAGCGTGTGGGCAAAGCATGCAACTGACTCCCACTCGAGGTGTTGGTTGGCCAGCACGATGTTGCTTGCATTGTCGTGGATACAGGCAGTGACCTTGCCATTCAGATCCCAATTTGTAATTGCTGTTCAGAGGTGCTCTGCTAAATTTTCCGCGGTGTGGCGTTCATCGAGTGCGCGAGTCTGTAGTATGCTACTTTTGAATTCGCCTTCGATGATAAAGTGGCAAGTTATGGTCATGTAAGCCTCTGTTTTTAATGATGTCCAGCAATCTGTAGTTATTGCTACATAATCTGTCTTCTTCATATTCACAAGTATGTTCTGATGCGCCAGCTCCAAACGTGACGTGATCATTTTCCTCCCTGGTACTCTGTATTCAGGCTCAACAAAGTCCATGAGTTTGCGGAAGCCTTCTCCTTCGACAAAACTGAGTGGCAACAGGTCTCTTGATATCATCTCAGAGATCAGCTCGGTTATTTTTTCAGTGCGGACGACATCACAGCGGCGGCAGGTTGTAGTGAATGACGTTATTGGCATTTGCTGGCTTTGGCTAGCCTCTAAGTTAACTCCTACGTGCCTGTACTGAATATGATTACGCATCGCTCCAGTAGAGTTATTGTATGCCAATTTGCCATTACACAATTTACACACAACTTTTCAGTTTCCTTCTAATTCAAAATAATCCCACACCTTGCTCGTCTTTCGCATGGTCATTTTTGAGCTCGCCGCAATAACTGACACAAAGAAATTGCATATGCTAGGTCTGAGGTAAAAATGTAGTTTCCGCCCGATACACTTTAATATTTTTTTTTTTTAAGTATTATTTTTTAAACATTTTATTTTAACTTATTTAAAATGTCAAATGTAACGTAAAAATTATGGTAATTTGAATTATATTTTTTTTCTCTCTCACGTGTAATCAACTATTGTTTTCAGTGTCGACTAGTAGGAGCTGTACTGTTTAGTCGACTAGACCTGCACATCCCTAATCAGTAGCCTATGTGAACATGTTTTTTTGAAAAAAGTGCAGTCCTACTTTTTTTTCGGGGAAGCTGGCATAAGAAGTGTTGAAGACAGATTAAAAATATACATTAAGTGGCAAAAGAAAGCAAAGAACTTGACCATAGTAAGTGATTCCAAGGGCACTGAGTCATGCTGTCTCATTCAGGGAAATATGGAAGTGGATTGGTCTCAATAATAATTCACGCAGAAGACACGATGCACACATACGTAACCAAATTCACATCCATGAAACCCAATTTACGTGCACGAAAAAAAAATACTCACAAAACCAATTCACGTGCACAAAATAAGAATATATATTTATAAAATACATTTCACAAATGCATCACAGATGTTCAATTGTGTACAAAATGTTTTAATGTTTAAAATTCACCAGTGTATCATAGACTGTGAATGTGTGAATCACCTTGGATTTGTGTGTGTATTTTTGAGATTTTCCTGGCAGCAAACTCCTCCCACTTGGAACTCTCGTACTCTTTAGCCAATCAGTTTTGAGCCTGTCAGTTGACCAATCATAACCCGCTGTGGGCGTGCCGACCTGGATGTTACGTCATCAGCGCGAGACCATAGTTCGAGTTACGATTCAGGCCCTGTTCCAAATGGAACACTTCGGCTGTTTTCTCAAATGGAATGCTGCATTCTTCGGAGGTTGCATTTGTAGGCTGCATACGTCATAAAGATGATCTCATTTTAGAATAGTAACAGTTATAAATTTTACCATTATTCTTAGTTAAGCCAAAGTCACTTTAAGACAAGTAATGTCACTCTGCGGCCATCTTTGAAACGCCTCTCGGGCATCCAAGTGCAGCTCCTATCACTTTGTATGGGGAAACATCAAATTCTCCAAAACTGTTCACTAAGCTTATGATTAAAATTCATATTTGAAATCACCAATGAAATTGGACAACAACTGTGTCATAAATGTTGTTTGTTTTGCTCAAATAGCGTTATAAGAAGCTTATTTTTCAGGCTGGATCAGCCAGAGCACATGCGCAGTCCTGAGCGCGTGTCTCAGAGCACTGACTGTTTCTGTAGCAACCAGGACTTCTAACGGCATCTGCAGTGACGTGCTGACTTTCCCGATTAGCGATTGGCTCTTTCATTCAGAAGGCGGGGCTTCCTGCGTTTGAGTGGCCATATTAAGCGTTGCATTTTTCCCCATTCAAAGCTATACGAGTGACATCTTGGGTATTCTATAGTCTTTGGTTAAGTGTAAATTGTTGTAATATGCTTATGACCCGCGAATATAATGCTCAGTTAACTGAAATAAACCAGGCTTGATGACGTATGCAGCCTGCAAATGCAACCTCTGGAGTATGCAGCCTTCCATTTGAGGAATGGCCTTCATGTGCACTTTTGGTCTTGCAGACTTACAATGGCCGCCTCAGCAGAGGTATGTGCAGTTGATCGTTTCATTTCAGTTAGCTAGCCAAGTAAAGGTGTATTGTTTTATTTTTGCATGTTTACCAAAGTTTAAGAAGTTAAAGCCGTTTTTTAGACACACTCGTTAACGTGACCAATGTATAACGTGATCAATCTTGATTAGTCCAGAGTGTGGTTTGATTTAATATTGATCGATTCTTATGTTTATTTAATAAATAATCATTATTCATGTGGATACCATATACCACATTAAGTTATTTGATTCATAGACTCAATGCAAAGCATAAAATAAGATTTTGACTGATGGGATATGTCTTAAATAGAAGATTATGAAAATACAGTTTTTGGATATTTTTCAAGCATCTCTGTGTTTTTGTTTATTGAAGATACGAGAGAGCTGTCACAACAGAGCTTGCCTTGCGTCTCAAGTTCTGCGATGGCATGCATTCAGCTGATGATGATATATGTAATAACATGCACACATTGGAAACCATGTACTTTTCATTTAAGTTTGTTTGTGCTGCAGATACTATTTATTTCAGAATTGTGAGGCTGATGATGTACAAGTAGCTGCTGAGACAACCATGACCCTGCTATTCCAACTTCACTATCCCTACCACAAGTTGTAAGGTGATGTGAATCTTGAAGTTTCATTTGGAACTATAACTCTTCCAAAACAGTCATATTGCAACCTATCCATTTTGACAATTTCAACAGATTTTTTCCAAGTCATGCATTATTACTACATTTATTTTAGAACAGTACCCTACGTTAAGGCATAAAGCTTTGTTTTGCATTGTAAAATGTTCTTGTTATTGTTCTGGTTTTATGTCAGAATTAAAACATTCAAAACAAGTCAGTTGTTACAGTTGATGTATAATATTTATTAATTTATTAAAGTTAAAATTTTGTTAAGTTTTTCTGAATACTTTAAAATATCCATGAAATGACCTGACCATGATTAACTGTAATGTGCTTGTAACATGAAATATGAATTGACAGTTTTGAGGGAGTACAAGCGTAGCACAACTACAGCTGAGATTGGCTCGATACCAGTTTGACAATGTGCTAGAAGTTCTTCAGTCAAAGGGTATTCAAACCTCAATTACACTCAATGGCTGGTATAGTGTCCCATTTAGAGTCTGTAGCATTCTTTTAAAGTAAATTTCATGGCCGAATGATAAATACATGTATCGGTGTAATACATTGTCAAAATTTAATGAATCAAATGTGTTAGATCCAGTCAACACTATCTCTCTCTGTCAGAAGTCAGGGTGTGCCAGATTTTAGTCTGATATTCAAAGCAGTTAACACCTTGGCTTGTTAATACTTTTGGCTTATACTTTTTTAAGAGATGCAGATACAGAAAGAGCAGGAAGCATGAGATAAAGTGATCAAATTTACTGAACAATCTTTGTTACATTCCTTTTTATGATCATTCTGTCTTTGTCTGACCAGCATAAATTCCACAACTGTTACCAAGAAAATACAATTGCTGCTTCCCAACATCATCTTGTGTATTGTAATCTCAAAGATTTGTACATCACAACTCAACATAAGATTAAACATTAACAATAGTTAATCACAGTAATAAAATATAAAAAATAAGTAAATGAATATTGATTACATTAAGAGATGAATACATAAAGGTAAAGTACATAAAAGACAAAGATTATTGTGAAGGAAGAGGATTGTAACTCATCCAGATGTTGTGCCAAAGTGTTTAAATCCTGAAAAATGCAAGGAAAACAATTAGTGTGTATTAATTAAACAATGCATCCTGTTGCACAAATGGTACGTACAAACATACCGTTATTCAGACACTGTTTTTGTAAGGTCTATTCATCATTATATAAAGAATTCAAAATAATATATATGATGATGAGGGGAGGGTCAGCGCTAAGTGGGATCTCGGCTGGACATCGGCCACCCAGCGTTGCTGAACAAAAATAGGTCAATGAGCATAATTCCTTTTTCATTTTGGCCAGTATAAAAGACATTGTAGCTAACACAAGGCAGCTGCATTTTTGGCAACACTATCTGTATTCATAGCAGCTGCTGGCTTACATTGGTCACATTAACGAGTGTGTCTAAACAGCGGCTTTAACTTCTTAAACTTCGGTAAACATGCAAAAATAAAACAATACACCTTTACTTGGCTAGTTAACTGAAATTAAACAATCAGCTGCACATACCTCTGCTGAATAGTTTTTGTTTGTTTGTTTTATTATTGAATGCTTGAAAAAAGACAAAAAAAAAAAAAAAAAACAGTAACAACCGTCATCGACAGAACAGAACAATACAACAACCGTTCAGGCACATTCAGTCTTTCGGTCCAAAGGAAGTGCCAAGACCTTCAACAAAGTCATTGTTCTTATTGCTTTTATGTTCATAGAGAACTCAATAGAATCAAAATACATTTTCATTTCAAGTTTGAATCTTAAAAAAAGAGGTTTGCATTTAGAAAATTTACATTTATGAATATGATATTTAGCTAACAGGAAAATAAGGTTTATAAAATAAGCATCACTTTTTTTTTTCACATTCATGAAAGCCAAAAATGACATTGCTATAAGTAAAATCAAAATTAGGATTCACATAACATTTGATAAAGTCAAGAATGTCACACCAAAATGATGTTGTGTAAGAGCAATTCCAGAATAAATGTAAAGATGTTTCATTGTTTTCTAAACAGAAAGAACAGTTGGTATTAATATAATTTTTAAGTCTTTTAAGAGAGCACTTATCCGGGTAAACTCTATGAATCAACTTAAATGCAATTCCTCTCATTTTGTTAGTAATTAAATATTTGTGAGGTAATGACCAAACTTTCTTCCAGGGAATATACTGCTGCTGAATAGTAACTCAAACTGTGGTCTCGCGATGATGACATAACATCCAGGTGGGCACGCCCACAGCGGGTTATGTTTGGTTGACTGGCAGACTCAAATTTGATTGGCTAAAGAGTACGAGTGTCCCGTGTGGGAGGAGTTCGCTGCCAGGAAAGTCTCAAAAATACACACACAAATCCAAGGTGATTCACACATTGACAGTCCATGATACACTTGTAAATTTTAAACATTCAAAAGTTTTGTACACAATTGTACATCTGTGAATTGTGTTTTGCATTTGTGAAACGTATTTTATGAATATTCTTATTTTGCGCACGTGAATTGGTTTTGGAGAGTATATATTTATTTGGTGCACATAAATTCATGTGAATTTAGTTACGTATGTGTGCATCGTGTCTTTTGCGTGAATTATTATTGAGACCAATCTGCTTCCATAGGGAAGAGCTATATTAGAGTGCATCCCATTCCTCAAAGGGGACAGATAAATCTCAGCTTATAGTGGGCCTGGATGCTGAAGAACAATTACACATGCATGAGAACATTAAACTGCCGGCTGCATCTATACTCAGTAACTGATTGTATGTCTCCCTCTATGCTCTAAAAGCCAGTAGACACACGATAGAATGTAAACAACTCTAAAGAACATCACATTCCTCTGTTATTGATCTGCCTCTTTTTTTCAAGTGCTGGTGCTGACTTTCAGGTCCTCTTATCGACCAACTGAAAATAGATGCCAAAGGAGAGTGCTCTGCTGTCTGCAGTTAAGTGGAAGACCTTTGGTCACGTGACAGGAAGTGTGCAGTAGCACAGTGGTTCGAAAACTTGGTGGGGCAGCATTATTTTATAATGTTTGGTTAGACTTTTAGCAAATTTAGAATGATTCAGTTAGAATCGTAATGCAATTTTATTCAGTTTTAAAAATGTGTAAACAACAAACAATGTGCAATATATGCACACAACCAGCAAACTGATAATTTACAGTAGAGAAAACATTAATGCATTTCATATGTGTGTTTATTTATTGAATATTTTATATATATTATATAATATGAATATTTATTCATATTATTATTATTATTGTTCAAAGTTAAAATTAATTGAAAATAAATATTTTAATTTTTATACAATTATCAGCTGTAAGAATCTTTGTCTCAGTGCACCAGACAAGTGCTTTGCACAGTCTGACTTTTGTTGAAGCTTGGAATTAAACCACGGTGGAAGTCGTGGCCTAATGGTTAGAGAGTCGGCCTTGTAATCCAAAGGTTGCGGGTTCGAGTCCCCGGCCGGCAGGAATTGTAGGTGGGGAGAGTGAATTTCCAGCGCTCTCTCTCCACCCTCAATACCACGACTGAGGTGCCCTTGAGCATGGCACCGAACCCCCAACTGCTCCCCGGGCGCCGCAGCATAAATGGCTGCCCACTGCTCCGGGTGTGTATTCACGGTGTGTGTGTGTTCACTGCTGTGTGTGTGCACGTTGGATGGGTTAAATGCAGAGCACGAATTCCGAGTATGGGTCACCATACTTTTTTGAATGTCACTTCACTTCACATCATGTTGGTTCATCTGGCCCCCCCAACTGGACCTGGTTTTTCTCCATTCTGTCACTGATGGACTTAGGGTTCTTTGCCACTGTCACCTTTGATTTGCTTAGTTGGAGGCACTTCATTTTTGGCAATATTGTCAACTTTATTCCACATACACTATTTGAAGAGAACTAAACTGAGCTGGACTATGATGTCACTGAATCAATGATAAATTGACTTTAACTGAAACATTTCCTGTTTACTATTGTCCTCTTTTTTGAGCTGCTCTACAGCAGAATTTTGTTTCCACTATTGACACTATTTTCCTGTTTAACACTGTTAAAGGGGTCATATGATACGATTTCAAGTTTTGCTTTCTCTTTGGAGTGTTACAAGCTGATTGTGCATAGATAAGATCCCTGAATTGTAAAGACTAAAGTCTCAAAACCAAAGAGATATTCTTTATCAAAGTTAAGACTCTGCCACGCGCCCCTAAAACGGCTCATTCAAACACGCCCCCACATGTCTACGTGTCTACGTCACGATGTGGAAATATTTGCGTAAGGCGTGGTTTAACCACAGTAGTGTTGATGCAGCCATGATGCTGGGTGTTTCTAAAGAGAATGTGAAGGTACGTCATGCCGCGTTGCAAGCTGGGGCAAGCTCTGACAGAAGTCGATCCATTTCTTTGTTGGAAAGGTTAATGAAGTATAATTGTTGTCATTGTAAATCTTAATTTTTCCATGGCCACGGAGGAGAATCAGATTCATTCAGATTTGGTCACATTCAGCAGACAGACACAAGCACACTAATATTTATTTCAACAAATGACAACTAGAATTAAATCTAGTTTGTGAACAGTTTTGTGGCATTTTAAAATGCTGGCTTAATGTAGTAAGACAGTGATGCTAAAAAGACATGCAGATGAGGCCAGAATATTAATGCACATGTTTACTTGAACGTTAAGCGCTTTCGTCCCTTTAGAAATCGTAATAAAGAAAATGCTAAAGACAGTATTTAAAGTTCATATTTTGAGTTTTTCAAGTCAAGTCAAGTCACCTTTATTTATACAGCGCTTTTAACAATACAGATTGTCAAAGCACTTAACAGTATCAAATTGGAGGATAGAGTGTCAGTAATGTATAATAATAAGATTAAACACTCAATTTTCAGTTAAAGGCATTTCATTATTGAATTCAGAGATGTCATTGACTAACTCAGTTTAGTTTAAATAGTATCTTTGAAATCAAATTGATAATAATCACTAGAAATTAAGTGTCCCCAACTGAGCAAGCAAGAGGTGACAGTGGCAAGGAACCAAAACTCCCTCTGTGACAGAATGGAGAAAAAAAGAACCTTGGGAGAAACCAGTCTCAGTCGGGGGGCCAGTTCTCCTCTGGCCAGGATATTATTGTTTATTTATTGTTTACTTATTGTTTTAATTAAAATTTTAAATGTATTATATTTCTATTTTTATATTGTTGCAATTTCTAACAATAATAGTATTATGTTGTTAGGTATTTTATTATATTTTTAGTTATTTTCTTTTATTTTTAGTTGTATTGTATTTTTAGTCAAGGTCTTCACTGGGGATATGTCCCCGGGGCTCATCCAGGTGTCCGGCCTCCGCCGACGATCGTAGGCTGCATTAATTAGATCAACCGGAACTGTGAAGAAATACAGAGCTGAGTCTCATCAGCATAACAGTGAAAGCTAACACCATGTCTCCTGATAATATCTCCCAAGGGTAACATGTAAAGCGTGAAAAGTAACGGCCCTAGTACTGAGCCTTGATGTACTCCATACTGCACTTGTGATCGATATGATACCTCTTCATTCACTGCTACGAACTGATGGCGGTCAGATAAGTACGATTTGAACCATGCTAAGGCACTTCCACTAATACCAACAAAGTGTTCTAGTCTATTCAAAAGAATGTTGTGGTCGATAGTGTCGAACGCAGCGCTAAGATCCAGTAGAACTAATAAAGAGATACAACCATGATCAGATGATAGAAGCAGGTCATTTATAACTCTAATGAGAGCAGTCTCAGTACTATGATACGGTCTAAATCCTGACTGGAATTCCTCACAGATACCATTTTTCTTTAAGAAGGAATATAATTGTGAGGATACTACATTTTCTAGTATCTTTGACAGAAAAGGGAGATTTGAGATCGGTCTGCAATTAACTAGATCTTTGGGGTCAAGTTGTGGTTTTTTAATGAGATGCTTAATAACAGCCAATTTGAAGGTTTTGAGGACATATCCTAATGACAATGATGAATTAATAATAGCCAAAAGAGGATCTATGACTTCTGGAAGCAGCTCTTTTAGTAGTTTAGATGGAATAGTCTAACAATGTATAAGCTCAAAAGGGAATTGTATTTAAATAATTACGATTAATTATGATTAATGACAGTTATTTATATCGGCTGCCAGTAATAACTGTCGCAGAATTAAATTGCCATCAGCTGATTTGTCTGTCCAGTGAACATTCAGTGTAAGTTTGTATCAACTCTAAGAAACGGTATTTCCTTGGCCACAGAAAATACTTTCCTATTAATGCATTAGAGCATTGTAGCAAGGGTCAAAATCGTAAAGGGACATTTAATATGCAAGGCAGAATCAGAAACTCATGTAATTTGTGCACACAACTTTTATTAACGAAACACTAACGTAGACTAGTCTAACAAACAAACAAACATACAATCACTCATACATGGGAAAGGCTAATGAGCGTTGATGGATGAAACCATCAGGAAAACCAGAGAATGCAGTTATGGAGAAAGTCATTTAACTACCTGAGTAAAACCATCAGCACCATTTATAATGGGGTCTATAACTTATACTAAACCTCTGTTTCGTTTAGTTAAATGTTATACTTGCACTGCCTTTGGTCGGGTGTCCGGAATGCAGTCTCAGATGAAAGTCTCAATGGTTTCAAAGTTTTGGACTCCCGATCACGTTCTTCCGGGTTGAAGAGTGATGAATTCCAAAGATGTTCTGAAGTAGAAATGTTCTTTCCAGGTAGAAAGTGGAAAAGAGCGAAGAAAGAGATCTGCTGAGGTCCAAGGAGCTTGGTTGAATGGAAAGACAAGGCCGCAAAGGCCTGGCACAAAAACTTGTGAACAAGTTCTAGCTCACATCCTCTTAGGATCTAACAAAACCGCAGACTGCTTGGGCATCTCTGAAGTGAGCGCTTATCTGCTGTAGAGGTCACACCTCTGGGGTGTCAAATACCCAATGGAGTCCTGGATTTTTGGAGGGAAACTTTTACGACCCTTTGTCTCTGAACATGGTAATTTGCATAGGTAATTCGCCTGGGTTAATGCACAAACTTCTAAAAATTCTTAGGACACTAATATGTTGCATAGGTATCGACATGTAATATTCACTCTCAATTAGATCATCCGAAGACAAATTGATAGAGACTAAACAAGATGCAGCTAAAGTGATATTAACTAGTGATCTATCATAAGCATGCAGAAAACAGTGCACAATACACAAAAATATACAAGAACAGTAATAATATACACAATGACCTAAAAATATGTGTGTTCATTCAAAGAAGGGTTTTCTATGAATTAAGTAGAGAAGAGTCCATTTTTATGGTGTAATGTGTCTTTCCTAAGAGGAAGTGTTGCTCTACCCGCATTCCTTTGAGCAATAAAACCAGTGTTATCAGATGGGTTGCCATGGAACCAGAGACCTGGAGTCGTTGACAGACACACCAGCACCAGTATGTGTATTAGGTGGTGGGGGGGGGGGGGGGGGGGGTCTGTGACCATTTGTTAATCTAATAACTAATTGATTTGTTAAATCAAATGCAAAATTATTTGTCTGATTGGTCAAAATGCTACAATAGGGTCTAACATACATGTTGTTGGTTTAGATGATGTAACAAGTTTATAAAAATTTTCCTCTCCTATAGTAGAGAATGAGTGGAATTGTTCCTCAGGGGATCTATAGTGCGATATATATATCTGATGCGATACTGTAGCTGACGGCTGAATGGTTACAATTTCATCTCTGATAGTATCGATCTTGGAAGTAAAGTAGTTCATAAAGTCATTACTGCTGTGCTCTTGGGAAATGCCAACACCTGCTGATGCTTTATTTTTCGTTAATTTAGTGACTGTATTGAATAAATACCGGGGGTTATGTTTGTTTTCTTCTAGAAGAGACGAGAAGTAATCACATCTAGCAGTTTTAATCCTTTTCTGTAGGATAGGGTACTTTCCCGCCAAGCTATACGAAATACCTCTAGTTTTGTTTTCCTCTAGCTGCTCTCCATTTTCCGGGCTGCTCTCTTTAGGGTGCGTGTGTGCTCATTATACCACGGAGTCAGACTGTTTTCTTTGATCTTCCTTAAGCGTAAAGGAGCAACTGTATCTAAACGTGTTGTCTAACCCCAATAGAGTTCAGAATGTCTATGAATGCTGATCTTAATGCATCTTTTTCATTATCGACATGGATATTAAAATCACCAACAATTAAGACTTTATCTGCAGCCAGTACTAACTCAGATAGAAAATCAGCAAACTCTTTAATAAAGTCTGTATGGTGCCCTGGTGGCCTGTATACAGTAGCCAGTACAAACATCGCTGGGGATTTATCACTAACACGTGTTTCTCTAGATAATGTTATACGCAGCACCATAACTTCAAATAAGTTATACTTAAAGCCTGCCCTCTGACAAATACTGAGACTATTGCTATAAATTGTAGCAATACCTCCCCCTTTACCTTTTGGACGTGGCTCATTTTTATAGCAGTAATCTTGTGGGGTAGACTCATATAAAGTAATGTATTCATCTGGTTTTAGCCATGTTTCTGTCAAACAGAGCAAATCTAGGTTATGATCATTGATCAAATAATTTACAAAAAGGGACCTGATATTCAGTAAGCCAAGTTTTATCAAATGTTTCTCTGTATTGTAAACATTTTTTATTTGTTGAACATCAATTAAATTGTTACTCCTAATTTGGTTTGGACGTTTTCTGTATTTTCTAGTTCGGGGAACAGACACAGTCTCTATAGTGTGATATCTAGGTGAAGGAGTCTCTATGTGCTGAGAATTAACAGACTTCTGTGTCGTGAGGCGGCTAGCAGACGGTCGGTTTAGCCAGTCTGTCTGCTTCCTGACCTGGGCCCCAGTCAGGTACGAACTCTAAGACTATGTGCCATATTTCTAGAGAGAAGAGCGGCACCACCCCAGGAGGGATGAAGACCATCTCTTTTCAACAGGTCAGGTCTGCCCCAAAAACTCGTCCAATAGTCTATAAAGTCTATGCTATTCTGTGGGCACCACTTAGACATCCAGCCATTGAGTGACGACAGTCTGCTATGTATCTCATCACCCCGGTAAGCAGGGAGCTGGCCAGAGCATATTACAGTGTCTGACATCATACTTGCAAGTTCACACACCTCTTTAACATTATTTTTAGTGATCTCCGACTGGCGAAGTCGATCATTAGTGCCGACGTGGATAACAATCTTACTGAATTTACGTTTAGCATTAGCCAGCACTTTTAAATTTCCCAAGATGTCAGGCGCTCTGGCTCCCGGTAAACATTAGACTATGGTGGCTGGTGTTTCTATTTTCACATTCGGTACAATAGAATCGCCAATAACTAGAGCACTTACATCAGGTTTCTCAGTGGGTACATCAATGAGTGGGGAGAACCTGTTTGATGTTCTGATCGGAACGGAAGATCGGTGTTTTGACCCGCGACTAGGCCGCCTTACAGTCAACCAGTTGCCCTGCTGCATGGGCTCTAATGCCGGAACCGAACAATGTACAAGACTCCCTGAGCTAGTCGCATCCAAGGCCGTATCTACAGCCCTCACATTCTTACTATCCTCAACTAAAGTTTGGATGCGTGTCTCTAGTTCTAAAATCTCTGTCAGCCTATTTCCCTGCATTTATTACATGTGAATCTCTCATCGCCGACAGAGATAGATAAACTGTACATGTGGCAAGCAGTGCAAACAACAATAGCAGGAGAAGCCATTACTCACCTTGATTGATGAATGATACCAACTTAACTTACCACTTACCACTGTTGTTTGATGAACTCGTGAAAAATGGAGCGAGAGAGAAATGAAAACGGAGCGAGAAAAAAGAAAACAATAATAGGCGCGAATGAGTGGTAGGAGCGAATAATAGAAATGTGAATGAGTGGTTTTAAAAGTGAACTATCAAATTAGTTAAATTAGTTTGATAGATAATATCAGAAATATGGTGGGAATTAAGTTATATATTATCACTTTAAACAACAGAGAGTGAAAGTAAGGTAAAGATTCAATAAAAAAGCGGAGCTACAATCTTTTATTGATTCTTTTATTGAGTGACAGGCAGTGGGTTTAATAGGTAACATTATTAATAGATTTACTATCAGGTGTCTTCCCTTGGTGTTTTTACACTGAGAAAAGAAGAAAAAACACTGCATTGTCCAGTATTCTGTCAGAACGATGATCAGAGTTATTTTTGCAATTCTCGATGCAAAATGAATGACAAACAGTGGTGACATTTTCAACAATCACGACAGAAAATCAAAATACTGCCCTGAACTCAATAGTGGAACGGCAGTGCAATCCTCTCAAAATGGCAGATAAACATAACCAGATAAAGTAAATGAAAAGTGCTGCATAGTTAACAACACCCAATTTAACAAAAAGTGAGCAGAACTATTACTTATCAGCATTCAGTTACACAAAGTCTCAAAACAGCCTCCTGCTTTTAAGTACACAAACTTTCACTTAAACTATGTGGCACTATTCTATTATTAAACAAACCAACACACTATGTTGTTGACTATTAACAAACAATGTTGCAGCCTCTGAACTAGCGCTATGTATTTTTGGGGAAAGTGAGAGGGAGATTTTTTTTGATGAACAGAATCATCTCTGCGTGGTCAGGTGTTAATCTGTTTCTGCTGTCATTCACAATGTGTGACACTGAGCTAAACAGTCGTTCACTGTAAACACTACTGCACGGTGCTGAGAGGTATCTGTTTGCCATTTTGGTCAGAGAAGGGAACCTCACTTTGTTAACCTCCCAGTATTGCAGTGGTTTGTCCTCACGGGCCATTGGGGCCTCCCCAAGGTATGTCTAATTGTGCAGTAAAACCTACAGCAGATGGGGTCAGTGCTGCTGATGCTTGCTCATTTGCAATTTCATCAAATATATTGTCTAAACTGCTGCTGGCCTGGTCCCTGCGTGGTTTTCTGTTAGGTGGTTCATGCTGGTTGTGATCTTCCTGCTGCTTATCCTCTTCTGCAGTCAGCCTCTGCAGCTCAATCATTACCATCCCCTTGGGATTTGCAGCAGTGTCGGTGTTTGAGAAAAAAACACCTTTATACCTAAAACATACAAAACATGTAGGATCATTGTTTGGTCATTTGGGAATTCCACAAAGACATGCCAGCCAAGTAACTTGCATGGAATCCTATTCAGCGTTCACCTCTGAGTACACGCGCACACACACACACACGCACACACACACACACACACACACACACACGTGCACGCACACACACCTGCGCAGACACACACAGATACATAGGAGGCCTACCTCGGATCGAGTAAAGTTGCAAGGCTGTAGAGGGGGTTTCCTTCAATATCGCCAAATCTCTTCTTGACGGCTGCAGCTAACGTTCCCTTCATAGTTTTGATGCCGTGGTCATCCTCTGTCTTTCTAGATAGAAATCTTAGCAACACAGTGATCGCAGGAATCAGGTCTGCTGCCATGGCATCCAAAGAGCTTACTCTTCGCGTCAACTCCTCAAATGGACCCAGAATAGTTGCCGTCTTCTCCAGCAGTGTCCACTGGTTAGCCATGAGATTGTCAGGGAGCTCGTATTCAGACGCATACAGTATATACCTAGCGCCCGTTTCTGTTCGACCAGGGACTGGATCATGTAAAAGGTACTGTTCCAGCGTGTTTGGACATCTTGTTGGAGTCGTTTTGTGGGCTGATTTATCTGTAACTGGATGTCTTCGAGGCGGGAGTAGGCTAAAGCAGAATGTTTAAAATGCCCAACTATTCTGCGACCGACAGCCACAGCATCAGCAACACTTCTCTGAGAGAGGAGCCCCTCGTGAACCACTAGCTGGAGAGTGTGAGCAGCACAAGACAGGCTAGGGAGTCCAGCATCAGCCATGGCCTTAATCATATTTTTCGCGTTATCTCGGAGCACAACATGGACAGCACTTTTTGGGATGCCCCAAATCTGTAGCATGTCTTCGAATATATTAGCTATAGCTTGGCTGGTGTGAGAGCCCCGAAATGGTTTCGCTTGTAACATGATGTGGTGAGCCGTAAACGCCTTGTCTATCCACTGGGCTGTTAAACTGAGGAGAGACATTGGGCAGACACTACTAGTCCATATATCAGTTGTGAAGCTTATTGCCGTAGCATCATGCACCAGGGACATAACGTGATTTTTCACTCCATCGTACACCTTTGGCAACATTACATCTGTGACGTAGGGGCGACTGGGAATGTCATACCTTGGCTCTAGCACGCCAAGGAGATGGCGAAATCCGACATTATCGACAACCGAAAGTGGCTGGTCATCGAGCGCTATAAAGTGAGTAAGTGCCTCTGTTTTTTTTATGGCCCGTTGGCTGTCTTTGGACAGTTGTGCTCGCTTTTGCAAGACATTAGGTAAGCTTTGTTGCTGCCGCGGTCTTGCACTAGCATTAGTGAACTCTGTGTACTTAGCACTATGGTGCGTCTTCAGATGTTTAATCAAACTGCTTGTGTTAAATGATGTTCTTTCCTTTCCACCCCTTGACACTAGCGGTACAGATCTTACAAGCTGCCTTACTCCTATCGTCGTCTTTTATCTTAAAATATTCCCAAATTGCTGACATTGTTTACCGTTCTCGGTGAAAATATACCGGTCTGGTCTTGATGCTTTCACACACAAGCTTCTGGCCAGAATCTCCAAAGCCAAGTTTCCGGCTCGTTGTCTCCCTCTAGACATTGAAGTCAGGTAGGATAGCAAATCACATCCGCGTAGTGAAATACTGTTGAGTGGTATCGGTGCGTGGTATCAGCAATTTATGTACGAATACGAGTACGAGTATTTTAACAAAGTATCGCCCGATACCCGATACTGGTATCGGTGCATCCCTACTTACAACCAGAACAGCAAAGCATTTTATGGACGACCGTTTCATGAACCTAGGAGAGGAGGTAATTCTGACTTTTCTATGACAATCTGGCACTGTTCAAATGCGGACTTTTGCGCGTCGTGTGGGTGTGGGTGTGTGCGCGTGTGTGTGTGTGTGAGAGAGAGAGAGAGAGAGAGAGAGTGTCAGCATTCTTAATAGCGGCATGTGTGCAAACACATAACTTCATCACTGTGTCTGTCACGCGACTCTGTTCCCCTTTCGGGCTTGAACTGATAAACTAAGGACATTATTTACTGTCTTTAAGTTTATTTTGAAAGCTGACGCTCGCGATTATGGAAAGGGGTGTTACATTTCCAACGAGTGCTTGTGGTGTTGGCCAATCACAATGCACTGTGCTAGCTGGCCAATCGGAGCAGTGTTTGTCTGAAGGAGGGGCTTTGTAGAAAAGCGTTTGAGAGAGGCGGGGCATAGAGGACCTAAAATAATGTAGAGTATTTAAAAAAATAATGTGTTTTTTGAACATTAAAGGATGTCAACATATTCTGATACACCAAATACACAAAATAATGATCGTTAAAAAAGCATCATATGACCCCTTTAAGCTGCTTTGTCATAATCTGTATTGTATAAAATGCTATATAAATAAAGGTTATGTAACTGGACTCTGTTTTGTCTCTGTTTCAGGCATGGTGCAAAAGCTGGACCAAAAACTGCCTGTCGCAAATGAGTACCTGTTGTTGTCTGGTGGTGTGCGAGAAGGTGTGGTGGACATGGACCTCAATGAGCTTGGCATCTACAACCGTGGCTCCAACTATGACATGGCCTTCACCCTGTTGGTTCCTGCACTTAAATTGCACGACCGCAACCAGCCTGTCACGCTGGACATGCGCCAGTCAGCACTTGGTCACTCTTGGCTCAGCTTGCGACTTTTTGACGAGGGTACCATTAACCGTTGGCGGGACTGCTGCACGCTTACTGATCATCTGAATGGCACCACCAACTACTTCTTCTCACCTTCACTGGTAGCCGACTGGTTCCAAGAAGCTGTTGGACTAGTACTGGCAGAGTTACAGCGCAAGCCACAAAGGGGCACCCCGAGGGTGGAGCGAGTTGAGCATCACAACACGCTGCTCACTATAGTTTTAGGTGTGGGCAGCAGCCGCATACTTTATGACATTGTTCCTGTGGTGTCTTTTAAAGGCTGGCCTGCAGTTGCTCAGAGCTGGTTGATGGAGAACCACTTCTGGGATGGCAAAATCACAGAGGAGGAGGTTATCAGCGGTTTCTATCTGCTGCCTGCCTGCTCAGCCTCAGGTTGCAGAAAGAACGAGTGGCGTCTCTCTTTTGCCCGCAGCGAGGTTCAGTTGAAAAAGTGTATCTCACCAGGCCTCATGCAAGCTTACCAGGCTTGTAAGGCAATAGTTCTTAAGCTACTAGCCCAACCTACATCTGTCAGTCCCTATTACATACGTAGCATTATGTTGTGGGCCTGTGACCGACTACCTGCAAGCTATTTGTTACAGGAAGACTATGTTGCGCATTTCCTGCTAGGTCTCATAGATGACCTGCAGCACTGCCTTGTCAACAAGACCTGCCCTAACTATTTCATCCCACAGTGTAATATGTTGGAGCACTTGTGTTATGAGACTGCTATGTTTCATGCTCGTAAGCTAGCGCTAGTACGCTCGGCTCCAGCCGAGCACCTGCGCTCCATTATTGAGCAGGCCAAGGCAGCCAACAGACTGACGCAGGAGATGCAGCGTCGTGGGAGTTCCTCAGGACTGCTCGCTCCGCTTGTGGAGCCCTCCTCGGCTGATCACCAGCAATCAGATGACCGGCTGGCAAAGAAGCTACAGCAGTTAGTGACCGAGAATCCAGGGAAGTCTATCTCTGTGTTCATCAACCCTGATGACGTCACACGACCTCACTTCCGTATTGATGACAAGTTCTTTTGAAAACTATGGTCTATTTTCACTTCTCCTCTGCTATAATGGTTGAACCTGATGGGAATTTGATGCATGACACTGTCCAGAAACTGGAGCTGTCCCTATGCCTGTTTACATCAGACTGCAGAGGATTTTCTGGGGGAAATGTTCTGCAACAGCTCTATAGGGCTCACCTTACTGAGAGGCAAATCCAAACCACTTGCACCTGCAAAGGGTGAAAGCATAGTGGGTTTCACGGTGACTCTGAGAATAAAGGTCAGGGAAGGTGGGCAATGATTTACATAGTAGAAGAAAATATAATGTATGTCCTCCTGTGTTATGTTATTTTGAACAAAAATCTGATGTAATGATGAATGATCAGACATAGTTTTTTTGTTTTGCACCTGTGCTAAGTACACACATCCGTCACCTTTTTGTGTTATATAATGCTGTTTTTAAACCTGTGCAGTTAACTTGCCTTTCTATTTATTTAGAGGAAACGTCAAGTCAAGTCACCTTTATTT
Source organism: Barbus barbus (assembly GCF_936440315.1). NCBI lineage: Eukaryota > Metazoa > Chordata > Actinopteri > Cypriniformes > Cyprinidae > Barbus > Barbus barbus. Next base: position 23,322,877 of record NC_136754.1, on the reverse strand, counting down.
ATATAGCGCTTTTAACAATGTAAATTGTGTCAAAGCAACTGCACAATATCAAAAAAGGAAAATAGTGTCAATAATGTAAAATGAAAAGAAAACAACAGAAGATTGTCAGAGAAAGCCAAACCTTTTCTATATATAAGGGATTGAAATCATATTCCCTTAAGTCCAATTAAAAAATTGTCCAGTTCAAATGAGAGGTTCTTGTATTGACAAAACTGTTGTTATAAGAATGCAGAATCGTTTAAAGGGGTGTGGGGTGCTTGACTTGTAGCCCTAACACTTTCACTGCTATTGGAGATTAAAAGGATGTTGTTTTGATTTATTATTTTTTTTTTTAGGAAAATGAATGAATGAAAGTGACAAGCAGCTATCCAATATACCACCTATCACCAATGTTAAGGGTGTCTCTAAACAAAAAACACAGAGTAGGACATCAGTCATCAGTTTGTACTGTACTGTACCTCAAAAACATCTAGCTTGGCTGTGTTGTTCCATCAGCAATTAAAGAATAGTACATTGTTTTGAAAGTTGTGTCGGTTTGGAACTTTGTTTAGTTTGCTCAAAATCAGTCCTTTGGATTTGTGCTATCAGTCCTTTAAAAATTTTAGCGCAGAAGTAAGAATTATGTAAGGAATAATTGACGACGGGCCATTGAATTATTAGAAAAATAATGCACGTTGTTGCCGTTACACCTCGGGTGTGCATTATTTTTCTAATAATTCAACCGTCCGGAGTCAATTATTTGCTTATACTACGGTTGCCACACCTCAGCACATTGATCAGATGATATATTTTGGAATTCGTCTGTACTTAATAGTACTTAAATTGCCATAGGCCTTTATCACACTTCCGTGTTCGAAAAGCAGAAGTTTCAAATAGTAGCGTAAAAAAACTTCTGCTCTAGTCTGTGTCAATGGCGGCGAGAACAGGGAGAAATTGTTGTTGCGTCCCTAAGTGCTCTAATAGTTCAACCAAACAACCCTATCTTAGTTTTCATTATTTTCCAACTGAGGAAGAAACTAAGAAAAGGTGGATTCACGCTATTCGGTGGGATGAAGGCAAAAGCTTTGCTGTTTCGAGAGGGAGTACGTATGTGTGCAGCCAGCATTTCACAGGGTCTTGACTACACGTCTACAACCGGGCGTAAACACCTGAAGCGAGGAGTTATACCATCGAGATTCGAATGGAAGAACTGGGGTAATGTTCACCAAAAACGTCCAAATGTATTGGATAGGATAACGTGCCAAAATTACAGTGGATCTAAGCTCGGCAATAAACAGCCTGCAGTCTGTTACGGACCCTTTTCACTGGTGGAACACGACTACTCAACGGGCCCTTCTCCTGGTGTTTTGGATGCTGCAGCAGAGAGAATAAGAGAGTTGGAGGCTAAGGTCCAAGGTCTTTCTGTCACTCACATACACATAGATCAATTTTGTCTCAGATGACGATTTCCGATTTTACACACGTTTTGCTTCAGAGAGAGTTTTCAGGATCTTCTGGGAATCTATTGAGCCATCGGCATCAAACCTTGTTTACTGGTCAAAGGCGCAGAGACAGGGACTTGAGACAGTACTAGGATCAAGCCCTAACAGGAAGCTCCAGCTCATTGAGTTTTTTCTGCAGGTCTACGAGAGAAGGACTTGGCAGATATCTTTAATGTGAGTACAACAGCTGTCAGCAGAGTCATCATAACATGGGCAAATTTTCTGTACCTGATTTTGGGATCCTTGCCTATATGGATGACAAGAGAGCAAGTAAGGGCAACCATGCCAGCAAAATTTCTGAAGTACTGCGCAGATGTCCGTGTAATTTTAGACTGTACTGAGATCGGGTGTGAAAACCCCACAGCACTGAAACTGCAATCTGAGATGTTTTCCCATTACAAAAACTACCCCACCTTTAACAGGTTAAAGGCTTGATTGGAGTTGCTCCATGTGGGGTAATAACCTTTGTTTTTCAGCTTTTCACTGGATCCATCTCTGACAGAGAGATAACAAAGCAGTCAGGACTTTTGGACCTGCTGGAGCCTGGAGACTGTTGTATGGCAGATAAAGGCTGTACCATAGGGAGACTGCTAGAGAATGTGGGAGCCAGACTTGTCATTCCTCCTTTCAAACGAGCAGCCCAACTCTCAAAAGAGGAGACAAACCGCACACAAGCAATAGCCCGTCTATGGATTGTGGTAGAGAGAGAGTCATTCGACGGATTAAGGAAAATCACATCTGGGACTCAACCATTCCTCTCACACTCACAGGCACAGTGAACCAGATTTGGGCAAACTCTTGTTTAATGGCTATTTATCAAGGCCACCTTGATGCCAAAGATGATGTTGTTTTGTAACTGTTTTGTACACGCATAACACACAATTCACCCACAATTAAACAATTTCATGATGTAATATTTGCTTCCAAGAATGAGCTTTTGATTATAGTTTATTTATAGTGACACATTTGTATATAGTTTATAAAGTTGTTTATAGTTTAACTTTACAAAAATAATACACAAACATGAAAAACTTGTATTTGATGTTTCAAAATTTATTTGTAATGATTTTAAAACAAGATAACTAAACAGAATAAATGTAAAAAGTGAAAATATTTGTTGCATTGCTTTAAAACAGATATGACACATGTACAAATATGGATTGCATTGTTGTGATACTAATAAAAAGTGAAATGTTAACCTGTCTCTTTCATTTGTACAATATTTACAATGTTACTATATCTTTTTATAATACACATTACAACATTTTTACAGTTACAAAAGGATAAATATGGTCAACTCACCCTCACTAACCCTTAAAAGATAAAACTTTTATTAACATTGCTTATTCATTAAAAATAAATGTAAAAGACCAAAAAAAAAATTTACATTGGCAGAATCATAAAAATTGAGAAAAAAAAAATTATTACATAATTTACAAATCAACATCACAACTAGCTTAGCAGCTCTTAGAGGCAAGATACACATCCATGTATGTGTTGAAGAAAAACAAGTTAAGTTTATTTATTGACTCATCAAGTCAATAAATCTGTCATCCCTCCAGATGCACTCAATGGTGACATCAGTTTGGTGTTTGTTATAAAATCACACCAGCTCAGACCCGTTACTGCCAGCTGTCCCTGAACCTGCCAGTAGTATTTGTGGCTTTCCTTTAGCTTTGCTTGACCGTTTAGAAATTTGATGTGTGTTACATGAGAAATGTCGTCAACATCAGGGCATTTCACCTCTGCAAGTCCAAAGGGAGGGTTTTCAGATGGGTCATAAACTCTGCCATCAGGGCTTGTGCTGAGGTGTGGCGCATCAGGATGCACAACAAACCCACACTGTGAAACATTGACATTCATCATGTCAGAGTACTGAAGTAGGACTTCAGGCTCTAGTTCAAATCCACGCTTCATTGCAGAAGTCTGCCGAACCCCTTTATTTATTCGGACAGCTAGTGCCAGGCTGGATGTTTCTACCCTCACGGAATCCCCTTGACGTAATTCGTGCATTTGGTTCCATAGAGGAGACTGTGACTGATCCCGCGTGTCTTTCTCAATTCTCAAATCTGACCTCAGAAGACCAAATCTGACCTCAGAAGACTACGGAGGGTAGTCTGGACTGCTGAGCGAATCATTGGTACAACCCTCCCCACTCTCCAAGAACTGTACTCATCCAGAGTGAGCAAAAGGGCTGGTAAAATCACTCTGGACCCCTCACATCCAGCACACTCCCTCTTTGAACTGTTACCGTCTGGTCGACGCTACAGAGCTCTGAGCACCAGAACGACCAGACACAGGAACAGTTTCTTCCCTCAGGCAATCCATCTCATGAACACTCAACAATAAACGTGGAACACACAACTAATGCATTATCCATTCACCACACTCACTAATTTTATTTTTATTTACTCATTTCTAATTTGCACATACTTGACCTGTACATACATAGTTGTCTATATTATATATTGTGTTTTTGCTGCTTTGTGCATTGCCTATTTGGTTTGTTGTTATTCTTTTATTATCTGTGTCCTGTCCTGTTGCTGTCTTTCTGTTGCACTGTGGAGCTTCTGTCACTTCAACAAATTCCTTGTATGTGTAAACATACTTGGCCAATAAAGCTCATTCTGATTCTGATTCTGATTCTGATTATTGTGCTGAGCTCTTGTGTTACTGCCAAACTTTCTAGGAACCACACCTCATGGTAATTAGGGACAAATTTAAATCTCCCATCTAATTTGTACCCATCCAAAGGAAGTGTAGGGAAGGTTGGGGCTTCTGCATGCTTGACAATATCCCTTGATGACACAGAAGGGCACTGATAGGACAGCACAGAACCTTTGGGCACAAGACCAAACTTTTGACTGCACCAGATTAATTTCTGACAAGCCATGCAGAACCTTGCAGATCAGTGGCTGTGGTCTGACACTCCTTAAAGATTCCATGGAAGAGAGAGCCAAATTGTTTGGAATAGGACCTAAAAAATAAAACAATAAGACATTGTGACATTGACACTAATTGTATTTATAGCCATATAAACACACATACCACAAGGTCTTTTTGCAGTATCTACCACTGCAATATGTTTACATCTTCCAGTGTCTGTATATACACACCGTACAAAGACATTGGTAGATTTAACAGATATACACGCCTATGTACACATTGTAAAAAAGACATAGGTAGATGACCACTACCTATGTCTTTTACAATGTGTACGTATGCATGTATATCTGTTACATCTACCAATGTCTTTGTACGGTGTGTATATACAGACACTGGAAGATGTAAACATATTACAGTGGTAGATACTGCAAACAGCACACCAACGATGGGCAACTTCAGTCCTGGAGGGCCACTGAAAGTGTGTGTGTGTGTGTGTGTGTGCATGTTTATGTGGTTTATGAGGACACAAATTTGTATAATGACATGGGTATGACAGAGGTATTACAATATGAAGGTGGTTTATGAGAACACTGCCTATGTCCCTGTAATTCAAAAGGCTTAAAAAACATACTAAATGGTGTTCTTTTGAAAATCTAAAAATGCAAAGTCTCCTGTGAGGGCTACGTTTAGGTGTAGGGCAATAGCACACACAGTTTGTTCAGTATAAAAACCATTACGCCTATGGAGAGTCCCCATAAATCACAAAAACCAACATGTGTGTGTATCTGTCTGGGATGGGCAACTTTGGTTATGTAGAATCTCTGTGTGTGTGTGAGAGAGTGTGTATATATTATTATTAATATTATAATATTGCCTTTTTTTTATTTAGCTTCATTATTACTATTATTTTCTCTAGGCTTTCCTAAATGTTCAGATATTCTAAATCACTTTCTATGTTGTTTTAATGCTTTGGCAATACAAAATGTATGTTTTTGTCATGCCAATAAAGCTTTCTGAATTGAATTTAATTGAGTGTGTGAGTGTGTGTGTGTGTGTGTGAGAGAGAGCGAGAGAGTGTGTGCGTGTGTGTGTGTGTGTGTGTGTGCGAGAGAGAGAGAGAGAGAGAGAGAGAGAGAGAGAGTGTGTGTGTGTGTGTGTGTGTGTGTGTGTGTGTGTGTGTGTGTGTGAGAGAGAGAGCGTGTGTGTGTGTGAGAGAGTGTCCTCAGTTTCATTCTTGGCAAAGAAGCCAAATGTTCTAATATAGCTGCAAGATTTGTAGCATCTTGTCATCTCCTGAGGGACAGCCAGAGAGAAACAAACAGCCAATAAACACACACCCACTCACAGCCCAAACACACACCCATTAGATCTACACACATATGTATACAATGTTCAAATTTCTAAGTTCAGTTGTTACATTATGTCTGTAGTATAATCTTTTATTTATTATTATAATTCTTTATTTATTTTATTAATATTTTATTAACACTATTATTTTATTTATTTATTTTCGCTATATCTAGCCATCAGTGGGGATTTCTTTAAGACTGCAAGGGAAGCTCGGCTTCCCCTATAATGTCAAAAAATTAATGGTCAAACATGTATTATTGTGTTAACATTTTATTGATTAAAAATGCGTTAGAACACGTTCATCTCGAAGACGAGTTCGTTCAGAATCAGCTACATATAGCAGGTGACTCGATTTCCTTCTCATATATTCCCGTAGCATCAGTGTATTTGCCTGTTGAAGCCCAGCGTCCATTGACTTCAATGGGGCTGCTTTGAATAGTTTTTTTCAGTGCTTCAAAACTAGATGCTCATTGGATAAATGCTGCGATTATGTCCCGCCCCCGGACGCTCAGCATCTCTGGGGGTGAATGGAGGAGTGGGCGGGGCTGGACTCCGGGCTTCTGCGTGATGATTGGAGGGTTTGTCGAAAGACTGCATCTCCTTTTGATTGACACCGATTGTGTCCTATAAGAAGTCGCTGATGCTGAAGCTATTCGAGCCAGTGTTGCCATCTTAGCGACTTTTCAGACCACCCTAGCGACCTTTCTCCCCAAAAGTGACTAGCGACAAATCTAGCGACTTCTTTGACAAACCTTAGCGAGTCTCTGTGATCGCTGGTACTGCCGCAACGACGCGAGGTCAGCGTGCACGCACCTCTTTCTCTGTTCAGTGAGCGGCTGAGAGGAGCAGCGCGTTCAGTTCAAATAGATATTATGTTGCTTCTCTAATTTTACATGCAAATATAGCCGAAATCACAGCACAGGAATTGTCTTGTCTTATCTTGTGTGCATTATTTGATTTCGTCATCAGCTACTTTCCATCGAAAGAAGTTGGCAACACTGATTCGAGCTCAGTCCCATAGTGGACTTTGCAAGTGTAGTCAAAAGACAAACTGCTGCAACTATTTCTTGATATTTGCTTGGTGAAATTGCTGGCCAATTTTCATTATACATTTCACACAATTATACACCACATTCCTTGTTTCAGTTTAACCTAATTCCCACATTTCCTCCGTCGAGTTTAATGTTTTTTTAGATCGTTTGTTCATTCATTCATTCATACAGTAGGCCAGGCGGTGAACTAGCCAGCTAGCAAACTGCACACGATGGCAGAATTTACGTATAAATAAATGGACAATTTTTATGATGTAGGCCGAAAATTAGCTTCCCCTCTTTGAAAGACCAGCAGCCGCCACTGCTAGCCATGTGTTTATATAATAATGCCTTTATTTAGTTTCATTATTACTATTATTTTCTCTAAGCTTTACTAAATGTTAAGAAATTCTAAATCACTTTCTATGTTGTTTTAATGCTTTGGCAATACAAAATGTATGTTTTTGTCATGCCAATAAAGCTTTCTGAATTGAATTGATTTGCGTGTGTGTGTGTGTGTGTGAGAGAGAGAGAGAGAGTGTGTGTGTGTGTGAGAGAGAGATCTTTATTTTACAGATTTATTTTACAATAAGTTTTGCAAAACATAATCAAAACCACCTTAAAACATTATTCAAACACCTTAAAAAAAAAAAAAAAAAAAAAATGTTTTATAACACTCCAAAACTTATCTGATAATCTTGCCCTTCACTGGGCTTACACAACACACCTTCGGTTCCCCACATAAAAAAAAAAGTCTCAATATCATTGATCATTTCATAATAAGCAAACTCCAGCATCAAGCGTCCCTTTATAAAACCTTTTAACATATGCACTGGATCTACTCCACTTAAATTAAGAGTCTTGTTTTTCCTAGTTAACCAAATTGCCATCTTTGCTTTACCAAAAATAAAATTCAGTAATACAACTTTTTGTTTATTTGCAGCTCTATATTTTGGCCCAAATATAAATAACCCATTAGTAAACAAAAAACCTAACCTTTGGCAAACTTCTTTTAACAACCAAAAAAGTCCACTTAATCTTGAACATTCAACAAAAAGATGATTAACTGTTTCAGATTCCCCACAAAAACTACACTCTACACTATGCAAAGGATCCAGATGTGCTTTGTATCTGTTTGTGGCTATTGCCCAATGTACAATCCGCCACTGAAAATCACCTAATCTTTTTTCAGTGGGCCTCTTGTATAGGGACCTCCAACTACCCTTCGGGGAAGATCCTTGCTCAACCACTCCGAACCACTTTGACTCGATCACTTTGTCAAGAGCTCTTAGATTAAGAGTTTTAACCCAAATCGTATACAGGGCTTTCTTGGAAAGAAGTTCAAAGTTTCCAAGTTCAGGTGTTCTAAAAGTCAATAGACTCCCTTCAGCCTCTTCCCAATCTCCCACTTCCGCAGACACACGTATTTCAGGGAATAATCCTTCAAAGTTCTCCAAATCTAGTATCCGAAGACACAAAAGATTCTTTATTTCCTCCAGCAATCTTTGAAGAACTCGAAGAGACCGAATATCTGTTTTAAGATGCAATTCTTCTGCTGTAAACCACTGGTTGTTAATCTTTAAATGTCCAATCTTACAAATGCCAGTTTTTATCAGATTATTACGTAGAGTGGCTGAATTCAGCAGTTCAGTAGACAAAAGTCCATTAAAAAACAAAGGTTCTTCCAAATTCCAGACATTAACTCTTTCCACAGAAAAAATCTGCCACACTTGTAAAGCTGAAGCATAAAAAGATGTGAGTCCGTTAAGGTCCATATTCTTCAAGTTCATTAAGAACAGATGTCTGTCGAGACCCAGACGACCCACCCTCCTCAAGAGGGCACATGCCACTTCCATCCAATTCTGATCTTGATGGTAAAGAAGTTGTTGGACAGTCTTAAGACTAAAAGCCGCATACCTGGATTTTAAATCAATTAGGCCTTGTCCTCCTTCATGAACTGGTAGATACAAGACCGCCTCTTTCACCCAGTGCTTTCCAGTCCAGAAAGCACTCTCTGGATATCCACAAAAAAAGTCCATTGGTGGGTCCAGAACATTTAGCCTGTGCCACAGGGTGGATGCCACTAAATTGTTGATAACCAGCACCCTTCCCCTATACAATAGCTGAGGCAGCAACCAGTTCCATTTAGACAACTTAGCACATACTTTATCCTTTACATTCTCCCAATTCTTTTTTTTAAACTCTTCACTCCCTAAATAAATCCCTAAAAATTTAAAACCTATTTTTCCCCATTTTACATTTTCAGGAATGACTGGTAAGACTTCTGTTGAATGTTCCGTTTTACTCCAATTTAACTTTGCAGATGATGCCTTTTCATATAAACATAGACACTTACTAATTGTGTCTACATCTTTTTGATTCTTGACAAAAACAGTAATATCATCTGCATATGCGGTGAGCTTAATTTCATTATGAATACTATTTCCTATACATATACCAGACACATTTCTCCTAAATAAACACAACAAAGGTTCAACTGCTAATGCATACAACTGACCAGACAAAGGACATCCCTGTCTGATTCCTCTTTGCATTTGAATTGGTGGACTTAAATCTCCTCCAATTTTCACTAAACATGAAGCATTTGTATACAAAGTCTTAATCCAAAGTAAAAACCCATCACCACAACCAAAAGCTTTTAGTGTTCTGAATAAATACTCATGATCTACACGATCAAATGCCTTCTCTTGATCTAATGAAAGAAGACCTAAATTGATACCATTTAATTTACAATAATCCAGTAAATCTCTCACTAGAGAAATGTTATCATAAATAGTTCTATCCGGAATACAATATGATTGATCCTTATGAATGATATTACCCAAAACACACTTCAGTCTATTGACCAAAAGTTTTGCCAGAATTTTATAATCAGTGGTGAGGATGGAAACGGGTCTCCAGTTCTTCATGAGACTTGTGTCTCCTTTTTTGGGAATAAGAACAAGAACTGCCCTCTGACAACTCCTGGGAAGATATTGTTCCTCATAACATTTCTGTACCACCTCATAGAAGTCTTTACCTAGGATTCCCCACATGACTTTATAGAATTCCCCTGGCAGACCATCAATACCTGGTGCACGACCAGGTTTCAACTGTTGTACTGCTTCAGTAAGTTCTTGAAAAGAAAAAACACTGTCCAAGCTTTCTCGCTGTTTTTCATTAAGAGTAGGAAGTTGTTCAAACAAGTCCGATATACTCTATGAATCACAGCTTTCAGCTCTAAAGAGTTCTGAATAAAAGTCCACAGCAATTTTCCTCATCTTCTTTGGGTCAGACGTTTTAGACCCATCTGGGAATGTCAGACAATGCATTACACTCTGCTTTTTTGAGACTTTTTCAAGATTAAAAAAATATGTAGTTGGTGCATCCATATCACGTACTGACAAAAAACGTGACCTTATAAGTGCCCCCTTAGCTTGCACTTGTAAAAGAGATGTAAGAGTATTCTTTCTCTCACATAAGTTCTCAGTCATTACAGTATCTGGTTGCAGCACCACATTCGAAGTAATCTGTACTATTTCCTTTTCTAATTCGTTGATTTTTCTCTTAATTTGTGTTGTAGAGAAAGAAGAAAACTGTTGACAAAAAATTCTAATTTGTGTTTTTCCCAATTCCCACCACTGAATTAAGTTTTCATATTCACCTTTCTGAGAAACCCAAAAACATTTGAATCTCTCAATAAAGTCTTTCTCCTGAAATAAACGTACATTCAGTTTCCAGTAAGGACTTTTGCACTGAGTTTGTGACAAAGTAAAATTACAAGAAACAAAATGATGATCTGAAAAACTACATGGTACAATGTTCGCAGCCACAATCCTGTTATTAGTTCTCTTACAAACATAGAATCTATCTAATCTAGCTGCACTTATTCTCCCTTGTGAAATTTTTACCCAAGTATATTTTTTTACTTTTAAATTCCTCTCTCTCCACACATCCAACAAATTGTTTTGAAAGATAACATTTTTTAACAAAGCAGGCGCTTCAAAATCTGGTTCAGTATTATTCCTATCTAATGTAAAATCAACTGTACAATTCCAGTCACCTCCTACTATTAGAAAATCATCAGCATTTACATTTCTCAAATATTCACTCAGTTTTTTAAATAGAATTATTCTATCTGCACTTCTGTTTGGAGCATAAATATTAACAAATATAAAATTGTATTCATAAATTTTTGTTTTTACAACAAGGCGGCGACCTTTTTCTAATTCTACGCTTGACAATACATCAACATTGAGGTAAGGTGAAAAAAGTATGGCTACCCCAGCACTTAAATTTGTTCCATGGCTTAAAGAGTAACTGCCCTCCCAACACAATCCCCAATCTGCCTCATTACTCTCATCACTATGAGTTTCTTGTAAAAAAGTTACATGTGATTCCTTAAGCTTAAGAAACTCAGTTAATAAGCCTTGTTTATCTCTACTCCTCGCTCCATTAACATTTAAGGAACTAACTCTTAAGATTTGCATGTTAAATGAGGGGAAAAGAAACAAGAAAGAAAAAAGACAGAGAAGGAAAAAGATAAGAGCAGCACTCATCACCATGTGAACCTATTTATTCTTTCTCTTTCCTTTTAAACTTTTACGAACTACTGTAGCCAGTTTCTTCAAACGAAATCTCTTTTGTTTTGATATGATGTCACTACCTACACTCTTCTGTACACTCATAACTGACCTCAAGAATTTGGCAGCATCAGGAAAAAACTTCAGGACATCAACTTTCTGTCCTTTTGTTTGATCCAGAAAATCATTAACTTCTTCCACAGTATACAAATCCTCAGATGATTGACTCAACTCAAAAACTTCTGAACAACTGTCACTATCACATCTTGATTCATCTACACACACATCATCATCATCATTCTCAACAAATTGTAAACCACTTCCACAAGCCTTTTCAATTTCCATATCCTTGCCACATATAATACTCTGATCAGCTCCTTCTGAAACACTAAGCACTTTAGGAAAAGAAGAGTCACTCACCTCTAATCTTGACATTGGCTCCTTCTCTAACTCAACCTGTCCCTCTGAAAGCTGTAGGCCTATGTTCTCAAGGGAATGAGTACATCCACTGTTAGTTGGGCTTTTATCCTGAGTCTCCTCAATTTGTTTTTCATTTTGTACTTTTTGTTTTTTATTTTTCGATTGCGCTGACGTCTCTTTTAAAAGCGTGGGTCTTTTTTCAGTTTTGTCCGTTTTACCGCGATCCGACTGATTTCTCATTTCAGTGTTTTCAGTCTCTGCACTTTTCTCCTCATTTTGTTTTCTGTGAGGACAAAACAATTTCTTGTGACCTAAATCCCCACATTCAAAACAACGCATACTTTCCGTTGTTGCGAAAATCATGTAAGAGCTTTCACCGTGTTGTATACGGAAAGACACTTCCAAAAACTTTGTAGGTGCTTGCAAAAACATGAAAACCTGTCTCCGAAAAGACATTACGTGCTTCAGTGCATCGTTCTTACAGCCGAGCGGAACAGCTCTAATTGTACTCGCAAATTTTCCAAAACGACTTAGTTCTTTTATTATCGCTTCGTTTTTTATGAACGTGGGCGCATTCGAGATTATGACACGCGTCGCAGGGAACGCAGAGGTGTCACCTGCACAAACGTGTCCGACATCTCAATTCCACTCTCTACAAGCACATTCACATATTTCTCTTCTTCTAAAAACACAACAACGGCCTTGTTCATCCTAGACGCCGAAACAATCTTATCATGGCCAACAATCTTTCCCATAGCCATAAGTACATCCTCCACCGTGCAAATTTGATCGGGAAAACATTTGCAACCATTTCCAATGGAGAAAACCGGCGTTCCCTCATTAGAAGGCGAGGCCATGTTTATCGTCCACGAATGGATGCAACCAAAATAAAAAACAAGTTCTTACTACTTCACAATTAATTTTAAACTACGGTGAGAAAAAGAACCCCATAAGGTATGGAAAAAAAAAGGAATATTTAAAGATCAATCAAACACCTCACACTCCTCACCACGCCAAACACGCACATGCGCAAGAGAGAGAGAGAGAGTGAGAGAGTGTGTGTGTGAGAGAGAGAGAGAGACTTTTTGACTTTTCAAAACACTTTAATTATACACACATTACAAGATTTTTTTAAAAAACCTAACCAAAACATAAGATTCCTAAACATTACCAATTAAAAACCAAATTTACAGAATCACACACAGTCACCAAAGCCCCCCCAACACCCCATTTCCATTCAAAATAAAGGACATTATTAGTATGTTGGTAATAGAATTCAATCACCACTCTTGACTCCACTAAAGACTTAAACAGAGTTACTAAACTCACATCTTCATCAAGATGTGGGGATCAATATCCCCACATCTCTTAGAGATAGGAGGCTTGTACAAAAACCTCCATGATGGAAAAACCTAATCTGAAATAGAAAACCAAGACCTCCATTTTGTATCTGGTCTTTGTTTCAATTGACCCAAATGTACAGATTTTACACAAATTGTTTTCCCAATACAATGAAACACCATAGCACCATAACCTTTCAGCAATTTTGTTTGACTGTTATCATCAGATTCCCAATCTTTAAGAACTACCTTGAACTCAGGAAAAGTCAGAGAAATATCACCATTCAAAAGAATATTATTAACCCTCTGGGGCCTGAGGGTGTTTTGGGGGCCTGGAGAAGTTTTGACATGCCCCGACATTTGTGCTTTTTTTCAGTTGCTTATAAATATATAAATGGCTAAAGTCTAATAACACTGTAAACAGCACAAACTGGGCTACAATAATATGTTAGCAGCATTTATGTACTTGATTTTGTTGTTGAGAAAGAAACGTTTATGCGTGGTTAGTGAAAAACTAACATTTTGAAGTCACAGAAATAAGGCCATAAAAAACATACAGAACATTTGTTCACAAGACTTCTGAGAACTGGATATTGTAGTCTAGAATTTTTGCTTCAAAATAATATGAAAATCACCTTGTTTATTTACTCACAGAAAACAATACATCGATTTAAATTTTCTAAGTCACTTTTTGAGTAAAAAGGGTCTATGCGAGAAGGCGTCAACCTTCACATTCACACCTGAGAAGACAAAGGCAAATTCAAAATGTTAGTTTTAATGAGCTTCATAATGAGCCATTTAGTCAAGTATGTGACTGAGAGGGAAGAGTTACAAGAAAGAATATGAGGACAAAATAAATAGAAATTTTTTGTTTTGTTTGTAGTTTATTAAGAAATTAACTACGGCATATCACCCTCAAACTAATCTCACCGAAAGGATTAACAGGACCTTGAAGACCATGTTTCACCTCATATGTGGGAAACAACCATCGTCAATGGGATAAATGGTTATCTGAATTCAGGTATGCCATTAACACAGCCTGGCAGGACAGCACTGGCTATACACCTGCCGGAATTGTGCTGGGTCGTAAGTTGAAAGGTCCTCTGGAGAGAGCCTTACCCAGACCACCCACTCCTGATAATCCCACTTATGACATTGTGGAGAGACAACAAGGTATGTGTTACAGAAGTAGACTTCACACAAGGGAGATAGTAAAAAGGTAAGGTTTATTTGAGCAGATGAGCAGCGGTTGGTGAATGACTTGGTAAGTATAGGTAGCAGAGACTTTGGGATGACGAGATACGTGGTTGACTTGTTTCTGATGTCTTGACAGGAGCTCGTGGATATCGTGGGTACCACACACCTCACTTCAGGCTGGATGGTGACTCGGGAGAAGGATCTGGATCCTGGGCACGGATGAAGACAACACTTGGAGGAAACACAAGAGGTAAGTACACAAACAGGTAGGTAACAGGTAGGTAGCTGAGCTAGCATACGTGAGTCCACTTCATCTGAACGAGACTGGACGTCTAACTGTTGTGAGGTGTGTGGTTTTGTAGTGGATGTTGTTGGGATGAAGATTACGTGCAGGTGTGCTCATTAGAAATCATTTTCACATTAATGAACTGTGCAACCTAATGTCCATTTCCTGCAATACACTTACACATGATATTATTTGGTATAATGTGATTGATTGTCTTTTTCTTGCATTTTTTTTTTTTGTTCTTGTTTTCATGGCTATATAAAAAGAATAATGTGCACATATTTGGTGAGCATCTTTCTTTCTTAAACTTTGTAGACAAACTGAATTCCCCCTTTATTAAGTTGTATAACTAGTTTTGTGTTAGAAAAATACGAGGCGGTTATAAATGCTTTAGTCATAGTGGAAAAACCCCGCACTGGAGAACTCTGTATATGCCTCGATCCGCGCGACCTGAACAAGGCAATCAAACGGCCGCATCATCCGCTACCAACTTTGGATGACGTAATCTCCAAACATTGTGCAAAATACTTTAGTGTATTAGACGCCAGATCAGGGTACTGGGCCATCAAGTTGGCAGAAGAGTCATCTAAGCTTACAACATTTAACAAGATTTTCGGACGATATCAGTTCCTTCGTCAGCCGTTCGGAATAGTCTCTGCACAGGACGAGTTCCAGAGGAACATAGACGAGACCTATGAGGGGCTGCCCAGAGTAGCAGCTATAGTAGATGACATCTAAGTGTACGGACATACAAAGGCGGACCATGATAAAAACCTACGTGCAATGCTTCAAAGAACAAGGGAAAGAGGTGTCCGCCTGAACCCCGAAAAAAGCACCATCTGCGTACCCGAAGTCAGCTACTTCGGACACAGACTGATGCACGACAGCATCAAACCGGACCAAAAGAAGATTGAAGCCATTAAAGAAATGGAACCGCCACAAAACAAATTGGAGCTAGAAACCGATTAGTCACCAGAAGAGACGGACTACAGCTGCGTAAGTGTTTTGAATAACTTGGTTGCAGTTCTGTTGTTTAAATAATTTACTTGCTACTAGGAAGGAATAGTTCGTTTCCTACCTATTTCTACTCTGCATTTTCGTTGTTTTCTGTTAATTGCACTTACTGGAAATTAGAATAATTTGCACCTCAGCTGAGAACGAGCCTTTGTGATTGTGCAAAGTGTTAGTTTCGTCTTGAGCTATTTAGCAGTCCTTTAATCTTATTGGCTGGGCTGATCAGAAGCCGGCAACAGCGACTGTGAAAGTACTTAAACTGCTCGTCGCTGCTCTAAGGTTGGGAAAGCCGATTAGTCACCAGAAGAGACGGACTACAGCTGCGTAAGTGTTTTGAATAACTTGGTTGCAGTTCTGTTGTTTAAATAATTTACTTGCTACTAGGAAGGAATAGTTTGTTTCCTACCTATTTCTACTCTGCATTTTCGTTGTTTTCTCTGTTAATTGCACTTACTGGAAATTAGAATAATTTGCGCCTCAGCTGAGAACGAGCCTTTGTGATTGTGCAAAGTGTTAGTTTCGTCTTGAGCTATTTAGCAGTCCTTTAACCTTATTGGCTGGGCTGATCAGAAGCCGGCAACAGCTGTTTTCACTCTAGTTTCTTAGACTGTATTTATTTGATGTCAGAGCGCTGACGCTGACGCGGAAGTGTCAGCGGAAGCGTTCAGCCTCCTCGTGTGAAGACCAACGAGTCTTCGACCAACGACCAACTTTGACCGAGCAACGACACCGAGCGCACACTTAAGTATCCTTTATATCTGTCCTCACGCTTTCCTATCCACTATCATGTGTTTCCAAACCATCCCGGTTCTCTCTCTACCTCACTCTAAAAATACATGCAGAAGGTCACGTAACCCTGCTAACCTGCGCACTCTCTCTACATCTTCCACTGCACCTCTTTCTTTCTCTGTAGGTCTTTGGAAATGCCAGTCAGCTGTCAACAAAGCCGACTTCATTTCTGCATTTTCCTTACATTCCACACTCAGCATCCTGGGCTTGACTGAGACCTGGATCCGTCCAGAAGACACGGCAACCCCAGCTGCTCTCTCTCACAATTTCTCTTTCTCTCACACCCCTAGGCAAGTTGGCTGGGGTGGGGGCACTGGCTTGCTCATTTCTAACAATTGGAAATACTCTACCCACTCTCCCCTAGGCAATCTCAACTCATTTGAATCACATGCTGTTACTGTAACAGCTCCTATAAGACTCCAGATTGTGGTAATCTATCGTCCGCCGGGCCAAATACCACCAACCTTCCTAGACGAGCTGGACGGACTGCTGTCGTCTTTCATGGAGGATGGCACTCCACACTTAGTCTTCGGCGATTTCAACATTCACCTAGACAGGCCTTATGCTACAGACTTCCAGTCACTCCTAGCTTCATTTGATCTCAAACGCCTCACCACTACTAGCACGCACAAATCTGGTAACCAACTCGACTTAATTATACATGCAATTGTTCTACAGATAACATTCTGGTACAACCACTCCATATCTCTGACCATTTCTTCATTACATTTACTTTACATTTTGCTACTCAGGTACCACCATCTCCCTTACCGGTTACTTTCAGACGCAACCTACGCTCCCTTTCCCCCTCCCTTCTTTCCTCTGTAGTATCCTCCTCTCTTCCCTCGCCTACCCATTTCTCTTCTCTGTATGTAAATGCAGCCACTGACACTTTATGCTCTACCTTAACCTCTTGTCTAGACGACATCTGTCCTCTCTCCTCTAGGCCAGCACGGGCTGCTCCTTCTAACCCCTGGTTATCCGATGTTCTTCGAAAGAATCGGACCAAACTCAGAGCGGCAGAGAGAAAATGGCGCAAATCAAACGATCCGTCGGACCTGAGTAGGTATCAGTCTTTGCTTTCATATTTCTCTACTGAAGTCCACACTGCCAAATCCTCACATTTCCACAACAAGATCACCAGCGCTCCAGACATGCGTAATCTCTTCAGAACATTTAATTCTCTCCTCTGCCCCCCTCCTCCACCTCCCACCACTTTGATAACCTCTGATGACTTTGCCTCTTTTTTCACAGACAAAACTAGAACAATCAGCAACCAGTTCTCAACTCCGCAGGACCTCCAATCAACCACATCCACCGCTCTAGCTCCCATCTTCTCCTTCTGTCCCCTCACCGAGGCAGAAGTATCCAAACTTCTCCTCTCTAGCCATCCTACAACATGTCCTCTCGACCCGATCCCCTCACATCTTCTCTAAACAATCTCTCCCACACTCTTACCGGCACTCACACACATTATCAACACATCTCTCCTCACAGGCATCTTCCCCACAGCATTCAAGCAGGCTCGGGTAACCCCACTGATCAAAAAACCTACATTAAATGCTTCTCTTTTAGACAACTACAGACCTGTCTCTCTCCTTCCATTCATAGGGAAAACACTCGAACGAGCTGTCTTCAACCAGCTCTCGCGGTTTCTTTCACAGTACAACAAGCTGGATGCTAAACAGTCAGGTTTCAGGAGTGGCCATTCAACAGAGACTGCGCTACTCTCAGTCACTGAAGCCCTGCGAACTGCAAAGGCTGATTCCAAATCGTCAGTCCTCATTCTGCTGGATCTCTCTGCTGCTTTTGACACTGTCAATCATCAGATTCTCCTGTCTACACTCTCATCACTGGGCATCACTGGAATTCCACTTCGCTGGTTTGAATCCTATCTCACCGGTAGTTCCTTCAGGGTGACCTGGGGAGGGGAGGTATCCAAACCACATCAACTGGTCACTGGAGTTCCTCAGGGATAGGTTCTTGGACCCCTCCTCTTCTCCACATACACTACATCGCTGGGTCCCATCATACATGCACATGGCTTCTCCTATCACTGCTACGCCGATGACACACAGTTCTATCTCTCTTTTCAACCAGATGACCCAACGGTAGCTGCACGGATCTCAGGCTGCCTGGCGGACATCTCGGCATGGATGAAAGAACATCACCTACAGCTCAACCTGGCAAAGACGGAACTTCTGGTCTTCCCTGCCACTCCGACTCTACGGCATGACTTCACGATTCAGTTCGGCTCATCAATGATTACCCCATCAACTTCGGTCAGAAATCTTGGTGTAATCTTTGATGACCAGCTGACCATCAAAGAGCACATTGCAAAGACTGCTCGTTCCTGCAGGTTTGCACTACACAACATCAGAAAGATCAGGCCCTTTCTGACAGAGCATGTTGCGCAACTTCTTGTCCAGGCCCTTGTTGTTTCTAGACTGGACTACTGCAATGCTCTTCTGGCTGGTCTGCCATCAAACGCAATCAAACCTCTACAAATGATTCAGACTGCAGCGGCACGACTGATCTTCAACGAGCCCAAAAGAGCGCATGTTACACCTCTCTTCATCTCCTTGCACTGGCTACCAGTGGCAGCTCGCATCCAGTTCAAGTCACTGATGCTTGCACCCTCCTACTTCCACTCACTATTACGAACCTACATCCCCTCCAGAAGTTTGAGATCTGCTAGTGAGCGACGCCTTGTGGTACCATCACAGAGAGGCTCAAAATCACTCTCCAGAACATTCTCGTTCACCATTCCTGGCTGGTGGAATAATCTTCCCACCCCTATCCGGAATGCCGCATCCCTGGCAACCTTCAAGCAACAACTGAAAACTCATCTCTTTCGGCAGTACTTGACTTCATCCTAAACTCAAAAAAAAAACTTTCCCTCTATCTTTCTCTCCACCTACTAGCTTGTACTTATTTGAACAATGCCTGAGACTTGGTGTTACGAGCACTTCCTCTGTCTGACTGCCTCTTCAAGATGAATCGCTTTTTGTATTCCCCAATTGTAAGTCGCTTTGGATAAAAGCATCTGCCAAATGACTAAATGTAAATGTAAATGTAAATGTAAACCATATTGGGTATGATTAATTACCTGTCCTGATTCGCCCCGAGATAAATGCACCGTTGCGCCAGATGCTGAAACAAAGCAATGAGTTTACATGGGACGTGAAGTTTCTCTGAAGGTTCCCAGAACGTTCTCCTAACCTCTTTACTCTGATACCGCTACTGTCAGTAATCATCCAGCACTCCCGTCCCGAGTCCCGCAGAGTATAAGCGGTATGGAAGACAGACAGATACGGACCTCAATAATCAATAAATGTCTTGTTTCAAACTATTGTTTAATCATTAAAGATAATCAGAGCACATTTAACCATCATAAGGAGCATTAAATGAGATTGAATTATTCGTTAATATGTAAGATTTCTTTATAACTACCATACCAAATAATAACCCAGATATTACGTTCCCTATCTGTTGGTCACTACGAGTTATGTCGTGACGACATAGGGGATTTACCTGGGAGCCCCGATCACCTCTAATAAGAGAAAACGCCAATGGAACTGGCAAGTGGATTTTGCATACCTGAGCCACTCCCCGTGCATACAGGTATAAAAGGGCGACAGGTGCATCCACTCATCAGATTTTTGCTGATCTCCACAAAGCCTTTCCACCTCTTTATTTGTTCCCGGTTGGCATTACAGTGCAGTCAGCGGAGTCCCTTTCACCAGCGATTCCCCTGGGCACTTAAACTGAAAGAGCAAATTCTAAAAGAGCAAATCACAGAGGATCGCGTCTTTTTCATGATGCCGTTTCGTCCGTGTCCTCTTGGTTGCGGTCGTTTTCTGTCTGCAGATGACGGACACGATCGTTGTCTTCAGTGTCTGGGTCTCCAGCATGCTGAAGCTGCGTTCGTGGATGACTCATGCGCCTGTTGTGGGCATATGAGCATGACATCGCTGCGATCTCGACTTTCCTTTCTGAAAGGATTGGCACCCTCTGCCGCCACCCACCACTCTCTGGTTCGAGCAGAGGACCGCCGGCTGGCGCACTGGGAGATCTGAGGATCACAGTAAGAGCCTCTCCGCCGGGTACGTCCCCATGGACCTCTTACTCCTCACGCAGCGAATGTCCCGTCCGGCTCCCGGGTGATTCGTCCCACGGGGCGCACAGCATCTCATTCGGTGCGCCGCCCGAGGATAGGATATCCATCGCAGCATCGGGGCATGGGCTTACGTCCTCTGAGGATGAAGGTTCAGCGGGGCTGCCCCCCTCGGGTGTTGTCGCCACCGCTGCACCGGACCCAAAGCTGACGGCCATGCTTGCCCGGGCAGCCGTGAGCATCGGGTTGGAGGTCAACAGACCACCCAGTCCCGAGCCCTCGCGTCTGGATGATTGGTTTCTCAGAGCGGGGCGCGGCTGACAACCACGTTTTACTCCGGTGCCTTTCTTCCCGGAGGTGTATGAGGAGCTGACGAAGTCGTGGATGGCCCCTTTCACGGCCAGAAGCCGCTCGTCTGCCTCCTCTGTCCTCACTACCCTCGATGGCGGGGCTGCCAGGGGGTACGCGGGCATTCCCCAGGTGGAGAGAGCGGTCACGGTGCACTTGTGCCCGCGAAACGCCGCCACTTGGAGGAATCGTCCACGTCTCCCGTCCAAAGCCTGTAAGCTGACGGCTGCTCTCAAGGCCAAGGCTTATAGTGCTGCGGGCCAGGCAGCCTCTGCCCTGCATGCCATGGCTATCCTGCAGGTACACCAAGCCAAGGCACTCAAACAATTGCACGAGGGTAGTTCCGACCCGGGGTTGATGCAGGAGCTGCGCACGGCAACTGACTTCGCTCTACGAGCGACGAAAGTCACGGCGCGGTCCCTCGGGAAGGCGATGTCTACCATGGTGGTCAAAGAGCGCCATCTTTGGCTCACGCTTTCTCGACGCTCCCATCTTCCAGGCTGGGCTGTTTGGTGACACTGTCGAGGGCTTCACCCAGCAGTTCTCGCCAGTGCAGAAGCAGACAGGGGCGAACCAGCACATCCTGCCCCAGCGCGATGCACCGTCAACCGCTGCCACCGGGTCGAGGCCTTCGTCTGCTCGTCGCCGTGGGCGCCCTCCTGCATCCTCCAGAGCTGCTCAGCCCCGTGCCGAATCAACACCTGGGACGGCGCGTCGAGCCGCACGCAGGAAGGCGGCGCCCCTCGCGTCCCAGCCGGGCCCCAAATCGTCCAGGAAATCGACAAAGCGGCCCTGACGCGGGCAACCCGGAGATGTTGGAGTTTGCTATTTCTCAGGAGACGGCGAGGATAGCGCCGCTCCTTCCCCCGGAGGAGGGCCGGGTGGAGAATCCTGTGTTCTTTTTGTTTCTGTTCCGCCGTTGGCCCTCACCCGCGACCCATCTTGCCAGCGTCCAAGAGAGCGCGGTTCGGGGACGCGGTGCCTCCCCACGCACCTCTAGCCAGTCCTCTTTGGGACCCAGGGAGTTCTGCAAGGATGCTTCAGAATGCGCTGCCTTCTGTACCATCGTGCTCTACTCCCCTGCGCTGCTCCACCGCAAGTACGTCGATTGTGCCGTTGGAGCCACTTGGAGCAATTCGACTCGGCTACGCGATTCAGTTCGCCAGGCGACCTCCCAGGTTCAGCGGTGTTCTTGAGACCTTGGTGGCAGCTCGGAGCGCTCCTGTCTTGCGCGAGGAGATTGCTGTCCTCTTGGCAAAGGATGCAATCGAGCCGGTCCCTCCAGTCGAGATGAGGCAGGGGTTTTACAGCCCTTACTTAATCGTGCCCAAAGAAAGGCGGTGGTCTTCGACCAATCCAATCCTGATCAGGTGCATCCAGCCCCAGGATTGGTTTGCAGCGATCGACCTGATGGATGCTTACATTCATGTTTCGATCCTTCCGCGACACAGACCGTTCCTACGGTTTCCATTAGAAGGTCGGGCATGGCAGTACAAGGTCCACCTCTTCCGGCTCTCCCTGTCTCCCCGTGTCTTCACGAAGGTCGTAGAGGGCGCCCTTGCTCCGTTACGGGAAGTGGGCGTCAGGATCCTCAACTATCTCGACGACTGGCTCATTCTGGCCCAGTCCCGAGAACAGTTGTGCGATCACAGGGATCTGGTGTTACGGCACCTCAGCCAGTTGGGGCTTTGGGTCAACTGGGAAAAGAGCAAGCTCTCCCCTGTGCAAAGAATCTCTTTTCTCGGCGTGGAGTTAGACTCGGTGAGTATGACGGCGCGCCTCACGGACGAGCACGCCCAATCAGTGCTGAACTGCCTGAGTTTCTTCAGAGGCAGGACTGTGGTTCCACTGAAAGAGTTTCAGAGGCTCCTGGGGCATATGGCATCCGCAGCCGCAGTCACGCTGCTCGGGTTGCTTCATATGAGACCACTTCAGCACTGGTTGCACTCCCGAGTCCCGAGGTGGGCATGGCGCCACGGTTCACTTCGGGTGAATATCACACAGTAGTGTCGCCGCTCCTTCAGCCCCTGGACGGACCTTGCTTTTCTACAGGCCGGGGTGCCACAGCCCCTCCCTGGCGCATTCCTCTGAGGAAGGACCTCCTTTCTCAGGGGCTAGGCACCATATGGCACCCGCGTCCAGATCTGTGGAACCTCATGTGTGGCTACTAGACGGGACACGGCAGACTTGTGGTCTACCACAGGCTGTGGTAGAGACCATCACTCAGGCTAGAGCTCCTTCAACAAGGCAAGTCTATGCACTGAAGTGGAGTCTGTTCGCGAACTGGTGCTCTTCTCGCCGAGTAGACCCCCGAAGATGCATGATTGGAGTAGTGCGTTCTTTCCTGCAAGAAAGGTTGGAGCGTAGGCTGTCACCCTCCACCTTGAAAGTGTATGTGGTTGCTATCGCGGCCCATCACAATGCAGTGGAAGGCTGGTCCCTGGGAAAGCATGATCTCATCATGAGGTTCCTGGGGGGTGCCAGGAGTTTGAATGCCCCTAGGTCTCCCCTGATGCCCTCCTGGGACCTCTCTATCGTCCTGGCTAGACTTCAGAGGGGTCCCTTTGAGCCACTAGACTCAGTCGAGCTGAAATTCCTGTCGGCTAAGACAGCGCTCCTGACCGCGCTCACTTCCATCAAAAGGGTCGGGGACCTCCAAGTGTTTTCGGTGAGCGAAGAATTCCTTGTGCTCGGGCTGGACTACTCTCACGTTGTCCTGAGACCCTGGCCTGGATACGTGCCCAAGTTTCCCACCACGCCCTTCCGCGATCAGGTGGTGAACCTGCAAGCACTGCCTTCGGAGGAGGCAGATCCAGCCTTGGCGTTGCTGTGTCCCGTAAGAGCGTTGCACATATACGTGGACCGCACCCAGAGCTTCAGAAGCTCTGAGCAGCTCTTTGTCTGCCATGGAGGTCAGCAGAAAGGGAAGGCTGGGCAGAGCAGTCTGACGCCAGGCCCAGTACTGGTGCTAGCTCGCCTGGGTCTCTGGTCAACCCCTGTACTCGGCTAGGTGTCCGTATGGCTTGATTCCCTTCGGGTAATCCCACACGTGTATTCGTCCACGGTAAGGTTTCCCTCACGGTAAACCCGTGTCTTCCCTTTGACAGAGCTCTCTGTCAGGCCCTGCTGGCAGCCCTCCTCCCTACTCCTAGGTAGGATCTGCCCCATGGTCCAGTCGTATGTAGTACTGCCCCAGGCCTGGGTCAGTCCATATCAGTGTCTCCACATGTTACCTCCCTTCGGGCAGGATGTGGCCTCCGTAGCGCCCTTCTCCGGAAGGCTCGCTTCCCCATCATTACTGCCAAGCTGTAACAACAAATAGGAAATACTTGAAGCTATCTTTCATTGAAGGTCGAAATCCCTTCCGACTTTTGAAGGTTGCGACCTTTCGCATGGCATTTGTCTGTCACGCGCTCGCTTCTCAGCATCTGCATGCCACAAGGTCGTGATAGGTTTCAGGTTGTGGCGCTCGTTCCCTGATGGAGGGAATGGAGACGTTACGTCCCCATGCCACAATCTTGAATCATCGCTGGTTGCCAGGGACACGTTCTCGGCTCCTCAGCGGAAAACCTGATGAGTGGATGCACCTGTCGCCCTTTTATACCCTTATGCACGGGGAGTGGCTCAGGTATGCAAAATTCACTAGCCAATTTCATTGGCGTTTTCTCTTATCAGAGGTGATAGGGGCTCCCAGGTAAATCGTCACGACATAACGTCTCCGTTCCCTCCATCAGGGAACGAGGGTTACGTATGTAACCTAGACGTTTCTTAATCACCAAATAACAATGACTTCAACAAAATATTGGGTTTTAAAAATGTGAATTTTATTTTTACAGATACAGATATTTTACAGACAACAATTATTTGACTTTAATATTACATTCATTTCTTACCACTGATAACGATGATGTGCTTCTCTCTTTTGGTCCGTAATCAAAAACTTATCGGTTAATATCATGTTCTCTTCAATTACTTGTCAAATCTCTCTGAAATATTTACTGATGAATATTTATCAATTATAAGTAATTTTTCAATAAAGAGATCGATAAACGAGTGTTAGTCAGTCAGTAAAACAAAATGACCGTTAATTTTTTTAAATATGGGAGTGCGCAGCTTTATAGGGAACACAGGAGAAAAGCGCGTGCTGGACGCGCGTGCAGATCAGAGGCGTGCTGTAAAGAAACATACAATCAAACCCGGTGTTTATGGTATGCTTTTCAGACTATGCTTAATTTCAGCTATAAAATTGGAATTATAGCATCATTATAATGCGATTTGACTACTTTGATGTCTACACTTTATTAAAAGCTTATTTCAGACATTAAATTCTGCAAAAATAGTTTGTTTATGATAAATAAATGCACATTTCAGCATTAGAATAATCAGAAAAATCTGCAAAGTTTTAATTAGTTTACATGGTTATGACTACTAAAAATAACCTGCAGGGAAAGTTCTGGGAATGTTCTCTGTAGGTTATAAAAATAAAACCTGAAAATAACCCGCAGGGAACGTTCCCAGAACGTTCTTTATAGGTTATAAAATAAAAGCCTGAAAATAACCTGCAGGGAATGTCCCGGGAACGTTCTCTCTAGGTTATAAAATTAAAACTTGAAAATAACTTGCAGGGAACGTTCTGGGAACGTTCTCTTTAGGTTATTAAAAAAGAACCTACAGGGAACGTTCCTAGAACGTTCTTATTTGGTTCCCAAAAAAATAACCAACTAGGAATCAAATGGGAACGTTAGGGGAACGTTCTGTGTTTGCTGGGAAGGCAAAGAAATACCTGTTGCCGACACGCCGTCGAGGAAATCTGTTGCTTACCATGACGCATCATTAGGAATGGAGGCACAAGTGCACACCGTCAGCAACTTACCTGTGTCAGACAGCAAACTTGCGGAGCTGCGTGAGGCGACGAAACAGGACCCCCAGCTCACAGCCTTAAGACTGGTAATCCAAGCAGGATGGCCAGAGACGCGACGAAGCTGCCCACCGCCGGCAATGGAATATTGGAAACACAGGGACGAGCTCTCGTTCGCCGACGGCATCTAGTTCAAAGGTGAAAAAATCATTGTACCAAGCAATCTGAGACCAAGCATGCTAGAAAAGATACACACAGGCCACATGGGTGTGGAAAAAAGTAAGCAGCGAGCAAGATATGTCATATTCTAGCCGGGCATGAGCAAGCAAATAGAGGAAACTGTACAAAACTGCTCCATCTGTCTTGAGAACCATAACTCCAACCAGCGAGAACCAATGACTGCACACCCAATTCCAAAGCGCCCATAGCAAGCGGTCGCTACTGACTTCTTCACATGGTAGGGCGAAAAATACATAATTTCTGTTGACTATTACAGCCGTTTCTTCGAGGTAGAAAAGCTACATTCGACTTCCGTGGTTGCTGTAATCCAAAGGCTCAAAGCAATGTTTGAGCACCACGGAGTGCCAGAAAAAGTTGTGTCTGATAACGGTCCGCAATACAGTCCACATGAGTTCCATGTTTTTGCTAAACAGTGGGACTTTGTGCACACAACAACAAGCCCATACTATGCCCAGAGTAATGGACTTGCGGAGAAAACTGTGCAAACGGTAAAGCGGATATTGACAAAAGCATGCGAAGAAGGAAAGGATCCATACCTGAGTATCTTAGAGCACAGAAATGCACCTGTCGATGGTTTTAAATCACCAGCTCAGCTTCTCATGAGCAGACGTCTTCGCTCAATCATCCCCGTTACGGACAAACTTTTGCAACCACAGACATGCAAACCCGCTGCTGTACAACTCAAGAGAGAACATTGCCAAGCAAAACAAAAATCATACTATGACAGAGCTGCAAAACCACTTACCACACTGGAACAAGGAGCCCACGTCTATTCACAACAAGGTAACGGGCAATGGGCACCTGCCGTCGTATCGCATGCCTTGGAAGATGGACGCTCTTACATCATCCGAAAACCTGAAGGTCAGGAATGTCGGAACCGCAAACACCCAATGGATGTAAAGGGACAAAACATAACCGAGTCACCAACGCCTATTCCCGATCGTGCTGTGAATTGCAAGGACGATGAGCAAAGTGTCACTATACGGACTCAAATGCGCACACGCCTACATCGACTGATAATTGTGTTATTACCAGGTCAGGCTAGAGTTAAGCAAAAAAGCGCTTTAAGTTCAGAAATGTTTTCAGTACAGATATGCTGGATCATTAATAAGTCATGACAAAAAATTATGATATCCAATGTATTTTTCTGTGAGTGATTATAAGGTTACCAAGCTTAATTCCGCAGCTTGTCACCCACTATAGCTAACATGGCGATAAGCCTGAATTGATATTAGGCAAATATTGTAGACCTGCCAATGTGTTGGGTTTTGCTCAATATGATGTTAAATGACAGATCAGTGAATATCTAAAGAGAAGTCCTCAGTCCTAGATGAAACCTAAGTACTATGTGGAGGACACAAAATAATAATTATAATATGACCGCGCGTGGTGAACAATATGAACCGAACTCAATATGAACTACACATGCTGTGTACACATATCTATCCGTACAAGTACAATTTTGGCTGTATTATTTGTGTCCCCTTCAAAACTTGCTCTTGAGAAATTGTATGTTTATTGTCCCCCCCTATTATTAGAGGAAATTTATACCCTGACTGAGCTGGACGATGACATCACTAAATTCAATAATGAAATGCCTTTAACTGAAAATTGAGTGTTTAATCTTGTCATTTTACATTATTGACACACTATTTTCCTATTTTGATATTGTGAAGTTGCTTTGACACAATTTGTAATGTTAAAAGCACTATAGAAATAAAGGTGACTTGACTTTAAAAAAACGAGTTGAAAGCGTACCGAACCGCGGAAGAGACACTGTTTCTTTAGCGCGATTGGAGACGGAGTGAACATGGAAGGTGTTTCATTAATTCCCCTACCCAACACCCCCCCACCCCACCCCCCCCAGCTTTGCATAGTCGGCGGGGAGTCTAGGCTTGGCACAGAAGTCTAGGCTCGACACTGGGCCCTATAGTATGCCATGTTTAATAAACAGCTGTTTTACTAAATTCCACTGAGGTGAAATTTAGTGAAGTCCCGTATCGTATCGTGGCCTCTGTATTGGGATACGTACCGTATCGTGACTGTGCTGGTGATACACAGCCCTACAGAGGGCACATTTTAAAAAAAAATAATCATGTTGATAATTTAGAGGTCTAAAATATGATACGGTATACTTTATAGGCTTAAATATAAAATATCACCTGAGATTACACAGAAATTGCAAATTAATTAACAATAATAAATTTGCATTATTGGTGGAACGTGAGGGGGGACAAAACATGGGGACCACTTTCCTGCCAACAGCTTTTCAGAATTGCTGTTTACACAATAAACAAGTTCTCCTGTGTAGCTTCGTAAAGCTGATGGCTCCGATGACAGGGAAGCAGCCTCCCGATCCTAGTTCCACCTGTTTAGACCCTCCAGCAAATAAATCTGAAAGTTCAGACTGTTTGCACTGGTTCCTGTAAACAGACAGAACAGTTGTTAGGAGGTGTTAAATAATCACACAAAAGACATTTAATGTTCTTTTTTTACATATGCACAGTGTGTGTGACAAAGATGTACCTGGGATGAAACAGTTCAGGTGTAAATGAAAGGATTTCTAGAGAAGTGGAGCCTCTGGCACATCTGTATGTCTTCAGAAGCACACCTCCCTTGGTTAAGCTCCCTGTCTATGTATAGGGCACAACACTAGGGCGGTATTGGATGCACTTAACGTGCTTCTTCTGGACGCTCCATATGTGCTCCATCCTTTCTCGGTCCAGGAGAGGAACACCCAAGGAGTCATTGCCTTTGCTGCTCAGGAGCTCTATAAGCACCCGTTCAAGGAGAAGGATGATAGTCTCTCCACAGGTCCTCCTCTGGCAATGTAGAGCCAGCTCCTCCCTGGTAAGATGCTTGTTAACATCTACATCTGTCAGCACAGGCCAACCCTGGGACATCAACAGCTCTCTCTTTGCTTTGCGAAGCATAGAGACATCAGCTGCATCCCATTCAAAGATGCATGCTGATAGCCGTGACATGAAGATGGGGTACAGCTGATGGGCATCAGTTGTACACCTCAAGGCGATCCTGTGCATAAAATGCCAGATTTCCAAGCGTATCAAGAGATCTGGCCAACCTCTGAATCTGGTTTTCAGCTTGGTCTCACCCACCTCGGTGCAGCACAACACAGCAGGTGGATCCACACCAGCCTGTTGGTTTCTTTGCACCAGACCGTCTACCATCATATCCACTCCTGCTCTTTCCTGGGCTGTCAGCACGCTTATGAGCACCTGACCAAACTCATTGCCAACAGAGGTTAGCCAGACCCTGCAAACAAGCCTGCACTGGCCCTTTACAGGCCCACTTAGGGCTGATCTAAGGGCCCCCAGTAGCAAGGTTATTTTCATAAACGAAAACTAAAACTAAGACGAAAAGGATTGATGAAAAAACTATTTCGTAAACTGAAATAAAATAAAAATGTCAAAATATTTGAAAAACTAAAGGAAACGAAACTAGCAACAGTTATTGAAAAACTAACTGAAATAAAACAATAATTAACAAAAATAAATAATCGTTTTCGTAATCATTACGTTCTCACCCCTTGGCTGAAAATTATATGCGCAGTGTGGCGGTTTAGGGAAATACCTGTCAATGGTGCATCTCTGACGGAGAGACGCAAAGCGGTTTAAAGCAGAGTCCTGCACGGGTTCTGTTTGGTAAACGTGCACCAGCAGTACTTAACAGAACACCCGGAACGTTATTCAACAGCAGCACTAATTAATTTCTGTAGCCTACCAGACCAGGGGCCTGTTCCATAAAACAAGTTTACCAAATAAGCCAGGCTTATTTCAGTAATTCTGACTTATTTTCACTTGATTTGGTTTCTGAAAGCAAAATTACCATTGCTCAAGCTCAGTCACTGTGGCAACTTATGCTGGCAAACTAACCTGGTCCGGAGCAGGCTAACTGTCAGGCTAAGCTGAGCTCCTCTAACACTGACCAATAGGAACGCATCGATATTACCACTGACTCTCTCACATACAATCAGTTGAATTTATTATCGGTCCAAAAATAAAAGTATACAGAAAATACACCTTAAATAATCAAATAAATAAAAAATAGGCTACAACCAACTGTATTTAATGTATTGTGCCCAAAATGTAGGCGAATGACATTTTAACATTGTGGCTACTTGTGCATGCAGTTGATCAGCAGTTTCTAGCCATGCAGCCTTTCTCTCTGAATTTATGACAGCTGTACCTTTTATGGTTATTAGAACATTAAAACATTACAATCTAAAATGGCTCTTTAAAGCATTAAAGCATAAAAACACAATCAAAAGTTAAAATCACTGAATTAAAAATGTAAATTTATAATAGAAATCAGAGTACATTTTAACTGATAAGAGGAACACACATTTAACTCATTTGAGCTAGTGATTAACAGTTGCTGCTATCATAAAAACACACTTATATGTAGTAAATTAAAATTCTATGTGTCACATTTAATGTCCAACAACAAATATTTTAGCAGAATGTATATTTTATTCAGAATTCTAGCGCTAGTATTCTATTCTGCTCCGTCTGTGTAGCGCGCATGCGCGCCGCAGCGCTCGTTCTCTCGCATAAGCCTCGCCCACTCCTGACAGCTAAATGGATATATTTGCATGGCTTTCTGACATTTACAGATGTAAAAAATATAGCTGTGACGTATCAGTTATGCACTGAGGAAAACACAATGTTTCAAATGCGTTAAACAGCACAAATATTCGCTGTTTGCTATGGTGGATCGATTTGATCCATGATCGACATTAAGGGCTGCTTCAGAATAAGCGTGTACATCACATTATCCTGACTCACTGAACCTGGATAGCATTAGTCAGATTGCGTGAACTTGAATTGTCGTTTATGGAACCGCTTTAGTCCCGATTGATTTGTTAGGTTATTTCAAGTCAGGTTTTGGACTTTAATCCCCGCTTTTCTTAGTGTCTTTTATGGAACAGGCCCCAGAACCGTTTGACATAAAGACCGAGAGTGAGAGTCGCGACCCGAACCGGACCCGCATTAATCGACAACATCAGGAAGGCAAACTTTATTTTCTCATCTAATACAAGCAATCAAACCAACATTAGGCAAGTTGGTGCTTTGAAGAAAAACAGACATACAACATGATAATTAACAGAAGGAAAAAAAAAAAGATGAGAACGCACCTCTCTGTAAACAATACAAAACTAGCATCTTGTGATCACTGCCAAACTTTCGAACAAATAAATATGCATAGGCTAAATCACATCATACACACGCTTATAATTCTTCATAAATAAAGAAAATAACATATTCAAAAGTGAGCCTTTAAATAGGCCTACGATTGCCGTTATTATTGAATTTAATTAGTCCCACCCAGTTATGATTTATGCGTGGATGTTCACGGAAAAGTGCGCAAGACAAGACAGTTACAATATCATGATTATGGTTAAATAAGAAAAAAAGACATATAATCAAATTAGGCTATGTTTATTTTCATATTAAATATCTCAACACACCATTAGATATGACATTAAGTGCAACTTGTGTAGATTTATGTAGTAAACTTCTTTTACCATCTATCAATCTCAGCATGGGTTAATTTTGTCGCTAAACGTTTGCCTCACTAAGGTTAAATTATGCTAAGTCTTTCTTTGGCCTTCGCTCTGGAAGTGATCTGTTGATTCTGCTAAACTTTCATTAAAACTGAAACTAAAATGGAAACTAAACTATATAAAAACTAAATAAAAATGTGTTCACAAAATAAAAACTAAACTAAAACTAACAAAAATATTAATGAAACTAATAAAGACTAAACTGAATTTCTTAGCAAATTTGAAAACGATATTAAAATAAAACGAATTAAAAAATTCAAAACTATAATAAGTTTTGGGTTCAGGCTGCCAGAGCAGGGCCCCTGAGAATTTGACAAAACGTTGGCCCCTTAGCACTGGCCCTGCACAGGCAGCCCTCACTAGGCCCACACAGGGCCCGCACGATTAATCTACAACAATACATGTGTTTCACTTTAAATACTTTTCAGCTACTATCACTTAAAGGGGACCTATTATGCCCCTTTTTACAAGATGTAAATTAAGTCTCTAATGTCCCCAGAGTGTATATGTGAAGTTTTAGCTCAATATACCCCACAGATAAATTTTTACAGCTTGTTAAAATTGCCACTTTTAGGGTATGAGCCAAAATGCGTTGTTTGAGTGTGTTGTTTTAATTGCGAGTGAGCTGTTGCTCCCAGAGAAGAGGGGGGAGCTTCAAAAGCTAAAGCTCAGCATTAGCAGTGCTAGCCTTTGCAAATAAACATTCTACTATTAATACAAGCCTGTTATCTTTACAGAAAACTACTTGGTTTCAAAAACAGTCATCTGATTATACTGTGCATAATAAATTAGCGTTTATGAATTACACAGACGGGGAGCACGGCGGGATAAAAATAACAACATAGCTGGTCTCATGCTATGACAAACTTTATAAGTCCCACTTCTGATTATGAGCTTGACAACTTCAAGCGATCGACTCACATTGCTTTCATACACAACTTTTGACTACCACATTCCTATTCACGATCATTCTGATAGCACTTGAAGGCAGCATCAGTGAAAACAAACAGAGACAGCTTTAGCAATTAGCCTTACAGAGTCCCAAGAAGCTCTTTCAGAAGGGCAATTTGGAAACAAATGCGTGATACTTACTTTGTCTGGAGCTGACATTCGCGCACAAAGCGTTGGTATTAATTCCTACACATTTAGGGGACGTTACCGATTTTTTTCCGGGATATTTCCTTCTAAAATGAAATTTAACCACAGTGTCCTCAGCTCAGATGAAGGGAGATAATGGCGACTCCTATGTTCATTAGTGCATACCAAAACTCAACACTTGTAAAGCCTCTGTGGCGCTGACATTGTATATATCTCCAGTAATGGCGGACTGCAGCTTCTCACTCAGGGCTGTGTTTATAAGATAAGATAAGATATCCCTTTATTCGTCCCACGACGAGGAAATTTCTTTGTTACAGCAGCAAGAAGAAATTATTCAAATAAAAATAAAAAATAAGGAAAATACAGTGCATAAATACAAGAGAAAAAATAAAAACAGAAACAATAATTGCACTTCCAAACAAAAAAATTGCACTAATTTCAACAAGTTGCACAGAGGTAATATTGCACAGGTTAAAAAGTCATTATTACCAACATTGCACAGTTTAAAATATTATTATGCTAATAGGGCAGAGAGCGTCACAAATGGGTGGGACTTTTTCCCCTTGGTGACGTACACAGAGGGAGAATCTGAAACAGCTCGTTTGGGGAAACTGTTCATGATTTATTGGTTTTATAAAAAAAATAGTTGGTGGGTTTTTAACATTATAAGTGTAGTACATGTAGTACACATTTTGTGTAGTGGTTACGCCTGTAAGTGTACTACACATGTGTCCTCTATACCTCCATGAGTTGAGTTCATGTGACAAGTAAAAAGAAGTCCTTGTGCGAACCCTGTTGTGCATGTATTATTTTAAACAGCGAGTTGAACAAAGAGATACAACATGGTGTCAGAACCGGAGGTACCCATTTACTAACACTGCGCTTCTCTAGGAGTGACTGAAGATCACCGCTGTGTGAGTGAACGGTGAAAAGCCTCTCCGCTAGATTATCAGAATTTACTTGATTATTAGATCTTTAAAACTCGCTTGTGATTGAATATGACCATCCACAACGTAAAAAACTGTCAGAGGTCCTCGCAGCTTTTTGGAAATACTGAGCCCCACGAAAGAATACTGTCTTTGAACGGCATCAATTTTGGGCACACATATTTTCTGAGCAAGCAGGCATAGACAAATTTGTCAACAGAGAGTCTTCCTGAAAATCAGAAGGAGCCATGGATCTCCCATCCGGTTCCAGAGGGGCCATGGCAGAAGATAGCTGCTGACATTTTTGACTTTCAGGGACGAGCATTTCTTCTGATAGTGGATAGTCTCCATCTGTTTCCTAGAGCAGACAATAGGCCCCATATAGGCCCCACTTTATGTTACGTTAAAGGAAGAGACCCTATCATGTCAAAACAGGATGTGCAGCTTTACCTTAAACCATACGTCTGCACATTCCATTCTTCTGCAGACCTCTACACATGCAGGCAGATACAATTTTATAATAGTAGAATGACTTGATACATAAATGGCTATATTCACATTGATTACACTTGATTAATTTGTATTTTGATTAATAAGACTCTTCGACAAGAGCTGGACGTACCATCAGAGAACCTGCACGTTTCAAAGATTATGTTCTTACTTAAGCATGCTTGACTAGTGTTTATGTTGCCTGTTCATAGCAAATTATTATTTACACAGCCCTAGTGTTTATAACATACTGCTTTTGTTTCAGATTTGAGTAACATATTGTTCAAAGCTTAAGAAGGGGGATGTAGTACATGCAGTGAATGGTTTAGCCCAGGACACCCCCACATATTTTGTGTAGTGGTTACGCCTGTAAGTGCACTGCGCATGTGTCCTCTATACCTGCGTGAGTTGAGTTCATGTGACAAGTAAAAAAAAGTCCATGTGCGAACCCTGTTGTGCCTGTATTATTTTAAACAGCGAGTTGAACAAGAGATATAACAATAGGCTGGTTGTTTTCACACATTGCGGCCACACAACTGTGTTGAAACACCTTATAAAAGTGATTTTTGCATAATCCCTTTAAGGGAATTTGGGCTTTGTTTTATTTTTTTAATTTCATGTTCATAATCACCCTGGAGTGCTCAAAATTGTGAATATGAATGGGAATATACTTCAGAGATATTTTACTCATAAGATTTTCTAGGGGTGCTAATAAATGTGTCCAACGTGTATATGAGAAAAACATTTATTTCATAATATTTCCCCCCATTTTAAATTCTTATTATCCAATGAAAGGTTAGATTTTTGTTAATTTTTTTAATAAAAGATCAAAAGGATTAACAATGCAGATTGATTTTCACAGCCGCCTTTGATCATATTTACCAAGGGTGCCAATATTTTTGGCCATGACGGTATAATCATGATACATTACAAAACAGATGTCATAACACAGCTGTGACCATTAAAAGGTCATAAGGTTAATCCCTAATGACTGGATATATTACAAACAGCTGTCATATCACATCTGCTGTACATCAATGCACAATGTAAACATTCACTTATTTCATGGCTGAGGACATACAATGACAATACATTACAAACAGATGTCATAACACATGTCATAACACAGCTGCAAACATTAAAAGTCATAAGGTTAATCCCTAAGGTCAAAGGTTAACAGCTGAGGGCCATCAATCAAAAATTTTTGACACAAAGTACATACATAATTACTACTTACATATATGCACAGTATACACTGCCGCTCAAAAGTTTGGGATCAATAAGATTTTTAATGTTTTTTAAGGGAGTCTCTTCTGCCTCGCTGTATTTATTCGATCAAGAATACAGAAAAAAACCTTTATGGTTTATTATGAAATCTTATTGCAATTTCTAATATTAATTTCCTATTTTAATATACTTTAAAATAGGATTTATTTCTGTGATGCAGCGCTGAATTTTCAGCATCATTACTCCAGTCTTCAG
This sequence comes from Barbus barbus, assembly GCF_936440315.1. Taxonomy (NCBI): domain Eukaryota; kingdom Metazoa; phylum Chordata; class Actinopteri; order Cypriniformes; family Cyprinidae; genus Barbus; species Barbus barbus. The sequence goes on along the minus strand of NC_136754.1, from coordinate 23,287,358 downwards.
TGTCACATGATCCTTCAGAAATAATTCTAATATGCTGATTTATTATGAGTGTTGAAAGTGTTGTGCTGCTTAATATTGTTTTTTGGAACCTCTGATACTTTTTTCTTTGATTCTTTGATGAATACAAAGTTAAAAAGAACAGCATTTGTTTAAAATTGAAATCTTTTCTAACAATATAAGTCTTTACTATGACATTGATTCATTTAACACATCCCTCCTGAAAAAAAGTATTAATTTCTTAAAAAAAAGAAAAGAAAAAAGGAATAAAATAACTTTTGAATAGCATTATTTTGAATATTATATTACACAATTAATTTTTTTAAATAAATGCTGTTCTTTTTAACTTTTTGTTAATCAAAGAATCTTAAAAAATATCACAGGTCACCACAAAAAATAAAGCAGCACAACGGTTTCCAATATTGATTATAAATCAGCATATTAGAATATATTCTAATATTTGCATATTAGATTTCTGAAGGATCATGTGGCACTGAAGACTGGAGTAATGATGCTGAAAATTCAGCTTTGATCACAGAAATAAATTATATTAAAATAGAAAACTTATATTAAATTGCAATAATATTTCACAAAATAACTTTTTTTTTCTGTACTTTTTGATCAGAATAGATACAGCCTTAATGAGCGGAAGGAACTTTAAAAAAAAAAACAATAAAAATCTTACTGATCCCAAACTTTTGAGCGGCAGTAGGCCTAGAGTAAGACTGAGAATGATTTTTATAGATTTTTAAACATTTTGACACGTGAAATCACGTAAGAAAGCCTTTATAGAGATCCCATGTCTGCTGAAAACTGCTACATTTTGACTTTATTTTTTTATCGTAAACTGTTGGTAAATATTGCTGAATTGTCTTGTCATGTTTAGCTGCTTACATCTTACCTCAGCTTGCATTCAAGTCGCGCGCAGCTCTGCGTCTGTGAACAGTAAATCCCGCCTTCAACACTTTGATTGGCTATTTCAAACATTTTGACATTGACGAGCGTTTTTTTGAGCCGCACTGCACTAGGCCTGAGCATGCTTAAATTAATAATTAGAATTTTTTTAATCAAGTGGGCCGTGGGGGCCATTCGTCTAGGCAGATGGAAGGATACACTGAACAAAATTATAGACACAACACTTTTGTTTTTGCCCCCATTTTTCATGAGCTGAACTCAAAGATCTAAGACTTTTTCTATGTACACAAAAGGCCTATTTCTCTCAAATATTGTTCACAAATCTGTCTAAATCTGTGTTAGTGAGCACTTCTCCTTTGCCGAGATAATCCATCCACCTCACAGGTGTGGCATATCAAGATGCTGATTAGACACCATGATTATTGCACAGGTCTGCTTTAGGCTGGCCACAATAAAAGTTCACTCTAAAATGTGCAGTTTTATAAGTTAATATAAAATAAGTTAATCTTTACGAATTAATTAGCTCAATTCAGCTATAAGGAATTTTATAGCATACAAACGTTTCATTATTCACTTTGTGTCAGCTTGATGTTGATTTAATAAAACTCAATATCAGTAAAATTGTTGCAGAATTAATACATTATGAAACAAAGTCAATTCGGCAATAAAGCAGCTCTGGAGAAAACAGTGATACAATGTATCAGTATTATTCCTGAATATTCAGTGTCTTTTAAACCCCAGCTAAGCAATCCAGAGGTGACAATAAAACCCAAACTTCAGCAGGTGACTGAAACAAAGAAAAAACACCTTGAGAGAAACCAGGAGCAGTCAGCTCAGCTCTCCTCTGGCTAAATGAACAAAGGTGGTGTGATTATGATTTCAGGCTGCATCACTAGTGAAATTGTGGACTGATGTCATTCACAATATTTCATCCAGCTCCTGCTGCTGGAAGATCAGAATACGTCACGCTGTCATTTGATCAGAGGAGAAGTTGTAGTCTGTCCAGCAGGGCTGCTGTTTAGCCAGTAGTGGACGACTGGTTTAACAGTGACTGTAAGCATGATAAAACTGCATCGTGGTCAGCAGCTCCTGGCCAGACTTGGTAAATCCAGCACTGCTGGCGGCTGCCCGTAGGGGTCTGTGCAGAGGACTTGTCTGTTTCTCTAGGTCTTTTTCTGAGGATCTGTGCTGATCTCTGTCCAGTCGTGATGTTCACTTGTCGTGGTCTTTGCTGACATTCAGGGCTGCATTGTGGAAATCTCCGGGTGCAGGTCCATCATCTGGTCTGGACACGGACCACATCCGGCTGAGTATGATAACCTTAGGACAAGAGTGAGACAAAAACATTGAAATAAGTAACAAGTATCGGTGTTCACTTTTTCTCACAGCACCTGTAATCACATATTTTCATACAAATTTCATGACATCTCATAGCAAAGATTACTATAGCAAAGATTACTGTTAAATGTAGGATGAAAAAGTAGAAAAATAAATCAATAAGTTTAATACGTACAAACAAGTGGCCAGATATCAACAAGCTGCCGCAGATAGCTTTTCCATATAGGATTTCTTTCTTTGGTGTGAGCGCTCACAGTTTAATGCAAATCACTATATCTGTAATATAAATCTCCAGATATCAATTATAAGGCCACATTTTATTTTAGTTGTTTACCATACTGAATTTCAGTTTAATTTTTATCTGAGTTCTGTAGTGAATGTAGACATTTTTATAATAATTTATGTTTATATGACTCAACAGATCGCGTTGGAATGATTAACTCTTACTGTATTATTAATTGCCATAGCCCTTGACTATGTCTGCATGAAATACCTCTGCTTTTTCAGCTATCACGGAAAAAGTTTTTTTTTTTTTTCACTCTGCTGTGAGAAGGGCTGTGGTAATTGATGATACAGTAAGCCTTAACCAATCCAACATGATCTTAATTAAAATAATATAAACATAAAATAACATACATCTACATTCAATACTATCCAGTCTCTGCTGTAGCCCCTGTGTCCTAAATTCCCCGAATGCATTACCATTGTGACAACCACATACCTATTCTCTATTGATATGAATCTTTTGACATTGCACATTTATTCCATGTAAAAGCTGTAGTGTGGATCATTGTCAGTATTTGACAAAAGTTGTCTAAATCAAGTTCAAAACTCTATTTAATCTTACTTTTCAAGATGAAGCAGAACATTGAAGGATGAAGTAGAATCAAAAACCAGTCTGGAGCACTTGAATGAGCTGTAAAGAGCACACACACACACACACACAATAAATGTTTTATTTTATTTATTTTTTTCAATTTCATATAAACGTGGGGTGAAAAATTACCCTGTCTCACAAAAAGGAGATCCCGTCTAAACGGGCCAGCTATTACTCAAAATCTATGATAATGCTAATGTGCTGAAGAGCTAAACTAATTCGACCTTCCACAACGCAATTTCAGAATTAAAAATGACAACAAAGCAATTAACTATTTTATTAACGTTAATGTTAATGGCAACTGTACAAATAAAGCATATTTAAACAGTATTCTTACTGTGTTCCGTCTTTCTACCCCCTGCCAGCCGCAGCTTCACTCTGAGGAGGATTTTTATTTTTTTCACTCTGAAGAGGATTGATTTCTGTGAGACGGGAAAAGCGCGTTGGGATCGAGAGTCCGCTAGTTTATTTAATATGTAACTTAACTTACTAAAACAACATTAGAAGGAGATGTGGGGAATATATTTGACGAAATACAAGCAAAAATAGACTTGAAATAATATTCTAGAACCAAATTTAAGTGAAAAATGTTTATTCTCGCCTGCAGTTATTCCTGAAGAGGGGTGAAAAATGACTTAAGGCAGGGCTGCCAACTTTTGAGTTCATCTTAGAGTAAGATTTTGGGGGCGGGGCTTGGTTATGGGGAAGGGGCTTATGGAGGGGCGTGGCTTGGTGTGGAAAAAATACAAACACAAAATCATTGCAGTAGCAGAAGTGTATTAGGTATATATTGATTGTCAAAGTATTTGGTATCTGTACAGAATTTATTGGGAGATTTACATTACATTTAATTTTCACAAACATTTTACAGAAATAGGATTAACATGTGATTAACATGTTCACAGATTAACATGTGCTCTGTTGTAAGACTAGGCATATCCAGATATTTGTCATGTTTTTCTATGATAAAGTTATGTAAAATAACTGCTCAGTGCTGCAAAACAAACAACTCTGCTAATGCTAACTTAATTCTATATAAACTATAACAGCATATTAGCTACTAGCCTAAACTGGACGGAGACACGGGGCGCCCTGTAACTCACTGACCTGCCTGCGTTCACAATTCACACGGTGCAGATGACTGCAGTCACGCCATCTGCGCTTTGGAGAAGCGCGGTCACGCCATCTACGCCAAAAATTTAGTTGCGCGTCTATATGGCGTTGCGTGGTAGTGATTGCCGTGAAGCTTCCAAACCTTTGCAAATCTTTTTTTTTAATATGATAACATAAATAATTTTTAAAATATGTGATACAGTGAGGTAATAAATAGCATTTGTCATGACTTTGGTATGCAATTATTAAAAAACGATACAGTAATACAACATGAAAATCACCGCAGTGGTACTTGGGGAGATGCAGAACAAGAATCTGGTAGAGTTTGCAGAAAACAATTTGATTTTATTTTGTTATGATTTTTTAAAATATGTGATATAGTGAGGTAATAAATAGCATTTGTCATGACTTTGGTGCAATTATGAATTTTTAATGCATTTTTTCCAAACAAAAACATTTTAGAAACACATTTGAAATGTTTTTTTGAAAATGTAATACATTATGAATACGATTAAACAATAAAAGTTCATTAAATAATAAGTGCTCGTATAATGTGTTTTTTAATCAGCTTATTGTTATCCAGACTGGGCTTCAGTTTGATACGTGATCCGACCCACTCTTAAAAAAAAAAAAAAAAAAAAAAGATTTGCAAAGGTTTGGAAGCTTCACGGCAATCACTACCACGCAACGCCATATAGACGCGCAACTAACTTTTTGGCGTAGATGGCGTGACCGCGCTTCTCCAAAGCGCAGATGGCGTGACTGCAGTTGCAGATGGGAGGGAGAACGGCTGACTACACAGTTTATGGGAATAAATTGTGTATTTCCCTCACAATTGTCACAAAAAACTCACTACACTGTCTGTCTGGTCTCTCTGCGCGTTGCTTTGCGAGATCATGCGGCGCGATTTTTTTTTCTCACTGCTGCACGAGTCTGCGTGAGAAAAGGGGGGTGTGGCGTGAGAGCGTGAGAATCGGGTGAATGCGTGAGAGTTGGCAGCCTTGCTTAAGGTTACATATACGACCACAACTGGATTAAAATTTAGCTTTAGTTAGCCAACTAAACTAGTTACCTGTCTCACAGAAAGGAGGAGATCCCGTCCAAATAGGCCTGTTTTTACTCAAATCTACTATAATGCTAAAGAGCGAATCTTAACTGGACATTCCACAAAGCAATTTCAAAAATTAAAAACGCCAGCAAAGCAATTATCTGCTTTATTAACGTTAATGTTACTGACAACTGTACAAATAAAGATTATTTTAACAGTATTCTTACCGTGTTCAGTCCTCTTCAATCTGGCCGCAGCTTCTCCATTCTGAGGAGGATTTCTCTGACTGAGAAGGCACTGCCGGTAAAAAAAAAAAAAAAGCCAGTTCGGATGGAGAATGCAGTGTCAGTAATGAGTCCGCTACATGACAGAGCGCGGTCCGGAGGCGGGGCATATTCTGGGCGAATGACCAAACAGAGTCATCAGACAGTACAGCGGAGCTGCAGACTTGAGGGCGGATCCGCCCCGGAGTCTGTTGCAATCAGGGTAAGCACCTGCCTAACGTTTTTGGATGTGTGCATTAAATCAGACATATATAGCAAAATAAGCACAAATGGGGGCAGCAGCAGCTATGGTGCTTGGCTTGTAGTGAGGTCACAAAATTCTAATACCAAGGCTTTATCAAAGTCCACTAAATGAAGTAGAGCTTTTTGGTATTTTACATTGAAATAGCCTTCCTAATAATATTTGGGGCTCGGACACACTCTTTTAGTTTAAATTACATTAAAATACATATTTTAGCCTAGTATTCACACAGCACATCTGATAACCATGCACTCCAGTTATATGTGATGAAATAAATAATCTTTTGTCTGAAATAATATGAACAGCAGCTATGCTAAACTTACTTCTATTGATTTCCTGTTTCTATCTCAGGATGCCCATCCCAAAGTTACTAGAGATTACACCAGCTCCAGACTGAATCCAAACTCACTTGTGAAGACTTCAGATGACGCCAATGCTCACAAAGACTACAGATCAGGGGCGTAGCCATCATTTCAAAAGTGGGGGGGACGGAATGTCTAGTGTTATACCTGTTTTTTTGTTGTTGTTTTTTTCAGTTAACCCTTGTCTAATTGACAGGTTTTATTTTTAATCATACCTTTTTGCTTAATATGCTTTATGATTATATTATTATATATGATTATAAAATAGAAGGAAAGAAAGATAGAAAAAAGAAAAAGAAAGAAATAAATACAACAGCTTGTCACTGGGACAGTACCCTTAAAAGCACATCTTTGTACCTTATTTACCTCAAAAACTTTCATAGTTGTACATTACGGTTCATATTGGTATTCTAGGTTACTAATGTGCACCTTTTTGAGTATAAGTTACAAAGACGTCCTTATAAGGGTACTATTGTTTACATATTTCAGATTGTATTTTGTGTGTGTTGTATGTAGAGTACATGGCACACAGTAATGGATACTTGCACATTCACATACTTCTTTATTCTGTTATGTTGTATTATACATTAGTCTGATTACTCTGTTAAAAGAAATATCTTATCATAGACAATGCTGTAAATAATCTTTACCTCTGAAGCCTCACTGAAACTTTCTGCCTCATTCACTCTCACTTCTGCCTCTGTCTATAGCAAATAAAGTAGTGTTTGAAACATATACATAAAGGGAATAGTGACATACAGAAGAAAATAACACATTAAGTACACTGCTGGACAATAACCAATCATTTGTATCCTAAATTATTTTTAACACTTTAGAATGGGGAACACATATTCACTATTAACTATGACTTTTGCCTCAATAAACTCTTCATTTACTGCTTATTAATAGCTTGTAAGGTAGTCGTTGTAGTTGTTAAGTTTAGGATTATGGGATGCAGAATATGGTCATGAAGAATACAGAATTAATATGTGCTTAAGTGCTAATAAAAAACCAATATGCAAGCTAATAATTACCTACTGTAGTTAAAAATGATAGCTGAGAAGTTGTTCATCATACTAATGTTATTTTTAATTTTTCTATATTTGACTAATTATGTGTTTTTCTATGATTGGTCCATATATAATCCTACAAACGCTTGTGTATTATAGACGTTATACAATGTAAAAACAGCCAGGTGTTAAAAGCCACTCTTCTCACCTGTCACTGTGTGTCGTCCTAATTCTGTCCTAACAAACCTAGGCTGACTGTTTCTTGTTCATTCTTGACAACACATAAAAACGTCAAATTAGTGCAATAATGACAGAGCACCCCTAAACGAAGATCGGTCCTGTATCAGATCAGTGCTTGCACACTTGATTGAAATACATCATGTAGAATTGGCAGTTAAACACGTCAATGCTGCAAACGCTGTAAAATCTCACTTCAACATGATCTTTATTCTTATTTGAAGGGTTCTGATAACATACATACGTGTTAAAATAAAATACGTTACAAAAGAGTTACGGAAAAATACACTGAAAATAAATAAGTGCATGTTTGTCCAGGCAGCTTTTTATTTCTCCATATAATGAACATTAAAACTTGCTAATTATTCAACAAGAGCAATAGGCAGAGTCACTGAACACCGTGCAACACTATTCGGATCCCACATGACAACTTACGCTGCTTGACTTCTTCGTAAAAAAGGAGTGAAGAGTTTCTTGCCGCTTTGAACTCATCTCGACCTGTAATGAATGATGGATACAACGCGGGACCACGGGCGCGAGCCTGGGCATGTCGTGACGTCACAAACTGAGTGACTGATTGCCATGGAAACGTAAACGTCATGTATAAATTATCTTGTCTCTTTGAATTTTAAATCATTCTGCATTTATATACATTGCTCCATTAAAACCTCAACATGTCGAGAACACAACTGTCCGATGAAAAAGTGCGGGGGACGAATTTACTTTTTATAAAAAGTGGGGGGGACACGTCCCCCGCGTAATCTACGCCCCTGCTACAGATGATGGCAACTGTACATGGACACACAAAACATTGGACGCACAAATATCAGTCAGTATCTGGTGTGACCACCATTTGCCTCACGCAGTGTAACACATCTCCTTCGCATAGAGTTGATCAGGTTGTCCACTCCTCCTCAATGGCTGTGCGAAGTTACTGGATATTGGCAGGAACTGGAACATGCTGTCGTATACGCCGATCCAGAGCATCCCAAACATGCTCAATGGGTGACATGTCCGGTGAGTGTGCTGGCCATGCAAGAACTGGGATGTTTTCAGCTTCCAGGAATTGTGTACAGATCCTTGCAACATTTAACCAGGAAAGAAACTCACTGAGATTAAAAATCTTTTTTCCAAACAGGTGGCCGTTCATTATCATGCTGCAACATGAGGTGATGGTCGTGGATGAATGGCACAACAATGGGCCTCTGGATCTCGTCACGGTATCTCTGTGCATTCAAAATTTCATCAATAAAATGCACCCATGTTCATTGTCCATAGCATACGTCTACCCATACCATAACCCCACCGCCACCATGGGCCACTCGATCCACAACGTTGACATCAGCAAAGCCCTCACCCACGACGCCATACAGACGCTGTCTGCCATCTGCCCTGTACAGTGAAAACCGGGATTCATCCGTGAAGAGAACACCTCTCCAAAGTGCCAGACGCCATCGAATGTGAGCATTTGCCCACTAAAGTCGGTTACGACAACGAACTGCAGTCAGGTCAAGACCCCGATGAGGACGACGAGCATGCAGATGAGCTTCCCTGAGACGGTTTCTGACAGTTTGTGCAGAAATTCTTTGGTTATGCAAACCGATTGTTGCAGCAGCTGTCCAGGTGGCTGGTCTCAGATGATCTTGGAGGTGAAGATGCTGGATGTGGAGGTCCTGGGCTGGTGTGGTTATACGTGGTCTGCGGTTGTGAGGCTGGTTGGATGTACTGCCAAATTCTCTGAAACGCCTTTGGAGACGGCTTATGGTAGAGAAATGAACATTCAATTCATAGGCAACAGCTCTGGTGGACATTCCTGCAGTCAGCATGCCAATTGCACGCTCCCTCAAAACTTGCGACATCTGTGGCATTGTGCTGTGTGATAAAACTGCATATTTTAGAGTGGCCTTTTATTGTGGCCAGCCTAAGGCACACCCGTGCAATAATCATGCTGTCTAATCAGCATCTTGATATGCCACACTTGTGAGGTGCATGGCTTATCTTGGCAAAGGAGAAGTGCTCACTAACACAGATTTAGACAGATTTGTGAGCAATATTTGAGAGAAATAGGCCTTTTTTGTACATAGAAAAAGTCTTAGATCTTTGAGTTCAGCTCATGAAAAATAGGGGCAAAAACAAAAGCGTTGCATTTATAATTTTGTTCAGTGTATGTTACCAACATTGTAACAATACAAAACGGACTGAAAATGTTTTAACTTACTCTTTAATAACGTTGAAGGATAATGTTTAACTGAACCCAAAACTAGATACTTGTTTAGTAAGATTTTATCTGAAAATATTTTAGAACATTACATTTTAGCTGCTTAATTATTGTTTGCCTGGTTTTTATTTGTGCTTATGTAATCTAACACATGACCTGTATTATGAACTACTGTCAGATGGACATTATTTTGTTGCCAGAAGATGGTCTTCCCCAGTGAGTCTCAGTCACCTCTGGCTGATTAAAGGATGTTTTTAAATTATAACCTTGAAACATGCATTTTCTGTAAACCTACTTTGAAATGATAAGTATTGTGAAACGTGCTATACTTTTACAACATTTAACCATGGTTTTACTTTAGTAAAACTGTAGCAAGAATGATTGTAGTAACCATGTGTTTTTTTTTTTACCTGTAATAATGGCGCTGAGGCAGAGTTAGAATCCCTTCGCAGAAGTTTATTAAAAGGGGTTTCAACAAACAGAAACGTGAAGTCAGGTAAGAGGTCTATACCAGTATCACAGTTGAGTCCGTTGATACACACAGGGGCAATCCAGAAGGCGGAAATCAGTAGGCAGGCAAAGAGTTCGTACACAAACATAAGTCCAAACGAGCAAACAAGGCAGAGGGGCAAATCCATGAAATCAGAGTTGAGGACAACAGGCAGAGTTATGCACAGCAAGGCAATGAGAAAGACAATGGTAAACGCTTGGTAAGGCAGGTAAACTGGCAATACTTCGCAGTTTGACATGTGCTCAGTCTCTGGCTTATAAAGCAACAAACAGGAAGTGGCAGTAGAGGAAGCAGAAGGAGTGGCAAGCAGTCAGTACTCTGGTGAGAGCTCCCTCTGCTGGTTTGGTGTTACATTACCCAAAGCATGGTTTTGATGCCATATTCTACTATAGTAATATTGTAGTAATACTTCAGTAAAAGTGTGGAAATCATGGTAAATTTGGTAACTATGGTTTTACTACTGTAAATGCTGTAGTAATGGTTATTTATTTACTTGGTTTTACTGCAACGATCATAATTAAACCGTGGTAACTGTAGTAAAACTATGGTTGATTTTGTTTTTACTATGGTTTTATTGCAAATGCTGTAGTAAAATAATGGTTAATTTTCAAAAGACTACAAATAATCATTAATTATCCACTTTTGATCAAAGCATCTGGTAAATGTAATGTATTTGTACATGTAATATGAATTACATTAAAATATTATTAAAGTTGCAACTGTTATTGAGAGTGGTGTGTATTGTTTTATTATAAACCAGCGGCAGCTGCTGCGGGTGGTACGTAACGATGAGCAAAACGCCGGTGAACCGCGCCCACGCAGAGCGGTAGGGATTTACAGCTGCATCGTCCCAACATCAGCCGGAGGGCATATCCGATCAGAGGCCGACTTCGCGGCGACGTATTCCCGATTAGCAAACGCTCCCCGAGCAACATCGTGCCAATGGAATTTTGTACATAGGGTCGACGTCGGCCCGTATGTGTGCTTTTGGGGGTTGGCCAATCAGCGGAAAGGGGCGTGCCACGACCGCCCATAAGAGGAAAATTAATTTTGTCATTTCAAATTCAAATTCAAATTTGTCATTTGAATGAAAGTCGTTTATCCGTTTTCTACCCCTGAACCAGAAAAACCCCCCGAAAATTAAGAAAATTTTGAACAAATGAACAAACTACCGTTTTCTCGTTTCTGTTTATTTAATTTCAAATTGAAAAACAAACTATGAAAATGTACACGGTCCAACATGCTTCAGGTCTATCTCTCTGTCTCTAAGCATCTGTGTCACTGCTTCATAAATCCCCCCCCCCCCCCCCCCCCCTTGTGTATCCATGGAGGTTTGTGAGACCCAAAACATCTTCATGAAATTCTCCCTTTTCTTCATCAAAAAATCTGACAAAGACCATGAGTTGTGCAATGTCTGTGTTGTCTGTCCACAGCCAATGAAATTAATTTGGCTTTTTTTTTTAAGCAGAGCTAAGTTGTTCAAGCAAATCATCAGCAAGTATTTCAGTTCATCTTGCAGCAGTGGAGTCAGAACAGGGTATTTGGCTTATTTTCTTGATTATTTCATCATTCTGAGTCCCTTCAAACAGAGCAGTCACCACTTCACTCATATACTCCGTATTTCAGCATCAGAGAAGGGTTTCTTGTGTTTTCCCAGGACCCATGCTACTCTTAGTGAGGCTTCCGTTGCCCGCTCCTGTTGTGTGGCGGATCAAACTATTACACTGCTTGTAGCTTCATAGGATGATTTCAGTTGGTTTATTTTTGTGGTCCTTAACTCTGTGTTCTGAGGGTAATTTTGTTCAAAATGTGCATGATTGGTTTCATAATGGCGTTTCACATTACCACTTTTGATGGTTGCTACCGTGTTGTTGCAGATTATTGGTTTTGTGCTTCCCACGGGGAGCACGGATGCATAATTTTCTGTCCACTCACTTTTAAACTCGCTGTTTTCAAAATCAGCTTTTCTTTTCTTATCAACGGGCAGCTTTGAGCACGCCATTTTCACTTTTAGTCAAAAAAAAAAAAAAAAGTCAGTTACCGATATTTGTTGCTGACTCCGCACTGCTCGCAAATGATGAGACTGCCTGTTCACCTGCCTGGCCCAGAACACGTGACCGGTGGATAAATCTGGCTGCCTTGAGTGAATGAATGAGTGACGTTGCTATAGCAATGCTGTTACAGCTGCTGTGATCGGACATAGATGAAGTAGCCAAACCGAGTAGAAGCCTCAAAGATCAAGAGACCGTGTTGCAAAGATATATAGCACGGAATCACAATTGCGCACTGCGCTGAAGACTCATTTGGATTAGGATTAAAATAGCATACTGGTTTTGGCATCGGCCCATATTTAACCGTGTCTGAGTCCAGATACAGACCGGAGTCCGCCTATTGAGTACCCCTGCCTTAGACTATCTATCACTTGATGAAACAGAAATAGGGAAAGCTACAAGCACACTGGGTTCCCACTTGTTCTGTAAACATTTGTGAATGTTGCTGCTAAAGTATTTGTAATGCAGCCTAAATTAATTCTCAAGCTAACATGAGAAGCAATCTCTGTAATGTTCAAAAAACGTGGCAAAGTGATCTGAGCACAAAACAGAGGCAAATATTATTAAAATAAATATTAAGACTAAAAACTTTACTTACTCTTCCATCCAGTAGAAACTTATCTCTTCTAAACCCACAAGCAGCACCGGTCGATGGCCATGATTAACAGTAATGGAGGATCAACGAAACTTTGGGAGGAGAACAGTTTGGGGAGGGGTCACCGTTACTATGTAATTTTGCTCCCACTCTACTGACACATTTTATTCTGTACACTCAAAATAGAGCAAAAACAACTATTTTTGAGGAAAAAACTAACAAGTTTCCGTGTGCGTGTATGTTTCTGAGTGTGTGTCTGTATTGTATGTGTGTGCGTTTGTATAAGGGAGAGAGCGGGAGAACACAAGTGCACGTTCCATCAATAATAAAACAATTTTGTGGGATAAACATTTGTCATTTTCATCCTGTTGTGCTTAGGTTATTTTGCCATTGTAGGCTGTAAGCTGTTACCTTTGAAATAACTGAAATAATTTGGCAAAGTGATATGGAAACTGCCTGGAACTATTTTAGCTGTGCTGTTTTTATTTTATTTTATTTGCTGAAGAATAATCACACACTTTAGCACATTTGTCAACCAATCTGAGTGAGCCATTGTTATAAGAATACTGAACATGCAGTAGAAAGAATCTTTGATAACCTAGTGTCCATTATTTTCTCCATAATCTTGATATCTCTATAATCATAATTTCTTCATAATCAGTTCTTACAAATCTCCAGAAGTTTGTCTGTTCTCTTATTATTTAGCAAAAAGTTCATTTTTGCTTTATTACTTGCCTATTTCCACTGAACATGACACTAAATGCACTGCAGATGAATTCAGGGTGCAAAGACTAGAAAAACCTCCAAAAACCAGACTGATTTAAAAATGAATGATAGATTTGCCTCACATTTATGACCACAGGATACTGCCACATTCTTTGCACTGTACTGTGCTTGTTTCATTCTGCTGTTCACAGATATAGTGGACTCCACAGACACGCTGAGTCAGCATATTCTGTGACATAATATCCTAGCCTGCACCTTTCCACATAACCACAACACCCCAGTTCCTGATAATAAATTATGTCATCTACTACACAAATAGACACATCCACTGTAACCCGTTTTCATGCTATTTAATGCTGACATGTACTATTAAACTATTATGTACCCAGAGATCCTAAAATAAGTCTTTGAGAGGTCATTAAAATTGACCTTTTTTATTTGAAATGACTATGCACCTCTCATATCAGCATAGAACATTGAACTGAACATCTTATGTATCTAGTTCTTTTTTTAATAGCAGATGTAACATAAGCTGTTATTCCCGTCCCTGTACACTGCTGATGCTACAATTCTTCATGTTCTGATCAATGAGGCCAGTACAGTATTGTGTAGGGCTGTGTGCCATTCTGAACTGATCTGAGAACGTTTTTAAAATTAAATTTCTGAAGTTGAATTGAAGTTGAAAATAGGATGTAGAGTTGTAATTTGAATGTAAATAAGTAACATGGAAGGAATCCATGGATTCAGTTGTCAATATACAGTCAGGGCCATAAATATTGGGACATCGACACAATTCTAACATTTTTGGCTCTATACACCACCACAATGGATTTCAAATGAAACGAACAAGATGTGATTTAACTGCAGACTGTCAGCGTTAATTTGAGGGTATTTACATCCAAATCAGGTGAACGGTGTAGGAATTACAACAGTTTGCATATGTGCCTCCCACTTGTTAAGGGACCAAAAGTAATGGGACAGAATAATAATCATAAATCAAACTTTCACTTTTTAATACTTGGTTGCAAATCCTTTGCAGTCAATTACAGCCTGAAGTCTGGAACGCATAGACATCACCAGACGCTGGGTTTCATCCCTGGTGATGCTCTGCCAGGCCTCTACTGCAACCGTCTTCAGTTCCTGCTTGTTCTTGGGGCATTTTCCCTTCAGTTTTGTCTTCAGCAAGTGAAATGCATGCTCAATCGGATTCAGGTCAGGTGATTGACTTGGCCATTGCATAACAGTCCACTTCTTTCCCTTCAAAAACTCTTTGGTTGCTTTTCCAGTATGCTTTGGGTCATTGTCCATCTGCACTGTGAAGCGCCGTCCAGTGAGTTCTGAAGCATTTGGCTGAATATGAGCAGATAATATTGCCCGAAACACTTCAGAATTCATCCTGTTGCTTTTGTCAGCAGTCACATCATCAATAAATACAAGAGAACCAGTTCCTCTGGCAGCCATACATGCCCACGCCATGACACTACCACCACCATGCTTCACTGATGAGGTGGTATGCTTAGGATCATGAGCAGTTCCTTTCCTTCTCCATACTCTTCTCTTCCCATCAATCTGGTACAAGTTGATCTTGGTCTCATCTGTCCATAGGATGTTTTTCCAGAACTGTGAAGGCTTTTTTAGATGTTGTTTGGCAAGTCTGGCCTTCCTGTTTTTGAGGCTCACCAATGGTTTACATCTTGTGGTGAACCCTCTGTATTCACTCTGGTGAAGTCTTCTCTTGATTGTTGACTTTGACACACATACACCTACCTCCTGGAGAGTGTTCTTGATCTGGCCAACTGTTGTGAAGGGTGTTTTCTTCACCAGGGAAAGAATTCTTCAGTCATCCACCACAGTTGTTTTCCGTGGTCTTCTGGGTCTAGCAAACTTGAAATGAACCCCGGACCTGTAATTGGGATAATGAGGGAATAACACTCACCTGGCCATGGAACAGCTGAGAAGCCAATTGTCCCATTACTTTTGGTCCCTTAACAAGTGGGAGGCACATATGCAAACTTTTGTAATTCCTACACCGTTCACCTGATTTGGATGTAAATGACCCTCAAATTAAAGCTGACAGTCTGCAGTTAAAGCACGTCTTGTTTGTTTCATTTGAAATCCATTGTGGTGGTGTATAGAGCCAAAAATGTTAGAATTGTGTCGATGTCCCAATATTTATGGACCTGACTGTATATATGTATTTTTTGCCTGGGTATTTGAGGTGGTTATCTATTGATATCAGTTGTATTATTTTGGAGTACAAATAAGCATTAGTCAAATTTACAGGAAACAAATTTTGTGGCCAAAATTGAGTTACAGTCATGGCCAAAAATATCAGCACCCTTGGTAAATATGATCAAAGATGGCTGTGAAAATTAATCTGCATGGTTAATCTTTTTGATCTTTTATTAAAAAAAAATCACAAAAACCTAACCTTTCATTGGATAATAGTAATTTAAAATGGGGGAAATATCATTATGAAATAAATGTTTTTCTCTAATACACATTGGACACAATTAACGGCACCCTTTTATTCAATACTTTTTGAAACCTCCATTTGCCAGTTTAACAGCTCTAAATTTTCTCCTATAATGCCTGATGAGGTTAGAGAACACCTGACAAGAGATCAGAGACTATTCCTTCATCCAGAATCTCTCCAGACACTTTAAATTCTCAGCTCCATGTTGGTGCTTCTTCTCTGTAGTTCACCTCACTCATTTTCTATAAGGTTCAGGTCTGAGGACTGGAATGGCCATAGCAGAAGCTTTGTTTTGTGCTCAGTGACCAATTTTTGTGTTGTTTTTGAGGTTTGTGTTTGGATTATTGTACGGTTGGAAGATCCAAACATGGCCCATTATAAGATTTCTAACAGGGTCAGTCACTCATTGATTGTTTTATCTGTTGATATTTGATAGAATCCTCAACTATTTTCTGCAATTCTCCAGCTGTGGTCCTTGGAGAGTCTTTAGCCACTCAAACTCTCCTTCTCACCGTGCATTTGGACGATACAGTTTCGTAACATTTTATGTTGATAGGAAATTCTTAAATATTGCCCTGATTGTGGAAAAGGGAATTTTCACTGCTCTAGCTCTTTTCTTAAAGCCACTTTCAATTATCTTTTTCTGCACATCAGAAATATATTCTTTGGTTTTCTCATTGTGATAGATGATTAAGGGAATTTGGCCTTTGTTTTCCCTCCTATTTATATTTCTGTGAAACAGGAAGCCATGGCTGGATAATTTCATGTTCATAATCACCCTGCGGTGCTCAAAATTGTGAATATGAATGGGAATATACTTCAGAGATATTTTACTCATAAGAATTTCTAGGGGTGCCAATAATTGTGTCCAACGTGTATATGAGAAAATTTTAAATTCTTATCCAATGAAAGGTTAGATTTTTGTGAATTTTTTTAAATAAAAGATCAAAAGGATTAACAATGCAGATAAATTTTCACAGCTTCTTTGATCATATTTGCCAAGGGTGCCGATATTTTTGACCATGACTGTATGTGATTAAGCTGAATACAAATGCCAACTCAGCAACCAAAACATGAATTGCCATTTCATAAATTCTTAACTGTGAATATCATACTAATTCAGAGTTTAGATATAGAGTCTGAATATCGTATTCTTATGCTTGATTAAATCCAGTCATACAAGGGAAATATTAGAAGTATTAATATGTGCAGTGATTATTCAGAAGTCTTCTCTCAAACCGCACAAGCAAAGACTCTTCAGCACCACAATAAGTAAAATCCGTCGAAAGCAATTTAATACTCTCACTCTCTCTCTCTCTCTCTCTCTCTCTCTCTCTCTCTCTCTCGTGTGTCCGGGATACAAACACTCTCATACTCATTCATCAACTGCGCTATCCGCTGTGTAACGGCTGTTCTCTGCTTCTAGACTACAGCGAGGTTCAGCACTCTGTCTCTGCCCTTTCCCATAAGCATAGACGCATCCCGCAACGGCATACACAAGCGATCAAGAGGTTCCTCCAAAACACAGCACGACATGGATAAAGGAGATAAAGGTAAGAAACTTAAAACCGTGGAAGTATTTATTATTATGCTGGGAGAGAGTGAATGCGCTTTAGGGCTGTTTCAGGAAAAGTGGACTGCGGATCTGGTTCGGGAAGTGTACGGAACTTGATATGATGCTCAATGCAGTATCCGGAATTAAAAAGCTTGGCGAACTGCGAAAGCTCCTGTACATTTGAACATTCTGTTAGGAAGGGATCATTGGTAATGTTATATAGTTGGTGTTGAGTGAGGGGATCATATAAAAGATGAACAATAGCGTTAAAAGTGTGTGCCAAGATACAGGCAGCGACTGTCTGCTCCTCCTGTGCAGATGCTGAGCAAGTAAAAATCCTGCAAACATACCACACTGATGTAAGCTGATATATAATATGTAAGCGGTGGTGTTTTAAAATGAGGAGGCAGTTTTTATATATATTATATATATATATATATATATATATATATATATATATATTTTATATATATATATATATATATATATATATATATATATATAATAATAAAATAAAATCTAAAATGTATATAAAATATATAAAAAATGAATGTCCCTGCTACACTTATTGTTTACACTATAAATGCAAGCTATAGATTCTGTTTACAGCTAGATTTTCTGCTATTTATTCTACTTATTGCAAACAATGGCAATTATCTGCACCTCGGTATTGTAGTACAGTGTAAAATAGTATGCAGTAATAACATGTTGAGTATAAATTATAATTTTAATTCCAATTGAAGAGTTCAGATGCAAAAGCCTCTAAGTGCCGTATGAAATTTTCATCAAAAATGAGCATTTTGATCATGCTCTTGTGTTTATGTTCAGTAATTTTACTCTAATGGCAGCGTATCGGTCCTTTTCTATGCAATTAAAGTGAAATAACTGAACATAAATATCGGAGCTTGATAAAAAATGCTAATTTTAGAAGAAAATTTCAGGTGGCACTTTTGCATCTGAACTCTTCAATTATTAATTGTGTCACCTTATTGGGACAATAAATCCCTCCCTACACCTACCCGATACTTTGAGGTCAACTTTTAGATTATTTTCTTCATTATTATTGAAAATACATGCCTTTCCGACAAAATATCTGATTTGAAAATGTAGAAAAAAAAGTTCGGCAAAACACAGTTTTGAACCTTGGCCTATGGCATCAAATACAACTTCAACATACATTTCCCCATCTGCGCCACTGGCGCAGTTATGAGACTTAGGGTCTTATGCTTCACACGTTGGTGGGTGGAGTTAGAGTAAATAGTGGCGGCCAATAAGGCAGGCTATTTGCACATGTAAATAGACACTCCAGCTGAAGGTCTGGAATAGATGGCTGCTTTCATTGGCTCATGAGGCCGTTTGATCAACATGTCAAATCATAGTTTGTTTTGTTCAGCGTCACGTTTCGGAACATGTCGCCACAATAACAAACTGGTGTGTGAAACTCTCAGATGTATTTTAAAGATTATATGCCGCAAACTTTAAATATTTCTTGCACTTTTGAAAATCCGGTGTTTAGTTGACCCTGATAAGCATTCGTCGTTACATTTGTAAACACGACGGCTTTCTTCTTTCGTGAGGGGGTTGGCGCCACGGCATCTTTGTTTTCTGGCGGACCGAAAATAAACGGGACACTAGTGTCTCCCGGAAATCCGGTTTAATTCAACCAGTCAGATGAGGACTTCGACATTCCTGAAGTGTTTCCAGAAAAGTGTGCCATATGCATCAGACGTTTAGCCAACGTTCCGTGGGCGTGACGTCTGAGGCTATACAGGCACGATAACTTACATCTTTCATTTCATCAAGCTGAATGACTGACAAAGTCATCACGTTTTCAAGACAGTTCATGTTTCATTTTGACATGACACAAAGCAGTGATATCTAAGCGGGAGAGTTGTTTACTTAGTTTATAATTAGATAGCGCCATAATTTTCTTCATTCATACCGAGAGCTCACATGAAAACAAAAGGCGGGATTTATCACAAGAACCAATCAATCACATCCAATCATAACCGTTCGATGTAAGCATTGCCTCCTCTCACGTGATTTTCACCCATTCATCTCAATGAGCCTCCAGAAAAGTTATGGCACGCTTTGGGGTCTTTGTAGAAGGTCAATGGACCAAAGGGAGGCAAGCCTCCGCTGTAACTTTACCTGCGGGTGTCGCTATCAGTGTTATTTCATAAAAACAAGTGACTTTTAGACTCTTAAAATCATATTTAGTCATATTTGCGCTCTTTTATTTTTGTAATATCGATTACAAAATTCCCCCCGACGCACCATACATTATAGCACGGCTGTGATTACCTATGACACTCGGCCTGTGGTCTCGTGCCTACGGCCAAATCACAGCCATGCGATATACAGCCATATCGCACTTCTACTCGTGTGATATTGCTCATATATGCACACACATACACATACACACACACACACGCACACACACACCAGGGGCGATTCCAGGATTTTTTTTAATGGGGTGGCACGGGGGGACCAAGAACCATCCGGGGGGGGGGGGGGGGGGGCCCATGGGAAAAGTCATGTGGCCCAACACAAAAAATGGCACTGCACAAGTGCCTGAACAACTCATCTCTCTTTTTTATAAATAAAAACAACTGAACAGGCTTGTTCTCAACTTCTTTTATTCTCCAAACAAGATGGTGTGTGTGTGTGTGTGTGTGTGTCTAGTGAACTTTTTGTAAAAATTGTTCATGTTCTGAATTTCACCTGTTGCTGCAGATAGATGGCTGCTGGTGTAGTCCTCACTGGCCCTCTCTGGCTGGCTCTGACCTGTGCTGCCAGATTCAGGGCTGCTAATTTGCTGGCCAACTTGGCCCTGCCTGGTGGATTGGCTCTGACATTCACTGCACTGTCTCTTCTTGAAGAAACTTGAATGTATTGCCGCTGTTGTCCCCTTTTCATTTTTTTACACAAAATTCTGTCTAAAAATAGACCTAATAATAATAATAATAAACAACTCTAACTTAATCATCAATATTACACAAATAGTAGGCTATATTTAATAGTCATATTCTCATCTGATTAAAGACAAAATTATTTAAATATGAAGCTGTTCTTGGACATTGCAAAAAAAAAAAAAAAATAAATAATAAAAAAAAAATAAAATAAAAAAAAATATATATATATATATATATATGACTACCATGCAAGAACGTTTGTTTATTCAATACAAACAGGTGTTTTTTACTATTCCGCATCTTACAATTCCAAGTGTCAGAACGCTAACATTATTAAAACCCCACATTTTAGTGTTTACCGTGTTACTGCAGACTATTTGGGAAAGTGTTTTTGCCTTTAATCTTTGAAACAACAAGAAGAAACATAACAAAACGATTTCTATTTTAAGCAGTGGTGGTACATCATGGCAACACAAATACGCACAAGCTCTAAGGAGCTTATAGCCTATAATTATAATTTAATTCTTAAAATGAACAGAGACGTGGTCTGCAGCCTGCAAAATCACGCTTCTCCTGTTTGAGCTGTGAAACTGACAGCACTTCAATCCAATAGCGTCGTAAATATTCTGGAAATATTTGGCAGTGATCTAGTAGTTTTGTTGTACTTGCGCTATACTGCCGATTAGCGTATGACATCAGCGGCTCCCGCGCCGCAGATGTGACTTTGATCAGTCTGCGCTGTTGGGGGGCAAGCATATTTTGAGGGGGGGCGGTGCCACCCCTCTAGACACACCCCTGACACACACATACGTATATATATATATATATATATATATATATACATACAGTATCTCATAGAAGTGAGTACACCCCTCACATTTTTGTAAATATTTTATTATATCTTTTCATGTGACAACACTGAAGAAATGGCACTTTGCTACAATGTAAAGTAGTGAGTGTACAGCTTGTATAACAGTGTAAATTTGCTGTCCCCTCAAAATAACTCAACACACAGCCATTAATGTCTAAACCGCTGGCCACAAAAGTGAGTACACCCCTAAGTGAAAATGTCCAAATTGGGCCCAGTTAGCCATTTTCTCTCCCTGGTGTGATGTGACTCGTCAGTGTTACAAGGTCTCAGGTGTGAATGGGGAGGAGGTGTGTTATATTTGGTGTTATCGCTCTAACTCTCTCATGCTGGTCACTGGAAGTTCAACATGGCACCTCATGGCAAAGAACTCTCTGAGGATCTGAGAAAAAAATTGTTGCTCAACATAAAGATGTGTAGTTTATAAGAAGATTGCCAAGACCCTGAAACTGAGCTGCAGCACGGTGCCCAAGACCATACAGCGGTTTAACAGGACAGGTTCCACTCAGAACAGGCATCGCCATGGTCGACCAAAGAAGTTGAGTGCACGTGTTCAGCGTCATATCCAGAGGTTGTGTTTGGGAAATAGACGTATGAGTGCTGCCAGCATTGCTGCAGAGGTTGAAGGGGTGGGGGGTCAGCCTGTCAGTGCTCAGACCGTACGCCGCACACCGCATCAAATTGGTCTGCATGGCTGTTGTCCCAGAAGGAAGCCTCTTCTAAAGATGATGCACAAGAAAGCCCGCAAACAGTTTGCTGAAGACAAGCAGACTAAGGGCATGGATTACTGGAACCATGTCCTGTGGTCTGATGAGACCAAGATAAACATATTTGGTTCAGATGGTGTCAAGCGGTTGTGGTGGCAGCCAGGTGAGGAGTACAAAGACAAGTGTGTCTTGCCTACAGTCAAGCATGGTTGTGGGGGTGTCATGGTCTGGGGCTGCATGAGTGCTGCCAGCACTGGGGAGCTACGGTTCATTGAGGGAACCATGAATGCCAACATGTACTGTGACATACTGAAGCAGAGCATGATCTCCTCCCTTCGGAGACTAGGCCGCAGGGCAGTATTCCAACATGATAACAACCCCAAACACACTTCTGAGACAACCACTGCCTTGCTAAAGAAGCTGAGGGTAAAGGTGATGGACTGGCCAAGCATGTCTCTAGACCTAAACCCTGTTGAGCATCTGTGGGGCATCCTCAAACGGAAGGTGGAGGAGCTCAAGGTCTCTAACATTAAAACAGCTCCATGATGTCATCCAGTGGCAACCTATGAAGCTCCGGTGAACTCCATGCCCAAGAGGGTTAAGGCAGTGCTGGAAAATAATGGTGGCCACACAAAATATTGACACTTTGGGCCCAATTTGGACATTTTCACTTAGGGGTGTACTCACTAATGGGGCCAGCGGTTTAGACGTTAATGGCTGTGTTGAGTTATTTTGAGGGGACAGCAAATTTACACTGCTATACAAGCTGTACACTCACTACTTTATATTGTAGCAAAGTGTAATGTTTTTTACAGTGTTGTCACATGAAAAGATATAATAAAATATTTACAAAAATGTGAGGGGTGTACTCACTTCTGTGAGATACTGTATATATATATATATATATATATATATATATATGTATATATATATATCATATATTCCTCCGAGGATGCAAGGGAGGCAGTGTCTCCTCTCCTGAAATCGAATGAGAAAATAATCGATATTACAAAAATAAAACAGCGCAAATGTGACTAAATATATTAAAAGTCTAAAAGTCACTCGTTTTTATAAAGTAACCCTGACCAACATTAACACCCACAGGTAAAGTTACAGCAGAGGCTTGCCTCCCTTCGGTCCATTGACTTTCTACAGAGACCCCTTAGCGTGCCGTGACGTTTCTGGGGGCTCTTTGAAATGAATGGGGGGAAGTCACATGAGAGGAGGCAATGCCTCCATTGCGGCTATAATTGGGTATGATCGGTTATGATTGGATGTGACTGGTTCTTGCAATAAATCCCGCCTCTTGTTTTCATGCAAGCTCTCAGTCTGAATGAAGAAAATGATGGTGCTATTGAATAATTATAATATAAGTAAGCAACTCTCCCACTTAGATATCACTGCTTTGTGTCACTTCAAAATGAAACATGAAATGGCTTGAAAACGTGATGACTCTCAGTTTTTAGTGAGCATTCAGTTTGATGAAATGAAAGATGTATTTTCGTGACTGTGACAATGTTTGTGACAGGGGTTTTATGACGATGACCCGAAAATAAGTTGACTATTAAAAAGAACAGCAGAACATCAGTTCACAAATAAAAAATCAGTTTTTGTTTACAAGTGCAAATAGGCCGCCTTGTTGGCAGAAGTTATTTACATTAACTCTTACAAAAAAACAAAGCATTACAGAAGACTATCTTTCAATAACAGCTCTAGTGGTGTTAGTGTAAATAAATAGTGTAAATAGAATCTATAGCTATTTGAACAGTGTAAACATTAAGTGTAACAGTGTTATAAATATTTATATTTATATAGGCCTATATATATAAACCAAAAGCTGCCTCCTCATTTTAAAACACCACTGCACGCTACTGATACACACACACATATATATACATATATATATATATATATATATATACACACACACACACACACACACGTGGCCAGAATTGTTGGTACCAATGTTCTTTGTTTTCTGCTCAAGATGAGAATGTTTTGATTATTGTAGACATTTTTAGTAGACAATGCTTATATTTAAATAGTATAGATTTCAGGAGGAAAACCCTGAACAGAAACAGTGTTTTTTGCCACATGGCCTCGCGTGTATCTAAAAAATATATATATTTATAATTTTTGTCCAGACCTTTGCTTGGAAGAAAATATAGAGTTTAGTCCAATAGGTAGCTGAATTTGTCTGCACAAAAAAAAAAAAAACTGACCAAAAAAGTTCTAGCAAAAATTCAATTATTTATTTTTCATATGCAAATGTGAAAAAGTGACAAAAGTTCAAAATGTATTAAAAACAGACCAGAGAACAAACATTTCAGCCCATGCTTTCTTCAGTGTTCATGAGGCAAAAAAGCAACACCACACTTATATAGACACAATTGCAAATTGTTGACAGCTGATTTTAATCAATGAGGGATAATTGTCATGCCAAAAATTTCCCTTCACAAAATAATTGACGGGATAAATTGGTGCGTGCATATACCCACATCCCCACTCCTGGGACTCTCTCTGATGTCCATGAAAATTTTCAGTGTAAAGATTATGTTGCCTGTTCGCATTATTTAAAATGCAATTCATTTACACATCCGCAAACGGGTAAAACTTATAAAATTAAACCATTGATCACATGTAAAACAACACATGTGATATACATAATTTTGTGTTCTTGCCCTTTACTGTATGTTAGAAAAACAAAACCTGCATTGCGCACTAGAATTGTTGAACATATGGGCGCTATCAGGAGATAGGATCATACCAGTTTTTTGTCATTTTGAGTCTGCAAAACATTCTTTTTCTGATTTCAAATTCCTGGGCATTGAGGGGGTTCTTTTACATAGCAGAGCATAACCGTGATAGAAAATTGTTACAAAGAGAGGCTTTTTGGATTTTTGAGTTCAAATCATTAACCCCAACAGGATTAAATGAAGAGATGGATCTTGTATGTTTTTTGTGAAGGGAAATTGTTGGCATGACAATTATCCCTCATTGATTAAGATCAGCTGTCAACAATTTGCAATTGTGTCTATATAAGTGTGGTGTTGCTTTTTTGCCTCATGAGCACTGAAGAAAGCATGGGCTGAAACGTCTGCTCTCTGGTCTGTTTTTAATACATTTTGCACTTTTGTCACTTTTGCATATGAAAAATAAATAATTGGATTTTTGCTAGACTTTTTTTGGTCAGTTTTTTTGCAGTGTGAGGACAAATTCAGCTACCTTTTGGACTAAACACTTTCTTCTTTTTGTTCTATGCACCTGAGAACCTTTATTTTCTTTTTCCTGAGCGCACACAATTCCTGCTTTATAAGAAAATATAGAGGCCGCACCTCTTGGAACTTTAATTGTATACCCCTGACTTTTATCAAAAATAAATACTTGATTTGTATGGTTTTGTTATATCTGTCACATTTCCTTATGTGTCATGGTAGATAGGACTCTTACTATAGAATTTGATTACAGAAAAACATGGTATTTTGAACATGGTAATGGATTAAAACATAAGTAACATGCTGGATGTACATTAACCTTACATCTTAACACCTCTTTAAAAAAAGAAAGAAAAAAAGCAGATCATATATTTTGTCTATAGCCTATAAAACAGCTTCATAAAAAGGAAGATTTTAATACATGAGGATTCTGAATGGGATTTTTTTATTTAGCCATCCATTAAATGACTTGAGACTCGACTCTGACTCGTGACCAAAGACTCGAGACTTGACTCAGGCTCCAGCGACAAAGACTTCAGACTTGACCGGACTTCAGGTTAAAGACTTCAGACTTGACTCGTGAACATCTCTGGTTCAAGTATTTGCTATTGACTGTTCAAATGCGGAGTTTTGCACGTAAAGCACACCGGTCAGCTGTCGGGCAGTTTTTGTTTGTTGGCCGACAATGTGTTCTCAGTGTATTCCGCACCGTCGGCTGAAGTTGGTCCTCGTTGGCTTGTATTCAGCCGATTCGACATGTTGAATCGGCGTCGGAGCTCGTCTGGCCGTCTGATCATTCTGATTGGCTGTTCAGCTGGCGAACCAGTGCACGAGAAAAAAACCCTACTTGGCTGTCAGGTGTCTCTCTTTTTTGGACCAAGACGCTGCCGATGTCGGCCGACCCCGCAGTCTGCTTTCGTTGCCACTAGTTCGTCGGCGTCGGCCTGGTGTGTACCGGGCTTTATGCGTCGTGTTTGTATGTGTGTGTGAGGAGAACAGTGTACAGCCCGTCAGAAATCGTCTTAACCGCGGCTCATGTACTGCAAATACATATGAGCATTATCACTGTGTCTGTCACGCGACTCTGTTCCTCTTTCGGGCTTGAACTGATAAAACTAACTTGAAAGCTGAAGCTCGTGATTATGGTAACGGGTGTTACATTTCCAAAGCGTGCTTGTGGTGTTAGTCCAATCACAATGCACTGGGTCGGTTGGCCAATAATGTACAGTATTTGAAAAATAATGTGTTTTTTTAACATTAAAGCATGTTAACATATTCTATTACACCAAATACACAAAATAATGATCTTTAAAACAGCATCATATGACCCCTTTAAAAAAATAAAACATCAAAAGGATTAATAATGTATATAATAATAATATTTTCACAGACTTCTTTCATATTTACCAAGGGTACCAACAATACAGTATATATATATATATATATATATATATATATATATATATATATATATATATATATATATACAGTATATATATATATATATATATATATATATATATATATATATACAGTATATATATATATATATATATATATATATATATATACAGTATATATATATATATATATATATATATATATATATATATATATACAGTATATATATATATACAGTATATATATATATATATATATATATATATACAGTATATATATATCTCAACTAGAGCTTGTGTGACTTTGTGTTCCAAATTATTTCTGCCGACTAAGGGCTGGGCCATGTGCTACTATAAAAAGTGCTGGCTGTCCACTTTTAGGGAATGTGTGTGATGCTGCATTCGTGGCACTGAGTCTGCTGATCAGCATATGCATAACAGCAGAGATTCCAGCAAAAAGGAATATGTAAATGAAATGTAATAGGTTACAGATTACAAGTAGAGTAATTTTTCACTTGCTTTATTAAAGTAATGTAACTGATTATATTTGGCTACTTTTTGATTATTTTTCTAAATTTCTAAAGTTTTTAACTGTTAATCATTTTCAAACATGTAAACCAGGCAGGGTTTAAATCAGGCTCAACACTGATCACTGTCAGACTTTCGAAATCCTTCACCAGTTTAATTAAGATTATAATACTTTAATTTTAAAGGGGACATTGGAAGCAAAATTCACTTTTACATGGTGTTTGCATATAAATGTGTCGTAGCAGTATGTAAACATAACCACCCTACAATGATACAAATCCATTCACTTCTTTTTTAATCCCCAAAAAACCTAAACAGTCTCAGTTATCAAGCCGTTTTGATTTTCTGAGCAGTATGTCATACTGCTCAGGCCCCACCCATGGTCGCTGATGGACTATCCTGTATTTGCATACCTCCACCAGTTGTACGCTATCTGTCATTTTCTCCGTGCTTGAGCAGCTGTAACAACAACAAAGTCTCATAAGCAATGCAGGCTTTTTGTAGTTGGATATAGAAGAACATCCTGACACCAGAGCCACTGAAGACGCAGTGGATTAGTTCTGTTTTTGATGGTAATGAGCCAACGAATACACCTAAATTTGTTTATGTCTGCGCAAATAATTTTACTCCAAACTGCTTTCTGAATGAGAGACAATTCAAGGCAAGCTTCGCTAAAAAGTTAAAACTCAAGGATGGATCTGTACCCACTGTTCGTGATCTAGCTGCACCTCCAGAAGAATTAAATCTCACACTTTATATTTTTTATGATTATTTGCAAATAGCCTTTGCTCTTCCACAGAAGAGAGGGGTGGAGTGAGCAGCAGCTCATTATCATGTGAGGCATGCACTGAAAGGGTCGCTGTGAACAGAGCTGTTTATGACTATGTAAAAAGGGTGTTGTTTTACACAACTATTTAGGAATTGTAACCAAAGTATGTTGCAGACATTCACGAAGACCCTAAAGAATCATACCAACTTGTGGAAAATGCATCTGATGTCCCCTTTAATGCACAGCTTCCACAAAATCAGACTTACTTTGAGATCAATCTGAGGTTAATTACAGATTTAAAATCATAACAAGAAATAGTTTAATAGCTATGATACTGTTTTTGAAATATTTATATATATATTTGTATAGTTATACTGGAACTGGTATATTTGAGCTGTATTGAGAGCTTTTGTTCTTATTCCTAAGAGAAGTAACTTTGACTGACAAGGAAAAGGCGGGGACAGAAATGTGCTGTGTGC
This sequence comes from Barbus barbus, assembly GCF_936440315.1. Classification (NCBI taxonomy): domain Eukaryota; kingdom Metazoa; phylum Chordata; class Actinopteri; order Cypriniformes; family Cyprinidae; genus Barbus; species Barbus barbus. The sequence continues at coordinate 23,258,923 of NC_136754.1, read as the reverse complement.
AGTCACAGTGAAAAGGTTTCCACTCTGTCTTCTTAGCATCATTAAGCACGACATCTTTCTGTTGACCTACACATCTTCTTTGTCCCTCTTTTTCTCATAAATAAGTGTGCTCAATTATTTCTATCTTGCTGCTGTAATAGTTTCTCCCTCATCTCTGCAATCCCTTTTGTTTGTCCAGCAGCAATGTAATAATTTCCAATGTGCATGTTCCATTGTCAAGTCAGTGTTGTACGTCATATTTACAATCTATTTATTTGAATGCTTAAGTATTTGTAGAATAATGGAGTTAAATTAAAGAAGCATATTTTCATTTAATATGTGCACAACAAAAGTATCATAACCTTCAAAAATGCTTTGCTTTACATTTGTTAGGCCTCAGTGTAATAGGACTGTCCTTAAATGTGCTAATAATTCAGTCTAGACTAGAGGAGCATGGTTAGATGATACTTTGCCCTGTTAGCAAGAAATGATCCCCTCAATAGCACAATGTAAAACTATCCTGATCTACCGGTCATTTTCTTGATTACGCCCTTCATCATTCTCTTCTCTTCTCTTCTCTTCTCTTCTCTTCTCTTCTCTTCTCTTCTCTTCTCTTCTCTTCTCTTCTCTTCTCTTCTCTTAACCCTCCTCCATCTCCCTCGCTGTGAACAATTATTCTGCTGCAGAGAAAAGACACAACTCTGCTGCAACTGTAGGCCATGCATAATTTTCTCAAAATCTTAAACACAAATCCAAATGATCAAACTAATTTAATAACATCTCTGACTCAAACATTCACTTTAAAACCATTTCACCTGTACTCAAAATCAAACAAAACTTTCAAATCATACACACATTAGTCAATAATATACACACTACAGATCATTCATTAGACCCTACATCAGAAAATGGAGAACACAGTGTCCAGTGCATGTACAATTTTTTTTTATTGTATATAGTAAACATTATGCAATTCCAGTTTTTAAAAATTGCTTAAACCATTCACTCATATACATAATCTTTAGACCAATTCTGCAAAACTACAAGCACATTATGTGCTTTAACCCTTTAAACCCGAGCCTCCCCATGAAAAAAAAACAATCAAATTACTAAGCAACCACTTAGAAACTCACCTTTTTAATGAATCAATGCTGCCTGTTCTCACTAACACATGCTTGTGATGATGAACTCTAGCAACCCCTTGAGGCAAGAAACTGCCTTTAGTTCGAGCATATTTGTGTGTTCCAAATATTAATGGAGCTTATAGGGGAGCAGAGCCTTCATGCAGAACTGTCACCAGCAGCTTTACTTCTTTGTCTTTTTGGATGGAGATGAAATGAATTAAACAAACACTGTATGTCACATGGTCTCAACAGGCCCAGAAGGATCACCACTGATGCTGCTGCTATCAGCCAAACAACTTCTGTAATTTGTGCGCATTCACCAGTTTTCCTGACTGGAAATGTCTTAATGCTTTCCCCAGACTGTTGGCCCTCTGAGGTGAGATGTGCATTCATTGTCACAGAATCAAAATGGACCCAGAGAAAGTTCACTTGTTATCAAGGCTGGAGACTGCTGTTCTTCCAATTTACAGTGGAACCAAGGGATTGAATATGGGCCAGTACTTTCTCTGTGTCCATTACTCCTTGATTTAGTGTGGGGATCAGCCAATCGTCTAGATATAGAAGAATTTGGATACCCTGTAACTGAAGGGGGGCTAAGGCCTGAGACCATTCGAGTAATACTCTCGGTGAATCATTTTAAATGAGAGTACCTTTAAGTATTGGTTGAGACTCATGAGGTCGGGAATGGGCTGATAACCACCCATTTTTTCCCAATTGTGGAGTAAACCCATTTTACTGTGCGCGCTGGGAGGTACCTCTGAAATGGCTCCTTTTCAACACACTTTGAACTTCCTCCACCAATACTGGCTCCAAAAGGGTCTCCTTGACAATAGTCATTTGGACCCCTGAAAAGGGAGGTGAAACTGCAGTTGGTACCCATGAGTTACCGTGGACAGCCCTTCGGGGAAGTGAGATGGGAATCTGACTGTTGACATGAAAGCTATATTCCTGGACACCATCAAGGCCACCACATCATGTCAATATCAGGCAGGCCGTTACGGCCTTTGAGGTGTTTTAAACCTTTGTCTAAAGGCCGGGGAATTGCCACAAGCCCTTTGAACGGTCTCCCTCAATGTAATGGAATGCACAGGTCTGTCCAACATTTCCTGAGAATCTGTATGAAAGACATGACCAGGCATTAATGGTAAATTCATCAGTTTGCTCCTATTGGCAAAGAAATCTGAGCCAGCCATATGTGCCTGCGACATAAGACAGCTGATGACATAACCTCACTTACATCACGTGTTTGTTTGTTTTCTATAAGGCCGCCAGGAGAATAGCCAAAGCATTACCGATATGAGCCGCAGATGCAGCAGCATAAACAGTGAGAAATCAGGCAGTCATCCTTAGTACACTCCTTGCCAGGACAACATGGATTCGACAAGTCAGTGGCCGGTCCCAAAGTTGTCCATGATGCTATCGCCTGCTCATCTGGTGGCATATCCCCAAGTCCAGTGTCTACTGGTTAATGGGCATTTTATAAATCCAGATACTTGCATGGAAAACAGCGTACGCATATTTCTATTTTATGCATACGTAATATTTATAAATGAGGCCCCTGGTGATTCCTCACCTCTGCAGCATCTGAATGGGAGTCTCCCCAGATTTGGATTGATGCCCACTATCGAACAGTGAGTTGGAGGCAAAAATAGACAGCACATCTTCATCTACTGCCTCTTCTCCCCAAGGCACAGATGGCGGAATTCTTTCCTGGCCGGGGGAAGAAATGGATCAGGAAAAGGAATGATGAGTGTCAATCTGTCCATTTTCTTATGTTAAGCTCTGACGTTAAGCTCTGAAGAGTAGTCAGAATCTCAAGATGTACATCTGTACTTTCTATTGGTGGAGCAGTGGTTGGTTTTTCCACACACTTATGACTTGTTGGTTTGAATTGTAGTCATACTGGACATAAAGGATGGGCCCAGGAGCAGGACTGGGTCATCCTGCCTTAGAAAACAGACGGTCGGCTGTGGGAGAGCACGACACCTCTTGTTTGACTCGTATGTCTCTGGTGGGCCTGGCTGCTACCAAGGAAGCGGGGGTGAGATAACAACCCACTCCCCAGAAGAGACTCGAGCCTAAATCCATCTCCTTAGACCACTCTCACCAGCTGCACTGCAAGGATTATCTATATCCTCTGTCAGGGGGCAATCTCTATACATGAGGGGCATCCTGATGTAATTAAGCCAACAAAAAGATGACCTTCACCTGTACGCGAACACATTCAGAAGGCTTATACCAACCCCCACTGATCGTGATCAACTTTGGGGGGCGCTATTTCCAGCCCCCAGGGGGCTATCGACTCGGCGTTGGCAGCGTCAAAGTCTACCTTCTTATCAAGTTTGGAGTCGCTAGGCCTCTACGTTCTCGGCCTGGCCGCGGTCAAAATTCCATCCAAAATTCCACTCAATTTTAACTGAAAATTGAGTGTTTAATCTTATTATTATACATTACTGACACTCTATCCTCCAATTTGATACTGTTAAGTGCTTTGACACAATCTGTATTGTTAAAAGCGCTATATAAATAAAGGTGACTTGACTTAACTAGAAAAATTGACCTTTAGTAGCAAGCGAACATACTCTGAAGATCCAAAATAAACCCCACAAACTGCGAACAGTAGTTAAGGTAATTTAGCCCACACAAGGAACTGACGTGCACCAGTACGCGAATGTACCAAGCAAGTCTCCAACCACTGCAAACAGTGATATACGGTAATAAAAGGGTTTAATATTACCAAAAACATTGCAATAGAAGTATATTCTATTTTTATTTTGATAGATTTCTGAAAGAGAACAGAATTACACCAGCACTGCATAGCTTAGCATACTAGCTAACTACAAAACAATGCAAAGCAATAATGCCATATAACCACCACAATTCACAGGGACACAAGGCACCTGTACCATTAGGTGATGAATTGAATGGTGGATAATCAATTTAATTCTGTTTTCCTACCTGTACCTGGTCTTTTGAGGCGAGAATGAGCCGGAAGTTCATCCTGCTTTTTATAGTGCGGGAAGCTCCGCCTCTGGGGTCATGGGCATGACTTTGTTACATAAGGTCTCGAGAGAAGGCGGAACGAAGTTTTATCATATCCTATTAAGACCGTAGTCAGAGTAAGGTTGAAATAGATCCGGCTGCTCTCGAAACGCTATCACGGTACTTTGATGCCACAAGTGACCGTGGCGTGGCGTCCGCGCTGGTTCAAGTCGGACAAATTTTCTAACCGGCATGCACTGCTTCAAGTCAGCCGCCGATCGGTTTTTATGGCGCTGCATGAAGTCGAAAACACCTAATGCTATAATTAATTTTTTTTTATTGCAAAAACACAAATACAATAAGGCAATGCAAAATCATAAGATGATCTTTAAGAACAGAGCACCAATCAAAATAAAAATAATAAAATAATAATAATAAATAAATAAAATAAATACAAGAGAAAAAACAAATAAAGAGAATTAATTACACAATAGGGTCTTCTAATAGTTTAAATTTCTGCAATAAACTAAACAGTTTTCTTCCAGTTTTGCATTTTAGAAATCTTACAGATTTACAGTACATCCAAAATTCCTTTTGAAAAATTTCCTTTGTTTTAAGGCACTTACATTTATGAATATAAAATTTGCCCAAAATGAGAATAATATTCAGTATAAATTGAGTACATACATCTTCCATTAATGAACCAAAAATTATATCATTTTTGGAAAATTGAGAAGACAGCTTGACTGAAACTTTAAGCCACTTGAATGTATCATATCAAAAGGCTCTACTGAATGAACAGTCAATGAATAAATGTACAGTCGTTTCAATATCAACATCACAAAAGGTACAATTATTGTGATATTAAATCTATATCTAAGAATCTCTAAAGATGGATAGATATCATTCAAAATTTTAAAGTGCACTTCCTTGGATTTAGGGGGTATGGGAAAGGAGATACATGGTTCTTAATTAAAAAATAGAACTCTTGGGAAAAATAACAAGAGTCATGTTATTTCGACTAGCTTGATTTGGAAACTTATCTTGGATCAATAAAGTTCTTATCAATTTATTTAGCAGGCTACACCTAATAAAATCTTACCCATTTATTATTAAAGAAGGTAAATGAAGAGCTTCAGTTACACTGGGCACTGTATTACTAACCAACAGTACAAAGGCCTTTGGAATGCAGTTCAACACCTTATTATATTGTTTGTAATCACAATGAATTTTATATTTTCCACAAAAAGTACTGTGATCCATAAAATAACCATCTTTCCCTAGCAGGTGAACAACAGACCAAACACCCCTCTCCCACCAATCTCTAATAAAGAGTGACTTATTTCTAAATAAAATGTACCTATTATTCCACATTGGTGAATTATGCAGGAAAAAATTATGTTTAGAAATCAACTTCCAATATAAAAGAACCTGCTAATGAAATTCTGTCAATTTGAGAGGAAGTTTTTGTATTGAAAAACGTCTCGGGTTACGTATGTAACCCTGGTTCCCTGAAGGGAACGAGACGCTGCGTCGAACGCAACGGGGAACGCCCTCAGCGTGACCGCGCTCTGAACCAGAGTGTAAAAGTGTCCTATGAAAGGGCGAGACGTCATAGGCGGGTGACGTCACTGACCGGAAAGCATAAAAGCACGTGCGGTGGAGCCGGCGTTTGCTTCCAGGAATGAAGCAACCGCCCGCAGGGATACAGGAAGTATGGCTTCGAGACGCAGCGTCTCGTTCCCTTCAGGGAACCAGGGTTACATACGTAACCCGAGACGTTCCCTTCCAGGAACTCGAGCTGCGTCAAACGCTACGGGGAACGAGATGCCAACGCCACCAGACTTCCAAATACTTGCCCTGTGTGTATCACTGGGAGCACAACGAGGGCGAGAGAACAGAAGAGCCGGGAGTGGCCCTGAGATCAAGGTCGTAAAACCGGACAAAGAGGGGCGTGGACCAACCCGCAGCATCGCAAATATCTTGCATAGGGACCCCTGCCAGAAAGGCCTTAGAGGCCGCCATACTCCTAGTAGAGTGGGCCTTAACCCCCAAAGGCGAGGGGAGACCTGAGGACTCATATGCCAGAGAAATAGTATCCACTATCCACCTGCTAAGGGTCTGCTTAGATGCAGGCAGACCCCGCTTAGGAGGACCGAAGCAGACTAGCAATTGGTCCGTCCTTCTCCACAGGGCAGCTCTGTGGACGTATGCGTCCAGTGCTCGCACTGGACACACACAGTTAAGCTTTCGCTGGTCAGGCTCCCGAAAGGGAGGAGGACTGAAGGCCTGCAGCACGACCGGCCGTGGGGTAGAAGAGGGGACTTTAGGAATATAACCCGCTCGAGGGTGGAGAAAAGCTTTAGCCATGCCAGGGGCAAAGTCAAGGTAAGAAGGGGCCACGGAAAGGGCCTGCAAGTCCCCAACTCTCTTTAAGGAAGAGATAGCCAATAGGAAGGTGGTCTTTATAGAGAGAAGGCAATCAGAGATCTCTTCGAGAGGCTCGAAAGGCGGTTTACAGAGAGCTTCTAATACCACAGCCAGGTCCCACGTAGGGACACGGGATCGTACTGGAGGCCTCAGCCTCAGCGCACCGCGGAGGAAACGTGTAACCAGGGGGTGTCTACCCACTGAGAGTCCACCAAGAAGGGCGTGGTAGGCCGATAAAGCCGCCACGTAAACCTTCAGGGTGGAGTGAGTTACCCCTGCAGAGAAACGAGCCTGTAGGAACTCCAGCACTGTACCTATCGGGCAGTTAACTGGGTCAAGGTGGCGGTCTCCGCACCAAGAAGTGAAAAGCTTCCACTTCAGGGCATACAGTTTCCTCGTAGAGGGAGCTCTGGACTGGAGGATGGTCTCAACAACCTCGGTTGAGAGACCGGAAGCTATGAGCTGCGCCCCCTCAGGGGCCATGCCCGCAGCTTCCATGACTCCGGGCAGGGGTGGAAGATGGTGCCCCCTGCCTGTGAGAGGAGATCCCTCCTGACGGGAATCTCCCACGGAGAGCCGTCGAGGAGAGAAATCAGGTCCGAGAACCACACTCGGCCCGGCCAGAACGGTGCTACCAACAGTAGGCTGACCTCGTCCTGGCGCACTCTCGCCAGAACTCCCGGGAGCAGAGCGATCGGGGGAAAGGCGTACAGACGAAGCCTCGGCCAAGCCTGTACCATAGCGTCCAGTCCCAGAGGAGCTGGAGGAACTAGAGAGAACCAGAGGGGACATTGTGTCGACTCTCGAGTCGCAAAGAGGTCCACCTGAGCCTGGCCAAAAATTCTCCATATCTGCTTCACCACCTCGGGGTGAAGCATCCATTCCCCGGGCCTCGGCCCCTGCCTCGACAGGATGTCTGCTCCCACATTGAGATACCCAGGGATGAAAATGGCTCTGAGCGAGCGAAGTTTGCCCTGGGACCACACAAGGATCTGGTGCGCCAGCTTGTATAAGGGGCGCGAACGCAGACCTCCCTGGTGGTTGATGTAAGAGACCACCGATGTGCTGTCGGTGCGCACCAACACATGGTGATCTCTTAGGTCTGGGAGAAAGTGCTTGAGTGCACGAAACACGGCCAACATTTCCAAACAATTGATATGCCACGTTAGATGGCGACCGCTCCACAGACCGCGGGCAGGGTGGCCACTCATGACCGCTCCCCATCCGGTGAGGGATGCGTCCGTCGCTAGCATTACGCGGCGACAAGAGGCTCCCAGCACCGGGCCCTGAGACAAGAACCAAGCTTGGCTCCACATGTCTAAGGCACGTAGGCATCGCCGCGTGACCTTGATCATGCGAAGCGGGTTTCCCCTCGGGGAGAACCCCTTGGTCTTGAGCCACCACTGTAGGGGTCTCATGTACAGGAGGCCAAAAGTAATCACGTTGGACGCAGCTGCCATGAGCCCCAGCAGCTTCTGAAACTGCTTGACAGTGAGTGACTGGCCCTCTTTCACTCTCTTGACCGAGGTGAGGATCGACTCGATCCGAGCAGGAGACAAACGTGCCTGCATCGTGGTCGAATCCCACACCACGCCTAGATAAGTGGTTCTCTGAACTGGAGAAAGTACACTTTTCTTGGCGTTTAGTCTTAACCCCAGCGCCTTCATATGGGCGAGAACGACATCTCGATGCCGAACTGCCAGTTGCTCTGATCGAGCTAAAATCAACCAATCGTCGATATAATTGAGTATGCGGATGCCCTGGAGTCACAGAGGAGCCAGAGCAGCATCGACACACTTCGTGAAGGTGCGGGGCGAGAGTGCAAGGCCAAAAGGAAGAACCCGGAATTGGTAAGCTTTCCCCCCAAAAGCAAACCTCAGGAACTTCCTGTGAGGAGGAAGGATGGAGACATGGAAATATGCATCTTTTAGATCTATGGTCACAAACCAGTCCTCGGACCTGATCTGAGACACGACCTGATTGATCGTTAGCATCCTGAACTTCAGTCGCATGACTGAGCGGTTCAACTGACGCAGATCTAGAATGGGACGCAAGCCTCCATCCTTCTTTGGAACGATGAAGTACCGGCTGTTGAACCCGGACTCCCTTTCGTGAGGAGGGACCACCTCGATGGCCTCCTTCCTCAAGAGAGTGTTTACTTCCTGTTCCAAAATCAGAGCCTGCTGGGGGCCCACGCACGTGGGAATCACCCCGTTGAAAGGCGGTGGCGGAGCGCCGAACTGAATACGATAGCCTTCCTCTACAGTACGCAGGACCCATTGAGATACATTCGGCAGTAGTTTCCACGCTGCCAAATGGTCTACTAAGGGAACCAGTCTCTCGAGACTGGCCTCTGATGTAACTAGAGCTGCTGGCTCGGTGCCCTGAAGCGGCGAACCGGCAGGAGACGGCCGAACCAGGAACTCTAGCGACCCCCGCAGGGGTGGCGAGCTTCTCAGCTCCGCTACACTTCGGGGCGGAAGAAACTGAGAGTATTGCTCGCTGGAGCCAGCTGCGCCCTGGAACTCTGGCAGGGTTGGCAGACTGATCTCCCGAGGGCACTGGGAGGAGACGGACACCCGATCTGCCCCAGGGGGTGTGCCCTCGAAAGCCCCGGGCCACGCCCCTTGAGGGCTTGTTAGCCGAGGACCTCTTCGACTTAAGAACAGTCCTCAGATCCGGCTTAGCCTTAGATGTCCCCGACTCAGAGCGCTTGCCCCCACGACCCCACCCCGGTGGGGTGCGAGTAGCAACGCTCTGTTTCTGCGCCTCCCTGTATGAGGAGCTGGTACGCGGTGAGGGCTGCTCCCGCCTAGCAGCCCCCTGAGCTGGAGAACGGCGAGGGAGAAACCGCTGAAACGCCACCGCTTGTCTACGAGCCTCCTGGTACCTGTCGACCGCATTGACGGAGTCGCCGAACAGGCCAGAAGGCGCAAGCGGGGCGTCCATAAGAAGGACCTTGTCCTTATCTTGTAAATCGGACAAGGTCAACCACAAATGTCTCTCCACAGCCACCAGTGCTGCCATAGACCTGCCAATGGCTCGGGCGGTCTCTTTGGTGGCGCGGAGAGAAAGATCAGCGGTTTTACGGAGTTCGGTAATATCTTCAGGCCCGAACCCCTCTCCCTCATCCAGCTCTTTTAGCAGGTCGGCCTGGTATGCCTGCAACACCGCCATAGTGTGCAGACATGCACCAGCCTGACCTGCAGCCGCGTACCCCTTGCCCACCAATGCTGAAGTAGTACGCAGCGGCTTGGAGGGCAAGGATGGAGCCTTTAGAGACGACGCCGAGCGAGGGGACAGATAGCTCGCAAGCGTCTGTTCCACTCGTGGCATCGCTCTATAACCGTGCTCACTCACCCCCGCCACATTACTATAATTTCCAGAGGCGGGGATGAAGAGACGGGCCGAGAATGGTTTAGCCCACGATCTCGACACCTCGGTGTGGAGATCAGGAAAAAACGGCAGGCTCCGTCGTGGAGGTGGCAGTCTAGCACGCAAAAATCTCTCATCGAGTTTACTAGACTGTGGTTCGACCGCCGTCTCAGCGGGGCAGCTGATATTTAATTTGGCTGCCGCGCGAGTTATAACCTCCACTAACTCCTCATACTGGGGCGGAAGAGGGTGCGAAACCTCATCGACACTCTCCAACTCAACCTCCTCGGAGGAAGAGAGGAGAAGCGTCGAGCCGCGCCCCGGGGGGGAAGAATCCGCGGAACGGGCTTCCGATCCCGGAGAGCGGCCGCTGGGTCTGATAGGCGGGGAAGAAGATAGGGACTGGCCCGTCTCGCTTCCCACTACCAGATCCACCTGCGAGCCCCACGAGTGCAGCCGCCGCTCCGCCTCGGCGGAAGCGGGACCAGCCCCGCGGGGAACGCTGGCGAAGGCTCCCTCGCGAAAGAGAGCCTTCCGGGAGCGGAGTGCATGCAGTGAAAGAAGCTCGCAATGCGGGCAGCCGACTCACTCGAGAGCCGACTCTGCATGACTCGCTCCCAAGCAGACCACACACAGCTCGTGAGTATCCCCCGCAGTGATGTAGCGTCTGCAAGGGGGAACACACGGTCTGAAATGCGGTCTGCTCTCGCCCGAGTGCTTTATCTTTTTAGCACTCTTAGACATGTTGAACAGAATCCTTTTTAGGACGTACAACACCAAATAAGACTGACAACATGCAAGGACAATACACACAGACAGAGAGGCGGTTGCTGAATGACAAAAAGCAAACGCCGGCTCCACCGCACGTGCTTTTATGCTTTCCGGTCAGTGACGTCACCCGCCTATGACGTCTCGCCCTTTCATAGGACACTTTTACACTCTGGTTCAGAGCGCGGTCACGCTGAGGGCGTTCCCCGTAGCGTTCGACGCAGCTCGAGTTCCTGGAAGGGAATCACAGCGTAATAAAAATTCTATTCCACCAACAGTTTTAAAAATATTTCTAGGAGCACAGAACCAGAAACTGTTCTCATTTATTAATCTTTTTTTAAGCCAATTTATCTTAAAAGTCCCATTCATAAAGTCAAAGTCTATGGCCAGTAAACCCCCTTCTTTGTAATCTTTCACTAGTGTCCCTTTTTTAACATAATGAGCTTTTCTCTTCCAAATGTAATTAAAGTTCATCTGATCAATTAACTTAATTTTCTTATTAGAAATGGGAAGGGATCCTGCAGGGTAAATGCATCTAGACAGAGATTCCACTTTTGTCAGTAAAATTCTTCCAAATATAAAAATGTCTCTCTGCATCCATCTGTCCAATCTGGCCTTACATTCATCAATTCTATTAGATATATTAAGAGTTTCACTTAGTTCTTTTTCTTTGATAAGTAGAATACCAAGATATTTGATCCTAGATTTAATTGGTACATTGCAAATTTGCATAAAATTAGATTCTTTCAATGTCATTATTTCACATTTACTTAGATTAAGACATAAACCCGAGGCATTGGAAAAAAATTTAATAATTTGGAGAGTTTTTGGAACCTGATCGATATTCTTTAGAAATAAGACTGTCGTCAGCCAATTGACTGATCACTATGGAATCATCAAAAATCTTCAATTGCTCAATATCAGAAGTTTTTAATTGCGAGGGCAAGCATTTCAACGGCCAAAATAAAAAGTAAAGGCGAAATGGGACAGCCTTGTTTAATACCTCGACTTATATTAAAGCGTGAAGTCATCCCTACAATCAATGAGACAATTTGTATCCCGATATAAACTACTAATTATATTTCTAAACTGTTTCCCAAACCCAAACAATTCTAAATCCGAAAAGATAAAGGGGTGTTTGACCGTGTCGAACACTTTGTAGAAATCAAGGAAAAACATAATACCATCGTCATTAATCTAGTCTTTATAATCAATCAGATCTTGGACCAAACGTAAATTATTGTGAATAGGTGAGTATATTGTGAATTTGAGGCACAAAACAGCACCACTGCACATAAAACTCCACCTCGTCCCGGCGACCAGGTGATGACGCTGTCCCCGGACAGTGTGAGGAGATCCCTCAGCAGGATCAATGCACGCAAAGCTCCGGGTCCTGACAACATTCCTGGGCGTGTACTGAGAGACTGTGCAGTGGAACTCACTGATGTCTTCACAGACATCTTCAACATCTCGCTAAATCAGGCCGTTGTCCCCACATGCTTCAAAGCTACCACCATCATTCAAGTCCTGAAGAAGTCATCTCCATCCTGCTTCAATGACTACCGTCCAATAGCACTCACTCCTATTCTCATGAAGTGCTTCGAACGACTAGTCATGCACCACATCAAGTCTGTCCTCCCCCCCTCCCAGGACCCCTTCCAGTTTGCATATAGGTCCAACCGCTCGACCGATGATGCTATTGCCACTGCCCTCCACTCAGCCCTCACACATCTGGACAAAAAAGACACATGTTTCAGGATGCTGTTCATAGACTTCAGTTCAGCATTCAACACAATCATCCCTCAACAGCTCACTCACAAACTGGTCCAGCTGGGGCTCAACACCTCTCTGTGCAACTGGCTGTTGGACTTCCTGACCGGGAGACCTCAGGCAGTACGAGTCGGCATTAACACATCCAGCACCATCACACTGAACACTGGGGCCCCCCAAGGATGTGTGCTGAGCCCCCTCCTCTTCACTCTGCTGACCCATGACTGCACACCATCACACAAAACTAACCTCTTCATTAAGTTTGCGGATGACACGACTGTGGTGGGTCTCATTAGCAACAGAGATGAGACAAACTTCAACGCATAGTGAGAGCAGCTGAGAAGATCGTTGGTGTCTCTCTCCCCTCCCTCCAGGACATTTACAGCACCCGTCTCACCCGCAAAGCCCTCCGCATTGCAGGTGATCCCACCCACCCGACACACAGCTTCTTCAGTCTGCTGCCATCAGGGAGGAGACTGCGGAGTCTCCAGGCGAGGACCAGCAGACTGAAGGACAGCTTCATACATCAGGCTGTCAGGAAGCTGAACGACCTCCCGTCCTTGCCCCCCCCCCCCTCTTTTACCCCATGCAACACTGAACACTGATACTGCGACCCCCCCACCCACCCACCCACTTAAAAACTGTGACCAGCACCTGTCACTTGTGCAGCATTGGACTGATCACTACCTCATACAGCATTGACTGCAAACTACCTCTTCGGATAGTCTGAGAAAAAGACTGTTCTCTTGTCACTTTAACAGACTGATAAGCTCTTCTTGCACTACACATATATCTGCACAGTTTTGGGACTAATGATCAGAGTCACACCAAAGTAAGTGTGCTCAGTTTGCCATCTTCCCGGAAAGCCCCGTTTGTGCTATAATTAGGTGCGTTCGACTTCATGCAGCACTTCGCAGACCAATCGGTGGCTGACTCGAAGCAGTGCATGCCAGTTAGAAAATTTGTCCGAATTGAATCGGCGCGGACGCTACGTCACTGTCACGTGTGGCATCAAAGTACCGCGAAAGCATTTCGAGAGCAGCCGGTTCACTCAGCCAGCGCAGTTTCTCCAGAGCAACTGCAGGAGCGCTGACGACGACACAGCTGTTTCACGATTGGCCAAATTCACCACATGACAACAATGATGTGTGTTTCTAACATCTTCAAATCCAAAACTGCTCATAAATCTGTTTTTAGAACAGTAAAAGCTTTTTTACTGTAGTCGCAATGCTATATTGAGTCACGTTTATCATAAAACACTGATGAAAGCATATATACCCCCACTTTATTAGTATTTAAATAGTTTACGTTGAACTTTATTCTTGAGCAGATGGCGCTGTATTAAGCAGTATATAAAAAGTGTTTTTGTTGCTCATGAAAACGTTTCTGAAATGTCTGTGTATTTGACAAATATTGCATTTTATTCACTTCATCTTTGATAGAGTATGCAAACACTGTGTGAGTGTTACTAACGGGAGCAGAAAGTGTCCGGCTTGACATATCCATTTTCAACTCCGCCCCTGAATGCAAGCGGCTACTCTTGTTGATCGCCGTCTGTAGCGTACTTCAAGTTGAACGCACCTATTGAGTAGCCCCAGAGTGCACCCTGGACGATGGGACGGGGCGACACATTAAGGTGGGGCGACACGTGTCGCGCCGCCCACCCCCAATTTCATTGGTTTATAATACAGCAGAGTTTATTGGTGTAGACGTTTACTCATGAGCATTCTTTTATATATGTTTTTATGAATGATCTACTTTGTTTGGCTGTACTACAGAAATATTAAGTGTTAACAGCAATTTTAGTTAGAATCAATTAGCAAATGTGTTTTTTTTGTTTGTTTACTTATGACGAATTAGTTAGATTAAGTCCCTATCAAACACTTGGCGGAATTTCCGTGTAGTACTTTGGGCAGAACAGCTGTGTAATATGAGCGGCTCACGAATTAAGTCTGGGGAACAAATTAATTTGTGGCCATGATATACAGTATTCCTACCTATGCTAGAAATAGTCTCACTTATGAGAAAAATGAATTATGTTTCTGTGTGATCAACGCAAATAGTGGTCCTCAATCTCAACAGGTGGGTTGCACGTTAAATAAAGTCAGATATTATCGCACATTTCACAGTACACCAAGCAGACATACTTAAACATTGAGCAGGTTTAGCTGGGCGATGTTGATAAAAATCATTCACTATTTGAGATTTAGCTGTTTTGTATAATGTATATTTATATGTAGCCATATTCTTTATTTTAGGATCGATGGATAAGCAAAAACTTACGATGATAATGTCCTATTGTCCAATGTCTCACTGTAGTTCAGTAAGACATAGGACAAACCCGGAAATGGTTTTATTTTAAAGAACAACTGCGGTGACAAACAAGAAAATAATACCAACTAGTCCATCAGCATGAACTGGGGTTTTATGTGTGGATAATGGGAATAAAATCCTTGCTGAAACAATTGTTATTTTATTTTTATTTATTTTTTTGCATATAGGCCTATTTTAAATGTTTTTGTTTACTAAAACAGCTGTTATTAAATCTGACCTACAGCAAATATTATTATTAATGTGGTTTAGTGCGTATTTAAGCAATAAATGTTAATTTTCTCTGCAAACATTTTTATTTATACTTTTATATATAGACTATATGCACAAATTAGGCCTACATTACTGGTTTTGTGGCTCAGTCCCTTAAAAAGAACCAGGAATCACTGTACTATATTGATTTTGGATTTTTAGTAGTTATTATAGTCTTTAGCACATTATAACCTACAAGTTTGTGACGCATTGAGCAACGTAACTCATCTCTTTAAACAACAACAAAAAACAGTTGTGCTTTAAAACGTAAACTCAGCCGCTTATGTTTGTGTTTGTCCATCTCTAAAATACATCTAAATTATGCTAAATTATCATAATTTGCGTATAAAATCCCAATTTAGTGATGATCCTTAAGGAAATATGAATGAAGCGCTATTGAGCCTGAAGAACCCGGAGGTGCTGTCATCAAGAGTTGTAAACAATGACGTAATCTGACTAAAATGACCATGGTTACTAAACAGATATGGCCAAATCAAATACCAAATTGTACACAAAGGAATGTGCATGCTCGGGTCTACACCAATAAGATTTGCCATGTTACAGACCATTTCAAGGACGTAAACAATAACAAAGGCGTTGGAACGCTACTGCGCATGTCTGGTCCTGAAGCATTTCCGGTAGCACCATTTTTAAATCTCAGATCTATCAAAACCTACAGAGCATCCTATTTAAGTCTAGCGAAAACGCAAGTTAGGTATTTGAAAAAAAAAAAAAGAGATTTTTACCCTTTAAATATGATTGAGGCACAAACTTACAAAGAACATTAAAAGTAATATTCCGGACGGCTCTGATTGATGGCAGTAAAAGCGTATCGCATTCTGGATGCTTACAATTAACAATTAAGTTGGGATCATTTGTTTGTACAATGGATGACATCCGTCTTATGTTCGGTTAAACTGAAGCAAGACAAATAGTGTTACTTACGATTTTATCATGGTTTGTGCTAAGATGTCAGGGGAGGTTTTTGGTGGGCATTTCACTTGCATTTCTGGGTCAATCAGTATGTCTATGCATTCATTTTTATTTGTACAGCGCTTTTCACAATACATATCGTTTCACTGCAGCTTTATAGAACAAGCATGCTTATAACAACGTTAAATGAATGCTCGTAAGCTAATCACTTCATGCGATTATTACTGATTTCATTCATTTTATAATGTGTGCTTAGTTTGGTCAAATTTGTTGCTCTGGAACAGTGCTAGAAAGCATTTGAATGCTCTATCTGAGCCATCATGTGGTCACAAATAAACAAGATGAATGCAATTCAATGCTGGCTACCGTCTTTTGCATAAACCTTTTTTAAAGATAAAAGTATAGCCTACATGCAGATTAATAAATGCATACACACGCTACATACAGTATATATGTGTAACAGAAGGACCAGGCTCCTCCCAGAGCCAGTTACCCCGATCCACTTCACCTGAGTTTTAATCACCTGCACCTGCACCTCATTATCACCAGCCACATATAAGCTCAGTCACCAAAGTCACCAGTTGTCCGATCTCAGGATTACTCCATGGACCATCTCTGCTTCCTGACAAAGCTGAGTATAACTACCTGCGATTACTTACCTGTCCCTACTTACCTTCTGCCTTGTCCTCTTCCAGTCCTCCTCCTCGTCTGTTCCGGTGGCTTGCTCGGCTCCCCGTATGTCTCTGCCGCTCTGCCGCGGCCAATCCCCAGGATCTGTCAAAACAGAGAGACTGATTGTGATTGACATTCTTATCTCCTTCACCTCACGAAGTGACACTCACCAAGTCTGAAGAATCCACACGATTGCTGTTTGCTGTTCCACCCTGTAAATAAACACCTTGTCATTTCACTTACCATCTGTGTCAGACCCGTTCCATTACAGAAGATCGGACCAAGACGGCTACACCATGAGTGTAAACGACCCATTCCAGGAACTGGTCGACATCTTGAAACGGGTATTAGCCCGTCCGGCTTCACCATCACCACCGGCCTCTGCTACCACACCCGTCACTTCCGCCTCCACCACTTCTTCGGCAGTCATGTACGCCAGTCCCATGGCCCGACCAGCGCCCTATTCAGGTGATCCAGAGGAGTGCAATGGCTTCCTTCTCCTATGTACAGTAACTATTGACTTACATCCTCAGATGTTCCTGACTGATCAGGCGAAGATAGCGTTTGTGATCACGTCGCTCACAGGACCCGCATTGAGATGGGCGGAGACTATTTTAAATCAAGCTGGACCCGCCACGCACTCTTTTGCCCAGTTTCTCGCCCATTTTAAAGAGGTGTTTAGCAGCTCTCCTGGTGATTCTTCAGTTGGGGAACAGTTATATAAGCTTCGACAGGGTAATATGACTATTCATCAATACGCCCTGAAGTTTCGCACCCTCGCGGCCGTGAGTGGATGGAACGAGCCATCACTGATAACTGCTTTCCGGCAAGGCTTAAATACCCGCCTGAAAATTCATCTGGCAGCCTACGATGACACCTTTGGGCTAGAGAAGTTCATTCAACTTGCCATCCGCTGCTCCAACCGGATGCGGGCCTGTACATCGGAGACCACAACCGTTACCGCCATTGACACTCCTTCGAGCCACCAGCCAGAGGTTAGACCCATATCTGAACCGATGCAGACTGACACTTTTCATTTATCGCCAACAGAACGACAGAGGCGAATTACCAACGATTTGTGCCTGTATTGTGGAAGTTCTGACCATAGAATTCAATCCTGCACCCTTCGTCCGCCCAGGCTTTGGGTGAGTGGTATACAACCTCACATCCCCAAGATGAACCCCTTAACTACTTGTGCTAACATTGTCCTTGTAAATCACCTAATGCCAGTCACAGTCCTCTTGGACTCCGGATCAGTGGGGAACTTCATCTCGGGGAAACTCAGCCGGCAACTCCACCTCACACCCATTGCAACCGAAACCACTTACCAGATCCAGGCCATAACAGGTACTCCACTTACCCGTCGCCTTGTGAAATATTGTGTCGGTCCCCTAGTGCTGAGAATGGGGCAGCTCCATCAAGAGAGTATTCATTTACTAATTTTAGAGGAATCCACTGTAGACATTGTTTTGGGTCGACCCTGGCTGGTTAAGCACGATCCAGTGTTATCTTGGACCTCTGGAGATGTTCTGAAGTGGGGTACTAACTGTTTCCCGCAATGTTTCCCCCATATGCCTAAACCTTCTCCACGTCCAGTTGTTGAATTACCTGTGCAGGCCACGTCCATAGAGAGCCCCGTGGAGAAACAATCTGTGGAGGTTCCACCGGACTACGAGGCTTTCAGGGATGTGTTCTGTCCCAAAAGGGCATCTCGGCTAACACCTCATCGGCCATGGGACTGCGCAATCGACCTCGTTCCGGGTGAACCAGTACCACGGGGAAAGATTTATCCCCTATCACTTCCCGAGCAGAAGGCGATGGAGGAGTATATTGAGGAGGCACTCAAACAGGGTTACATCGTCCCTTCCATCTCCCCTGCTGCTTCGAGTTTCTTCTTCGTGGCCAAGAAGGACGGAGGGCTCCGTCCATGTATAGACTATCGTAAACTAAATCTCATCACGGTTAAATATCGCTATCCCCTTCCTCTTGTCCCTGCAGCGTTGGAACAACTTCGCGGTGCCACCATATTCACCAAACTGGACCTCCGCAGCGCGTACAACCTCATCCGCATCAGAGAGGGGGACGAGTGGAAGACCGCCTTTGTAACCCCTACGGGGCACTATGAGTACCGGGTCATGCCCTATGGGCTTGTCAACGCCCCATCTGTCTTCCAGAGTTTCATGCATGAGGTGCTCCGGGAGTTCCTTCATCGTTTTGTAATCGTCTACATTGATGACATTTTGATCTACTCCCGGAGCCTGGCCGAACATCGCCACCACGTTGCGGAGGTCCTTCAGCAGTTGCGGAAACACCAGCTCTACCTCAAGGCAGAAAAAAGTCTATTTCACCAACCATCCGTCCACTTCCTTGGATATATCATCAGTCACGGTGGCATCCGCATGGACAAGGGGAAGGTGGAAGCCATTACATCCTGGCCTCGACCCACCACGATCAAGGAATTGCAGCGCTTCTTTCTCAAACTTTTACAGAAGGTTCGTTGGCCCCTTCACCATTCTGGAACAGGTCAACCCGGTCACTTTCAAGCTTCAGCTCCCTGCACAATATAAAATTCACCCTACTTTTCACGTCTCCCTACTCAAACCATATTACCCTTCTGTTTCCCCAGAGCCTGGTCCGACCGAGGAACCCCCTCTCCCACTCATCATTGATGATGGAGCCATCTACAAGGTCCGAGACATCCTAAATTCCCGGCGTCGTGGTGGGAGACTAGAATACCTCGTGGACTGGGAGGGGTACGGTCCTGAGGAGCGCTCCTGGATCCCCAGAGATGATGTTCTCGATCCCAGCCTTCTGGATGATTTCCACGCCTCCTATCCGGATCGTCCTGCACCTCGAGGCCGAGGCAGACCACCACGACGCCGAGGTCGGCCCCCAGGAGTGGGCCGTGGAGGGGGGGTACTGTAACAGAAGGACCAGGCTCCTCCCAGAGCCAGTTACCCCGATCCACTTCACCTGAGTTTTAATCACCTGCACCTCATTATCACCAGCCACATATAAGCTCAGTCACCAAAGTCACCAGTTGTCCGATCTCAGGATTACTCCATGGACCATCTCTGCTTCCTGACAAAGCTGAGTATAACTACCTGCGATTACTTACCTGTCCCTATTTACCTTCTGCCTTGTCCTCTTCCAGTCCTCCTCCTCGTCTGTTCCGGTGGCTTGGTCGGCTCCCCGTATGTCTCTGCTGCTCTGCCGCGGCCAATCCCCAGGATCTGTCAAAACAGAGAGACTGATTGTGATTGACATTCTTATCTCCTTCACCTCACGAAGTGACACTCACCAAGTCCGAAGAATCCACACGATTGCTGTTTGCTGTTCCACCCTGTAAATAAACACCTTGTCATTTCACTTACCATCTGTGTCAGACCCGTTCCATTACAATATGTGGGTATGTATGTTTTTTTATGCACATTTACTGTAAACACACATACAGGTAAAAAGTGTGGCCACTATTAATGTTTTTTAAATAAGTCTCCAATGCTCATCAAGCCTGCTTAGACAAAAACAGTAATATTTTGAAATATTACAATTGAAAATAATGGTTTTCTATTTTAATATGCTTTAAAATATAATTTATTTCCGTGATTAAATCTGAATTTTCAACATAATTACTCCAGTCTTCAGTGTCACATGATCCTTCAGAAATCATTCTAATATGCTGATTTATTATCAGTGATGGAAAAAGTCGTGCTGCTTAATATTTCTTCATAAACTGAGATAATTTCAGTATTCTTTGAATAAAAGAACAGCATTTATTTATAATAGAAATGGTTTTGTAACAACATGCACTACTGTTCAAAAGTTCAGTACTGTTCAGTATTTTTAAAAAAAATGTTTAAAGAATATGAATATTTATTCAGCAATTTTTTAAATTGATTTAAAAAATGTATAGTAAAGACATACTGTTAGGAAAGATTTCTATAATTTTGAAATTTGTAACTTAAAAAAAAAATGTAATATTAAAGTAAATAGTTTAATTTAGCTCAAAGGGAATCATTTATGTGTTACGGGGTTGAAGAGACAGGAGACATGCGGATCCATATGCAAGCTTTTATTCTTAGGCATAGAGAGAATAATCCAGGAACACAGGCAGGAATCAAAACACAAAAACACAACCCCCCCCAAGGAGTGGCTTCCAGACACTCCAATGCAATCCAGGAGGGCGGTGGAGCGGAGGCGGAACAGGGGGAGGGACGGAGGGCCAGGTTCATGTGCAAATGGAGGGACTGGGAACTGAGGCAGAGTGGGAAGCCAGGGCAGAGGCGGTGGGACCGGAGCCCACCAAGACGGAGCAGACGGGACCGGAGCCCACCAGCAGGCGGGACCGGAGCCCCCCAGGGCGGAGCAGGCGAGACCAGAGCCCACGGCCACCACGGCGGAGCAGAGGGGACTGGAAACCATGGCAGAGTCTGAAATCTGAGAGAAACAGAGACAGACAACACAGGAAGAGCAGAGACAGACAGAGCCCCCCTGGGCAGAGCAGGAGACCCCCAGAGCCAGACAGTTGACCACAACGGCGGAGCAGACAGAGCCGGAGCCCACCAGTGTGCAGTAGACAGGGCAGAGGATCTCCACAGTAGAGCAGACTGATCAGGAAACCATGGCAGGATCAGAGATCTGGGGAGAACAGAGACAGACACCACAGTGAGAGCATCCATGGTCTCAAGAGCAGTGGCAGGGCAGGACGGGGATTCATAGGCGGCCTCAGTAGCTGTGGCAGGGCAGGACGAGGATTCACAGACGGCCTCCATAGCCGTGACTGGGCAGGAAGTGGATTCACAGACGGCCTCCGTAACCGTGACAGGGCAGGACAAGGATTCACAGGCGGCTTCCATAGCCGTGACTGGGCAGGACAAGGATTCACAGACGGTCTCCGTAGCCGTGATTGGGCAGGACGTGGATTCACAGACGGCCTCCATAGCCGTGACTGGGCAGGACAAGGATTCACAGACGGCCTCCATAGCCGTGACTGGGCAGGACAAGGATTCACAGACGGCCTCCATAGCCGTGACTGGGCAGGACAAGGATTCACAGACGGCCTCCATAGCCGTGACAGGGCAGGGCAAGGGTTCACAGACAGCCTCCATGGTCGTGATGGGGCATGACGCGGATTCGTAGGCGGCCTCCTTAGCCGTGACAGGGCAGGACGAGAATTCACAGACGGCCTCCATGGCCGTGACTGGGCAGGAAGTGGATTCACAGACGGCCTCTGTAACCGTGACAGGGCAGGACAAGGATTCACAGGCGGCTTCCATAGCCGTGACAGGGCAGGACAAGGATTCACAGGCGGCTTCCATAGCCGTGACTGGGCAGGACAAGGATTCACAGGCGGTCTCCGTAGCCGTGATTGGGCAGGACGTGGATTCACAGACGGCCTCCATAGCCGTGACTGGGCAGGACAAGGATTCACAGACGGCCTCCATAGCCGTGACTGGGCAGGACAAGGATTCACAGACGGCCTCCATAGCCGTGACTGGGCAGGACAAGGATTCACAGACGGCCTCCATAGCCGTGACAGGGCAGGACAAGGGTTCACAGACAGCCTCCATGGTCGTGACGGGGCATGATGCGGATTCGTAGACGGCCTCCTTAGCCGTGACAGGGCAGGACGAGAATTCATAGACGGCCTCCATGGCCGTGACAGGACAGGACGAGGACTCACGGGTGGATACCACTGACACCTCTAGAAGTTCTACAGCAGCACTCTTGTGAGCTTGAACCAATGCAGAGAATTCAGTGACTTGACAGATTGGGAGTGCATCACTGGGCGCCACCACCATGCGAGGAACTGAAGAGAGTACCACTGTTTCAGGAGGTTCTGCAGCATGCGCCACCACCTCTGGAGACGTCACAGTGGACTTCACCACCTCGAGCAGTTCTGTGGTGGTGTACGCAGCCCAAACGCAACATAACGCGATCCCCATCATGGGAAGCGCTTCAGATAGGGAAATCAGTTCAAGAACAGAAGGGTTGGAGTGAGTGGATTTGGGGATACCAGCTGCGCGTACAGACACCAGTGGTGCATCCCTCACGCTGGACACCAGACAGGGGACTCGAAGGTCTGACCTTAGATCTCTGGATGTGACGGACTCTGGCAGTTCAGCGGAGACGTGGTGTGACTCTGGCTGGAGCGCTGAGTCGGGGAGAGACTCTGGCTGGAGCGCTGAGGCGGGGAGAAATTCTGGCTGGAGCGCTGAGACGAGGTGTGACTCTGGCTGGAGCGCTGAGACGAGGTGTGAGACGAGGTGTGACTCTGGCTGGAGCGCTGAGGCGGGGAGAGACTCTGGATGGAGCGCTGAGACGAGGTGTGACTCTGGCTGGAGCGCTGAGACGAGGTGTGACTCTGGCTGAAGAGCCGAGACGTGACCTGACTCGTGACGATGAACTGGGGCTTGGCTTACCTCACAACAATCAACTATGACTTGGTTTGACTTGTGACGATTAACTGTGGCCTAGCGTGACTTATGACGATCAGCTGTAGCTTGACTTGACCTTTTAACATCAGCGGTGACTTGACTTGGCTCTTTAACATAGGCTGTGGCTTGACTTGGCTCCTTAACGTGGGCTGTGGTTTGACTTGGCTCCTTAACGTGGGCTGTGGCTTGACTTGGCTCCTTAACATATGCTGGGACTTGGCTTGGCTCATGACCGGCAGCACTGACGCTACAGGGTGGTGTTGTGGGCGCCATCTTGTGCGAATGCTCCAGCGCGGCTGTGATGACACGATTGGGGCCGGTGTCACGTTCCTCCGCAACACCCACGGTGAACGCTGAACCAACAGTCAGCAGGGCATAATCCATAAAATCGCCTAGTGACGATCGGTAGCTGGGCTAAACAATACTCGGCAGTGAAACAGAGAAAGTCCAAGGCTTATAAAGTGTGTGTGATTGGGTGATAGTTCACAGCTGTGAGTGCAATGGATGGTGGGAAATGGAGTCCAATGTGCTGTGTAGTGTGAAAGTCCATGTGGTGAGCGGGTGACCTCTGGTGGTGAACAAATGGAAATTCATGGCCCAGATTTGTGACATTATGATTTTATAGGGAATTTGAACAGACTCACTGTTTTACAGCTGATCACTGAGGCGGCAGCGATTCATTGACCAAGCCTTATAACATCAACTCTGCACTGGATATTAAAATCCAAAATATAGTGAAAACACTATTTAATAGCACAGTAACAAAATCGGCAGATTAAGACATTAACTTGTGACAAGATACTTCTCTTTTCAATATAAATAAGATTTTATTTATATAAACCTAAGACATAAACTAATCTAACACATGAACACAAGCATTCACATGTTGCAGAAAGAGAGAGAGTGAGGAAAGGATGAGTTTAAGAGAATGAAAATGTGAAATCCCAAGTTTACAGCAATATATGCTATTGCATCGACCTGAACAACCATCAATCACTTATTTAACCCTCGCTTTGAGTTTCTCAATGAGGCTAAAATTTGTATTAAACTGCACCGACTCAGCAAAAGTCTGCAGGTTACTTGCTTGCTTTGCCTCTGGGATTCCCTTTTGTCGTCGCCAACACAGGGGGTGGTTTTTCCAAGTTTGCTGATTGGTTGGATGTTCAGTAGTCGTTGAAATGACGTCTTGGGAAGCCAACGGTTGTGCGTTGGCTGAAGATGCAGAGTTGTGGCTGGTAGAAGTTTTGAGGCGGTCACAGAAGCGAGTTGAACTGGGAGACAAGGTGTGGCGGCAAAACTTAAACTGAGAACACGAAACTCGCAACGGAAAAGAAAATAAACTAAAATAAAAGGATAAAAGGATGAAAAGAGACTAGGTGTTTTTTATTCTCATTGTGGTGTCAGCTGGCACGTAGACCAGAGCACGCTCAAAGAGCAGCATCAAAACGCGGTGGCAAAAGAGAAGAAAAGGAGAAGGGGACTAAGAAAGTATGATGTTGATATTGATGGTGTCCTGAGTTTTTAAACTTGGCTTTCAGACCGTCCCATCTGGACGTCTTGACCAATTAGATACTGTCCTTGCTTGGGGTGTTGCTCTGTTCCTCTACCCAATCAATAAATCAACATGTTATTTGTTGAGTCAGAGGTCCGAACTTTACAGGCTCTTGCAAAGTATACTTTTGAACATGATTTCTATAACAAGACTATGATGCATTTGACAAAGAATTGATTGGAAGAAACATTTAAAGCATGATTTTTCAAACTCATACATACCAAACACACATCTGAATCCTTCAGCTATTCAATAGTGATTAACAAGACATACATAATATTTGATTAAAACATGATAATCTAATGTGTGAGTTACAAACATAATATAGGCTATTTTTATGCTGAGAAATAATTAATAAGTCCTTTTAAAATGATTTTAGTGCATATGAAAAGATTGTCTCTGTGAACGAATGACTTTTAGTCTGGTTATTTGTCTTCTGTGTGGGGGGAAAGTCAATCTAAAGATGCTCGTGAATTCAATCGTGGAACACGTGATGGTCATCTCTTTGACCATCAGTCTTGATTATTTGCCGCAAATTTGACAGTCTTTTTCCTGAATTGGAATTATCAATAAGTGTTCTTTTGTCTCAATGTTGCAAGCTGTTTTGTGAAAGAGGCTTGCTGGTTAGGCTTTTTTCAGACTAGTTGGCGCTAGGATCTGGACAGATTTATGACGTCTTGTTGGGCCCCTCTGGAATTTAAGCTTCTCATGTTTCGATGTTCTAATCGAATCTTAACTTTGTCTGATTTGGTCTCTGATATCCTACAAAATCCCTGTCAGGATTCAATCAGTCAATCCTGTATAAAATATCACAGATTCCAGAATATAAAATATTAAGCAGCACAATTGTTTCCAGCACTGACAATAACCAAATTTCAAATCAGCACATTAGAATGAACTCTGAAGGATCAAGTGACACTTAAGACTGGAATAACGGCTGATCAAAATTCAGCTTTGCATCACAGAAATAAATAAAGAATTTTAAAACAAAAACAATTATTTGACATTGTAATATTTGACAATATTACTGATTTTGTCTGTATTTTTGATCAAATAAATGGAGGCTTGATGAGCATAAGACAGTGTTAATTTCATTGACGAAGACGACGATGAAAAATATTCGTCAACAAACCTTTTTTCTGTGACTAAGACGAGTCTTCGTTAACAAGACGAGACGGGACTAAAATGTTATTTGAGGACTACCGGACATTCAAAATACATCCTATAGGCTAAGTTAACTGTCTTGTCTTTCAAAATGTGCGTCTCTGTCATTGAATAAGGGGCGTTTGCATAGCTAGTCTCAGTATGGCAGCCGCAGTGGACGGATAGCCTACCAAAACGCGAACTAGCGATCTGAAACAATGGCCTCAGCACCCGAGGGGTTAGGGAGTGGGTGACCAGACGTCCCGTTTTTCCCGGGAGTCACAATTCATTGTCGATTAACTTAAAGTTAGTGAAGGTGCGATAGGCAGAATCGCGCTGATAGAAGTGCTCTCTCTCGCGCACGCTCCACTTCTTCAGTTCTCATACAGCGCGCGATCAGTTCTCAGTGCTCAAATACACACACAGCAGTCCAAATGTCTATCATGTAGAGCATCTCACGGAAATACAGTCCGTTATGGTTTAAGTGAGCTTAAACAGGTGGGTGAAAACTGAATGTATGTCAGTAGGCTATTACATACATACCTTCCGTCTTAAATGGACAGCATTCCTAATTATCTGTCATAAATGTTAACCAACAAAACATGTTAAATAAATGTATACTTGTTAAGTAAACCTACTGTATCTGAAAAATGAGTTTAATTTATATTTCTACCAAAAAATTAAACTTTATTCCAGTTTTTCAAAATTCAATCCTTGATTCAAATTTCTCATAACTAAGCTTAATTGTTTTGGTCTAAAGAGAGAAGTATTGATGACTATTTTTGTTGTTAGAATACTACATATAAAATAGCTACCAAAATAAATGTTGGTAACTGCAGTTTGACTAAAAGTTGACAAAAATGCAATGACTTTTCGTCGACTAAAACTATGATAGACTCAAATGACTAAAATGTGACTAAGACTATTAAGCATTTTCGTCTCAAGATAAAGACTAAGACTAAATCAAAAATGCCTGCCAAAATTAACACCGGCATAAGAGACTTCATTCAAAAACATAAAAATAGAAATGCGTCCAGACATTTGACCTGTACTGCATATAAACAAAAGACAAAGACTGTTTCCAGCATATTTATTAACATGATCAATATCAAAAGCAGCAGGCCGACCATGAGCAGCTTTGAGTACTACATTGCATTTCATCCTCAAGTTCTCAAACACATCTGGGTATTCATATGGTCACATGTGGTTTGGCACTGTCCTGTCTCCCTGTGGCACGCACTGTCTTATGGCGCTTTTCCACTGCGTGGTACGACTCGGCTCGACGCGATTCAGAACGGCACGACACGGCTCAGTTTGGCTCGTTTTGTGTTTCCACTGCAGTTTAGTACCGCTTTAGAGTGGGCGGGATTATTCATGTCTCGTTATAGTTGTGCCGCATCTACTGCCGTGACTTCTGAAAAACTTTTTAATTCTGCGTCACTCCATCACGCTTTCGCTGGATCCGCTCCTCGGCTATCAACGAGAGGAACATCTGTACTTCCTCAACAGACGAAGAAACAGACATTTTTTGGTTGTTTAAAAAAGGTGCGCTCATTCAAAACAGTTGCGTTCGATCCTTCGCTGGCTGTGCTGATTTAAATTTAGCGGGTCTGTTGTGTCTTGTGCTGAAAGTTCAATGACGCAGGCAGTGATGATTTTCTCTGGCCAATCAGTGATCAGCAGAGTTTTCACATCATGTTTTGGTAACTGTATGGCTCACTTGGAACCTCGGCCGAGGTGGTACTAAAAAAGTACCAGGTATCAGGTACTGTTCCCAGTGGAAAACCCGCCAAAAGTGAGCTGTACTGAACCGTGCCGTGCCGTACTATGCAGTGGAAAAGCGCTATTAGATGTCTTACATTACAGATGATGGCTTCCCTAAAGACAAAAGTAGAAAAACAATTATTTTATTTAATGCACAATATTTACAAATAATACTATTGTTGTTTAATACATCAGTACATGTTGGAAGTAACATTAGACAAGCATAAGTGATGAAAAATGTTTACCGTTAGCTTTTGTAAACTACTGCAGTTAACTGATTGGAGTGTTTTTGAGGCTGCAGCTACTGATCTGGATGAGCTCACCGATGCCGTGACGTCCTACATTGGTTTCTGTGAGGACATATGTGTACCCACCAGGACTCATTTAACAATGACAAACCTTGGTTCAGTACAAAACTCAAACAGCTCCGCCAGGACAAAGAGGATGCTCACAGGAGTGGGAACAAAGCCTTGGCCAAATACACAGGCCAAATACACACTGAATAGAGAGATAAGAGTGGCAAAGAAAAACTTCTCTGAAAAGCTAAAAACTAACAGCTTTCAAATAACGACTCTACATCAGTGTGGAAAGGCCTGAAAGCCATCACCAGTTACAAGACCCCTCCCCCCAGCACCGAGGCCAATCAACAACTGGCTGAAGACTTCAACAAGTTTTATTGCAGATTTGAAATGCAAAAGCCTGGTCTGACACCCCAAACCCACTCTGACAACACAGCCATCAACACCTTCCCCCTCCCCCCCCTACTGTTTCTCAGCCTGTAATCAAGATCTGTGAAGATGTAAGCAAAGTCTTCAGGAAACAGAAGATTAGGGAAGCCAAAGGCCCAGACGGTGTCTCTCGAGCCTGCCTCAAAGCCTGTGCTTTCCAGCTATTGTCCATCTTCACACTGATCTTCAACATATCACTGGAGCTGTGTGAAGTCCCCTCCTGCTTAAAATGCTCCACCATCATCCCTGTACCCAAGAAACCAAAAATCACAGGACTTAATGACTACGGATCTTGCTTTAACATCTGTGGTGATGAAGTCATTTGAGAGGCTTGTGTTGACTCACCTGAAGGACTTTACTGGTCCCTTGCTGGACCCCCTGCAGTTTGCTTACCGAGCAAACAGGTCTGTGGATGATACAGTTAATATGGGACTGTACTTCATCTTCCAACATCTGGACAAACCAGGGACTTATGCAAGGATCCTGTTTGTGGACTTCAGCTCCGCCTTCAACACCATCATCCCGGACACTCTTCAGAATAAACTGACACAGTTCTCCGTCCCCACCTCCGTCTGTCAGTGGATCACCAGCTTCCTGACAGACAGGCAGCAGCTAGTGAGGCTGGGAAAACTCACATCCAACATCAGTACTGGCGCTCCTCAAGGCTGCGTTCTCTCCCCACTGCTCTTCTCCCTCTACACCAACGACTGCACCTCTAAAGACCCCTCTGTCAAACTTCTGAAGTTTGCAGATGACACTACAGTCATCGGCCTCATCCAGGACGGTGACGAGTCTGCTTACAGACAGGAGTTTGAGCAGCTAGCTGTCTGGTGCAGTCACAACAACCTGGAGCTCAACACGCTAAAAACTGTAGAGATTAGAGATGATAGTGGACTTCAGGAAAACCCCCCCTGTTCTCCCCTCACTCACCATCATGAACAGCACTGTGACTGTAGTGGAGTCATTCAGGTTTCTGGGCACCACCATCTCCCAGGACCTGAAGTGGGATACTCACATCGACTCAATCGTGAAAAAGGCTCAGCAGAGTTTGTACTTTTTTTGTCAACTGAAAAAGTTCAACCTGCCACAGGCGCACATGACAGTTTTACTCTGCTGTTATTGAGTTGGTCCTGTGCTCTTCTATAACTGTATGGTTTGGGTCAGCCAACAAATCAGATATAAGAAGACTGCAGCGGACTGTTAGGTCAGCAGAAAGGATCATTGGTGTCCACCTGCCCAGCCTTCAGGACTTGTACTACTCCAGAGTGAAGAAACGGGCAGGTAGCATCATCACAGGCCCCTCTGACCCTGGACACGACCTGTTTGTGCTTCCCCCCTCAGGCAGACGCTACAGATCTCTGTGCACTAGAACATCTAGGCATAAAAACAGTTTTTTTCCCCCATGCCATCTCCAGCCTAAACAACTAACACAGGAATTATTACCTGTGTCCTGTTTTTCATGCCTGTAATTCATTCCCCATCTCTAATTATTGACTCTCTCCCTAGTACTTTGTAAATATATATACATATTTTTCTAAACAGCTGTATATATAGAGTAAATGAGGCACAAATCTGTACATAAATCTTCTGTTTCAGATTCTTACACATTATTAATATTATTATTATTATTGTCAAGTCTTATTTAAAGGTCCCATGTTTTTTGGATGCTTTTATATAGGCCTAGGTGGTCCCTAGTGCTGTATCTGAAGTCTCGTTCCCGAAATTCAGCCTTGGTGCAGAATTTCAGCCACTACGAGCCAGTCCCAAAATGAGCTTTCCTTAGGACGAGCCATTTCTGTGTCTGTAGCTGTAAATGCTAATGATGAGGAGAGAGGCGGGGAAAGGTGGAGGGTGGGTGTGTGTCCTGCAGCTTGCGGCCACGGTACCATGCGCTAATGTTGACAGTGGATGTATCGCAATGGCTCGTAGACACGCAGTCGTTCAAGCTTTTCAGTTTGACCCAGAATCTGATCCGGATGGAGAAGCAGCAGATGAAGAAGTTGCAACTCAGCGGCTACAGCAGGACGTCTCTGAATGGTTTGGTAATAGTTTAAAATATTGTGTCTGGATACGGTCAGTGTTTCCCACACATAGACTTTACCTGGGCGGACCGCAACAATATCCACCACCCGCTGCCATCAGCTCCCGCGTCTCACACACACGAGTGTAACTTTAGCACAATATTTAGTAACTTTCAGACCCTTTAAGCGGCTTTTTTCCCATAACGGGTACATACTAACAAACCTAGTGACTTAAAACAAAAACAAAACAAAAAAACCTTATCATTCAGTTGGAAGATGTCTCCAGTACTGCCCCGCGAGAGTGAGGTCTCTCTCCTGCCGCAGTGTCGCCTCTCTCAACTTCTGTTCTGAGCAACGAGTGGCAGAGAAGCAATGCTTTCAGTTTGCCTTAAAGCAGCAGACTCATCAAAAAATCATTTACAAAACAGCGTTTACAAGCACTTGTCGCTTACTGACTGTCTGAACTTTTAAATATGAACATAATTTGTCTGTTAATATGCGCAGTTTATTACTCAGACGCAAAACAGTGCTTCGCTCGTTTGCAAGCCATGATGTCTCTCGAGGAAAAAAAAAATATTGCGCTCGCCTCGCACGGTCGTAGCTCATTTTTTCATGGGCGGGCAAAGCAGAGAAAGGGAAGGTAACCTTTCCCCGTATGACGACATAAGGGGAAGATTCCAGATCGGGCCATATGAGCTTTCATTTTCTCAAAGGCGAAGCAGGATTCCCAGGGCTCGGTTTACACCTATCGCCATTTCTAGCCACTGGGGGACCATAGTCAGACTAAGGGAACTCATATTAATGTTAAAAAACCTCATAAAGTGAAATTTGCATGCCATGGGACCTTTAAATGCTTCTGTTCTCATGTCAGATATGTATGTATGTATTTATATATGCATGTATGTACCAAGAGCTTCTTAAAATCCACAACAAATTCCTCGTGTGTTTGCGCACATTGGCGAATAAAGCTGATTCTGATTCTGATTAACTGTTTCACTATTCAACATTCAAGTTTAGACAATACATTTCTATAACATGTTACACACTGCATTTATCTGCTGACAAGATAGCTAGACAACTAATGAGAACTCATATTTAATTATAGCCTACATAACGCTTGCAATAAAACGGAAATAAAAGCTTGGCCTTTTTCACTAAAAAAAGAATCGTAAACAATGACAAAAACACAATGCTGCATCATACTTGAAGAGTTAACGTAAATAAATACAAAGAATCAAATGGAAAAAACAAGAACTTTTCCTTACCTGAATGGAAATGTGCGCTGCATATTCTAGAGCTGCTAGTGTCTATTCTGCTTATCGCTTCACTGCTGCACTACAGGCGCGTTTCTCGGACATCTAACCTTTAATTTCCGATTATTTATAAATTAATGTTAGTTCCAGCCCAGAGGGATCACCCAGCCACCGAGCAACAAGGATCTAATTTTAATTTCGAACATTTTTAAAAGCAGGATTAAATAAATTAATCGCAATCCCACTGTGCATCAAGATCCTGCCGCCATTGTTTTGAATGCGCTCAAACGCTAACCGGAAATGTCCGAGGAACAAAGACGTCCTTCCTTATACCTCCGAATATCCGTTGAAATGGTCTATAAACGAATGTGTCCGCCCCAATGTGTCACCCCGCCCCAATCGTCCAGATTGCACTCTGGAGTACTTGGCTATGATTGGATATGATCGGTTATGATTGAATGTGATTGGTTCGTGCGATAAATCCCGCCTCTTGTTTTCATGTGAGCTCTCGGCATGAATGAAGGAAATAATGTTATTGACTAATTATAAAATAAGTAAACAACTCTCCCGCTTAGCTTAGATATCTCTGCTTTGTGTCATGTCAAAATGAAACATGAAATGGCTTGAAAACATGATTGTGCCAGTTTTTAGTGAGCATTCAGCTTGATGAAATGAAAGATGTATCTTCTTGGCTGTGAGTCGTGACAATGTTTGTGACAGGGCTTTTATGACGTTGACCCAAAACTAAGTTGACTGTTAAAAAAACCGCTGAGCATCAGTTCACAAATAAAAAATGGTGTGTCTATTTACAAGTGCACATAAAGCGCCTTGTTGGCCACGGCTACTTACGCTAACTCCGCCCACCAACATGTGATTACAAAACATTAGTAAAGACAGTCATCATGTAACAACTCCAGTAGCGCAAATGGTAAAGTACATGGTGGAAGTCCTTTTTGACGCGGTTGACCTTGGTTCAAATCCGTGTTTTGCCAAACTTTTTTTTTCTACCTTTTTAAATCAGATATCACGTCGGAAAGGAATGTATTTTAAGTAAGAATGAAGGAAATAATCTAAAAGTTGAACTTTAAGTATCGGGTAGGGTTAGGGTAGGTGTAGGGAGGGATTTATTGTCCCAATAAAGTGACATCCATTTAGCAGTTTGAATTAAAATTATAATTATAATTTTCACTAGTATAATGTACTACAATACGGAGGTGCAGATAATTCCCACTGTTTGCAATAAGTAGTATAAATAGCAGAAAATCCAGCTGTAAACAGAATATATAGCTATTTGCACTTCGTGTAAACACATTAAGTGTAACAGGGACATTAATTTATATATATATATATATATCCTATATAAACTTATAACTGCCTCCTCATTTTAAAACGCCACCGCAGGGCTCACACACACACACACATCCATATAGTACAGTATAATAGTATAATACAGTATGTATATATATGTATCTTGGAGAGGTTAGGTATCCAAGTCACAACATCTAGCTACTTGGGTGCCTCAGTTCTTGGACCACTTCTCTTTTCTGTCTACATGGCATCACTAGGTTCTGTCATTCAGAAACATTGCTTTTCATATCACTGCTATGCTGATGACACTCAACTCTACCTCTCATTCCATCCTGATGATCCGACGATAGCTGCTCGCATCTCAGCATGTCTAACAGACATTTCTTGCTGGATTAAGGACCATCACCTTCAGCTAAGCCTAGCTAAGACAGAACTGCTTGTAATTTCAGCAAACCCATCAGTTCATCAAAATTTCACCTTCCAGTTAGGCTCATCAACCATAACCCCTTCAAAAACAGCCAGAAACCTTGGAGTTGTGATTGATGATAAGCTGAATTTCTCAGACCACATTGCTAAAACTGCCCAGTCTTGCAGATTTGCATTATACAATATTAAGAAGATCAGGCCCTTTCTCTCTGAACATGCAACACAGCTCCTTGTTCAGGCTCTTGTTCTGTCCAGACTTGACTATTGCAATTCTCTCTTGGCAGGTCTTCCAGCCAATTCCATCAAACCTCTACAATTAATCCAAAATGCTGCTGCAAGATTAACCTGAAAAGAACGCACTTCACATCTCTGTTTATCAATTTGCACTGGCTACCAATATCTGCTCGCATTAAATTCAAGGCATTAATGTTTGCCTACAGAACCACCACTGGCTCTGCACCCCTTTACCTAAACTGATTACTTCAGACTTATGTGCCCTCTAGAAGCTTGCGTTCTGCAAGTGAACGACGCATTATTGTGCCAACCCAAAGAGGCACAAAATCACTTTCACAGACTTTTTCATTAACTGTTCCCATCTGGTGGAATGACCTGCCCAACTTAATCCGAGCAGCTGAATCGTTACCCATCTTCACGAAACGGCTAAAAACACATCTCTTCCATCTTTTTTGACTCTCTAACTCTAGCACTCTCTATTCTAATTTTATTTTATCTATCTGTCTTCTTTTTATTTAAAAAAACACACATTTGACCCTCTATCAATTGCATATTTGTTCTCTAATTGCTAGCTTTTCTTGTAAAACTAACACTAGCCTTCTTTTTTCTATTCTACTTGTTTCTTAAAAAAACAACAACAACAAAAAAAAACACTTGGTTTCTTTTTTCTATATTCTATCTACTTGTTTTCTTAAAAAAACAAAACAAAAACCTTTCTATGTGTACTGCGTTAGGCTAACCAAGACTTGTCATAGCACTTGCATGTTGTTGCTCTTTTGTTGATTTTGATTGCTTCTTATGTCCTTATTTGTAAGTCTTACAAGCTTTGAGAAATGGAGACAGTTTCAAAAACTGTGTAAGCATTTTCAAAAAACTGTAAATGGATAATAAAAACAGAGAGGAAAAAAAAGCATATAGTAAAATAAATGTTATCAATATCAGCAACATCTTTTCTCTTTTTTCTCTGTATAATGTTGATATGGTAACTAGTAAATATTGTAAATTTTGTTATGCTAGCATGTATGGAATTTTTTTAAACCACATGTGTTACAACTAACCCCGCGTTACTTTGTGCCCCATGCTCTCCTATTGCTTAGAGTTATGACACATAAAACCCCAAAGGCCTATGCTAGAACGTTCACATGGTTTTTACGCTTGTCATTTCATGAAACATGCTCTGATTGTAGAAAATGTCATTATTTACAACAGATTCTCCCAACTGAAATGAGTCCAAACTCAAAACAATACGTTGTGTATTTAGTGTGTAAATAATACCAAAACTCATAAGTAGTGCTGAGTTATTTGCTGATAAATAGAATGTTTTCATAATTTAATAAAAATAAATGTTGTGCTATGTACTCTAATATGTCAGAAATATCATACAGCTCAGATAATCATGTGTCATATGTCATTTGAAAGGTCTCAGAGTAGAAAAAACAAGCATAATTGTTGGGGCTTTGACTAAACTTGATTGAGGCATTACTTCAAACTCAGAACAATTTCAAAACTGACAAGGGCTAAGAAAAAGGCTACCTTGGTTCCAAATGCTGTAACTTTTTATTTCTTCATGACTTCACCACAAAATTTAATTTACATACAGCACACACGTTGGGGAACATCATCAAATTTTTTTTTATTATTATTTCTTTCCTGAGGTGTTGAATGTCAAATAAGAATTATATGAAACATTTCCCTTGACCACATTCATATTTCTTACATTTCATCACCATTTTTAAACATGAGAATATGCAAATGTAAAGACCATACACCACAACATCAGGCCTTTGAGTGCCATCACAGACTGACGACCCAGTGCAACAGCCAAACAGCTTCAACAGACTGATGAACCAGAAGGACTTCCATCCCTTCCCTTTTCATGCACAGGTGCTGCATATTTATTTGATCACTATAGAGACTGCTTCAAATTTTGTTATTTTAATAACTGCATTAATCTTGCTTATTCACTGGTCTCACAGCAGTTCTCTGAATTCTGTGTTTCTGATGGGCTCCAGTCTCGTCTGCTCCACCCTGGTGGGCTCCTGTTCCGTCTGCTCCACTCTGGCCCTGTCCTGGCCACTGGCTCTGCCCTGGCTCCGCCCTGGCTCCCTGCTCTGTCAGTGTCACTCTGGGTTTCTGCTCCGCCTTGGTGCTCTGCCCTGCCGGCTCTGCCTCAGTCCTCAGTCTCTCTACTTACACATGTATTTGTATTTGCAGTGCGTTTCTTTATTTGGTTGTGAGCATTTGCAGTGCGTGTGTTGTCAAATTGATGAAGTTATTTTTTTATTTGCAGGTGTTTTTTTCTGTTTGCAGTGCGTTTCTTTATTTGGTTGTGTTGTGAGCATTTGCAGCGCGTGTGTTGTCAAATTGACAACAAGTTGTTTTCTTAATTTGCAGCGCGTTGTGCTCTCTCGGCCACTGTAGTTTTTTGATAAATGTGACTCAATATAACAGTGCGACTACACTAAAAAAACTTTACTGTTATAAAAACACAGATTTGTGAGCATTATTGGAATTGAATTGTTAGAATAAACACGTAACACACATGCTTGTCATCACAGACTCTGACCAATCAGAATAAAGTGTGTCGTCATCAAGGCTTTCGCAGCCGATTTTAAGCTCGTTTTGCTCTTGTGGTACTTTGATTGCACATATAATCGTAAGGTGGCTGCAATGCCGATCAAAGTCGGACAAGCCTACAGTCTTTTGAACCAGTCTGCTTCAGTCTCTGTGTCAAACGTCCCATCTCTAAAACAAACACATGACCAAACAGGAAATGGAACACAGCTGAACCAGTTAGACACTAATAAAAACACAGCATGAATGGAGTCTATGACCAGAACAACAGACAGGAACACAAGACACAGGAACGCCCTCTAGTGCCTCACAGTGGTGCAGGCAACCGGGTGTGACACCTACCTTTTGACTCTGCTATGGTTTTGGAGTTATGAATCATTATTTTTGTGTATGTCTATCAGAAAACAACAGTTTTTAAAATGCCTTCAGGTAGTCAAGGGCTGAACAAAAAGGCCTCTTTTGTTCCAAAATGCTTTTGGATACTTTATGGAATTACAAAATTCAAAATAGATACAGCTAACATCTTGGATAACATCACCAAAAAAATTATTTTCCTTCCTTCGGTCCTGAGATATTGAATGTCAAATAAGACATATGAAAAATTTCCATTGAGAGCACACATTTTTCTTACAGTTTTCTCAGCTCTTTCTCAGCAGGAGAATGTCCAGATGCAGACTATTTTTTCCCCTGAAAGTACAAAAAGTTTTCTATCAAACGATAACAACCTTTTGACTCTCCTTGCTACAGTCTTGCAGTTATGAGTCATTATTTTTGTGTATGTCACTCAGAAAAAAACAACACCTTCAGGGAGGCAAAAATGCCTTCAGGGCTTAAAGGGTTAAACCCAGTTCGCTATTGTAAAACAAACTTTTTGCAAAACTCTAAACACAGTTATCTACATCACACACATTATTTGAAACTAACAGCTTTTTTGCTTCATTTGGGAAACACTGCCATTTAAATGCCACACTCATTTCCTGAAGACCTATAGCCAGTAATGTGTGAAAACACTTATACATAATTTATTCAGATTTAGATATCAAAACTGTGTTTATATATATGTCATTCTACAGCTCATGTCAGTTCAGTATTGATTCAGTTAAGTTGCATAACTGTGTAACATTCATCAGTTCTACATACATACTTTATATACAGTGTATGTGGCTAATTATTTTATGTTTGTGTGTAGAGGTACTACACAAAAAGACTATTTCTAGAAAAGTTAAAAAGCTTTGCAAGATGTGTGATATATATATATATATATATATATATATATATATATATATATATATATATATATATATATTAGGGCTGTCAACGCATGCGATTAATCTAAAAATTGTAACGCATTAATATATTTTTTTACGCAAATTAATCGTTTGATAAGGTTTGACCCCAACTTTTTGCCGTCATCGCAGCGCGGAAGGTTCCGGATTGCCTGAGTCCCAATATGCACACTATCCATCCTAAATTCTATGTGATATTAGTAATTTTCAGTACTATTTAGGGCAGATAGGGTGTATAGTATGCACATTGGGATGCAGGGATTGTGTGATTATGACGCTGGGCTAGATGAAAGTGAAGCGAACGTGGAGAGAGAGAGAGAGAGAGAGAGAGAGAGAGAGAGAGAGAGAGAGAGATTAGAATACTCCTATGTGATAAGGGTACAGCGAACCAGTGTTGCCAGGGTCGCGGTTTTCCCACACAATTGGGCTATTTTGAAAATACAGTCACAGGAAAAAATTACAGAACCGTGGGTTGCGGTTTTTTGGGCTACTTTTATAATGTACCGCGGCCGCCCAAAGTGTAGCCTATATACAAATGTGATCGCAAAAGGAAGTTATCACAAACACTCGATGGTGGTTTAAAGTGAGTTCTGAGTAAAAGTCTACTATTAATCTCTTAAATTGTCTTATGTAGCATGATGCTAATGTTAGCTCTAATGTACCTGCAGAACAGGTCCAATTCTTCTTCATAATGCATTTTGTCATAATACTTCATGTAAGGTCGCAAGAAAATATTTTATTTATTTAGAAATACTTTTGAAAATAGTTGTGTAAATGTACTGGGATTGAAGCGATGTGGCTTGGTAAACGTTTTATTGCCAATATAAAGGCTGATAATGGCTGAATTGAAACAAAAGAATAATAAGGATTATGTCTCATACCTGGCGGAGATGTGAAAGGTTATATTTCCTTAAATTAGTTTGTCATGCATTCCTTTACTTCAACACATTTACAGGTAAATCCTAGTTTTTAAATTTGCGATTAATCGTGATTAATCACAGTCCAGGACTGTGATTAATGCAATTTTTTTAATGGATTGACAGCACTAATATATATATATATATATATATATATACAGAGGTGGGTAGTAACGAGTTACATTTGCTTCGTTACATTTACTTGAGTACATTTTTTGGGTAACTAATACTTTTAGAGTATATTTTAAAATGGGTACTTTTATTCTTACTCAAGTATATTTTTAGAGAAAAAACGGTACTTTTACTTCGTTACTGTGGGCGACTCTCCTCTCGTTACTGTATCTTAATGCAATACAAGTTAAAAATGCTTTGGTTTATTCCAAACGCGCCGTCTACTTTTCTCTGGGCAATGAACGATGCCCATTCGCGAATGATTCATTCTTTTGAGTCGATTCTGTTTAAAGGCTTAATCAAACCAGTTGGCAAACCAGTGAATCGGTTCGCGAATCAGTTTGAATGATTCGTTCAGTTCCCTGCCGCACGCGCTGAGTCTCTGAAGCGGTTCTCACTCAGATAACAGAGAGTTTAAGAAGATCTTTTATTAGATGAACACCGCGTGTGCTGTCTACTGTTCCACAGGTATAGGCCACGATACCACTAAGACATTACCAGTTTGTTGTACATGTACCTTACATTAAATACAATGTATCATTTATACATTAAATAAGCTGTCACAGAGTATGAAATGAACACCCGCGGAAGCCGCGTTAGCTCTGTGCAGCGGCGCGTGGCCTGCTCTAGACACAATTAATATTCATATTTTTACAATATTTACGCTTGCAAAAATATAGGCTACATTTGTTTACAGTTTGCAGAACAGAAGATCCGTCAATATGCATTTGTTTCGTTATGTTCAGAGCAGTCATGTGAGGCGTTTTCAGAGGTTTCAGTGTCAGAGGTTATAGGATAATACATAATTAATTTACTTTAAAATATAATTTAATTCAGTGATGCAAATCAGAATTTTCATCAGCTGTTACTCCAGTTTTCGGAGTCATATGATCCTTCAGAAATCATTATAATATATCGATTTATTACCAGTGTTGGAAACAGTTTTGCTGCTTAATATTTTTTGGAACCTGTGATATTTTGTTCAGTATTCTTTGATGAATAGAAAGCTAAAAAGAGCAGCACTGATAATAAATCAACATGATTTCTGAAGGATTATGTGACTCTGAAGACTGGGGTAAAGGCTGATGAAAATTCTGATTTGCGTCACTGAAATAAATTACATTAAAATATATATATATTTTGAACGGCAGTGTGTGTGTGTGTGTGTGTATACACATACACATTACATAAATGTAATCTATATATCTAAATAAAAATAGACTATATTCAGTACCTACCAAAGTAACTAGTAACTAACTACTTGAGTAGTTTTTTTATCCGATACTTTTTTACTCTTACTCAAGTAACTATTCAGACTATTACTTTTACTTTTACTTGAGTAAATATTTCTAGAAGTACTTTTACTTTTACTTGAGTACAAATTTTGGGTACTCTACCCACCTCTGTATATATATATATATATATATATATATATACAAACATCACGTGACTTTATAATCACGTGACTTTCCCCCATTCATTTCAATGAGCCTCCAGAAAAGTCACCACACGCTTTGGGGTCTCTGTAGAAAGTCTATGGACTGAAGGGAGACAAGCCTCCGCTGTAACTTTACCTGCGGGTGTCGCTGTTGGACAGTGTTACTTTATAAAAACGAGTGACTTTTAAACTTTTAATGTCATAGAAAATTCGTAAGCATAGCGTGCCAGCTAAACGCTAATGCCCAATTGTCAAAATTTTGATAGTAAGTGGCACAAAAATGTAAACAAAGTCATCAATCAGTAATTTTTTCTCTTCTTATATATAAAAATGTCTATAACTCCAAAACAAAATGAGATATTTTCACCAAATTTGACACACATATGCAAGGGCACACTTTAAGGACACATAAAAATTTGGTCGGATTGTGTCTCTTGGTGGCGCTATAATTGAACAAAACAAACAAACATGAAATTGCCATTGACTACAATAGAGTTTTATGATATAAAATGTTATATGTTTCTAATGCATTGGTGTACCATTACGAATCTTTGTATGTACCATTGAGACCATGATCTGAAAGTATTAAAAACGTTTTGAGACAGTTATAATGAAATTTCAAATAAATGTTAATAGCTTTCTGTGAATTTTGCCTATTATAATGAGACTGATATTAATAGATTCCTTGGGTCATGCTGAGAACAGTGATACCAATGCTGCCATAGTCAGCCAAACTTCCTGTCTGCCATTTTGATTTATATTGAAAACCTATTTTTTCAAACTCCTCCTAGACTGTTGGTCCGATTTTCACCAAAATCGAATCATATCATCTTCAGACCATGCTGACAAAACGTTACGAATTTTGTGTTGATAGACAAAACCGTTTTCGCATACCACAGCAATGAATTTGAGGCATGATGTCAAAATGACACTTGAGGCTGTATCTCTGCAATGCTTTGGCATATTGACACCAAACTTTGGCATATTGACACCAAACTTTGTGTGTGCCATTGTCACCTCACACAGAACACACCACGTCGAATTGATAATGGTGCCACCTGTTGGTCAAAAGTGAAAAGTAATTCAATCATATTACTAGTAGTTTTAAATGATTTTTCAGCCATTTGGACTACAATAATCTTAAAATGGCTTCAATTGCTCATTGCTGCATTTGGTCTGTTGCTTGTAGTCTAGTGCTTGGCCCCTTAATTGCTGCTTGCAGCTATATTTCTTCTTGTGAAATTTGGCACACTGATAGAGAACAGTCTCAAGACTAACCACAACAAGTTTGGAGTCTCTAACTCAAACTCTCTAGCGCCACCACTTGTCCAAAGTTTCATTCAATTTATGCTAATAACATTTTAACCGTAAGGCACAGAAGGAACATTTTTTTTTCCTCTGAATCCTTGGCACATGTAAGGTTTTTTTTTTTTTGCTATTTTCAATTGTTCATAAAAACCTACTTCTTCAAACTTTTCCAAAAAGCACACAAAAATTGATCTGAGGCTATATCTCCGCAACGGTTTGGCGTATTGAGACCAAAATTGGTGTGTGTATAACAAGCATGACCTGAGAATACCTGCAGTGTTTTGTCGCAGTGCCACCTAGTGGTTGGGAAATATGAAAAATGGTTATTTTTGCTTACAACTTCTCAATGGTTTGGCCAAAAATCACAAAACTGGTCTCTTTATATTCAGTACATCATGCCGAGTCTAAACATATCCAATTTTCGCATGTCAGCCATTTTTTATTTTGTAGTAAAATGCTATATTTTACGAATGCATTGACGTATAATTACCAAACTTAGTATGGGTCATCAGCACAATGCCCTGAAGGAGCCTGAGAAGTTTCGAGTAAAATCAAATATTCACATGCTTATAACTTTGGGTGTGCTCGACTTATTTTCATGGGAGTCACCTTTTTAGACTCCAGAATCCTTGCTGAGTCCAGCGGTACCAAACATGCCAGGCTTTGCCTTATGATTTGTGCAACATTGCATCTTAGCGCTTAAAAAACATTTGCCAATATCTTAGAAACCGTTACTCCAATCGACATGAAACCACCATAGGAAATTCGAAAACTTAGCGTGCCAGCCACATGGTAATGCCCAGTTGCCAAAATTTTGATAGTAAGTGGCACAAAAATCCAAACAAAGTTGACAGTCATTTTTTCTCTTCTCGTATATAAAATGTCTGTATGTCTGTAACTCCTAAACAAAATGAGATATTTTCACCAAATTTGACACATATGTATGGACACACTCTAAGGACATAAAAAAAAAAATGGTGGGATTGTGCCTCTTGGTGGCGCTATAATTAAACAAAACATGAAATTGCCATTTACTACAATAGAGTATTATGAAATAAAATGCTATATTTTAAGAATGCATTGGTGTACTATTACAAAACTTTGTATGTACACCAAAATGATTTGATTGCAGCACCACCTGTTAGTCAAAACTGATCAGCCATTTAATCGTATTACTACATTTACATTTACATTTAGTCATTTGGCAGACGCTTTTATCCAAAGGCGACTTACAATTGGAGAATACAAAAAGCGATTAATCTTGAAGAGGCAATCAGACAGAGGAAGTGCTCGTAACACCAAGTCTCAGTCATTGTTCAAATAAGTACAAGCTTATGAGAAAGATGGTGGAGAGAAAGATAGAGGGAAAGTTTTTTTTTTTTTTTTTTTTGAGTTTAGGATGAAGTCAAGTACTGCCGAAAGAGATGAGTTTTCAGTTGTTGCTTGAAGGTTGCCAGGGATCCGGCGTTCCGGATAGGGGTGGGAAGATTATTCCACCAGCCAGGAATGGTGAACGAAAATGTTCTGTATAGTGATTTTGAGCCTCTCTGTGATGGTACCACAAGGCGTCGCTCACTAGCAGATCTCAAACTTCTGGAGGGGATGTAGGTTCGTAATAGTGAGTGGAAGTAGGAGGGTGCAGAGCCTGTGGTAGTTCTGTACGCAAGCATCAGTGACTTGAACTGGATGCGAGCTGCCACTGGTAGCCAGTGCAAGGAGATG
This sequence comes from Barbus barbus, assembly GCF_936440315.1. Lineage (NCBI taxonomy): Eukaryota > Metazoa > Chordata > Actinopteri > Cypriniformes > Cyprinidae > Barbus > Barbus barbus. Next base: position 23,216,025 of record NC_136754.1, on the reverse strand, counting down.
AAGAGAGGTGTAACATGCGCTCTTTTGGGCTCGTTGAAGATCAGTCGTGCCGCTGCATTCTGAATCGTTTGTAGAGGTTTGATTGTGTTTGATGGCAGACCAGCCAGAAGAGCATTGCAGTAGTCCAGTCTAGAAACAACAAGGGCCTGGACAAGAAGTTGTGCAGCATGCTCTGTCAGAAAGGGCCTGATCTTTCTGATGTTGTGTAGTGCAAACCTGCAGGAACGAGCAGTCTTTGCAATGTGCTCTTTGAAGGTCAGCTGGTCATCAAAGATTACACCAAGATTTCTGACCGAAGTTGATGAGGTAATCATTGATGAGCCGAACTGAATCGTGAAGTCATGCCGTAGAGTCGGAGTGGCAGGGAAGACCAGAAGTTCCGTCTGATGTTCTTTCATCCACGCCGAGATGTCCGCCAGGCAGCCTGAGATCCGTGCAGCTACCGTTGGGTCAAAGAGAGATAGAGCTGCGTGTCAAAGGAATTTGTTTTCATTACAGAAGCTTCCACAGTGCAACATAATAACAGTGACAGAACAAAAACACAGATAATAAAAGAAGAATAAATAATAGAACAAGAAAATAGGGAATAACAATATACAAATTGACAATTGTATGTACAGGTGTATCACAATAGACAGTTTTGTATGTACAGGTATATTATGTGTAAATGAAATGTAGACTAAGTATGTGTGTTAGATAAATAAGTGTATACGTGTATAAATAGTGTGTGTTCCACACTTATTGCCAAATGTTCATGAGATGGATTGACTGAGGGAAAAAAACTGTTCCTGTGCTTGGCCATTCTAGTGCTCAGAGCTCTGTAGCGTCAATCAGACGGCAACAGTTCAAAAAGGGAGTGTGCTGGATGTGAGGGGTCCAGAGTGATTTTGCCAGTCCTTTTGCTCACTCTGGATAAGTACAGTTCTTGGAGAGTAGGGAGGTTTGTACCAATGATTCGCTCAGCAGTCCGGACTACCCTCTGTAGTCTTCTGAGGTCAGATTTGGTAGCTGAGCTGAACCAGACAGTTATTTAGAAGCAAATGTGAACAATTTTGAATTATTGTGTGTAACAGATGACAGCTATGTTGCAGTTGTGTGTACAGTAAAACTATAAAATCATATAATAAGTGAATGAATGAGGCATTTATTTAGTGCTTTCATTGTGTATTGCTGTACACCCAAAGTGCTTTACAATCGTATAGGGATCTCTCAACCACCACCAGTGTGCAGCATCCACTTGGATTATGCGACGGCACCCACAGTACAACGGCGCCAGTGCATTCACCACACACACTTTGATTGCAAAGACACTATTTAAACTTATTGACACATTATTTTCCTTTTTTGATATTGTGCAGTGCTTTGACACAATTTGCATTGTAAAAAGCGCTATATAAATAAAGGTGACTTGACACCAGCTACAGGTGGAGAGAAGAGATAGTGATAGAGCCAATTCAGTGGATGGTACGGTGGCCAAGAGAGCTCAATGCACTGCAAAATGAAAAAAAAACACCTGAAAATTAAGAAAACAACTTCATCAATTTGACAACACACGCGCTGCAAAAGCTCACAACACAACCAAATAAAGAAATGCACTGCAAATGGAAAACAACACCTGCAAATTAAGAAAACGATTTCATCAATTTGACAACATGCACTACAAATGCTCACAACACAAACAAATAAAGAAACACACTGCAAATACTTACAGCAGAACCAAACAAATAAACACACTGCAAATAAAATTCTTTAGTGGTTGTGTTGTGAGCATTTGAAGCCCATTTCTTTCTTTTTTTGCGCTGTGAGCATTTGCAGGACCTGCTGTCAAACTGATGAAGATGTTCTCTTGACTTGCTGGTGCTTTTTCTATTTGCATGTGTTTTCTGAAGTTGCAGCGCGTTGAGCTCTCTCGGCCACTGTAGGATGGGGATTAATTGGGGGCCATGATTGACAAGGGCCAGTAGAGGGAATTTTGGCCAGGACTACACCCCTACTCTTTTACGAGAAGTGCCATGGAATTTTTAATGACCACAGAGAGTCAGGACCTCGGTTTAACATCTCACCTGAAGGACGGTGATTTGATTTTAATTAAAATCTGGTCGTGCCGCCTTTAGCAACAAAATCTGCAAAGCAATGGTTCTGCTAACTTGAGATCAGTCTTGTACAGCGTTGTTGTAGAGTTTTGGCCCAATCTGCCCATTCTTCTTGCCCCCCCCCCCCCCCATGCCACCCCCCACCCAAAACAAAATCCATACTTGATGAGCTCCTGTCTCGACATCTCCACAGCCCTCTTCCTTTATGGCTGGTGATGTTGATCTGGACAACTATGTCAACACCCTTTCCCTTATATTACAGTTTTTTTTTTTTTTTTTTTAATCCTTACACAACAGTTTTTGAAACTATGCTTCCATTTCTCAAAACACAGCATGCAAAACATCACAAACATCTTGGTGTTTTTTCATAGTAACTCTACACACAAACATAAAATAATTAGCCACATACACACCAAACAACACACAGATGTGAAAAATGTAAAACACTACTCTGATGTGTATTTAGCTTGTTCAGAGTGCAGTGGAGTTTGTATGTATGTACAACTGATGATTTTTACAGTTATGCAACTGAACTGAATCAGTCAATCAATACTGAACTGATTTGAGCTTTAAAATTACACTATTGACTTGTTAGAGCTGCTTTACACCAGAATTTGAATTTGATACTATTGTGAGGCTGCTGTAAAACAATCAGTATTGTATAAAGCACTTTGAATATGCATTACACACATAATTTATATGCATATAAATTTTGAATATAAATATTAGCAAGTCAACTTTATTTATAAAGTGCTTTATATAATCTAGATACAATGTAAACAGAAATGCAAGGTTGTAAAAATCATCTTTCTTAAAAAAAAAAAAAAAAAGTTTTGTACAAATGATGTTTCACAGTGCGTTTCCACTACAGCATCAAATCTGCACTCAGTGCTGCTGGCAACGCTACAACGCCACTGCTTTGGGGCATGTCAAATTTAGTGCAGAGCATGACTCTAAAAACAATGTTTACACCCTGTTTGCGTTTCATCTTCCTCTTTTCACAACGATTGGTTTTCGCCAGGCATTTTTCGCTTGATATTTGCATAAAGTTACGGAGGTTCTAAGCGGCCATACATTATTATAATTTTTTTCTTTCTTGTTTTTTCGTGAAAGAAACCACAATTTTCTTGTGATCTCGACATAACAAATATTGTTTTCTCGTTATCACGACATTGCTGTTGCTATAGTAACGAACACAACCTTGACAGGAACATTCTAAAATACTTAACCTGGCTTAATGTGTTAATTGAGAGTGTTTTTAAAAGACAAAACTCAGTATACAGTCATGGCCAAAAATATCAGCACCCTTGCAATTCTGTCAGAAAATGCAACACTTTACTCAGAAAATTGTTCCAATTCCAATTTACATGCTTATTGTTTTTGTTTGCACTGCAACAACACACAAAAAAAAAAGAGAAGAAAAGTCAAACTTGATAAAATTTCACACAGAACTCAAAAATGGACTTGACAAAATTATTGGTACCTTGTCAAAATTGTAAGAAATAATTGCTTTTCAACATGTGATGCTCCTATAATTTGTATTTAGATACATTTGTGGCAAGTTACAGGTGTGGGCAATATAGCAATCACACTTGCAACCAGTTAAAATGGAGAAAGTTTGACTCAACCTTTGTGTTGTGTGTCACACTGAGCATGGAGAAAAGAAAGAAAAGAAAGAAGTGTAAAGAGCTGTCTGTGGATTTGAGAGAAAATAATTGTGGAAAAACATGGACAATCTCAAGGCTACAAGTCCATCTCCAGAGATCTTAATGTTCCTGTGTCCACTGTGCGCAATATCATCAAGAGGTTTACAGCCCATGGCACTGTAGCTAACCTACCTGGATGTGGACGGAAGAGCAAAATTAATGAAAAATTACAACGAAGGATTGTTCGAATGGATAAAGATTCCCGATTAACTTCCAAACAAATTCAAGCTGATCTGCAGATACAGGGTACAATAGTGCCAGCTCGCACTGTCTGTCGGCATCTGAATACAAAGGGACGCTATGGTAGGAGACCCAGGAGGACACCACTGCTGACACAAAGGCATAAAAAAGAAGACTGGAGTTTGCCAAAACTTATGTGACAAAACCGCAATCCTTCTGGGAGAACGTACTGTGGACAGATGAGACAAAAGTAGAACTTTTTGGTAGAGGACATCATGGCACTGTTTACAGGAAAAAATAAATGAGGCCTTCAAAGTGCTTCTGGCACTGGATGCCTTGACTGTGTGAATGGTATCATGAAATCTGATGATTACCAAAGAATTTTGGGGCACAACGTAGTGGCCAGTTTTAGAAAGCTGCGTCTCCACCAGAGGTCATGGGTCTTCCAGCAGGACAATGACCCGATACACTTCAAAAAGCACTCAGAAATGGTTACAAACAAAGCGCTGGAGAGTTCTGAAATGGTCAGCAATGAGTCCAGACCTGAATCCCATTGAAAACCTGTGGAGAGATCTCAAAACAGGAGTTAGGAGAAGGCATCCTTCAAATCTGAATGACCTGGAGCAGTTTCCAAAAGAAGAGTGGTCCAAAATTCCAGTAGAGAGGTGTAAGAAACTAATTAATGGTTACAGGAAGCGATTAATTTCAGTTATTTTTTTTCCAAAGAGGGTGCTACCAAATATTAAGTTAAGGCCAATAATTTTGTCCAGTGCATTTTCTTAGGTTCTGTGTGGAATTGTATCAGATTTGACCTTTCTTCTCTGTTTTTTTTTTTTTTTTTTTCGTCTTGTTCCAATGCAAACAAAATAAAAATAAATAAATAAATAAACATGTGAGTACCAAAACATTTGCTACTGCAACAATTTTCTGAGAGAAGGGTTGCATTTTCTGACAGAATTGCAAGGGTGCTGATATTTTTGGCCATGACTGTATACACATAGTAATTCATACAGACAAAAAAAATGAGCCCATAATAAGAACGCAATTCGTTTAATTCCGCATTAAGCGTTTTCCTCCCATAGAATAGGCTTAATGTGTTAAGGCAGTGTTTTAAAAGACCAAACTCAGTAAACACATCATTAATAAAGCATTCCATGTACAGAAAAACAAATAAGCCCATAATAAGAACGCAATGCATGTAATGCGTTAAGCATTTTACCCATAGAAAACAGTTAGGCTATAAGAAAAATGCTTAAACTGCTTGGATTAAACTCACTTCATTTTTCTCTGTCGTTTAAAATTATATATAATAAAATAAAATTATTATATATAATAAAATATAATAATTTATTTGTGATTTTATTAGTCATGTAGGATAGGCTGTAATATCATGTGCGTTACAAGCTTATGCTGCTATGTGTGTGTGTGTGGTTTACAAAGAAATGTAGAAAATACAAAAGATTAGGCTACGACACTGTATAACATCACTGAACTAAAATATGGACATATGGAAATATCTTATTAATATACATTTATTAACAATAAAGATTAAAAATAAGAAAGATGCACATTAGAAATGGGCTATACGCCATAAATGAGAAACAGTGATGAGTCGTGCATCAGTAACGTAACAATAACAGATAGAATTTCAAGCACAATGATCATATTTATTCAAGCATTTAACATTTATAAGTTAATTAAGTGTCAATAATGAGTAATAAAAAGTTTGTTGCCTCAAGACAACATTGTACTACAACGGACAAATTTAAACATTTGACATTTTCATGCATAAAAACAATTATATATTTATTGTTAACATCATTTTCTTTAAACAAATACTTGAACAGTATAGTTAGTTTTATCTAGTTTTTCATGTATTGCATATCTCATATTTAATAAAATGCAATTTCATATACAGATGTTGCCCTCAGCCAACCATTGTGGATCACAGGTTGAGTTGTTTCAAGGTAAAAGATTAAAAATCAGCATAACCTTATCCTAATATGCACCTTATCCTTACAAGCATACACATACACACAGAAGCACATGCATGTAAAATCTCCTTCCAAGTAATGACACCTCACTGCTTGTGAAAGCCACCGAGAAAGCAATTCCTCTCAACAGAAAAATCATAATATGTGCATATTATTTTTACAAATGCATTACAAAATTTTGCAAATGTGCAAATACATTTAGATAATTCAAACTCTTTTCCATACAAATATAATATACTTGAATTATAACCTAGTATGCCTGCATGGCCTCATGTGATTTCATTATGGTACAATGTTGCCTTGAGTCAAGTTTTTTGTAATTTCCTAAAATACATTTGATTATATATAATGTAAAGTTTTTGAAAATACTTCTTTACTTATTAATGAAGGTGACTCAGAGTTTTGTAGGCAATTATATGGATGACAATTGATGGTAAATGCACTTTTCATTGGAGAAAATAGGGAGTCATGTGACGTGCAAATGTTCTGATATTGGAAGCAAAATGGACCCCAGTGGGTCATGTGACCACTTTTTTTTTTTTTTTGCATTTTCATTGATTAGTATTTGAGTTCCACTACCCTGAGATAGCATTTATCAATTAAATGGGTGTCTCATTTTATGAAAAAACCCTAAAATAAAGTATGTTGCCTGGAGGGTTAAGTATTAAATTATAATTATAGGCTATAAGCTCCTTAGAGCTTGTGCGTATTTGTGTTGCCGTGATGCACCAACACTGCTTAAAATAGAAATCGTTATGTTACGTTTCTTCCTGTTGTTTCAAAGATTAAAGACAAAAACACTTTCCCAAATAGTCTGCAGTAACGTGGTAAACGCTAAAATGTGGGGTTTTAATAATGTTAGCGTTCTGACACTTGGAATTTTAAGATGCAGAATAGTAAAAAAACACCTGTTTGTATTGAATAAACAAACGTTTTTGCATGGTAGTCTTATATATATATATATATATATATATATAATTTTCGTTTGCAATGTACAAGAACAGCTTCATATTTAAATGATTTGGTCTTTAATCAGATGAGAATATAGCTATTAAATATAGCCTACTATTTGTGTAATATTGATGATTAAGTTAGAGGTTTTTTTTTTTTTTTAGGCCTATTTTTAGACAGAATTTTTTGTTAAAAAAAATTAAAAGGGGACAACAGCGGAAATACATTCAAGATTTCTCCAAGAAGAAACCATGTCAAAGACAGGTAGATGCAGTAAAGTGCAGTGCATGTCAGAGCCAATCCACCAGGCAGGGCCAAGTTGGCCAGCAAATTAGCAGCCCTGAATCTGGCAGCACTGGTCAGAGCCAACCAGAGAGGGCCAGTGAGGACTACACCAGCAGCCATCTATCTGCAGCGACAGGTGAAAGTCAGAACATGAACAATTATTACAAAAAGTTCACTAGACACACACACACCGTCTTGTTTGGACAATAAAATAAGTTGAGAACAAGCCTGTTCAGTTGTTTTTATTTATAAAAAGAGAGATGAGTTGTTCAGGCACTTGTGCAGTGCTATTTTTTGTGTTGGGCCACATGACTTTTCCCATGCCCCCCCCCGGCTGGTTCTTGGTCCCCCCTGTGCCACCCCATTAAAAAAATCCTAGAATCGCCCCTGGTCGAGATCACAAGAAAACAAAAAGGAAAAAAAAAGTAATGCATGGCTGCTTAGAATTCCCGTATCAAGTCGAGGAATCTCTCAATGCTGTCTCTGCGCCACTTTCAATCCCATAATGCACCACGCAAGCATTTAAGCTCAACTTCCATAGGAATGAATTGAAAACGCTCGCTCCGCTGCACTCGTTACATGCCAGTGGAAAGGCACCGTAAGTGTTTTCACACATGATCACTGTGTGTAGGTCAAAATGAAACACAAGAGCTTTTAATTTTAAATGATGTGTGTAATGTAGAGAACTGTGTTTAGAATTTTGCATGTTTTACAACAGCAAACTGAGTTTAAAGCATGTATGTGATTGTAGTTTTGCAGACTTGGTCTAAAATTTAGGGATATGAGTGAATGGTTTCACTAGTGAATAATTTCACCTCAAGTACTCAAGTCAAAGTACCGTCTAAGCATTTTTAAAAACCTATAATACTCTAAAGCAGTGGTTTTACCTCCAGCACTGCACATTTTGTATACATGCCCTTCAATGTGCATGCTATCCACCCTATCTGCCCTAAATAGTATTGAAAATTACTACTAATTTTCTATAGTACTAAGTACTAATATCACATAGAATTTAGGATGGATAGTATGCACATTGGGACTCAGGCTATCGGTGCATTCCAAACGGGATATATCGCCCTCCAAAGGGCACTTCGGAATGAAAACAATCATGGCCGCCATATTGAAGGGTCATTCCAAACCGAAGTGCTCAAAACTAGCCACTTCAAAGGGCCCTTCGGAATGAAGGATTTCGAAGGGTACAACTGATGGACACTTCGGGCCCCCATGATCCTTTGTGCAGATTCTTTCCATGATGATGGCGCCTCCATGTGGACATGGGATGATGATGCAGTTGTTTGGTCCCCTACACCCTTCAACCCTTCAAAGCTCTCACTCCGGAGGGTAAACCCTTTGAAGGGATTAGGGCATAGGGATAAGCCCTTTCGAATGGAATGCAGGGTCTGTCTCCCTATATCTGACACACCCACTTCAGTTCTTGCAGTCTCCACTAATGAGCTGATGAGTTGAATCAGGTGTGATAGATGAGGGAGACATACAAAATGTGCAGGGCTGGGGGTACTCCAGGACAGGTTTGAGAACCACTGCTCATGAGCAATTGTGATAAATGTGTAAACGATTAGGAAAACTGCTTTTCCTGTGTTGTGTGTATAATTAACTAGTTCATTTTAGGTTTAGGGCCAATTGAAAATATACCAGGTTCTTTCTTCTTATTGTGTAATTAGTCATGTCCTTTGGAGTGTTTTTATATGCCATTTGTGTTGTTTAGTTAATTTGTATCAGATAATTTGAACGTCTTGTGTGTTATCCATATGGTGTTTTGTGTTTGTGTTGCCAGTACATTTTACAATAACAAACATGCTTTAATTGTTTAGATTGGTTGGCACATTAAAATTTAATGACACATAAGAGAAACAACCTCACTGTGCGTGTTTAACAATAAACAACCAAAAATGGGTCAAAATGCTATTTATCATTATCATTTATTACATGTGGTAAAAAGTAGGTTACAAACTGACCATCTTCTGCAAGATTCCAGGTTCAAGACTGAAAAACTCATTTTAAAACTGTACGGGTTAGGCCTACCATCTGCAAAGGGACTCTGTTATGAATTTACAAAATTGCCATTGTGAATATTTGATGAACAGTTGTCCTTGCTTTGATAATTAAACTAAACTGCTCAGTTACATCCCCGTCTGGCAAGTGAAAATGTTGGCCTGCAGCGTCCTCTAGCGTTCGCAGTAGCTCAAGGCAGGTGCGAAACTTCCTTCCTGCGCTAAAAAAAAAAAAAAAATCTTTGTCTTTAAATGTAGGCTGCATCTGACGTAGGCTCTACGCCTTTTTTGGCTCCCTACGGACACGAAACAATTGGCGTTTTAACTATTTATGCCGCCTTTTACCCCGTGTCACCAAAATACATTGCGCGCATTACCTCATCAGCGGCCATCCTGTCATTCATCCCTGCAGTTGAACTTTAGCGTGCATGGGGCACTCATTACACGCCTGCTAGACCGAGGCATTTGCAAATTAATCTAACGTCCTTGCGCAGCCTGCATCTGGAGATAACTAAGGGGAGTATTTACTAGTCTGCTACTGGAAAACAAGTAGCAAGATGCACTCGAGATGCCTCACTCGAGGCTCTCTTCCTTTGCCCTTTGCTATTTTTGATGCTCCGAACACAGAAGCTGCACTGTATAGCTACTCGAGGGGCTCACACTACAGTCACCCTCTGTTGTGATCCTGTGCTCGTTTGCGTGGATTGACGAGGGATCCACACCAACTCAAATCAATGAGGTTTCTGAGGCTTTTCCTGAAGAAAGGAGCGCATATGCTGCAGTGTCTCTGTGGACAACGATCGGAGCCGACTACAACCACCAGCGGTGAGACATTTAGCTGTGCATGCTCTCCGCTGAGCGATGAAAACGCTCTCATTGGCCGCTGGCGCTGGTGAGCACATCTTCCGTGTCTGCGGTGCTATGCGCTCCCACTTCAACGCATTTGTGCTAACTTGTTTGTGAGGGCTCATGCGACTTCTTGCGACCACTCATGTCATTCCATCTCACATCTTATGACACGAAACACATCTCCATCATGGTCATGAGCACGACCGCTGCTGCAATCCCAGCAGTTTATTGCCGAAATCCGTGTCAAGGACATTTCTTATTGTTACCGGGTGCAGGGTCAATGTAGGAAACTATTGATGCATATGCAGTAAATGCGGTCTGCGAAGCTACGGCAGACATACACGTCCTGAGCTCAGTTGAGGTGAGATGAGCTTTCTAAAACAGGCACCGGCAAAAGAGCTGGAGTGTCCTCCAGGACAGGGAACTTCTGCACGTCATTCAGCACCCTGGACAGCAACTCAAATCCGCATCGCTCCCAACTCTGCTACAACTGACACTCGCCTCCTTCAGAGTAGCTTGTGCTTCTCATTGCACATTTCTGACCATAAGAAGGTCCGTCCTTGTAATCATATCGTAATGTGTGTCTATTATAATAGCTTTCATGAAAGCATTTCTTAAGTGCATTTGTAAAATTCAGAATATATTTACTTCTCAGAAGATACCTTCTATTCTATACTTACAAAGAAGATATATACTATACTAACCCAACAATTATAGTATTTACACAAAAGATCTTTAAAGGCATCCATACTCTTGTTCACAAACATCTTAAAGAAAAGAAAGGAAATTCTGTTATGATTTACTCACCCTCATTTTATTACAAATCTCTCTTCCTTCATGGAAGAAGATGATACCCTCAGTCTCAGTTTTTACATTCACTTTCATTGTATGAAATACCATTGAAAGTGCATGGTGACCGAGTTTGTCATCTTGGCCAACGTCTCCCATTGTATTCCATAGGGAAAAAAAATATTAAAAAATCTCATCATTACAGTAGTAAATTATTTTAATTTCAGTCTTCACTTTGAGGATTATTAAACATCCTTATTATGTACAGGTACAGATAAAAAAAAAATCTGCCTGTCAAAAATAAATAAAAAATGAATAATGTTTAATTAAACATTATTTCCACACATATACAACATTTACAAATGCGTGCAGTAACAGAGAGTGTGCATAACTCTTACGCTGCAGCTATATAATCCTTCACTTCATTAGGCTTCACCTTCATTAAACCTCTGCTGACCTATACACCTTTTCTTTGTATCCATTATTTTGAAGGCAACTTAATTGTGCACAGAAGATCAGTTCTGTTCAACTATGCTGCAACGCATACAATCTCTTACGGTAATTTTTACTGCTTTGAATGGATTGTATATCAAAGTGCGCAGAAAACAGAAACATTGAACTCAGTGTAAATATGAAATATAATAAAATAATGTAGCAATTTTCCTCACAAGCAATTATTTATTGTAAAAAATATAAATATTTGTTTAAAATGCGTTATTATATTAACTACAACCAAACTACAGTATATGTATTAAAGTTAAACTAAATGTTTTAGATAAAATGATGATTAAAAATGTAATGTACAAGAATGCTATTCTGTAAGTGATTTTAATTTTTTTTTGCCTTATAGACATTTTTCATGAATGCCTGAAGTCACACCTGACTCTTAACTGGAAGGATGCATTGCATTTCTGGTCTCCAGTGTTTCTAGTCAAATGAGCATATATTTTGAGCTGATAATCTAATGTTAAACCTATTTAAATGTTTTTAAAAAGCACATGGCTCCATAGCGCCATCACTTTACATTGTCAAAATGACCTTCATTTGTCAGTGCCTCACTCCTCAAAGTTTAATGAGTGTGTAGATGGCACGAAGCTGCAAACGATAGCTACATTAAAAAAAGATGGGCACTATTTGAATGGGTTCCTATGGAGACCGGAACAGAAAAGCATCCAATCGGAAGTTATAATTCATAATGGTGGTGTTTACATTGCCATTGTTTACTTAGGAAAAAGGTCTATTGCACAAGTCTTTGCAATGTATTTTAGGAATGTAATATACACATTGTAATATGCTAAGCCTATGCAACACTAAGATTTCTAAAATATGTTACATCATGTCTCTTCTCCATCATTTTGTCCAGTCAGGGGCCCTTGTCCTGTAAAACGTGTATAGATCACTGCCTTATTGACTGTTGTGCTTAATAATCACACAAAACAAAATGAAAGAGCCAAAAGTAAATATATTAACTGTTAAAAACAAACAAACAAAACAACAACAACATCAACAATGGCATATACCAGGGGTGTCCAAACTCAGTCCTGGAGGGCTGGTGTCCTGCAGTTTAGATCCGACCCTAATTAAGTAAAAGCACAGAAGTACTTGCTTTTAAAAGTGCTTAAGTACCAAAAGTAAATTTCCCTTTTTACGTCAATGCACTGTTTTATTGTTGTATGTAATACTTGGATTACCTCTGAAGCAACATACAATACATTATGCTTACTGAATACACAGACTAGCTTGTAGTATATTAGGAATGAAGAGCTTTTAGTGTGTTAAAAACCTATGAAAAAAATAATAATAATAATAATAATAAATATGTATATATATATATATATATATATATATATATTAACACCCTATACCCAGCCCCACAAAAGCAGCATGGTAGTGATCTCACACAGCTCTGGCAGTGTGTGCACACATCTATGTGTAGCCATTCATCCACATTTTAACTGACTGAACAGTGAAATTGCTGTAAATACAGACTGATAAGAAAAAAGAAAAGAAAATCAAACCTGCTTTAAAACCCAGCTACACAACTGTAGCTGTATAACTTTACAACAGCAACAATGCTTTAACAAAAAAGCAAAACAGCATGATTTATTTGACATCAAAACAAACATTCAAAAATGCTGTCTAATCACTCTCGTTGTACTTTGATGTCTTCGAGTCAAACACCCATAGTGCTTTGTTAGTAGAAGCACAACAGTTCTTCTGTGGCTTTATAGGTAATATTTTTGTTTACACAATTTAGCAAAATCAGACAATATTGTGTCTAATATTAACTTATTATTGAGTTGTTGTAAATAAATATCACATTTGCAACTGTTCGGTGTTCAAAAAATGCTGGAAAATCACTTCATGTAAGCCTACAAGAGTAATTACTGATAGACTGTCTGAAAAAAAAAAGTCACATTTTAAAGAAGAAAAAAAAAAAACCCACTGACTTTCAAAGCTGCTACATAGTAATAACATTCTACTTCAAGGACCTTGATAGAAATGTAGAGGAGTGAAAAGTACAATATTTGTGACCCTGGACCACAAAACCAGTCTTAAATCGCTCGGGTATATTTGTAGCAATAGCCAAAAATACATTGTTTGGGTCAAAATGATCAATTTTTCTTTTATGGCAAAAATCATTAGGATATTAAGTAAAGATCATGTTCCATGAATATATTTAGTAAATTTCCTACTGTAAATATATTGAACCTTAATTTTTGATTAGTAATATGCATTGCTAAGAACTTAATTTGGACAACTTTAAAGGCAATTTTCTCAGTATTTAGATTTTTTTGCACCCTCAGATTCCAGATTTCCAAATAGTTGTATCTCAGCTAAATATTGCCCTAACATATCAATGGAACGCTTATTTATTCAGCTTTTATTTGATGTATAAATCTCAGTTTTGAAAAATTGACACTTATGACTGGTTTTGTGGTCCAGGGTCACATTTGTCTTTCAAATGTAGTGAAGTTAAAGTCATAAGTTTCTAGAAAAAAAAATTATATAAAAAAAAAATACAGATAAAAATGTACGTAGTTACTGTCGGCCTCTGGTGACAGTCAAGTCAAGTCAAGTCAAGTCAGCTTTATTGTCAATTCTTCCACATGTACAGCACATACATACAGAGAATTGAAATGGCATTACTCTCAGACCCTTGGTGCATACAGTTAACATTAAACACGTTCAGATACAGATAAATACAGTTTAAACATATGTACATACAACTATACAAATATACAAATGAGGATATTGTAGAAAAAAATAAGAATTAGATCGATAAGTGGCATAAGGCGCATGGCAGATAGAGTGCAAAACCAGTTAAGTAAAAACAACACTGTGTAGATATACTGTGTAGACAGTGCTCCTTTTTTGCATTTTTTAAACTATAGAATGCAGTTTTTTAAAAATTAATCCATGTTTGTGTAAAACCTGATGATCCTTTTTTATGCTAGCATGATTTAAAAAAAATAGTGCTTCTGTGAAAACCAGAACATCTGTGTGACCTAGGTAGGAAGAGTGCAGAATCTTAAATATTTATTAACTATTTTACATCATATGGTTTGTTTTACATTTTTTCCAAATACTAAAGCTTTCAGTTTAATTACTTGATTTTGAATCTGAGATTTAGCATGTGTTTGTCTACCTCTGGACTGTACCATATATTCCATTTTCTTTGTGCAGTATCCAGCCATCTCTTACTGCACCACTTTTGCTTCAATCCTACAGCACAGAAATACAAATAAGTACACTGTGTTTAATTGATGACTGTTGTGAGACATAGGGTACAACGGGGCTAAAGACCCACCTTAAGAAAAAAGTGCTATTTACTGCACCTAAAATGTATAATTACAGAAAAAATATATACGTTGTATTGAACATTAATGGAGCAACAGATTTTGTTTGAAAATAAATCATTCAAGTTGTTTATTTTGTTTAAAAAAAAAATTTATAAATGTAAGAGGTGGCAGGGGGTATGGGGTAAAAGGCACACGGTATTGATACAAATACTTCAGCTAAAATAATGTTGTTGTTTTTTTTTTTAAATAATAATGTTATATAAAGTTAATACTTGTTCAAAACAATCACTTTAGTAAAGTTTGTACTATTTTCTACTTATTTTGAAAAATAAAATAATTTTTGATCAATAAATATTGTTGAATTAATGAGGAGAGTCATAGAATTACAACATTAACGCTTTTAAAAGCCACTTTTTAGTGTGTTGTCTATTCAATGTCACTGTCTAAAAGGATAATTCATCTTTTAATTGTTTATTTGGGGCATTTAGAGTTTTTTTCTCAGCAAATATTGATAAATAATTGTTTGCAGCTAATTAGATTAATTAATGAGCAAATCGTGTAATTATTAAGATTTTTAAAACATTAATTGACAGTCCTAATTCCTACTCAATGTGTCATATAATGACATATTATAAATACAACTTATCCACTACCTGGTAAGAACATCACTAAACATGAATTACAATTAATTTAACATACAATTTTTATTTAAACACTTTTGGAGATTTTTTGAAGCCAGACATTTACCTACTTCAGTCATAACTGAAGTAGAAATGTGTGTGCTTAATGCATGAAAACAATGATCATTGGTTCTTACATCAAGCACGCACGTTTGAGCTTCCGTTTACCATATTTAATGTGCATAAGATAAAATGAAAACGTAATGTACTTTTCAAGACAAAATAAAATTGTAAGGAGTAAGTTTTTTCTTCAGAAATGTAATCAAGTAAAAGTACAAGTAGTCAGTTTAAATTGTACTTGAATAAAGTATGTATGTATTTTACAAGTATTTTACACCTCTGATTATCTCTAATATGGACACACAACATAATATATGATATTTAGCCTACCATCTGAATCTAACCATGGCATGTCAACAAATGGAAAAGTCAGCGATCTGTTAATTATCATGTTAATTACTGTGCACCTTTAGACCCAACAGCAGGGATGCTTTTTACCCCAAATACCATACATTTTCTTTCGTTATTTAAAAACTGTTGCTTTAATTATCTTAAACAAAACTGAAAATCATAAAGAAGACTTTTGTCTCAAAATATTATTAGTGATTCTCATTTGCTACTTAAATCTACAACAATTTAAAAAACATAAAGATCAAGTAAACCAGTGGCATGAGCAAAATGTGCTGATGATTCACAGGGATGCTTCACACTTTGACTGGATATGGCCCCATGACTAAATTGGGTTTTGAAACCAGGACAGGAGTTCTCAGGAGCATGCTCAGGAGACATCATGCACAAACCACCATATCTGCCATATGTAATGAGCTGTCACTTCTCGGTTGAATTTGCTGAAGCATCATGGGAGAATTCAACATAAATGTACATATCTTGCAAATGATGGAACTATTGTATAGGACATTATTATGAACATGCAATACAAGTAAATACTTGATTAATGCTGTTTAAACATTTTACCATAGTAAAGTGCTTGATCTATGCCCTTTGCATCATGCAGTGGGCATAAAAACATTAGCAATAACATGATTTCATAGTGAAAACCCCTCGTGCTTGTTCAGCTGATGGAGGTGCATAATGCAACACACTCTCATCACAAAAGAAAAAGAAAAAGAAAGAAAGAAAGAAAGAAAGAAAGAAAGAAAGAAAGAAAGAAAGAAAGGAAAAGCTAATAGGTTGATGAGAGGGGCCTTTTTGCATTCCCATACTGTGAACACTAGGAGGCAATATTTCTTTGAAATATGTCTTAATACGTTCTTGGATTTGATGCTCCTGATGCTTTATCTCTCTTGGTTTGAATGTGGAATAGTTTTGGTGATGCAAGTCTTTTGATACCTGTATTGGACTTTATGCCTATACTTACATAAGTGATTCTAAAAGAACTCTGATTATTCAATGTTGTAGTCAGTTATATCTCACGTTCAGTCTCTGTAGTTGGTGTGCTTCAATTCTATTTTAAATTCAGACTTTGTATATTTTTCACATGGTGAATTCATTTCTCAAGTTTATTACATTTCTTGAAATGTCTTTCACTGTGTTTAGCTGGAAGAACAATCAATAATAGTTGAGTTTTTAGGCAAAATTGTTATAGTTCTAGAATTGTATAAGGATCCTTATCCTCTCTCAAAACTGAGGTAGTACAAAACAGGATGTATTGTGACAACTATCATGTACCATTCTGTCTCAAGATCTGCTTTTGTGTCAGAGATTAATGAAAAAAAAATGCTTTGTGTCATTTGTTCAGTCCTCTGAAATAGAGGTACTTTTATCTAATATACAGTATCTCACAGAAGTGAGTACACCCCTCACATTTTTGTAAATATTTTATTAAATCGTTTCATGTGACAACACTGAAGAAATAACACTTTGCTACAATGTAAAGTAGTGAGTGTACAGCTTGTATAACAGTGTAAATTTGCTGTCCTCTCAAAATAACTCAACACACAGCCATTAATGTCTAAACCGCTGGCCACAAAAGTGAGTACACGCCTAAGTGAAAATATCCAAATTGGGACCAATTAGCCATTTTCTCTCCCCGGTGTCATGTGACGCATTAGTTACAAGGTCTCAGGTGTGAATGGGGAGCAGGTGTGTTAAATTTGGTGTTATCGCTTTCACTCTCTCATACTGGTCACTGGAAGTTCAACATGGCACCTCATGGCAAAGAACTCTCTGAGGATCTGAAAAAAATAATTGTTGCTCTACATAAAGATGGTGTAGGCTATAAGAAGATTGCCAAGACCCTGAAACTGAGCTGCAGCACGATGGCCAAGACCATACCGTGGTTTAACAGGACAGGTTCCACTCAGAAAAGGCCTCGCCATGGTCGACCAAAGAAGTTGAGTGCACGTGCTCAGCATCATATCCAGAGGTTGTGTTTGGGAAATAGACGTATGAATACTGCCAGCATTGCTGCAGAGGTTGAAGGGGTGGGGGGTCAGCCTGTCAGTGCTCAGACCATACGCCGCACACTGCATCAAATTGGTCTGCATGGCTGTCGTCCCAGAAGGAAGCCTCTTCTAAAGATGATGCGCAAGAAAGTCCACAAACAGTTTGCTGAAGACAAGCAGACTAAGGACATGGATTACTGGAACCATGTCCTGTGGTCTGATGAGACCAAGATAAACGTATTTGGTTCAGATGGTGTCAACCGTGTGTGGCGGCAACCAGGTGAGGAGTACAAAGACAAGTCTGTCTTGCCTACAGTAAAGCATGGTGGTGGGAGTGTCATGGTCTGGGGCTGCATGAGTGCTGCTGGCACTGGGGAGCTACAGTTCATTGAGGGAACCATGAATGCCTCTGTGACATACTGAAGCAGAACATGATCCCCTCCCTTCGGAGACTGGGCCGCAGGGCAGTATTCCAACATGACAACGACCCCAAACACACCTCCAAGACGACCACTGCCTTGCAAAAGAAGCTGAGGGTAAAGGTGATGGACTGGCCCTATTGAGCATCTGTGGGGCATCCTCAAACGGAAGGTGGAGGAGCACAAGGTCTCTAACATCCACCAGCACCGTGATGTCGTCATGGAGGACTGGAAGAGGACTCCAGTGACAACCTGTGAAGCTCTGGTGAACTCCATGCCCAAGAGGGTTAAGGCAGTGCTGGAAAATAATGGTGGCCACAAAAAATATTGACATTTTGGGCCCAATTTAAACATTTTCACTTAGGGGTGTACTCACTTTTGTGGCCAGCGGTTTAGACATTAATGGCTGTGTGTTAAGTTATTTTGAGGGCACAGCAAATTTGCACTGTTATACAAGCTGTACACTCACTACTTTACATTGTAGCAAAGTGTAATTTCTTCAGTGTTGTCACATGAAAAGATATAATAAAATATTTACAAAAATGTAAGGGGTGTACTAACTTCTGTGAGATACTGTATATTATAATACCATTGTAAATATTCTCATCCTTGCCTTAC
This sequence comes from Barbus barbus, assembly GCF_936440315.1. Classification (NCBI taxonomy): domain Eukaryota; kingdom Metazoa; phylum Chordata; class Actinopteri; order Cypriniformes; family Cyprinidae; genus Barbus; species Barbus barbus. The sequence continues at coordinate 23,197,241 of NC_136754.1, read as the reverse complement.
TTCCATAACTGTTACGTAGCCGACATAGCTGCACCACCACAGCCCCCTGTCAGGCTCGCACAATTAACTTAAAAATAGAGCACTTCAACCCCGCGTCTAACAAGGTGCCCGGAGTCTCCTCTCCCACTCTATCAATTTAAATAAAAAAACGTCCAGATACCAATGTATGTGTTATAAACAGAAAATATTTATTAATACATTAATAAGAGACAAAAGGAAAACATAAACTTCGGGAGGGGGGATAAAGCCAAAATAATAAACATAACTCCCAAGCTAACTACCGCATGAACAAAATAAAGATCAAACAAAGATCAACAAAATAAAGATCAAAGAAAAAACAGACTCTTACCTCTTTTAAAAGGGTTTACTCGATACGGATGTTGCCTAATCGGACTTGTTTTCCCCACATCAATATCATGAAATAAAACATTTGTTTGTAATGGAACATCAGAGAATATAGTAGGAAATCCTTCAATTAAGGCTGAAACATCTGCACGTTGAGACTCTGACATATAATTTAAGTACAAACTCAAATCCTGCAAAATTTTAGAATTTTGCAAACGTCCCGTAGGAATGGGGACGGACTCCACACTATCCTCCTCACTTTCCCCTACTGTAGTCACAAAAGCAACGGGAACTGCCGCACTCACCGTGGCTACTTCTGACGTTTTCCCCTTTTCTCTTTCATGATACTGTTTTAACATATTAATGCGGCACGTACGCCGATCTCGTCTACGTTCAGGCGTACGAATCACATAGGATGTATCAATCAACTTTCTCTCCACGACGTACGGCCCAGTGAATCTATTCCGTAATGCTGAGCCAGGAACAGGCAATAAACCCAATACCAAATCGCCAGGCTTAAAGGAACGTTCAACAGTACGTCGATCGTACTGAGCTTTCATTACCGCTTGAGCTAAAGTTAAATTTTCTCTAGCTAAATTACGGATATACTTCAAGCGCTTACGAAACGTATCCACATATTCTGATACAGACCTCGCCGTAGGTTTAGTAGCCAGGAGTTGTTCACTTAAGAGCTTTAAAAGGACCGCAAACGGTATGTCCAAAGACCAGCTCCGCAGGACTATACCCAAGAGAATCTTGTACAGACTCTCTAATAGCGAACATAAGCAAAGGAAGACTTTCTGCCGAGTCCCGACTAGGGATGGGTATCGTTAAGGTTTTAACGGTATTACTACTCTTATCGATACTGCTTATCGATCCGGTACTTTAACGGTATTCTTATCGGTACTTTTTGTTTTACTTTGTTTCTTTGTTCATATTCTTACAGTATCTTATCTTATGTATATAAAACACTAAAAATGCCTGCACTTCATCAATTTGTAAATGCACCAGTGTGCAGGTATTTTTAGTGTTTTATATACATAAGATAAGATACAGTAACAACATGAACAAAGAAACAAAGTAAAACAAACTGACAAATACAATAAAACAAACACACAAACGAAATGAAATAAACAGTGCTTTCATTTTTCCATGAAGGTCTACTAATATTAATGTTCAGGTAAGTAATAGTTACAAAAGTAATCAAATGTAAATGAGCACTGCATAGTTTTCACTGTATGTACTGATAGATTTATGCTTATTAAAGCTATAACGTTGTTCAGATTAAGAGCTGTGGGTGATTTTCTCTTTGCATTTTGTTCTTTGATTAACATTGATGGCTCAAGCTCCAGTCTGACACTTTAAGACAATATACTGACACGCATCGGATTTTCTCCCAACTGTTCTCGTCCACTTAAAACATAAAAGTGAAGACTCTCATAACCGGCCATTTTGACACATTGTGTGTGTATTTTTTGGCATATTTTTGTGTGTTATTTCGACGCGCCCGAAGCTCAAAGTGTGCTTGTCCGGCCGCGCAGGCACACGCGCGCACACACACGCGCGCACACACATTTCAGCCTGGGGAACAGCAGATTGTACTTTCAACGTTTTACTATCAAATATGTCCTGCAATGTAGCAACAGTAAAGACGGCATTTTATAACAATCACTGATTGAGCTGATTCAGATGTTAAGTTTTGATTCGGAGGAACGAATCCGCGCCGCTATGAAGGGAAGGGAGTTGTGCTAGAAGAAATGCGGCTATAATCCTTGGAAGCCAAAATCGAAAAAAAAATAAAAAATACTTAGCTTAATATAACAGCCACAGGCCTAAAGTGTGAGCAGATGTTTGAATAGTTGGTTCTCTCTTCTATCATAATTAAACAGGACTTTCATGTTGCGTGTGCTGAAGCTCCGCGTGAGCGCGATCTGGCTTCTGAATTGCGCATAGCAAAAATGCATCATAGACAAATGTTTGAATATTATTGCACATAAAAACAGCTGGCGACATATATATATATATATAGAGAGAGAGAGAGAGAGAGAAAGAGAGAAACAATAAATGTATGTGTGTTTTCTTAATTTCTCCAATACCGACAGAAGTACCGATAACGTCAGAGCTTATCGATACTCCGGTCTTTCATAATTTAGCCCCGAGACCGATTTAATACAGAGTTTCGGTACCCATCCCTAGTCCCGACCAGAATCCACGCAATGTGTTTTTAACATGGTTTTGAGCGTTTGATGAAAGCGTTCTAACGCTCCCTGCGACTGAGGATGATAAGCGCTCGAAGTCACCTGCGAAACCGTAAGATCTAGCACCTGTTTGAATACTTTCGACATAAAGTTAGTTCCACGATCTGTTTGTATCACCCGTGGTAACCCAAAAAACGAACAGAATTTTATGAGCTCTTTCACAACTGTTTTCGCCTTTAGACTGCGTAATGGTACAGTCTCTGGAAAACGCATTGCTGCACACATAAAGGAAAGGATATATTGATAGCCCTCCCGTGATTTGGGTAATGAGCCCACACAATCCAAAATTAACCTTTCGAAGGGTTCCCCCATGACTGGTATAGGGCACAAGGGGACCGGTCGAACTACCTGGTTAGGCTTGCCTAACATCTGACATTCACGGCACGAACGACAATAATTCGCTACACTAGTCCGCAAACCAGGCCAATAAAAATATTTAGACACGCGTTGGAAAGTTTTATTAACCCCCAAGTGACCTCCCATTATATGATCATGGGCTAACTTTAAAAAAGCCACCCGGACTACAGAAGGTACTACAATCTGATATCTAGAGGCCTAATTAGCCTTTTCGTTTGTCACTGAATTCCACTTGCGCATCAAAACATCATTATCCCAATAATAACCCACCCGGACTCCGCCTAGTTTACTTTTGTCAGATACTGCCACCTCTACACAGGTTGATAACGTTGAGTCAGTTTTCTGAGCAGTTACAAGCTCCGCCCGACCTAACCCTAATTATAGGGACTTCAACACCAGCCCTATTATCCACCTTAAGAGTACTGTCCACGGACAGCGAAAGCTCGGTTGGATTTGTAACTTGCGAGAAATGAGTCAGACAAATCCACCAAATCTTCATAATTTCGTCTGAGAACATGTCACAGCACAGACAGGGAACACATCGGGATATTCCACAGCTATTTTCGAATCACACACAGGAATCTTCATCACAATTGGGGAAGGAAACACTTTGCCTCCCGCTAAATTATTACCGAGGATGACATCAACTTCATCCACCGGAAGTTTTTCACAAACTCTCACATTCACCATACCTTCAACCAAGTCCGACCTTAAGTACACCGAATGAATTGGAAGTTTAACACATCCCAATTCTATGCCGCGAACAAGAACATCCATTCCAGTATACGTCTCAGCCAAGAGAGGCAGAATTCCCTTCCTAATGATAGATTGCCTGGCACCCGTATCCCGTAAAATGGAAACGTACTGTTTGTCTCCATTGTCTGAAAGAGAAACCGTCCCTCTCGTCAAAAATGGGTTAAAATCAGGCAACTTCAACTTAGTTTCTAAATTTTCTTCCTTTGGAAGAACCCCCACGTGCGCTATTTTCTTTATTCTAGACGCATTTTTCTGTTTCCACGCTTTACAGTCAGCTATAAGATGGTCAGATTCAAGACAATAGAAACAAGAACGTTTTCTCTCTGCACCTCTCTCAGGGCTTTTTGGAACAATTTTCGTCCGCGCTTCTGATTTTTGCGTTGAAATTAAAAGAGTTGGAACTCCAGATTAAGCAACAAGAACATAAAAATCGTTTACTGTATTTAAGAGAGCTTGAGTTGCTCCGTGTTACGATGCAGGAAGAGCGTGCAGAGGGTGTTCAAACTATTCAGTCTGTTGGTGTTGTAAATTCTGATCAATTTGATCCAGGTCGATATATCCGATTAGTCCCGCCGTTTAGGGAAACGGAGGTTAACGCTTATTTTACAGCTTTTGAGCGTGTAGCTGGGAAGTTAAATTGGCCGAGGGATATGTGGGCACTTATGTTGCAAAGTAATCTAGTTGGTAAGGCTCAAGAAGTTTGTGCCGCGATGCCTATCGAGGATTCTTTGAACTATGACTTAGTAAAGACTGCAGTACTCAGGGTTTATGAACTTGTGCCTGAGGCATAGGCAGAAATTTCGAGGTCATAGTAAATCTGATAATCAAACCTTTCTCGAATTTGCAAGAGACAAGAGGAATATGTTAGAAAAATGGTGCGCTGCGTCAAAAGTGAATACTTTTGAGGGTTTGCAGGAGTTGATTCTGCTTGAAGATTTTAAGAACTGTCTTCTTGAAAGTTTGGTGGTACATCTTAATGAGCAGAAGGTTACATCTTTGGCGGAAGCGGCAGTTATGGCTGATGAGTACGTGTTGACTCATAAGAATATGTTTGTAACGCGTGCACATCAGAATGTAAGAGCGATGCCAAATAAAACATTAGTGTTTTCAAATACGTAAAAAACAGACTCTTACCTCCCTACTAGCCTCAAAACAGGAGAAAACAGGAGAAAAAGCAAAACGGCTCCCTCCTCCCTACCTAAGTCTCCTTTGTTAAACAGGCAGTTCAACGAACTGCCACACCATCATTTGTATGACATCAACATAACAACAAGCTTGGTAACACAAGGCTACAAAATAAACCACCAAGCAGGGAGAGAGGAGAACTCGTGGATAAATCTTCCAAACAGGCTTAAATCAACCGAGCAGAAATGCCACCACGCTGCCGCTGACGTCACCGTAACTCCGTGCACCTGTGCGCATTAATCAGCGCTAATAGGAGAAAAAGGAAGAGAGAAAAAATCCACAACACAATAATAATCAAACAAAATATACACAACGTAAAAACAACCACATACTCATTAAATAAAGAACACATGTAACATTAACATTTAACAGTTTCAATAATTTATGATAATTTTTATTACAAAAGTCTTAGCTATCCCATCTCCTAATTTTGTTACCAGATTCTCCATAGTATTTGGAAGATTGTTAATCCAGAGCAAGGACCTTTTAAGAAGAAGAGCATCAAAGTGCCGCTATTCTTACAAGCATTTTACTAAGTCCATGATGATGCAAGGAGATGGCTGGAAGTGAATTCTTAGCCCCACATTAAATTTGGAAAAGGATGAAGGAGCGTATTCCCAAACTGAATTTTTAATGCTGCTATTTTGCACGAGGCAAGGCTTTTTTGTGTCAGAGCCACGTGATCCACCCACTGCAGTGTCAGAAACCAGTGTGTACCCCACATAGGTACACAACCCCCCACCCCTCCCCCCGATTCTCCCGTCTCTGTTTGCCCCACCAAGAATACCCTCTGAAACCCAGTGCTGAAGAGCTTAGCACTTTAGTTAGGCACAGTGCATGACATAAATGCAGCATTGCTGTGTTCTATGATAGTTAGATCTGTATCTCTAAAGGGGAGGGGTTGTGTTAATGCATTAATTACTAAAGTAGAACAATACATCTCTGTAGCAGTGTAAACCTGTTATTAGAATTATGAGGCACTATAATCTAAACACATTTCTATATTACTATTATCTTGTTATATATCATTGATACTTAAAAGGATTATCTGATCCGAAAGCAGCATTCTACAGTATCCCTTACAATATAGTTATACCTTGTCAACAACTTTTGATTAGATATGTGTGTGAGTGTGCATATATATATATATATATATATATATATAATTAATTAATAAGTTAAATCACACAGTCCCGTCAGATGGAATAGCAGTTTGGAAATTTCGTTTTTACAAACTTCAGTTTTTGAAATTAGTTTTCTGCAACGGTTAATCTGTAAAAATGACATATAAAAAAGTAATTGCAGAGTGGGCGGTTATTGGATTGTGTCAGCCAGACCTTAATATAATGGGCTGCCACATTTGCACTAAATACACTGAACAATACAGTGACAAACAGAAGGCGATCTGTATCATTAGGGTGTACTTTAATCAAATTAGTAAACAGATGGGCAGACAATTAATACATTATTTGGATAGATGACAATGAGATAACAAGCAGAATCTGAACTGAGATCATTCTCTGTTACTGTATGTGCCACATTCACACATAAATAATGAGCCAGAGATGACCATACAATTCTCTCCTCTCTCTCTCTCTCTCTCTCTCTCATATATATATATATATATATTCTAACTCCTTCACTTGCTCGCTCCCGTTTACCCCTGCGAGTACCTCATACAAACCTCAATCACGTATGATTGCGTAGAGAGAGAGAGAGAGAGAGAGAGAGAGGGGATATCACACCCCATTTACTTGCTCAGTGTAACTGTGAAAGAGACAGCACTAGTCTCGATTTTACAACATTCCGCCAGGATTCGCAGTGTTCTCGCTGTGCTAGACACGGGACATTTAAATTGCAACTCGTTTTGAACAAAATAAGAAATTTCGACGTGAAGAGCAATGCAATGAACTCTAATAGAAGAACCATGAAGAGCTGTAAAATAATTTGGAGAGCCCAGATGTTCCGTGAAGTTGTGTGCGCACCGCTCATATACGCCTATAGAGCCTGAGAACGCGCGTTCTTGTGTCATGGGCTCTATTTATTATGAGGATTCATGCAAAGATATCTGGAATGAACTAGACATGTGGATCATGTAGCACTCGCTTGAAAGAGGAATTACGCGTCTGCTGTCTTCGGCACCTGGAATACCTGCCCATGGTTACCCATGTTCACATAGGACGGTTTTTAATTGTTGTTGTTTTTTTATTTAATTGTTAATATTATTGGTTTTTTTATTTTTTGCTTTTAAGACGGAGAACGGAAATATGCTTTATGTAATCGTGTGTGAAACTCACAGCCGTCTGGGTAGATCGTCTGAGAAGGGAATGAGTTTTCAGTCCTAATTCACAGGATTCTTTGGATTTTTCTCAAGGAATTGGAATGAGATCTGGCTAATTTTGCGCAGACAATACAGTCTTGTTTATTTATTATTCCCAGTTATTGCGTTAACAGCTGCACCCGTCGAACAGCTCGTTTAACTGAATAGGCTACTCGAGATGGCCGCGATCGCCAGTTCTCTGATCCGACAAAAACGCCAGGCGCGGGAATCCAACAGCGATCGGGTATCTGCCACCAAACGCCGCCCCAGTCCCAGCAAAGACCCCCGCTCTCTCTGCGAGCGACATTTCCTGGGGGTCTTCAGAAAAGTCCGCTTCTGCAGCGGCAAGAAAAGACCTGTTCGCCGGCGACCAGGTCAGTGGTGGATGCTTTTTAAGACATCAGCCCCCACCCGAAGCCTCTGCTGCAGTCTACAGCTCCGCTGGAGGAACATAGCCTATATCCTCCACTGTATTTTATATTATTTATTTATTTATGCCTCCCCAAAAAAATCCCACCTGTTTCATAGCTCACGTGCTGTCTATTGCTGTTCACCAACCGATTTGCCATCCTAGCAATCTGACTGCATTGTCGTTTTATGTTGATATATCTGATATGTTTTATTAATGTTATTATTACTGTTATCAATGAATTCAGTGGCTGACATTTTGACATTTTCATCAGAGGCTGTGTGATTGGTAAAAGAAGAAGAAAAAAAAACTTATTTTTATAGTACAACAATACAATTTAGTAATAGCCAGAATCCAGTGGCACTGCAGTGCACCAGGGCATTCTTAGATTAAATGTTTAATGGTACATGTTTGCCTGATGGAAGATCCAGTTTAAACTGGAAGCTGTTTTGAAATGTGACAGAACGATCTCGAACCAGCAACAAACAAGTGACTAGCAGGTCATACCAGCTTAAGCTGTTCAAGCTGGTGTTTACACCAATTAATACTCATTTTAGACCAGCTAGAAACCACAGCTACCATCTTAAGTTGGATTTTCCAATAGGGACTGCTTTACTGCAGTATAGGGAGGGATTGTACACTTGTTTTATTGAAGGACTTGGTCTCACTGCCCAATGAACCAATGCCCTATTGTTCTTTTTTAGCTCACATAAAATGGCACAATGCATGTGAAACGAAAGAAAAAAAAATACAAAGCTGTCCTCTCTTCCTCCTTCAAAACACCTTCTCATGATGTAGAACTAGAACATCCCCTCTTCCCAACATATGATCAGTTATTTGACGGCTGTTGCTGTAGGATTTGTCTGTAAAAATGTTGTTTTTCCTTCTCCCCCGTAAGATGCACCCTCGAAACCTCCACAGGTGTCCCGTAAGGGCGTCAGGCTAGGTCAGTAGATCAGCTTCCATCCTTGTGCTGTGTCTTCCAGTTATCCACCCCATTTCGTGCTCATGGGGGACTAGCTCCTGTCTAATGGCAGTCGCCAATGTCTGCCTTGTCCTTGTAGTATGCTTCTGACTATTGTTCTATCTCTCTGTCTTTGTGTTATTTTTATGTACAGTATGTCTTCTCCTCTCTGTCTCTTTTCTCCTTTGTACCTTCTTTACTGCCCTCTGATCCCCTTTTTTGGTCTCTACTTATTATGTTTCTGTCCCCATTATTATGTGTGCTCTGTCCTCTCTGTCTGTTTCCGTGCAGTGAGGCTCGTGTATGCTCTGTGCTGCCGATGTGTCATGTTTCTTCCGTCAGTTGTGGTGACTTAATTAGTTGAGGATACCATTCACCATTTCATGATCATGCCATCATTTATCAGCACATCCGATTGTAACTGTTTTTATTCATGAAATGGGGCAATATGGAACATTTATGGTTCAAATAAATTATATTTGCAAGTGGAAAGTATGCAAAGTGTTGACGCAAATATGACATGCATTATCTCATGCATACATCCAGGTGAACACATGCTCAAATCCACATGTGAGTGCATACATTCTTATAGGAGTAGAGACATGCATGTACATTAATCTCACAAACATATGAGGAATGTGTCCGAGTCACATTTCACCCCAAAAATCCAGTCAAAGCAGAAATATTATTTTACACAAAGACATTTTATCCCAATTTAGTGTTTTTTTATATTGTGACATTATTTCATAATAACTATGTATTTTTTTTATTTTATTTTGTAATGTAAAAATCATCCTCATTACTGTTATCTACTTAAAAAATACTTTATTACAGATCTAATATTTGGATTTACATTAAAAAGGTTTACTTTAAAAAAAGTCTCCAGATTCATTAGGAATAAGAATTTGTAATGACAGCCAACACACACACACACACACACACACACACAAAATGTAATCATCATGAACAATGTTACAGTGGGAAAAAAAAATCTTAATAGTCCTTCAACAGTCTCTATTTTTTATGCTTTATTTATTTATTGTTTGTTTGTTTTTGCTTCAGGGGAAGTATGACCTGGACATGTTTTCAAGAGATTCAGCACACACTGACCCACATACATGTATTAAACCCAAAACCTTCTCCCCAGGTTAGAGTCATTTCCTATGGGGTCCCCTATGCCAGTTTTTATTTATAGAGGTGTGGATTCTGTATGTGATTTAGTAATGTTCTTCCTAATGGATGTAGACAGGCTCGTTTGTGTGATTGATGGCCCTTCCAGCCTGTCAGAGATATTGCGTCTGCAATGGATAGATGGGCCCTAGATGAATAGCTGATCATGAACTTCATAGACATTCACAACTCTTCTGAGCTCTGGTATTGAACGCTGTGGGACTCTTCTGCATGCCAGGTCATCCATGTGGCCTCTTCACTCCTCACCTCTCAGGCCTGCCTTTAAACATTTATTGTACCTACTTGTACAGGTCACCACTCCATCTGAAAACACCTGTTATGACTACAGCTGGTCTTCTAAACTCCAGGTGTCCATAGTGAAATTGATTAATGAGGTCACAGAGAGCAAATATGCAGAGCTTTATCAATACAGCCATTCACAAGTACATTCACTGCCATCACTGGATAAGAAGTCAAGAATGTATTTAAAATAATGTATTTCTTTTGTTCACATGCTGAAACAAATTGTTGGGGTGAATTCTGACAAAAATGTGGGTTGGGGTGGGGCTGTGTGTTTATTTTCCAGAGCCGCAGCTGAAAGGCATTGTGACACGACTGTTCAGCCAGCAGGGTTTTTACCTGCAGATGCAGCCGGATGGAACCATCGATGGCATCAAGGATGAGAACAGCGACTACAGTGAGTGATTGGAACTGCACCAAATGTGCATGCAAAGCAGAGTTCATTGTACCACACTAATTGCATATAGGGGAGACCGGGGCTTGGTGTCACACATTTTACCTCAGCGAACAATCTTCAGGGTTGATTTATTTATGAAAGTCTTTTTCTGTACAATCCTTCAGCACAATACTTAAAAGGATAGTTCACCCAAAAATGAAAATTCTGTCATTAATTACTCACTCTCATGTCAGTCCAAACCTGTAAGACCTTTGTTCATCTTTGGAACACAAATTAATTATTTTTGATGAAATCCAAGAGCTCTCTGACCCTCCATAGACAGCAACACAACTGCAATGTTCCCAGGTCCAGAAACGTAACAAGGACAATGGTAAAATAGTCCATGTGTCAGCAGGGGTTCAACTGTAATTTTAAGAAGCTACGAAAATACTTTTTTGTGCACAAAGAAAAAAAAAAAAAACTGTTCTTTATTCAACAATTTTTCTCCTCCCCATCCCGTCTGCTGCGGTGCACCGCCATTTGGAGAAAGTGACACACAACTCATGTGCATGCTTCCTCTTCATGTAAACGATGCATGCGGGGGCTGACACATGTGCATGTTCAACGTAAGCAGCAGCCAGTTGTTTACATGAAGAGAAGCATGTGCATGCTACGTTTCTGGACCTGGGAACATTTCAGTTGTGCTGTCTATGGAGGGTCAGAGAGCTTTCTGAAGGGATAAAATAGTCTAGAAGGTTACTTATTTGGTATACAATTAGATTAAACATGTGTGGCATCTTTTGCACTTTACTTTCAATCGTCATAATATGTCAAAGAATAATGAACTATCAATACCTTGGCTTAATAAATGTTAATGATTTCTCACAAACATTTTATTTATTTTATTTTTTTATATTCAACAATCAATCCTGGAAAATGTTTCAGAAAAATTGATAGAAATAGGCTACTTTTCCTATCATATGATACTGATATTTATCACAATATTAATTTACCATTAATGGGGAAGAAAATGTGATAGATCTAAATGTAAATAATACATGTAAATACAGCTTTAATATAAATAAAGCTTTGATCACAATTAAACTCCAGAGTAAACTACCTTTTAATTTACGCCCCCATGAAATCCATTTGATTTTTTTCCCTGATATTGTGTTTTCTGTTAAATATTTTTATGGATTCTTGTGATTCAATACAAATTTATCATAAGAATAGTGTCTAATGAAATTAAGCAATTTAATCAATCTTTTAAAATGTAAAAAAATTAAAACAATTAATTTGCAACATTTTTATCTTTGTTAAATGAGATGCTGCACAACAGAACTGTAAAATTTTATAAAACTTGGCTGTATGATATTCCTTAAAATATTATAATATTATTATTATTAAATTGAGAATTACATTTTAGTAGTGATATTTCTGTCATAACTTCAAGTTAAAACAAACTTTTAAACCAAACTATTTTGATGGTTTGTCATGAAGATCTTTCAGTTTTAGTGTGGACTGTATTTGAAGGCAGTTTTTTGGAACATGAAGTTCATGTGTTCATGTCCTCATATATTGAGACAGCTGCTGAAACACTGCGAGCATATAACGTTTGTTTGAGTTTTTGTGTAATAGATGGAACCATGCCATTCATTTACACATAGACATGAAAAACATGCAGACATATTAGTGCATTGACTGGCTGCTATCACCTTTATTTCTGCTGTGTGGTCAGCTGTTCGATTAATATTGGACCTCTATGGAATCGTGCTAAAGTATTATCATTGCTTTTTAATTACAGGTGGTTCTTTTGAGAACCAGTAAGTTGTGGGTTTTAAACTTCTACACCAATATTTTAGAATAGACTAACAATCCCCTGTGAGGCACCAGGTTCAGAACTAATGAACTGTTCTTTCCAGGGCCCTGCAGGTCATCCCTATCCCATTCTATACCCAACAACATCTGTGTCTAAAACAGACTTTGGGGCAAAACATAAAGGGCTTCCCAAAATCCTCTAAATAGTTTTTTGATGGCTTTTGTTGGGAAGGATTTTCACTGTAGATGTATCCTCACTCATCCACGAATACTCTAGATCTGACCCACTACTACAGTAATTGTATTATTATTATTATTATTGCTTTATGTGCACAAAAATGTTTTCACAATAGTAATTTATTGATAGCTGGGGTTAGATCTAATGCAGCTTTCTTACCTTTGTTGTAACATTACTGAGTCCAGATTATACTACATGAATGGGCATGCCTGCAATTAGCATTTACCATAATACACGCCCACATAATCTCCATAAAAGGGCTCTATTCAGAACTTCTGCTGCACAGCCATTCTTCACTCTCTGCAAACATATATGTGACCCTGGATCACAAATCCAGTCATATGTTGCATGGGTATATTTGTAGCAATTGCCAACCATACATTGTATGGGCAAAATGATCAATTTTTATTTTATGCCAAAAATGATTAGGATAGTAATTAAAGATCATGTTCCATGAAGATATTTTGTACATTTCCTACTGTAAATATATCAAGTTTTGATTAGTAATATGCAATGCCAAGGACTTAATTTGGACAACTTTAAAAGCAATTTTCTCAATATTTAGATTTTTTGGCACCCTAAGATTCCAGATTTTCAAATAGTTGTATATCGGCCCTATCCTATAAATATATTTCTGTATAACACGCTTCAAATCGTCAACGACAAAAATAATATACATTTTTGCTATATTTCTTAACTGAAAATATCCCGTCTTTACCACAGAGTTCACTTGCTTATCAAATTTAAACTCCAATCGAAGACCACCCCATGGTTTCTTACTTGTTTATGTAGATTTGAGGCAGTAGCAACTAGACCGATTAGCATATGTGAGGACGGTATAATGGATGTGCCATCCATAACTTAATCTCATGGTAGCAAGTCATGAAATCACCTAACTCATCATGATTATCTGCATTCAGTGGAAGATTGAGTTGTGCAGTTGTGAATCCTCTGCATTAAAATGGTATGCAACATTGTATTTCCGGCAAATAAAACCAAGCGGAAGCATATATAAAGAAAATAAAATGGGCCCCAAAATTGAACCCTGGGGAACCCCACAAAAAGAAGCTGCAGAATCAGAAAAGTAGTTACCCAGCCATTTGAGAGCAAAACCATTTTAGAACATTTCCCCATATGCCTACCCATTGACTTAACTGATTTAAAAGGATGTCATGATCAATCGTGTTAAATGCTGCCGCAATGTCAAGAATTGATGACAGAATGGCGGTGCAGTCAGACGCAGCTCTGGGTCCCAAAAACGGTGCTTTTATGTCTTTTAATGTCATCTGTTCGTCTCCAAATAGTGTAAAATTACCGCTAACTCACAAGGAAATCACTCCAAAACACATATGGTCGCCAAAGCCTTTTGGATATCGGCAACGCATACAAACTCTAACTCTCGCCGGCGGCTACTGAGAAGCTACGAGGCCTCTGTTTACTGCTGATGCTACCCGCACAAGGCAGCGTCGCAAGCGGTGTGAGAGGACGGAAGCGTGGTAGCGCGGAGGTATACGAGCTAGGCTAAGGGCTAACCCCATAAGACCGGCTCTTCCAACACTCATGCTCTCAAACGTTCGCTCTCTGGAAAACAAACTGGACTTAATTCAACTCAGTCGGTCTACACAACATGAGGCAAGGGATTGTTGTGTGTTTGTTTTCACCGAAACATGGCTAAACGACAATATCCCGGACTCCACCATTCAGCAGCATGGGCTAACCAGCTACCGAGCGGATAGAGATTCATTACTATCTGGTAAGACCCGCGGATCTGGCTTGTGTGTGTGTATATCAACAAAGACTGGTGTAACAATGCTGCGGTATTATCAAAACACTGTTCATCGCTGGTGGAGTTTGTTTGTGAAGTGTCGACCGTTCAATCTGCCGCAGGAGTTCACGGCCATTGTTATTGTCGCGGTTTACATTCCCCCGTGTGCAAACGCTAAAGATGCGCTTCGTGAACTGTATAGCACCATTAGTGAACAACAAACAAATAACCCCGACGGCTTCATCATAGCCGGTGACTTCAACCACACAGACTGGAACATGTTTAAAGAGGCAGGCTCTGGCTCCCTGTCCGCGGTGGGCTCTGGCAGCTCCGTGTCGCAAAGAGGTGGTTGACTGGACTCTGGGTTGTCGGCACTCACATGTGGTGACCCTGGGCTGGAATCCGCTTCACCCAGGGTGGATGCTGATCCGGCGGTCCACAGCGCACAGTTGATGTAATTCTTAAGCATCCAGCACGGATCAGCTCGGGACATGAGGAAGCGGATCTCCTCATCCAGCCCGCACCAAAATCCCTCCATTAGGGTGAGGTCGTCACATGTGGCAAGATGGCAAAGATCCACAAACTCTACCACATACTCCTCCAGGTCACGTCCGTCTTGGAACAGGAAAATAGTAGCCACCGAAGCGCTGACACTCGGGCTACGTTGATTGAAGCTAGTCTGTGCTTCATACTGTTTAGGTCGGTTATTCTGTTATGTACTATCCAGGTAGGCAGACAAGACAAGGGCAGGCAGGAATATCCAAAACGAAAGGCTTTAATAACAAGAACTAGAGACGTGTAACATTAAACAATAACTGACACCAACTGAACAGAGCGGAGACTTTAAATAGGCAGTAACTAAGGCAAAACACAGGTGAAGGGGATTAACTAATAATGAGCTAACGAGGCAGATGAATAAACGAGCTAGGAACAAAACCAAATAAGGCAACACAGGAAAAGGCATACAAAACAGAAAAAGACAAAACTAAAATCCAATATCCTAACATATTTAAAACCAAAGGATCCAGTCCTGGGCCCGTATTCATAAAGATTCTAAGAATCCTCTCAGAGAGCTCCTATTTTATCTAAATTTCTAACTAGGAGTCTTATCTTAAGAGTGATTCAGGACCAATCTGAGAGCAACTCTGAGCAAGGAAAAGACAAAAACTTTTATCTTAGTGAGGAAGCAGGGCTGACCCCGTTGCTAGGAATGACACAGTCTTTTGAAGATTGTGATTGGTTGGTTGTCAAGAAGGAAATAAAAGAGCGCTTTTAAGAGTAGGGCATATTATAAGCCTTCACTTTGAAATTACATGCGTAATTTTTCCTCTCTCTCTCACACACACACACACACACACACACTATATATATGTATATATATTCTTTATTTACCATGCTGTCATACTTGTTTTATAGGAAATGAACAGATACATAGCCTATTAAGTGCTGTAACAGACCCAAATCATCACTGCTGCATAGTTGCATTTTTCCAGTTGCCAAATATGTTAATGTAGTGATTACGTCCATTTCTGGCGCTATGGCATTTCAGCGTGGTGTCTGAGATGTTAGCATGTCTTTAATAAGATCGGTCACAAACATGATCCCTGCATGATCTAATGTGTAGTGTCTTATTAACTCACTGTCATGCATTGTGTGCAACACATTTCTTCTCCCTCTTCATGTTTCGTCCATTTTCTCCACTGCTAAAGAAACTCTTAAGCCCCTTAAAAGTCCTCGTCCGTACTCCTAACAATTTTGGACCTTAAGACCTCTCTTAAGACCTCTTTTTTCTTTACTAGGATCTTTTCTTTCATTTTAAGCGGAAACACCCACATTTCTACGAATTTTCTTAGAATTTTGTTACTAGGAGCAACTCTTAGCACTAAGATTCTTCATGAATACGGGCCCAGGCTTTTTCAAAAGAGGTTGTATAGCATGTTTTAAGCAAGATGGAACTATACCATTTACTAGGCTACTATTAATAATACTAACAATGTTTGGGCCTACAACATCTAAAACTTGAAGAAGACGAGGAGAAGGAATGACATCTGATGCACAATTTGTATGTTTTTTAAACAATTGTTTATTGAATTTTATTCTGGGAACAGTTTAACAGAACAAAAAGCAGCTGTACAAATTTAGAACCCACCACAACCCATCCCATCCCCTGGTAGACTTAAAAAAAAGTAAAAAAAATAATAATACTAACAATAAATTAATTAATATTAATAGATAAATAGCAATAAAATATTTTTACAAAGATTTTAGAAAAGATGACACAACATTAAAAGCTGAATGCCATGAATTTACAGTTTTCACATTAGATCCATGTATACGAGAAGTTGAGAGTTCCATCGAGATAATGTCCAACAAATACACAGTCCAGGTTCATCTGTCCATTGTGTGAGGAGGATTCCAACTTTTTTGACTAGCAATCTTTTTGCTTCTGTGAGAGCAACTAACAGGAAACATATTTGTTGGACGAACAAGGTGAATCTAAAAATGTGTGAGAGAGAGGGGCACTCCCCAAACAAATGCCTAAAACTCCTTGGGAACAGAAATTACACTTAAGAGAAGACGACAGATTCATAAAAAACGTTTCACTGGAGTCAAGTAAACCCTATGCAGCAATTTCCAATGAATCATTTGGTGATAGGGTTTTTAGAAGACAATTTAAACATACCCCATTTCTGATCCGAAAATAAAACATGCACATCCTAATTAATATCCTTAGTCCAAACAGTTGTAATAGATAAAGGTTTGTATGAATGCTCAAGAAGAAAGAGATAGATGACTGAAGCAGAGGAGGGAGATTCCTCAGAAGGAAGGATTACTTTGCGCAAAGGGTGAACAGGCAGTTGAGAGTTCCAAGGCACCCTATATGCCCGTAGGGCCGATCTAATGCGCAAATATATAAAAAGGAGGTGCCTGGCAGATTATATTGAGTTTTGAGATTCTGGAAGGATTTTAAACCACTGTCATCATAGATGTCTGTCACAAGCTGGCTCATGGCCTGTGGCAAAAATGAGGGGACACAAACAAGAAGTATAGGCCAAAAAAGGTTGTCTTTATTGTAAATCAAAACTATTAACTTTAAACAAAGAAAAGGAACTGAGGTGTGGAAATGTCATAATGTAAGGTGTATGTAAAATGCATGGATGCGTGAATCCGTGTGTGTACATGACTGAGTGGAAAAACTAAGACATAACTATAAAGGAACAAACAAAACAGGATCATACCTGGAGGAGCAGAGAGAGAGAGAGAGAGTGGTTAGTGAAGCAGTTTAAATACCCTGAGCCCAGGTGGCTCCAATCACTAACGACGCTCCTCTGTCTGCAGGAGGAACCGCCCCTGCAAAGCAGAGGAGGGGCTGTGACACCCCCCTCCTTAAAATAAGGGTCCCACCCTCAGCCCAAAATGTGGCCCAACATATTTAAAACAAATCCAAAATTCCCCAAAATGAAAATAAATAAATAAATAAATACCAGTCCCAGCGTGTTTACTTAATAAACAGAGTGTTTATTATGAGTCCATTGCGGACAATGAAATGGAGTACTGTTTAAAAGATTATTATTGTGGAAAACAGGCCTATGCCATATTGTAACTAGTTGTGAACGTCTTTCAACATCCCTCCATGTGGAGAGGAGGTGGGTTACAATGGGACCAAACGAGATTTACACTGCCTAAGCGGAACCCCCGAAAAAAACAAGATGCTTAAATTTATACGTATAAACAATAGATTCCTCATTTGCTCTCCAAGACACAGAAGCATCAGGATCAAACCAAACTGATAAAGGGCGGAGGGAAAAGGCTTGAGCATACAGGCTAAAATTAGGGAAAGAAAGACCTGCATGTAATCTACATCGTTGTAAGGTAGTCAGTTTAATACGAGGACATTTCCCATCCCATATATATCGTGAAACACATGCATCTAGTTTGTTCCAGTAGCCAACCGGTGGAGTGTGAGGAATTATGGAAGAAAATAAATTAATACGTGGGAGAACATTCATTTTAATCACCGATATACGAACCTGAAAATAAGTAGGAAGACGAGACCGATTTTCTAAATCTGAGGATACTTTGGCTAGAATACTGTTATATTTTTTGAGACAGGACAGGACATTTCCTGTAGGGAAGAAAAACATCTATCCCCAAGTACTTAACGTTTTGAACCAATGGAATAGATATAGAAAGGGAGATGAATCAGTTTTAGAATTGAGGGGAAGTAAACATGACAATAATTTCAATAAACTCAGCAAATTTATTTCTGAATTGACTCCAAAAGTTTTCATGCTGTAACAATTTAGGGTTAAATCGCCTTTTAGTGGCACGAGATGACAGAGGGATCAAAGATAATCTGCACAAATTTAATAATGATCCGACAGAGATAAGGAACAGATATCGGCATCACGAACAGCTGAAAATAAAGAAGTAGAAATTAAAATATAGTCAATTCGCGAATAGGATTTATGAGTAGCAGAAAAGAAAGTGAAAGACTTAGCAGAAGGATTTAATAAACACCAACTATCCACCAATGAGGATGAGGTTACACATTGCCAAATTTGTCAGAACAAAAAGCTTGAGAGTGTGATTACTTTGGTCCAGATCTTGCTAGGATATGTGACATTGCAGAATTCGTATCTGCACCCAATACAATTTCAAAATCCGAAAATTTCAAGAGATACTTTGACAAAACAGAGAAAAAAGTAGGGTCAGGAGTACAAGGGGCATAAACTGAAAGCAATACAATATTCATATTATCCACTATTGTTTTTATATGTTATTCTACCATCTGTATCACAACCTTTATCTAAAATAGTCATATTTAAAGTCCTCCGCACCAATATTAGGACATCCTTGGTTTTAGTATCTGAAGATGAGTGAGATACCACTTCATAAAACTTATTATTACACCTGTGTATATCCTCCTCTTTCAAATGGGAATCTTGAACTAACACTATATCAATCATTCTTCTTCGCAAAAAAAACAGAAAACCTGTACGTTTGTGAGGTCCATTTAGGCCATTAATATTACAACTCAGAATATTAAGGTCAGTCATAGGTATCAAACAGAATTACAGCATAATGAGACAAAATACAAGTTTGAAAATGAAACCATTTGAGTCTACCATAAAACCACCCCCACCCTTCCTGTTACTATTTAAACAAACAAAACAAACACATTCCCATGAACTATGGCAGATCAAACTAAGAACAAACCGTGATCTGCCAGCACCACTTAATATGGTCCGTGGCGTCAACAAAAGCCTGCACATTACTGAAACACCAACATTAGCCCCATAGTCACAAACTGACTAGATAGTATCTCTATAAAAAAAAAGAAAGAGAGATAAAGAATACAACTAAAACAAATAAAATAACATCATAATCAGTAAGCGATACTGTATGCACAATGAAAGCTTCTACTAACTATGAATTAAGAAGTGAACATTAAAGTGAACAGTGAAAGACAGTTACCTTTATTTATATAGCGCTTTTTACAATGCAAATTGTGTCAAAGCACTGCACAATATCAAAAAAAAAAAAAAAATGGAAACCTAACCATTTAGAGTATCTCTTCTCTGATTAGACAGCAAATGTCCAGCTGAAGTTCTGATTACTGCCAGACCTGTTGAATCAAGAAATCACTTAAATAAAACGTGTCTGGCAAAGTGAAGCATGCTTAAAGAGCAACACATCATGCCGTGATCTAAAGAAACTCAAGAACAGATGAGAAACTAAATAGTTGACATGTATCAGTCTGGAAAGGGTTATAAAGCCATTTCTAAGGCTTTGGGACTCCAGCGAACCACGGTCAGAGCCATTATCCACAAATGGAGAAAACTTGGAACAGTGGTGAACCTTCCCAGGAGTGGTCAGCCTACCAAAATTACTCCAAGAGCGCAATGACGACTCATCCAGGAGGTCATAAAAGAACAATATCTAAAGGACTGCAGGCCATACTTGCCTCAGTTAAGGTCAGTGTTCATGATTCAACAATAAGAAAGAGACTGGGCAAAAATGGCATCCATGGGAGAGTTCCAAGGCAAAAGCCACTGCTGACCAAAAAGAACACAAAGGCTTGTCTCACATTTGCTAAAAAATATCTTGATTATCCCCAAGACTTTTGGGCAAATATTCTGTGGACTGATGTGACAAAAGTTGAACTTTTTGGAAGATGTGTGTCCTGTTAAATCTGGCATAAAACCAACACAGCATTTCATAAAATGAGCATCAAACCAACAGTCAAACATGGTGGTGGTAGTGTGATGGTCTGGGGCTGCTTTGCAGCTTTAGGACCTGGATGACTTGCCATAATTGATGGAACCATTAATTCTGCACTCTATAAGAAGAATCCTGAAGGAAATTGTACAGCCGTCAGTTTGTGACCTCAAGCTCAAGCGCACTTGGGTTATGCAGCAGGACAATGATCCCAAAAACACCACCTCTGAATGGCTCAAGAAAAACAAAATTAAGGTTTTGGAGTGGCCAAATCAAAGTCTGCACTTAAATATGATTGAGATGCTGTGGCACGAGCTTAAACCGTCCATTCATGCTCGAAAACCCTCCAATGTTGCTGATTTAAAACAATTCTGCAAAGAAGAGTGGGCCAAAATTCCTCCACAGTGATGTGAAAGACTCATTGCCAATTATCACAAACACTTGATTGCAGTTATTGCTGCAAAAGGTGACACAACCAGTTATTAGATTTAGGGGGCAATTTTTTTTTTCACATAGTGCCAAGCAGGTTTGGACAGCTTTTTTCCCTTAATAAATGGAATCTTTGTGTAATATTACAATTTCTTTGATCTGAATCATTCAAGTGTGACAAATATGCAAAAAAAAAAACCTAAAAAAAAAAAGCAGGAAGGGTTTTTAATTTTAAAAACTTTTTCACATTACTCTCTCTCTCTCTCTCTCATGTGAGAATGCTGTTCATGGACTTCAGTTCTGCATTTAATACAGTAATCCCCTCCAAGCTGATCTCCAAGCTCAGCCAGCTTGGAATCAGCACACCCATCTGTAATTGGATTCTAGATTTTCTGACTAACAGACCTCAGTCCGTCAAGTTAGATAACCTCTCCTCCTCCATCATCACCCTGAACACCGGCGTGCCACAGGGCTGCGTACTGAGCCCTCTCCTGTACTCCCTCTTCACCCATGACTGTGTTCCTGTTTATGGCTCCAACACCATAATCAAATTTGCAGATGACACCACGGTGGTAGGTCTGATCAAGGATGACGATGAATCAGCCTACAGGGATGAGGTGCAGCACCTGGCTGTATGGTGTGCCACCAATAATCTACAGCTAAACACCCAGAAGACAAAGGAGATCATTGTGGACTTCAGGCGGACTAGGAGTCATGCACACACACCCATCTACATCAACGGAGCTGAAGTGGAGCGTGTGTCGAGTTTCAAGTTCCTTGGCATCCACATCTCTGATGACCTCACCTGGTCCCATAACACCTCTACTCTGGTCAAAAAGGCACAGCAGCGCCTTTACTTCTTAAGGAGCCTTAAGAAAGTTCACCTGAATCCCAGGATCCTTGTGGAATTCTACCGCTGTACCATTGAGAGCATACTCACGAACTGCATCTCAGTATGGTACAGCAATTGCTCCGCATCTGACCGCAAAGCACTCCAGCGGGTGGTGAAAACTGCTCAACGGATCACCGGCACCCAGTTAACTTCCATTGAGAACATTTATTATAAGCGCTGTCTGGGCAGGGCAAGAAACATCATCAAGGATGCCTCTCACCCTAACCATGGACTTTTCACCCTCCTTCCATCCGGCAGGCGTTACAGGTGCCTACGCTCTCGCACCAGTAGGCTCAGGAAGAGCTTCTTCCCCGAAGCTGTGACACTTCTGAACGCCACACCACCAATCTAACCTGCACCTGCTTATTACTGCACTGGTCACAGTACTTTAAACACATGCATTTGCACTACTCATATTTTGCACAGACTGCACATCGTTCAAGTCATTACACTATAAACTGTTTAAAGTTGTTACTGTACAAGCACAGTAAACTATTTCTATAAAATATTGCACTACTGCTATTTTGCATAGAATACATTGTTCTATCAATACTTTGCACACTCATCCAGCTGTATTTATTTATTACCACTGTTCTCACGTTTCTGCTGTTCATAATGTGTATACATAATCTGTAATCTATATAATCTACATTGCTCTGTTCATAATGTACATACAATCCCTACACTGCACTCCTATTTTATATTCTGTATATACTCTGCTCAATACTGTATATAGCAATTCCACTGTATATTCTGTAAATCATATCTTCACTTACTCTGCACTTATATGTATATAAAACACTATATTCTTGCACTTCTGGTTAGATGCTAACTGCATTTCATTAGCTCTGTACTTGTACTCTGCATAAATGACAATAAAGTTGAATCTAATCTAATCTAATCTAATATATATATATAGATACACACGTGTATATATAGAGTGGTGTGAAATGTGTGTGTATGTACAGTGCCCTCCAAAAATATTGGAACAGTAAAGGCAAAATTGTTCTGTTGGCTGTGGAGTCAAGAACTTTACAAATATGATTAAAAGATGACTATGAGACAAAACTACAGAATGTCACATTTTATTATTAGCCGTTTCAACACATACATTTTTTACCAGCTAAGAAGTTCAGCACTTTTAGAGTTTCACCCCCCTATCTGATATGAGCATAAGTATTGGAACAGTTGCCTCACAGGTCTTTCTAAGTTGTGTCTAAGCTGTGTCCTGTTGCATTAATTCTTCAGATATTAAAAGCAGGGAATGTGTTGTATCAGTTATATCCATTACTTCTCTATTCTGAATCTTGCATTTGATGATGACACACACAAACCAGGATGAAGATGACGGAGCTGACTTTGAGAGAAAAGCAAGCAATTTGGATGCTAAAAGAAAAGAGGAAGTCAATTAGAGCTATAGCAAAAATAAAGAGCATGGAGAAATCAAGAGTTTGGAAACCACCAGCGACATCAGCAACCAACAACTATCTGATCGCCTGAGAAAACAACAGTAGTTGATGACAGACAAATAATAAAAGCTGTGAAAATGAACCGTAAAAGACTTATCTGTAGAATCACCAACAACTTCCAGAAAGCTGGGGTGATGCTCTGACAGTCTACTCTCCTCAGGAAACTTTGACACAGAATTACAGATGCTACACAGCAAGATGCAAACCTCTGACCAGCACCAAAAATAGAAAGGTTTATTGGGAAGGAATTAGAGTTTGCAAAAAAGCACAAAGGTGAGCCAGAAGAGTTTTGGAACTGTGTTTATGGACCGATGAGACAAAGATGAACCTTTATCTAAGTGGTGGGAAATCAAAAATGTGGAGAGAAAAAAAGGGAACTTCTAATGATCCCAAGCATACAGCCTCATCTGTAAAGCATGGTGGAGGTGGTGTCATGGCATGGGCATGCATGGCTGTCTCTAGAACAGGCCCTCTCAACTTTACTGATGACTTAATGTATGATGACAGTAGCAGAATGAATTTGGAAGGGTACAAAACCATCTTGCCTACCAATATTCCAGAAAATGCCACCAGATTCATTGAGAAGTGCTTCATACTGCATCAGGACAATGACCCAAAACACCCAGCCAGTTCAGTCAAGGAATTTATAAGGGCAAAGAAATGGAAAGTCTTAGATTGCCCAAGTCAATCTCCAGATTTAAATCCGATTGAACATGAATTTCACCAGCTGAAGAGGAGAGTAAAGGCAGAAACTCCCCAAAACAAACAACAATTGTAATTGGCTGCATTAAAGGCTGGGAAAAGTATTTCAAAGGATGAGACTGTCAGGGTTGTGGGGAGAAGGGATGAGGTGAGGACTCAGTACTGCAGAGAATGGGCTTTTATTAATAAAAGCCCATTCTCTGCAGTACTGAGTCCTCGTCTCGTCCTCTCCCCCCACAACCCTGACAGTGTGAACTGGCCAAAAGAGAGGACTCAGCAGAGCAATGGGCATCTTCCTGTTCCCATCTCCCTGCCCCTCCGCTCATCAGATGACTGCTCAACGCTGGAGGCTCCTTTCTCTTCGGCAAGGGGGAGCCAGTGTGAAGGATTTTGCTTACCAGTTCCTGTTAGTAGCGGAGGGACTCAACATCAGTGATGCAGAGCTCAAGGACATGTTTAACACCAGCCTTAATGAGCCTGTCCATGCCTGGGAGATGGGAATGCTGGGGATACTGTCCTTCTGGCAGTTTGTGGGGTATGTCTACCACCGTGGAGAAGAGGGTGGCCTTCCTCCTCTTGGCCCTCCTCCCATTCCCCTCACAAACCACCTAGTCCCCAGTCCTCTGATGACCCGTAAACGGAGGAGGATGAAGAATGGGCATGCTGCAGTTGCGCCCCCAGAGGTAACCCATGATGCTGCAACTATGCCCCAAGAGGCGACCGAAGACGTTGCAGTGGCCCAATTGATGGCCAAGGAAACTGCAGCACCCCTGGTGGTGGCCATAGAGGTTGCAGCACCCCTAGTGGTGGCCGACGAAACTGCAGCTCCCCCAGAGGCTGTTATGCCTCCGCCTCGCTCTCGTCGGAGGAGGAAGAGGAAGGCTTCTTCCACCCCTCAAGGCCCGGAGGCCATTCCAGAGCCCTCTGCTGGTCAGGAGACCATCTCTGAGCCTCCCAGGTACCTTGCCCTGCCAGCTCACCTTGCCCTGCCAGCTCCACCCAAGCTCCTTGCCCTGCCGGCTCCACCCAAGCTGCTTGCCCTGCTGGCTCCACCCAAGCTCCTTGCCCTGATGCCGGCGCCGCCCAAGCTCCTTGTCCTGCCGGCACCACCCAAGCTCCTGGCTCTGCGATCTGTGCTCAAGCTCCTTGTCCTGCCGGCACCGCCCAAGCTCCTTGCCCTGCAGACTCCACCCAAGCTCAAGCTCCTGGCCCTGCCGCGCCGCCCAAGCTCCTTGCTCCACCCTTGCTTCCTGTCCTGCTGGGCCCACCCTTGCTGCCTACCAAGCTGCTGGTCCCGCTCTGGCCTCCTGCCGGGGTTTCAGAGGTGCAAGAGCCCGCCTGGTCCGTCCCTCCAGCTCCCCCCTGGTCCTCAGCCAGGTCTCCTGAACGGCTGGAGCCCCACTGGTCCGTCCCTCCAGCTCCACCCTGGCCCTCAGCCAGGACTCCAGAACTGTTGGAGCCTCCCTGGCTCAACCCTCCCGTCCCACCCTGGACCATCCTAAAGACTTCCTGGGCTTAGTTACTGGCACTGGCTTGGCTTCCATGGCGTCCCTTTGGGGGAGGGGTAGTGTCAGGGTTCTGTCACTTCGGTCTAGTTTAGTCATGGTTTTGTGACGGAGCCCTGACAACTCCCTCCTTGTCTTGTTTTCTGGTGAGCGCGCGGCTTCGAGTGTGCTCGAGCTGCGTGCTCTCTTATCTGCGTGCTCTGTTTCATGTTGGGGCGTAGTGTTCGGATCCCGGCACTCCTGTCTTGTTCAGACTCTGTTCTGGTTTCGTGTCGGGGTTCGGACACTCACGCTCCAGGTTTGTTCTTGCTGGGGAGCGTGCGATTTCGAGTTCGCTCGGGCCGTGCGCTCCTCTGTGTGTGTGTTTTGTTCGGCACGCGGTTCGGTTTCGGCCGCGTGCTTTTTCTCGTTTTGTTTTGCTCTGTGTTGCACGCAGTTGGTGTTTTTTCACTGGCTGCGGGCTTTCATGTTTGTTTTTTGTGAACACGCGGCTTATGAGTCTTCTCATTAGCTGCGTGTTCCTGTCCTGTTTTGCACATGGCTAGTTATTTGTTTTGCTGGCCATGTGCTTGTGTTTTTGTTTTGTTTGAGCACATGGCTGGTCTTGTTTAGTTCTATGTGCGATGTGCTCTCATGTCAATTGTCTTGACCCCACCCACCTTGTTTCCTGATTATTAGTTAATTTGCCCCACCTGTTACCTCATTACCCTCCTCATTTGCACCCTTTATAATCACCTTGTGTTTTCAGTCCTGTGCCAGTTCGTCGTCGTATGTTCACCTGTCATGTGCTGATCCTGCCTTGCCTTGTCGTGCCCTGTCCTGCCTTGCCAAGCCTTCCAGCTGTCCTGTTTTTCCCCTACGGGGTAGTTTTGGTTGGTTTTGTTTATTTTTATTATTAATAAAAGCCCATTCTCTGCAGTACTGAGTCCTCGCCTCATCCTCTCTCCCCACAACCCTGACAGAGACCAAGAGTCTGGTGATGTCTATGGGTCACAGACTCACTGCTGTGATTGTGCGCAAGAGATCTGCAACTAAATAATAGCTTTTAATCTTTTATATCTGCCTTATGTTCAACTGTCCCAATACTTATGCTCACATCAATGAGTTGGATGAACTCTAAAAGTGGTGTTCTTTTTATTTGGTAAAACATGTATGTGTTTAAAGGCTAAGAATAAAATGTGACATTCTGTAGTTTTGTCTCATATTCATCTTTTAATCATATTTCCAAATGTCTTGACTCCACAGCCAACAGAGCAATTTTGTCTTTACTGTTCCAATACTTATGGAGGGCACTGTATGTATGGCTAGCGTTTCCCAATCCGTCACGCTGTCTCATCAGGAAAATCAGACTTGTCTATGTGATTCAATTTGCCAGGCATCTGCCCAGGTTCAGTAGCATCCTTTTATCTCTGTGGCAGGTAAATATGCCCTTGTCCTGCATGCGGAAATTGTGGTCCTATTGTGAAGGAAGCAATAGAGACTGCCTCTCCAGCTGAAATGAAAAAGGGGTTTTGCAGCCCTTATTTCATCGTACCAAAGAAAGGTGGTGGGTTACAACCAATTATAGACCTGCGGGATATGAATAGGGCCCTGCACAGGCTCCCGTTCAAGAAGCACATGTTGGCTTAGGCATACAAGTACAAGGTCTTCCCCTTCGGGCTGTCCCTATTGCCTTGTGAGTCCAGAATGGGGCAAGGCACCCCAGCATGCATTGTGTGGCTATCAAACCAGTCTGCCTTTGTAGGTTCAGCCTTTGGACTGGGGCGGTGCCATGATTACTAGGCCCCATTACCAGCATATAGACTCAGGCCCCCACTCGGTACAAATCATGGACCGGGGAGAGGGGTGTTTGTGTTGGTCCCGGCCAATGAGCCTACTTGCACCCACCCGGACATGGTTCTCTGAGCCAATGCTCCTTCCAAGAGCCCCTCACTCAGGCTAGATCCCCCTCTATGAGCCAGGCCTATGATTTGAAGTAAAGCCTCCATCAGCGAAACGTGCCTTGAGTTTGGTCTGGCATACTCTCATGTAATTGTAAGACCCCAGTCAGGCTACGTGCCCAATGATTCCACTACCCCTTTTAGGGACAAAGTGATGAACTTGCAGGCGCTGTCTCAAGACACAGCAGAGCCAGCCATATCATTGCTATGTCCAGTGCATGCTTTCCTTATTTACTTGGACCACACAAGTTTTAGAGACTTTGTTTTAAAGAACAGCTCTTTGTATGTTTTCTGGGACAGCAGAAGAGGAAGGCTGTCTCCAAATAGAGGTTGGTCCAGTGGATTGTGGATGCTATTGCCTTGATATATCAAGCACAGGGAATGTGCCATACCATTGTGGAGTTCCAGCACATGACACTGTAGCAAATTATATAGCTCAAAAAGGAATTGTATATAAATAATTACAATTAATTATGATTAATTACAATTATTTATATCGGCTGACAGTAATAACTGTAGCAGAATTAAATTGCCATCAACTGATCTGTCCGTCCAGCGAACATTCAGTGCAAGTTCATATCAACTCTAAGAAAGGATATTTTCTTGGCCACAGAAAACACTTTCTTAAGTATTAATACATTAGAACATGTAGTAAGCGTCAAAATCGTAAATGGACATTAACCCTCTGGGGTCTGAGGTAATTTTGGGGCCCTTGAGATGTGTTGACATGCCCTGATATTTGTGCTTATTTCAGCTACTTATAATATACTATTGACCAACATGTATTTTTTTTTTGTATTCAGCACAAACTATGCTACAATAATATGTGACTAAGGTGGATGTACATGTTTGCATTTGTTAAAAAAAAAATATTATGCATGGTTAGTAAATTTTGGGGGAAAAAATGTAGCTGAAATAAGGCCATAAAACCCACACTAAGGGAGGGAGTGGTAATGGGCTTGAATATTAAGTGATTTTCACCTGAGAGACAAAGGGCCCTCCCCTAAAGGCTGCTAATAGGCCATCAGTGTGACTGTGACTGAGGCAGGTAAGAGAGTGTGAGGAGACTGAAATAATGGGGTTTTTAAATTATTTGTATTTTATTTACAATACAGTATAATCAAAACATACATAATGAAGGTCAAAGACACATTATTGTGCACACTGATCTAACCACAGAGATGTGAACAGACTTTGAGTCATTCCTGCAACAGATTCTGTTCAACAAGTGAAGCAAGTACCTGACATTTACTTATTTCCGTGGATCAAGAAGAAAAAAACATAATCAGTAGTCAAGGATCTTGTTTTACCATAGAATATCAGTGTAGCTGACCATCTGATGTTGGTACAGTGATCTCAGAGGAAAACATCTTGAAGAAAGTCAGCAGGATTTATCTGTGGTTCAGGTACCTGATTCAATAAAATCGTCTCAGGTTATGTATGTAACCATGGTTCCCTGAAGGGAACGAGACGCTGCGTCGAAACGCATGTGGGAACGCCTTCAGCGTGACCAGGCTCTGAATATGATGTGTAATCAGTCAAACAAGGGCGAGGCGTCACGGGCGGGGTGACGTCACGACCAGGAAGTATAAAAGCACGTGCGGCGGAGCCGGCGTCAGCTTCAAGTCATGAAGCAAGCGCTGGCAGGGATGCCGGAAGTGTGGCCGTGCCGTGCTGTCGGTGCGCACCCGCACGTGGTGATCTCTTAGGTCTGGGAGGAAGTGCTTGAGCGCACGGAACACAGCTAGGATCTCTAGCTGGTTGATATGCCACGTCAGGTGGCGACCACTCCACAGACCGCGGGCAGGGTGGCCACTCATGACTAGGGGTCGACCGATATGTGTTTTTCAGGGCCGATGCCGATACCGATTATTACAGACCAAGTAGACCGATAACCGATATATTGAACCGATATATATGTCTGGTGTAAAAATTAAAATGAATGTCAAAATTAAGAATAACAAGGGCTCTGACAAAAACGGCCTTCCCTAGTGTTGGTTGCACTTCTTACTCTTGTCTTCCCCCATGCATCCATCTACAATAAGGGTAATATATAAATAGAGAGTTAAAAGTGGGGCCACTGTATGCTTCATGATTAAGCCTATGAATACTAAATACTACAGCTAAACAGCTTGGGGAAATGTAAGTATTTGGCTTCAATAATTTACATGTTAGAAATGTATGTGTAATAGCATAACCTCTCATAATTCTTCATTAATTATTTTCGGTTGACTAAATCATAACCTAGAAGAGGTGACTATTCAATTCATCATCTAATGCACATCAATTGATTAATTTAAAAAGCGCAATGTATATAATACGTGTAAATTATTTAACTGTCTTCATAGCTCCATTGTAGAAGTTGCGAAGAAGACCGCAACTATTTTAATGAAACTATAACCCTAATAGCCTGTTATAGGCTAACTTGGTTCAATAGCCTATTGAAATGTCCCAATTTCCGTCATCCTAATCTTGGCCTATGTGACAGTAATTTAATCTTGGCCTATGTGACAGTAACTTAATCTTGGCCTATGTGACAGTAATTTCCATTAGTTTTCATTTACAGAGCAGTGCAAATGAAGGCATAAAACATTATTTTAATTTATCTTTTAATCAAATGAGAGTTGAACTATTTTTTGGCAAACAAATGTGTTTTCTATTAAAATTAAAACATGTAAGAAATAGCGTATTGTATGATTGTTCTTTTAAACAAAAGTTGTAATAATTGTAGTAGCATTAGTAAATAAACCGAACTTTTATTTTGACGGGTTGCCATGAGGACCTCTTAAGTTTCTGTAGCCTATTTATGATATGACGATCGTTTTACTCAAACGAAACAGTCAAATGCTCATGAAGTAACTCTCAGAGCAGTTCTGGGGATGATGTTCATGTATTTATGTCCTCATTTAGTGACATGGCAGATGCGGAATACACCGCGAGCGTCGCGCACTTCAGTGTGTGTGTGTGTGTGTGTGTGTGTGTCAAAACCGCGCGTCTGTGCCTTTCACATATACAGAGACACGCCGAACATGCAGAATTCATATTTAAATAGTCTTTTTGCAGCTTAATGTTTACAGATAGTCCATATCATGAGTCGATTTAAGTGTACTGACCTACTTTTGATTAATTCATCCAAACTTTGACTAATTCCGTGACTCCGCGTTATACAGTAAATTCCATATGACTGGATTCCGCGATTCCCCCTGCGTTTCCCCCATCTCGGAAAAGCATAAATAGATAAAATTGAGGTTTTTACAACTTCAGTGTAGTGGATTGTAATTTATTGCAACTTGTGCAAGGTCTGCTGCTGCCTTTGAGAGAGAACTGATGCGTGATGAAGCAGCACCAGTTAGCAAGCGCTTTCGGTGTGAGAGCGCCTTTAGTCTTCCACGTTGATTGGTCGGACTCCTGACTCTCAACAAATCAGATGCGTGGTGGGCGGAGACTGCTCTAGGCCACAGAGTGGTGAGTTCGGACAGGCTGCATCAGAGCCAAATAGCGCGTTTCAAAATTAAATAATTGTATCGGCACATCGGTTTTGAAAATGACCGATGCCGATTATCATAAAAATGCTTAATATCGGTGCCAATAATCGGCCAGGTCGATAATCGGTCGACCCCTACTCATGACCTCACCCCAACTGGTGAGGGAAGCGTCCGTCGCTAGCGAGACGCGGCGACAAGGAGCTCCCAGCACCGGGCCCCGGGACAAGAACCAAGGATTCCTCCACATGTCTAAGGCACGGACAGCGGCGTGACACTTTGACAGCGCGGAGCGAGTCTCCCCTCAGGGAGACCCCCTTGGTCTTGAGCCACCACTGTAGGGGCCTCATGTACAGCAGGCCAGAAGGAATCACGCTGGATGCAGCTGCCATGAGCCCAAGCAGTCTCTGAAACTGCTTGACAGTGAATGGCTGGCCTTCTCACACTCTCTCGACTGCTGTGAGGATCGACTCGATCCGAGCAGGGGTCAAACGAGCCTGCATCGTGGTCGAATCCCACACTACACCTGGATAAGTGGTTCTCTGAGCTGGAGAAAGCACACTTTCCTTGGCGTTTAGTCTTAACCCCCCAAATCTTTCATGTGGGCGAGAACGATACCTCGATGCCGAATCGCTGCCCGCTCTAATTGAGCGAGGATTGACCAATCATCGATATAATTGAGTATGCGGATGCCCTGCAGTGGCAACGGGACCAGTGCCGCATCCACGCACTTGGTGAAAGTGCGGGGTGAGAGTGCTAGGCCGAGGGGAAGAACCTGATACTGATACGCTTTGCCCCTGAAAGCGAACCTCAGGAACTCCCTGTGAGAGGGAAGGATGGGTACATGGAAATAGACATCTTTGAGGTCTATCGTGACAAATCGGTCCTCGGACCTGATTTGAGACACAATCTGCCTGACAGTGAGCATCTTGAACTTCAGCTTTCTGGCTGAGCGGTTCAGAAGACTCAAATCCAGTATGGGCCTCAGCCCCCCATCCTTCTTTGGAACAATGAAGTACAGGCTGTAGAAGCCGGCGTGGACATCGTGAGGAGGAACCAACTCGATGGCTTCCTTCCTCAGCAAAGTATCGACTTCCTGTTCCAAGACCAGAGCCTGCTCGACCGTAGTCACACAGAGGTGGCCCATCGAACTGGATGGAATAGCCAGCCTCTACCGTCCGCCGGACCCAAAGAGACACATTCGGCAGTGGCTGCCAGGCTGCCAAACGATCTACTAAGGGAATCAGTCTCTCGAGACTGACCTCTGGTGTTAGAGAAGCGGCCAGACCGCTGCCTCGCTGCGGCGCACCGGCAGGAGACGCGTAATCTGGCGGCCGAGGCGAGTTTCTCAGGCCCGCTGAAATCACACGCGGAAGAACCTGAGAGTAATACTCGCTGGGACCTGCTGTGCCCTGGAACTGCAGGGTTGACAGACAAATCCCCGGAGGGCACCGAGGGGAGACGGTCAACCGTGTGCCGCGGTGTAATCCGCTCCACCCCAGTAGGGGTCGTCCTCCGTAGTCCTGGGGCTCACCCGTCAGGACCTCTGAACGAACCAGACCCTGCAAGGCAGGACCCAAAGAGACACATTCGGCAGCTCACTGCCCAATGATCTTCTAAGGGAATCAGTCTCTCGAGACTGACCTCTGGGTTCAGAGAAGCGGCCAGACCGCTGTCTCGATGCGGCGCACCGGAATGAGACGCGTAATCTGGCGGCTGAGGCGAGTTTCTCAGGCTCGCTGAAATCACAGGTGGAAGAACCTGAGAGTAACACTCGCTGGGACCTGCTGTGCCCTGGAACTGCAGGGTTGACAGACAAATCCCCGGAGGGCACCGAGGGGAGACGGTCACCGTGTGCCGCGGTGCAAGCCGCTCCACCCCAGTAGGGGTCGCCCTCCGCGGTCCTGGGGCTCGCCCATCAGGACCTTTTGCGTGAGGAGCTGGTATGCGGAGGAGGCTGCGCCCGCCCAGCAGCCACCTGAGTTTAGAGAGCCCGCATACCCTCTGCCCACCAAAAACGTTGTAAGCAGAGCAGGAGCCTTCAAAGGCGATGCCGTAGAGGGAGACAGATAGCTCGCAAGCGTCTGTTCATCCCGCGGCATTGCCGCATACCGCGCTCATTCAGTTCCCGCGGGAACGAATGGCCAGGACGAAAAGATTTCACCCGCGATCTCGACACCTCAGTGAGAAGATCAGGGAAAACGGAAGGCTCCTGTGTAGAAGTAGCTCCTCACACTGGGGCGAGAGAGGCAGCGAAACCTCGTCAACGCTCGTCACATCAGCCTTCCTTGTTTGACTGATTACACATCATATTCAGAGCCTGGTCACGCTGAAGGCGTTCCCATATGCGTTTCGAGGCAGCTCGAAGTTCCTGGAAGGGAAGCAGAAAAGTGCTATATAAATGTAATGAATTATTATTATTATTATTATTATTATTAGCTTGATGCTAATTGTACCTCTAATTATTTCAGATGCATTCTTGTAAGCATTATGGATATTTTGTGTTTCTGATGAAGAAACACAAGTTATTTATCTTAATTTAATGCTGTATATTGAGCAGCGGACGATGTAAAGCACACGAGATACATACGCTACATGATGAAGAAATGCGTTGTTGGTCTGCACCATCTAGTGTGCAGACATGAATAAGCAGAAGGCGAACATTCGTTTCACACTCGGTGTGAAAGCAACGTTCGCAGGTGATTTGCCTCGCTTTTTTGCATCGCGCTCAGTGTGGAAAGGCCTTCACTGTAAAACAAATAAATAAAATAAATTTGGTAACTCTTTCTATAAAGCCCATATTTATAACACATTATAAGGCTAATTTAAGGCATTATAATGAAATAATAATGCATTATAAAAAACCTTATAATATGTTATATCATCTTATGAATATTCATAAGAACAGTTTTAATGTATTATAATATTTTCTAATTAGTGGTTATAGCTTTTAAGAGTATGATGATTTATAACACACAGTGAACACATTGCATCCACTTAAGTTACAATGGATTATATTTCTCATAGTTATCATGTATTATAAGTCTCATATCTTGCCACCTTTCTTATGCTAATTTACTTAAAGCCATCAATGACTATTTATAAGTATAGTAATAATAATAATAATAGTAAAAAAAATTCTCTCAAACAGCCATGAGATCAGATCAGGTGAATGTGTAATATGACACATTTGCTTTTAACTATTTTTATTTTAATATCAGATGGATTATTTTGATGGTACCCTTTAGACAGCTGTTGATAAGTAACTCTGCAACTTCATGTTAACTAGCAGTCATTGGAGTATTAGTAGTATGTCTACTAAATATGTTAACACTTTATTTTGATGGTTCCCCAAAAGACAAAATGACTTTAATTAACTTTGCAAGTATGTCAACATTCTACCTACATGTCAATAGACTAAGGGTACCATCAAAGTAAAATGTAACTTAAAATATAAACATTGCATTTTTATAATATAAGCATTGCAATTATTAACTAGCTCACATAAAAATTAATATTAGCCTCACAGGGAACACTCAAATAACACTCCAAACCTAACCACTTACAAGATGTACTGTAGTAAAATACTATGCAGATCTTAAATATTGTCAAGATATATAGTCCATTATCAATGAAAGCGTAGATTTAATGGTGTTAATTGTGTTATAAATAATCATAATCTTAAAAGTTATAACCACAAATGTGTAAGCATAATAATGTATTATAATTGATGTTATGATTATTTATAAGACGTATACATAACGTTTAAGACGTTTATATAACGTATGAAAAGGTTTTTTTTTTATAATGCATTCATTATAATGCCTTAAGAATACCCTTAATGTATTACAAATATGGGCTTTATAGAAAGTGTTACCAAAAAATTCTTATTCAGCTGGCAGTTGGAACATACCTCTTTCCTCCCATTGTTGTACAATGGCTTTTGTACATTGTACAAAGTCCATGGCTTTTCAGGCAAATTTACACCACAGAGCAGCAGGCACTGATATTTATCAAGTGAGATCAGCTGAGTGGACAAGAGCATGCTGGCAGCTTTTCAAGCCACGATACCAAGCATCAGCAGACTGGGCTCGTTCCTTCACTTGAGAACTGTGTAGAGGAAGGAGGAGTATGCCATTTTTATCTAGGATAATGCATATTTCTTGTCTTATCTATCAAACTACAGATTACTTGAGCAGTAAATTGAGTTTTATGTCTATGTATACCTATGCCAGCTACAGTATGTAAACCAAAGTCTAAGGATTATCCATGAATTTTCCCAAAATGGTAGTTTGAAAGTGTAAGATGATTCTTGGCTTCTAAGCTGTGCCAGTGATTCAGCCAGTTGTGCATCCAGTGATTCAACCAGTTGTGCATCCAAATGTTGTAAATGCTACTACAGTGGTCTGCCAAAATGCCAAATGTCTATGAAAAATCTTAGACAGTGCAAACTCATAATTCAATGAAAAGTATCAAGGATTTTTTTTTCTCACAAGGTTATGTGTTGAAGAAGCTACAGTACCTCATCATCACAAAGGCAAAATGAATGTGTGATAATATTTTGGTTTGCCCAGTCCAATCAGGCATGATTTTGTTAACGTTTTTCCCGATCAAGATTCAATCAAGTGAAAAAAAAAAAAAAAAACGGTTGAACAAGATTTTAATGCATTTAAATATAATTAATATTAAAAATGTTCCTAGGTAGCTTATGGTTCAGAAAATTTTGACTACAGTAAGACTTCACAATTGAATCGTGTATTTTTGTTTGAACTGCAAATCATTTGTCTTACCTCTTGACATTACTTGTTGGACAAACTTGTTGGACCACTTTTGTGGAAGCCATATTTCAATGCTATAGATCCATATTTATTTGGACACTGACACAATTTTCATAATTTAGGCTCTGCATGCCACCAGAATAGATTTAAAATAAAACAAACAAGATGAAATTGAAGTGCAGATTTTAAGCTATACAATGTGTGCAGAATTATTAAGCAATAAAAAAGTTGATATTCAGGTCATTTTTTTCCCCAAGAACATTTTACCAATTCCAAACCACATCAATCTTAATAACTACTATTAATGTTGTATTTAATAATTTATAAGTGATATATAATTGTCCATGAAGGCTGATAGTCAAAAACTCCTTATTTCAGGTGTGCAGAATTATTAGGCAGGTTTTCTTTTACAGATAAAATGAGCCAAAAAAGAGATTGAAGTCAAGAATAAAAGTAAAAAAAAAAATAATAAAAAAAAAAAATATATATATATATATATATATATATATATATATATTTATTTATATATGCCCATGAGAAGGATGCAATACTAATGCAATAATAGAATTAGCAAAGTTAAGGCATGACCATTGGGCAGTGAAAGCCAATTGGCCAGTCATTGGGTCAGCACGGTCAGAAAAAAACAGGTGGAGAAGAAAAGACACGTTAACTGCAAAAGAATTAAGAATTAATGTGAAGAACTAAGTGAGAAACCATCAGGAACCATTTAGTCTCCAGCACCATCATTTTTCAGAAATGCAACCTTCCTGGAGTCTCCACAAGTGCAATGTGTCAGGTTCTCAGAGACTTTGCTTGGGCAAATTTTTTTTTTAAATTTTAAATTTTTTCACTTAATAAGAATAACATGCTGAAGTGTTGTGAAGTACATGAAGACTGCTTTTTTATAGGCTTTATGGACAGATAAGTTGAGAGTGACTATTGAAGGACCAGCATCACATCCTCTTGTGCCACTGTTTGAAGAATTTATGTAGCTCATTTTTAATCAATCCTGCAAGACAGACTTTTCCGGATAGGAGAGCTCCCAAAACTTTCTGCCAGATTCTGGAAGATAAACTCTTAGTTTCTATCAGAAATGCTAGGTTAATTAAAAGTTTATCACTTTTCCCAGTGTGGTTCAAGCAGTATTGTTTATTATTGTATTGTATTATTTTTCAACCTATTGTTTTGTAATGTTTACTCTTTGATTTCCCTAGCTCTTTTCAATCTCATCCCCGTCGGCTTAAGGGTGGTGGCCATTCAGGGAGTCAAAGCAGGTTTCTACATCGGCATGAATGCGGAAGGCTTCCTCTACAGCTCAGTAAGATTCTCCTTTCTCAGTTTGCATGTATGTGTGTGTGTGAATGTGCCATAATGCTGTTTTCTTGGATCTCATTTATTTTGAGAGCTCAGCCTCATTTGCATAAAAAGTGAAAAGTACCGCATTCCTGCAGAAAATCTTACCTTTGCCATCTTGATTCAGTGGTTAGTTTTGCAGTCTAAAATCCAGAAAAGTGGCTTCTTATAGCATGGGTTACAGTGTAAGAGCGCAGTTTAATGCTGTGTTCCCTGTTGGGTAACACTTTACAATATGGTGGCAATAATATGCATTCATGCTTAAAGGTGCCATAGAATGAAAAACTGTCTTTACCCTGGCATATTTAAATAATAACAGTTCTGTACATGGAAATGACATACAGTGAGCCTCAAACACCATAGTTTTCTCCTTCATATGTAAATCTCGTGATTAAAAAAGACCACTGAAAAACAGGCGAATCAGAACATAACACCGACTGTGACGCAACAGTCGGGATCACTACGCCCCCAACATTTGCATAAACCCGCCCTTGTTCTAAGCCGGCCGAACCATCAGAAGCTCTGCAGGTATTGTAAATAAACAAACGCGGACAACAGCGAAAATAACAAAATCAATTTTATGTTCCAGGCCGTGCAGGGGGTGTGAAGTGCAGGGATGGGTTGGTGTCTGTATTCAGAAAGGCACAGAAAGCAAATAACGCGAGCCACTAAAGGGACATGGTTAGCTCCTTGCTAGCGGCACCCTGTTACAGTACATAAGATTTCACTCTCAGTAAGGAGAGATGAGGATGATGGCGAATGACTTACAGATCCTGAGCACCACTGACAAGCATCTGATCTTGTGAAATGTGTGGTAAGTACTGTTGCTCCATAATGTAAACATAGTTTGTGTGATCGCGTCTCTTGAAAGTGAAACTATAACGCGATCGATGGATCGTTCAAAAGCAGTTTCAATGCCTCGCATATTAATAACGGCTCCCTGATGCCCGCGTTTTATATACAGTATAATTACCCCACGATATAACTGCGAGAGAAAGTATTTAAATATATATTTTCCTCCCTGTGCTTCATTCTTGCTGATGAGCCGTACTGTGAAAAAGCCAATCAGAGCAGAGCTCAACATTGAGCAGCACTGTGAAACAGCCAATCAGAGCAGAGCTCATTATTATTCATGACCCTGCCAAATAAGCCAATAACAGACCGTTTCATTCTAGGGAGAAATCCTAGGGTTGTAAATGGACATGTAAAATCGTTTCTGGAGATTTTTTGCCCTTACCTAAGCCACATACCTTCTGTGTAGATATCAGAGAACAATTTAAAATGCTGTATCAATGCATTCTATGGCACCTTTAACTAATGCACAGATGATCATGAGTTGATATATAACTCATGAAGAACTAAATTATTTATTAATAATTACTGCATCAGCAACTAATTAACATTCTATATGATTCATAGACTAAGTAATCAATAAATTGTTATTAGTTAAATGTGTCATATTGTATTAATTACTTAGTAACATATTATATTAAGTAATAGTGTAAATTCATGTGTTAATTACCACAATGGGTCGAAGCCATACATTTCACATTCCAATTGCTTTAATTAATCATTAGCTAATGATTTGCAAAGATATAATTATGTTATTACTTTACTTGTTGAGGTGCTTTTTGATGTTTTGAGGGAAAACAATGCATAGATTTTTTCATAGTTATTACAAGGCTTTTTAATTGAAGTACACAATTGCTTCCGGCTTCGCTACTGTTCGGAAGATCTTGCTTACTGCTCCGTGCTTTGCTCCCTGTTTATGTACTTTTCTCACATTTTTCTAAGATTTTAACTTCCGCAGATCAGCGCAGTACTCAAACAACACATTTTTGGCAAAAAACATTAAACTAAAACCTTTTCAGGACTGGAATAATACTACTAAAAATAAGACACTTTGCCTCCCACTGCCAGCAGCTTACATTCCAACATGACACAGCTGTCTACATTCAAACAGACGAGAAAGAAAATGCCTCTTGTGGAATCTACTGGCTGCATGAACTGCCACAGACTTCTACAAAGGATTTCGGTTCTTGAAACAAAGTTAGTTTGGATTAGCTGGATTTCCAAAACAGGTGGAACACACAGCAGATCATCATCATGGACCACCTCAGCACATAGCCGGAGAGTCCCATGAATCTAGTGAACCTAGACACAGTTTATACCAAGTGTAGAAGAACATCGTCTCTGATGTGAACAAGGCACTTCGGAACATTCTAATGAAGCACAAGACTGCAAATCAAATAATCATCCATGTGAGGAAGAATGATATTTGGAAAGACCAGTCAGAACTCCTTAAGAAGGATTTTAGTGAACTATTTGAAAGTTTGGAAGTTCAGTCGTTCATCAGTGGACCACTCCCAGCAAGGGAAACTAACACGTTTTCACGGTTGCTTGGGCTGAATACATGGCTACAAAAAACCTGCAGTATAAAAGGGTCAACTTCATCGACAACTTCAGTCATTTCTGCAGCCACAGACAACTGTTTAACCCTCTGGGGTCTGAGGTGATTTTGGGGCCTTTGAGATGTTTTGACATGCCCTGACATTTGTGATTATTTCAACTACTTATAACATACTATCGGCCAACATGTACTTTTTTGTATTCAGCACAAACTGTGCTACAATAACATGTGAGCATGTTTGCATTTTTTTAGGAGAAACAAATATATAAAAAAAAAAAAAAATCTATATATATATATATATATATATATATATATATATATATTATGCGTGGTTAGTAAGTTTTGGGGGGAAAATGTAGCTGAAATAAGGCCATAAAACACACACTGAATACTTCTGAATAAGACTTTTGAGTAATCAGTCTTGTGGGCTAGAATATTCATGCCAAAATGATGTGAAAATCAATGTGCTTACTCCTTGATATCACAGATCGACCGGGCTCCATCACCAACCCATCACAATGATCTCTGTCACCTGAATTCTAAATCACATCCACCTGCACCTCATTAGCACCCAATCATCTCCGCACTATATAAGCACACACCCCACGCCAGTTCATGGTCCGATCTCGACAATTCGAAGTGGACTCTCTCAGATCTTCGCTGTTACTCACCTGATAACTACCTGCTAACGTGCTTATCTCCTGCTCCTCTCCTTCGTGGTTCCTCCGTGCCTCCCTCATCCATCTTCCTCCAGCGATCATCCTGCATTGTCTCCATCATCCGTCTGGGGTGTGTGCTGCCTTCAGTCCTCCACGAGTTCCTGGCAAGATACAACATCCATCAGTATATCCTTTCCTGTTACAATGTTCACTCTCCATTGAGATGCAACCTTACTTATATCCCACAGATCGCGTTCATCATCTCTCTCCTTTCCCGGCAAGGCGCTTCAGTGGGCTGAGACGATCTGGGCTCAATTGGGTAATGTTACCCACTCGTTCGATAACTTTATCGCTCATTTCAGAGAAGTTTTTGGAAGGCCCTCTGGTGATACCTTCATTAGTGACCAGCTGTACCATCTCCAACAGGGGTCCCTGTCCTTTAAATGAGTATGCCTTAAAATTTCGAACCCTTGCCGCTGCAAGTGGATGGAATGAGCGATCGTTGATAACCACCTACATTTACATTTACATTTAGTCATTTGGCAGACGCTTTTATCCAAAGCGACTTACAATTGGGGAATACAAGAAGCGATTTTTCTTGAAGAGGCAATCAGACAGAGGAAGTGCTCGTAACACCAAGTCTCAGTCATTGTTCAAATAAGTAAAAGCTAGCAAGGGAGGGAGAGAAAGATAGAGGGAAAGATTAAGGTTTTTTTTTTTTTTTTGAGTTTAGGATGAAGTCAAGTGCCGAAAGAGATGAGTTTTCAGTTGTTGCTTGAAGATTGACAGGGATCCAGCATTCCGGATAGGGGTGGGAAGATTATTCCACCAGCCAGGAATGGTGAACAAGAATGTTCTGGAGAGTGATTTTGAGCTTCTCTGTGATGGTACCACAAGGCGTCGCTCATTAGCAGATCTCAGACTTCTGGAGGGGATGTAGATTCGTAATAGTGAGTGGAAGTAGGAGGGTGCTGAGCCTGTGGTTGTTCTGTATGCAAGCATCAGTGTCTTGAACTTGATGCGAGCTGCCACTGGTAGCCAGTGCAAGGAGATGAAGAGAGGTATAACATGGGCTCTTTTGGGCTCGTTGAAGACCAGTTGTGCCGCTGCATTCTGAATCATTTGTAGAGGTTTGATTGTGTTTGATGGCAGTCCAGCCAGAAGAGCATTGCAGTAGTCCAGCCTGGAAACGACAAGGACCTGGACAAGAAGTTGTGCAGCATGCTCTGTCAGAAAGGGCCTGATCTGTCTGATGTTGTGTAGTGCAAACCTGCAGGATCGAGCAGTCTTTGCAATGTGCTCTTTGAAGGTCAGCTGGTCATCAAAGATTACACCAAGATTTCTGAACGAAGTTGATGGGGCAATCATTGATGAGCCTAACTGAATCGTGAAGTCATGCTGTAGAGTCGGAATGGCAGGGAAGACAAGAAGCTCTGTCTTTTCCAGGTTGAGCTGTAGGTGATGTTCTTTCATCCATGCCGAGATGTCTGCCAGGCAGCCTGAGATCCGTGCAGCTACCGTTGAGTCATCTGGTTGAAAAGAGAGATAGAGCTGTGTGTCATCGGCATAGCAGTGATAGGAGAAGCCATGTCCATGTATGATGGGACCCAGTAATGTAGTGTATGTGGAGAAGAGGAGGGGTCTAAGAACCGATCCCTGAGGATTTCCAGAGGATTTCCTACCGGTGAGATAGGATTCAAACCAGCGAAGTGGAATCCCAGTGATGCCCAGTGATGAGAGGGTAGACAGGAAGATCTGATGATTGACAGTGTCAAAAGCAGCAGAATGATCCAGCAGAATGAGGACTGATGATTTGGAATCAGCCTTTGCAATTCGCAGGGCTTCAGTGACTGAGAGTAGTGCAGTCTCTGTTGAATGGCCACTCCTGAAGCCTGACTGCTTAGCATCCAGTTTGTTGTACTGTGAAAGAAACAGTGAGTGCTGGTTGCAGACAACTCGTTCGAGTGTTTTCTCTACAAATGGAAGGAGAGAGACAGGCAGTGGTGGACGAAGTACACAAATCAAGTACTTGAGTAAAAGTACAGATACGTATTATAAAATATTACTCCAGTAAAAGTAAAAGTACTGCTTTTTCAATTTTACTCAAGTGAAAGTACAAAAGTACTGATAGATAGATTTATTTTGCAATTTTATATAGACTACTTGATTTAATTTTATATTAACGTATATTTTTATAATCCTACTGCTCACCTGGGATTTTCCCAAAATAACCACTATATGGAGTCAAGATATATATTTTGTTGTTGATATGGCCTATGTTGACGAGAGTGATGTAGTGATGTTCACTGTGAAGCTTACATTGTAATGAACCTGAGAGAAAACTTATCTGACCGTCTAATTTTCACCAGTAAGAATTTTTTTTTTTAAAGCTGGTTGTTTTGCAGAATGTCACATATGACACGAGAATTAGGCTGAAGTTAGGAAGAACATTTAAAGGAAAATATAATTATATTTTCATAATGATTTTTTTTTCTTCTCAAACCTTGTCTGTGGTGTAAAAACACCCCTATCCAAATGCCCCCAGAGGGCATCACTTCCCACTTTGATAATTACTGTAGTTACCATGTAATCAATCTGGGTGGTTGAATAAAATATTTGGACTTTATATCTAAAATTACCTCAACTTGGCACCAGCAAGTTTGCTAGCTAGACAGTTAGCATCAATCACAATATTTACTTATTTTCAGTATGGTTATGAATAAACATTCATATCTGTCTGCTCGGCTAGTTGATCTAAACAATATAAAAATGTATACTGTTGATAAACAATATAAAACATAGGGCTAGATGCGTAGCATTTTAATAAAACTGCTAAAGTTACAGCAGTGGGGAATATGAACGTGCATCAATTATTTTATTTAATCTGTGTTATTTTAATGTTTAATTTTTGACCTAAAACATAGAGACACTGTCATTGATCTGTTTGCATTGAAGCATTTCAGTGGGCTTAAATAGATCCCCCTTTACAGCAGATTTGACCTAAATATGATTTTCAGTTACAATAATTAATCCTAAAATTCGACATTAGTAACTTACTTTTAGCAGCATCAGTTGCGCGCACAAGCGCTCACAAGATCTCCAGTGTTTACTTGTGAGTTCAGTTCACTGGAGACTCGATCTAAACGGTTCATTTGAATCAGTGAGTTGTCGACTTGAGAACAGCTGCAATCGGATCATTCCAATTCGTGAATGAATCGTTTGTTGCGATTTGCGAACCGATTTAACAGGTTCATTAAAAAGAATCAGTTTGTTCATGAATCAGACACCGCTTCTGCATCTTGGAGCTCGTGATATATTTTAAGGAGTAACGATGTGTTTTATGAAATGTAGTGAAGTAAAAAGTACGATCTTATGCTTTGGAATGTAGTGAAGTAAAAGTAAAAGTTACTCAAAATAACCTCATCCGGATACGTGAGGGGGACGAATGGAAAACCGCTTTTGTGACCCCTACTGGGCACTATGAATATTTGGTGATGCCGTATGGCCTAGTCAATGCCCCCTCCGTATCCCAAGATGATATCCTCCTCTACTCTCGGAGCCTGGCCGAACATCGCCACCACGTTGCGGAGGTCCCTCAATGTCTTCGACAGTTCCAACTCTTCCTCAAAGCCAATAAATGCTCATTCCAAGATTCAAGATTTGCTGTCCACAAGGGACATCAAGATGCGCCTGCATTGCAAAAAGCTCACTCCCAGATTCGTTGGCCCCTTCACCATTCGGAGACAGATTAATCCGGTCACCTTTCAGTTGAATTTGCCTCCACGTTACAGAATTAATCCCACCTTCCATGTTTCCCTCCTGAAAACGTATCACTCTCCTGTCTCCACAGACAGGAATTTTTAAAGGCATGTTTTGTTATCGAAAGCCTGTGAGGGAGTGACAATGGCCTTGAATATTTAGTGATTCACACTTGAGAGACAAAGGGCTGCCCCCTAATGGCCCATCAGTGTGACTGTGACTTTGAGGCAGGTAAGAGAGAATGTGAGGGAATTGATTTAAAAAAAAAATAAAAAAAATATTTGTATTTTATTTACAACACAATATAATCAGAACATATACAATGAAGGTGAAAGACACATTATTGTGCACACTCATCTAACCACAGAGATGTGAAAAGACTTGGAGTCATTCCTACAACAGATTCTGTTCAACAAGTGAGACAAGTAAATCATACCTGATATTTATGTTGTCAAGTCACTGTTATTTATATAGCACTTTTAACAATGCAAATTGTGTCAAAGCAGCTTTACTGATCCACCATCTGATCTGGATATGGACTGGATCCGGGTGGCTGCTGTGACCATCTGATCTGGATGCAGTCTGGATCTGGGTGGCTACGGTGACCTCGGAATAAGAAAGAAACAGACTAGCATAGATGCCATTCTTATAATGGTTTAACAAGTGCAGCGGGTGTTTTGGGAAGTGTTCCCGGTTCCGGTTGACCTAATTAATGCAGCCTAACAATCCTT
Source organism: Barbus barbus (assembly GCF_936440315.1). Taxonomy (NCBI): domain Eukaryota; kingdom Metazoa; phylum Chordata; class Actinopteri; order Cypriniformes; family Cyprinidae; genus Barbus; species Barbus barbus. The sequence goes on along the minus strand of NC_136754.1, from coordinate 23,152,649 downwards.
TAACGGATTTAAATTATAGAAATGTGATAGTGTATTATGTGTAAAACAGATTAAAGAGATGGGTCTTTAATCTAGATTTAAACTCGCAGAGTGTGTCTGCTTCCCGAACAGTGTTAGGTAGATTGTTCCACAGTTTGGGCACTAAATAGGAAAATTATCTCCCGCACGCAGTTGATTTTGATATTCTAGGTATTATCAAATGGCCAGAGTTTTGAGATCGCAGCGGACATCGAGGAACATAGTGTGATAAGAGCTTACTCAAATACTGAGTAAAAGTTCAAATCAGCATACGCAGTTGGAATCAGTTCCAGAAGAGATCATATGTGCTAAAACATTATCCACATTTAAATCCAGACTCAAAACTCATCTGTTTAGCTGTGCATTTATTGAATGAGCACTGTGCTACTTCTGAACTGATTGCACTGTAGGGTAACACTTTATTCCGATAGTCCACTTTAGACATTCTACTAACAGTAAGTAACTTTGCAACTACATGTCAACTAGCAGTCATTAGAGTATTAGTAGACTCCCTGCTTAATATCTTCTAACACTTTATTTTGATAGGTCCACAACATACAACATACTGACTATTAGAAACTTTGCAAGTATATGCCAACTTATTCTACTAACCCTAAACCTACCCTACTGAGAGTTAGTAGACATGTAGTTGACATGTAGTTTCAAAGTTACTTATAGTTAGTAGAATGTCTAAAGTGGACTATCGAAATAAAGTGTAACCCAATGTAGTTTATGTATGATCATTGTACATTTTTAACTGTTTTAAATTCATTTTAAATATTTTTTTTAATAATTTTAAAAGTTTTTAAATTCCTTGTTTTATTGTTGTGATTATTTTTAATGATTATTTTACTTCATTTTATGTAAAGCACTTTGACTTGCCATTGTGTATGAAATGTGCTGTATAAATAAACTTGCCTTGCCTTACCTTATTAATTTTTTTGTATAAAAATAGCATTATAATTCATTTAGGTACTATTTATACACGATTTGCTTAAAGTTGTCTTGTGTTTGATGTGAAATAAACCAAAAAGATTAAGATTATTAATCAGTTTGCACATAAAGAAATTATTAATTAATTAACTCATCAGTCTGGTACCAGCAAATTACTTCTTCTCACCGGTGATTTTTTTGATGATTTTAGAGGACAGTTACTCCTCTTCACCCCCTGCCATTTCAAATAGTACAGCGGCGAACGCAACAAGTATAAAAACCTTGTCTGTTTGGGAAGGTGTACGCGCAGTCAGAGGAGACTCGCGGAGCGGAGCTATGTGAAAGTATAAATCCCGCTTCTCTTGGATGTTTGGAATTTGAAAAGCACGATCGGCTCGTGGGCGTGAACACATTAGAGATAATGAGTTTAGATGGGAAAAACTTGACATCACATTGGTTTCACATGAATTACTTTATCAGAGTAATATTTGTTTTGGACGTCACTTACTTCATTTAAAAGTAGACTTCAAGTCTTCTATATATGTATTTCTCATGTCTTTGAGGCAAGTATTCACTGAGATTCAGGTTGTTTTATTTATGTGTCTATGAAGAGAGGTGACAGAGACCGAGGCAGCAGAGAGCGCACCCGGTTTATTTTCTTTATTTTACAAAAGCACATTTTTTTGCTGTTATAATGGCTATACACAAATAAAAGTAGATCCTTTGCAGTTTCAAACGATAACGTATTCTTATCTGTACGATCAAAAATGACAGAGTATTTTTAGTTCTTTTCGTGGTCATCAAGAAAATATGAGACAGACCACACTGCTGCAGGCTTCGACTCCAGATGGTTAATTAGACAGCCCACTGCTGGTGGTCTTGGCAGTTGCAGCGGTCCCCTTTCCTAAAGCCTAGGTGTGAGGATCTGAGGCTGTCTGCGGTCTGTGCTAGTTCAGTGACTGCTCCTCTTCTTAGGATTTTAAGTAGCGGTCTACTTGAGCTCTTACCTAGACAGTGCTGTCTCCCCTCTTTGGGATAAGTAAATAGCACTCTCTGTGGTCTGGATAGTTTCAATCAGTCCCCATTCTGATAGCCCTTTCCTAGGCACATAGCTATCTGAGGATATCTATGTGCTAGCCCAGTGACTGTTCCCCTTCTTAGGGTCTTTAAGTAGCGGTCTACTTGAGCTCTTACCTAGACAGTGCTGTCTCCCCTCTTTGGGTTAAGTAAATAGCACTCTCTGTGGTCTGGGCAGCTTTGTGTAGCTTTTTCAGTTGCTTTAGCCTCGGATTGAGTTATAATAATGAATAAAAATAATATTGAATAAAAAAGGAATAAAAAATATTAAATGTTGGGTGCTTGGCAGGTCAAAGAAATGTTGATACTGGAGCTGCATAAAATATCTGTTAGAGAGTCAGTCACACCTGAGGAGCATGGAGAACCAGCTTTTAAAAGGCCTCACAATGACCAGTCAGACACCAGTCAGGACTGTTTTTGAAGAATTTGCAGATGTATCTGTATCTGAGAGCATAACTCCAACAACTGCTACCATATAGCTGGAAGCATACCTTGAAGAGACCACTGTGCATTGTTCAGACAAACCCTTCTGGGCAGTTAATAATCTGCAATTTTCATCTGTGGCTCAAATGGTACAAAAATATCTTTCAGCCACATGCAGTAGTTGTCAGGGTTCAGCCATGTCCAGCCATGTTCGTCTCGTTATCTATGATTATCCCCTGTATATTAGTCCTGTCTGTTCAGTTAGATTTCGTCTGGTCTACTCGTTACTCCCCGGTGTTGGATGTCTGTGTCTTGCCCTGCCTTGTCTTGCCCTGCCTTGATGTCTCCAGTAAAGGACTATTATTTGAAGTTATATCCTCGTCTGCGTGTTCCTGTGTCCTCCCTCGTGTGTGCACCGTGACAGTAGTATGGAAAGTGAAATTTGTTTGTGCTTTTTGAGACTTTTTTTTTTATCATGCCCTTGGTTTGGTAGTGGAGGTTATCAGATATTGTGACATTTATTTTAACTTGTTTGTGCTTTGACCCATTTGTTCCAAATGTAGCAAATTAGCTCAAAAGGGAATTGTATTTAAATAATTACAATGAATTATGATTAATTACAATTATTTATATCGGCTGATAATTGTCGCAGGAATAAATTGCCATCAACTAATCTGTTCGTCCAGCGAACATTCAATGTAAGTTCATATTAAGTCTAAGAAAGGATATTTTCTTGGCCACACAAAATACTTTCCTAAGTATTAATACTTTTGTCACGAATCTGGTCTGTGGACTTCTGTTTACTCACCACCAGAGGTCACTCCTCCATCACATTGACTCTTGCACCACACCTCTGTTGCACTTCACCCACGAACTACAATTCCCATCATCCATTGCACTGACGACACATATACAGCTGATTGCACTAATCACGCTCAGCTGTGTTAGCTGCCTTACCGAGCCATTCTGTGTGTATGTCTAGCTCTGAGTCTGGTTCTGCGTATAACACTCTCCAAGTGTTAGCTGCCTTACCGAGCCATTCTGTGTTTTGTAAGTCTAAGTTTAGTTTGTTTTGTTTATAGTCTTGTTTCCTGTTTCTGCCTGTGTTTCCTGGATTAACCCTTTGCCTTGCCCTTCGGACTCTGTTTGTACCTCTCTTGGACCACTGCTCGTGTACCTGGATTATCTCTCTGCCTTGCCCTATTGGATATTGTTCGCCGATCGCCGACCCACGCTTGCCCTAGGATCTCTCTTGTGTCAGTTAACCACCTGAATAAAACCATCAGCTCTGTTTATAACAGGGTCTATAACTTATACTAAGCCTCTGTTTTGTTTAGTTAAATGTACGATACTTGTATTGCCTTTTGGTCGTTGAACATATCAACATATTTGATAGTGTTGCCGCTATCAAAGCAACCTGGGCATCCATGCCACCTCAGCAGTGCCACAAACTGATCAACTCATGCCACGCTGAATTGAGGCAGTAATTAAAGCAAAAGGAGCCCCTACCAGGTATTGAGTACATATACAGTAAATTAACATACTTTCCAGAAGGCCAACAATTCACTAAAAATGTTTTTTTATTGGTCTTATGAAGTATTCTAATTGGTTGAGATCGTGAATTGGTGGGTTTTTGTTAAATGTGAGCCTAAATTATCACAATTAAAAGAACCAAAAACTTAAACTACTTCAGTCTGTGTGCACTGAATTTATTTAATACACGAGTTTCACAATTTGAGTTGAATTACTGAAATAAATGAACTTTTCCGCAACATTCTAATTTATTGAGATTCACCTGTATATGTTGCATAGGTATCAACATATAATATAAACTCTCAATTAGATCATCCGAAGATGAATTGATAGAGACCAAACATGGTATAAATAAGGTAATATTAACTAGTGATCTATCATAAGCATGCATACAACAGGATACAATATACAAGAACATATACAAGAACAGTAATAATATACACAATGACCTGAAGATATGTGTGTTCATTCAAAGAAAGGTTTTTCTATGAATTAATTAGAGAAGAGTACATTTTTTGGCATAATGTCTCTTTTCTAAGGGGATATGAAGTGAGTGCTGCTCTGCCCGCATTCCTTTGAGCAATAAAACTAGTGTTATCAGATCGGTTGCCATGGAACCGGGGACCTGAAGTCATTGACAGACATACTAGCACCCAGTATGTGTATTGGGTGAGGGGTCTGTGACTATGTGTTAATCTAATAACTACTTGATTTGTTAGATCAAATGCAAAATTGTGTGTCTGATTGGTCACAATGTTGTTTCACAATGTTGTTTGTTACTGTTGTTCATATTTATAACTAAAATCATTAGTCTCAATGTGTTGTAGTTGGAAAACTGCCACACCACAAAAAAGTACAGGTACAAGTACAGGTATTGTCAAGTACCAAAGAATATATCAGTACTCATACTCAGTCTTTAAAAAAATATATTGATGTACTACTATGTACTATGTACATTTAAATTAATAATTTGACCCAATGCACTTTTTGTGTACATACATGTTTTTACATTGTACTTATAATTTTAAAAATAACTATATGTAATTACATCTGTCTAATTTCTGTAATTACATTCATAATGTTAACACTTAAACCTTCCCATACCACCAAACCTGTCCCTAACCTTACACATATCCCACCTCAATTGCAGCAAAAGTGTTTTTCAATACAATATGACCACGAAAAGTACATTCTACTTCTTTTTTGATGTAAGTACATAGTAGTTAAGGCCACCTAATATAAAGTGTGACCAAACCATTTTGTAAATATAATCTACACTTTTTTAAATATTTTTTTTTTGCACCTTAAATCAGGCTCATATAGCAGGGGTGTCTAATCCTGCTCTTGGTGGCCCAATGAAGTTTCTAGTAATGTTGAAGACCCGAAGACGCCGGTTCAATGAGGATTAGAGCTAAGACCTAAACCATTCTTTTCTTTAAGGCAAAATTTCTCTTTTTTTTTTTTTTTTTTTTAAGTAGAACAGCTTTTTCTTGGAGAATTCATGAGAGATCCTGAATCAATTCATTTTCAAAGTTGAGTGAATTAATTCAATTATCAGACTCATCTGGTTCTCAAGATCACCTGCTCAGTGATGCAAATGATTGCAGTGGTTAAGGGCTCACTGGAGAATCACTCTGAACCCCTCACATCCAGCACACTCCCTCTTTGAACTGCTGCTGTCTACAGAGCTCTGAGCACAAGAACGGCCAGGCACAGGAACAGTTTCTTCCCTCAGGCAATATATCTCATGAACATTTGAACACTTAACAATAAACATGAAACACACAACACTATCATACATTTATTTATTTAACACACATACTTATTACATTTCAAATTTGCACCTAACATACCTGTACATACTAAATTGTCTATTTTGTATATTGTGTTTGTGTTATTTTGCACCAAAACAAATTCCTTGTATGTGCAAACATACCTGGCAATAAAGCTAATTCTAATTCTGATTCTAAAGTTGTTATTGCATCTGCTTATCTCTCAAAATGTTTGTAAGTGGTTGGACGATAGATAGACATATGACAATAGACAAGTTTATATTGTGATTGGTAATTTGGAGAGATCAGCAGATGCAGAACAACAAATTCATAGATCTGGTGATTGATAATTTGGAGAGATCAGCAGATACAGAATAACCAATTTATAGATCTGATGACCATACAGTACTAAATGGGAATTTGTGAATGGAAAAATCAAGTAAACCCAAAGTAAATTGCATTCGCAACGTACATTTTAGTACTCAGACCTTTCAAGGTTCACTTTAAAAGGTTTTTAAAAGGTTTAAAAGGTTTTTTTCTCTCTATTTTTTGAAGACTTTACATATGGTCCAAAAATCTAGTGAATCGCATTCAAACCCATAAAAGGACCAAGTGTAAAAATATCCTTAGGCAGTGTTTTGCCAGTTGTACTCAACTGTGCTTGAAAGCAAATGTAATTAATATTTCTACTGTAGATAAGATCTGTACTGTACTGTACTGTAGAGCGGTCATATAAACAAAACAGTTAACAAGTGGTCAATATTTGCTGCAGGCATGTAGTGCATTCAAAGAGACATTTTAGCTCATAGCTTTTGCGTTAGTCTTCCTGAAGGACTTTGGTTTGTAATGTTAACTGCTGATTTGTGTGGGAGTTTGGGTCTAGATCTATATTAAGGAGATATTCTCCATTATTTATCACGCTTTCACTGTGACCTACTTGACAACAGAGTGGTAACCGCAACTCTCTTTGTACTTCAAATGCATGTGTCTTTAATGAATGCGATATTCTCCGTTATTTATCACGCTTTCACTGTGACCTACTTGACAACAGAGTGGTAACCACAACTCTCTTTGTACTTCAAATGCATGTGTCTTTAATGAATGCAACCTTTTTAATGATATTATTATTACAATATTATTTAATTAATGTGTCTGTAAATACATTTCTGCAACACCATCTGTATTACCCTGATTGAGGTACGTATTACGGCTGTTCAGAATTCAAAAATCTGGGGAGTGTCTCTAAAGGTTAATACTCTATCGTGTTGGCAATATCCCCTACACCAAACCCAACCCTAAACCTACCCGATAGTGTTAACAAATGCAAAAGTGTTGCGAAAATGATTTTTTTTTTTGTGAACAATTATTTTTATTGAGAAAAATATAAAAATAAATAAAAACAAGCCCACACCAATTCAGAAAAATCATTTAAGAAGTAAAGATCTGTAGTCAAAACCACATCCTTCCCTAATCAGAATGATTTGTCATGAGCAAGCTGAATCCAGAAAAGAGAAAGTGCCGAGCATTCCCCCCAAAAAGTGTAAATATGTACCAAGTGCCCCCTGCAGACATAAATTGCAATTTGGGAAAGGTGACACATGCATATAGAAGCGTTTTAAAGGGGACAGATAGCGTCTATGTAGTAATTACCAATGGATCATCTGATGATTTGGGTTTTTTGAGGATGATGTGATTGTCCCAGGCAACTCCATATGCGCGAAGCGCTGACCTAATACGAAGATACATGAAACAGGAGGTTCCTGGTAGATTAAAGAGAGCCTTAATATCTTGAAATGATTTCAGGCCTTTATCATCATAAATGTCACCAAATAAATTTAGTTTACATTTATCCCATTGTGGACAGTAAAATGGGTTTTTACCCGATAAAAAAATTATTATTATGGAACAAAGGTGAATGACGATGCCACCTCAAGTTTGGCTCTATCTTCCTGGTCACCGTTCTCCAAGTAGAAATAAAATGTGTTATGATAGGGCCAAAACGAAGTTTACATTGTCTAAGTGAGACACCAGCAAAAACCAAATGCTCTATATTGTGTGGAGAAAGAAGAGATTCTTCAATAGCTCACCACGAGGTTGACACATTTGGTTTAAACCAGGCTGACAGTGCACGAAGAGTAAAGGAGTCATCGTATAATTTAAAATTTGGAAAGGACCAGCTACCATCTGATCTGCTGCAATGTAAAGTAGGTAATTTAATTTGGGATTGTTAACCATTCCAAATATATTGAGAGATTACCGAATCGAGTTTTTTCCAATAGCCAGCAGGTGGGGGTAAAGGAATCATAGAGGAATAGAAGTTAACGCATGGAAGGATGTTCATTTTAACAACAGAAATTCTTGCATGGAAAGAAGCCAGATCTGAGGTGACTAGCCAAGTTTTCGTTCAAATGTTTTGAGACAATATCCTGCAAGGACGGATAGATATCTACACCTAAGTATGTGACAGAATGCACCACTGGAATAAAACCAGAAAATGTTGCAGACCCAACACAAAAATTGAGAGGGAGCAGATATGACTTTGTCCAATTAATTTTGTACCCTGATAGATTACTAAACTGATTGAATAAATGTAAAACTGATAGAACTGGAGTGTCTAAAAATAGCAATATGTCATCTGCAAATAAAGATATGTGATGTGAAGTGTTCTTAATGGATATAGGAAGTATAAATTCTGACACGTACAGCTCGAGCAAGAGGTTCTAGAGATAAACCTCTTGCTCGGGGGAAGTCGTGGCCTAATTAGAGACCCTAATTAGGGTTAGAGAGTCGGACTCGTAATCGAAAGGTTGCGGGTTCGAGTCCCCGGCCGGCAGGGATTGTAGGTGGGGGGAGTGAATATACAGCGCTCTCTCCACCCTCAATACCACGACTGAGGTGCCCTTGAGCAAGGCACCGAACCCCCAATTGCTCCCCGGGCGCCGCAGCATGGCTGCCCACTGCTCCGGGTGTGTGTTCACGGTGTGTGTTTGTGTGTGTGTGTGTGTGCATTTGTTCACTACTCACTGCTGTGTGTGTGCACTTGGATGGGTTAAACGCAGAGCACCAATTTCGAGTATGGGTCACCATACTTGACAATACGTCACGACTTTAAAGCAAATAGTAAAGGTGAAAGAGGACAACCCTGGCGAGTGCCTCTTCCAATTGGAAATGATTGTGAATTTATCTGGCCAGTAAGAATGGTGGCTGAGGGATTACCATAGAGGATTTTAATCATACTTATTAAGTTAGAGCTAAAACCTAGGTGATCTAGCACTGCCCACAAATAGTTCCACTCCAAATGGTTGAATGCTTTCATTGCATCTAAAGAGAGTATAGCAGCGGGAGAAGTCAATTGTTCAGATGAGGAGATTATGTGCAGTAGTTTTCGCAGATTATCTGAAGCAGAACATGATTTAATAAACCCCGTTTGATCAGGATTAACAAATTTAGTCATAAAGCCTTCTAGGCAGCAGGCTAAAACTTTTGCATAAATTTTAACATCTGTACCAATTAGAGAAATTGGGCGGTAACTAGAGCATAAAGTAGAGTCTTTATCTTTTTTAATAGGAGAGATATAATGGCCATGTTCATATTTTGTGGAAAGGATCCTTGATCAATCGAATATTGCATCATATCTAACATAAGTGGTCCCAAATCGGACCAGAAGGTCAAGTAGAACTCAACTGGTATGCCATCCAGGCCTGGGGACGTCCCCTTGCTCATAACTTTAATCGATGATTCTAATTCAATAAGTGATAAGGGCCTATCTAAAGACTCAGAGTCTGATTCTGACAGATGTAGAAGATTAAGATTAGATTATAAGTGTAAGATGTGGGTTCACATTTAGAGTTGGAGCTATATAGATCACAATAGAAGGAACGAAAAGTGTCATTTATGCTCTTCTGGTCAGTCAGAACCTCACCGGTTTGAGATTTCACCGCTGTAATATTAGCAAATTTTTCACTATATAACGCAGTCTTATAACCAGTAAATGGCTAGATCTGCTACCTTGAAAATAATAATTCTGTCTGGATCTTTGAATAAGAAGTTCGGCTCTCTCTCTATATCACAAATTAAGTTCTTTCCTAACAGTTTCAATTTTAGCTGCCATACGATCAGAAAAAGTGTGTTGGTTTGCCTGTTCTAATGATCGTAGATTGGATTCCGGGTCAGAGATTTTCTTGCAGTGAATTTTCTGGCGAAAGGAGGCAAATGATATTGAAAAATTCTTTATGAAGCCCTTTGTCGCCTCCCACAATATCCGTGGGTCATCTACTGAGCCTTTATTGGTCAATAAATTCACGTAGATATCTTTGCCCCAAAGTGATGGAATCCAAATCGGCAGTGACCGTTTCAGAAAGCCGATCAGGTCATCCTTCTCAGCCCCTTCATGTAGTCCCATCAGGCGGTGATTACTGTGTCTGCTGCGGTCCTGTAGATCAATCACTTGTTGTTCGAGGGCATCCAGACGCACAGTGTGTTCGTTGATCACCTTTTTCTGCTCTCTCTGTTCCCGGATTAAAAAGTCAATTTTAGAGCGTATATTCTGGATTGTAGTCATGTGAGAGGAGAATTCGATGCGCATTGCTGCTAATTCAGTTTCCAAAATGTCCTCAAATAGCTGATACAAACGCGTGATACTTACTTTGTCTGGAGTTAACGTTCACGCATGAAGCGTTGGTATTAATCCCTAAACATATAGGGGACGTTACAGATTTTTTTCCGGGATATTTCCTTCGAAAATGAAATTTAACCACAGTGTCCTCGGCTCAGATGAGGGGAGATAATGGCGACTCCTATGTTCATTAGTGCATCCCAAAACACAACACTTGTAAAGCCTCTTTGGTGTTGACATTGTATATATCTCCAGTAATGGCGGACCTCAGCTTCTCACTCAGGGCTGTATTTATGCTAATAGGGAAGAGAGCGTCACAAATGGGTGGGACTTTTCCCCCTCGGTGACGTGAACAGAGGGAGAATCTGAAACAGCTCGTTTGGAGAGACTGTTTATGATTTATTGGTTTTATAAAAAAATGTGTTGGTGGATTTTTAACATTATAGGCTGATTCTTTTCATACACTGCTGCCACACAACTGTGTTGAAACAGCTTATAAAAGTGATTTTTGCATAATAGGTCCCCTTTAAGGTGTGGTTATGAGTACATCACATAATGATGTACTCATTATGTGATGAGTACATCATTTCCTGGAACCGTTGACTTGGTGGACAAGTCACGAAGCAAATCAATTTTGAACCATCCCGAATAGGAGTCAACTAGTACAAGGCAGTGTTGCCTGTTCCACTCAAAGATGTTTGTAGCCACAGTTGACCATGGGAGATCTGGAATGTGGTGTAATTGAAGAGGCTCTTTTTGTTGGTGGGGCTTCAGACTGTTACAGATAGAGCAAGACAGCACCTTATTTTCAATGTCTTTGGTAAGAGAAGGCCAAAACACAATGCCTCGTGCCCGACGCTTGGTTGCCACAAGGCCTGGGTGGCCTCTGTGAACAATTGTGATATATTCACTGCGTAGTGATTCAGGAACGACTATTCTCTGTCCCTTCATAAGTACGTCTTCATCCATTGTGAGCTCATCCTGAAGGGAAAATACTCACGAATTTCCACAGGCAGCTATGACTGGCTATATGCCCATCCTGACTTAAGAATACTGCAAAGGCATTGAAGAACTGGGTCCTGCGCAGTATGAGTTTGCAGCTCTTTCAGTCTGGAAGACAAGATGTGCTGTACTGACATAACTTCAAAGTCAGTTGGCTCCAATTAAAATGTAGCAAACCTTTGTCCACTATTGAGGTCAGAGAGGGGCCGTGCCATAAACTGGGCCCTGGAATGTGCTGTCCAATGCTGTATACTCACATATCAGTTTTGCACCTCAGCTGTTTTAATTGTTTTTGCTCAGTAGCCTAATTAGTTATTGGATTTTCTTCTGCCGTTTTACTACAGTACACCCTCAGATGATAATAGTGCAATAGAAGAGTGGGGATTTTAGTCTTAATGGGACATAATTTACATTATGTACAGACACACACATGCAGACAGCACATACTGTGAATGCAAATCAATATCAGCCTCTCTGCTCTTACATTAGCTGAAGAGATTTGATTAACACAATGGTTGTAAATGTTGATTGCTGTAAGAATTGAGAGTATTAGATCACTATATAAACTGGGTCACATAAAGCTCTTCAACACTAAGTCTGGGCACTGTACCATCTGATGAAATTGCTGTTAATTAATTGTATGCCAAGCCTGGTCAGAGAGGTTTGACTTTTTTGTTTCATTGAATGCATTTTCAGTAGCATTGTCATGGTTTTAACCATTATAAGCAATGTACTTGGATGTGCTGTGAATGATTGACTTGATTTACAAAGGTACCATGGAATATTTCGCCACCTTTGAAAAAAAAAAAAAACATTAAAGGGATAATTCACCCAAAAGTGAAAATTCTGTCATTAATTATTCACCCTCATTTCGTTCCAAAACCTTCATACCTTTGTTCATTTTCAGAACAGAAATTAAGATATTTTGGATGAAATCTGAGAGCTTTCTGAGCCTGAATAAACAGCAATGGAGCTACCTAATTGTTGAATGAAGTCATTTTTGTTTTCTTTGCACATAAAAAAGGATGTTTGTAGCTTCATAATGTAAAGGTTGAACCAATGATGTCACATGTGAAATTGATTTATGATTTTGGATAAATATAACTTATTTGTCATATTATGTGGGCATAAAATGCTCTCCTTTACTTTTCCTTCACTCACTGAGATGGAACTGTGTCCTTTCCAGACTACCAATGTGAATGAGGCAGCTGTCTAGACGCTACTGACCTTATCCTTTGAATAGAAATGACCTGTCAGACAGAGAACTCAGGAATAAAAATTCATCTAGTTTAAGCAGCTGCCTAATCTAGACTCACATAAATTCATCTTCCTTTATAGTCTTCTACACCAGATGTGTCAGGTCTTTTCTCACAAGGCCTTTGTTATATTACACATGCACTCCAGCATTAATAATCTCACATTCATCAAGGTATTAGGCTTTTTCTCCATATATTTAGTCATTCTGCAAACACAACAACATGTCTGCCCTTTGGTCATTTAAATGTCTGTCTTCTGCAGTGTTTGTTGTGCATTTATTCAGGGTTCTTTTTTCATTTTAACATCATTTTAACTGCCTTCTGCTTCATTCTGCTGTTTTGCCTTATTGGTCCTTGTTGGCTTCATTTGGCTGCTTGTATTACACTTCTTAACTCTGCTAAAGATTGAAATGAGTTTTGATTTTACTAAGTGCATTCAACTGCTGAATTCAAACTAGGGTTGTCTATACTACCTGGAGAGCACGTCCATTAATCGCAATGATAGTCGTTGGCACTAGACTCCTGGAAGTACAGTATGTAATTTAAAATATATCATTTTTGCTCATGGAACCACAGAACAAAATAACATTTACAGAACATAGTCAGTCCCAGATCCTTCCAAACCTCTCACTGTCAGTACCAACATATTACAAAGATTTGTTGTTTCCAAAAATCATAGTTCCAACAAACATTTGCAAACAGCATATCAAACTTGTGTGGCTAGAACTACAGTTCTTGACCTGTGGTTAGAAGCATGTGGTCAGTGCTGTTTTTGAAGAGTGCATTAATGTGTAAGGGAATGCCAGAATATGATGTAGGTGTCACAGCTCCATTGCAAAGGTCGAATAAAAGGTGCTGGATCTATTCACAGGGAGTGAAGGTTTGTTAAAACCTTCATAGTCCAAATGAGATGGGAGGGTGGGGGCTCTGGAGGAGGATGTAGAGCAGGGATACCGGTCAGACGGGTCCAGGGATGAGTCATAGGCAGGATAAACTAGGGAAAAGACAGAGGCAGGAGCAGCTATGGCAGAGAAGGTGGTGGGAGAAGCCATGGTGGAACCCTAGTTCCAGGATGAAAGCAAAGGAGGGAGAAGAAAAGGCGAAAGCTTGGCTAGCAGAACCACGGCAACGAGTGAATGAGACAGAGCCAATGGTGGTGGAGACACAGGCAGAGCTGAAGAGCTGGCTGGACCGGGCGACACTGAAGGTCCTGGAGGCCAGGGCAGACCCGCAGGAAAAAGTGGCATCTCAGAGTTGTTGAGAAAGCTGCTGACTGAATGAAATGCATAGAGTAAAGTGTACATACTGCATGTTAACATTGTTTAAAAAACAATATTGTGATCTTGAGTTTATTAATTAGAAAATGTTATTAAACCACCACCTGCTCTTTACGTCATAAAAGTAAGTGATATAACGATGAACCAATGTGGTTTAAATGACGGAGGTGTCTGTCTGTCTGTCTGTCTGTCTGTCTATCTATCTATCTATCTATCTGCATTTATTTTAATTATTCTACATGTAGCTCACTAATATGTAAGAAAGAATTGAGTCATGCCTGATTTCCCCAGTAACTCATTCATCTCTTCTTTACAAACCCTAACATGGTGTTGGGGTCATTTTGACCCAGATAGGATTTTCCTTTTCCTGAAAATGCCAGGAGAATAAATACTATTAATTAACTATTCTTTTTTTTTTTTTTTTTTTACTTGTTAGATTTAGGCTATTTCATTTTCTAAATCCTGTTCTGAACCTTATTTTCAGCTACATGAGCATTGTAAGAAGCTGAAATTATTTGTACTTTTTCATATTATTGTGTACATATAGTGTGTATGAACTAAAAAAATCAAAGTGGGCACACCATAACTCCAGAAATAGAAAACTATTTATTTATGTTCTCACCACAGGTGACGTTTCGAGCTTAGACGCTCTTCATCAGACGATCAGACATATACCCCCGGTTTCACAGACAAGGCTTAAAGCTAGTCCTAGACTAAAATGCAAGTCTGAGCTGTTTCAACTGAAATAAACTTGCACTGACTGATCTTAAAATATATCAGTGCCTTTGTTTTGTCTCAAGATGCACAGTAGTGATGTTTTTTCTAAGGCACGTTTATAAAAATGACTTAAATGTCCTAATTGAACTATAGCCTAATCCAGGTTTAGTCTAAGCCCTGTCTGTGAAACCGGGCCATAGTGTGTAACCATAAAATTGTACTAAATGCATTTTAAAATAAGAAAATATGTAAATAAATGTAAATGTGTAAATAAGGATTGTGTAAATGCACTGTAAAAATCTACAGCAATATTAAAAAAAAAACAACAACAAAAAACGTTTTCAATGTAGAAAAACACATATACTGGATGTGTTATGTCAGTTACAACAGATCACCATTTGTGCAGGTTCTTATTTCACACTACTGATATAAATACTCTAGCCAACCTTTTCTTTAGGACTCAAAGGTCAATCTGCATTTAAAAGTACAGTCTTCTTGAAGCCAGGTGCAGGGACAGTCTGTGCGTTGTGGACAGGTCTAGGTCTAAAGTTCATCAATTTTGGCTAGAGTCCTGCAAGCCACATTTACCTTTGTAGCATCCCTAGCAAGATAGCGTCTGCTGCATGACAGTATGTCACCAGACGCAGATAAGAGATGCTAACTCCTGCTGACTCTCTCTAACCCCCACAGATCGGTGACTGTGACTATTTTGTACACAGACATATAAAAGTCACACACTTTGCATAGTCATTCAAGCCACAAATAGAAATATGACTATTTAACCTGTCTTTTTCCTTTTCCCACCTATCACGGGATAAGTTCATTCACATGTGAGTTTATTTATTTTATTCATTTATTTATTTTTTTAATCCTCAGGAGATGTTCACACCTGAATGTAAATTCAAGGAGTCCGTGTTTGAGAACTATTACGTTATCTACTCATCCACCATGTACCGTCAACAGGAGTCGGGTCGAGCCTGGTTCCTGGGTCTCACCAAGGAGGGTCAGGTCATGAAAGGCAACCGTGTGAAGAAAACCAAACCCTCTTCACACTTTGTACCAAGACCCATTGAAGGTAATTGTATTTATTTTTTTACATTTAAATTTGCTTTCAAGTAGAACTCAGGAGAAGAAGGTTCCACACTCTTCAGCAATAAAAAAAAAAAACCAATGAAGCACAATTGTTAAGTTTATCTAAAATAATTTTTGCTTATTAGTATGGTTGGACTGGATCATCAAAGGTCAGCAGCAAAGACATTGGTTAATAAAATGGGATTAGATACATTTGTGTTGTTTGAAATATTTAATTATTGCAGGTTCTGAGTTTGCATTTCACGGTTTTAATTCATTTTGATTAATACTAAATCATTTTTTTTTGCGAGTGGGATGAATTAATACACATTCACATTTAGTATAGGACTACAGTAACAGCATGTTCACACAGCGCACTGTCAGTCAATAAATGGGGAAAAAGCTTTTTTGAAAAAGTAACTCAGATATTTTCTTGTAAATTAAAAAGTAATGCGTTATTTTACTAGTTACTTGAAAAAAGTAATAATATTACGTAACTCGCGTTACTTGTAATGTGTTACCCCCAATACTGGTGTCATATGTTATTTGAAAGGTCTCATCGAGTAGAATAAAACAAGTATATTTGTTTGGGGCTTTGACTAAAGTTGAGTGAGATGATATGAAACATTTCCCTTGACCACACTAATTTTTCTTACATTTTATCACCTATTTCTCAACATGAAATTAAAATGCAAATAATTTTCTTCCTCCTAAAAATATAGAAATATTTATACGAACGCTTTTTTCAAGTTGGTATCTCGTAATTACGGTAATTATGATATGGTGTGAATGCACCTTTATCTAGATCCAAGCAGCTATTATTGGTTTGTCTGGTTGAAATGATTGATAGAGCTGTGTGTCATCAATGGTAGAATTTGGTAGGAGAAACCATGTGCTTGTATAATGGGTCCCAGTGATGTAGATTCGGTGATGGTAGACAGGATAATCTGATGATTCACCGAGTCACAAGTGGCAGATAGATCCAGCAGAATAAGAACTGATGATCTGGAATCAGCTTTCTCTAATTGCAGGGCTACAGTGACCGACAGCAAAGCAGTCTCAGTTGAATGGCCGCTGCTGAAACCTGATTGGTTAAAGTTCGGTTGGTCATTCTGTGAAAGAAATAATGTAACTGTGTCTATAAAGTTGAGAACCAAATGGTCCATTCCATTAGAATAACAAAGGAACAGCAATCCTCAGGAACGTCTCGTAGATTGCAGGATCTCCAGCGGGAAGGTCCTAACAGTATTGTTTCTAGCCGTTTTGTCTTCAGGTATAAAATTATATCCCAGTCAGAACTTTGGGAGAAGCTAGGATTCATACAAGGTTTAGGATTGTGTGAAAGAAGACATTCTAACATCGTTATTGAAGACCTGCTACACTACCATCTTCATTAAAATCTTCTCCCCACAAAAATTTTGGTCAAGCTCTAATTTTTTGTATTAGAGAAATTATTTTACACACTGACATTAACACATTGGTGAGCCACCCAAAAGACTGCTCAGCAAAAATACAGTAAAGATGATGATACATGGGGCAGTTTTTTAGTTTAGAAGGAGTAGTATGCACTGGCCTGTCTAGACAGATATCGTCTTGACAGATATCGTGTGCAGATAGGACACAGTTTAGCAAGATTGCGTTGCCGTTTGTGTGTGATGTTAGAGCATTGTTAAGAAATAACAAGAATGTATTGGAAACATACTACCTCCTACCTGACTCTATCTGAGAGGTGAGGAAAAATACACTTACTTAAAATTATATTTTTTATATCTCAAATAAATTATTGTATTCTTGAAAACAATCTTTTATTGTACTATTGAATAAAATATTAGTTAAACTGGTGTGGTGGGCATTCTGGCACAATATGGCTGCTGTCGCATCATCCAAGTGGATGCTGCACATTGGTGGTGGTTGAGGAGATTCCCTCTTCCATGTAAAGCGCTTTGAGTACCCAGAAATGTGCTATATAAATGCAACAAATTAATAATTAATTAAAACATCATTTTATCGTACTATTGAATAAAATATTAGTTAATTATTAAAGAAAGAAAAAAAATTAATAGCCATAATATGGACTTTTGTAAATGCTGTGATACTGTGATGCTCAGCTACTGTTATTTCCTTCTTACATTGCTGATTTCACCATAACTATTCACCTGAACAGTTTATGTTGCTGTATATGGTATCATTGTAATCATTGGCCATCAAAACATAGGGTTAGACATCACCAGCCATCAAAACGTAGGGGTAGACATTTCTGTGTTATCATGTTTGGTTCAGGAGATATGACACAAAATACATCATTTGGTTATGGTGGAAAGTAATGCCATGGCAACCACAAGGTGTTTTTGCGATGGCTGCATTTCTGAAAATGTTCAGGGCACTAACCTGTACGATTGTACCAAGTTTCATGCTTTTATGAAAAAGTGAACATATCACCTCAGATTTTGCTTAAATCACCTGGACTATAATGCTTACAAGAATACATCTGAAATAATTACAGGTACAATTAGCATCAAGCTACATTGAACATGTATGCAATTAATAACGTTTTTACTCAAAACCCACTTTAAATCATCATCAAGTGCTTGTAATAACTTCCTATTGTGATCTAAAATGGATTTTGATTCTATAATAGGCAGACATGCACTCTTTGTATGTTTTATAATGGACTGATCGATACCTGCTTGTCATGTGTCATAAACATCCTTTATTGTAAAAAAAAACAAACAAAAAAATACCATCAGCTGCATAAAAAAAAACACATATCTTTATAATTATAGGTCTATTTGCTTTCATATTTCATGTGTAGAAAATTTTTTCTCTTTTTTTATATATAACCGGAAGGGCAAGCGATATGATTACATGATTGACAGGTCTAGAGTGAACGAGCTCTGACTCATAAACTCTCGCGCTTGTGGAAGAAAATGCACGGTGCTCTTCAGATCACATAATTCAGTGGAGAATTAAGGCAAGGCAAGGCAAGTTTATTTATAGCACATTTCATACACAATGGTAATTCAAAGTGTTTTACATAAAAGGAAGTAAATAATCATAAAAAAATAATCACAACAATAAAACCAGAAATTTAAAAACGTTTAAAATGATTTAAAAATTTATTTAAAATGAATTTAATAGAAATGTTATTCTGTATAAAGAACATGTGAGAATAGTTTGTTTTTAAATACCAACAATAACAAGAACTCAGCATTCACTCTCCTCTCTTGCGGAAAAAGTAGGCCTACTTCAGTGCTTGTGGTCAATACAGTCTTCTGAGCTTTTAGCCCTACCGAGTCAAACTTTTGGGTAACAGCAGTTGCTCTGGCCTTGTGATGCAATGCTCAAATCTTATTGGACGGCCCGTGTTTTTGCTTTGCGAAACTTAAAAGAATCGTCGGACTGGACGAAAAAAAAAAAACATTCGCATTTTTGGTGCGTGAATGCTCGTGGTCTATGTGGAAGCATCCATAGGAAGCTGTTGTTTTATTCCAGTGCGTCATCGCGTCCGAAATCCGTTTCGCCTTTTTCGTGCTTAGTGTGGAAAGGCCTTTAGGTTCCAAAATGTATATGGAAAGACAGGACTCTCAAGTTACAGCGGAAGTTTGGAGTGAGATTAGGGGAGGGGCCACGCAAAGGTGAGGAGCAACTCAAATATTTACAGCACCCAAGTTTTTGCTAGCAGTTCAATTTTACCTATTGTTCATAATTGACCAGCACAAATAGAAATGATAACTTCTGGTAAATTATGATGAAAGACAAATTCATTCTAATAAAATAAAAATATTTATGTTTTTAAAAATACAAATGTATCAAAAATCAAAAGAAACTTTACCCCAAACGTGCCAACTGAACAGCAGTAGGCCTACTCAATGTACGCGAATATCCGCCAAAGTTCAGATTTTTCCATTTGCGCGATTCGCTCCAATCACGCATTACCCGCGCCACAACGCTCAATTCGCGCGAATCGTGCCGCAGGATGTCTATTCGCGTCTTTGCATTGACTTAACATGTAAATCACTTGTGCTTAACGCTTCATTCGCGTCTGGTGTGAACGCACCATGAGGCAGAATCGTGTAATTTAAACGGAAACAACAACATCCTAATTTCTGATTGGCTGGTAGGTGGCATTTGACTCCGTATAACTCGAGAGAGCTATGAACTCGGCAGAGAACTTCCCTCCGTTTTCCCTGGTCTATTAATTGTACATATAGCGGGACAAGTTATCCCTTTCTCAGCGTGAGAAATACAAGGTGTGGCGTGAGAGTGTGTGAACTGGTTGAAATGTGTGAGTCTCACGGTGAATGCGTGAGACTTGAGAGTCCTGGAAAGAAGACAACATATGTGAGGTAGTAATAGTTAAGTTTGCAAGTACGTAATAGTGACACTTTGCTTTGCGAGCACCACTTACAATAATAGTAATAACTAGTAATAATAATAACAAGATATGTACATTTTCTGAAGAAAATGTGAGTGGTGCTTGCTGTAGCAAACCTAGGGTCTTCAGTGTGATTGCAAGAGACCCAACTCTCATGTCTGTGCAATGTTCCGGTGCTGGGATATGGCTTCATGTTGTTGCTAGGGTGCTCTAAATCATTGATAGGCTGATTTTCACAGTTTATATAGTGATATTTAAAGACTATCTGCCAGTCTGAATCAAAAGAGTCCAACCCTGTGATTCTATGTTGTTCAGGTGCCAAGATATGCCTGGCTCAAATTACTACACGGTTGCTAGGGTACTCTAAATGGTTGCGTGATGCTTTGCCTTGGTGGTCTGCAATGATTTTTTATTTTTATTTTTAAATAAGAGGGCTTATATGCAAAAAATCACTGCAAGTTATGCAAGAAGTCAAATATTTTTCCTTTGGAATAAGAGACACTGATAAATCGCACACAATATCAAGAGTGTGTATAATGAAAATATGTTTGATTTTAATTTCATGTTGACTTTAACATTTTTGAATTGTTCATTTTTTAAATAAAAATCCAAAACGCATAACTCAAGTATAAGAGCTCCACCATAAATCTCATAACTCTTAATGGGCCTCATTCGTGAAACACGAGCAGAACAAATTTTTGTGTAAATCCTTCGTAAAGCCGCTCTGACGTAAACTTTCGAATTCATGAAAATGTTCCTATTTTAAAAACGTTAGCTAGTACGAAAGAATGTACACCTGTTCCCTACCACATGTAAATGGTGCGTAAAACTTTCTCTGTTCTTTTTGGCAAGCTGATGACACTGAATTTTGATTTTGCCTTTATAATATTTTACAAGTTTGTTTGCTTTTTTTTGCTTGTTTTGTAGCTGAGAGTTGATAAATTGTTTAGCTCCGGTTTAGCTTTGGGTAGAACGCAGCGCTTGTCACTGTCACTTTTTACCCAGCCGTCCAATTAATGGAGGAGAAGCAGGACAAATACCACACTGACCAATCATCCTACTTGTACAACAACTGAAGAGCAATAGAGAAGTTAATATTACTGGTTACTGCATTTTTATATTCAGTAATATTCTTCAAAATGAGATACTAGTAATATGTTACTGCCATGGATATTCCTTATCATAGCAACCAAAGCGTCTCAGCTGAAAAAATGCTATGCCACTCAAGCGCCGCCAGCTGGCCGTTTTCAGAAGAGCACCTGACATTTTTCAGGTTTCACATTATTGAATATGTATTGTTAGCCATATGGCCTATTCATCTTTTTTGCATTTATGCAATATACTGGAGCCAAACTTGAGAAAGTAGACCAGAATATTCCACTGCATTCCTGGACACGCAATTTGCGTAGCTGTAATTCATAAGCGGGATTATGCTTATTGTGTATGAGCGTTCATGAGCGCCCTATTTATGAATGATTGGAATTCATTAACATACGCATGTTTAACTATCAAATCAGATGTTTATGAAGCGTTTGTGAATCTGGAGGAGAGTTTTCGGGAAGGACCATTTTATGCATAGATTACTCAGAAGTGTTTCACGAATGAGGCCCATTGAATGCAGTCAAAAGTTATGAATATTAATGTATTGATATGTTTGCATATTGCAGTTTGCATGTACAGAGAGCCTTCACTGCATGAGATTGAAGAGAAGCAACGGTCCAGGAAAAGCTCAGGAACCCCAACAATGAACGGAGGCAAAGTGGTCAACCGGGACTCCACATAGCAGGGTCCAAATGCTGGAGGCTACTGCGAAAGAGTAACCCCTTCGCCTTGCCCTCACGACTCCAACCACGGGAATAGTACAACACGCTACAATAAAATAACAAACTGAACTCTTGCCTGAGAAAACCTTTAGAAGAACACAGAGATGGGGAAGAGAAATAAATGTTATATAATAAGGAGCTGAACTCACATGTTATGCAAAAAAGTTAAATGGACATTCATTTGATTTTCAAAAATATTAATATTATTTGGGGTTCATGTTGTGAGAAATGAGCTTTAAAACATTCTTATTTTTTCATTTTCATGTGAATGCTATAGCACCTATTTATGCTTTTACTGTCAAATTGGGAATGTTTCTCTTTTCGCTCAATGTCATTATTCCTGTTTGTGAATATTATGCAGATTTGAAGTGTTTTGTCTTATTTTATTTTATTTTTGGTATTAACTGAGAGGTAAAGGTAAATGCACTTTGTGAATCCAAATTATTGAAATATCAGGAGGGTGAATCTAGAATGTATGCTCAGATATTGTAGAACATTTTTGGATCTTAGAGCATTCCACTGCTTATTCATTTTGGTATGAGGTAATATCCATTTTAACACTTCTTCAAAAATTTTGCCTGCCTTGATGTACATATGTCCAGCACAAGTACACTGTATGTGTGTATGCTCAACACCTCCAAACTGCATCTTGGTTTCATTTGGAATGCGACACTCTTTGTTACAATGAACAGCTAAACTTTGGATAATAAGTAGATGATTCCCTGTGAATGATCCACAAATTCCCTTGCACTGAAGCAAACTTACAAAATCTAACAAACAACTCCGGATTCCTTAGTCCTAAAAGTGTGATGCTGACACCAACCCTGTCCAGTCAAAAGCACAAAGAAGGGCAGTTGTGTTGCCCCCGTACAGGGTTTCCAGGAAGTCAGCCTGGACAGGGTGGGTGGATTGTGGACTAGGTGGAGTCTGGCATTCATAAGTCTTCCAATAAAATGGCCATCTGAGCTGTGCCCAAGTATGCAGCAATGAGGTGCAACAAAACAAAGAGACTTTAAATGCATAAGTCATCAGGGGGTGGTGATGGCGCAGTGGATAAGACACATGCCTTTGGTGTGAGAGACCTGGGTTCGAATCCACTGTGAGACACCAATGTCCCTGAGCAAGACACTTAACCCCTAGTTGCTCCAGAGGCGTGCGACCTCTGACATATATAGCAATTGTAAGTCGCTTTGGATAAAAGCGACTAAATGAATAAATGTAAATGTATCAGAAAGTGTGTTTGTAGTTAACTAAGGAATGATCAAATGAATAGCACGTGTACAACGACTGTAAAAACAGGCACGCAATGCAAAGACTGTCCAGATAAACTGGGTTTTCAGAAAAGAAAACACTGTAATGTGTGTTTCCTTTTGCTCTGTACAAACAAAACTCTTTATTTTTCATGTTTGCAGATGTTTTCACCTTAAAGAAATACAATCATATGTGCATTATGAATAATAAGATATATAAAATATGCATTGATATTATAAACAGAATGAAATTAGGATTAAGAATAAAAGTATGATACTTCAAACTTTAATCCCTGTGTGCATAGTTTATTTTCCAAGTATTCCCATGAGCAATTTTATTATTATATACAGTAATTGCATTTAATGCAGCACAGGCAGCATTTAAAATGCATTTACACAGAAATCAAACTTGCAGAAATAAGAAATTAAATCTTTTAAGTTTTGGATTACTAATGACACTCCCTACAGGGTTCATTGTCACAAAATAGACATACTTAACTTCAAAATTTGACTGTTAACTTCAGAAGGTCAAACTAATACAAAACTAGGTAAAACTAATACTACTGGTCTTGGTCCTTCTTGGGTGTCACTGTTAGAGAGACATAATTGTTCTTAGGTAACATTAATTAGGTAATAACTAAAATATAGTTCTTACTACAATTAAAGAAAAATAAACATATGCATTAACAGAATATGTATATAATTATTGTTGGATATAGTCGAGAAGCTGAACTATTATTTCTGGTACATTTGATAAAGAATTAATATAAACAAAACCCAGATTTGTGCCTCAATACTAAGCAGTAATGGGAAACCAATTTGTAGGAGATGCCGAATATACGTAGACACATGAAACGGTGAATGAAAAGTATGAAAGAAATAACAATTATAAATGATAAATGTTTAACTATGACTAGCTATGACAACAACAAATGACTAACCTCAACTGCCTCTGGGGAGAATCAGAGATATAAATCATTTTGTGCAACTTTTAATGTGGCATTGCATCTCTACACAAAATTTGGTGGCGGCACAGAGTCTCCTCAGGGCAATCTTAATGCCTTGTTTTTAAAATTCTATGCAAAATTCAAATGACTGAAAAATGTTTTATTCCAGGTTTAGGTAAATCCAGTGATATCATCCTGAAAGTTAAAGCACTCAAGCAGCAATCCAACTTCACATTTTAGAATGGCACTTCTCTGCCCTTGATTCTCCTTGTTGTCATGGAAACAGACCTTCCCTACTGTCTGTAAGGAGAAAGAAGAGGAGGAGATGGAGGGGGAGGAAGGCTGCTTTCAGGCAAATTATCTGTTCTTTTTGTGGCAAAGAGATTGAGATTGTGTTTGTGATTGTTTCTCTCCTTCTCCTTTCAAAGTCACACTATGTACATATGGACACCCAATGGAAGTGACGTACAATTATAAGTATCTGAGAAGAATGACAGCATGTGTGTGTGTGTGTGTGTGTGTGTGTGTGTGTACGTATACTGCTGTGTGAAGGAAATGGAGATAAACATCTTAATTTGGCCTCCATGTACAACACAAATTAAACTGTCTGATCAAAGACATTTATATCAGTACCAAACCCCAACTTTTATTAAAAGACACTTAATTTGTTACGTGTTACATAACTGCAAAGCCATGCTGAACCAAGCTGAACTGATTCTGTCAGTGCCATAGTAACACATAGGATCCTGTGTACCCTAAAGCCCACTGACTTGTGTAAAAAACTCCTGCCTGCCTGCAAATCCCCTCTTTTCTTAACAGAATATTGACTTGATAAATCTACAGCTGTAAAAAAAAATTCATCACTCTGTAATTCCATTATTCTATATTTTCAATTGCTCTCAACACTGATTCTGTTGTTTGATTAGAGATCGTCATTTTAAGGGATTGCCTGGTTTTGTTTATTCTCTTCCTTCCTCTCTTGGGAGGGACAAGAACACCCTTACAGACTTGGAACATCAAGGTCATCATTATGAAATAATTGGTCTCCTTTCAATTAATGTGACTGGCCTGCTCTCTTAGATCTTTAATGCTACAAAACATCAAAGATTTGATTATGTTGGATTATGTTTTTCAATAATAAAGCTATAAGAAAAGGTTATGGAGAATTCATTAGAAATAATGTCAGATGAAAAACATTTCATGGCATTAATTTGTGCTATAGCTTTGTTGTCATAGCAAGTCAGGGAAACAGGGGAAGCCGGATCTAATTGCAGCTTTAAATTTTAATGAACAAAGTTATAATTCACAGGTAAGAAACACAACAGCTTTATAACAACAAAGACAACACTGAACAAAAATAGTCCAGAACTGAAGGCTTAAATACACATGATAATAATAAAAAGTGCACAAGGAAATCAATAACCATGGAAACAAATAAGCAATATGAAGTAAGGAAAACAAAACCGAAAACCAGTTAAAACTAACCAAAAGTCCATAGAAACTAAAACAGAACTGAACAGAGCAAGTGCATTTGTAGTATGCAGAGCTGCAATGTTTTACTCCATCCACACACAAAAAGAAATTAGTAACACAAACAACTACAAACATATATACACTCGCATGTCAAGACCCGTACTTTTCATAATGACAGCATTAGCTATGCAAATCTGCTGCAGTTCAGTTACCAGTTAAATGCTTGAATCTCACATAAATGTATCCCTCATCTCACTGCACCAAGAGAATGCACAACAGTCAAAAGCAAAGAGCAAAGCAAACTGATGCACTACCTGTTCTATAAGGACAAAGTCTGTGTCCTTCCTGATAGGACAGGGGGTATTTACGGTAAGGTGTGTTCTTTATTTTGGTTCATGCAGGCATTTTTGACCTAACAGTAAGTCTTGCCATGTAAGCTTATTTTCTCTGATAGAAAGACTAAGGAAGAAACTGTAAAACTGTTTGTCTAATGCAATAAACTGTGAAACAGTGGAGTGACTGAAACCTTCAATAAACCAAATACTGTCTGTGGATTAGGCTATAGGACATGTGAGACTAGAAATATTGAAAGGGCTGTCAGAATTAAAGTCTACAGCCTACATAACCTACATAACCCAGAAGCTAATTTTGTATACAATAGATTTACTTCCATTGCTATAATAATAAATTTGGAAACAATGATGTAAAGTTTATTAACATTAGTTAACACATTAGGTATCATGACCTAACAATGATTTCATAGTTTTTGTTTGTTTCTAGGTTTTATATTAGTTTCTACATACATATGATGTATTTTTATTTAGTAAGTTAAACATACATTATTTTATTCATTATGAACAAACATGAAACAATTTAGTAAAGTATTAATTTAGAATAATAAATGCTGCAAGAAATATTGTTCCTTGTATTAACAAAGTGTGATTACAATATGCAATATAAATGTGAATGCATTTATTTATTTAACACACAAACAATAATTAGTTGACCTAACTGACAATCAAATGTGGCTACTTCCATTTTATAAGACATTTTAGATTTTATAGTGTTAATCTGATGTATGGACTATTATGTACACTATCCATGTTACTGTAAATGCTTTCTGTCTATTGTTTAGTAGCCCACTTTACACAGCTCTGGCATTTTAGCTTTTGATGTTTGGTGTTTTCATTTATTCTATGAATGATTATTCTTTTTTTTTTTTTTCATTGATATTGTGTTTTAAGTGATTCACTTGTTACAAAGTCAATTAAGTATTTTGTTACTTTTACACCCACATTAACACACTGGTTAGGAAGGACATGTTTAAACAAATTACTTTGTCACTCCACATTTCATGCCTATTTCATCAAACTACCCACAGAAATCTATTTCAGCTTAGTATCATCCCTATAATATTGAACCATATGTTTGTGAGTTGGATGTGCTAGAATAAATAAATGGAGGTTTGCTGAGGGGACACCTACACACAGAATTACACAATATTTCCAGTCCACAGGAACATTTAACACACATGGTGACAGCAGACATGACATGAGCTAACAAAGCAGTACAGCTTAATTGTGCTAACAGTGTCCCGGTATAACCAACGCTATCTCACGGCAATTTGTATGTATTTTACAAGGTGGCTAATTCCTACGAATTTGCACGACCTCACTCGTACGATTTAGTACGATTTGTCTAAACCCCAGTGACAGGTAGGTTTAGGGGTGGGGTTAGGTGTAGGTCATTCGTACAAATTCATACGAACGGGCAACTCATAAAATGCGTATTATGAATTTATGAAAATTAAAATACGTTATGAAAATACGGTATGAATTTGTACGAGTGAGGTCGTACGAATTCGTACGAATTAGCCACCTCGTAAAATATGTACAAATTGCCATGAGATCGGGCTGGTATAACTGCAGTGGAAAAACTTGGTAACGCTTTAGATTACAACCCGCAACGTACTGCATAAGTAAACAGAATTTACAGTGTAACTTTTTTTGTAATTATAGTGTACCTATTCAGTGTCTCCAAGTAGGTATAAGGGAATAGGCTAATATGTGAAGTTTGGGGAATAATAATACTAATACATTTTATTTATAAAGCACTTCATATTTTATCTCAAAGTGCTACAAAAGTGTCATAATAAAATAAAACAGTTTAAGCAATTAAGAATCTCAGTTAAAAAACAACTACCAACTAAGATTAACACAATTTAAGCACTAAAAGAAACATAAAAATTAAACTGTTTTTAAAACCATCAGTCATCTGTGAAGGCCTCAGATGTTCAGGAAGGGACATTGAAGGACTTTTTAAAAAGGTACGTTTTTAAACCCTTTTTAAAACCAACAGTCGTTTGTGGAGCCCTCAGATGTTCAGGGAGGGCATTCCACAGGCGAGGGGTGGTGGCACAAAAGGCTCTGTCCCCAATTGTGCGGGTCTTGGTCCTTGGAGGAAGGAGTCGGTGAGTGTTTGTGGAACGGAGAGAACGTGCTGCGATCTGTGGAGTTCTTTAAGGTAGGAGGGAGCATTTCCATGTATACACTGATGTGTGAGGAGAAAGACTTTATATTCAATCTGGCCAGAAATGGGAAGCCAGTGTAGAGATTGAAGAATTGGAGTGATGTGTTCGTATTTACGCACCCTCATCAGGATCCTGCGGCACTGTTCTGTATATGCTGGAGCTTCTGGATGCTCTTGTCAATAAAGGGGTAATAACCTGTAAAATTACAAATTATTTTAACTGTAAGTATTTTGAAACTAAGGGGTACCTATTCTAATATTATATGGCATGTAGGCTATGCAACGTTCTTATATTTGCAAGGGATTTAGCAAAAACATACACTGTGTATGTAGGCCTTCTTTTTAAACACGCTGGGTTATTGTTTCGATCCAAACGCTCGGTTGAGACTGTTGGGTTAGAAAGCTGACTTGATTTGACCCAATTTGGGTTGATATCAGGAATATGTAACCCAACAGTCCGGGCTTAGGAACAGTGTTGCCAAGTCCGCGGTTTTCCCAGGGAATTTTTACCGGGGAACCCTCCTCGAAATGCGATTGGGCTAGTTTTGGGTTAATTTTGAGTAGCAATTAAGTGGGGTTTGTTGTGAAAACTTGGCAACCCTGTTTAGGAATGTGGAGGTTCAAACGCGAACTGTTCTGTGTGCGAAGAAATCCGTGTTTGTGGTGCTTAAGATGGAAACGTGTGGAAAATAGGAAAAAATAATTGAAGCGCAGACGAGGGACAACTTTGAAACAGTCTGGAGTGTGTTCGTTTAAAACTGGAACAGTGAATATGGTGATCGGGAATTGGAAACAGCTTGAATGGCGCTTGAGACAATGGGTGTTTGCGGCGCTCATGACAGGAATGTGTGTCGAAAATACAAGAAAACTAATCGAAGTGAAGAGGAGAGCATTTTTTGAAACTGTCTGGAATGTGTTATTTCAAAACTGGAGGGTTTTGTCTGAGTATGTTCTTACAACATTGAGCGGCGATTGAAACCGGGAACTATGAACTAGTCAAAATGGTGCTTGAGGACGTGGATCAAAACTGTAAAATCAAAGACGGTAAAATCCTGTCAGTTTGCTATAATACATAGTTTAATCTTGACTTTCAGTGTTTATTACTGTGTGTTTATTGACGTGATGGTTTGGCCATAATAGTTTAACTTCATCAAAAAACATGAACAAATTGAACAAGCTTTTAGAACTTGTATAAACTGTATAATTATGGAGTTGCTTTGCTTTTTTTTCTGAACTGGTGTAATACATTTTTATATTTTATTATCTGTTGCCCGTGTTGTTACTGTTGTCATATTGTGTGTGATTTTAATTTAAAAACCCACATTTCAAATAATATTTGAATTAAATAAAACTGTCACCATGTTTATTGATATATTACCTGATGTATAATGTATGACCTACTGTATAAACAATCGTTTTAGAGCAATTTGTTGTAGCCACTTACCCTGTAACTACATGGAATAAGGGGGAAACAAGCACCACTTTAATTTACAGCCCGCAAATGTTGTATTTACCCTGGAAGTACATAGAAAAAGGACGTAACAAAGCACCACTTTAATTTATAGCCCGCAAATATTTTATTTACCCGGTAATTATATGGAATAAGGGAGGAACAAGCACCACTTTAATTTACAGCCCACAAATATTGTATTTACCCTGTAACTACATGGAACAAGGAGGTAACAAAGCACCACTTTCATTTACAGCCCACAAATGTTGAATTTACCCTGTAACTACATGAAATAAGGGAGGAACAATTTGGGTGTACACACAGAACAAGTGTATATTTGCACAGTATTTGCAGAGAAAAATATTACACTAGTTTTAATTTAATTGTTTGATGGCCAAATTAAACCTTTTTTTATATATACATACAGTATAAAAAACAGTATACATCCACTGAAATACAAATGTTGTATCATGTATTTTTTTTCTGTGAACAGCTGGAAAGAGGTAAGCTTGTTTTAAGCTGCATTGAACCTTGATTTGTACATCATGCAAAGTTATTTGGTGATAGTGGTGTTGGGAAGTTGCTGGTGTGAAGCTGCTGAGATTGACAAATAAGCTTTCATAAGGTAAGCTGACTTGTGAATTATAAATCATAGCTTAATCTCATTAACTCATTTCACTAGATGTCCAGTTTTGTTGTTCAGTAAACTCCATCATGTTTCCTTTAGTAGCAGAATGGTTAAAACAGGAACGGGAGAACGGGAGATGGCGGCCTCCTGTAGCGCCAGGGAGAAGTGCAGGACCCGGACTCGTGACACTACCCCTCCCTAAAGGAACGGCTTCCAGACGTTCCACCAAGCGCAAAAGTCTGGAGGGAGGTGGAACCAGGGGATGGTGAAACAGGGGGAGGGATGGCGGGCCAGGTCCGTGTGAAGGCAGAGGGCCTGGAGACAGAGACCAAGCAGGAGACCGGGGCGGATTCGGAGGGTTGGACCAGGGAGACTCCAGCCGAACAGGAACCCCAGCGAACGGCCAGGGTGGGACCGGAGGGACAAACCAGGCGGGCACCGCCGCCTCGGGAGCGCTGTGAGCGGGTACCGCCGCTTCGGAAGCCTTGAGAGCGGGCACTGCCGCCTCGGGAGCTTCGTGAGTGAGCACAACTGTCTCGGGAGCTTCGTGAGCGAACGCCGCGCTCTCAGGAGGAACGTGAGTGAGCACAGCTGTCTCGGGAGCTTCGTGAGTGAGCACAGCTGTCTCGGGAGCTTCGTGAGCGAACGCCGCGCTCTCAGGAGGAACATGAGTGACCACAGCTGTCTCGGGAGCTTCGTGAGCGAACGCCGCGCTCTCAGGAGGAACGTGAGTGATCACAGCTGTCTCGGGAGGAACGTGAGTGAGCACAGCTGTCTCGGGAGCTTCGTGAGTGAGCACAGCGGTCTCGGGAGCTTCGTGAGTGAGCACAGCTGTCTCGGGAGCTTCGTGAGCGAACGCCGCGCTCTCAGGAGGAACGTGAGTGATCACAGCTGTCTCGGGAGCTTCGTGAGCGAACGCCGCGCTCTCAGGAGGAACGTGAGTGAGCACAGCTGTCTCGGAAGCCTTGTGAGCGGGCACCGCCGCTAACTCCACCCTGAAGGTTGAGCCGCTCATCCATAGAACCAGGTTGATGTACTCCTCCAGCGACTCCTCAGGGTCCCAGAATGGCGTCAGGGACTTGAAGGGCTCGGCTAGGCAACCCCTGAAAAAGACCATAAGACAGGTCTTCTCCCTCTCCGATCGCCGAGCCAAATCGAAAAACTCCCTGGCGTACTCCTCCGTGCTCCGGACTCCCTGGCGAATGTTGAGGAGCCTCCCTGCTGGACCCATGTGTGGTGGGTTCATTCTGTCACGGATCGCTGAGAGGAAAAGACGAGGTCAGGGTCCAAATGCAGGTGAGGTCTTTAATAAAACAAACAAAGGCCAACACGGCACAACAAACACTTCAGCACGACAGATCACAAAATGGCAAGACAAGTAATGAACCCACACCAGAGTGGTGGGAGAGGGGAGACTAAATAGTCAGTGGCAAATGGGGAACAGCTGTGGGTGTACTGAGTGTGATGATGCGGCAGGTGTGTGTTATGTGGCAGGTGTATGTGATATGGGAGAGGAGTCCGGGAGAACGGGAGATGGCGGCCTCCTGTGGCGCCAGGGAGAAGTGCAGGACCCGGACTCGTGACATAGGCCTATAAGAAAATACCAGTGTAAAATGATAAAAAGAATATTGTCTTTATAAATCACTCCCAAACATAGGATTATTGTTTAGACCATACCACGTAATATTAGAAGGTACCCCTTAGTTTCAAAATACTTACAGAATAAATTATTTGTAATTTTACAGGTTGCTACCCCCGTTATTCCCCAAACGTCACCACATTATTCCCCTATATCTACACGGATATACAGTATAATTACAAAAAAAAACTTACGCTGTAACTTCAGTTTATATTTACGCAGTTCTTTGCAGGTTGCATATCTGGTTGTTACCCCCTTATTACCCAAACGTAACACATTTTTCCCTTATACCTACACGTACGTTCTTTATAGGATAGATAGATAGATAGATAGATAGATAGATAGATAGATAGATAGATAGATAGATAGATAGATAGATAGATAGATAGATAGATAGATAGATAGATAGATAGCTTGTTTACAAGAGTATCATGATGCATGTATGTGATCCTGCTGATACAGGAGCTGGCGTTCTAACGTTTCTCATCCTGAGGAGAGAGTTCCAGTTCCTGTCTGCTGCTGAGCGTTTTGAGATTGTAGCTCCATATAACTTATATATAACTTAATATAACTTAATTCACACCATATTTCTGATATTATCTATCAAACTAAACTAATCTGATCGTTCGCTTTTAATCTAAAACCGCAAGTGCAGTGCATTAGCATTCATTAGCTGGTTAGCTTTTCATTCACGTTTCCATCTGCGTTTTTATAAAAGGAAAGGACGTGACCAGTGGCCAAGTATGGTCACCCATACTCGGAATTTGTGGTCTGCATTTAACCCATCCAAGTGCACACACACAGCAGTGAGTAGTGAACAAACACACACACACACACACACACACATAGTGAAAACACACCTGAAGCAGTCGGCAGCCATTTATGTTGCGGTGCCCCAGGAGCAGTTGGGGGTTCGGTGCCTTGCTCAAGGGTCTCACCTCAGTCGTGGTATTGATGGTATTTATTGGACAATGGCATTTATTGTCCAGTCGCTGGACATTCATTCCCCCCACCTAAAATCCCTGCCGGACCTGTGACTCGAACCCGCGACCTTTGGGCTACAAGTCCGACTCTCTATCCATTAGGCCATGACGCATTTATTACTGTTTTATTTGTATTTTTTTCTCACTCTGTTTCTTTCTCTCTCACCCCGTATTTTCACGAGCTCATCAAACAACGTGGTAAGTCGGAATCCGTTATCAATCACGGTGAGTAAAGGCTTCTTCTCCTGTTATTGCTGTTTGCACCGCATGACACATGTACAGTTTATCTCTCTCTGTCGGCAACTAGGAATTCACATGTAATAAATGCAATAGTTAGGCTGACAAAGAAGATATCAGAACTAGAGACACACATCTAAACTTTAGTTGAGGACAGTAAAAATTTGAGGGCTGTAGATAAGGCTTTGGATGTGACTAGCTCAGGGAGTCCTGTACATTGTTCGGTTCTGTTAACAGAGCCCATGCAGCAGGGCAACTAGGTGACTGTGAGGCGGCATAGTCGCGGGTCAACTAGTCGCCTCACGTCACAGAAGTCAGTTAATTCTCAGCACATAGAGAGCTTTCACCTAGATATCACACTATAGAGACTGTGTCTGTTCCCCAAACTAGAAAATACAATAAACATCCAAACCAATTTAAGAGTAACAATTTAATTGACAACAAATAAAAAAAATTATATAATACATAGAAACAAAAGATAAAGCTTGGCTCATTGAATATCAGGTCTCTTTCTACGAAAGAGATTTTGGTAAATGATATGACTACTGATCATAACTTAGATACTCTTCTTTGACCTGGCTAAAACCAGATGATTACATTATTTTAAACGAGTCTACCCCCAAAGATTACTGTTATAAACACGAGCCACGTCCAAAAGGTAAAGGGGGAGGTGTTGTTACAATTTATAGCAATATTTTCAGTATTTCTCAGAGGGTGGGCTTCAAATATAACTAATTTGAAGTAATGATGCTTCATATAACATTATCCAGAGAAACAAGTGTTAATGATAAATCCCCCACCAGGGCACCATACAGACTTTAAAGAATTTGCACATTTTTTTTTATTTAATTATTTTTTTATCAGAGTTAGTTCTAGCTGCAGATAAAGTCTTAATTGATGTTGATTTTAATATCCATGTTGATAATGGAAAAGATGCATTGGGATCAGAATTTCTAGACATTCTGAACTCTATCGGGGTTAGAAAACACATGTCAGGTCCTACTCATTGTGGAATTGATGTTAATGGTGTTGAAATTCTGCAGCAAATTGATGATATCTCAGATCTTTATATAGTCTTGTGTAAACTCCATATAGCTAAAACTGTAAATTCTACTCCTTGTTACAAGTATGGTAGAACCATCACTTCTACCACAAAAGA
This sequence comes from Barbus barbus, assembly GCF_936440315.1. Classification (NCBI taxonomy): domain Eukaryota; kingdom Metazoa; phylum Chordata; class Actinopteri; order Cypriniformes; family Cyprinidae; genus Barbus; species Barbus barbus. The sequence goes on along the minus strand of NC_136754.1, from coordinate 23,118,462 downwards.
ATGCTTTGTAAGTAATCTTCCTGATTTATAACAAATCCTCAGCATATGCAATAGCTCAGAAAAAACTTTATGTAACAGAAAATATAGACTCTCTCTTTTCTAGCGTTTTAGATACGGTTGCTGCTTTACGCATAAGGAAGATTAAGGATAACAGTTTGACACAGTGGTATAATGAGCACACTCGCACACTAAAGAGAGCAGCCTGAAAAATGGAGCTCAGCTGGAGGAAAACAAAAATAGAGGTATTTCGTAACCTATGGCGACTCAGTGCATCTCAATGTAGTATGGAAACCGCTCCAATCAGGACTGCAAAGCACTACAGAGAGTTGTGCGCTTAGCTGAGCGCATCTCAGGGTCTGCTCTCCCCTCTCTGCAGGACATTTACCTCAAACGCTGCAAAAGTAGAGCTGTTAAAATCATCAAGGACTCAAATCACCCAACCATCTATTCACTTTGCTTCCATCTGGTAAGCGTTTCCGTAGCCTGATGACAAAGACTGAGGCTGCATCCGAAACCGCCTACTTCTCTACTATATAGTAGGGGAAATGCAGTAGGCGAGCGAATAAGTATGTCCGAATCCTTTGGATTCATAAAAGAGTAGGCAGGAATTACCTGGGTGACATACTAATTCTCACGAGATTCGGACGTGCGTCTACTTAAAGTGCGTCCAAATATGCCTACTTCTCTACTGTATAGTAGGGGAAAAGCAGTAGGTGAACGAATAAGTATGTCCGAAACCTCAGTATTCATAGAAGAGTAGTCGAGAAGTTCCCGGATGTCCTACTGCTTCAGCCCAGATTCTTGAGTGTTCATCCGATGCACACTTTTCTATCCCAGAAGCCTCACGCGAGAGGATACGTCATCATCACGTGATGGAGATCAGCGATGCGGGTGTTTACAAATGTGAGTATTATCGATCAAAAACACGGTTACATGTGTTAAAATCGCATTTCTTGAGCTACTGTATAGTAAATTGTTGATTTGCTGAAGGTGTAGATGCTAGACAGTAACGTTACAGTATATTTGTATCGTGAACAGCTCCAGTAAACACTCGCGTCTCCAAAGTGCATTTACATAAACCTTATACATCTTAAAGACCATTAAATGTCTATTTAATAAGAGACAGGAAAATATTCTAAAAGAATATTCAAAGGATCTCAGTGAGCTGAAAACCTTTCAGTTACTGAAATATAAACAAAAATATAAAGTAAAAAATCATTTTGTTAATTCTAATACAGAAATCAAATGACATTGTGCTGTTAAAATGACTGCTTGTGTATTATGTTTGTGCATCTTTGTATGATCTGAAATGTCTGCAGACTATGGCAAGCCGTTTTACCATTTAATCTATAAGCCGTACTAGTATCTATTTTCATGTTACTAGTACTTATTTTTTAGATACTAGTATCTTTTCCATTAAGTACTAGTACTTATTCATTAGATACTAGTACTTATTCGTTAGCTACTAGTGCTTATTCTTTAGGTACTAGTGCTTATTCTTTGGGTACTAGTGCCTTTTGTAAAGTTACTAGTACTTATTCATTAGATACTAGTTCTTATTCATTAGATACTAGTACTTATTCCAATAGTGACTAGTATTTACTTATACTCTTCTTGTTAAGACAAAATCGAACTAGTTCTTATTTTTTAGTTACTAGTAACTTTTTAGACCAGAGATATCCTGAACTTAATAGATACTAGTACTTTTAAAATTTGCATTTCCGCCCAGTATGCTAATCGTATGTTGAATATTAATGAACCAGCAACATATAGGAGAGAGATTAGACAAGAAACAGAAAGGAGATGAATGTACTTTTTTTGTGGAAACCACATAGAAAAGAAACAATTATTTGTACACAAGCACATAGAAAACCTATTTTGTCAGTTTTGTAAGCACTGTAATTACATAAACATAGTAGTCTAATGTGTTTGTTGATCATCGATTGACCTCTAGTGGCAGGATGGAGATAAGACACCAATTTTATTATCTGTGATTTTCCTCTTTTTCCTCCAGTAAAAACAATAAATATCATATCAGGGCTGTACCTTAATGTTTTTGCATATTAGATTAGATTAGATTAGATTCAACTTTGTCACCGTGCAGAGTACAAGTACAGAGCCAATGAAATGCAGTTAGCATCTAACCAGAAGTGCAAATAACAAGGTTTATAAATAGATATAAAAATGTGTATATACGTTGTTTTATGACATATAGTGCAAGTTATGAGGTAGATGGGGAGAGACTAGCTCAGTGCAAATGACTGTACATACAATTTAGGTTGCAAGGAAATATAAACAGAAGGTGCATTATAATTGAGGTATTTAAGTAGCATATGTTTATATATGGCCAATGACCTTCACGGCATCCGGAGGTAGAAATGTGCAAGGGAATGTGCAAATATCAGAAATGTGCAAAAAAGCAGGAAATAAAAGAACATTGTGAGTGAGGAGTGCAGACAGGTTGTTGAACAGTGCAGTGTTTGTGGTAAATGTCTTTAATGGAGGGTAGCACGACACCAGTGGTGTATTGGGCAGTTTTCACCACCCGCTGGAGGGCTTTCTGGTCCGAAACAGTGCAGTTGCCATACCACACTGTGATGCAGTTTGTGAGTATGCTTTCAACAGTGCAACGGTAAAAGTTCAGCAGGATGTGGGGGGACAGGTGAGCTTCCCTTAATTTCCTAAGGAAGTAAAGGCGCTGTCGTGCTTTTTTGATCAGGGTGGAGGTATTGAGGGTCCAGGAGAGATCCTCAGAGAGATGGACACCAAGGAACTTGAAGCTCGCCACGCGCTCCTCTTCGGCCCCATCAATGTAGATGGGAGTGTGTGTGTGGTCCTTCTTAGTCCGCCGGTGGTCTACAATCAGCTCTTTGGTCTTCTGGGTGTTGAGTGCAAGGTTGTTGTTGGCACACCGCATTGCTAGATGCTGGACCTCATCCCTGTAGGCCGTCTCATCGTTGTCGCTGATCAGGCCTACCACCGTGGTGTCATCTGCAAACTTGATTATGGAGTTAGAGCCATATACAGGTATGCAGTCGTGGGTGAAAAGGGAGAAGAGGATTGGGCTCAGCACACAGCCCTGTGGTACCCCAGTGTTTAGGGTGAGGACGGAGGAGGTGTGGTTATTGATCCTAACAGACTGTGGTCTGTTGATGAGAAAGTCCAGGTTCCAGTTACAGTGGTAACACTGGTGCTACAGACACTGAATGTTTTTAACATTAGTGTTCTGTATAGGGCACACAAAATCCGAACCTTATGGTTTTCAGACAAACATTCTCTTTATTTGGAAAAAAAGGCCAAACATTATTAATAAAAAAAAAAAAAAAAAAGGTTTTCTGTATGTGTAGGGCTGCACGATTTGGTCAACAAATTAGTTTTTATATACCAATAAATAAAAACATTAAACAAAATAAGGAATATTACTTTTGTAATAACACTACATGTATTTTCTATAATATACAAAACTGAGTATTTAAGTATACATATAATAATAAATATAGCTGCAAGAAAAGGGAAAAACAATTACACTTCTCTACACTGAAGAAAAACGTAAGGATATTGTGGAAGAAAATTCATTTTATGTTCATTTTATGCTTCTGTATTGCAAAAACCTTTTTGGTATGGCTGTGTAAAATTGGGAAAGGGTCTGGGGATTTCTAGCCTAAGATGTATGGACGACAAGGGAGGGGTCCATAGAGGGTGTTGGGGAGGAAACCAGACCCAGGGGAGATGGGCCAGATGTATGGTAATGACCTGAAAGGTTATTTGGGCCCTAAATATAAGAAGATATGCTTTTGTAGAATGATACAGTAGAATGTTGTTTTTACTTCAACATATGTGGAAAATTACAGCAAAGAGATGTTTTGTAACCTTGTGACCTTGAGTGTCTAGAGTGTGGATATAAGGTGGAGGAGCACCCTCCCCGGATTGTCACACTCTGCAGCAACTGGTGTTTCTGTATGACTGTCTGACCTTCTTTGCAAAGAATTAAACCTTTTAAAAGACTAAGTGTGAGTTTGTCTCTTGCCTGATGAGGTTAAGTTAAAATTTGCCACAACAATATGTATACCTCAAAGTTCTTAATTATTTGAGCTATTTTTACTCGTTATTTTGTGAGCAATAACGAATACTCAATTCATGTAATTTCTTCTCATTCATACTCTTCGCCAGAGGGCGCCCTCACGCAGAAACTCCACTAGTGAGACTCACTTCCTGAAAATATGCATTCGCTGTTTATGTAGCCTAGTAGCTAACATGCAGATAGATGTTTTAATGATGAAGCATAAAGAAAATAAACAATGATTGCGACAATATATGGTTGTATCTGTGTTCTTCAAGCCATCTCGGGTATTTTTATAAGAATAAAGTATGTTTAAACATACGACAGCCTTTATCACTGTATAGAATATAAAGTGGCATGATTTCTGCTTCATTCTGTTTAATGAAACCATGTCAGATCACAAAAGGAACTTATTTCAAACGCTCGATGATGTTATGATGTGAATTTGGAGTAAAAACATGTCAATATACTTTTGTTGGACAACAGGTTTGTAATCTTTTCTTTGTGTTTTTATGGTAACCAATTAGCAAGGTAGGCTAACATACAAAGCCAGTTAGCCCTACTTAACAATCAAATTAATTCAGCATATTAATGTATTGTATTACCATGTGGACTCTGATTGGACGGTTGAGAGGTACTCATGTTTATGTAATGACTTGTTTGAATTAAGATATCTCCAAATACATTCTTACTAGTTCTTTATGAGGTTGAAGATATATCTCCAAATGAACAGGTACTAGTAGTTATTCTGTTTTAGATATCATCTTTTGATTTCTGACTAGTAAGTATTGCATAGTGACTATCTATTTAAATATTACTAGTAAGCATTCATTAGATACTAGTACTTATGTTTTAGATACTGGTACTTATTCATTAGATACTAGTACCTATTTAATAGATACTAGTAGTTATTCATTAGGTACTAGTACTTATTAGACTGGTATCTTTTGTAATAATTACTAGTAACAATTCGTATCTTACTAGTCAGATCTGCTTTTTTACTCGTCTTATGTTATGACTAGTCCAAATGGCTACAGTGGAGTTCAATTAAAAAAATTTGCTAGTAAAATAAAAATTCTTACTAGTAACATTTTGAATAAGTACTAGTATCTAATAAATGTGTACTAGTATCTATTGAATAAGTACTAGTAATGAATAAGTACTAGTATCTAATGAATAAGTACTAGTAATGAATAAGTACTAGTACCTAATGAATAAGTACTAGTACCTAATGAATAAGTACTAGTACCTAATGATTAAGTACTAGTATCTAATGAATAAGTACTAGTAACTTTACAAAAGACACTAGTACCCAAAGAATAAGCACTAGTAGCTAAAGAATAAGTACTAGTGCCTAATGAATAAGTACTAGTACTTAATGGAAAAGATACTAGTATCTAAAAAATAAGTACTAGTAACATGAAAATAGATACTAGTACGGCTTATAGATTAAATGCTAAGGCGGCTTGCCATATGCAGACTGGTGTGTGCAGTGAGGATGGAGAAGTCCACAGCAGCATCCTGGAAATGATCCAGTGCCATGAATGAGACGCTCCATCACTCCACCTGCCCTTACTGCCTCATCTGGACCGGATGCTGCTGTGGTCTCTTCATCCTCAGTGACCCCAGAGCCAGCGAGACCATCTAGAGAATGACCAAAAGAAATCGAGGATGTGATTTTATTCAAGTTTGTCCTGCTGCTTTCTGTTCATACAACATCAGTCAATGGAGCACGAGTTTCAGAAGCGTCAAAAGCATAGTCAAATAATTTCACGAAGAATCTGAAAGTTTTGACTGCTCCATTGACTGATATTGTATGAACAGAAACCAGCAGGACAAACACACACACACACACACACACACAACGATTGAACAGTGTGGATGTGTGTAAATAACGACTGAATGTATATGTTTGGGTGAACTAACCCTTTAAAGCCCCAAATAGAAATTGTATGAAATATATGTAAGCATTTATATTATAGAAGTACCTTGAAGAAATAAACTTTAAGAAACAAGCGGCTTTGTTGAGCGTTTGTGCCCAAGGCACAAAAAAAGCATTTACATTTTAATTTTAATTTTTTTTTTTACATTTAATGTTTTGTAAATTTACAATTATGCATTTGGCAGCTAGATTTTCCCACATGCGTTCTCCTGCTCTTGCTTCAAGATTGTGTGTGGTACAGGGGTGTCATCATGGTCTTCCTCATCCTTTCTGTGCACTCAGGCAACGATAGCCTCGATGTCCCTTTCTCATCCATGATCAGATTCAGTCTGACTGCAGCAGTGAGGGACGTGATGGACGGCAGAGACAGGTGAAGCTGGACACGGTGGTCTTCATCAGAATAAAGCTGCAGAACTGGCTCAGCTGTGTTGAGATGCAGTAGGATGTGGGTTCACTGCCTGTAAATACATGATTTTTAGAACAATTTTGTTTGAATAAAGCTTTTTCAGGTGTTGTTGACTGGTTTATTTATTGTCATGGTTACTTTTATTTACATTTTACTCATTTGTTCATGTTTCCTATTGTCAGTTAATAAAATATAATTGTTTCATTGACACATGCATTAATTCATTACTTGACTGAAAATTGAGATGTATTCACCTTGACTGCATTTGTCTAGTGTACAGTCATGCATAGCTATGGCATATGAAAAAGAAAATTACATTTAGCTTGTTTTACTAAAAAATATAATTAATTATTGGTCAGCATTTATCATTATTATTGTTCATAAGTGTTGGGCAACCAGTGCATTCTTAATTTCTAAGTAGTAATACTTACATTTTTGGAGTAAAATCAACAATCCTCTCCAAAGGTAAGATCTTTGAGCAGCTGATGGACACCTCCTTTGTGCAGAAATTACAAACATGGAGGAAAACATACTAGGTAGGGTTGTGGATTTATTGATGCTTTGAGATGTTTGTGCGCCTGTCGCTCTTATTTTATTTTTATTATTATTACTGCAGAACATACAAGCTCAGGGAAAGATGGTAGTAGCTTTAACAATGAACAATCGTAATGACACAAAAGAAAAGAGAAAGAAAGCAAATAGAATTGGTTTGCGTACATAATAGTATGAGATTATATACACAGGGACAAAAAGAATAAATATCTTTGAATAATCATAAAATTAATATAATCATAATGCATTAAAATTGCATTTGTTTTTGTTATTTATAAGCCTCAGGGATGAAACGAGAGAGACATTCAACAAGAAAAAAAAAGGAAAACAAAGGAGATTTAAGCCAGTTTTGCATGTGGATGAACGATTTTGGTTTTTCGTAATAAAAAATAATATCTTTAAGGATTAAACTGTAGGGTTATATTAGTTGAGTTAAAAATATAAAAACTTAAATCAACCCTAAATTTGTTGGTTATACTACAATCATAAGGACAGCTGTTTCTTCAACAAGACCAAAATTAAGCATATTTCATCAGCATCAAAATATTTACAGATAGATGAATTAAACCTGTCGCTCATATCTTTTGTTTTTGCGCTTGTTATAACGTCATAGATCACATGATAACGTAAACATGGCAGATCTCATTTATACTCAACGGGATTTGGCTGTAAAGTACGTACTCTTTTAGCGCTCGTTAAGTAAGTACTTCTTGAAAAAAAAAGTACCTACTCGTTGAGTATGCGGTTTCGGATGCAACCTGAGAGACTTAGGAGGAGCTTCTTCCCCCAGGCCATCAGGCTCCTAAACTCTAACTCTGTGTCATAACATCACATGACTCCATGTAAATATCACCATATCAATAAGCTATTCATAATTTTTTCTACCTCATATTGCTGCTATTTAAATACCCTGTACAACTTTTTGCACATTCCTCTTTATTACTAAGTCAACAACATACTGACCTGCACATTTATATTTTTATCTTTTTTTTTTTTTTTTTTTCTACTTTTATTTTTCTTAATATTTGTATACTTTATAATTGCACTGTCCTTGGAGCGGACCTGACCTACATTTCACTGCTGGTTATACTCTGTATAATTGTGTATGTGACAAATAAAAAAATCTTGAATCTTGAATAAATTATCTTTCCTTCCTGAGGATATATTACCTGGCAAGACATTGAATTTAACTTTCAATCTTAAAGGAAAAAATCCACTCTCTTATAGTATAATAGAACAAAAGACATCATAGAGTGAAACAAACCAGCAGTGTCCAGTGGTCACCCTCGTTTACAGAGCCCACCAGCAAATCATACACCTGCAGATTCATCTATGGGTACACAGACAATTACAGATTAAACATGAACATTTACGATAAACATATCAAAATAAGCAAGCTTGTTTACCTTCTTCATTTCAATGGCCTTGCCATTACACAGATTTGTCATTTGAAATGAATCGATGACAAATTCCTTTCCTGCATACCTGCTTGCTATGCAAGTGAGGTAGGCATTGATAACCTGAACAAGACAGTGGTTCAATCATTTTTCAGTTCCACACTTGTTTAAAAAAGCATGATGATGAAGTCCAAATGAGTGAAGAATTATTAGGAATTGTGTGAAGACTCTCTCACCTCACTCTCAAGCTTCACCCCAGGTTGGAGGCGCTCAAGATCCCAGGTAAATATTTTATATGGACCTATTTTGCTCCACAGTCTTCCTCCTACTTTTCCTGCCCAGATGTCTTGTAATATTGAAAGTAGTAAAAAAAAAAAAAAAATGATAATAAATAATGATTCTAATGATAATAGAATGTTGTTCTCTTTACATAGGTTTTTAAAGTTGGATACATACAATCAGTGCAAGGCACAGCTGAGGAGGGCGCAGCCTGGGGGGCACTAGAGCAGGTGGTATAAGTGACTGGAATAGTTGTGGCAGGGAAGCATGTGGTTGTGATGGGTGAGGTGACCTTGGGAGCTTTTGGTGGAAGAGCTTCTAAAAAGTGTACCAGGTGATTAAGGTTTACTCTGGAAATAGTTTTCCATGGTCATCCACAATGTGTATGCTTTTGCCTTCAACTTTAGTGACAGTGTACGGGCCAAAGAAATCAGGATCCAATTTACCCCCCTTTCTCTGCTGACTTCCTTTGTTTTGCGTCAAGACTCTTGTCCCCAACCTGCATGACAAAAGCCTCTCCTTGATCCAGTTTCCTCTCTTATTTTTTATTTTTTTGCACCTGTGCCATATTCTCCTGAACAGTGTGGTACAACCTGTCCTGCAATTTAATGCAATCAGAAATGCACTCCTCTGGAATCATTTCTTCCACACTTTCATCGACCTACAGTAAAGAGGACAATTGTGCTTACACATTGAAAAAATACTGTAATAGAAAAATGTCCAAATATTTAACTATAGGGCCTACCTCATAGGTGTCTGGTACCTCACATGGGTACCTAGCCTCACGACCAAATAGCAAAATGGGGAACATTTTGTTGTTATCTGCTTTTTTGTAGTATGGGGAACATTTTGTTGTTATCTGCTTTTTTGTTCGCAGACCAAACATCGTGGCCTCCAAATAATCAGCCCACGAACTTGACCTATTATCTACCAACTTGCTCAAACATCTGTAAAACGGAAAAAAATAAATAAAAAAGATTATATTGCCATATACAAATGGTCTCATATTTTATATATATATGGAATGTGTGTTACCTCTGAATTGTGCCATTGAGTCTCTCAACCAGTCCATTTGTGTGTTGATGGTATGGCTCACATAGACTTCTCTTAATTCCCAGAGTTTGGCACACACCCAGATTGATCTGTGTACAGATCAACACAAATCTCATTTACAAATAAGTAGTAAGAATCAGTTATTTCCTTATTTGGAAGAACAATTAATGGAATAAAAGACAAATAAAAAGTAAAGCACTAACCTTATTTACAAATTCAGTGCCTTGATCTGTTAGGAGTCTTTTAGGGGCACCAAATTTGTTGAACAATTTTACTATGCAGGCTCACACTAGAGGTCTTCACGGGTCCAAAAATTCGTACCCGAACCCGAAGAGACCCGTAAATATGCTGCACATAACCAACCCGGACCTGTATTTTATTTGAAAGTGGGTAGTACATTAGGCATTTCTCGGGTCTGCACGGGTTCGGGTCCCACTTTCAAATAAAATATGGGTGAGTTTAATATGTGAATCCTTCGTCATGTTTTCATACATCTATTATTCCATCAAAACTGATTTTGATAATATATTTTAGATCAAACACTGTGCTGCTTGTCAAAAAAAGCAATGTTCTCTGAAGAACCCAACAGAATATACCCCTATCGTGGTAATTCGTGTTTTTATGAAAAACACAGGTCTTCACGGAAGACTTGAGACCCGAGGACCCGGGAACCGTACGGGTTCGGGTCTATATTTTAATTGGTCAGCCAGGTCCGGGTCGGGTCCCAATCTATTACTTCGGGTCCCAGGTCTGTTTAACATTGTATGTAATACCCAAGTCGATCGGAGAATACCGCACCTGCCAGTGATCAGTGTCAGTCAGCATGCCTAACTTGCAGTTTGTAAAATTAGGATGAGAAAAGTGTGAGCGGGAAATAATGTGAAAAGAAAAGAAAAAAAAAAAACACGTGTTACCTCAGCCACCAGAAGCAGAGCGTGGGCGGAGTTAATGTAGTAGCTGCAAGCGAACAGTGATCATGGATTCCTTCATGAGTGATGTGAAAAAAAAAAAAAAGCTGAAACAAAACTGAAGAGAAGCACCTGTTATCGAACACGCACGCAGTAAAGCACTTCTTGTTCTGTGCTGTTTTTTTTTTTTTTTTAATAATTGCTCCGAGTCTTTATCACAACCAACAAAAAGTTATTGTAGGTTAAACGCAACAGTCGAAGTTGACTCGAGAAAAAAAAACTGCAAAGTTGCGTTAGTCATCCGTCACCGACCGTAACAGCAAGTAGACCTTTAAAGCTGGAATAATGAGTGGATTAAGAAGGCTCCCATCGACAATAGAGAGGAACAACCTAACATGGATGGAAATTTATTGGCAAGGAAGATTGTAGCCATCACAGTCAGGGAGAAGGCTAACGGTTAAGGGTTTTTTTATGTTTTTTCGCAAATTGTTTATTGACTTAATAGCAGTTTGCTGTGCAGTATGTGCCGATCGGGTGCAGTCGGATCTGTCTTCACAGCCAGGTTCGGGTCCAACTTTCGAGTAATGGTCGGATCCGCGTCGGGTCCGGGTGGTACATTAAAGGCATTTCTCGGGTCTGCACGGGTTGGGGTCCCACTTTCAAATAAAATATGGGTGAGTTTAATATCTGAATGATGAAGGATTCACATATTAAACTCACCCATTTTTTTATGTCCACAGACCTACCTGTCACGGTGCACACAGCAGGGAGGAACAAGGAACTGCAGACAAGGACGTAAACTCAAACAAAAGACTTTAATGTCGACATCAGGACAGGGCAGGACACAGACACAGACACAGACACAGACACAGACACAGACACAGACACAGACACAGACACAGACACAGACAGGAACACTGGGAAGTAACGAGTAGACCAGACCACATACCACAACACAGACAGGACTTAAATACTAGGGATAATTAGACGAACAAGGCTGGAACAGAATAAACTACTAATGACATCAAACGAGGACAGGAAACAAACCAAATATGGGCATGGAAACACAGGGAGCACGTGGAAACACAAGACACACACACAACAGAGGTCTGACACTACCAGGGGCCTGTTCCATAAAACAAGTTTACCAAATAAACCAGGCTTATTTCAGTTAATCTGACATATTTTCACTTGATTTGGTTTCTGAAAGCAAAATTACCATAGCTCAAGCTCAGTCACTGTGGCAACTTATGCTGGCAAACTAACCTGGTCAAGAGCAGGCTAACTGTCAGGCTAAGCTGAGCTCCTCGAACACTGACCAATAGGAACGCATCAATATTACCACTGACTCTCTCACATACAATCAGTTGAATTTATTATCGGTCCAAAAATAAATGTATACAGAAAATACCTTAAATAATCAAATAAATAAAAAATAGGCTATAACCAACTCTATTTAATGTGTTGTGCCCAAAATGTAGGCTAATGACATTTTAACATTGTGGCTACTAGTGCATTCAGTTGATCAGAAGTTTCTAGCCATGCAGCCTTTCTCTCTGAATTTATGACAGCTGTACCTATGGTTATTAGAACATTAAAACATTGCAATCTAAAATAGCTCTTTAAAGCATTAAAGCATAAAAACACAATCAAAAGTGAAAATCACTGAATTTAAATAAATAATAGAAATCAGACTACATTTTAACTGATAAGAGGAACACACATTTAACTCATTTGAGCCATTGCTGTATTAGCCAGCTTACATTTGATTAACAGTTACTGCTATCATAAAAATACACTTAAATGTAGGATTAAAATTCTGTGTGTCACATTTAATGTCCAACAACAAATATTTTGGTCACACTTTATATTAAGTGGCCTTAACTATTATGTACTTACATCAAAAAATAAGTACAATGTACTTCTTGTTTTCATATTGCATTGCAAAACACTTCTGCTGCTATTGAGGTGGGATATGAGTAAGGTTAGGGACATGTTTGGTGGTATGAGCAGGTTTAAGGGTGGGGTTAGGTGCAAAGGATGGGGCAACAGTGTAATTATAAATGTAATTACAGAAATTAGTTACAGATATAATTACATATAGGTATTTTTAAAAATATAAGTACAATGTAAAAACATGTATTTACACAATAAATGCATTGTATCAAATGATTAATTTAAGTGTAAGTACATAGTAGTTAAGGCCACCTAATATAAAGTGGGACCAATATTTTTAGCAAAATGTATATTTTATTCAGAATTCTTGCACTATTATTCTATCCTGCTCCGTCTGTGTAGCGCGCATGCGCGCCGCAGCAATTGTTCACTTGCGTAAGTCCCGCCCACTCCTGACATAATCTCCTGAAATATACCTGTGACGTGTCAGTTATGCACTGAGGAAAACACAATGTTTCAAATGCGTTAAACAGCACAAATATTCGCTGTTTGCCATGGTGGATCGAATTGATCCATGATCGACATTAAGGGCTGCTTCAGAATAAGCGTGTTCGTCACATTATCCTGACTCATTGAACCTGGATCGAATTAGTCAGATTGCGTTAACTTGAATTGTCCTTTATGAAACCGCTTTAGTCCCGATTGATTTGTTAGGTTATTTCAAGTCAGGTTTTGGACTTTAATCCCCGCTTTTCTTAGCGTCTTTTATGGAACAGGCCCCAGGCCAATAAAAGCGCTTGTTTATGGTATCCAGGGTTTTTTTAATGCCACAGTGAGCACCTATTGGGCTGCTGTGGAGGTCTTCAAAAAAAAATTGGGCACTTTTTTTCATGCTGACCACTTTTGCCAAAGTACCTTCTTTTTTAATATAATACAAAGCTTCATTTAAAAAGTATAAAAATCATTATAAACAACCAGTGAAGCCACTAAATCCAGGTGTACATTTTACATTTCTTACTTTCAAAAATGAAGTTTTTAGCCCTTCTAAGAAATATGTATTTGTCATGTCTGGAAAGACCCTGAGGTATCTTTCCAAATCTTTTAAAGTCTGTCAGTACTTTGAATTTAGCCTCATCCATCTTCAACACAACAGTGCAAAATCTAATAAATGATTCTTATATATAATTGGTCATTACATGTAATTGTGCACCACTGGTCTCTGTCATCTAGCCATTTAGTCAATAGAATAGAATAGAATAGAATAGAATAGATAATGTGTCATCGGCTTAGCAGTGATAGGAGAAGCCTATCACATGTATGATGGGACCCAGTGATGTAGTGTATGTGGAGAAGAGGAGGGGTCCAAGAACCGATCCCTGAGGAACTCCAGTGACCAGTTGATGTGGTTTGGATACCTCCTCTCCCCAGGCCACCCTGAAAGACCTACCGGTGAAATAGGATTCAAACCAGCGAAGTGGAATCCCAGTGATTCCCAATGATGAGAGGGTAGACAGGAGGATCTGATGATTGACAGTGTCAAAAGCAGCAGAAAGATCCAGCAGAATGAGGACTGATGATTTGGAATCGGCCTTTGCAATTCGCAGGGCTTCAGTGACAGAGAGTAGCGCAGTCTCTGTTGAATAGCCACTCTTAAAGCCTGACTGTTTAGCATCCAGTTTGTTGTACTGTGAAAGAAACAGTGAGAGCTGGTTGAAGACAACTCGTTCGAGTGTTTTTGCCACGAATGGAGGGAGAGAGACAGGTCTGTAGTTTTCTAAAAGAGAAGTGTTTAATGTAGGTTTTTTGAGAAGTGGGGTTACCCGAGCCTGCTTGAATGCTGTGGGGAAGATGCCTGTGAGGAGAGATGTGTTGATATTGTGTGTGAGTGCCGGTAAGAGTGTGGGAGAGATTGTTTGGAGAAGGTGTGAGGGGATTGGGTCGAGAGGACTTGTTGTAGGATGGCTTGAGAGGAGAAGTTTGGATACTTCTGCCTCGGTGAGGGGACAGAAGGAGAAGATGGGAGTTAGAGCAGTGGATGTGGTTGAATGGAGGTCCTGTGTGTGTGGAGTTCAGAACTGGTTAATGATTGTTCTAGTTTTGTCTGTGAAAAAGTGGCAAAGTCGTCAGCAGTTATCAAAGTGGTGGGAGGTGGAGGAGGGGGACAGAGGAGAGAATTAAATGTTCTGAAGAGTTTACGCATGTCTGGAGCGCTGTTGATCTTGTTTTGGAAATGTGAGGATTTGGCAGTGTGGACTTCAGTAGAGAAAGATGAAAGCAAAGACTGATACCTACTCAGATCAAGGATCGTTTGATTTGCGCCACTCTTAGTTTGGACCGATGCTCACGAAGAACATCGGATGACCAGGGGTTAGAAGGGGCAGCCATTGTTGGCCTGGAGGAGAGAGGACAGATGTCATCTAGACAAGAGGTTAAGGTAGAGCATAAAGTGTCAGTAGCTGCAGTCACATCCAGAGATTAGAAATGGGTAGGTGAGGGAACTACAGAGGAAAGAAGGGAGGGGGAAAGGGAGCGTAGGTTGCTTCTGAAAGTAACCGGTAAGGGAGATGGTGGCATCCGGGTAGCAAAATGTAAAGTAAATGTAATGAAGAAATGGTCAGCGATATGTAGTGGTTGTACCAGAATGTTATCTGTAGTACAATTGCGTGTGTAAATTAAATCAAGTTGGTTGCCTGATTTGTGCGTGCTAATAGTGGTAAGGCGTTTGAGATCAAATGAAGCTAGGAGTGAATGGAAGTCTGTAGTAGAGGGCTGCATTGGGTTTGGGCTCCCGCGGGACCCGCGGGACCCGACGCAAATCTCGCGGGAGCGGGTGGTTTTACCTTTGCTGCAGGCGGGAGTGGGCGGTCAGAAAATTTTGCGGGAGACCCGCGGGAATCGGTGTGATTTGGTGTGCAATAAAAATGGAGTCAACACATGAAGTTGAGAAGAAAATTAAAGTGGCTGTTTACATGACAAAAGTAAAGCAAGGCAAGTCAGACATCTGGAAACAATTTTCAATTGTCACAGAACAAAATGGTTAAGAATTAAACTTCGTTAGTTGCGATAAATGTGCAAAAGTGTTCGTTTATAACGGACATGAGTAAGCAATGTAAGGCCCAGTGATCACATTTGTTTAAGTAGGCTACTTTATTTTTTAAATATTTTTTTTTAGTAGGCCTATTTATTTAGGCTATTTCCTTTTTGCAATAGCCTGTTAAGCAAGCTATTTTGAATGTGAAATCTGTGAGATTTCTTGAGGCATTCTATTTATTTTATTTATTTTGTTTTGTATTTAATTTAAATTATATAGCCTATTTTCTAAGTTCTGTGTGTTTATTTATTTAATAAGTTAAAGTTATTTCATATTTGGCTTATTTAGCCTATACTTACAGGTAAACTGTCTGTTTGGAGTTAAATTGTTTGTTAATCGTTTAATTAATCGTTTGTTGCATGTGTGTATCATGCAGTAGCCTATACGTTTTGAAACGGAGGTGCCCATAGTTTTGTTTTAACGGTTAATTTTTTATAACGGTAATAAAAAATACTCAATGTTTTTTGTCACGTGTTGTGCTTTGGTTTAGCATTACTTCATCTTATTTAAACGCAATCATGTTTAAAGCCTGTTATTCTGGATGTTAACTTATTTAGTTTGAGCATTTCTGAACATTTTTCACAAGCTCTGAGAGAAAGTCCGCGGGAGCGGGCGGGAGTGGACACAAACATTGCGGGCGCGGGCGGGAGTGGAACTAGCAGGTTGCGGGAGCGGGCGGTCCTGGTCAGAAATTCAGCGGGAGCGGGCGGGTGCGGGTTTAATAAACCAGTCCCGCGCAGGGCTCTAGTCTGTAGCATAAGGCCTGTCTAGGTGAATGCTGAAATCGCCGAAGACTAAGAGTGGATTGCCATCCTCCATGAAAGAGGACAGCAGCCCGTCCAGCTCCTCTAGGAAGGTGGCTAGAATTTTGCCAGGGGGACGGTAGATTACCACAATCTGGAGTTTGATAGGAGCTGTTACAGTAATGGCCTGAGATTCAAATGAGTTGTGATTGCCTAGGGGAGAGTGGGTTGAGTATTTCCAATTGTTTGAAATGAGCAGACCAGTGCCCCCACCCCGGCCAACTTGCCTTGGGGTGTGAGAGAAAGAGAAATTGTGAGAGAGAGCAGCTGGGGTTGCTGAGTCTTCTGGACGAATCCAGGTCTCAGTCAAGCCCAAGATGCTGAGTGTGGATTGTAAGGTAAAAGCAGAAATGAAGTCAGCTTTGTTGACAGCTGGCTGGCAATTCCAGAGACCCACAGAGAAATAAAGAGGTGCAGTGGAGGATGTAGAGATAGGGCGCAGGTTAGCCGGTTTACGTAGCCTTCTGCGTGTGTTTTTAGAGCGAGGTTGAGAGAGAACCGGAATGGTTTGGAAACACATGATAGAGGATAGGAAAGGAGAGTGTGTGAGGGAAGATAGAAATGATACTTAAGTGTGTGCTCGATGTCGTTGCTCGGTTAAAATCGCGCAGGAAAAAGTCATTGGTCGTTTTGGTTTGGAGGCTGAGCACGACGGCTGAACGCTTCCGCAGACGATTCCGTGTCAGCGCTCGGACATCAAATAAATACAGTCTAGGAAACAAGAGTGAAAACAGCTGTGGCCATCTTCTGATCCGCCCAGCCAATAAGGTTAAAGGACTGCTAATAGCTCAAGATGAAGCTAACAATTCGCACAATCACACAGGCTCGTTCTTAGCTGAGGCGCAAATTATTCTAATTACCAGTAAGTGCAGTCAAACATATAAACCTCAACGGAAATGTAGAAATAGGTAGGAAACGAACTATTCCTTCCTAGCAGCAAGTAAATAATTTAAACAACAGAACCGCGACCAAGTATTCCAACACTTACGCGAGCTGGCGTCAGATGCTAGAAACATGGCTTTCAAATGAAAAATAGCTATCAAACAACACACCTAGGTTCCTAACTGATGAAGAAGAGTTGACAGAGCAGCCGTCAAGTGTTAGATAGTGTTCTAGGTTATTACATGTGGGGGTTTTAGGTCTGATAATTAACACCTCTGTTGTTCTCAGAATTTAGCAGTAAGAAGTTACTCGTCATCCAGTTTTTTATATCGACTATGCATTCCATTAGTTTCTCAATTTGGTGTTTCACTGGGCCGCGAAGAAATATAGAGCTGAGTATCATCAGCATAACAGTGAAAGCTAACACCATGTCTCCTGATAATATCACCCAAGGGTAGCATGTAAAGCGTGAAAAGTAACGGCCCTAGTACCGAGCCTTGAGGTACTCTATACTGCACTTGTGATCGATATAATACCTCTTCATTCACTGCTACGAACTGATGGCGTTCAGATAAGTACGATTTGAACCATGCTAATGCACTTCCACTAATGCCAACAAAGTTGTATGGGACATGAAAATTCCTTTTACAATTAATCCACAAGTATTGACGCATATCTTTCTTGTTGAACTTGTTTACTCACGACTCAGGAGTCCATGAAGTCCTTTTGTTTCTTCATTTATTTAACAAGGAACCTTTTTACATTTCTTACAGTTTTCTCACTTGTATCCTCTTACATTACAACAACTTATTTGTTGTATCTTGATGAAATATGTGATTCCCGTTATGATCGTTTGTGATTACGGTCAAAAGCTTGTGTTCTCCGAAACTTGTGCCTCTTACCCACCTCTCACGTGCGCAAATTAACCATGCACGTGAACTAAGAAATGACACTCTAGACATGCGCAGTAACAAACTAATATGAACTAAAAAATATCCAGCATAATATAACACAAATAATTAGAATAATCAATTTGAAATAATAAATTATGAAATATGGCTCTTACAAAAGTGTTCTAGTCTATTTAAAAGAATGTTGTGGTTGATAGTGTCAAACGCAGCGCTAAGATCCAGTAGAACTAATAAAGAGATACAACCACGATCAGATGATAGAAGCAGGTCATTTGTAACTCTAATGAGAGCAGTCTCAGTACTATGATACGGTCTAAATCCTGACTGGAATTCCTCACAAATACTATTTTTCTCTAAGAAGGAATATAATTGTGAGGATACTACCTTTTCTAGTATTTTTGACAGAAAAGGGAGATTTGAGATCGGCCTGTAATTAACTAGATCTTCAAGTTGTGTTTTTTTAATGAGAGGCTTAATAACAGCCAATTTGAAGGTTTTGGGGACATATCCTAATGACAGTGATGAATTAATAATAGCCAAAAGAGGATCTTTGACTTCTGGAAGCAGCTCGTTTAGTAGTTTAGATGGAATAGGGTCTAACATACATGTTGTTGGTTTAGATGATTTAACAAATGTATACAATTCTTCCTCTCCTATTGTAGAAAATGAGTGGAATTGGGGATCTATAGTGCACATGATCTGATGCGATACTGTAGCTAACGGCTGCATGATTACAATTTTATCTCTGATAAAAATATCTCTGATTCATAAAGTCATTACTGCTGTGCTCTTGGGAAATGGCAACACCTGTTGATGCTTTATTTTTCTGTAATTTAGTGACTGTATTGAATAAATACAGGGGGTTATGTTTGTTTTCTTCTAGAAGAAACAAAAAGTATTCAGATCTAGCCGTTTTTAATGCTTTTCTGTAGGATAGGGTATTTTCCCGCCAGGCTATATGAAAAACCTTTAGTTTTGTTTTCCTCCATCTGTGCTCCATTTTCCGGGCTGCTCTCTTTAAGGTGTGAGTGTGCTCATTATACCACGGAGTCTGACTGTTTTCTTTGATCTTCCTTAAGCGTAAAGGAGCAACTGTATCTACAGTGCTAGAAAAGAGAAAGTCCATAGTTTCTGTTACATCATCAAGTTTTTCTGCACTGTTGGATATGCTGAGGAATTGAGATAAATCAGGAAGATTACTTACAAAGCAGTCTTTTGTGGTAGAGGTGATGGTTCTACCATACTTGTAACAAGGAGTAGAATTTACAGTTTTAGCTATATGGAATTTACACAAGACTAGATAATGATCTGAGATATCATTGCTTTGCTGCAGAATTTCAACACCACTAACATCAATTCCATGTGACAGTATTAAATCTAGAGTATGATTTCGACAATGAGCAGTGGTGGAAAGAGTACTGAAAATATATACTCAAGTAAAAGTACCATTACCTTCCAAAAAATGTAGTGTGAGTAGAGTAAAAGTACTTGTCCAAAAAAACTACTTGAGTAAGAGTAAAAGAGTATCTTATTTAAAAGTACTCATGAGTATTGAGTAGTGAGTTCTGAGCTGTGGATTCTACCCCGTCATAATAAACGCTGTACACTGCAATTTATACATGTGTGCCCCTGGAGCACAAAACCAGTCTTAAGTCGCTGAGGTATATTTGTAGCAATAGCCAAAAATACATTGTATGGGTCAAAATTTTTGATTCTTCTTTTATGCCAAAAATCATTAGGATATTAAGTAAACATCATGTTCCATGAAGATATTTTGTAAATTTCCTACCGTAAATATATCAAAACTTCATTTTTGATTAGTAATATGCATTGCTAAGAACTTCATTTGAACAACTTTAAAGGTGATTTTCTCAATATTTAGATTTTTTTGCTCCCTCAGATTCCAGATTTACAAATAGTTGTATCTCAGACAAATATTGTCCTATCATAACAAACCATACATCAATGGAAAGCTTATTTACTCAGCTTTGTATAGATGATGTATAGATCTCAGTTTTGAAAAATTGGCACTTGTGGTTTTGTGGTCCAGGGACACCTTTAAAAAAACGTTGTACATTCTGGAATTCACATTATCTTGTTTGTCATAAAGAATGAAGAATATCTATAATCCAGCAGTTTTGATTGATTTTGACTGCCAACTCTTTAAAACACATCAAAACAGCACGGAAACAGTATTCAGCTGAAGAAAAGATAGAAGTTATTCTCAGTACAATTATCCCCATTTAAATAATAAAGTTTGAAAAATAGATTTAAAATCATGTGTAAGGCCACTGAGAGCATGCTGTTGTTGCACATAAAATATTAATGTTTAGAATAGTGCAAATACAAACACCATTAGAAACTCATAGTTCAGCATCACACAGCATGATATGGGTTAAAATGAGAGCCCATTTCTCTCCAAAACGGTGCCAGTTTTAGCGTTTTGCAATAAAGAAACAAGACTTGATCATTTGTTACAATTTTAACAAATGCACTTTGTTCTAGACGTATGGCATCATGTACATTGCATGTACATATACATTACTCGAATTGTTATGTCGATAAAACAATTTGTAAGGAAAAATGCATTAAATAAAGTATTTCTGGGGAAAATTTTTCAAAAGAAAACACAAACGCACGTCTTGCTGAGCCGCGGCGGTCTCAGTGAATCAGCAGCATCCACAACTGAATGCAACAAAAAGTGTTGAACTTGCGCGAGTGCACATGCTAAATGAAGGCGGATTGAATAAAATGGATAAAAAAAGATAAATTAAAAAATCATTTATTAATGAGCTGCAGTTTCATTACATCACGCGCTGACACAGATGCAGTATTAACGCCACGGGTTATCAATAAGGTGCAGATTGGTCCTCAATTTTAGAACAATATTGCAAATCGTTTTACAGTGTTTCCAACACACTTTTTCACAGCGCGCATCACACGCTCAAACTCATCAAAAGTCAACAAGTTCAACAAGCAAAAACTTATCCAAATGACTGCAGCTGAACGCGCGTGAGAGAGACGAAGCAGCGCAAATCGCGCGGCTCTTAAGTGAGTGGGAATTTACTGAACGTGGCACTTGCAGGAGTTAACACTGCACGCAATACCCGCAACCTCACACCACATTTCAGGTCGTGTAGATAGGCAAGCATATATACAAATCATTTAGTAAGCAGAAATCCAAAATTTACCTTAACATATTAGAGGAAGATGTGACTGCATTGATGCTTGAGGAATGCACTTCCAGCAGCCATGATAAACAGCAGTTGGCAGTTAAAGTTTTCTATGCACAATTTGATTTGACGAAAGTCACGACACACTATCTCCCTATCCAATCATATTAATGGATAAAAATAAAATTAAAATAAGCATGTAACGACCACAAACGGATGAAAATAGCGGAGTAAAAGTACCGATAAATCACTTAAAATGTACTCAAGTAAAATGTACTAAGTCCACAATTTTTAAACTACTCAAAAAAGTACAATTACTGATAAAAACTACTTAATTACTGTAACGTGAGTATTTGTAATTCGTTACTTCACACCACTGACAATGAGTAGGTCCGGAAACATGTTGTCTAACCCAATAGAGTTCTGAATGTCTATGAATGCTGATCCTAATGCATCTTTTTCATTCTCGACATGGATATTAAAATCGCCAACAATTAAGACTTTATATGCAGCCAGTATTAACTCATATAAAAAATCTGCATATTCTTTAATAAAATCGGTGTGGTGACCTGGTGGCCTGTATATAGTAGCCAGTACAAACATCACAGGGGATGTATCACTAACACGTGTTTCTCTAGATAATGTTATACGCAGCACGATAACTTCAAACGAGTTATACTTAAAGCCTGCCCTCCGAGAAATACTGAGAATATTGCTATAAATTGTAGCAACACCTCCCCCTTTACCTTTTGGACGTGGCTCATTTTTATAGCAAGACAAGACAGTCTGTTTATTCTCTGCACCATTATTCAAGATTTCCAAAGACAGTTATACTCACCCGTTTATCCTCCTACCTTACTCTCAATTTGACTCTTCTGTGCAATAAAGCATTTTATATTTACTTACCATCTGTATCCAGCCACTTCTGTTACAGCAAGACAATTTGCTGCAGAGAACAACATTTATTGAAAACAACTCAACAAAGGCATCAGTACACTATTAGAGAAATTTTCTGAATACACATTTGAGTAATTCTGAGAACGTAATTCCATGAATAATGAAAAATCTAAATGAAATAATTTAAAATTATTCAACCCCCAAAAGCAAATTTTGTGTAGAATCTTTTATTCTTTATAACCTCCAAATGCTGCCTGTAAGTGCTTAGAAGTGGGGAGGTCGTGGCCTAATGGTTAGAGAGTCGGACTCGTAATCGAAAGGTTGCGGTTCGAGTCCCCGGCCGGCAGGAATTGTAGGTGGGGGGAGTGAATGTACAGCGCTCTCTCCACCCTCAATACCACGACTGAGGTGCCCTTGAGCAAGGCACCGAACCCCCAATTGCTCCCCGGGCGCCGCAGCATGGCTGCCCACTGCTCCGGGTGTGTGTGTGTGTGTGTGTGCATTTGTTCACTACTCACTGCTGTGTGTGTGCACTTGGATGGGTTAAACGCAGAGCACCAATTTCGAGTATGGGTCACCATACTTGACAATACGTCACGACTTTTTTTTTTTTAAGCTGTCACTGTTACTCTTATGCTCACCTGAAAAAGCTTTCAGATCACTAATAATATTTGGTTTTCACTTTGTCACTGCTTTCTTCAAATTAAAACAAATATTTTCAATAAAAATTAAATCTGGAGACTGAACAGGCCACTCAAGATCATTCGATCTCTGAACCAAGCATAAGTAGATTTGGATGTATACTTTGGGATGATTGTCCTGCAGGAAAGTCCATTGATCATTAGCTTCAATCTTTGCATTAAAGTCATCAAAATTCTTGCCAAAATTTCTTGCCCTATGTTGATGGATAAAGAATCCATCATGTCCTTCATACAGTCATGATTTCCACTTCCCGGCACAGTAAAACACCCCTGTAATAGGACTTGTCCACCTCAATTTTTGACTCTGGTAATGGTGTTCTTCTGCTTATAAGTTTTGCCCAGACATTCTGCTGATCCATGGGTCTAAAATGTTCCAGTTTGGTCACATCACTCCATAAAACATTCTTCCAGAGCTCCACAGGTCTATTCAAATTAATTTTAGCAAGTCAGCTTTTTATGTTCTTCTTGGTCAAGAGTGTGCATTTGGCAAAATGCCCCAACATGAAAGCCATACTTGTCTAGTGTTCTTCTTATCAGATGAGTCATTGCTAAAATGCCAGTTTTTTCTTCACTCACTCGCTGACTGAATACCTCTTTCTGGCGAATTATCTCGTAAGAAACAACAAAGTGCAAATGTGTGTACGAATCTGTAATTAAGATATTCATTTCACAGTGTAAACAGCTTCAGTGATTTTAACAGGAGTTTTTGAGAGTGCTTGAACTCTAGACTGTCAGTGAAAATGTTCTTTGATAATGTAAATTATCTTTTTGCTCTCTTTCTGTACAATGAAAGTGTTATGTTAGGGGTGTTGATGGCGCAGTGGATAAGACACATGCCTTTGGTGTGAGAGACCCGGGTTCGAATCCACTGTGAGACACCAATGTGTCCCTGAGCAAGACACTTAACCCCTAGTTGCTCCAGAGGCGTGCGACCTCTGACATATATAGCAATTGTAAGTCGCTTTGGATAAAAGCGTCAGCTAAATGAATAAATGTAAATGTAAAATGTAAATGTTATGATTAGTAGCCTAACTTATAATGTTTTTATTCACATTAACTTTCAATGTTAAATTCACTTTAAATATAAAGTCAGTCGTATTAAAAATATGCATGGCACCCATATCTGTTAATTAAATAAACAGACAGGGGTTTATGCATAGTTAATAGATTACATTAGGTTACTTTGACCATCGCCCACTATAGATCAACTAACATAATCTATGAAGGTGAGAATTAATATATTCCATCATATAATTAATGCGTTTGGGAATGTTTCAAATAAAAAGGAAAAAAATAAATAAAACATAAGTGCTGTTGTGGCTGCTTTGTCTCACATGACGACCCCACCCCAACTCGTGCCCCCTCAAAAATAATGAGTGCATGATGCCCCTGGTAGTACCTCTAATATCAAGCCCTAATGTCCAATACACATCCTCTGTAGAACCACAGAAACCATAACACGAAATGGGTTACTGGCATAAAATTTGCCAAGTTCAAGTGTGTTTATAAAAAAAGGGCCGTTTTATTAGGGCAGTGTACCATATTTAAAGGCCTTATGTCTCTTTAACACATAGTTTGTGGAGGTCAAGAAAGCACACTGCGTAACGGGCTGATGGCACAATATTTGGCTCAGTGTGCCTATATGCTAAGTTTAGTGGTTTCTTGTGCACACATAAAAGTCTGTATATATATATATATATATATATATATATATATATATATATATATATATATATATATATATATATATATATATATTATTTTTGCAAAGGTCCTTGAGGCTATGTAATACAGTGCTAAGAATATTTTAAGAAGAAACCCAAAATGCTTATAATTCATTCAGTCGAATTTTGACTTTGACGTCTTGTACAATAAACTTATTTTCAATAAATTCTTAATTTTCTATTATAAAAAACTAAATAGGGGCAAAAGTCTGGAAACATAAATACTTTTCCATACTCTGCTTTCTTTTTTCCATACTTTTCCAGACCTGGAAAGTACTTAAATCAAATTCCATACTTTTCCAAACCCAGGTGGAACCCTGTTTTAATGTCTTGGAAATCTTTCTAAAGTAATCAAATGATTTCTTCTCTATAGCTTTTGTAAGAGCTCTGTTGACTTTGTTTTAATATTAGCTACTTGAGAACATCCATGGCCTAAATGTACGTGTGTAACAGCCCAAGCTAATTCTCTTTTCTAATAGAGTTTCTAAAGGGTTCATTGTGTTTTAAGACAATTTTGTTCCCCACCATACAAATAAGTGACTAAAAAAACAGCAATGTTGAACAGGGGTTGAATAATTATGACATAGCGGTGTTATTAAAAAAAATCCTAGAACTCAAAAATATTACATTATGCATTGACAATATCATTTTTAATATGCCAGAAATCTGTAATAGAAGCTTTTTTTTTTTTTTTTTTTTACAAAGTACTGGATCTTAAGAAAAGCTTGTATTTGTAAAGTACTGCACTCACTGGGGGTTGAATAATTTTGATTGCAACTGTGTGTGTGTATAAATGTTTTTTTATTTTACATCCTTTTTTCAGTTGTCACTGCTATAATAAGAATTTGTTCATAATTTATTTGTTTTATGTAATGATACATGCCACTTAAAAAGTGTGTTACATTGCAAACGTTTATTTGCCTCGTTAGCGTGTTATTTGTGTATGCATATGCGAGAAACAAATGCGATTAACTATTATTGTTCTTTATGACATTCATATGCAAGTTCAATGGGCAAAGTAATACAGTGTTTACTCAAATCACGGAGTGAACTAATAAGAAATGACAACAGCAAATACGACCTGGATCTTCATGCAACAGGATAGTCAATATGCAATGTGAATTTAACAGCTTTATTTTGCCAACTGGCATCCTTATTCTTAACCCTGTGGAAGTCTCGACACTTTGGATTTGCATCCATATTTTACACGCAAATTAATTTTCTGCTTATTACTTTAAATGTCAACAACGCTTCTATGTAGGCTCCTTGGTGCTTGCTGTGTGGAACATCAAAAAATATTCAGTAAAAAATGAAGAAAAGCCGGACGAAATGCATTTAAAGTCGCTGCACTGTGTATAGAGCAAGGTTCCTCAAATCTTTCCCTGGAGGTAAAATCTTCTGCAAAGTTTAGCTCCAACCCTGATCAAACTCACCTACCTGTGATTTTCTAATGATATTGAAGACGCTGATTAGCATGCTCAGGTGTCTTTGGGTTGGAGCTAAACTCTGCAGGAATGGTCCAGATTAGGGAATGTGTCGTCACAGCAGCAATGCATTCTAGGAATTTAGGTCACGGGAGCTACAGCGGAGACTGGATAATATAGTGAATATAGACGTTGATATTATTTGATGTTTCTATTATTCTACTTAAGATCGCGTTGGAGTGGTTAAGGCTCACTTTACATCATTTGCCATAACCCTTTGCACGGCCAGTGTGAAAAACGTGCTTTTTTTCAGCCTTAGAAAGCTGAAAGAGCAGAGATATTTCCTGCAGACATTAACAGATGCCATAGGCCTTATCAGTGTCTGCATGAAATACCTCTGCTTTTGATTAACCCTATGTTGATACAGTAAGCGTTAATCATTCCAACGCGATCTTAAGTTGAATCACATAAACATAAAATAGCCTATAAAATGTCTACATTCACTACGGAACTCGGATGAAAGTTAAACTGAAACTTGGTAACTAAAATAAGATATGGCTTAATAATTGATCTCTGTAGATTTAATATATACAGTGATTTGCATTAAACCCTCACACTACAAATAAAAGAAAATCGTAAATGGAAATATTATCTGTGGCAGCTCTTTGATCCCCGGCCACTTGTTTGTAAGGATTAAATTTCGTTCATTCATTTATTTGATCGTTTGCATCATTGTTCGGCATCTCTAATAGTATGGAATCTTCAACTTGGTTCATTATTTATTTGCATAGCATCCACAATACACATCGTTTCAAAGCAGCTTGTTCTGTTACCTCTATAATGGCTTAATTCTTTACACTGAGCAGATTTACTGGGCAATTGTGATATATAACAATGCTAAACGATCCACTGTTTAAGATCTAGCTATGTATTCTCCCCTTTAAAAAATAGACATGGTTTTGCTACTCCAACCAAAGTGTTTTAACAGTTAGCCTATATCAGCAGGGGCTCCGTAAGGGGGGGGGGGGGAGTAAGGAATATTCTAAGGGCCCGATGATGGGGGGGGTCCCCCGAGGGGGAAACGTGATTTCTACCAAGGGGAATGGTAGAGCCCTGCATTTCAGACCGGGCCTGACTTTTTTACACCTCTAGGGCCGGGCTTCGGGCCAAATTTCACGTCATAGTTCAGACGCGGGCCGGGCCTCGGGCCTGTTTTAGGCTTCTCCTTATTTTTATATTTTAAACATCGATCAATTAGTGATGAAAAAAATTGCAGCTTCTGCGTTCAAATACATGCAATAGGCTGAAGCTTGCTGCAAAGCCCAAGCAAAAGTAATTACCATGAATGTGTTGGGTGGGGGGAGGGGGGGTCAGTAAGGAGATATTTGAATTATTTACTAATAAACTAGTGTTTTCTATGTCAGTGTCGCAAAGATGAAGATGATGATCCTGACTCGCCATCTCCTCATTAGACACGCCTTTAGAGAGAAGTGCATCTTCACGGATAATGAAAGAGTTTTTGTTTTCGATTTGATTTATTTCGTTAAGTAGTAATTTAAAGCTTTCTATAGATATATTTATCATGTCTGTAAGGCATGTATTTGCTGACTTTCGGTTCATTTTTGTGAAGCGCTCCTGTTCAAGACGAGACGGCAGAAAGCGCATCATTGTATTCTTTATTTTAGAAAATTATTTTAGATATTTTATAAAAAGTTTTGTTGATATTGTGAGTGCACACAAATAAAAGTAGACCCTTTACAGTTCCGAATTATGTATTACTCTTTCGTTTATGAACAAAAATTACGGAGTAAGTTGTTTCCATTGAAAAAATGCAATTGATTGCGATGGTGCCTCCATGTCCTGTGCTTTAGCTTCCACTCTCCGCACAAACTACTGATGCAGCGCACATTTATCTAGATTTAATGTTTAAACATTGTTATATGCTTGAACTGTTTTAGTATATCTATAGATTTTATTTTAGGCAAGTTGTGATGATTTGAGAAGGCTAAATTGATCAAACATGGCTATGATCAGCATACACGCGAGGGTAAGATTTACACGGGGGGTCGGATTTCGGTACAACACCGGGTTGGATGTCCACCACAGGCTGCAGCAAGATGCTCCTCATTTCCCACGCCCCACCCCCCTACTTGCCTCCTCCTCCCTCTCGCCACACTCCAGTTCAGTTGGTGGCGGTAATGCACCAAAAGTTGGCTTGCCCACCGCCAATAAACGTTACAAGAAGAAGAAGAAGAAGAAGGAAGGACCCCCCCCCCCCCAGGGTAGTGTAATCAGTCCAGTACTATTTAATGTGATGATAAATTATATATTTGGTAAACTGGAAGGGAGTTTTGGTTTGTCATTATTTGCTGATGATGGGGCAGTATGGAAGAGAGGGCAAAATTTGAGATATATCTATAAACAGCTTCAGAAGGCAATTAACACAGTAGAGAATTGGGCAGAGAAATGGGATTTTAAAGTATCAGTCTCAAAATCTAAATATGTAGTATTTGATTTTAAAAGGGAAAAACCAGAACAGGGATTAGAGATATCTAATACACCCATTGAAAGGGTTAAATCAGTTAAATTCTTGGGAGTTTGGTTTGAAGAGAGAATGTCATGGAGGGTATATATTGATCAAATAGTTAAGAGATGTGAGAAAGTTATTAATATTTTAAGATGCCTAGTTGGAAGAGACTGGGGTGGGGATAGAAATACATTAATGATGATTTACAGGGGAATCATCAGATCCAACATTGACTATGGATGTATGGCATATGGGTCAGCAGCGCCATCTGTTTTAAAGAAATTGGAGGTTATTCAAGCTAAGGCTTTAAGAATTTGTAGTGGGGCAATGAGAACAACACCTATCAATGCACTTTTAGTTGAAATGGAGGAGACTACTTTAGAGTTAAGGAGGACTAAGCTGTCCCTGAACTATTGGTCTAAGCTCCGAAGTCTTAATTGCAAAAATCCGGCCAGAAATTTATTAGAGGAACACTGGGAGTTTCAGAGAAGTGGTGGAAGGGATAGAAAGGGGAGCATGATTAATTCCGTGGACAAGAGAGCTCAAGATATGGGCATGAAAGACTACATAATAGGACCAGGTCTCCAGTCCCACCATGGTTTCTGCCAGAGCCTACAGTTGATTTTTCAGTGCTAGATCAAGTTAAGGAAGATAATCAGAATCAGAATCAGAATGAGCTTTATTGGCCAAGTATGTTTACACATACAAGGAATTTGTTGTAGTGACAGAAGCTCCACAGTGCAACAGAAAGACAGCAACAGGACAGGACACAGATAATAAAAGAATAACAACAAATAACCAAATAGGCAATGTACAAAGCAGCAAAAACACAATATATAATATAGACAACTATGTATGTACCGGTCAAGTATGTGCAAATTAGAAATGAGAGAATAAAAATAAAATTAGTGAGTGTGGTGAATGGATAGTGTATTATAGTTGTGTGTTCCACGTTTATTGTTGAGTGTTCATGAGATGGATTGCCTGAGGGAAGAAACTGTTCCTGTGTCTGGTCGTTCTGGTGCACAGAGCTCTGTAGCGTCGACCAGACGGTAACAGTTCATAGAGGGAGTGTGCTGGGTGTGAGGGGTCCAGAGTGATTTTACCAGCCCTTTTGCTCACTCTGGATAAGTACAGTTCTTGGAGAGTGGGGAGGGTTGTACCAATGATTCGCTCAGCAGTCCGGACTACCCTCCGTAGTCTTCTGAGGTCAAAATGGTGATCCTGTAGCCATGGTTTGTGAACAGTTAAAAGGAAATTGGTCAGGCAGTGTGCAGATATTTACTGGCCCTATGAATCTACTCGATGGAAAAACAACAATAGGGATAAGTATCCCTCAGTTATGTATCAAACAAGGTTTTCGATTGCCAGATAATATGTCAGTCTTTTCTACAGAATTAGTAGCAATTTTGTGGGTGGGTGGGTTTTGGGACAAGGACCTGGAAGAAATGTTTTATGTTCAGATTCCACTGCAGCACTAATCGCAATTAAGGGCAGGAAGAGTGAGGCCAGACCAGATTTAATAGTTGAAATTCTGATTGCACTAAATCGGGTGATAAAGGTGGGAAATATAGTGGGATTTATGTGGGTTCAGCACATGTAGGGATTCAGGGGAATGAAGAGGCTGATGAGATGTCAAAAAGCTACACACAAGAGTGGAGGTTGATTTGATAGTAATGTATGGAAGAGTTGAGTGCAAGAAAATATACAGCAAAAAAATAAAGCAAATATGGCAGAAAGAATGGGAAGAAGGAAATAAAGGCAGACATTATTTTTCAATTCAGCCTACATTAATGCACACATCATTCACAAGATTAGAGAGGAGGGATAGTGTGGTAATCACTAGATTGAGACTGGGGCATTGTGCAATGAATTATGGGCTGGCAAGGGTTGGCAAGCATCCAGACGGCAGATGTTTGTGTGGAGAATTAGAAACCGTGAAGCATGTAGTAATGGATTGTGAAATTCTTCGTGCTACAGGAAACCGCATGTTTTCTGATCTGATGGAAGCTGGAGTCTCATCTTTATCTTTAAAATCAATTCTTGAAAATAAGGAATATGACGCAACAAAGGTTGTTAAAAGTTTTTTACTCCACACTGGTCTTTATTGGAGGATTTAATCTATGAGATGGAGTTCTTCAGATGAACTGAGGAGGGCAGCAATACGCATTTGTAGCGTCTAAGCTGCCGCAAATCACACAAGAAGAAGAAGAAGAAGAAGAAGGAGAAGGAGGAGGAGGAAGGCCGTTACTGTTTCGTTTCTTAACACAAAATAGAAGTGTAAATACGCGCCAGCAGGATTTGGGTTGGGTGTTTGAAATAACAATTTCTAACATTATTAGTACGGATTCAACAACATGGGAGGTGGTGACCTTGTAAGTAAAATTTTGTTTTAATTTTGTTTTTTTTGTAGTAGCGCAGTTGCTAATGATAACCATTGTGGCCTAACAGTTCAGCTTGTTTATGAAAACTTACCAGTTTCACTCACTGGCCGTAAAAAAAAAACAAGACTCAACAGTCATGTCACCTTTATTTATATAGCGCTTTAGTTTATACAATACAAACGTGTCAAAGCAGCTTTACCGTGTTAAACAGGAAAATAATGCTTCAGTAACGCAAACAAAAGTCTTCTATAAAGCTGCTCTAAAACATCCAGCTCAGCTCAGTTCTCAGCCATAGTGTCTGTGCGATAGAGTCGATAATATTGACAAGTATCAAGTGTCCCCAACTAAGCAACCAATAAGTCAATTAATAAATATGATTAACTCCACATCTTTTTTTTTTTTAACAAAAATCTGTATTCTCTCCACAAATACCACCAGAACTTGAAAAAGAGTTGGCATCCGCAAACTTTGAAAAACATCGAGCGCGTGTGGAAAGCGGAGCAGAAACATGAAGCGGAGAGAAAGAAGATCGAGGAGCTGCAGAAGGAGCTTAAAGACGAGCGAGCCCGAGAAGAGATTACCAGATATGCACAAGAGACAGGGGCTGTTAAGTGTGTGACGTTCAACCACATTCTCTCAGTTTTCACTGTCAATTCCGCAACATAGCTTTGTCATGAAAGAAATACATTATAACACAATGTATAATTGGACTTAGTAATAATAACAGACTTACAGCTTTAAGCCTAATGTAATATCAAAATTGTCAACATTGCAGGAAGAAAGATGACCGTTTGGACTGGATGTACCAGGGTGCAGCAGGACAGATCTCTCGGGATGAATACCTTCTTGGTCGCCCCATTGACAAGCAGATCACACAGCAGTATGAGGAACCTGAGAGTGGTCCATCAGCTGAGACCGGACTCCTGCCTGGTTCTATATTTAACCCTACAAGTTCTGTCTCTACTAATGATATGGCTGCCAAGATCAGAGAAGACCCTCTTTTTGAAATCCGGTAAGTTGGAACGGTATTATTATTTTTAACTAAAAGGATTGTAAAGGTACACAAAAATGATGGTTCAGTGCATTCCTGGGTTTTGAAGTTGTGGTTCATTATAATTTCTGTACAACGGGGAAAGTCAAACATAAAATGTAGGCCGGCCTGCAAAATCTTTAATTTTAGTTGCCATTTATTAATCACAATTGTTCATGCTTGAGAAATTCCTCGGTTTTGACGTCACGGTTTCAGTACAGCAGGAGGAAAAAATATTACACACACAGGTGTTCCTAATAATCCTTTAGGTGAGTGTGTGTGTGTATATATATATATATATATATATACACACACACACACACACACACAGAGCTGGGTAGATTACTTACAAATTGTAATCCGTTACTGATTCCAGATTACATGACAAAAATTGTAGTCAGTAACGTAATCTGTTACATTACACATTTTAGGTAATATAATCAGATTACTTTTAGATTACTTTTGATTTAACTCGTTTATCACATTGATTTAAATAGCATTATTTTGTACCATAATGATGTAAAAAAAATGCAAACAGTAAGAACTTGTTCCCTTCATTGTAATTTACTACATGAAGCGCATTAAACATTATATTACAGTTTCCCAAACTAAGGTTCGTAAAGGAACTGCAGGGGGGTTGTGAGTTTAATGAAAAGCTGACAATTAATTAAATCATAAAACATAAAATTAAAATAAATCATTTTAAATCAAACTTTTTTTTTTATTAAATTTTTTTTTTTTTAATTTGAACTCCCTTTTGAGGAAAGTCTCTTCACTTGGCGGCCATATTTGCAACGCCTCCAGTCAGCTCATACAATACAATCTTAATGAACAGGGGAATCCTGAAATCTCAAAAACTGCTCGCTCACATTGTCAAATCAGCAACAAAAATCTGAAATTATTTGCCCCATGAATGTTGTTTTTTATGCTCAAATAGCATTTAAAAAGCTTATTTTTCAGGCTAGACCAGGCAATGTGCATGCTGAATCATAACCTGCTTATACTGTGCATATGCATTGGCAGGTCTAGTCAGGTTTCTTTGGGAAATTTGGCTCTTTCATTTCGAAAGTGGGACTATTCCTCCATATTGCGTGTTGCAGTTTCTCCCATTCATAAGCATAGGAGTGAACAGTCTTTGTGTTTCTATAGACTTTGTTTTAAATAAAACACTTACTAAAAAAGATTAAATATTATTATTTACCTGCTTGCCATGTGATCATTAATCAAAGAAACCGTGAACATGCAAATGTGATACTTAATTATTGAAATATTTATTTTAAAATCTCAGGGGTACTTAAAGCAAATATATTTGGTGAATAAGGTTTAGATGACAAAGTTTTGGAATGCCTGCATTACATGTATCTAAAAAATAACGTGAATGTTCATTTTAATTAGTTATAATTAATAATACATGGTTAAAAAAACTACAGAGTAGTAATTCAAATAAAAATGAATGTTCATCAGTAGTTGATGCAATGTTGAAACCCTTCTTAAACCTGAAATGATTTTTGTAAATCCAGTGGTCAAATGCTGTCGCCACCTGACTAATGACTGATCTTTGTGTGAATGTCCGCAAGACTGGACTATTTATACATATATAATAAGTATATAATAAGTAGGCTATTTTAGAAAGGAAAATTTAAAAGATTAAAAAGAGAAATTAGGGGGAATCAATGATTTATGAATCATTTATTGCTATTGTGTGAATAATATGTAATCATGTAATCCATAAAAAAGTAACTGTAATCTGATTACGAGTATTTTAAAATGTAATTTACTCTGATTACAAGTACTTAATTTTTGGAATCTGATTACGTAATCCAGATTACATGTAATCAGTTACTACCCAGCTCTGTGTGTGTGTATGTGTGTATATATATATATATATATATATATATATATATATATATATATATACACACACACACACACACACATATACACACTCACCTAAAGGATTATTAGGAACACCTGTTCAATTTCTCATTAATGCAATTATCTAATCAACCAATCACATGGCAGTTGCTTCAATTCATTTAGGGGTGTGGTCCTGGTCAAGACAATCTCCTGAACTCCAAACTGAATGTCAGAATGGGAAAAAAAGGTGATTTAAGCAATTTTGAGCGTGGCATGGTTGTTGGTGCCAGACAAGCCAGTCTGAGTATTTCACAATCTGCTCAGTTACTGGGATTTTCACGCACAACCATTTCTAGGGTTTACAAAGAATGGTGTGAAAAGGGAAAAACATCCAGTATGCGGCAGTCCTGTGGGCGAAAATGCCTTGTTGATGCTAGAGGTCAGAGGAGAATGGGCCGACTGATTCAAGCTGATAGAAGAGCAACTTTGACTGAAATAACCACTCGTTACAACCGAGGTATGCAGCAAAGCATTTGTGAAGCCACAACACGCACAACCTTGAGGCGGATGGGCTACAACAGCAGAAGACCCCACCGGGTACCACTCATCTCCACTACAAATAGGAAAAAGAGGCTACAATTTGCACGAGCTCACCAAAATTGGACGGTTGAAGACTGAAAAATGTTGCCTGGTCTGATGAGTCTCGATTTCTGTTGAGACATTCAGATGGTAGAGTCAGAATTTGGCGTAAACAGAATGAGAACATGGATCCATCATGCCTTGTTACCACTGTGCAGGCTGGTGGTGGTGGTGTAATGGTGTGGGGGATGTTTTCTTGGCACACTTTAGGCCCCTTAGTGCCAATTGGGCATCGTTTAAATGCCACGGCCTACCTGAGCATTGTTTCTGACCATGTCCATCCCTTTATGACCACCATGTACCCATCCTCTGATGGCTACTTCCAGCAGGATAATGCACCATGTCACAAAGCTCGAATCATTTCAAATTGGTTTCTTGAACATGACAATGAGTTCACTGTACTAAAATGGCCCCCACAGTCACCAGATCTCAACCCAATAGAGCATCTTTGGGATGTGGTGGAACGGGAGCTTCGTGCCCTGGATGTGCATCCCACAAATCTCCATCAACTGCAAGATGCTATCCTATCAATATGGGCCAACATTTCTAAAGAATGCTTTCAGCACCTTGTTGAATCAATGCCACGTAGAATTAAGGCAGTTCTGAAGGCGAAAGGGGGTCAAACACAGTATTAGTATGGTGTTCCTAATAATCCTTTAGGTGAGTGTATATTAGACACAATATTGTCTGATTTTGCTAAATTGTGTACGTGATAAGAAGAACTGTTGTGTGTCTCCTAATAAAACACAATAAGTGTTGGACTTGAAGCAGCACTGCAGACCATTCTGTGTGTGACAGCAAAGTACAGCGAGAGCTGTCAACTCGTAAGTACGAACGTCCCAGGAGGAATTGAACGCAGCATAATCTAGTGTTGCAGAGGTTTCTATGCTTTTCTTTTTAGGAGCGCTTGTCTTCCTAATTTAAAAATAAATAAATAAATTAGGAGCACCTTCTGATCAATAATCAAAAATTCTGATCAAAGATTAGCCTTCCTAGTACTAGGTGATATTTGACTCCTTAAAGTGATTTACAGGCATTTTCTTTTTCTTTTTACCTTTTTAATGGCATTTTACAAATTTTATTAAAAGTATGTCATCTGTCAAATTCAAAAAATTATATTTATAAGCTTTTTAGAATTTATAATTTTAACAGCATCTAATATGAAGTAGAATAAGACAAATAAGTTAGCAATCATATGAAATTAGTATTAATAAAAAAGAATTTGTACTACAGAGGTGGCACAGAAGAACACAAAATTGGCTTGTAGGTACGTTTAATGAGGCTCAGAGGTGGAATGAGTGCAATTAAATTCATTTTGAGATTCATGTTTTAAATATGTTGAATATAGAAATATTAAATTATTTAAATAACTGAAATAATACTTCAAAAATTAAACTAAAACCGCCAGCAGGTGGCGCCAAGTCACTGATTTTATCACTGAATCATTCATTCAATTGATTCGTTTGAACGGCTGATTAATTCAGGAATGAAGCAAATGGCTGTCTTTATGAATTGGTAGTCATGAATCACTGACTCACTAGATTCGTTTAAACCCGTAGTTCATTCATGAATGAAACCCCGCTGTGTTTGCTTTTAGAGATGCGCAGCGGCTCAGCTGTTACTTTATTTGGAACTATTTTCCTTGATGAAATGGCACAAAATCAGGCAGTAGTGTTATATTCATACAACGTAAGTCACTTAATTTTAACTTCTTGTTTATTGAACTGTTGTATTAAATCAATATCACATTTGCAAACTCCCTTAATTATTAAAAGCTGTCATTCTCCTTAGTTTATCGCAATCTGTGTGCTCACAGAAAACGGTCTATAGAGCGCGTGAGTGAGTTCTCTCTCATGAATGAGTAGAATTATTATTAATAGCCGCAAACCGGTGCTGAAATTCAAGTCCTGCTGTGTTCTCTGCTAATTACCCGACTGTAAATGATGCGAGTGGTGTCACTATGATGTTACTGCAGCTGTGGCGGGGATGATTTTTGTTGTGCCAGCCCACCACGGCTGAATGAATGTAGCGAAAACACTGACGTATATAGTAACAAACATATCAATTGGTTAAGACATCAAGTAGGAAAATATTTTTTTTCTTTTTATAATCTGATCTCAAAAATGGAAGTGTGTTTAATGGGTACGTGAGCGTAATAGGTATGTTTACCCTACCTGTCATACACCCAGTTTAAGAGCAGTTTTTCTTCTCTTAATTAGGAGTATAGTGAGTACATGCTTTACCTACACAAATGAAATACTCAAAGAACATTTGCATTTAAAGCAATTTTGAACTGCAATTCTATGATTTACACACTTTTATAAAATTTGTAATGTTTTCAATCTAATGCTTTTACAATACTCGACTCTGTTATGTAGTCATACAAATAATTAAACATTTGCATAACTTTTCAACACAAGGTTTTAATTCTTAAATAATAAAAGCCAAAAGAGAATGATTTTGCCGCAAAGTGAGCTAATATCACAAACTGTATAATATCAATACCAAGCCCATCTCCATTTGGTTTTAATGGACTTGATGAGTGACACATACAAACCTTCCTCCAAATGCAGCACTTCCATAACTGACATGCTAGCTTAATACTTAGCCTTGTTAAAAATCAAGAGTTTAATACCCCCCTCTCCCGCCACCACACTTCTCAATCAGAAGTGGTGTGTTGTAAAGAGCCAGCTGTTTTGGTGGAATGACCAAATATAATTGAAATGAATATCTGAGCCGGCAGAACAACAACAACAATGCGCTACATGCTTCTTTTCCCCTCATTTTTTCCAATTGACGGAAATCTGTTGTAGCGATTGACTGTCACATATAGAATGTATATAAAGATTTTAAAATTTAATATTTCATTCATTGAGATCCAATGTGTGATTGAATTGTTCCTTGAATTTTTTTGAGCAGTGTATTTGCAGTCACAAATACATATGTGAAGATGTACGTGATCACCTTGCTTCTGAACACTAAATATTTCTCATGTTTCCAATCTCCCCCATTCATTTTCAATGCACGGTCATTTTTGGCCAATAAAGTTAAGATCAATAAGGCCTACAGTAAATCAGTTTCAAAAATGAATACAAAACCACTCCAAATTGAAAGAGAACTGGTTGACAAAAAGATTGAATCCCATTTTTGGTGACATTTTATAACAATTTAAAATATAAAAAGCCTTTTTTTTTTTTTGGTAAGCCAGTCATTTGTGACCGGAAACACCACAAGTGTTCTTTTGTGCCATATTTAATTTTTTTTTTACAAGATATTAAAAAATTATTGGCAAACATTAGAGCAGGGGTCTCCAACCCTGTTCCTGGCGATCGACTGTCCTGCAAAGTTTAGCTCCAACTCTAATCAAATCTTCTCTAATCTTCAGGTGTGTTTGATTAGAGTTGGAGCTAAACTTTGCAGGACAGCCGATCGCCAGGAACAGGGTTGGGCACCCCTGCATTAGAGCATGCTAGTGTGAAATCAGTACTCAAAAGGTTAGAGACATCTGTGAAAATACCTTCAAAGGGTGCTAAGATAAAATGTGTAATCCCCATTTTGTTTTCAGAAAACGTGAGAAGAAGAGAGGGGTTCTTACAAATCCTGTTAAAATGAAAGAAATCCAAAAGATGGTGAGTAGTGTACTTTGCTTGATATTTTGTGGTATGTTTAGTGCTTTCAGAACTGAAACTGTTAACTTACTGTTAACTCACTTCAAAATGAATCTCATAGAAAGCTGCATTGGAAATTGAATTGACATTTAAATTTATCTAATTGCATTCCAAATGGTAGAGGTGTGCCCAAATAGTCAAATTAACGTATCCATTGGCCACCTTCTTCTTCGAAGTCCAAAACTTTACAATTGTAAGGTTTTGTTTTTTTGCTATTTGAAATTGTTCGAAAAACCTGCTTTTTCCAACTCGTCCTAGATGGTTTGTCTGATTTTCATGAAAATTGGCTCAGATCATCTTCAGCCCATGCTGACAAAAAGTTATGGAATTCAAGTAAATTCTTCAAACCGTTCTTGAATAACAGATGAACGAATTATACAAAAAGCATGCAAAAATGAGTCTGAGGCTGCATCTCTGCAATGGTTTGTTTTTCGGCACTGTGCCACCTAGTGGTCAGAAGATATAAAAAATACATATTTTTGCTTATAACTTCTGAATGGTGTGGCCGAAAATTAGATTTAGATTAGGTGCATCATGCGAGTCGAGTTGAATTATAGTTTTCCTATGTCAGCCATTTTGGGTGTCGGCCATTTTAAATTTTTTTGTAAAATGCTATATTTTACGAACGCATTGACGTATTATGAAACTTGGTATGTGTCATCAGCACGATGCCCTGAAGGAGCCTGAGAAGTTTCAAGCCACCGCCACCTAGCAGTAAAATCAAATATTCACATGCTTATAACTTTGGGTGTGGTCTACTTATTTTCACAGGAGTTTTTAGACTCCTGAATCCTTGCCGAGTCCAGCGATACCAAACATGCCAGGTTTTGCCTTATGGTTTGTGCAACGTTTAATTTTAGTGCTTAAAAAACATTTGCCAATATCTTAGAAACTGTTACTCCGAGTGACACGAAACCAACGCAGGAAATTTGAAAACATAGCGTGCCAGTTGTATGCTAATACCCCATTGCCAAAACTTTGATAGTAAGTGGCAAAAAATGCAAAGTCAGCCATCAGTCATTTTCTCTCTTCTCATATAAAACTGCCTATAACTCCAAAACTAAATGAGATATTTTCACCACATTTGACACGCATATGTATGGCCATACTCTAAGGACACACAAAAAATTTGGTGGGATTGTGCCTCTTGATGGCACTATAATTGAACAAAAAATTGCCATTGACTACAGTAGAGTATTATGATATAACTTGCTATATTTTATGAATGCATTGGTATACCATTACAAAGCTTTGTATGTACCATCAAGACCATGACCTGAAAGTACTCAAAAGGTTAGAGACAGTGCCACCATGTTGGTCAAAGATTATAATGAAATTTTAAATAAATGCTAATAGCTTTGTGAATTTTG
The DNA here is from genome assembly GCF_936440315.1 of Barbus barbus. NCBI lineage: Eukaryota > Metazoa > Chordata > Actinopteri > Cypriniformes > Cyprinidae > Barbus > Barbus barbus. Next base: position 23,078,888 of record NC_136754.1, on the reverse strand, counting down.
CAGATGATGAAAGTGATACCAATGTTACCATAGTCAGCCAAACTTCCTGTCCGCCATTTTAATTTTCTTTAAAAACCTACTTTTTTGAACTCTTCCTAGACTGTTGGTCCAATTATCACCAAAATGGAATCATATCATCTTCAGACCATGCTGACAAAAAGTTATGGATTTTGTGTTGATAGTCAAAACCATTTTTGCATACCACAACAACGAATTTGAGGCATGATGCCAAAATGACACTTGCTGTACCTCTGCAATGCTTTGGCATACTGACACCAAACTTTGTGTGTGCCATTGTCAACTCACACAGAACACACCACATCGATTTGATAACACAGGGCTTAAAGTTTTCCAGCACCGTGCCGGATCTCTGGTATGCAGCGTTTGGTGGCGTAAAAAAAAACAATATGCTACATTTAAAAAAATTGTTTATCACTTTCGAGTCCATGAGTTCGCCTACCAATGGTATGAGAGGAGCACAGCTTTCACTCTCAACCAAACTAACATTAGTAGCCAATCAGAATTTTTTTGCTCTAAACACAAGACGCTCATAATAGTATCAGAGCTGCAGCCCAGATGAATGGAGAAGCATGACAAAAAGCTGCGAGGCGCAATGGTCGAAGATGTCCATCTAGCGCATATTTACATAGAAAAACTAATTAAAAAGCAGCGGAGCTTTGTAAGCAGCTATGATGAAGCATATGATTGCCAGAACAAATTTACTGGGATTTTTGAAAAGGTCCTGATCTCTTAATGGTAACGTTAACTTACTGGTAAAGACTGTAAGATGTAACATTCTAAAATACTACAGTTTTTCACATCTGTTAAGAAACTAAACCCCATTCTCTGAACCAAATTCTCAATAGCCTAAACCAATCTGTCAAATAAATCACTCTTTCTGCAAAACCGTAAACAAGTTCAGGCAGTTTAGACGCACTTTGCAAATCTCATGCACTCTTTTTGCAAAACTCTAAACACATTCTTACTCACTACAACAGTTTGCACTGTGATGAACTTGTGACGCAAAACCTTAAACACAAGAAAGCAAAAGCTAAGCACAACTGCAACACAGCCGTCATCGTTTACACGCGATAATTCAAAACTGTTCACAACTACTTCTAAATATGTGATCAAAATGTACAAAATATAAGCCGGTTCAAAGTGCATAGATGGCATGTTCATTCATCAATCCTAGATGTAGAGGGAGAGTGCATATACGAAGGGTGGAGGAAGAGAAGCATGAGGAAGAGCAAGACCAAGAACAGTCATTTCAGATGAAATTAGAGCTACTGTGATAGGCCATTTGCTTATGCATGAAATGACAGAGGCAGGACAAAGAGTTCAGCCTAATTTTTATACACTGTATTTTGGTCATTTCAGTATTTTTTTGTGTAGAATTGCAAGACTACTGCGTTAGGATGGAAGAAGTGAGTGAGAGAGAGAGAGAGAGAGAGAGAAATTGCAAGCTCGTAGACAGGAGTGTGTTCGACCAAAGTCTCTTTCTCGGTTTGACTTGAATGCGCAGACCGATCGCTGTATGAAATCAAAGCACTGCGATTTGTGTTCAAATCGAACACACCTCATCTCACAGCCGGTCCGTTTTGACGGCACATCCACATGTAAACATGTCGTTGGCATGGAAGTTCTTAACTGTGAGTTAAGCTGACACAAAGTTCGCAATTTGTATTACAGTATTGGCTGTTTTTGCTCAAGTTCGCTGACGAAGTTTCAATCAAAGCCACAGCAGAAGTCTTTTGTGTTTCCAAGCAACACAGCGGTGTTTCATTACTGAACAGAGGTGGGTAGAGTACCCAAAAACTGTACTCAAGTAAAAGTAAAAGTACTTCTAGAAATATTTACTAAAGTAAAAGTAATAGTCTGAATAGTTACTTGAGTAAGAGTAAAAAAGTATCGGATAAAAAAAAACTACTCAAGTAGTTAGTTACTAGTTACTTTGGATCATATAGGTACTGAATATAGTCTATTTTTTAGATATATAGATTACATTTATGTAATGTGTATACACACACACACACACACTGCCGTTCAATATATATATATATATAATTTTTTTTTATGTAATTTATTTCAGTGATGCAAATCAGAATTTTCATCAGCCTTTACCCCAGTCTTCAGAGTCTCATAATCCTTCAGAAATCATGTTGATTTATTATCAGTGCTGCTCTTTTTAGGTTTCTATTACTCAAAGAATACTGAACAAAATGTCACAGGTTCCAAAAAATATTAAGCAGCAAAACTGTTTCCAACACTGGTAATAAATCGATATATTATAATGATTTCTGAAGGATCATATGACTCCGAAAACTGGAGTAACAGCTGATGAAAATTCTGATTTGCATCACTGAATTAAATTATATTTTAAAGTAGAAATATAATTTCTACAGAGCTAACGCGGGTTCCGCGGGTGTTCATTTCATACTCTGTGACAGCTGTGGGGTGGTGATGGCGCAGTGGATAAGACACATGCCTTTGGTGTGAGAGACCCGGGTTCGAATCCACTGTGAGACACCACTGTGTCCCTGAGCAAGACACTTAACCCCTAGTTGCTCCAGAGGCGTGCGACCTCTGACATATATAGCAATTGTAAGTCGCTTTGGATCAGCTAAATGAATAAATGTAAATGTAAAGTAAATTAATTATGTATTATCCTATAACCTCTGACACTGAAACCTCTGAAAACGCCTCACATAACTGCTCTGAACATAACGAAACAAATGCATATTGACGGATCTTCTGTTCTGCAAAATGTAAACAAATGTAGCCTATATTTTTGCAAGCGTAAATATTGTAAAAATATGAATATTAATTGTGTCTAGAACAGGCCGCTGCGCAGAGCTAACGCGGTTCCGCGGGTGTTCATTTCATACTCTGTGACAGCTTATTTAACCCTTTAGGCGCCAGGGTTTTTTGGAAAAAATGCTGGATTTTGACATCAAGATTTCAAAAGCTTGTGGCTTGAAAGGGCTTAAAGATAGAGATCTACTGTAAATTAAAAAAATGTTGGGCATGACCGAAAGTTTATGTGGGGTGTAAATATACTCATCTAATTTGCATATTATGACGTCATCAGGGGCGGCCCTCTTGAATTTCATAATATTTAGGAAATAGTAGATATTGAATTGATGTTTGATTTTTTTTTTTGTTTGTTTTTTGTCTTTTTCTCCTCATTCCAAATGATCAGAAAAGAGGAAACCAACAATAAAACAGGAGAAAGTACTAAATTATTACTATATTACTATACTATATAGTAGTAAAACGCATGTCAACAGTAGCCTACTTTTTGATCAGTTCATCAGTAATATTCAGGAAATAATAGATATTGAATGGATGGTTGAACTTATTTGCATGTTGTTGTTGTTTTTTTGTCTTTTTATCCTCATTCCAAATGATCAGGAAAAGAGGAAATCAACAGTAAAACAGGAGAAAGTAGTAAATCATTACTATATTACTGTGCCATAGTAAAATACATGTGCCTATTTTTTGATCAGTTGACCAGCTATCTGTCCAATCAGGTATCTATGTGACAGTTTATAGTTCTTGAGAGTATGGCATCTCTCATTGCATGGCACAGCGCACAGACCGACCCCACACACCGCACCTGTACTGTCTGCCGGCGGCACTTAGAGCGCGCGCGATCAGAACAAACAGCGCAATCTGGCCGATCATCAGAGAGAAACAGCTCTCCTATGGACACTAAGACCACGTCCACCCCTGCCACCCCCATCCCCATTGGGCAAAGTGTTGAAAGGATCACTTGTTTGTGCTTTGTGAACGATCGCGCCTTGCGCAGCGGCACAATTGCGCGGAAAAGGTGTACCGGGAGAAGCGCGATCATTAGACGGCCGATCGTCATTTCCAAAAGGCAAATATTCCCCTTCAGAGTCAGAATCGGCCAATAACATTTGCAACACATCCTCACAGTACAACTTTTTATTAGCCGTTTGGCGATTTTTCTCTCACAAATCTCACAATTTACTCAGACGCTATGAACTGAATTGCTTCCGCATTAATGACACGATAGCTCACTTGCTCTGCTATTTCCTCGAACAATTTTGGTCTAGAATCGAAGTACTACATGTCTGCCATCTAGTGGAAGGGAATACAAATGAGCCATTACACCAGATTAGGAACTACAGCCCATTTCATGAAGTATGACGTCTTGTCGCAATTTTGCGACTTTGGCGCTTAGAGGGTTAATGTATAAATTATACATTGTATTTAATGTAAGGTACATGTACAACAAACTGGTAATGTCATAGTGGTATCGTGGCCTATACCTGTGGAACAGTAGACAGCACACGCGGTGTTCATCTAATAAAGATCTTCATATAGCTCTAGCAAACAAGCCTTTGCAGATTTGCTTTCAACTGACTGTAGATTTTTCTCTAAAAAATATACTTGAGTAAGAGTAAAAGTACCCATTTTAAAATATACTCTAAAAGTATTAGTTACCCAAAAAATTTACTCAAGTAAATGTAACGAAGTAAATGTAACTCGTTACTACCCACCTCTGTTACTGAATGAATCCACGTTTTTGAATGAATCAAGTGAGTCAATGATTCAGTAATCCATTCATAAAGATAGTAGTCACTTGCCTCAAAACAAGAAGAATAAAGTTATTGTTCTTTTGATCAATATTTTCTGTAGTTTTAAATAGAACATATTTACAAAGTCATAATTATAATAAAAAATTATGTTTTCTTTAGTTAGCCTATACAATGCATATTTGTTAAATGAAAACTACGAATCAAACAGATTTGCTTTTAAAATGGTATTTCCATGTAATTTGACAAACTTCCAGTTTAACCCACGCCCACTTCCGGATCCATCCGAATACAGATACAAATAATTCTGAGATTGTTACAGATACAAATACAGATATAAATAATGGCTCCAAAAGTATTGGAACAGTGAAGACAAAATTGCTCTGTTGACTGTGGAGTAGAGACATTTACAAATATGATTAAAAGATGAATATGAGACAGACATACAGAATGTCACATTTTATTATTGGTTGATTCAACACAGATGTTTTACCAGCTAAGAAGTTCAGTACTTTTAGAGTTTCATCCCCCTATCTGATATGAACATAAGTATTGGAACAGTTGCCTCAGGTCTTTCTAAGTGATCAGCTGTGTCCTGTTGCATTAATTCTTCAGATATTAAAAGCAGGGAATGTGTCGTATCAGTTATATCCATCACTTCTGCATTCTGAATCTTGCATTCGATGATGACACACACAAACCAGGATGAAGATGAGGGAGCTGACTTTGAGAGAAAAACAAGCAATTTGGATGCTAAAAGAAAAGAGGAAATCAATTAGCTATTGTAAAAATAAAGGGCATGGAGAAATCAAGAGTTTGGAAACCACCAGTGACACCAGCAACCAACAACTACCTGATTGGCTGAGAAAACAACAGTAGCTGATGACAGACAATCATAAAAGCTGTGAAAATGAACCCTAAAAGACGTGTGTGTAAAATTACCAACAACTTCCAGAAAGCTGGGGTGATGCTCTGACAATCTACTGTCCTCAGGAGACTTTGACATAGAATAACAGATGCTACACAGCAAGATACAAACCTCTGACCAGCACCAAAAATAGAAAGGCAAGATTCGAGTTAGCAAAAAAGCACAAAGGTTGTAACGCTCTGACCCAGATAACTTCATGAAATGAAAGAGAGGGAAAACTAAAAGTTGGTGTCCCACACATTTAATGGTTGGTACTCGAAAACGCGCTCCTCTCATACATGAGATTAACTCTTTCTTGGCATTACAAACAAAAGTAAAGACAAAATAATAACAAGGCAGAGCGGAATTATCCTCCGTGGTGGTTCTCATTTCACAATCACGTAGTCCTATGTTGTCACCATATAGTGCACGCTATAAATGAAGTGATCAGTCTCTTAAAGGATTAGTTCACTTTTAAAAAAAACTTTTGCTGATAATTTACTCACCCCCATGTCATCCAAGATGTCCATGTCTTTCTTCAGTCGAAAAGAAATTAAGGTTTTTGATGAAAACATTTCTCCATAAAATGGACTTCATTGGGACCCAAACGGTTCAAGGTCCAAATGACCGTTTCAGTGCAGCTTCAAAGGGCTTTAAACGATACCAGACGATGAATAAGGGCCTTATCTAGCGAAACGATCTGTCATTTCAAAAATAAATAAAAAAGTTTAAGTTTTATAAGCACAAATGCTCGCCTTGCTCTGTTCTGTGATGCGCGTTCATGACGTCATGTAATACGCAATGACGTTGAAAAGGTCACGGTTGACTTAGGCGGAAGTACCAAGTCAGTGTTTACAAATGTGCGGAAGGAGGACAATATACACATTCAAATGTCTTTGTGTCAGTTTATCGTTTAAAATGCCCATTTCGTGTGCGTATCCTGGGTGTTTTAATATTAAAAAGCCTACTGACTCGGTACTTCCGCCTACCTCAACCGTGACCTTTTCCACGTAATTGCGTATTACGTGACGTCACGAACGCGCATCACAGAACAGAGCAAGGCGAGCATTTGTGCTTATAAAACTTAAACTTTTTTAATTTATTTTTGAAATGACCGATCGTTTCGCTAGATAAGGCCCTTATTCATCGTCTGGTATCGTTTAAAGCCCTTTGAAGCTGCACTGAAACTTGTCATTTGGACCTTGAACCGTTTGGGTCCCAATGAAGTCCATTTTATGGAGAAATGTTTTCATCAAAAACCTTAATTTCTTTTCGACTGAAGAAAGAAAGACATGGACATCTTTGATGACATGGGGGGTGAGTAAATTATCAGTAAAAGTTTTTTTTAAAAGTGAACTAATCCTTTAAAGGGCACACCGCACAATAATGCGATGCATTCAAATACATAGTTTTGGCCGTTACAAGGTGAGCCAGAAGAGTTTTGGAAATGTGTTTATGGACCGATGAGACAAAGATGAACCTTTATCTAAGTGATGGGAAAGCAAAAATGTGGAGAAAAAAAGGGAACTGCAAATCCCAAGCTTACAGCCTCATCTGTAAAGCATGGTGGAGGCGGTGTCATGGCATGGGCATGCATGGCTGCTTCTGGAACAGACCCTCTCAACTTTACTGATGACTTAATGTATGATGACAGTAGCAGAATGAATTTGGAAGGGTACGAAACCATCTTGCCTACCGATATTCAAGAAAATGCCACCAGATTCATTGGGAAGTGCTTCATATTGCATCAGGACAATGACCCAAAACACCCTGCCAGTTCAGTCAAGGAATTTATAAGGGAAAGTCTTAGATTGCCCAAGTCAATCTCCAGATTTAAATCCGATTGAACATGAATTTCACCAGCTGAAGTGGAGAGTAAAGGCAGAAACTCCCCAAAACAAGCAGCAATTGGAATTGGCTGCATTAATAGGCTGGGAAAAGTATTAAATAAAATAATAGCTAACTAAATAATAGCTTTTAATCTTTTATATCTGCCTTATGTTCAACTGTCCCAATACTTATGCTCGCATCAATGAGTGGGATGAACTCTAAAAGTGCTGTTCTTTTTATTTGGTAAAACATGTATGTGTTGAAACGGCTAATAATAAAATGTGACATTCTGTAGTTTTGTCTCATATTCATCTTTTAATCATATTTGTAAATGTCTGGACTCCACAGCCAACAGAGCAATTTTGTGTTTACTGTTCCAATACTTTTGGAGGGTGTATGTATATTTGTGTGTGTATATATATGTGTATGTGTGTATATATATATATATATATATATATATATATATATATATATATATATATATATATATATATATATATCAGGGCTTGACGCTTACCTTTTCCCCAAGGAGCACATGTGCTCCTAAGTCAAAAAATTTAGGAGCGCATTAAAAAAATTTAGGGGCGCAATTTAGCTTAATAAGGGGATACAAAGAGACATTTACAAGCACAATTATTTAATTTATCAGAATACAGAAAATACACAAGGTTTTAAAATAATTTTACTTCAGACACTATTTAATAGGCTAATTATGTAATTAGTTATAATCCTATTAAACTGTGTCGGTATAAAATTTTCACAATAATCATTGAAGCTTTTGTCACGGTATATGTTTTTGTTTTTAAATCACAATATATAATTTCTAAGTGAAAAAAAGTGTTGTCCTCCTAACAGGTTAAATAACTTTATTAAAGATAATTTACTAAAAGACTTTTATAAAAAATACATAAAGATATAAAGTAAACAAGTGTTTCAAGATTAGAGTGCAAAAGATTGTTCAAATGAATGAAAGAACAATAGGTAAGGTGCCATTTGTTAACATTAGTTAAAGCAGGTTAACATTAACTAAAAATGTGCAATAACTAATTGTTGCAGTAGTTAATATTCTTTGTTAATGTTGATTAATAAAAAAATACAACTATGTTAGTTAATGTTAGCTCCATTGAATTATATTAAGACAACTTTTGATTTTATAATGTATTATTAAAAGTTGAAATTAAGATAGCATTATTAATAAATACAGTCATTGTTTTTTTCATGTTAACTAATGGAACTTGTGTTACTGAACAATAATAACGAATCAGTCGTTGATATATAGATAGGCCTACTGTTCTCTATTATAGATCAGTGGATGGGCCATGTTTAGGTTAGAAAAAATGTTTGAAAATAATTAGCTCATTAAGTCTTTAAGTAAGAATGATTTGATGCTATTGTGAAGACTAAAGCGACTATAAATATCTAAATGACTGTGAGTGTGAAACATTATTACACAGTTTTAGGAAAGTAGCGCAGCGGATTTGTTTACTGGGTTACCGGGGTAACGGCAGCGCCCTCTAGTGGCGAATGTGCGTCATTCAGCGCATATATATATATATATATATATATATATATATATATATATATATATATATATATATATATATATTTTTTTTTTTTTTTTTTTTAATTATTTATTTATACAACAGTTCGTTCTGGTTCTCAAATCTGATTGGTTGAGAACTGTGAGATATTGTACTGGTATCGCTACAGGAACACCCTTTCACAATTTTGTATCACTCTGCTTGTTCTAGCCGGGTCTATCTAGTCTAAGAAGAAACATACATGGCAAACGACACATTTTTTAATGGATATTTCATTTGATATTAACTACAAAAGCTCAATAGACGAGAAAGATGCAGGGGAATCTTCACTAACAGGCCATTCAAGAAGTACAGCCATTACATCTGCAGATTTGGACAATTTAGAAAAAACCCGACATGAAAATAACAATGTACGGCAAACAGTGTGGGCTGTAAACTGATTTAAATCATGGTTATCCGAAAAACAGCTCAGTAGCACTTTATTTTACAGTATGTGTACTTCCCTGGTAAATACATGGTAAATATCTTGTACCTACAGGCAAATGAGTGGTAACACGAAGTACTTACCCGAAATGTATGTACATGGTAACAAATAAGAAACACGGCTGTACTTAACAGTCGCACATGCATGGTAATTAGTTTGTACATACAGACTAGTGTGGGTAAGAACAGTCAGTTACAGGTAGGGCCTGTACATGTTACATTAGATACTTTACTGTACTAACTAATCTGTATACATGATAAATATGTAGTACTTACGGACAAGTGGGTACAAACAGGCAGGTCTTTACAGTATCCATATATGGTAACTAATAAGACACATTACTGTACATACTAATGATATGTACATAGTAAGTATATAGAAATAGGACTGTAAAATAAAGTGCACCATTTTACATAAACATTACACGGGAATTACCAATTCTTCAAATGTTGTAAGCACTGTTGTGGAGAGCAATTTAACATTTAACACACATTTGTTTGTAAGTACTACATATTTAGCACATGTATACCAAGTACAGTGTGTGTCTTGTTTGTTACCAACATTTTTCTGTAGGTGCTACACATTTACCATGTACATGCCATTAGTATGACATCTTTGTCCTGTGGTTTGACAGTACAGGCGTCACACCGGAGGACATTTTCTGTCACACCATAGGACATTTAAATTTTGTTCTGACCTTGCTATTCAAAGCTAACCTGTCATTAGCGGTAAGCAAGACAAATTTGCCAAATTTTCCATGATTATGTAGTTTAACATGAAGTTTTTATTTAAACATAATTTAGGGGTGTCGCACCAAAGGACAACAAAATGTAACACTTTTGTATTGGTTTTAAAAAAGTTCAATATTTGAAGAATTCTGAGACAAAACTGACCATGTGCACACGTGGGGATGTCAATCAGCATATGGTGTCACACCATAGGACATGGTTTTCAAAGACAAAATGTATCAAGTTCCTACGCTTTCAGAAATATATGGATGAAAAAAAAAATGATGTCATTTACTAAAATAGACACTTGTGCAATTATGCACAAGTAATAAGGTGTTTAACATTTTTATGCTTTTCTTTTTCATTTATAAAAGTTGTAATTTATTGAACCATGCTTTGGACAGTCACACCATGGGACAATTTGAGATTTAGCTCAAAAAAAAAAATATCTAATAACACTGCAGCTTTTATAACAACAGGTCCATGTAGGACAAATAAATGTTTACTGCATTTTAAATAATGACAATATTAATTATATTAATTTTTATCTTGTGGGACAGTGAAAATGCCATGTCACATCAACAACCCGTATACATAAATATGAAAAAGATTACAAGTGACGACGTGTGTCCAAGTATGGTGACCCATACTCGGAATTTGTGCTCTGCATAACCCATCCACGTGCACACACACACACACACAGCAGTGAACACACACAACGTGAACGCACACTCAGAGCAGTGGGAAGCCAATGCTGCAGCTCCCAGGGGGCAGTTGGGGGTTTGGTGCCTTGCTCAAGGGTCTCACCTCAGTCATGGTATTGAGGGTGGAGAGAGCACTGGACATTCACTCCTCCCACTGACAATTCCTGCCGGACCCGTGACCTTCAGGTTACAAGTCCGACTTCCTATCCATTAGTCCACGACTGCCCCTATGTTGCTTGCATATATGTATAGTGAATATTAAAAAAGGAAAGCAAATATGGAATTTATCCCAATAAAAAAAAAAGTTACAAGTTTAAAATAATGTTTAAAAAACACAAGGCAACAAATTGCATTCAGCGAACCTCCTAAGGAGAGAAAGATTGCAGAAAGACCAAAAACTTAAAAATATGACAATCTGGTTATGGTCACTACTAAGGTTTTTCTCATTATCTAACTGCAATTAGAGTATAACTGTCTACTGTCTAATGATAAACATTAACTATAACAAGCTTCATAAAATAGCTCTACTGGCCAGATGTGTCAAAAAATGATGTAATTTCTTCAGCATTCTGGCGAGTCTGCTTGAGAAACACTGAAATGAATGGGCTTTAATGTTGGAACGATTGGTTGTTTGGAACTATTGTCTGCTCCATGACACGCGTTACTTCCACATTCCTCAGTTCCTATGGAAGCATATGGGAGTGTCGCAACTCTGTTTCTCAATGCCTCTGCATAAATGCAGGGAATCCATGATAAAATCTAAGCACGCAAACTAGAACTCCGTTATAACTAAATGCACTGGGTGGCACTGTGAAAAATGCCCATCCCTAGTTAATGGCATTCTGGGAAATAAGCATTTCACTCTGGTCCACAAAATTAGTTAATTTACTAAATACGATGTTATGTTTTGTCTTAATGAACTTTTTAATTAAATAAATTGTACTTAAAATCTACTTGGAATAATGCATGTTGTTACCTCGGTTCAAATTCAGGAGTTTAATTTGAATTTTTAAAAAAGACTTTCACTTTTTTTCAACAGTTGCGTCACAATCTTGAGAAGGAAAAAAAGAGAAAACACAAAAAGAAGAAACGAGAGGAGAAAGAGAGGAGGAAGGAGAAAAAGCACAGAAAGAGGAGTTCAAGCTCTGATGAGGATGACACAAAAAATGGGTACAATGTTTTTGAATTTTTTTTTTTTTTTTTACATTCTTTTTATTTCAATTTGCTGTTACAAATCTCACTTTGCTCCCTGTTTGAGAGATAACATACCTAATTCAATTTAACATTATGTGTATGTTTTTCCAACCAGGTCAAAAGACAAACGATCAAATGTCACAACCTCTAATAGACATCACAAATCAGACTATGGACTTCAAGTGAGTAATTTTCTGCCTGGCTACCCTGCTGTCATGTTTCTTTTGGATTTTTATTATTAAACATTTTATTGAATTTGTCATGCTGACCTCAGTAATGGATGATTTAATTAGTTACTGGATCTCCATAACCAAATTCGTTTACTTTTACTTGTGACATCCAAACCACTGCTTAACATTGATCTAGTAATATCAGTAACACTTTAGTACAGGGTTCCTCAATAGGCAGCCCGTGGGCCACATCCAGCCTGCGAGAGAAAAATGTTTGGTTCCCGTTAATTTCAAATAATGTGGCATGAAAATGTAATAAAAAAAAAAAAGTTTTTTGAACATTTGTAAAAATGGAGTTATCCGTTTTTGCAAATTAACTCTTCATATACATATGTGTGTGTGTGTGTGTGTATATATACATACTCTAAAACCTTCCCATATATATATATATATATATATATATATATATATATATATATATATATATATATATATATATATATATATATATATATATATATATATATATATATATATACATACACTCCCCTCCAAAAGTATTGGGACAGTGAGGCCAATTCCTTTATTTTTGCTGTAGACTGAAAACATTTGGGTTTGACATCAAAAGATGAATATCAGACAAGAGATTTACATGCCGGCTTTTATTTCCAGGTATTTACATCTGGATCTGACACACAACTTAGAAGATATCATCTTTTGTTTGAACCCACCCATTTTTCATGTGAGCAAAAGTATTGGAACATGTGACTGACAGGTGTATTTTGTTGCCCAGGTGTGTCCAATCACAATGATTATTCAAACAATAATTAGCACTAAATGTCTACGCTCAGTTTCAGATTTGGGTTTTGCCTGTTCAAACTGCATTTATAGTTAAGAGGTGTAACCAACATGAAAACCAGAGAGCTGTATATGGGTTAAAAACAAGCAATTATGAAGCTGAGAGAAGGAAAATCGATCAGAGCCATTGCACACACGTTGGCCATAGCCATTTCAACCATTTGGAATGTCCTGAAGAAGAAAGAAGCCACTGGTGTACTAAGTAACAGACATTGAACAGGTAGACCAAGGAAAACAACTGCAGTTGATGACAGAAACATTGTGAGAGCTGTCAGGAAAGACCCTAAAACAACTGTAAGTGAGATCAGCAACAACCTCCAGAGGGCAGGAGTGAAGGTATCACAATCTACTGTTCACAAAAGACTTCATGATCACAAGTACAGAGGCTACACCAGAAGATGCAAACCACTCATTAGCAAGAAGAATAGGAAGGCCAGGCTGGAATTTGCCAAAAAGTACAGAGATGAGCCTCAAAAATGCTGGGACAAAGTTTTATGGACTGATGAGACAAAGATTAACCTTTTGCCAAAGTGGCAAAAGCTAAAAGTTTGGAGAAAGAAAGCATCTGCTCATGATCCCAAACATGCAAGCTCATCTGTGAAACACAGTGGAGGTAATGTCATGGCTTGTTCTTGCATTGCTTCTTCTGGGACGGGCTCATTAATCTTCATTGATGATGTAACACATGATGGCAGCAGCAAAATGAACTCAGAAGTCTACAGAAACATTTTGTCTGCCAATTTAAAGAAAGATGCTACCAAACTTATTGGGAGATCCTTTATCATGCAGCAAGATAATGACCCAAAACACACTGTCAAAACAACAAAGGAGTTTATCAGGGGCAAGAAGTGGAAGGTTTTAGACTGGCCAAGTCAATCTCCGGACTTAAACCCTATAGAGCATGACTTTTACCTGCTAAAGAGGAGACTGAAGGGGGTAACCCCCCAAAACAAACAAACAACAACTGAAAGAGGCTACGCTGAAAGCCTGGAAAAGCATCACGAAAGAAGAATGCAAAAGTTTGGTGATGTCAATGGGTCACAGGCTTGATGCAGTTATTGAAAGCAAAGGATTGCAACTAAATAATTAAGCATTTTTCACTTTAATCTGTTAATTCTATCTGTCCTAATACTTTTGGAGGGGAGTGTATGTACATATATATAAAAAACACTTTTTCACACAGTATATATACACACACACACACACACATATATATATATACATATATATATATATATATATTTATTTATTTATTTATTGTGGCGGGAGGAGCAAACGACAGACACAGTGGGCGTGGTGTCAGGCCTCGGAGAGGCTTTTATTAAACAATAAATCAACAAAAATAGTGTCCAAGGGGAAAAAGTGTCCCAAAATAAACAGGGGGAGTCTGGTGAAGGGCGGCGAATACGGGACGGGTGGTGATGATGATAAGGGGGGAGGCAGCCGACTCGTCAGCCCCCCCCCCAGCGACATCCCCGTCCTAGGGGCGCCGCACACGCAGGAGTGCTACTTTCCTCAACCAGGCTCCAGCGGTCGGAGTGGGCGGGGCAGGAATTCCTCTCCGGGCAACTCTCCCTCTCGCATCGCGCCGGAACCGGGACAGAGAAAGCGGGTTTTAGTTGACAGCCTCAACCAACCACAGGGTAATGATGACAAATAGACAGAACGTCACTTACCCCACTGGTGGCTGGGAGGCTGTCCCCGTCATTCCTCCGTCCCCGTGCGGGCTCCACGGCTTCATGCGAGCGAGAGGGGATGACGTCATCAGATGTTGGCCAACTGCGCTGTCTAGGTTCCGCCTGCCCGCATTCTCCACCACTGTGGCAGGAGGAGCAAACGACAGACACAGTGGGCGTGGCGTCAGGCCTCGGAGAGGTTTTTATTAAACAATAAATCAACAAAAATAGTGTCCAAGGGGAAAAAGTGTCCCAAAATAAACAGGGGGATCTGGTGTCCTCGTCGTGCTGCGGGGCTTGTGAAGCAGGGCAGTGTTCAGGAGAGAAGGGTCCAGGGAAGGGGCGGAGTCTGGTGGCCGCACACGCTCCCCTCTCGGGTCCGGGAGCGAGTGGCGGCGGCTTCATCCTCCTCCTAGGCCCCCGGAGCTTCTGGGGGACTCGACGGCCCGGCATCCTGGCCCGTCAGCCGTCTAACGGGTGCGGCAGTCCTCCTACTCGACGTGCCCTTCCTGGACCCACGAGGACACCAGCGTGCATGCACGGGGAAGAGACCGGTCTCCCGAGGAGAGGCACGCTCGGCATTTAAACGGCGGCGGTGATGAGGCTCTATTCACATCAGGTACGCCTCATCACACGCTGCCAGCCCTGGCTGTTTCAGCGCCCCTCCTCTCTCGCACACCCACTCCTAGGGGTGTGCGATATGACGATTTTTGATCGTGGACGATAAAAATGTCTCCACGATCTGCTTTTTAAGAAATATCGTAGTATCGCGCTACCGCGCACATTGTCAAATACAGTTCTGGCGCCGCCGTCTCTATATACTGTACAACACGACATACAGCAGTAGAGTTACTCAGACAGGACACTGCACTTATTCGCGATCGCAAAAGTAGTGCTACATTATTTGCACACAAGCCTTGCTGGTTAAATGTTTAATTTGCGCGCTGGTCTGACGTGCGCTTGTTCTGAGCGCATACACCTGAATTATTTTATATACACCTATTTTGCGCTAATACTGTCAAAACACACAAGGTTTACATACAGACTGAGTTGGTTATCTCTAAAATGAAAGTAAATAGTTAAGAGAGAAACGGATGCGTGCCTGTATATTAGATGCGTGCAGCTCTTAAAGGGACAGGACACTAAACGTGCTGTCGACTGTCATTAAAGGGATAGTTCACCCTAAAATTTAATTTCTGTCATTATTTACTCAGTGGAAAACCAAACAGTTGCTGGTCCACATTGACTTTGATAGTAGGAAAGAAAAATCCTATGGAAGTCACTGAGGACCAGCAACTGTTTGGTTTTCCACCTTCTTCAAAATAGCATTTATAAATGTTCAGCACAAGAAAGAAACTCATTCCGGTTTAAAACAACTTTTGAGTAAATGATGATATAAAAATACAACATTATGACAGAATTGACAGACAGATGACAGAATATTAATTTGTGGGGGAACTATTCATTTAACATTAACAAAACAACAAAACGCAAAAGAGAAAAATCACTCACTATTCTTGACTGAAAAACTTTAATACAGTTGCTTTAGGAATCAGTCTATCTAGTGTTTTATTTTTATATTTGTTCATTCAATTTCATTGAATGCTCTGCTAAATACACCTATTGTACCTGGAAATAAAGCACTGTTTGTTTTATTTGTATATTATGTGTATTTGTAATGTGTATCTTTGTTCTTATTTTTTAATAAGAAAAATAAAATAATGACAAAGATTTTTTATCTTCGCCCACTTTGGCCTAAATATCTGCCATGCATCTTTGTCTTTCTAGTTTGGCTGTAATGCTCAGACAACTTGTAAAACCAAAATAGTAAAACTAACAAAGAATCGTGATAAAAATCGTGAATCGTGATATTTCTATAAAAAATCGTGATATGATATTTTTCCCATATCGCCCACCCCTACCCACTCCCGTCGGGAGCCTGGATGGTGAATACGGGACGGGGTGGTGATGATGATAAGGGGGGAGGCAGTCTACTCTAGCTATATATATATATCTATTTCTCAGTGGCCCTTGGCTTGGTATTGTTGGCAGAATTCGGCCCTCGGCGAAAACTAATTGAGGAACCAGTTATATATGTATATGAGGACCAGTTCTCACTATTAACTAATTGCTAATTAGCATGCCTATTAATAACATATTGGCTTTTTATTAATACTTATAAAGCACATATACTGCATTACCATACTGCATAATCATATTCTACATTCTTAATCCTACCCAATACCTCAAATTAACTACCTTACTATTAATAAGCAACAAATTAGTAGTATACTGAGGCAAAAGTCATAGTTATGGTTTGTTAACAGTGAGAATTTGACCGTAATTTTTATCAAATATGATTGTCATCTTAAATTTGTGAATAAATGTCTTGACTTTTGTGCCTGATTTATTCCTGTCTTAACTGTTTCAGTTACCAGCAAGCAGATCCCATCACTCTTCAGTATCTAACCACACAGATCACGGTTCAAGAGACAGGAGTCGATCCCCGTTGTCTCATAAAACAGACAGGGACAATCACTCCTTTAGAGTGACAGAGCAAAGACCTAAAACCAAAGCCCCCAGCCCATCAAGACCCAGAGACCGCTATCGAAGACAATCCACTTATTGCAGCAAGTATGATATGTTCATGAGTTGATCATTTAATCTACCACGCAAAGCAAGCCATGAATGTTTTATTCGTATCTATATCATACATCTATATCAGAAGTTATCAAAAACTTGAGTATTAATACATTTCATTATTTTGTTTTACTGTTGAAAACATTGTTTTGTCAGCTACATAGAATTCAACTACATTTTCCCGCTCTCAGGCACCTCTCAACTGAAGAGTTGGAAAAGAAGAGAAGGGAAATGATGGATTTTGCCCGTGTAAGAGAAGTGGAAAGGCAAAATAATGTGCAGAGGTACAAGAGACAAGAGGAACAGGAGAAGGCCAGAGACAATGCCAAACACGACCGTCATGCTGGCTTCATACAGTCAGTATTTAAATTACTGAAACCAGTATTGACCTGAAATAAATGTTACTGTTATACCAAGTAGTTTTATTTATGGCAGTGGTATTAAGTATTTTTTGTTATTTCTGCTCTGTCATCAATGTGCACATGGGTATTTTGTCAGCCATAAAATGATTTGGATGATAATGACTTTCTCTCTAATTAATTTGTAAATTTGTTTGCAGTGACATGAAACTAGAGAGTGCTGCCACCTCCTCTCTGGAAGACCGTGTGAAGAGAAACATTCACTCTATTCAGAGGACCCCTGCTGCTCTGGAGAAGAACTTCATGAGAAGATGAGACCATAAAGAACATGGAAACTTTTTCCTCTGTCTTTTGTATTAAGATTTTTAAGATTTGTAATTTTGAAATAACATGATGCTAGATCACGGTTGTAAATAAAATGACCAAATGACTTGTTCTCCTCAAGATCTTTGTCTTAACCTATGGAGGACCAAACCTGCATAAATTAAATATGAATGAATAAATATATTAATGAATAAATAGATAAATGGATAAATGTGATAATAGGAAAACAAATAAATGAATAAACGACTTGATAATATGATTAATTTGTAATAAAATAAATTTCCCTCCCTTTATTTTCTGCTTGTAGACATTTATACTTTTTTTTTTTTTTTTTTTTTTTTTTTAAAGTAACTTAATTTTTCACTAATTCTTTTTTTAATGTATTTTTTATTATTTATACATTTATTTTGAGATTTATTTATATATTTATGCATTCATTTTTTTTTGGAATGATTTATTCCCACATGTATTTATTTTTAGATTTATTTATTTATTCATTTATTTTTACTTTTCCATGTGTAACATGTAAATGAGGAAGGTGGTCCTTGTGTAGCTTCAGTGCATCATTGGTTGAGAGCTCACGCGTCGCATCGTCAGGCCAGCTAAAGCGATAGAGATGAGAGTTTTCAAAGAAAATTGCGGCAAGTAGTAATTAGTTGTCCAGTTTGCTACGGGATGTGGCAGATCAGCTGGAGAGTTGTAAGTTATTTTCACAGAACGTTATTCGCATTAGTGCCGAAATATTTAAAATATTTTCCAGAAATAAAAACAGGAAGCTGAAGCTACTTATGTGATCTCCCACAGCATCGTCGACCTAGGGTCTGACGTTGATGGTTCCAGACTTCAGCTTCAGCTTCCTGTTTTTATATTTTAAATATTTCGGCACTAATGCGAATAACGTTCTAATGTTATTCGTGTATTTGAAGAGCAAATAAGTTAGCATTTGCTGTCTAATTGTAGCCAATACTTTTGTATGTTTTAAATATATCCTGTGCATAGCGGTTCATCTTTTATATCATGAGATTTTGGCCAAGTGTATTAAACAAGAAAAACTAAGCGCCCATATAGCAACAATAAACGTTATAACCTGTAAGTAGTTGAACCCATACACGTAAGTAGTAGATGCCCATCCACCTGTGACAGACAAAACAGATCTCCGTCATTCGCTGGTAAAAAACGTTAACCCCAGCTTGATTTTCATAAAATGTTAAGTGCAAGTGTTATGTGTCTGATAAAGCCACAATACGAACTCTTGCGATGCAGTGTTTAATTATTAGGTTGGCTTGAGAAAGCCAACCTACTGATCTTCTACTTAAGCTTATTATTATTCTTCTTAGCCAAATTTCTGAACGCATCTCCTCCTAGAGCTTTCAAGCTAGAACCACCAAACTCAGCCCAGCTCTTCAGACTGATCTCACTTAGTGTGCTATATCTTTTCTAACTGATCCGACTTATAGTTTTCATAAAAATTAATATTAAAAATCATAAAAATCCCATAGACTTACATTCATGGAATGTTCAGATGAATTCAAACGTAAACAATCTGAAGCCCATTAGACTCAATCAGACTTCCCTTCTATGTACTATTTCTAATCCATTCAAACTCATCTAATATTTCTAATTAATCTATCTATCCTAGCGACATGCTAATCATGCTAGAAACATACTAACAATATACTAGAAGCTTGCAAATCATGCTAGCAACATGCTAATCATGCTAGCAACCTGCTAGTCACTTGCTAATCATGCTAGAAACATGCTAGTGACATGCTAGTAACTTGCTAATCATGCTAGAAACATGCTAGTAACTTGTTAATCATGCTAGAAACATGCTAGCAACATGCTAGTCACTTGCTAATCATGCTAGAAACATCCTAGCGACATGCTAGTCACTTGCTAGTCATGTTAGCAACATGCTAGTCACTTGCTAGTCATGCTAGCAACATGCTAGTCACTTGCTAATCATGCTAGAAACATGCTAGTGACTTGATAATCATGCTAGAAACATGCCAGCGACATGCTAGTCACTTGCTAGTCATGCTAACATGCTATCAACATGCTAGTGACTTGCTAATCATGCTAGAAACATGCTAGTGACTTGTTAATCATGCTAGTAACTTGCTAATCATGCTAGAAACATGCTAGCAACATGCTAGTCACTTGCTAATCATGCTAGAAACATCCTAGCGACATGCTAGTCACTTGCTAGTCATGCTAGTCACTTGCTAATCATGCTATCAACATGCTAGTGACTTGCTAATCATGCTAGAAACATGCTAGTCACTTGCTAATCATGCTAGAAACATCCTAGCGACATGCTAGTCACTTGCTAGTCATGCTAACAACATGATAGTCACTTGTTAATCATGCTAGCAACATGCTAGTGTAACCCGTTATACGTGATAAATTTGTCAACTTTACAAATGGACCAGTGGGCTCAAAAGATTAGGTTCGTCCGGGGAGAGAGAGATGATACAGCAGCAGTGAATACTCAAAACAAAAGGGATGAAATAAGAACAAGTTTGAATTTACTGAATGTTCTTTTCTTTTCTTTTACCTTGTTGTTAGAATGAAATGATTGATCAATTAGTTGAACATGGACCATATAACCTCACACAGGCGTAAGGAAAATAATAGAAAATGAAACAAACAAAATTTCATTAACTCTGAACGTAAATACTCAGGAAGTCCAAAAGGTTGATGTTTTTCAATGAACAGATCAGTTCGTAAACTCAGTCCAAAAGTTTGTGAGGCACTTAATTCAGTCGTCCTATTCTGCCATGGATAGAACAGAATAAATTGATGTGTGGTTCTAATCCTACCGTTCAAAGACGAGCAAGTTCAGTTTCGGCTTCGGTTTCTCTTTCAACAGGGAATTCAAAGGATTCGTTAAACGGGCGGCTCGCCAGTCCAACCCCACCGTTACACACACAGGAAGAGCTGAGACAGTCCACACTTCAGGAATGATTCACACTTCGTCCGATTTGCGTGCAGAGTGGATCACACTCATCAATTGGACATCACAGCACTCACATGGAAACAAAAGCAGAAGAACACAAAAAAAACCTGGCCTTGAAAACACAAGGCCCAAAAAAAAATAATTAGCATTTGACACTATATACGAATAAATTCAGATTATACACAACTTCTAATAAAACACAGTAATAATGTCCATTTATAAGACTCTGTACAATAAATTGTCTTTATGCAATAAATTGTCTGTGCAATAAATATTTTTTTTTTTCTTTTTGCATACTTGCTGGTAAGCATCTTATTTAACACACATACATTGCATTCCATGGCATTAATTTCACATAAATGCCTAATTACATCTTTCATTTTACACGTGGCTGTATTTGCCATTAACACTGCACCAAATAAACAATAATTTGATGTAACACACTTAATATGATCCTTATTGAACCTTACTGAAATTATTGAAATTATATTAACTCACCAAGGAACTCGTTTACATGTACATCAGAAGAACCAGGGAAGTTCCAGATTATACACGTTCTCAAAATGTCATTCTCGAGCATAAACTGCTTCTCTCTGAATCCTTCGTTAGAGATACACACACACGACACGCACTGTATTAGCTTTTAAACTCGCGCTAATATTGCGTCATTGACATGCGGTCAACACATAATGTGAACAATCATATCACTTCACTCATTTTACTGCTAACTTATTTCTACATCGTCATCATATAAATGATTTAGAGGCATTTATACAACTCTTACATCAATTCTCGACTCAATCGGAGCTTCAAATCTCCCGGAGCAGCACAAGCATCTGCTCGCGTCAGAGGTTCACAGAGAAAAGAAAATTCTAGAAGGCACTGCTCTCTAAAAGTGCCGCGATAGCGGAATTTTCCATGACGTCATTCAAAATGCGATCTCATTGGAGGCTTATGTAAAGGGAGATAACGCTATTGGACATATTTATAACATTCAATATTTTATATTTCTCCATTTCTATATAATTAATTATTTTGTTTGCAGTCTTATATTTGATCTGAAAGTATGATCTTTCATACTTTAACTCTGTTGTTTAATTTGGAGTGCATTTTGTCTCTGTCCACTGGTAACCTGGGTTACACTTTCCCCCTCTGAATTCAGGCACGTCCTCGGGCATGCTTGGGGTTGACTTGTCACCACTATAGGAAAAGCACCAGACATATTCAAGGATTGATCACTGATGGATGTGGATTCTTCCAAGGAAGTGGTAAGTGCAGAGCTCAACCCTTGCAGTAAGGACTGAATGACTAGTGTTAGGGGATTTCCTAGTTTATGATACTGGAATTTGTTAGGAGGCCCACGCTGCCTTTTGGAACGTCTAGTGTCAATAGCTCCAAGGTTATCATCTGTAACGGGCTGGTTACTTGTAACATCCTGGGCAGGTGAGATTGTATCATTGGACTGTGTTTCCTCCGTCACAGTGTCCGACAGACCTGAAAACTCCAGCACATTTCCATTCATAGGTGCTAACAAATCTGGGGGCTCAGTACTTTCAATGTAGTTGCTTTTGCAGTTCTCCACTTCAACAGTATCTCCATCTTGAACAGGTATACTATTTTCTTCTTCATTTTCTGATTGATTATCTGTGGAGTTCTCTTCTAGTCTGATGTCAGGTAAGGTTTCTTTTACAAGGTCTACGGCAGCCGGAAGGGTTCCAGTGTCAGGTAAGGTTTCGTTCACAGGTTCTACCACAGCAGCAGGGGAATTGAGAAACTCTGTTTCAGGTAAGTTCTCTACGGGCATAGGATGTTCTGGAGGTGAAATAATTTTCGTACTAAACTCCAATTGGCGTCCTGAATTTCCAATATAAGATATAACAACCCATTCTTCAGCTCCAGTTTGTTCCATTGTCTCATCCACAAGGTTACTGCAGGTAAGTGGAATTTCAAGTTTGAAGGTTTGTTGTTAGACTCCAAGTACTCAATTACCTCTTTAATTTCAGGGTCAGCTCGCTGCTTCCTGATCAGATCCTCTTCAGACAGACAAGGAATTTCTGGGAGACCATGGCCATCTTCTTCCTGGATTTCTGGAGGTAATACCTTTTGCGTTCATGCTCAGAGACTCTACCAAGGTCAACGGGAAGGACTGAGAATCATGGGATTGATTGACGTGATGCTTTTCACAGATGGCCTCCACTACTTCAGGTAAGATTGTCTTGGTGTTGCCTTCAAGATCTCCAAGATGATATAGAGTGAACTGTCTGATTCGTTCTTGCTCTTTTTTTAGATTCCCAATCATCTGATGGTTCACCATTGGGACGACGAGACAATCCATCCGCATCTTGATTTTGTGCTCCAGCTCTGTATTGGATCTTAAAATTGTAGGTTGAGAGACTGGATAACCATCTATAACTAGTAGCATCTAGTTTGGCAGACGTAAGGACATAGGTGAGGGGATTGCTATCAGTGACCGCTGTGAAGTCTGTCCCATACAGATAGTCATGGAATTTTGTGGTGATTGCCCATTTGAGAGCCAGAAATTCCAATTTGTGGGCAGGATACTTGGCTTCACACTTTGTTAATCCACGGCTGGCAAATGCTATGACTCTCATGTGTCCCTGCTGTTCTTGATACAAGGCTGCTCCTAGTCCTGTAGCACAAGCATCAGTATGCAATAGGTAAGGCAGACAAGGATTTGCGTACCCCAAGACAGGAGCAGAGGTTAACCTTTCCACGAGGCTTTCAAATGCCTGTTGACACTCGGTAGTCCATCTGTCACCCAGAGACTCTTTTGGATTAAAGTAAGTATGATCTTTATCTTTCTTTTTTCCCTTTCGAACCGGAGGATAGCCAGCTGTAAGATTGTTGAGCGGCTTTGCAATCTTGGAGAAATCTTTAACAAATCTACGGTAATATCCTGTAAATCCTAAGAAGGATTTTAGTTCCCGAAGGTTCTGGGGCCTTGGCCAGGTTTTAATGGCCTCAATTTTTGATGGGTCAGTTTCTACACCATTCTGGGAGACAATGTGGCCCAAGTAGCGCACAGATGTTTGGAAGAATTTGCATTTTTCGGGTGAGAGCTTCAATCCGTATTCTTTTAGACGATTTAGGACTTGTATCAGTCGGCGCTCATGCTCCTCAAGGGTTTCGGAGAAGATGATAAGATCATCGATGAAAACTAAGACTTCTCTTCTATTTAAGTCACCCATGCAGCGCTCCATGAGCCGCTGGAATGTGCTTGGCGCATTGGTTATCCCTTGCGGCATACGGTTAAACTCCCAGAAACCAAGGGGGCATACGAACGCTGTCTTCTGCTTGTCCGCTTCATCCATCTCAATCTGGTAATACCCAGATTTTAGATCGAGAACAGAAAACCACTTGGAACCAGTTAACATAGAGAACACTTCCTCCAGGTTTGGGAGTGCGTACGCATCTCGTATGGTTTGAGAGTTTAGCTTCCTAAAGTCAATACATAGCCGCACTGAGTTGTCTTTTTTTCGGACCACTACAATGGGGGATGCGAATGGGGACTCAGACTCTCGTATAATACCAGCTGCTAACAACTCCTGTAGATGTTTCCTAACGGCATCAATATCTTGTGGGTGGATGGGACGAGCTCTATGCTTGAAAGGAGTTTCGTCACTCAGTTTAATTCGGTGCTTCACCTTATCAGTGTGTCCATAATCCATTTCCTTCAAAGCAAAAACTTCAGACATAGAGTTTAACAAGGCTGATATCCGTTCTTTCCATTCGGAGGGCAGTGGGGAGTCTCCAAAATCGAGAGTTATCTGAGGACTTTCTGGTGTTTCAGAAACATCACTTGTTAATGGCTTGTTTATCACCTGCTGGACAGCATGCATTTCTGCAATCACAGACCGGGGAGGGATTACTATGTTAGTCTGGGTTTCATTCTTGACTACCACAGGCAAGGAGAAGAAACGTTTCACAGGTAAGGCGTGCAATCCACTAGCAACTAAAAGACCACTTGGCAGAGAAGATATGGTGGGAGGACTTATAACAGTCAGTGTTTCTGCTGGAAGGTAATTCAGACAGACGGCTCCATCAAGAACAGCAGTGCACCCTGCTGGTACAGTTTCAGGGACTGCCCCTTTTAATGTCACACACCCAAGGGTTTTGGCACATGATTGTCGATGCCTCACATCAAGTGTCTTCAGTACAGCTGCATACCCTTTAGAAGCTGATTTGGGGCTCTCTTTTGGTACATAACTGGAGTAAAGTGCATCCAAGGTATTTGTGCCGATGAGGACTTGTGGTATATTTACCAAATCTGGGACCACCAGTGCTAGTGTGGTAACCTCAGCGTCTGTTCCTAGAAACTCTTTGGGAAACATTAAAGTTAACTCCACATACCCAAGGTAAGGCACTGATTGTCCATTGGCTCCCTCCACTTCCAGCAAAGATTCCAGGGGTTTCATGGGGTGATGAGACAAGTTATTTTTGTAAAATGACAAGGGAATTGTAGTCACCTGGGAACCAGTGTCTAAAAGGCAGTTCACTTCAATTGCGTCGACAATGATTTGGGCAGTGCATTTCATTCCAATTAGTCCCTTTGGCAGTTTGCTTTTAGGGCAATGATGCTTCGTCCCAGTCTCCATATGCCCTGCTACAGAGACTGTGTGGTGTTTAACTGAGTAGTAGTGGCTTGGTTCTTTAGGTCCCACTGGGCTTGTTTTTCTCTCAACTGGCGCTTCTTCTCATCTACCTTAGAAGGGTTCGGGTCATTTTCGCAATTGATGGCTAGGTGTCCATCCTCACCACTTCTAAAACAGTATCCAGGACGAGGACGAGTGGATGTCACTGAACTACTTTTGAGTTGACTGTTCTCATCTCTCCCGGTTTGCCTATGCTGGAATTTTGCCGTCTTCCCGGACCGATGTTGTGGGATTTCAGGGGCTGACAACTGAGCCTTTAACTCTGCCACTTGCTTCTTCAATCCTGCTATTTCCTTAGCTGCTGGGGTTTCTTTTGGCACTTTACCAGAAATGGATGTTCTCATAGCCTCTACTTCTGCTTGTAGTTCTACTAGCTCTTTCTTTAGCAGGATCAATTCAGAATTTTTTGGAATAATCAGGCTTGCACTTCTGGTAAGTTGAGGTTTGCATAGAAGCAACTTGAGCATTAATTTCAGATATTTGAGCCCTCATAGTATCCACCCCTTCAGCTGCTCCACCAACTGCATCATGGGAGTATGTTGACATTTGATGAGTAGCAGTTCTCATTTTGGGGGCATTACTCTGTTTGTTCAATCTAAAATGATTTCTCATTCTGTCTTCTTTTGAGGCTTGCCGGTCTTCTTCCGTGCAAATTTGCACTACCATCTCTTCAAAAGAAGGTGGGTTGATCTTTTTCTTCTCTAGCTGTAAGCTGGAAATTAACCCATTATCCCAACATCCACGGCAGAATTGCTTGATCAGACAGCAGTTTTGCTCACTCTCCGCAATGCCTCCTCTCTTTACAGTAGTGCTCAGCATAACTTGCAACCGGTGCAAATAACTGGAGGGCTTCTCTCCTGGGTTCTGTAGCATGGTCATGAATTTTGCTAACAGCTCATCTCCATCCTCCACGGATCCGTAAACTGACTCTAGTAACTCCAAGTAAACTGGAGGTAAGGACCGGGGACTCACATGTTTAATGACATCAGCTGCCGAAGGGAGCAGACTATCAAGTATTCTCCTTGTGCGAGACAAATCCGAAATGGAGGGGTCATCTAATAGAAATTGAACACTTGCCCGCCATGTGTCGAAGTCTGGCTCGTTTACTGGCCTAGGAACTTTACCAGAGAAAGACCTGAGACGGAAAGAGGCAGGTTGTAATGTAGCAGTGTCGTTGGTTCTGACGATGTGTTCAACTACAACTTTTTGCACGCTGGGTGGATCAATCATGTCCATTGTGAGTACTGGATGGGGTAACACATTAGCTGCAGGATGGCTAGTTCTACTGCTGGGTCTTTCCTTGGACAGGTTTTGTGATGTCTCAGATTCAATTGAGGAAGGGGCTACTTGTTCTGTGGTCACTCTCTGTAATTTGGCTGGGGACGACGGTCCATCCAGTGAGCTGGTGGTGCTGCTATCACGAGTTTGAGAGTCTGCAGCATGTGGATACTCAACTCTATCACCTGAAGCATCTATGGGCTCAGCAACAGAACAGCCAGCTTTCATTCTCTATAACTCCTCCGGGAGCACTTCTTCAATTGACTTTCCACTAGCGCTAGCAATATTTTGTAGTTCTTCCAAATACAACTTAGTGGCTCTGTCACTATCTACATGAGGGTAGGCACAGCTTAAGGCACGCACTATGAAAGTGGTATCTGGGTTTGACGTACTGACCATTGTTATGGGCAGAAGGGGCATTAGTGTTTTCATAGCGGAGCTATAAGTAAACTCTATAATGGCATGTTGATGGAATTCGGAGTTTGGGTCATCAATGAGAAGGTTGCGACTAATGCTGCCATATCTCAACAACCATGCTTCTAAGTCCTGATCTGTTTCAGTTAATGTTAAGCCGCTGACTATTACGGCATTTGAGACATCTACATTCTCTCTTTTTACAATATCCATGTTGTCAATATTCTGCTGAGTATATAAATAATATATTTATATTGTCACTATTGCTGCAGGCCAATCTCTCTCCTCCTCCTGGCTGGCTGGCTCGCCACTTTTACTTGTAACCCGTTATACGTGATAAATTTGTGTCAACTTTACAAATGGACCAGTGGGCTCAAAAGATTAGGTTCGTCCGGGGACAGAGAGATGATACAGCAGCAGTGAATACTCAAAACAAAAGGGATGAAGTAAGAACAAGTTTGAATTTACTGAATGTTCTTTTCTTTTCTTTTACCTTGTTGTTAGAATGAAATGATTGATCAATTAGTTGAACATGGACCATATAACCTCACACAGGCGTAAGGAAAATAATAGAAAATGAAACAAACAAAACAAAAGAAAATTTCATTCACTCTGAACGTAAATACTCAGGAAGTCCAAAAGGTTGATGTTTCTCAATGAACAGATCAGTTCGTAAACTCAGTCCAAAAGTTCGTGAGGCACTTAATTCAGTCGTCCTATTCTGCCATGGATAGAACAGAATAAATTGATGTGTGGTTCTAATCCTACCGTTCAAAGACGAGCAAGTTCAGTTTCGGCTTTGGTTTCTCTTTCAACAGGGAATTCAAAGGATTCGTTAAACGGGCGGCTCGCCAGTCCAACCCCACCGTTACACACACAGGAAGAGCTGAGACAGTCCACACTTCAGGAATGATTCACACTTCGTCCGATTTGCGTGCAGAATGGATCACACTCATCAATTGGACATCACAGCACTCACATGGAAACAAAAGCAGAAGAACACAAAAAAAACCTGGCCTTCAAAACACAAGGCCCAAAAAAAAACAATTAGCATTTGACACTATATACGAATAAATTCAGATTATACACAACTTCTAATAAAACACAGCAAATAATGTCCATTTATAAGACTCTGTAGAATAAATTGTCTTTATGCAATAAATTGTCTGTGCAATAAATATATTTTTTTTCTTTTTGCATACTTGCTGGTAAGCATCTTATTTAACACACATACATTGCATTCCATGGCATTAATTTCACATAAATGCCTAATTACATCTTTCATTTTACATGTGGCTGTATTTGCCATTAACACTGCACCAAATAAACAATAATTTGATGTAACACACTTAATATGATCCTTATTGAACCTTACTGAAATTATTGAAATTATATTAACTCACCAAGGAACTCGTTTACATGTACATCAGAAGAACCAGGGAAGTTCCAGATGATACACGTTCTCAAAATGTCATTCTCGAGCATAAACTGCTTCTCTCTGAATCCTTCGTTAGAGATATATATACACACACAAGACACGCACTGTATTAGCTTTTAAACTCGCGCTAATATTGCGTCATTGACATGCGGTCAACACATAACGTGAATAATCATATCACTTCACTCATTTTACTGCTAACTTATTTCTACATCGTCATCATATAAATGATTTAGAGGCATTTATACAACTCTTACATCAATTCTAGACTCAATCGGAGCTTCAAATCTTCCGGAGCAGCACAAGCATCTGCTCGCGTCAGAGGTTCACAGAGAAAAGAAAATTCTAGAAGGCGCTGCTCTCTAAAAGATAGTAGAATTTTCCATGACGTCATTCAAAATGCGATCTCATTGGAGGCTTATGTAAAGGGAGATAACGCTATTGGACATATTTATAACATTCAATATTTTATATTTCTCCATTTCTATATAATTAATTATTTTGTTTGCAGTCTTATATTTGATCTGAAAATATGATCTTTCATACTTTAACTCTGTTGTTTAATTTGGAGTGCATTTTGTCTCTGTCCACTGGTAACCTGGGTTACACTAGTCACTTGCTAATCATGCTACCAACCTGCATATGCATTTAACATGCTTATTTCTAATTAATCTATCTATCCTAGCGACATGCTAATCATGCTAGAAACATACATATAAACATAAACATACAATATGCTAGAAGCTTGCAAATCATGCTAGCAACATGCTAATCATGCTAGCAACCTGCTAGTCACTTGCTAATCATGCTAGAAACATGCTAGCAACATGCTAGTCACTTGCTATCTATCTATCTATCTGTGTAACTATCTATCTAAACTTTTAAACTGTTTCAAGATAATCATGCTAAAAACATGCTAGCAACAATATCTATGTAATCCATCCATCTAAATTTTCAAACTTCAAGCTTTTACAACTGCTTTTAAACTTTAAGGCTAGGCTTTCTCAAGCCAACCTAAAGTTTGTCTTGACAAACTTTTTTATCTAGTTTATTTTATTATTATATATATATTGCGCTATATTTCAGTGCGGTCCCAGACAGCAATATAGTTTTGGCCCAGATCCGGCCCACATCTGGCCCATGTGAAATCCATGCGGGCCAGATCTGGGCCGACACTGCTTGCTGTCTGGGGTGGTGTGCCGTGGGATTTTTAATTCATCAAAACTGTGCCGTGGCAGAAAAAAGGTTGGGAAACACGGTGTTAAAATGTTCTTTTGCGGTCAACAAAATGATCAAACATGACGATTTAATTAGGGGGGCACGTTGTGTTGTTTGCGCCCCCAATGACCCCCCTTGGTGACGGGCCTGCTGCAACCTTTAGCCAAAAATGCGTAACGGATAATGCTGACAGAAAGGAGACCAGAGGCTGTTTTTTGTTTTGTTTTTTTTTTTTATGGATGTCAATGGAGGAGAGGCTTCACTAAGTTGAATAAACCGCAAAATCTGTGCAGAACACCACAAGATGTGGAAGTCGTGGCCTAATGGTTAGAGAGTCGGACTCGTAATCCAAAGGTTGCGGGTTCGAGTCTCGGGCCGGCAGGGACTGTAGGAGTGAATGTCCAGTGCTCTCTCCACCCTCAATACCACGACTGAGGTGCCCTTGAGCAAGGCACCGAACCCCAAACTGCTCCCCGGGCACCGCAGCATAAATGGCTGCCCACTGCTCCGGGTGTGTGTTCACGGTGTCTGTGTGTGTTCACTGCTGTGTGTGTGTGTGTGCACGTTGGATGGGTTAAATGCAGAGCACGAATTCCGAGTATGGGTCACCATGCTTGGCAGAGGAAAAAAAAAAGCTGCATGCCGGTTAGAAATGTGTCCGAGGGCAGGCAGCCTTGTTCTGATGTCATGCCGACTTGTGTCAAAAATCTCTAGTGACAACAAGACAGCATGCAGTCGAGTGCAGTTGCTCTCCCTCAGCTGCGGTGACCAAAAGCACGATGGGAAACAACTTGCTGACAACACAGTTTAATGCTCATTGGTTCAAACAACCGTGATGCTGCGTTCTCTCTAAAATGTTTATATCTGATATCACGTGATTGTTGAAATTATGTGTGAATATTCCCAAACACTATGGGAGTGCTATCTCTGTGAGAGATATGATTATAATATATATATATATTTTTTTAAATACATGTTTGTATTAAAGTAAAATTGGATGATAAATAAACCTTTTGCATGGAATTAAATAGCAAGCACTTGGGTGTCTTGTTTATCGTACCTATTTTCATATAAAAACAACAGAGCTGAAATTATATCATGTTTATTAGCAATATAGCACACGAGTGTGAATAATGCAATATCCGCCTTTGAACTGGTAGGTGTCTGTTTCACTTTGAGAAGTCAGAACTGTCTGTTTTGATGCACTTTCCACTCCTCCCCTTACTGCTGCAGTCTATTCTCGGCTAAATTTCAGACGAGGCTAGGTGTGAGCCTCTTGCGATTTGGTCTGCGGGCAGGGGCATAGATTACGCGGGGGACGTGTCCCCCCACTTTTTATAAAAAGTAAAGTCGTCCCCCGCACTTTTTCATCGGACAGTTGTGTTCTCGACATGTGGAGGTTTTAATGGAGCAATGTATATAAATGCAGAATGATTTAAAATTCAAAGAGACAAGATAATTTATACATGACGTTTACGTTTCCATGGCAATCAGTCTCTCAGTTTGTCACGTCACTACACGCCCAGGCTCGTGCCCACGGTCCATCATTCATTAGAGGTCGAGATGAGTTCAAAGCGGCAAAAAACGCTTCACTCCTTTTTTTTACGAAGAAGTCAAGCAGCGTAAGTTGGCATGTAGGATCCGAATAGTGTTGCACAATGTTGAGTGACTCTGCCTATTGCTCTTGTTGAATAATTAGCAAGTTTTGATGTTCATTATACGGAGGGAAAAAAAGCTGCCTGGACAAACATGCACTTATTTATTTTCAGTGTATTTTTCCATAACTCTTTTGTACCGTCTTTTATTTTAACACATATGTATGTTATCAGAACCCTTCAAATAAGAATAAAGATAATGTTGAACTGGGATTTTACAGTGTTTGCAGCATTGTGACATGTTTAACTCTGCCAATACTATACATGATGTATTTCAATCAAGTATGCAAAGCACTGATCTGATACAGGACCAATCTTCATTTAGGGGTGCTCTGTCATTATTGCACTAATTTGACGTTTTTATGTGTTGTCAAGAATGAACAAGAAACAGTCAGCCTAGGTTTGTTAGAGCAGAATCAGGACGACACACAAGAAAAACAAACTTCACAGGTGAGAAGAACTGATAGAGTGGTTTTTAACACCTGGCTGTTTTTACATTGTATAAAATCTATTAATACACAAGCGTTTGTAGGATTATATTTGGACCAATCATAGAAAACACATAATTAGTCAAATATAGAAAAATAAAAAATAACATTAATATGATGAACAACTTCTCAGCTATCATTTTTAACTACAGTAGGTAATTATTAGCTTGCATATTGGTTGTTTATTAGTACTTAAGCACATATTAATTCTGTATTCTTCATGACCATATTCTGCATCCCATAATCCTAAACTTAACAACTACAACGACTACCTTACAAGCTATTAATAAGCAGTAAATGAAGAGTTTATTGAGGCAAAAGTCATAGTTAATAGTGAATGTGTTCCCCATTCTAAAGTGTTAAAAATAATTTAGGATACAAATGATTGGTTATTGTCCAGCAGTGTACTTAATTAGTTATTTTCTTCTGTATGTCACTATTCCCTGTATGTACATGTTTCAAACACTACTTTATTTGCTATAGACAGAGGCAGAAGTGAATTCACAGATGAGAGTGAATGAGGCAGAAAGTTTCAGTGAGGCTTCAGAGGTAAGATTATTTACAGCATTGTCTATGATAAGATATTTCTTTTAACAGAGTAATCATGTGAATGTGCAAGTATCCATTACTGTGTGCCATGTACTGTGCATACAACACACACAAAATGCAATTAGAAATATGTAAACAATAGTACCCTTATGAGGACATCTTTGTAACTTATACTCAAAAAGGTGCACATTAGTACCTTAGAATACCAATATGTACCGTCATGACTTTTGTACTGTTTGACTTACATTTCACTGCTGGTTATACGCTGTATAATGGTGTATGTGACGAATAAAAATCTTGAATCTAATGTACAACTATGAAAGTTTTTGGGGTAAATAAGGTACAAAGATGTCCTTTTAAGGGTACTGTCCCAGTGACAAGCTGTTGTATTTATTTCTTTTTTCTATCTTTCTTTCCTTTTTTCCTTTTATAATCATATATAATGATATAATCGTAAAGCATATTAAGCAAAAAAGGTATGATTAAAAATAAAACCTATCAATTAGACAAGGGTTAACTGAAAAAAAAAACACTAGACATTCCGTCCCCCCCACTTTTGAAATGATGGCTACGCCCCTGTCTGCGGGAGTTTGGGCTTTAAATCTGTGGGGGAAGGAAGTAGTTCCGCACAACAGAGTGTTTTATAAGGCACTCTGTTGTTTCCTGTTTAATTACACACATGTTCCGTTGAACTGTTGCATAAACGCAATATCACTCAAGTGATACCGGCTCTATATCAGCGGCTGTGATTGCCTCCAGTGTGATTGGACTTTGATATGTGGCTCCACCTCAGGATCACAACTGCGCAGACTTAGGCTTTAATCACTACTGTACAGACTCTGGCTGACGCCAAATGATGCCGTTTTCGCAAGATGACAACAGCCATAATGAGAATGTTCTGGCTTAACTTTTCTATAGTGGAAGGAAGTGGAGATGCATCATCCACCTTTTTTTTTCTTTTTTTTTTAAACAGTCTATGGTCTTAAGTCAACCTGTTCCAGTCATCAGTACTGATATGTCTGTAAACTCAGCACACACACACAAAAAAAGTTCATGGACTATTTATTCCATTTCTGTTTGTGTGAAACTTGTTTAGTTTATTTTCGGAGTTGTTTAAATTGTTGTTAAAAATGGAAAAAGTTGGTCAAAAACAAACATTTACACATATATTGACCACCGACCACAAGGTGACATTTTTATTTTTTAGCTCAGCTGAGCTGTCACAATAGAACACACAAGATTGTGGGATATCAAAGGCAGCGAAGAATACATCTATGCTGCCTTAAAAAATGCATTAGATGAATATATCTCAGGAGACTGGAAGTGAAGCTAGCACTGAATTCAGACATGCCTTGATGCCATCCTACCTTGGAAGATATTCTCTCGAAGGCAGCATTTTTGAGCTTTCGGACACAGCAAAAGACTCACTCTAGTCAGCCTATAGGGGGCACTGCAACGATCAAAAATGTCAAAATCATGAAGTCATCCGTTACATTTCCTACATTGTCTCAAGAACTACTGCTGTCAATCAAAACTTTTGTTAAATATTTGATATCATGTTAAGCCTACTTTTTTGAACTTGTCCTAGATCGTTCGTCCGATGTTCACCAAAATTTATACAGACCATCTTCAAACTATCCTGGCAAAAAGTTATCAAAAGGTTTTAATAGACCCAATCATTGTATAATGCACATGAATTTGATGAAGAGCTCACCAAAGTGGACATGAGGCTATATCTCCTCAACGCTTTGTCTAGATCAAACTTGGAGTTTGACCTGACCATGACCTGAGGTTACCTGCACAGTGCCAAAGATATGAAAAATGGCTGTTTTTATGTATAATTCCTGAACAGTTTGGCCAGAAATGACAAGACTGTTCTCTTTAGATTTGTGCCCTGTCCAATTACCCACACACATCTTTGCACTTGACCACTTATATGACATATTTCCTGTATTTGGCCCAATTGTTCAAGTGAGCATGAAGATCACAAGTGTGTCGAACTTTTCATTACCGGATGTGTGTGCTTTTAATTTGTGTGTGTGTGATTTGTGGTGCTTTTAATTATGCGATTAAAAATAAGTTGCAAATGTACAAAATAAATATACAGATCTTTGTACCAAGAAAACATGCAACACAGTTTTATTACCAAATTATTTGTAATATCTAATTATTAATATTTAACTTACATTGGAAAGGTTTCTCTGACCTCTTGTGAGATCTCTGCAAGTAAATTATATATAAAAAAAGAAAAAAAAGATGCATGATGGGATTCACAAATACTGCTCCGGAGCAGAGTGGATTCAGTGTGTTAAGGGCACTGTGCTTTGGTTTTTAAGACCTGGGACAATCTTGTGCAGGTATTTACTGTCGTGTGCACGCGCTGTCAAGTGGCCAAGAATGCAAGTGTGGGTATTTGGACAGAGCATTGGAGTAGCATACAGAGTCCAAATTTATTTAGAATTTTGAATGATATCCAATTTTCCCATGGTGCCATTAAAGGGGGGTAAAGTTTCTGAAAGTTTCTTTTTTTATTATTATTATTAATTGCCATAAAGAACGTACAAAAATGAAATAACCAATGCCAGAGGTGAGTGCAATTGGGAATACAGTTTTTAGTTACAAAATCAAGAAAATATTATGAAAATGACACAATGAGACCGTTTTAATGGCTTTGGAATTGTTGGATGTAAGAATAGTGACCAAGTAAGATTTAAGGTCCTTACAGAAAACAGGGAAGTAGGGCTTAGCACCTTGAAATTTACATTTGTGTAAAAATAATTTTGCAAGAAAAATAAATGTTTATCAGATAATATTTGTCCTTGTCTTCTTTAGTAATGTTATGACAACCAAATAAGACATCTTTATATAACAAAAAGAAACTCTATGAAGAGCATGTACAAAAATTCAAAAATCCTTCCAAAATAAATTATTATATGTACATTCCCAAAAAAGATGGTACATAGATTCATCTTCAGCTTCACAAAAGGAGCATAAAGAATCAATATGTGGAAACCTTTTTTTTATCCATATAAAGCTTAGCAGGGTAAAAAGATGAAGTACGTCCGTGAACTACCACGGAATGTTATCGTATAGGCCATTCCAGTGGGAGACAATACATGGGAGAGAAGTTATCTCTGCCTGAAACAGTTGTCTAGTTTTTTTGTTCCCACTAGAAGAGGAAGATAAAAAGCAAATCTTCCCAATCACTATATCAAAATGATGAATCTTTGACAAAGAAAACTGGGCTCTAGCAGAGCCCTCGAGAAGAGTAATGGCCCCACAGGGAATGGCGTCCATTACAATGGCGAACTCTCGGGGAGTGACAGGAATATTATATTTACTTAGGAATTCTGAATAAGAATGTAAGTAACCAGTTTAATAACTGAGAAACTAGAATAATGACCAAATTTGGGAAAAATACCCTCAGCTCTAAGCTTTAGTGATGAGGGTTAAGCCTCGTAACGATAAATCTCTCTTATTATAAAATTTCCTTTTAGCTTTTCCAAAAACTGGGTCAAAGTTTAATCTGTATCTGGCTTTATCATCCTTACATATAGACACACCAAGATAGGTCACCTGTAATTTAACTGGGATACTGTAAAGATAAGGAGAAGAATAAGTGTTAATAGCTAATAATTCACATTTATCAAGATTTACATTTACATTTACATTTAGTCATTTGGCAGACGCTTTTATCCAAAGCGACTTACAATTGGGGAATACAAAAAGCGATTCATCTTGAAGAGGCAGTCAGACAGAGGAAGTGCTCGTAACACCAAGTCTCAGTCATTGTTCAAATAAGTACAAGCTAGTAGGTGGAGAGAAAGATAGAGGGAAAGTTTTTTTTTTTTTTTTTTTTTTTTTTTTTAGGATGAAGTCAAGTACTGCCGAAAGAGATGAGTTTTCAGTTGTTGCTTGAAGGTTGCCAGGGATCCGGCGTTCCGGATAGGGGTGGGAAGATTATTCCACCAGCCAGGAATGGTGAACGAGAATGTTCTGGAGAGTGATTTTGAGCCTCTCTGTGATGGTACCACAAGGCGTCGCTCACTAGCAGATCTCAAACTTCTGGAGGGGATGTAGGTTCGTAATAGTGAGTGGAAGTAGGAGGGTGCAGAGCCTGTGGTAGATCTGTACGCAAGCATCAGTGACTTGAACTGGATGCGAGCTGCCACTGGTAGCCAGTGCAAGGAGATGAAGAGAGGTGTAACATGCGCTCTTTTGGGCTCGTTGAAGATCAGTCGTGCCGCTGCATTCTGAATCATTTGTAAAGGTTTGATTGCGTTTGATGGCAGACCAGCCAGAAGAGCATTGCAGTAGTCCAGTCTAGAAACAACAAGGGCCTGGACAAGAAGTTGCGCAGCATGCTCTGTCAGAAAGGGCCTGATCTTTCTGATGTTGTGTAGTGCAAACCTGCAGGAACGAGCAGTCTTTGCAATGTGCTCTTTGAAGGTCAGCTGGTCATCAAAGATTACACCAAGATTTCTGACCGAAGTTGATGGGGTAATCATTGATGAGCCGAACTGAATCGTGAAGTCATGCCGTAGAGTCGGAGTGGCAGGGAAGACCAGAAGTTCCGTCTTTGCCAGGTTGAGCTGTAGGTGATGTTCTTTCATCCATGCCGAGATGTCCGCCAGGCAACCTGAGATCCGTGCAGCTACCGTTGGGTCATCTGGTTGAAAAGAGAGATAGAGCTGTGTGTCATCGGCGTAGCAGTGATAGGAGAAGCCATGTGCATGTATGATGGGACCCAGCGATGTAGTGTATGTGGAGAAGAGGAGGGGTCCAAGAACCGATCCCTGAGGAACTCCAGTGACCAGTTGATGTGGTTTGGATACCTCCCCTCCCCAGGTCATCCTGAAGGATCTACCGGTGAGATAGGATTGCGTGCGAGTCACACAGACTCGCACGCAACTTGAGCGCTATGCACGAGTGATTAATCTCAAGAGGTGTGTTGTGCTGCTAATGTGTGAGAAGTAAATGCAAAGTAAATGCTTGAAATGCTTGAAATTTAAACATGTCAAGACAAAAGAAAATTGATGAGGATATGGAGGAAATTCGAAAATCTCTGAGCATGTTGTCTGAGGATCTTGCTCGAGTTGCTAAAAAACAAGAAATGCTGGGGGAGCTAATGTCGGAAGTCAAACAATTGAAAAGTTGGGTAAAAGAAAAGGATATGGTGGTCGACCAGTTGGAAAGAAGGATTGATGAGTTGGAACAAAATGCAAGAGGGAATGACTTGATTATTAGTGGGCTTGATATCCAAAATAGATCTTACTCAAGTGTGGCTGCTGGAAAGGACGGTGAAGATATTTCGAGCGAAGAACAACAATCGCTCGAATATCAAGTGATGCAATTTTTCAAGACAAAGGACATTGATATTAAAAGCAAAAATGTGTCATCTTGCTACAGTCTTCCGAGGAAAAACAAACAAACAAAGCCAGCCATTGTCTTGCGGTTTGTCGCGACTAAACATAAGAGAGACATTCTAAAGCAAGGGAAAAAACTGAAGGGGAGCGATGTTTACATAAATGAACATTTAACCAAAAAGAATGCTGATATAGCCAGAGTGGCGAGGAACCTACGGAAACAAATGAAGATTCAAGCAACATGGACAAGAAATGGGAAGGTGATAATCAAATTAAACGGAACGCCTGAGGAAGCCAAGATTATCACGGTAAGAGATCTACGCAAACTTGAAAGATTTAAAACATGAACCTTGAAATGAATGAATTGCACTCTGATGGAAATGGCAGTAGTCCTAGATGGCCCAGATTGTGTGATGTTTTTGGAAGAGGATGGTTAATTTGGGGCTTAGGGCTATTGAGCCTACTGACTGTGTCTATTTTGATGGCCTTGGAATGCTGTGAAACTGGATGGATGGATTGTTTGTGCGTATGGATCATAGATAGAGGACTTGGCCTACAAGTGTTGAATATTTTAAATGACAATGACTGATTGTATGCTTAAAGATTACGTATTTCCCTTTATTGATGGCCATGACAAAGACTTGGACCAGCCGAAGAGTGATAAAATGGACAAAGAAATGTCAATGTCAAGTTTAGTTACACCCTATCTGGATTACACGCACAGTGGAAGATTAGAAGATATGGATGAAAGAGCGTTCGATGTGGGGAGTGAAATAGACCCCGAGAGGAATTTCTATTATGACTCCACAACAGATGGGTCCAATTGTAAATATTTCACTGAGAAACAATTCAATGACATTGTAGAGAGGGATGGAGTTTATATTATCCATCTCAATAGCAGAAGTTTAAATAGAAATTTCTGCAATATTATGGATTATTTGAAGCGGCTGAAGAGGACATTTTATGTTATTGCGATTTCTGAGACATGGTTACGAAATGATACTGTTGAAGATTTTGGAATAACAGGCTATGAAATATTCTTTGTAAATCGGACTCTAAAGAAGGGAGGTGGAGTGGCCTTATATGTTAATACTGCCCTGCAATGCAAGCAGGTTGTCTCTATGTCAAAAGAATGTGTTGGGAATTTTGAAATAGTTACTGTAGAAATAGAGATGAAAACAAGTAGAAATCTAATAGTTAGTTGTGTGTATAGAGCGCCTGGGACATGTATTGACAAAACAAAGGATCAATTAGTTTGTATGTTTGAGAAGGTGGTAGGTAGAAAAAATATTTTTGTTTGTGGAGATTTTAATGTTGATCTTTTGAATTTACAAGGCCACAAAGGTACCACAGACTTTATTTATACAATGGACAGCCTAGGTTTATTTCCAACAATCACAAAACCGAGTAGAATTACAGCACATAGTGCTTCACTAATTGACAATATTTATTCAAATGTTGTTGATAATGATGTTGTAGGGGGATTGTTGATGGAAGACATAAGTGACCATTTGCCAATTTTTGTTTATTATAATTGTAAATTAAATGGAGAAGCACCTGTAAGGAGGAAAAGAGAATGGAGGCTAAGGACTCCTGTAACCTTGAAAGCCTTTAAGGAAGATCTATTAAGATATAATTGGGAAACAGTTTATGTTAATGATGTAAATGAAGCGTATAGCTCTTTTTTGAATATTTATTTAAAGTTATATGAAATAAATTGTCCTTTAAAAATGTACATTGACAAAAAGAGGGAACAAAAACCATGGATGACAAAAGGGTTACTTAATGCATGTAAAAAGAAAAATACACTATATAGGGTCTTCTTAAGACAAAGAACGGAAAAAGCTGAGATGAAATATAAGGTATATAAAAACAAACTAACGAAAATACTTAGGATAAGGAAGGAGACATATTACAGCAGTTGTTTAGAGGAAAATAGAGAAAATATGAAAGGAATGTGGAAAGTCATAAATGGTTTAATAAGAAATAAATCTAAAGAAGCTGCATATCCTAAATTTATAATAAAAGATAATATGTGCAAAGACAAGAAACAAGATGTGGCCAAAGAATTTAATGATTTTTTTGTTAATGTGGGACCGAATCTCGCAAGGGATATTGTTGAACCAAAAGAGAAAAATAGATTGGATGAATTAATTGAAAATAATCTGCAAAGTTTGTATCTAAGTGAAGTTAGTGAATCTGAAGTGAGGGGAACGGTTTTAAACTGTAAAAGCAAGAGATCACAAGATTATACTAACATAGATATGTCCTTAGTGAAAGAAACTATAGAAGAAATTATCAAACCATTGACACACATATGTAATGTCTCATTTAGGACGGGAATATTCCCTGACCAGATGAAGGTAGCAAAGGTTATACCTTTGTTTAAAGCAGGTAATAAAAATGATTTATCAAATTATAGACCTGTATCACTCCTTCCACAGTTTTCTAAAATATTGGAAAATCTTTTTGTTAAAAGGTTGGATAGTTTTATCAATAAATATAATATTTTGACTGAGCAGCAGTATGGATTTCAGGCCAAGCAGTCGACCGGACTTGCAATAATGAAATTAGTGGATGAGTTAAGTAAGGCCATTGATGATAAGAAAGTGAGTCTGGGTGTCTTCATTGACCTGAAAAAGGCATTTGATACTATCAATCACGATATTCTCCTGAAGAAGCTGTTTAAGTATGGGGTCAGAGGGGTTGCATATTCTTGGATTTGTTCATATATAAATAACAGAACACAATTTGTTTCAGTTGATGGAATTATGTCAAGTCCCCTGAAAATTATTTGTGGGGTTCGACAGGGCTCTGTCCTGGGACCAAAATTGTTTATTTTATATTTAAGTGATCTCTGCAGGGTCTCAAGTGTTCTCAAGTCTATTCTTTTTGCGGATGATACCAATTTTTTTTATTCTGGGAAAGAGTTAAAGAATATTGTGAGAAATGTGGAAAGGGAGATGGAATGGGTTAAGAAATGGTTTGATATTAATAAGCTGTCACTGAATATGAGTAAAACAAAGTTTATGATTTGGGGTAAAAATAGTGTGACAGACGTGAAAGTAAGAATAGGGGTGGAGGAAATAGAAAGAGTTAATGAAATAAAATGTTTGGGTGTTATATTAGATTCTAAATTGGGGTGGAAAAAGCACATTGATTATGTAAAATCCAAAATCTCAAAGTCAGTTGCGATATTAAATAGGATTGGGAATTTGTTAAATAAGAAGGCATTATTTATGTTATATTCATCATTATTTGTTCCATATTTAACTTATTGTCTGGAGATTTGGGGTAATACGTACAAGACATACACCAAACCACTTTTTATTTTACAAAAGAGAGCCTTACGTATCATCACAAGATCACAATATAGGGATCATACAAACAATTTATTTTTAAAATTAAATATTTTAAAATTCTATGATTTAGTGGATTACAAGGTTACATTGACAATGTATAAAGCATATTATAAAATGTTGCCTGATAAAATTTTGAGTATGTTTGAGAAACGTTATTGTAAGTATGAGTTAAAAAGAACATGTTTGTTTAAAAAACTGAAGGTACGAACAAATATTAGATGTAGAACTATCTCTGTAAGAGGAGTGAATTTATGGAATTGTTTGCATATAGACCTTAAATTGACACAAACAATAAGTGGATTTAAAAGGCTCCTAAGAAATAAGATGATACTTTCATATAGATAAGTTTTGGGTAATTAAATTCTATGACTTTGTTGTTTCAAGTGTTTGCAAGAAGAGAATTGAGCACTGATTGACTGTTTGTGAATATTGAGAGGGATAGGCGTTAATAAGCCTTGAGCTTCAGCCTATACCCTTTGGTTTAATGAAAAGTTATGTATATGAGTTGTATATTTGTTATTGTATATTTGTTAGTGATAAACCAAATAAACGAAACGAAACGATTCAAACCAGCGAAGTGGAATTCCAGTGATGCCCAGTGATGAGAGTGTAGACAGGAGAATCTGATGATTGACAGTGTCAAAAGCAGCAGAGAGATCCAGCAGAATGAGGACTGACGATTTGGAATCAGCCTTTGCAGTTTGCAGGGCTTCAGTGACTGAGAGTAGCGCAGTCTCTGTTGAATGGCCACTCCTGAAACCTGACTGTTTAGCATCCAGCTTGTTGTACTGTGAAAGAAACCGCGAGAGCTGGTTGAAGACAGCTCGTTCGAGTGTTTTCCCTATGAATGGAAGGAGAGAGACAGGTCTGTAGTTATCTAAAAGAGAAGCATTTAATGTAGGTTTTTTGATCAGTGGGGTTACCCGAGCCTGCTTGAATGCTGTGGGGAAGATGCCTGTGAGGAGAGATGTGTTGATAATGTGTGTGAGTGCCGGTAAGAGATTGTTTGGAGAAGATGTGAGGGGATCGGGTCGAGAGGACATGTTGTAGGATGGCTGGAGAGGAGAAGTTTGGATACTTCTGCCTCGGTGAGGGGACAGAAGGAGAAGATGGGAGCTAGAGCGGTGGATGTGGTTGATTGGAGGTCCTGCGGAGTTGAGAACTGGTTGCTGATTGTTCTAGTTTTGTCTGTGAAAAAAGAGGCAAAGTCATCAGCGGTTATCAAAGTGGTGGGAGGTGGAGGAGGGGGACAGAGGAGAGAATTAAATGTTCTGAAGAGATTACGCATGTCTGGAGCGCTGGTGATCTTGTTGTGGAAATGTGAGGATTTGGCAGTGTGGACTTCAGTAGAGAAAGATGAAAGCAAAGACTGATACCTACTCAGGTCCGACGGATCGTTTGATTTGCGCCATTTTCTCTCTGCCGCTCTGAGTTTGGTCCGATTCTCTCGAAGAACATCGGATAACCAGGGGTTAGAAGGAGCAGCCCGTGCTGGCCTAGAGGACAGAGGACAGATGTCGTCTAGACAAGAGGTTAAGGTAGAGCATAAAGTG
Source organism: Barbus barbus (assembly GCF_936440315.1). Lineage (NCBI taxonomy): Eukaryota > Metazoa > Chordata > Actinopteri > Cypriniformes > Cyprinidae > Barbus > Barbus barbus. The sequence continues at coordinate 23,035,955 of NC_136754.1, read as the reverse complement.
TCAGTGGCTGCATTTACATCCAGAGAAGAGAAATGGGTAGGCAAGGGAAGAGAGGAGGATACTACAGAGGAAAGAAGGGAGGGGGAAAGGGAGCGTAGGTTGCGTCTGAAAGTAACCGGTAAGGGAGATGGTGGCACCTGAGTAGCAAAATGTAAAGTAAATGTAATGAAGAAATGGTCAGAGATATGGAGTGGTTGTACCAGAATGTTATCTGTAGAACAATTGCGTGTATAAATTAAGTCGAGTTGGTTACCAGATTTGTGCGTGCTAGTAGTGGTGAGGCGTTTGAGATCAAATGACGCTAGGAGTGACTGGAAGTCTGTAGCATAAGGCCTGTCTAGGTGAATGTTGAAATCGCCGAAGACTAAGAGTGGAGTGCCATCCTCCATGAAAGACGTCAGCAGTCCGTCCAGATCGTCTAGGAAGGTTGGTGGTATTTGGCCCGGCGGACGATAGATTACCACAATCTGGAGTCTTATAGGAACTGTCACAGTAACAGCATGCGATTCAAATGAGTTGAGATTGCCTAGGGGAGAGTGGGTAGAGTATTTCCAATTGTTAGAAATGAGCAAGCCAGTGCCAACTTGCCTAGGACAGATATAAAGGATACTTAAGTGTGCGCTCGGTGTCGTTGCTCGGTTAAAGTCGCGCAGGATAAAGTCGTCTGTCTTTACACTCGTTGGTCTTCACACGAGGAGGCTGAACGCTTCGCTCTGACATCAAATAAATACAGTCTAAGAAACTAGAGTGAAAACAGCTGTTGCCGGCTTCTGATCAGCCCAGCCAATAAGGTTAAAGGACTGCTAAATAGCTCAAGACGAAACTAACACTTTGCACAATCACAAAGGCTCGTTCTCAGCTGAGGCGCAAATTATTCTAATTTCCAGTAAGTGCAATTAACAGAGAAAACCACGAAAATGCAGAGTAGAAATAGGTAGGAAACGAACTATTCCTTCCTAGTAGCAAGTAAATTATTTAAACATTAAATTATTTAAATCTTTAAATTATTTATTTAAATTATTTAAAGATTTAGCTTTAAACCGGAAGCTTTAGAAAAACATTTAATGAGTAAAGTAAAGTAAAGTCGTGACGTATTGTCAAGTATGGTGACCCATACTCGAAATTGGTGCTCTGCGTTTAACCCATCCAAGTGCACACACACAGCAGTGAGTAGTGAATAAATGCACGCACACACACACACACACACACACCGTGAACACACACCCGGAGCAGTGGGCAGCCATGCTGCAGCGCCCGGGGAGCAATTGGGGGTTCGGTGCCTTGCTCAAGGGCACCTCAGTCGTGGTATTGAGGGTGGAGAGAGCGCTGTACATTCACTCCCCCCACCTACAATCCCTGCCGGCCGGGGACTCGAACCCGCAACCTTTCGATTACGAGTCCGACTCTCTAACCATTAGGCCACGACAATCCCCCGAGTTCGATAGCGACTGGAATTTGTCTTTTATCTTTAAGAAACAAAGTAGTGTCATCGGCTAGCGGACTAATAAGTATATGCTTACTGGCAACAGTAATACCCTGTAGATCACTACTTGAAAGGGAGAAGGAAAGAAGTTGTGCAGCTATAAGAAATAAGACGAGACAGGGAAACCCTGACGAACTCCTCTTGACAACTGAAATCTAGGAGAGGTACCCCATTTAAGATTGATAGAGCAATTGGCATTATTGTAGAGAGTTCTTATAAATTTACAGAATGAATCTCCAAATCCAAGCTTTTTGAGAGATAAGAAGATAAATTTGTGATTGAGAGAGTCAAATGCTTTGTAAAAATCTAAAAAGAGAATAAAACTGTCATCAGAATAATCTAATAAATCTAAAACAAGTCGAATATTATTAGCTATGTGTCTTTTTGGCATGAATCCTGATTGAGTCTCGTCAATAACAGAGTTTAAAACACTCTTAAGTCTTTTAGCTATCCAGGCTAATATTTTATAATCGTTATTGAGCAGACAGATAGGCTGCCAATTATCTATCAAAGAAGTATCCTTTTTGGGTTTAGGTATTAGAGTTAGTAGTCCTTAAACTTGGAGGCAGATTTTCTAACTCTTCTAATACTCTTCCGCAAAGCATTTGTAAAATTCAGCCGCCAGGCCATCCGTACCGGGAGACTTGTTATTTTTAAGGCCTTCAATACCATAAATTATATCAGTAATATTTACACTGAACAAAATTATAAATGCAACATTTTTGTTTTTGCCCCCATTTTTCATGAGCTGAACTCAAAGATCTAAGACTTTTTCTATGTACACACAAGGCCTATTTCTCTCAAATATTGTTCACAAATCTGACTAAATCTGTGTTAGTGAGCGTTTCTCCTTTGCCGAGATAATCCATCCACCTCACAGGTGTGGCAAATCAAGATGCTGATTAGACAGCATGATTATTGCACAGGTGTGCCTTAGGCTGGCCACAATAAAAGGGGGGGGGGGGGTTCCGGGGGGTTCCGAAAACCAGTCAGTATCTGGTGTGACCACCATTTGCCTCACGCAGTGCAACACATGTCCTTCTCCTTCTAGAGTTGATCAGGTTGTTTATTGTGGCCTGTGGAATGTTGGTCCACTCCTCTTCAATGGCTGTGCGAAGTTGCTGGATATTGGCAGGAACTGGAACACGATGTCGTATACGCCGATCCACAGCATCCCAAACATGCTCAATGGATGACATGTCTAGTGAGTATGCTGGCCATGCAAAAACTGGGATGTTTTCAGCTTCCAGGAATTGTGTACAGATCCTTGCAACATGGGGCCGTGCATTATCATGCTGCAACATGAGGTGATGGTCGTGGATGAATGGCACACCAATGGGCCACAGGATCTCGTCACGGTATCTCTGTGCATTCAAAATGCCATCAATAAAATGCACCTGTGTTTGTTGCTCATAACATACGCCTACACATACCATAACCCCACTGCCACCATGGGCCACTCGATCCACAACGTTGTAACATCTGCTTATGATCCTTGATGGTGGTCTTAAGAGACCCCTTTTAGCCTTTTTACATTTGCATATAATTCACAGACCTGGCCCCACATTCGACCTTTATATGGGTGCTAAATTGCCAATGGTTGCCCCCCCCCCCCCCCCCCCACTGTCAAAAAGATGCTAAACAGACTGACTATCTTTTCTCTCCATCGGACTTCAAACAAATTCCAAAGAGAACTAAATGACCCTCAGTACCAGGCCTGGCTGACCAGTGGACTACCCCCACGATTACAAAATACATAACACACACACATAGAGACATTTTCTTTATTTAGACCATATTTAATCAGTTACAAAGGTATCTGGTATATGCATGGGTTGTTTGTATGTTTCCTTATTATATTAGCCTAGTTACCACTCGTTATTTGTATTAATAAGCTCTAAACACTCATATTCAGGTGTATGAATGTATCTCTGGTTTAATATCTTTTAGATGTCTCCTTCTTGATCTCAAAATGATCTGCTCTTTATTTCTCAAACAATGATGTACACTATGTGATCATGAAGTGCATCATACTATTTTTACTGTACTGTGGGAAAATTTACACCGATTTGCCAGGACACTCGTAAAACATGCAAATGAGGTGTCAAGTGGGACAAAGAAACACTTTCCCGCTGTAACTATGTGCCTTGTTATTGGCACATAACTAACCAAAATTGGTGTTACTGGGAAACCAGATAAAACTTCTCCCACACATAAAAGGCGAGGTCTTCTCTTTATTTCCGGTACCCTGGAGACACGCATATCACCTTGGAAATCTCGTGACTCCCCTTTCGGGGGGAGTATAGTTGTTCTCTACCTGTATTGAGTCCCATATATATATATATATATATATATATATATATATATATATATAATGTGTGTGTGTGTTGCATATATATTCAATACTTGTTATCCATAATGTCATGCTGCAGTTTCCACAAAATATTTTCACCACCTGTACACTTTTGTTCATGGTATTGTGACAATAAAGTGATTTGATTTGAATTGGTCACATGTCTTTTGTTCGTCAGTTGTACTGTAGGGTGCTAGGTAACAATTGCAAATTGTTTAAGTCATGGAAGAACAAGATTATGATAGGGACATCAAAAGCAAGCAAGAGGAAGAAAACCAGGAGAGTTCTGATGAGAAGGAAACTGAATGTGATTCTATGATGCTCAGGACATTTCACTATGCATGCATTTTGGTGGCTTCATCTGATTAAAATAATTAAAAACTAATTTTTATTTCTCTTCAATATGATTTGTCTTTAAATGCTACTTTAGCTGTCTTTATGCTGTATTCTCCAGTAAAGTATTGCACATGGTGTTGGATAATAAAGTATGGTGAATATTCTGTAGGGAAGGTGTTTGGTAAATACCCCATTTAATTTTGTAAAATTTTGTACAACACATAATTACTATGATTGTTTTAAGAAATTAATATGTGATCATTAATTACTCCGTTATGAAGGGAATGCTGAAAGATGCACTAGAAGAGACTGCATGGACTATTGCTACAGACACTTCATGCACAACTGAGGGTGATGCACCAGAGAAATATCAACAGGAATCCTGTACTGTATTATAAGCAAGATGAGGATGGACATTACTGATGTTTAGTGCCGGAAGAGGACAAAGATGAGACATTTTTGACACAGAGATTAGAATTAGGTCTTTTATATTATGATTCTTTGAATTGCATGAAATGTATGGCTTTTTTGCATCATAAACCACACACTGTCTGTACCTTGTCTTACTGAATGACACATCAACATTGTGTGATAGTACAATAAAGTGTCACAGAATGTATTGCTTTTTAAATTGTTGTCTTTGTTTACAGTCAACACTGTATTCTTGCTCCTGATCTAATTAAATAAATGGAGCCCATTCCAAATAGGCACTAATGTGTATTTTTTGGGGTCTATTCTTATTCTAAGATAACTATGACTTGCAACTTACATATTGGCAAGTTGATGAAAAGACAATCTTAAAAATCTGACTCAACACAGTTTGTTGTCCATGATGATAATAGATCTGTGTATGTTTTACTGCCCTTCCATCCCCAGGGGCCCAGTAGAGTCCCCTGGAAAAGCAAAATAATTTTTTTTTCCAAGTTTTCAAACATATATGGAAAGGTGGTATAAAGGTTTTTTTTTAAAAGTGCTCTTAGTAAAATAACAAATTTCAGCCTGTCTCCTAAATATGTCATAATGTTTGCACAATTAACATGTTTAGATATACCTTTGTTCAAAAAAGATGGTATTTCCCCCATTTTATTATTAAATATTTTAAACTGCATGTAAGAACTCTACTCTGGGTCACTGCAGCTTTCTTCGTCTGTCGAGTGGATTAGCAACAAGCGCTTGGAATAGACAACAACACTCCAGATGTAAGCACAAGTGGTTTATTGTTCTCTACTACTAAAGAAGGGGCAATCCCATCTTTTATACAGCACACTCACATAAGCCTTCATGTAGGCGTGTTCATACAAAATTAAGAAGCACTTCTATACATGGTATGGAAGAATACAGATAGTCCAGAGCAGCTGGATGAGAGAATAAACAAAAAGAAGAGAGTGCAGCCGCATCCAACTGGTTCCCTGCCGACAGACAACCCTGAAAAAGGCAGATAACACACAGGAGAAAACATTCTTATCTAGAACTAACTCTTTCTAACTCTTAACTGAAGTAAACTGCAAAACTATTAACTCAAGGAAACTACACTGCAAAACACATTAATTCTTATAATCCCCTCTTCCAGACTCTCCTCTAGAGTCTGGATTCTCCTCTATCCTTTTGTGGCAACGGGCGATATCCTGCAGAGATAGCAGACACCATAGTATACATACGTTGTGTAAAACATTTCACAATACATGGGCCAAAAATACACAATAAAAACAAAATAAGTAATACCGGTATTATCATTGAGACATAAGGTGCAAGCGTGCCAAATAGGCTAGAGAGAATACCCCAATTCCAATTGTTATTTCTAGATTTTAGCTCATCCTCATATATCTGTGATGAGATTTGTTTCATTGTTGTTACTGCTGTGCCAATTGACCCTTCAGGCTCATCATTCGATGGGATATAGGTGCAGCACTTATCACCTACTACCGAACAAACCCCTCCCTGCTGAGCAAGCAACATATCAAGTGCCAAACGGTTTTGCATCACTACTTGTCTCACCGCTCTCAGTTCATCTTGTACCCCTGCCAGTGCAACTGTGGTGCTGTTAACAAATGATGCCAGTCGATAATGCATGATGTCCTGTTGTTTCATTAGGTCTGAGACGCCGAACTGAGGTATCATTGACTTCCAGAACCGAGTCCAGTGTGACCTCATCTGATGTTCATCAGGGACGTCCTCGTTGTCAGCTGACCTTTTGCTCCTGAAAAACTGATCACATTGTATATGCATAACAGTCACACGATGTTGTAGCTGTACTGGTGCACAGAGACCTGTCCACTTCATCTCGTAAGTGTTGTTGACAGTGTCCTCACCACAGTACCAGTACCAGTCATTGGCCAGTACTGCACCTTGCGCTGGCCAGGGGTTTTTCACAGTACAAGTTCAGGGAAATGCAGGAAGGGTTTTTAGAAGTATAACAGCGAGAGGAGAATTCCCCCCTTTCAGTACACCTTGTCGTGTTTTTCTCACACGAACCCCTCTTGAACCTTGGGCAGTAACGTGCTCCATCTGTCTCATGTATTATTTGTTTACAATTTGTAGCACTTATACCTGTTACGCTTTTACCTGATGTCCCATTAAAACAATAAGGAAACATAAAACCTTCTGGTAAAACCAAGCTAATTTTTACATCAACAGGATTGGTTTTGTTATATTTGGTTGTTTTATTCATTGTACAATAACTACGGCTGACATTCAATCGGCCACCAGGGGTGGTCTCTTCCGTTCTACATTGTGGAGACCATATGTATGTTTTCCCTGCATAGTCTGGACAGAACACAGTAAAATTCATTTATATACAAAGGGTTTTAAGGATATGGTTATTGCAGAGCTGAACACTTCCTGACACACTACACAAGGTGCATTGGTCAGTTGACGCGCTGTCCAGTTGGCATACTGCCAGAAGAGGTTTCTTTTGGCCTCCTCCGTTGAAGCGTTGGGTACCATGAATCCAGCTAGGACAATACAGGTTATTGCTCTGGAAAACAAAAGAAGTTAGTATATACAATTCATCTCCTTCATTTCATGGGTTTCACCCGAGTTGCGTGGATCCACTGTGGAAAAAGATCTGTTAGAACAGCCGTTCTTGTCACAGCTAGTATCTCTGTAGGCCCATCGTACAAAGGGTCATTAAGGCCCTCAGGTTTTAGTTTCTTTATCAATACTTGATTACCCACTTCAAAGGGGTGTGAGTTAGCTTTAGGGACCGCAGGGTGTTTTATGTTAACCCTTTCCCAGAACTCAGTTAATTTGTCTATTAGGCCTACAGCATACTCAGACATGTGATCAGTTATTACCACACCTATCCCTACCGTTCCGTGGCGCCAAGGGATGGGAAAAGGTCGGCCCATCACCACCTCATAGGGTGATAGATTATCTAAATTTGGCTGAGGCATCATTCTTAGGTCCGCTAAGACAATTGGAAGGACCCTTGTCCAATCAGATGTATTCATACTCACCATTGCTTTTCTTATCTTTTGTTTAATGGTCCTATTCGTCCTCTCTACAAAAGCCGAGGATTGTGGATGATAGGGTACGTGCAATCGCCAGTCAATCTGTAGCTCTTTAGCTAGTTGCTGTGTCACTTTTGATGTAAAAGGTGTGCCTTTATCAGAATCTATTGACACTGGGATACCATACCTGGGTATGATTTCTTTGGTTAAAAACTGCACTACCACGTTGGCATTTTCTCTGGCACATGGAAAGGCCTCCACCCACTTAGAAAATTTGTCCACAAACACCAAGAGGTATCTGAAAGGTCCCCTCTTGGGCATGTGTGTAAAATCAACCTGCCATTCAGTAAGTGGTTGGTTAGGCCTTGGCAGGTGTTGATGCTTTGCTGGAGCTTTGCTTATATTGTTTTGAGCACAAACCAAACATCTGTCAAGCATGTCATTAACCGTGTGTGGTAATTGGTCAACGCAAAATAAATCTCGCATTGTCTCTAGTACCCCTCTTCGTCCGCGATGAGTGGCACCATGAAATTCGCGGACGAGAAACTGTAAATCAGACGCAGGTAAACAGAGGCGACCATCATTGTCACGCCAAAGGTCATCAGGTCCCTGAGACGCAGAAAAAGCTGACCTTGTTCCAAAATGGAATGCACTATGACATCTATTCCCTTTGCCTTGTCCTCTGATAAAGGATATTGTTTAATATATACACGATCGATGTGTTTAATAGTGGCAGTCTATGGTGAACAAGAGACGGTACCTACATCATCCTTATGGGCAGCCCACAGACTAGCTGGTAATTGTGCTAACTCAGGCCACGTTTTAGGTTGACAGGTGGACAACAGTGACACCTGCAGGCCGTTCAGGGCGCCTACTTCATAGCACACCTCGTCCGAGGTGTGTACAACCAGTTTGCCATTTTTAAACCTCATTTCTACCCCTAGGGCAGCCATTAGGTCCCTTCCCATTAAATTATAAGAACATGATGGCATATATACAAATCTATGATTTAATCTGCAAGAGCCTACTTTCAATTCTAAAGGCGGTGTGAGCGGTGTGAAGAAAGGGGTACCATCAATCCCTACAGAATCAACACTCTGATTAGAGAGTGGCCCCTCGTAGCCCCCTCCCATCGATGACATAGTGGCCCCTGAGTCAATGAGAAAAGGGTAATCCTGCCCTAAAATGGTGATCATAAGAGTGGCAGGCTCATTTTCCTCTAATGCGAATCCACCTAAGTGAATCCATGCATCTTTAAACCTCTTAAAGAAAACGGGCACGGGTTCTTTCTTTTCCTGTTTACAGTTAGTCACATGTGAAAGGACCCGATTAGCGTGTCTCTCACCTATAAGAAATTTAGTCAGCTGCTTCTGGAGGGTGGCTAAAGCGTCAGGGTTGTCTCGCCAGAAAAAATAAATTCTACTCGCGGTCCTCTTAGCGCTCGAGGGTTTTTTACTCTCCCCGTCTTCTTCCTCATCCTCTACCGCCCTTGTATGGGACTCGTCATTGTCTGCGTGTAGACAGGGAACTACATCGAGTCTCTCATTATATCGAGTAAGCGCGTTTCATCGTACTTATTGCCCATTTTTGACATGATTATAAACTTATAATCGGCACCAGTAAATTGGCTGTGGCGCGACAATTTTATCAACATTTCCACGAAGTGTAATGGTTTGTCCACTTCTGGTAACATGCTCAAAATATCTTTTAAAGTCGAGACGGACGGCGGAGTTATCTCTATATGGCCCTGCCGTTTTGCTATCCACAAATGAGCTTCATTTATTTTCTCAACGGGTGCTGACGGGGGCGCGCGGGGGGCGCGCGGAAGTAAGAGGCGCGGGCACGCTAGGCGCGGGTGCAGGGTAAAACGGCGGCGCGCATGGCGGGAATGAGGAAATAGACGGTAATTCTGGATAGAGTTTAGTTGCTTTTATCAATTTGGTTTTCTGCAAATTCGACTCAGCCTCGACTAACAATTGTTTCTCGCTCTTCCCCTTAGGCTTTTTTGGCACGACATTCTTGACCGATTTCGGCAGCGAAATGCCTTGTTTATCATTCCACACAGTTTGCATCTTCAACCAAACATCATACCCGTCTTTCATATACTTTTGGTCCCAATCAGGGTCGCCCTCGCCCTTATATGTCAATCGAAAGGCTTGTGCCATGTGATTTGGGTCAAAAGAACCCGTTCGCGGATATGTAGGATACATCCCATTGGCTTCGGTCCACCCCGCCAAATTATCTACCCAGAGATTTGTATAAAATCCCCAACTACATCTATTCATCCAATCACTTGGTGTTTCGCCAGGAGTTGGTTTAGGATAGGTGGTTCCTATGACAGATATTAGCCTCCCCACAAGACAGACCGAAACTCGTGACGACCCACACTTTCACTTTTGATTTCGTTTTCTATTTGTTTAGCGCGCTCTTCTCAGCCTCTCGCTGAGGGTATTCCTGCGTCAGTCCACAGATAGTCAAACTATACTTTGTCTTATCCGACTACGCATCAAAACAATAATGTCACTAATCAGGTAGTCAACCAAACTTGTCTTACCTGATCAGAGACATCACGTCGGGGTCACCAAATTGTAAGAACTCTACTCTGGGTCACTGCAGCTTTCTTCGTCTGTCGAGTGGATTAGCAACAAGCGCTTGGAATAGACAACAACACTCCAGATGTAAGCACAAGTGGTTTATTGTTCTCTACTACTAAAGAAGGGGCAATCCCATCTTTTATACAGCACACTCACATAAGCCTTCATGTAGGCGTGTTCATACAAAATTAAGAAGCACTTCTATACATGGTATGGAAGAATACAGATAGTCCAGAGCAGCTGGATGAGAGAATAAACAAAAAGAAGAGAGTGCAGCCGCATCCAACTGGTTCCCTGCCGACAGACAACCCTGAAAAAGGCAGATAACACACAGGAGAAAACATTCTTATCTAGAACTAACTCTTTCTAACTCTTAAGTAAACTGCAAAACTATTAACTCAAGGAAACTGCACTGCAAAACACATTAATTCTTATACTGCATTACCCATAAGCCTCTGCCATTCAAGCGCAAAAGACATGGCGCTGGTATTTGTAGTTTAACAAAGCTATTCTCAGGGTTAGGGTTACGATCTCGGTAAAGTGGTAATATCTCACAACGTAACAACACTGCATTGTTAACTGAAGGTATTATTGACGTAATAATAACAGCAAAACGTACTTTGCAACATTAAGCGTTTTTTTTATTTGTGTTAAAACAGTCCAATCACAAGGACGTCTGCGAGTGCCAAGAGAACTTCCAAGCCAATGGCAACTCAGTTGAGCAGAAGCGTCACACTTACTTGTCCATATATGGTCATTGATGACAGGGAGCTTCCGGGTTCTTGTGGCGAATGGACAGATAATCAGTTAAAGATTTATTTGTCTCCACCCAGTATAAAACTGCAACAACAGATTGCATCGTGTGGTTAACCTGATGCAGCAATATTTATAAATTAATTGAAGATCTGATTGGTCACATGAGAAGTTAAACTAGCATTTCCAGACTCTCGCTTCTCGAGACAGATTTGTTCAATAAAAATCAACACGGAAAGAAAGGCAGACTATGAGGTGTGGACAGATATCATGTACTGTTAGAACGGGAAGAGACAGCACAAATTTGTAAAGATTAATAAAGAATACAATGGACTTAATATAAACTTTATGATATAAACACTCTGACATGAATGTAAAAACCACATAAGCTTCGAACAAACAACACAAAGCACTGTTACAGCACCAAGTGTTTTCAAAGGTGTCAAGATCATCCATATGCTTATAATAAATTAAAATCAGTCAATATCCTTGCTTGTACCATATTTGAAAATACAACAATTACATTCTGTTCCAAGTTGTGTTCAATTTTCTTCTTCCTACTCATATAGACAGCCATCTTGGCCTGTCCTATTACAAAATTCAACAATTGACAAGAAAATATTCTAACGTTAGATAACAACACTTTCTTGGATGGCATAGAAAGCGGGAGTACAGGAGTAAAAAGATTATCCACAACTATACCAGTCTCAACTAACTCATTTGCTTTCTCAACTGAGCTAAGAAAAACAACTGTGGCACTGTTCATCCTGGAGGCCGACATGATGTGTTCATGTCCCAAAACCTCACGTACAGTTAGGCAACAATCCTCTACACTCACCGTGGACGCCACTTTCACACCATGGCGCCGCGTGAGATTACTCAACACCTGTGACCATGGGGCCTTCATGCTGCCCGCAAAGTGAGCAGCATCACGCAGCCCGACAAGTCAAAAAGGTATCAAACACTTAAAAGAGGAAAGCCCAAGAAACCCAAAGCAAGAAAAAGAAAAAAAGAGCAGGGTTCACTCACACTCACCTGTCCGCTCACGCTCAACACCTGCACTGGAAGTGAGAGAGAGAGAGAGAGAGAGAGAGAGAGAGAGAGAGAGAGAGAGAGCATTTACAAGAGATGGCTTCTTAAAAGAGCTGCTGGAGTATGTGATCTGACTTAACTACAAGAGTGAAAAAACAAATTGAATTACTTCACAAAAAACATATTAAAGGCGTAGAAAGCATTGCGGTTACTGTGCTTTAAAAATAGTATACAGTAAAAACAGTTACCGTGGTAAAAATATGGTAAGTATTGTTGTTCCTGTGCTTTAACTACAAATACCACAGTAAAACTAGGGTTACGGTGGGAGAAGCATTTTGTGGTTATTGTGCATTGACTACACATGACATCGTTGAGCGACAGTTACTATGGTAAACATATGGTAAATGTGTGGACTTTTTACACGATCCCTTTCCCACCATAGGCAAATTTTAAATGAATAACTTCATTCATAAACATGGAACAATGGAGTATTTTATGAGACAGTCCCTCTATATGTATCCTGAAGTCATCTAAATCCATCTTCTAATGCGTTATTTTGCTGGTCTTTGGTCCGTGTACAGTTGTAGGCGTTGGGGAAATGATCGCCTCTGCTGGTACTCCAGTTGTAACTTCACCTTCATACATGTGTGCGGTGATTAAGGATGTGGATCGATGATAACAGCCTTCTCAGCTTACCAGTAGGCTCAGCAGATCCCTTCTGGTCCATATCTGTGACTTGATAACCACTGATAACGGCCATTCAATCAACTGATGTCATTCGAAGTGGGTGGTTGTGAGGCCGGTTGGATGTACTGCCAAATTCTCTGAAACGCCTTTGGAGACGGCTTATGGTAGAGAAATGAACATTCAATTCACGGGCAACAGCTCTGGTGGATATTCCTGCAGTCAACATGCCAACTGCACGCTCCCTCAAGAATTGTGACATCTGTGGCATTGTCATTTTAGGGTGGCCTTTTATTGTGGCCAGCATAAGGCACACCTGTGCAATAATCATGCTGTCTAATCAGCATCTTGACATGCCACACCTGTGAGGTGGATGGATTATCTCGGCAAAGGAGAAGTGCTCACTAACACAGATTTAAACATATTTGTGAACAATATTTGAGAGAAATAGGCCTTTTGTGTACATAGAAAAAGTCTTAGATCTTTGAGGTCAGCTCATGAAAAATGGGGGCAAAAACAAGAGTGTTGCGTTTTTTTCAAAATTTTGTTGAGTGTATATTTTTTATCACAGGCAAACTGCTCATCTCTGGATATTAGATTCATTTTCTTTAAAGACTGAAAGAAAAGAGAAGCAGATTCTTTACAATAATTAGACTTATAAAGGTCTGAATAGAAATTACTACAGAAAGAGGCAATTTCCTTGGGATTATCTGTCAAAGTACCATTAACTTGCAATGAATTAATAGTAAGATTCCCAGAATTATGTTTTTCCATTCTAAAAAAATAAGCAGAGCTTTGTTCTCCTTGTTCTAACCATTTCCTCCCAGAACGAACATAGGATCCTTCAGCAATTACCTGGGTGACGTACTAATTCTCGCGAGATTCAGACATGCGTCTACTTAAAGTGCATTCGAATATGCCTACTTACCTACTATACAGTAGGGGAGAAGCAGTAGGCGAGTGAATAAGTATGTCCGAAACCTCAGTATTCATTAAAGAGTAGGTGAGAATTACCTCAGTGATGTACTAATTCTCGCGAGATTCAGACCTGCGTCTACTTAAAGTGCATCCGAATATGCCTACTTATCTACTATACAGTAGGGGAAAAGCAGTAGGCGAGCGAATAAGTATGTCCGAAACCCCAGTATTTATAGAAGAGTAGTCAAGAAGTTCCCGGATGTCCTACTGCTCAGATTCTTGAGTGTTCATCAGATGGATACTTTTCAATCCCAGGAGGCCATGGGAGATCAATATGTCATCATCGAACGTGATGGAGAACAGCGACGAGTGTGTTTACAAATGTGAGTATTATCAATCAAAAACACGGTTACATGTTAAAATCACATTTGTTCAGCTACTGTATAGTAAACTGTTGATTTGCTGAAGGTGTAAAGACACATTACAGTATATTTATGATTTTGCTGTAAAAACATGTTTTATGTATAGTGAACAGTGGATCTCCAGTAAACACACACGTCTCCAAAGTGCATTTACATAAACCATATTCATCTTAAAAAGCAATTACCAAAGGTTTATTTAACATGAGACAGGAAAATGTACTAAAAGAATTACAGATGAGCATATCACAACATGGACACACATCTTGAGTGAGTGATGTATGTGTGCTGTTATGTAGAATTCACTGTTGTCAACACTGCTTTAGATGAATGCAAGTAATGTAAATAACCAAATCTACGTGGAATAACTAAATATAAAGTTATCTATTTCATTCGTCCATTAGTATTGTCGATAAATTGAGGAACATTTGTGCTGGATAAAAAGTCAGTGAACACATCAGCAACTACCTCAACATGTAAATAAATATAGCATTGAGCAGATAAATCATAGAGGTGACTGAATCTTGTCTGGATGTTACAGGGACAGATGAGATATGTGTGTTTTTCCAGTGCAGCGTGACTGATGGAGAAATGCTGCTATCAAAAGCTCTCAGTGATTATGAAATGAATAAAACATCTTTTAAATCTTAAGTTGTAGTTTATTTTACTTATGTCATTTAGCAGACGCTTTTGTCCGAAGCGACTTACAAATAAGAAAAACTAAAAGATCCATTTGCAGTTTTATTTTCAGAGCCCAACAAAAACATCCATATGAGCAAAACAGGAAACACCGATAACATACAGGAACAGAATGCAATACTGACGCAACTAAAGACAAAATGAACAAGATATTTATAGGGTGAGGCTAATGAGTCAATGATAACAGGTGGCAGTAATGAACCAATAATAAGTGCAAGGGTGATGGGAAACGCAGTTCAGAACACCCAAACAATAACTCAAAGAGAGTGCCCTCTGGTGACTAAACTGGGCACTCCAACAACTGACATTACCCTCCCTCTAAAGAGCGGCTTCCAGACGCTCCATAAAAAGTCAAGAAGTTTCAGGTGGGAGGTGGAATGGAGGTGGATTAGGGGGAGGGATGGTGGGCCAGGTCCATGTAGTGGAAGATGGATTAGAAAAGATGGCAGAGTGGGAGGCCAGGGCGGGGCCAGCAGAGCAGGCAGCAAAGGTGAGGCTGATAACCACCTTAACAGGACTAAGACGACCAATAGACCTCCAAATGACAACATCATGACTACAAAGTGAAGCACCAAGAGTTTAATAACTGCCTCAACGGCTGCAACAGGATGGACCGATAACTCGGCTATGGTCTCCTTGACCAAAACAGGGCAGGCAGACAGTACAACAGTTTCTTTAGCCATAACGGGGCAGACTGAGAGTTCAGGAGTGGGCGCCACCACCCAGAGAGGAGCTGAAGCGGACACCGCTGCCCCGGGAGGCTCCGCAGCAGAAATCGCCACCCCGGGAGGAACCAGAGCAGGCCCAGGAGTGAACGCCCAGACCGGAACGAGCTCTGGAATGGACTCGTAAATTTGAGTGGGCTCTGGAGTGGTTTCTGTGGGCTCTCGGACTGGAGCAGGCTCTAGAGTGGATTCTGAGGGCTCTCGGACTGGAGCGGGCTCTGGAGTGGACTCCAAGGGTTCTTGGACTGGAGCGGGCTCTGGAGTGGACTCCGAGGGCTCCCGTACTGGAGCGGATTCGGAGGATTCCTGGATTGGAGTAAGCTCTGGAACGAATTCGGGGGGATCCTGGACTGGAGCAAGCTCTGGAGCGGACTCGGGGGGGATCCCGGACTGGAGCAAGCTCTGGAACGGACTCGGAGGACTCCCGGACTGGAGCGGGCTCTGGAGTGGACTCCGAGGGCTCTCGGACTGGAGCGGGCTCTGGAGTGGACTCCGAGGGCTCTCGGACTGGAGCGGGCTCTGGAGTGGACTCCGAGGGCTCTCGGACTGGAGCGGGCTCTGGAGTGGACTCCGAGGGCTCCCGTACTGGAGCGGATTCGGAGGATTCCTGGATTGGAGTAAGCTCTGGAACGAATTTGGGGGGGATCCTGGACTGGAGCAAGCTCTGGAGTGGACTCAGAGGGTTCCTGGATTGGAGATAGCTCTGGAGCAGACTCAGAGGGATCCTGGACTGGAGCAAGCTCTGAAGTGGACTCGGAGGACTCCCGGACTTGAGCGGGTTCTGGAGTGGACTCTGAGAGCTCCTGGACTGGAGCGGGTTCTGGAGTGGATTCTGACCACTCCATGACTAAAGCGGTTTCTGTGGCAATCTCTGGGACCACCAGAGCAGACCTTCGCCTGCGGTTCAGAGATGGGGAGGCTTCACTATCCTCTGGAGATGTTATGATGGATTCGGGCATCCTCGGGAGCACTGCAGTGGGCTCAGATCGACATGACATCACTAAACTGCAGTAACGAGATAGTCAATGAAACTCCAAAAATCAAGAGTTTTAAGCCCCTCCATCTCAAAAGGAGGCAAGGGATTGTCTAGACACTCATTAAAAATCTTGTTAAGCTCAGAATTACAAAGTTCCAATCCTACCGACAATGTCCAAAAAGTCTGTGCCAGTCCACCCACTTACATCCCCTGTTGCCGAAGACCCGCCAACATCCTAAGCCGAGCTTTCTGCTCCTTCTTCGAAGCAGGAGGAAGAATTCGAATGCCCATGGTCCACAAATCGATAGCGAAGTCTAGATGCTGGATCTGTAAGTGGCGTCAGTATTCTGTCACGGAATGTTCACACAAAAAAATCCATTTGCAGTTTTATTTTCAGAGCCCAACAAAAACATCATCCATATGAGCAAAACAGGAAACACCGATAACACACAGGAACAGAATGCAATACTGACGCAACTAAAGACAAAATGAACAAGATATTTATAGGGCGAGGCTAATGAGTCAATGATAACCAGGTGGCAGTAATGAACCAATAATAAGTGCAAAGGGTGATGGGAAACGCAGTTCAGAACACCCAAACAATAACTCAAAGAGAGTGCCCTCTGGTGTCTAAACTGGGCACTAACAACTGACTATGACAGCCGGTGTCCCTGCCCGGTGGAGTCGCACGGTAGAGTTGATGGTCTTTACACTCTTCGGTCTTCACACTAAGAGGGCTTCACACGACGACTGCCGCGGTATAATAACCTTTTTTATACCACTCCAACAAATCACCATTTCAATTCAGCTGGACCCACTTTCCTGTTTATCAACTAAAAATGGCCAAGCAAGTGCACACACTGACAAGATACGCGATACAGTACGAGACCAAACGCGATTTCAGCACCTCTCAACACAGTAAACAAAATAAGCGTTTCCTAGCAACGGCAAATGCGCTAAACACTGAGACAAGTAAATACACTTACGAGCTGATTTTAAACTTCCGCTGATAGACTGCTTCTCTTAAAGACTATTTCATTACACTGCCTTCTGCTGGCGCTTGAACCCACTTTCCTGTTTATCAACTAAAAATGGCCAAGCAAGTGCACACACTGACAAGATACGCGATACAGTACGAGACCAAACGCGATTTCAGCACCTCTCAACACAGTAAACAAATTTTAATTATTGTAATTTCAAACAGAGCTATTACAGCGATTTTCTGATTGTTGATTACTGTGCATTTGATGCAGTGCTTTTGTGATGGAGCAGGTGAAGGCAGCATTTGTGAAAAAAAAAAAAAAGGAAAACTTGAAACAAAAATATAAAGTAAGAAATCGTTTTGTTACTTCTAACACAAAAATCAAATGACATTGTGCTGTTAAAATGACTGCTTGTGTATGATATTTGTGCATCTTTGCAGGATCTGAAATTTCCACAGACTGGTGTGTGCAGTGAGGATGGAGAGTCCAGAACAGCATCCTGGAAATGGTCTAGAGCCATGAACGAGATGCTCCATCACTCCACCTGACCTTTCTGCCTCATTTGGGCCAGATGCTGCTGTGGTCTCTTCATCATCAGTGACCCCAGAGCCAGTGAGAACATCTAGAAAAAGACCAAAAGACATGGAGGATGTGATTTTTGTTCAAGTTTGTTCTGCTGGTTTCTGTTCATACAACATCAGTCAATGGAGCACGAGTTTCAGAAGCTTCAAAAGCATCATCAAATAATTTCATGAAAAATCTAAAAGCCAGTCTCCATTGACTGACATTGTATGAACAGAAACTAGCAGGACAAACTTGACCAAAATCCCCTTTTGTGTTTGGAAAAACCCACACACACACACACACAAGGATTGAACAGCATTGAGGCGAGTAAATAATGACTGAATTTATATGTTTGAGTGAAATAACCCTTTAAAGCCCCAAATAGAAATTGTATGAAATATATGTAAGCATTTATATTATAGTAGTACCTTGAAGAAATTAAGAAATAGGCAGATTTATTGAGCGTTTGTGCATTTACATTTTAATTTATATATTTTTTTTTTACATTATTTATTTATTTATTTTTACATTTACAATATGCATTTGGCAGACACTTTTATCCGAAGTGACTTACAGTGCTCTTATTACAGGGAATCCAATCCCCCTGCAGCTACCTGGAATGAAGACACAGGTGGTGATGAATGCGAAGATCGAACCAGCAACCTTCTGCTTACCAGTTCACTACACCACAAAAGTAATGAAGCTATATTAAAATTTGCATGTAATTGTAAACATATGAAATGAAATTTGGCAAGAAATGCATGAGATGTAAATGTTTTACAGGTAGTTGTTCTCATAGAGAGTAGGCACACAGATGTTTGGAGCAGACACAGCTGCAGCCAGATTGTCCCACACGTTCTCCTACTCTTGTTCAAGATTGTGTGGTACGGGGAGCCTCATCCTCTCTGTGCACTCAGGCAATGATAGCCTTGATGTCCCTTTCTCATCCATGATCAGATTCATTCTGACTGCAGCAATGAGGAAAGTGATGGACGGCAGAGACAGTATTCATCAGTAACATATATATATTTCTATATATATGTTTACTTTTCTATATATATGTTTACTGTACTTTTTCTATTTGTATTTTGTAAACTTGAGGTTTTTTCTTAATTTTGTTGGACAGTTGTACAATACATTTCACTACATGTCGTACTATGTATGTATATGTATGTGACAAATAAAATTTGAATTTGATACAGGTGAAGGTGGACACGGTGGTCAGCTGCTTCATCAGAATAAAGCTGCAGAACTGGCTCAGCTGTGTTGAGATGGCAGTAGGATGTGGGCTCACCATCTGTAAATACATGATTGTCACAATATGTTTGAATAAAGCTTTTTTTCATGTGTCCTTGACTTGTATTTATTTATTGTCATGATTACTTTTATTTATTGTTTTACTCATTTATTCGTGTTTCCTGTTGTTGACAGTAAATAAAATATAATTGTTTCATTAACATATGCATTAATTCATTACCTGACTGAAAATTGAGATGTATTCACCTTGCCTGAATTTGTCTGTGTAGTCATACATAGCTATGGCATATGAAAGAGCAAATTACATTTTGCTTGTTTTACTAAAACAAATATAATTATTGGTCAGCATTTATCATTATTATTGTTCATAAGTGTTGGGCTACCAATGCTTTCTGAGGTCATCTTAATTTCTAAGTAGTAATACTTACCTTTTTTGAGTGCAAAATCAACAGTCTTCTCCAAAGGCAAGATCTTCGAGCAGCTGATCGACGTCTCCTTTGTGCAGATATTACAAACATTGCAAACATGGAAGAAAACGTACTAGGTAGGGTTGTGGATTTATTGATGCTATGAGGTGTTTGTGCGCTTGTCGCTCTTATTTTCCTTTTATTATAATTTATTATTATTACTGAAGAACATACAAGCTCAGGGAAATATGGTAGTATCTCTAACAATGAACAATCATAATGACCAAAAAAAAAAAAAAAAACCCAGAAACCATAACTATAATGGGTTTGCGTACATCATAGTATGATATTATATGCACAGGGGAAAAAAAAGATTAAATATCTTTGCTTAATCAT
Organism: Barbus barbus; assembly: GCF_936440315.1. NCBI lineage: Eukaryota > Metazoa > Chordata > Actinopteri > Cypriniformes > Cyprinidae > Barbus > Barbus barbus. Next base: position 23,015,927 of record NC_136754.1, on the reverse strand, counting down.
AAAATCATAATGCATTAAAATTACATTTGTTTTTGTTATTTATAAGCCTCAGGGATAAAACAAGATAGTTCAACAAGAAAAAGAAGGAAACGAGATTTAAGCCAGTTTTGTGTGTGGGTGAACAATTTTGCACATAAAATTAAGAAATTAATAACATATTCAAGAGATAACGATTTAAGTTTAAAAAATATATATATATATCTTCAAGGACTAAACTGTGGGCTATATTAGTTAGAGTTAAAAATATAAAAACTTAAATCAACCCAAAATGTATTGGTTATACTACAATCATAAGGGCAGCTGTTTCTTCAACAAGACCAAAAATGAATTCCATAAGCCTGTCGCTCATTTCTTTTAAGTTTGTTTTTGCGCTTGCTATGACATCATAAATCACATGATAACGTAAACATGGCGGATCACATTCATACTCAATGAGATTTGGCTGTGGAGCACTTTTAGCACTCTTTAAGTAAGTGCTTATTGAAATTAAGTACCTACTCGGATGCAGTTTTAGGATGCAGCCACTGTTTCGTTCGCGATCGGTGCAGGTGGTTGTCACTCTTTAGCTCCCCCCACGGCGCGCCTCCAGGAGCTTGGCTTTTTTTCGGAGAGAATCGTAAAGCTATATCTTTCTTTTATAAATATGATAAAATTAAAGACTTTTTGGAGATATGAAGGATGCAGTGCTACTCTATAGGTACTCAAGATTAACATGAGATTGTGTGTGTTATGCCCCCTTTAAGCTTCCTGTCCGCCATTTTGATTTTCTTTGAAAAAAAAATTACTGTTTGTCCCATTATCACCAAATTCAACTCAGATCAATGATGTTTTATGCTGCAGCTATATTTATTTATTTCTGTATAGCATACACAAGGGAGCTTCTTATTTGTACAGTATTGTTTACGGCAGTGGTTCTCAAACTGGGGGTCGCAGAATAATTTAGTGATTATAATAAATATTTTTCAATATTAAAAGTAAATGCTACAAATAAATATTTTCAGATTTTTAAAGATATTACTGATTAGAGTGTTTTAAAAAATAATGTTAAATAATTTTTCGCGACTCGAAGATATCACTGTGCAGCGACTGGCTCGCTAGTTGTCACTACAGAGCGCAACTGCAGAGATGGATAAATTTGTAATTCGCAAATCCAAAAATGTTGAGGAAATTGTGGACAGTTTGCCTGAGTCATTGGAAGTGTATACTTTGACTAAACATAAGAGCAAGACCGTCAGACCAAAGTAAACGTCAGAAATATCAGGAAGAATTCATAAAGTATGGATTCACTTGCTCTACTGTCAACAACATAGATTTTCCTCAATGTGTAATCTGTTCAGAAGTGTTTGCCCATGAAAGTATGAAGCCCGGCAAAATGCAAAGGCATTTGGAGATGAAACATCCTTCTTTTATTGAAAAGCCTATAGACTTTTTTCGCCGAAAAGAGAAGGAATAACAGGGTCAAAAACACATGATCGCACAACAAGCCAAAATTACTTCTAATGCTCTGGAGGCATCTTATGAGGTGGCATACTTGATTGCGCACACCAAAAAGCCACACACAATTGGGGAAACCCTGATAAAGCCCACTGCTGTGGCTATGTGTCGGGCCATGCATGGTGAGAAAATAGCAAATGAGCTTATGACTGTCCCGTTGTTGAATGACACAGTCGCTCGCCGTGTACATGATATCGCAAGAGACATTAAGAGTCAATTGATTGATAGGATAAATGGAAAAAATATGCACTGCAAGTCAACGAATCTACTGAAGTGTCTAATTCTGCTCAGTTGCTGGCGTTCATCAAATACACATTTGATGGGAAACTTCATGAGGACATGCTCTTCTGCTCAGCACTCGAGGGGACTTGTACAGGCAGTGACATTTTCACCAAACTGGACACCAAAATAAAAGAGATGGGACTTTCATGGGATAATTGTGTTGGTGTATGTACTGATGGTGCTGGTGCAATGGTAGGTAAAAACAACGGACTCAAGGCAAAGGTTTTAGAAGTAGCTCCTCACGTGAAGTTTACACACTGCATCATACATCGCGAGTCTCTTGCTAGCAAAACACTTGATTCTGAACTTAACAGTGTTTTGAAATGTGCAATCAAAATCGTAAATCACATAAAATCTCGTCCAGTAAACAGCAGACTACTAGCCACACTTTGCAACGAGATGGGCTCACAGCACGAAGCATTGCTGTTTCACACCGAAGGGAAGGAAGGAGGGAAGGCACTCGGACGTCTTTATGAACTGCGAGAAGAAGTGCACTCATTGTTGAAAGACTCAAAATTGGAATTCGCCCACTGCCTGACAGATCCAGCTTGGTTGTCAAAACTTGCTTATTTGGCATGTATATTCAAAAGGCTTAACATGATTAATCTGTCATTACAAGGGCCAAATATCCTGACAATGAATGACAAAGTTGATGTATTTATGAAAAAGCTGGAAAGATGGGCTGAGCGAGTTGAACAAGGAAATGTGAAGATGTTTCCTGAGCTTTAGGAGCATCTGGAGGAGAATGGACTGAGTCTCAGCAGCCTGAAACACATCACTGGTCATCTGCGCAGCCTTTTGGAACAATTCAAGAAGTATTTTCCAAAAGAACTGAATGACTGGATACGGCAACCATTTTCTGAATCTAGGACTCATCTCCCCACAAATCTGGAAGATGCTTTGCTGGAGCTGTCCAGTGATCGAACATTAACTTTGTTTTCCAATTCCACACTGCCTGAATTTTGGATCGCAGTAGCAGACGAATACACAGAGTTATCCCATGCGGCAATGGATGTACTGCTTCCATTTGGATCTACATATTTGTGCGAGCAGTCTTTTTCCGCTGTTTACATAAAAAATAAATACAGATCACGTCTTGATGTTGATTGATCTGCGAGTAGCTGTATCCACCATCAGGCCACGAATGAAGCTTTTGTGCTGCCAAAAACAAGTACACCCATCCCATTGAAAGGTAAGCCAAAATTATTTTGATGTATAGTAAATATAGTTAAAATATTGTGAACAGCTTAACAGAAGTTATGTTTATTGTTTGTGTATGCTTTGGTAGTGGGGGTCGCGAGTTCTTGTCGATCTTACATTAGAGGTCGCTGGCTTAAAAGTTTGAGAACCACTGGTTTAAGGTGAGCTGGGATCATATGAGTTTTTTGTTTTGTTTTTTATAGAATGTATGCTTTTGTCTGTAGAAGCAATTTCTCTCAATTAAAAGTTTATTTTTTTGTTGGTTTGTTTGTGTGTATGTGTGTGTGTGTTCGATGTGTTCAATGCATAATTACGGCTTCTTTTTCTTTTCTTTTCTTTTTTTTTTTTTTGCCCTAACAGAATCTATATTTGAGCTTTTTACTGCTGATACAAAATGCTGTTAAATTTGTTTCAGAACTTATTTGTTATATGTAATATTATACACCCAGCAGTACACAAAATAACACTGGCCAGCTTTTTATGCTGTATTCAGTTTATTGCAAGCAGTCAATGCTTTAGAGAAAGACAGATAAGAGATAAGAAATCGAGGAACACTCTTCACAGATAATGGCTACAATTACTCAGGCTCACTTCAAAGACAGAGTCATATGATGAGTGTAAATTCATCATATTTACACTCATATATATTATTGGCAGCATATATACTATTGGCAGCATGCTGGTTTGGACCTTTTGGTTGCCTGTGGTTAGCATGCCGTTCTGGATTTCCAGAAGTAGTTCTTGCAGCCTGGTTTTCGCTCATTGTCTCCACTGTCTCTCCTCATTAGGTCCAATCCACTCTGTAGAAACCCCAGAGATGGGCTGTGAGACTGGATGGCTGTTGGGTCTGAGTTACTGAGCAACCACTGAAACTCTGGAAAGGAGTATCTCTCTGGCATCTGTTAATTCAATTAAATCAGTTTTTCAGGTTAGAAAGAAAGGTTAAGACTTAAAACAACAATATGCTCCAAAGATGGTCCATTACTGCTATTCAAGTGCAATGAGTGTTACTTTAAAATCTTACCTCTTCATCAGCAGGAGTGCCATGAGATGCCTGTAGTGCAGAGTTCACAACCATATGAGATCGGCCGCATGATATGATGCTTGCAGTCATGGCCAAACAGAACAGGGAGACAGTGAGGTAAAGTTGGGATGAGGCCATCACTGCTGTCTTAAAGGATGTGGCTTGTCTCACCTTGGTTCAAGCCTCTCAGCTGGACTGTGCTCCCTAAATGTGTTTTCTTCCTTATTCAGACGGTGTTTTATACTGGTACTTTCTCTAACATAATGGTACCTTCTCTAACAAATTAAAAATTAACAAGTTTTGCCGGTTACAGCTGGTATCTGCTGGTCAGATGTAACTTTAAGTACATCTACATGTTATTTTCCATCTTCAGCAAAGTAATTGGTGTTTTCCTGCTGTCTAAATAAACACAGAGTCCATCCACATGAAGCTGTACCCCCAATAAACTGCTAATTAGCCCCCATTAAATTGATCTGTTGATATAGTAGCTTTGCTACCAATGTTTCTGGGTCATAAATTCTTGATAGCCATCACTGGCAAAGGGCTGTTACCATGAAACAGGTAAACTTTTCCTTCAACAGTTTGTTATTGCCTACATCTTTCTATATATATATATATATTTATATTTAGAGCTGTCAAATGATTAATTGTGATTAATTGCATCCAAAATAAAAGTTTTTGTTTGTGCGCTGTGTATATTTATTATAGATATATAAATACAAACACATGTATATATTTAAGAAAAATGTTATGCTTATATAATAAATATATTTATATGTAATTTAAAATACCCCCCCCCCCCCCCCCGCCGCAAAAACAATTATACATATATATATATATATATATACCTATACATATACACATACTCAAACTAACAATAAAATCACCTTAAAAACTTTTTACTACCTTTCTATTATTATTTTTTCATACTTTTCAACTTCCTTATAGGTGTCAAAATCACTGTTTTCTCGTTGTCGCACACCCAGACTTTTAAACTTCAACAATGAAAATACAGTTTAAAAATATGACTTATCTGGTAACTATTAATGTACCTGAATTAAGCACTAGTAAAATAATTAAAATACATTACAGTATTTAATGTGAGACCACTATCAATATTACTTTTTATACAAAATATAGCTGTCGCACATAATTGGTGTCATTTCCACCACAACACTGTAATGTCCCTTTAAAAAGTTTATGTGAAAGATTGTTTAGGTGGTTTCTATGGAAATTTTCAGTGACATCAGAGCACATGTTGGACATAGAGGGAATTTAAATTTTGATCAACAACAAATGAAGAAAAATCAAGGTAAATATTGCTTGATCAGTTAATATATTTATTCTACATAATTTCCAAACATGCTGTACCTTCAAGGGTGTTTTTAAAAAGCTAAAAATGTTAAGTTAAATAAGAGTATTTTGCATACATGAAATGCTAAGTATTAATTCAAAGCTAATCAGTGAAGCTATCTTCCATTTTTTCCACAAAAAAATACAGAAATGTCATTCACACCACACTGCCCTCTGTGGTGGAAATGACATTTATGGTTACAAGGTACAATTGATTTGTTTAAGGACTTTGTGACTTGAGTTTAATTAGTGTGATGAGTTTAAGACATTTTCTAATAAATATCTCTACTGTTTCTCTACATTCACGTTAATTCATTGTCATTTCAACAACACCCTGTCGGCGTAACATTATGCAGCATGGCTGAATCCAGGAAATGTGCCTGTGTTAACTTGTGACCTGTTTGCTAGCCAAAATCTAGTTTTACTGTCACAATAAGTAATCCCATTAATGTAAACACTGTTATTGCATAACAACACCCCGAAGTTTAAGTCTAGTTCTATGTTGCGATCCAGTGGATCATTGGCAAAACACATTCTTACACTGGCAGGCTGCCTACATACACTTCTTGTTTTACAATGTTAAAAAACACACAAAAAACCCTATAACATCTGCTAACTATCCAAGACAACCTTTAAAGTGGAACTACTAGTACTAGTAAAACACTACTAGTAATAATCAGGATTTCGATATGGACAAATATCTGATGGGGCATTTTCCCCATGCAACATCTTAGACACAATTAAATAGGGAAAGGACAAATTTCCAAACTCTTTCAATCAGTGCTCCACAAGTTCTTTCACAATCACAATCCCTTTTATTGCCAGATACAATGGGTTTACATGTACAAGGAATTTGTCTTTGTGTACTGGACAAAAATACAACAAAGAAATTAAATTATATAAATAAATAAATGGACGTTAATGCTCTAAGCAAATCCTGCTACAAAAGACAGTGTACAAAGATGTGGTTCACTCCACTGGTTAATACATAAAAATAATTTTTTGCCTTGCTTAGTTGGGGACACTTGACTGATTGCACACTATTGGAAGAGAGCTGAAGTGGATGATGACGATGACATCACTAAATCATCAATGAACTGACTTTAGCTGGAAAATGACTGTTGTTGTCCTCTATTTTCCTGTTGACACTGTAAAGCTGCTTTGACACAATCAGCATTTTATAAAGCGCTATATAAATAAAGGTGAAAAACAATTCAAATTATACCTCTATAGCACTTGCCTTCTGCCCCTCTCACTCTGGTGTTCCCCAAGTGTGCCAGTGTGTCTCAGACATTCCACAGACATCCAGCCCCGCCAGCTCACCAGGACCACCTGAAAACCCGGCAGAGCACTGTGATGGACATCCTTCAGCCCAAAGCAGTCACTGACCTGCAATGGCCGAGAAAGGAACAGCGAGACTGCAACACAAGTGGACACCAGACACCCAGCCTGAACCACCAGGAGCTGACTAGCATCATCAACTCCTTGGCCCACACCCTCAAGGGCCTCAGACAGGAGGTAAATGAACTGAACCTGCAAAGTCACAGAGTTCTACAGGGAACTGACACCCGCTCACCAGTGGGTTCAACTGGATAGGCTAAAAAAAGCATTGAAATCCAATGACACCTACATCGTCATCGCATCTTGTGCTCTACTGATAAGGCAGCCTGACGAACACCTAAAATTGACTAAACACCAAAAATGTGGATTTTTATTTTAAATTCGATGATTATTCGAAATTCCAATTTTTTTTTGACAGCCCTAATGAGCATGCAGGAACTGAGTCGACATGCGTTCATCTGCACGTGGCTGCCTCGGCCTTTCCTCCTGCGGCTCGACGGCGACGGGGAGCGGAGGCAATGGATTAGCCGGTGCGCAGTCTAGGATCACGGAAATCCTGGCCCGGAGGGTTTTGACTGTCATTTGCTCACAGGAAGGACAGTCAGGCCCATCCAGAGTGGCCTCTGCATGGGCTCGGCCCAGACAGAAGACACGCGTCGTGTGCATCAGGGAGCTCAAATGGGCCCCCGCATGAATGGATTTTTATCATTCAGTGCATTTACATGCACTCTCTTAATACGATTATAATGAGATTATGACAATATTTTGATTAAACTTTACCTCATGTAAATGCAATACTTCGATCTAAATAATGCGATTAAGCAGCAGGCATAATAGTATTAACATAGGTGGTGTATGTTGATTTTAATCTAACTATACAGGCATGTAAACACCTTAATCGTAGTATTGCCACTCTGACCAAAGTGCACATGTGCTTGTGGCATGCATGAATGACGTGATACGCACCTGTATTAATACGCAGATTAGAAACGATATATATAATAACGATATATATATAATATGCAATGCCAGGTTTATTAGAAATAAACAAACTAGAATAGAGGTGAAATGCAGAAAAGAGAATAATATGAAGAATATACCAGTTTAGTAATTAATCCTCATATGGTGTCACTTACAATATGTTTGGAAGTCAAAGCCTTCTTAAAATAACTAATAAATAATACAGCGCTCCTGAAATGACAGTACATTTTTTTTATCAATATTTGTTTAGTGTGAAACATCAAAACGTATTTGAATTAGTTTTAGCTAATTTTCACTCACCATGTCACTGATTAACAGTACAGTGGATACTTTTAGGTTGCCAGCAAAATATTTACAAAACTATAACAACCTATCATCTACACATAATATGTGATTAAAAGCAAATATTTCATAAATAAGGTTTTATTTAATAAATAAATTTCATAAAGTCTATGGTTAGCCTACATCTTATAGTTAGCCTAACGGTTGAGATGCTAACGGACTTTTTCTGAAGACACTAAACCATTTCTATAAAGTAAATATTCAACAGAAGCATGTCAGTTGCATGCAAGAAAGAGTCAGGAACAGTTGTATGTATTATTTGTATAATTTTAGGGACTAAACTTACCTTAAAGCAGTGTGACAGACAGAGATTCACTGCTTGTCAGTTGAGTTGCTGCCCCGTTTCCATAAGTAACATTAAATTGCAAATCAATTTAGAACTTTTTTGAAATGCGTTTTTCTGGGGGTGGAGGGGGGGTTGTTATTCTTTCTTTCACTATTCAAATAAACCTACCATTAAAATTATAGACTGATCATTTCTTTGTCAGTGGGTAAACGTATAAAATCAGCAGGGGATCAAATACATTTTTTCCCCACTGTAGATGTTTGTGTTTCTATGAATTCTTAGTCACATGTCATACATTTTAAATTATTCTTACATTATGAAATATCATATAATTTATTATCTTTGCCTTACTGTATTATGAATTTCAGTGTATTTGTGTGTATTCGTGTAGGCTGCATTTTTATTGTAGGTTACTAGTACACACTTTAAGTTACTCTTAAAAAATTAATTAACAGAATCAAATAAGATCCTACAGGACAAAGTGAAATTCAATTAAAAAATCACACTATACAATAAGATTTTATTATATCAGTCAATAAAAGATCTTTTAATCTTTTTGCGGCGTCGCTTGTGCACTCAGGGGATTCTTGTCAGGTTTGTGAATGGAGAAAACTAGCTCTGAATGGATCTTTTGAATCAGTGATTTGTTGACTCGAGATCAGCTGCAATCGGATCAGTCCAACCCGCGAATGAATCGGTTGTTACAATTTGCGAACCAATTTAACATCTTCATTGAAAAGAATCAGTTTGTTCATAAATAGGACACCGCTTTTGCATCTCCGACCATGTGATGATTTCTTAATTTTAAAATAAGGAGTAACGATGTGTTTTATGAAATGTAGTGGAGTAAAAGTACGATCTTATCCTTTGGAATGTAGGAAAACTACTTTCAAAGTAAAACTACTCCAGCTACTTGAAAATTTTACTTAAGTACAGTAACGAAGTAAAAATACTTAGTTACTGTCCACCACTGGTCACTTTAACAATAAAATGCACAGATCCAGTATACTGACACCTAATGTCCCTAGGTAACATATGTAACCATGGTTCCCCTTCAGGAACTCGAGCTGCGTCGAGAAAACGCTTTGGGAATGAGAATACCCACTGCACCATACTATCAAGTCCCTGCCTGTGTGTGTATCTCACGAGCACATCACGACGAGAGGACTTGGAACCCTGGGGTAGATGACAGGTCCAGGTTATAGAAGCAGACAAATGTGTGCAGAGAGGACCATCCCACCGCAGCACAAATGTTCTGCAGGGCCATGCCCAAACTGAAAGCCTTGGAGGCCGCCATACTTTTATTAATCAAATAATGAATAAAACACAAATATAACAAATAAATTAAATTATAAATTAAAATGCCCCATTGGGACAAGACCACGGGAATCAGATAAGCCGTTTGCACAATCTGACATGGCTGGGGTTGGAATTGAACTACGGGTTTCATCTGGCCTGAGGAGAACTGGCCCCCCAACTGAGCCTGGTTTCTCCCAAGGTTTTTTCCTCCATTCTGTCACAGAGGGAGTTTTGGTTCCTGCCGCTGTCGCATCTGGCTTGCTCAGTTGGGGACACCTAATTTCTAGCGATTATCGTCAATTTGATTTCAGAGATACTATTTAAACTAAACTGAGCTAGACAATGACATCTCTGAATTAATAATGAAATGCCTTTAATTGAAAATTGAGTGTTTAATCTTATTATTATACATTACTGACACTCTATCCTCCAATTTGATACTGTTAAGTGCTTTGACACAATCTGTATTGTTAAAAGCGCTATATAAATAAAGGTGACTTGACTTGACATACTCCTGGTCGAGTGTGCTCTGAGCCCCATAGGTGATGGGAAACCAGAGGACTTTTGGGCTAGTGAGATGGCCTCAACCACCCACCTACTCATAGTCTGCTTGGTCGCCAGAGATCCTTTCTTGGGGTAGACCAAAGTAAACAAACAGCTGATCTGCCTTACACCAGGGGGCAGGTCTGTGTGCGTATGCGTCCAGTGCACATACTGGACAGAGCAGATTAAGCCTCTCTTGGCCTGCTTCCTGGAATAGAGGAGGACAGAATGCCTGTAGCACTATGGGCCCTGGCGTTGAAGTGGGCACCTTAGGGACATACCCGGCCCTCGGGTAAAGGAATGCCTAACCACACTCAGGCCTGATTACTGCCAGAGCTGTTGAATCAAGATATCACTTAAATAGAACCTGTCTGACAAAGACAGCAAAAGTAAATTTTTTCGAAAAGTAAAGCAAAGTAAAGAGCAACACATCATGCCGCAATCTAAATAAATTCAAGAACAGATGAGAAACAAAATAGTTGACATTCAGTCTGGAAAGAGTTATAAAGCCATTTTTAAGGCTTTGGGACTCCAGTTAACCCACGGTCAGAGTCATTATCCACAAATGGAGAAAACTTGTAACAGTGGTGAACCTTCCCAGGAGTGGCTGGCCTACCAAAATTACTCCAAGAGTGCAATGACGACTCATCCAGGAGGTCTTAAAAGAACCCAGAACAACATCTAAAGAACCGCAGGCCACACTTGTCACAGTCACTGAGGCGGAAGCAAAGATGCAGGTGAGTATATTTAATAATGGTCAGAAAACACAAGCACAATACAGACAACAGTCTCTCGGATGGGGTGGTGGCGCAGGGACCAGATGAACAACGTGCTGGTGAAGAGTGTCGAGGGTGAATCCAGTGCAGGTGATGATCCAGGTGAGACAAAGACTCCTGACACACTCGAACACGAACAGAAAGACGATGGTACACGAAGAAACACTGACTGGGGCACATCCAAACACATCCAAGTACATCCAACGATCTGACAAGGGAGAGAAGTATTAAGTGAGGCTTTATAGCTGAGTGAATTGGCAGCAGCTGGTGCGGGAATTGAGATCAGCTGGCGCGCTGATCACGGAGCGAGGGACACGCCCACTCGCACACAATACACAGACACAGACAATGATACACGAGACATGGAGGCAGTAGATTAATATACCGTGACAGTACCCTCCCTCCTAGGAACGCCTCCCTTACCTGACGATTGTAATCATCGATAAGGGAGTGATCCAGAATGTCTCTAGCAGGCACCCAACTTCTCTCCTCCGGACCGTAACCTTCCCAGTCCACCAAGTACTGGAATCCGCATCCCCTCCGCCTAGAGTCCAGAATACGATCGACCGAATAAGCAGGTTCCCCTTCTACGAGTCGCGGCGGTGGGGGAACCGGGGCTGGCGGATTAATGCGGGAATAAAACACGGGTTTAATTTTGGACACATGGAAGACGGGATGAATTCTCCTGTACACTGGAGGAAGATTGAGGCGAACTGCCACCGGACTAATGATTTTAGTGACAGCAAACGGGCCAATGAATTTGGGAGCAAGTTTATTAGAAACGGAGCGGAGAGGAATGTTCTTGGTAGAAAGCCACACTTTGGAACCGACGACGTATACGGGAGGTCTAGACCGGTGGCGATCGGCCTTGGCCTTGGTGCGCGCTCCCACTTGGAGTAGAGTCTCGCGGGCTCTAGTCCAAGTGCGATGACACCTCTGGACAAAGGCGTGAGCGGAGGGGACCGCGACCTCGGATTCCAGACTAGGAAAAATTGGTGGCTGGTAACCTATACTACCTTCAAACGGAGATAGGCCCGTAGATGACACTGGCAACGAATTGTGGGCGTACTCCACCATAGACAGTTGCTGGCTCCATGAGGAAGGATTTTTGGAGACCAGACATCGCAACGTTCTCTCCAAATCCTTGTTGGCTCTCTCAGTTTGACCATTGCTCTGGGGATGAAACCCTGAGGACAGACTAACAGTAGCACCCAGCAATTTACAAAACTCTCGCCAAAATTTGGACACAAATTGGGGACCTCTGTCGGAAACCACGTCCGTCGGGAGGCCATGTAACCGAAAGACGTGGTCAACGACTGTTACCGCTGTCTCCTTGGCTGAGGGTAATTTGGGCAAGGGAATAAAGTGGGCCGCCTTCGAGAATCGGTCCACCACGGTCAAAACTACCGTGTTACCCTGAGAGGGTGGGAGGGTGGTGACAAAATCTAGAGCGATATGGGACCAGGGTCTCGAAGGGACCGGCAGCGGTTGAAGGAGCCCATCTGGGGGTCTATTGGAAGTCTTACCAGTGGCACAAACTGAGCAAGCCAAAACAAAACTGTGAACATCACGAGCCATAAGTGGCCACCAAAATCGTTGCTTAACTAAAGATGTAGTGCGACTGACTCCTGGATGACAAGTCACACTGGAACAATGACCCCACTGAATAACGTCGGACCGTAATCCCTCTGGCACAAATAACCGGTTCGGTGGGCAACCGACCGGAGGCGTTACCCCTTGCAAGGCCGTCTTGACCTTCGATTCGACCTCCCATGTGAGTGGGGAGATGATAAGGGTCTACGGAAAAATACACTCGGGAGTAGACGGGCGATCGGAACGGTCAAAAATGCGTGATAAAGAATCGGGCTTGATGTTCTTGGAGCCCGGGCGGTACGAGAGAGTGAAGTCAAAACGTCCGAAAAAAAGTGCCCACCGAGCCTGCCTAGAGTTCAATCTTTTAGCAGTTTTAATGTATTCCAAATTCTTGTGATCGGTCCATACGATGAAAGGTACCCCCGACCCTTCCAACCAGTGGCGCCATTCTTCCAATGCTAGCTTGACTGCCAACAACTCTCTGTTACCAATGTCATAATTACTCTCGGCAGGGGACAAACGGTGGGACAAAAACGCGCATGGATGCATTCTGTCGTCCGCCGTAGAGCGCTGGGATAGCACTGCACCTACCCCCACCTCTGACACATCGACCTCCACCACGAACTGACGTGATGGATCAGGGGTAATTAAGATGGGGGCTGAAACAAAGCGGCCCTTCAGTTTGGCAAACGCAGCCTCAGCTGCGCTAGACCACCTGAACGTGGTTCTGGGGGAGGTCAAGGCGGTCAGAGACGAGGCTAGTTGGCTGAAATTGCGAATAAACCGCCGGTAAAAATTGGCGAACCCCAGAAACCTCTGCAGGGCCTTGCGGGAGTCTGGGCTTGGCCAATCCACCACAGCCTTAACCTTGTCAGGATCCATGCGCACTCCCTCAGACGACACAATGTACCCTAGGAAAGGAACAGACTGTGCATGAAAAGCGCATTTCTCCGCCTTGGCAAAAAGCCCACTCTCTAACAGCCTCTGAAGCACTCGTCGAACGTGCTGCACGTGCTCCTGGAGAGAAGAAGAAAAAATCAATATGTCATCCAGGTAAACATATATGAATTGATCGACCATATCTCGCAGCACGTCGTTGACGAGTGCCTGGAAGACTGCCGGGGAGTTGGACAGCCCGAAGGGCATGACCAAGTATTCAAAGTGCCCCCTGGGGGTGTTAAAAGCAGTCTTCCATTCGTCCCCCCTCCTGATGCGGACCAAATGATAAGCGTTCCGTAAGTCCAATTTAGTGAAGATCGACGCTCCCTGCAACCTCTCGAAAGCTGAAGACATCAGCGGCAAAGGATAGGTATTCTTTACCGTGATGCTGTTCAACCCTCGGTAGTCAATGCAAGGTCGCAGTGATCCGTCCTTCTTCCCCACAAAAAAGAACCCCGCCCCCGCGGGAGAAGAGGAGGGCCGGATGAACCCCGCTGCTAGAGAATCAGAAATATATTTCTCCATAACCTCTCTCTCTGGAACAGAAAGTGAATATAACTTGCCCTTAGGCGGAGACGTACCTGGCAATAACTCTATGGCACAGTCATAGGGACGATGTGGAGGGAGAGAAGCAGCACGAGACTTACTGAACACCTCCTTCAGGTCTAGATACTCCATGGGCACGTTAGACAAATCCCCTGCCTCCTCCTGCAAGGTGGAAACAGAAACAGACGGACAAGCAGACACAAGACAAGACTCATAACATTTAGTGCTCCATTCTGATACAGATTTCTGCTGCCAATCTATCCTGGGGTTGTGCTTGGTAAGCCAGGGGTGTCCTAAAACAATGGGTGACAGGGGGGAGTCCAGAATGTAGAAGGAAATGATTTCAGTGTGATTGCCAGATACAATGAGTGTGATGGGTCCAGTGGTGAAGGAAATGGTAGGCAAGGTTTGGCCATTGAGGGCGTGGACTGCGATGGTATGAGTGAGGGGTATGAGGGGAACCTGAATCCGGAGTGCAAATTTGTAGTCCATAAAATTACCTTTGTGGTGGTTTCCCTTCTTCCTGAAGAATCACGCTCAGAGCCTTGTGGGGTTTTGATGCCAGAAAATAGACTTTATTATAACAAGACAATAAAGCCGAGGAATTCTTCTGCAGAACAACCCTCTCGATGTTTTCTGAGTTTCTCTTTATATAGTCTAGTTTCTAGGCGTGTTCAGAACATTTCATACATGTGCATTTTTCCTTATTTGGCAATATTTATACATATGTTCTTTCCCTAGAGAGAAGGGGCTCCTAGACGTGTACAAGGAAAGAAGCCTTCTTTGTATTTCCACATATGTTTTCCATCATAAGGGTCTGAACCTTCCATCCATGCGAGTCCTTAACACACAGGCATATGCTTATATTGGAAATATAACTTAATACACAAGTGGTTAGATTCACATTAATTATACTTGATTAATTCATATTTTGACTAATAAAAATCTTCTACACCTTCTGCCCCAGAGTCCAATAGTGCTTGACCGTCGTGAGTGTGTGCTGTCCATCTTAGTCTTACCGGGAGGAGTGTAGATGTAAATGAGGTCTTTTCAGCGGAAATACCACCCGACAGTAGCCTCAGATTCACTGCCGGGCTTGGCCTTTTACTGGGCAGTTGTACGCGAAATGTCCCGCCGTACCACAGTAAAGGCAAAGGCCCTGGGACCTCCGCCTCTCCTTCTCCTCCCGAGACAGCCGAGCTTGCCCGACCTGCATGGGCTCGGGATCGTAGACGGAGCTGACCGCGTCCCTGTCACTGGCTCTGAGTGTCGGCGTTTCCTCCGGAAATCGAGCAGGTAACCTCCGCCGTTCAACTCGCGAGAGTCGGGAGTCCACCCGAAGAGCCAGTTCGATTAGTCCATTCAGGGTGGTGGGTAAATCCAGAATGTAAATCTCCCTCTGGACGCGGTCAGCCAGCCCATGCAGGAACATATCCCACTGCGCCTCCTCGTTCCACTGACACTCTGCCGCCAAGGTCCGGAACTCGATGGAGTAATCCGCTACCGATCTCTCCCCTTGTTTAAGATCCGCAAGGATCCGGGCCGCCTCTCTTCCCGCGGCCGCGCGGTCAAAAACTCTTTTCATCTCGGCGGAGAGTGTCTGAAACGAGGCACAGCAAGGATCCTGGTTCTCCCACACTGCCGTTCCCCATAGTGCTGCTCTCCCAGTCAGAAGGGTGAGCACGAACGCCACCCTGCTCTGTTCGTTGGCGAAGGTCCTTGGCTGCAGAGCGAAATGCATGGAACAACGCGTAAGAAATGCTCTGCAATAGTTCGGCTCACCACTATACAATTCTGGGAGACGCTCTCCGGTGGTATGAGGGGAGCTGGCGGTGTGGGCGGCGCAGCAGAAATTTGTAGATGTTGCATTTGCTGGGTGAGCTCGGACACCTGCGCCATAAGAGCATGAATCGCCAGCCCTGACTCCTTCATGCTCTTCTCCTGGGCATCCATCCGAGAGACGCTGGATCTGAGGAAGTCCTCCAGAGACGAGGATGATCCGCCTGCTGCTTCCATTCTCTGGTCAGATCGTTCTGTCACAGTCACTGAGGCGGAAGCAAAGATGCAGGTGAGTATATTTAATAATGGTCAGAAAACACAAGCACAATACAGACAACAGTCTCTCGGATGGGGTGGTGGCGCAGGGACCAGATGAACAATGTGCTGGTGAAGAGTGTCGAGGGTGAATCCAGTACAGGTGATGATCCGGGTGAGACAAAGACTCCTGACACACTTGAACACGAACAGGAAGACGATGGTACACGAAGAAACACTGACTGGGGCACATCCAAACACATCCAAGTACATCCAACGATCTGACAAGGGAGAGAAGTATTAAGTGAGGCTTTATAGCTGAGTGAATTGACAGCAGCTGGTGCAGGAATTGAGATCAGCTGGCGCGCTGATCACGGAGCGAGGGACACGCCCACTCGCACACAATACACAGACACAGACAATGATACACGAGACATGGAGGCAGTAGATTAATATACCGTGACAACACTTGCCTCAATTAAGGTCAGTGTTCATGATTCAACAATAAGAAAGAGACTGAGCAAAAAACGGTATCCATGGGAGAGTTCCAAGGCAAAACTCACTGCTGACCAAAAAGAACACGAAAGCTTGTCTCACATTAGGGCTGTGCGATTAATCGAAATCGCGATTTATAGACTAATCGCAAAGCCTGCAATATGGATGCGATATTACTCTGTTCCAGAGCATATGCATGACTGCCAGCGGCTGCACCGGCTGACATTTCTGAGTGTTTACCCTGTGATTCTGTGACCCTTTTGTGTATGAGCTTGGACCGTTTGACTACTGTTGATTCTCTGCCGCCTGACCTTGTGATCTTGCTCTTTGGAACTCCGACTGTTTTGCTGCCTGCCCTGACTCCTGCCCGGTATCGTTTCTGCCTCTGATATTCCTGCCATTGTTGATTGAACACTGCCTGTTTGACCCTGCTTTTGATGATTAAAGTTATCGGCAAATAGATCCACATTGCGCCGCATCCAGTGTAGACATCATCATATAATTATAGGTTCTATTGTATTTTGTTGCGCCGTCCGGTGTAGACATGGTGTTAGAACTCCTATTAAATACTGTTACATATGATGTATGTATGATGCCATCCATAATTGATAGAACGTTTCTATTTCAGAGACTGAAAATAATCAATAAACCAAAAGGTAATTACAACTTATTTGACGAAGAATAATAAGAATAACAAGAATAAATAAAAATGTATCCGTGGCTTAATATTGCTTATTGTTCAGTGGGTTGAAAGTTCTCATTAAACACATTGCTTTCTTCTCATCTTTGTGCATTTTCAGATGTTGTGCATATTTATGAATCATAATTTTTAACTTTATCTTGTCTTTCTCTTTTTATTTATTTTTTTTGGTTTAGCTCCAACCCCAATTAAGCAGAACTGAGCAGTTGATCAAGTATCACCAGAAACTCTGCAGAATGATGGTCCTCCATGCAGGGCTGGACACCAGTGCTGTAAGTCATCAAACTAGAAGTCATCCTGCCTCTCTGAATTGTCATGTTAGGAGACAACATTGTCTCTCAGGGTCCACTTACATGCAGAGTTTTGCTCCAACCTAGTACAGTGCACATGAACAAACTAATCAAGTTCTTCAGTTTTACTAACTATAAAGTCACAAACAGGTGAGCGTGATCAGGTGTGGACCTAAACTCTGGGTGTGACTTACTCAGTTCCCTTGCTCAGTAGTCCGTGGTTAAGGGCTGTCTCAATCACAAAATTTAGTTTGCTCCCTAAAAAATGACACGTGATAGATTTTAAAACACAAATCAATATTATATTTCAGCATAAACATACATCACTAGACAGGTAATGTCTAATCTAGCAAATATTTATTTATGACTGAAATCTTGCACATACATGTAACAAAGTATTTATCATTATGTGCTGAAAATAGCATAAAAAAATATCAGTTTTACTGTTGTGCATAAATGTCAGTAGTGATGTTGTACAATGAGGACGAAAATAGTCACCAGTGTGTAGTGAGCCACTGTCCTTACCAGTGCCTGAATTTGTGTGCACAATATAGTCATTCACAACCTAGCAAACTATGAAGCTGATTGAGACGCAACCTCTGTATGACAGTGGACCTTGAGGGCCAGAGTTGAGAACCCCTGACATACTGATTAGTTAATAATCACTCATGAAGAATGAGTACACTTTAATTTGTACAGAGATATGCAATATTTGACTCATATTCAGCGACACTATTATCTTTTTTCCCCTTTTGTTTGTGTGTCAATCACAGCTAAATAAAACCAAAGGCCATTCAGCCACAGGTCACTGCATCTTTTGCTGTGTAAATTCTTTTTTTTTTTTTTTTTTTTTGAATGTCAAACACATTCTCAGTATTTATATTTGGTTCGGTTTTTTATAACCATTTTAGAGTCACCGTTTTGGTACGGTTCTTATGTACTATCCTTTTTAACATTTCAACAGCTGACTTTTTTTTTGTACTTTCATAGTAATTTTAATTGTACCACATTTGCAATGCATATATAGCAGGGCTCCAGACTAACTTTTGAGAGCAGTGGCGCCAGTTCTACAGATGGTGGCGCCAGAAGCAGATTTGGTAGCGCTTGGGGTGGTGTGTGGGTGGTATTAAAAATAAAGATAATTAAATCATAAAATTATTATAGTTTTGCATTAATAAGTGTAGTTACTAGTAATATTACACATTTATTTCTTGGTAATGCACATGTGACAGTAAAGCACTGAGCTTGAGGTAGGAAGCACAACATTTTTTATACTTTTAAAATACTTTTATTAATAATAATAATAATAATAATTCATTACATTTATATAGCGCTTTTCTGCTTTTCTAAGCACTCAAAGCGCTCTACATTGTGAGGGGTAGTGTCTCCTCGTCCACCACCAGTGTGCAGCATCCACCTGGATGATGCGACGGCAGCCATAGTGCGCCAGAACGCCCACCACACACCAGCTTACTGGTGGAGAGGAGACAGAGTGATGAAGCCAATCAGTGTAAGGGGATGATTAGGAGGCCATGATGGTCAGAGACCAAACAGCAGTAACGTGCAAAATGTAAGTTTTATATAGAAAAATTATATTCTACTCTTATTAAATGTACCATTATTCTTCTGTAGTATTATATGGAACTGACCAACAACTTGATTATAAAAGGAGCTCTCTTGCTTTGTGTGATTCAGTCAGAGAAGTTTGTTTTTCAAGGCACTTTGTGACTTTTCTTACTTCATACACAAAAAAAGAGCAAACGTTTACTAAATTAGTTTTCTTGATGATTTAAAATTTTATAATAGTGATTTTTATCATTTCAAAATATAAAGTAAAAAGTAGAAATGAATGACTAATAAGCCTATAAGTGTTCCTCTGCTGCCATCTACTGGTTATAGTGGTAATTTAATGCCCCCTTTTTTTAATTTTACAAATGTGTTTGTTTATCACAAAGTATATTTTGGTCATCCCTTTAAAAATAACATTTTAATTGTATGCTTTTTAGAGTTTTAAAGTGCTGTAAATAGTTGTGTGAAATACTTAAATGTGCTTGAATTTCTTTCTCAAAAGTTTGTACAAACCCTGAGATGCATAATGTAATGAAATTCAACTATGTCTGCCACAACACCATGGTTATAGTTAGCGTTACTTCTGGTTATATGTCAGCACTGTTTGACTTGTTTATAACAGATTTCTGTGCAGAATTTGAATGCTTCTCACTGGATCTCTGAGCACTGTACAGTAACACGAAATCAACACTGCTTCCTGAGTAAACCTGTTCTGAGCTCGGAGAAGTTTGTTTGCGCTGCGCTGATCCGAGCTGATAAACGGTCCACGCTGCACAGCTCAAACGAGTAGCGTGGTTTCACTAGCTTTTGTTTCGCTGGCTGTTTGATGTTTCTCATATGTAACAGAAATAGCAGTGCTTATGAGCTGGGGCAATGTGCTGGTCGTGCTAGTGCTCACAAAATTTACTCGCACCGGCAGAAAAATCGGTCACAAAACAGGCTCCAGACTGTATATGAAGTGACAAAAAACTGTGCTTAAAATTGTAGAAAACTGTTCTTATCCTGTAAGTCCCCACTCTTTTGTAACCTGAGGTAGAAATGCCCTAACAGTAGGGAAAACTCAAGTGTATACTTTACATTTTGGACAACCATTTTTTTTTATTATTATTTTTATATTTACATTTGGGTTATTGTTTTCTTTCTCACTTTAGATGCTCGTGGAAAAAAAACTGCCAGGCTAAAGTATTCAAAGTGGAAACTTCTGTCGTGGCTCAATAATCCAGGATTGGGATGGTGGAAGGAGCAGAAGAACCAGAAGAACATAGATCTGGCAGAAATCTACTGGTGCTCCTGAGGGAACCAAATTACCTAATGTCTTAGTTAAACCAAAAATTTTCATCATTCACCTTCATGTCGTTCCGAACCTTTAAGACTTTTGTTCATCTTTGAAACATAAATGTAGATCATTTTAATGAAATCTGAGAAATTTTCAGGTAAGTTTGAGTTTAGTTTGCGCCAACTCTGGGTTTTAGGTACCATGAAAGTGGTTTGGTTTTTAGCAGTGTTCATCGCCATAGTAACTTACGCTCCACAGCTCTGGAGCATAAGTTTGATCTCTAAACTCTGTTCTGGTTTAGAAATCAAATTTAGAGATCAAAACCAATCAAATTTCCAAGCAAAGTGACACATCTCTGACGCAATAAAGCCACTCCTCCAGTTTCTCTTACTCCAAATTAAAGGATGCTACATAATAAAACATTTTTAAAGATAAAATCATCTGATTTTTAGAGATTATTTTTTATTATTTATATAATTATTATACCCTTAATCCATTACACAAGCCATCTTAATTTAATAGTAATTATTAAGCTTTTATTTTAAATTAATATAAACCTATAGATAATATGCAATATAAATACGTTTTAGAATCAATAGCTGTAAACATGACTACATTTGAGTTTAGATAGCCGGATTGGACTGGTTTGGTTTTGTCAACTCAAAACTAATCCTGTAACCCTGAGGTTGTTTAGCCACCATCATAGTACAGGCCCCAGTTTAACCTCAATTTATGAAGTGACGTGAATGTTTTGTGTGCACAAAAAAACATTGCATTTTTATTTACAAAATAACGTGTTCACGAGAGCATCATGATGCATCAGTGTTGCATTGGCGTGAGAACTGGTCATCGCATGCTGCTTTTGTGAAAATGCGTTGGATATACATAATTTGTGAATAAAGACATACTATTTTTGTTGTTGCTGTTTTTTGCATACACAAGGCATCTTTTAAAAATATCTTCATTTGTGTTCTGCACAAAAGGGTCTTATGGGTTTGGAGCGACATGAGGGTAAGTAATTAACCCCTTAACTGTCACCCCCCCCCCCCCCCCCCCCCTCGCCTTTTGAAAACTTTTTGAAAGTGCACTATTTAAAGTTAAATTGTAATAATTCATGAATGCTTTTGAATACAGACCTAAGATTGGTCTCCTTTTAAAGAAGACAATCAGCAGATTATTGCAGAAGTGAAATAATTTCAAAAAACTAAAGTAAAAAAAAGTTATAAAAGTTTAAATTTACTGTAAATAACATGTACGATACTATTATTATTATATAAAATAATTATTTTACAAAATATATTTTAATCCAAATTTGGCATAAAATTAAAGCCATATGTCTAAATATGTTGTGTTCCAAATTTGAAGTTGATATAAAAATAATTGAGGTTACTATGCAATTTTGTTTAAGCGTTATATCACAAACAGCCACCGGGTGCCATTCAAACCCCATTGAAGTTTTTTTTATGCACTTTTCTGTAACAAATGGATCAATTTCTCTCTCACTCTTACTCCTATCACAAAATAACCACCAAATATGGAATCTTGAGACTCAGACCGTTCCGATGATATGTATTTTGTCAAGATTATAAAAAGTTTTGATTCTATAAGACCGTAATACATTTAGAATATGGCACCTCCCACTAAGGGGGAGGAGCCCGCTAAAAGATTTTAAAGTACCATTTCTATGGTGACGCAATATCCGATTTCAAAACGGTTTTCACAGGATGAATTTTGAGATTTTAAGCTTTCAAATGATATATAATATATGATGATTACTAAAACATGTGATAGGAAAAAAAGGAAACGAATAGAATTTTTGTGTCAAAGGTCAGAGCTCCTATTATGGTGTATATGTTTTGAGGTGCGCTCTTGTCATAAATTAATCTATTACTGCTCCTACATAATTTTTTTTAACAGACAGTGGTGGAATATCTATTTAGGAGTCTTGGACCTTTCCAATGATATATAGTTTGTCATGATTAGATTAGGATTTAATGGTAATATATTGAAGTAAAGTTAGGTGTCCCGTATACAGGGCGTTGACAGTTTATGACACAATTTACATTTTTGGGTGAAATATGTTCACATGTGGTTATAATTGGTCATTGTTCTGTTTTATAAACATTTTCAATATTTTAAAGATTTTGAAAAATGATGTTTATACAGTCCACTTTAAGTACTTTTGTTCATATTTATACCTCTGTGATTATGGTATCTTTCCTTAATAATCTGAAATGTCTGCTAGCAAATATTATGCTATAGCATATCTGTTTTATAGTTATATGTATATAGTTATATAATGTATATCCTGTATATCCTATGTTTTTATTAATAATTTGGGTGTATTTTACTGTTCATATTTGTGTGTTTTTCAAAGTAAATTAAATTAATTAAATTAATTTTGAGTCAGTATTCATCATTCACAGCTGTTGAAACAGCCTTTAAATTAGTTTGGGCATATGAGGACATAAATTAGGTTAAACTACAGCATGTCCTCCCATAGAAAATAAATAATTATAAAAAATTGCTACCTGATTACCAGCACACAACTATTTGTCCGCGACGTCGCAGTTACGAACTGGCAACGTCACAAAGTTATGTCGTAGCGACGTATACGCATCTTTCACTTTTCCGGTTGCCTCGACATAACTTTGGTCACCAGATTACGTTGCAGTTACGTAACAGTTACGTATTTTTGTTAGCTGGGAGGTTTATGTGCTAATTCAGAAGACCGCAAACACAGCCCGTGTCTCTGAAAGCTTCTCATACTTGCTCCGCTCTGCGCGTCTCACGGACGAGCCGCGCCCGGTTCTGCTCCGCAAGTATGGAAAGCCAAAGTGCTCATAAACTATGGGATCAGTTTCCCGCCTAAAGTATTGCGGTCACGGATAAAAAAAATAATAAGCGTAAATCAAAAATTTAAAAACAGGTGTAAAATGATACTGCACAAAATCGAAAAACAAGTGCAAAGTTTTTCAGAATAGCAAACAACGCGGTCACGTATCGAAAAATAATAAGCGTGAATCAAAAATGTAAACACATTAAAAAATATATTGCACAAAACTGAAACATGAATTCAAAGTTTTCCAAATTGCAAACAAAATCAGGTTTCCCGCTCATATTTTTATTTTTTGTGTGCTTACGGTCTTTTCCCCTTCGCTCTTATTTCCATGTTCTGCGCTTGCGTTTCCAAATGTTGCGGTTAGAGTTTCATGTAAATCAGGGCGGGCTTCAGCGTCACCATTGGTCCACTAGTTCTAGATTGACAGCTGCTCCTCTAGCCAATCAGTCGAAGGGGAGTTGACGTCACTCCAATGCGACTCGTGGCTGGTTTGGCAGGTGTGTGTGAAGATGGATAACCAGCGTCAGCAGGCAAATGCTGGACAATCTCAGGTAATTAGCCATAAATATTTTGTTAGTGAGTGACAGGTGATATGTTTGATTTGTGAATTATTCCAGTTTTGACGATTTCGGTTTAGGTGCAAAGAATTAATTGATTGCTTTAATTTATTTAGATAATTTTACGTAATGTTTCATGTATATTCACAGGCAGTGTCAAGGCTGCTTTTAGAGAGACTGTTGTCACGACTACAGGAGGCCATGCAGCGCTTGCCTCTAGACCTGGATTATTTATATTTTATTTGCACAAATGACTTGGTTTTGATCACTTCACATACAAGTCGTGAACATGTACCTCAAGAGGTAATGCAGTGTCTTTCAAACCTGCGTTCTGTTCTTTTTAATTGCCTGGACACAAGACGCACCTCTTCAGTTGTTGTGAATGAAACTGCTGGACCAATGGGACGTCCCAAAACCATTGTATCTGAGCAGCACCTCAGACGATTGATTGGAATTGGTCTGACTGTACCTTGCATTTCAAAACTGCTTGGCATGTCAACACGAACCATAGAACGGAGAATGCAAGAGTTTGGTATAACAGTGAGAGGAACATGCAGTCAATTGACTGACGAAGAGTTAGACAATCTTGTGGTTGCAATCAAAACAACATCAATCACCACACTCAGGCTACAGAATGATGAGAGGACACTTGAAAGCTCTTGGACATCGAGTCCAGTGGAGCAGAGTCTGCGACTCTATGAATAGAGTTGATTCAGCTGGAGTCCTTGCTAGAATGTCACAACTTGGACATGTTGTGAGAAGATCATATTCAGTTCAGGCCCCTCTGTCACTCATGCATTTGGACACCAACCACAAGCTGATCAGGTAGGTTAAATAATTTTTGTAGAAGTCACTTGTTGTACAGCAAGAGATCCTATCTGTTATTAAAGGTGCCTGTGTGCATAAGATGTTTTCTTTTTATATTCAGATATGGCTTAGTAATATTTGGGGGCATAGATGGCTACTCAAGAACGGTTAGTGGTGGATCTTTATTTGTGTGACCCGTGTGTGTGTGAGAGAGTGTGATACAATCATGGAATAATTGTGTAAGATGCCAATAACTTCACTAAATTATTTTATCAGGTCATGCATGGGGGCTGCAACCAACAACAAAACAGAGACTGCTCTAGGTTTATTCCTCGAGGCAGTAGAAAAGCATGGAGTTCCTTCACGGTATGTATGTACATTTGAGTACATCCTATCTATGTATCTATCTATGTATCTATCTATCTATTTATATACAGAGTGACTGACTGACTGACTGCATGCATGGTCGTAAAACCCTCACAGAGCATTTAAAACCGCTTCAAACATCAAGATATTGCATGTAATTAACTTTCTGGCCAGGCTTTCTCAAGCCAACATCATAGGATGTTTTGTCAAAACTTACTATGTAGTGTTAATGTTAAATTTACTGTCTTAATTTGTAGGGTAAGAGCAGACCAAGGTGTAGAAAATGTGGACATTGCAAGGTGGATGTTCACTGTTCAGGGCTGCAGAGGAAGTTTCATTTCGGGGAAGAGCGTTCATAATCAAAGGTAATTTGTTGTTGCTTTAGTGTAGGTAATGAATTTGTTCAAGTCTTGGAATTATAAATGACTAAGAATTAAGGTTGTTTTGTCTCTCACATTTAGGATCGAACGGATATGGAAAGATGTGTGGATGTCTGTTTCAAACTTGTATTATGATGTTCTACATAATTTGGAAGATAGTGGCTCTCTTGATCCATCAAACACCATTCACCTCTTCTGTGCACATTGTTTTTCTTCCATGCCTCCAAAGAGACCTAGATACTTTCACTGATGCCTGGAATGACCATTCCATCCGAACAGAGCAAAATCTTTCCCCCAATCAGCTGTGGGAAATAGGACTTGCACAGAATCCAGTCAATGTTTCATGTGACATGGAGGTATGATTGTAATTAACTTAAAAAAAGCACAATACAATGTTTTGTCTTTACTGTTCAATTATTATTTTCATTTTGTTTTTTAATCCAGGACCTCAACATTTTTGTGCAAGATGGCACTTACCCACTGGAGGAGCAGAACACTGGAGTAGTGGTCCCTCAGGTGGAGTGTCTGCTCTCAGAGTATGAAATGGCTCGACTCAGGACAACCATTAATCCACTCTCACAGTCCAGAGACTTTGGCCGAGATATTTACTTATCAGTGTTAAATATTGTGCAGCAGCTTCTAACATACTTTTGAGCTCAGAACATCAGAATGTAAGTTATGTAAAAAAAAAAAATCTTGTGAAGTTTATGGTGTCATTTAACTATTGTGAAGTTGATCAGTGCTTACCACACAGAGATTAAACAAAGAACTGAATTATTTTTGTTAGCTTAATTTTTATTTTTATATATATAACTAATGTGGTAAATGTGACTAGACATCTTTGGCATGAAAATAAAACAAAAGCAATGACTTTTAAAAGTTTTTTTATTATTGTAATTAACATTGTCAAATACCTACTATAGTGGCAAACTTCTACTATAGTGGCAAACAAAGGCCCTACAAGGAAAATAAAAAGTTTTTTCAACATAAAATTAATGTTTGTTTGTATGTATATAGTAATAAAAAATGTATGTTTAAGTTTGTTTAACTTAAAAATGTCAACTTCAATAGTGTAGGGGTTTGACTATGTAAATGACAGAGTGCCTGCAAATTAAAGCTTTGAACTATTAGATCGGGTATCCATGTTTTGTATGGCCAGCAACATGCACCTGGCCATGTTCTGATCAATGGTGGTATTTGTCTGTCTTTCTTGTACTGCTGTCTGCTGCCCCTGAACTTGAACTTGTGGACGTGGCGTTACAGGACTCTGATTAGGAGTCTGTGTTAGCACAGAGATGAGGCTCTGTGCTGCACTTAAGCACATCCGGGTACTCGGTCTGCTAAACACAAAGTTAACATTAAGAGTTAATGCGAGTATAATGAGAAACAATGAGAAAACGTTTATATTGTGCATTCAGAAAGTATTCAGAACGCTTCACTCTTTATAATGTTGTCATTGTGGAATAAAAAAAAATAAAAAAAACGTACACTTGAACCACGATGACAACACACATTTTGGCACATTTATTAAAATAAAATAAAAACACATTGATTTAAGTATTAAAGCCCTTTACTATGTCATTTTAACTTGTATATCTTTCAGGTGTTCTGATCGGAGGTCTACCAGTGGTAAATTCTTGAATAAACTGGTCAAGGAAAGACAGACAGCTGTCTATATGTAACACTGAAAGGTCTGAATACTAATGTTAAGGTGATATTATTACTAAACCAAACTAACAAGATACGTGTTAACGGGCTAGATATCGGCCTACTCGGACTACATAGAACTTGCAGAAAATATCATAGCACACAAAGGGAACATATCTGTCACTCACTAACAAAATATTTGTGGCTAATTACCTGAGATTGTCCAGCATTTGCCTGCTGACGCTGGTTATCAATCTTCACACACACCTGCCAAAGCAGCCACGAGTCGCATTGGAGTGACGTCAACTCCCCTTCGACTGATTGGCTAGAGGAGCAGCTGTCAATCTAGAACTAGTGGACCAATGGTGACGCTGAAGCCCGCCCTGATTTACATGAAACTCTAACCGCAACATTTGGAAACGCAAGCGCAGAACATGGAAATAAGAGCGAAGGGGAAAAGACCGTAAGCACACAAAAAATAAAAATATGAGCAGGAAACCTGATTTTGTTTGCGATTTGGAAAACTTTGAATTCATGTTTCAGTTTTGTGCAATATATTTTTTAATGTGTTTACATTTTTGATTCACGCTTATTATTTTTCGATACGTGACCGCGTTGTTTGCTATTCTGAAAAACTTTGCACTTGTTTTTCGATTTTGTGCGGTATCATTTTACACCTGTTTTTAAATTTTTGATTTACGCTTATTATTTTTTTATCCGTGACCGCAATACTTTAGGTGGGAATCTGATCCCATAATAAACGCCTGCTCGGGCGTCTGATTGCACACTGACACGTCAAAAGCGTGCGATTTGACAGCAAACGCGCGTCGTCTTAGCGCACGCTTTGGGATTTTGTGTATCAAAACGCGCGTCCTCGACGTGTGATTTCCTATAAAACGTGCGTTCTTGACGCGCGCTTTGGAGTCACCAAAAACGCATGTTTTTGACGTGCGTTTATCATAACAGGAAATGGGCGTCGAATACGTGCGTTTGGAGTCGGACAAAACAATTGAATAGAAAAATTAATTATATATATCAATTTCTTATGAAATATTATATATTGTTATGAACATCTGGCCAATTATTACTCCCATTATGACAATTCTTTTTTCAACATGCTGTCCCAACAGCAACACATTAATATGCAAATTAGATACAGTATAGATACACTGTGTTTAATGGGAAAACCAGTTTATGGAAATTTTTACACACATACTGCATAAAACAAAATGGTATATCAAATCATTTTGTTATATATTTTATAACAAAGTTGAGAATCATCCTTAAAGTTTAGAAGAAAAAAATCCTGAAACCTAAAAATGTATTGGTGATTTAAAAAAAAGGACATATAAAAAAAATATGAATAAAATATATTTTTTTTAAATGTTAATTTTCCATTTTTTTCTAATGCTCTAAACAATGTAATGACATGAAAAAATGCTAAATTCACAAAGCTTTTGGGGGGGGGGGGGGGGGTCTCAGGAGGATATAGCGGACACATGACAGAATCGGGCAATGAAGTAAGCACACGCTTTTGACGCTTGCCATTTTGAGAACACTACAGAAAGAGCACGTTGTTTTCGCCTGTGTGGATACTTCAAAAGACGTTTGCTCTGCCTGTTTGGTTTACTTGTTTACACGTTCAGAACGTGCGTTTTGTCCGACTCCAAACGCACGTATTCAACGCCCATTTCCTGTTATGATAAACACACGTCAAAAACGCGCGTTTTTGGTGACTCCAAAGCGCGCGTCAAGGAAAACGCGCATTTTATAGGAAATCACACGTCCATGACGCGCGTTTGCTGTCAAGTCGCATGCTTTTAACGTGTCAGTGTGCAATCAGACGCCCGATCAGGCGTTTATGAGCACTTTGGCTTTCCATACTATTTGGCTTTCCATACGCAAGTCTCTCACGAGCGATTCTGGCATTATGGACGAGGCCTAACGGACACTGTGTCCACTAGTGCCTGGCTCCGCGTTTAAAAAGAATGTAAATTAAGTCTAACAGCTTGCCAATTTCACTTGGATGAAATGAAACATTCAGCACATTTCCCATTTGTTCTTAAAATCCCAAATACTTAAAAATGAATAAATCAGCCCGTGTAACATGTAATACTTTAATAATTGACTAAAGAAATACAGTTCTTTATTTATAAAAAATAAATCTTTCCTGTGAAATTAAGTAATTCTGTAAAAGTAGTAATACCATTATAATCTTCCCTGCAGAAAAACAAACAAACCAAAAAAAAAAACAACAACATTAGAACCCCTCCCAAAACAAATGTAATGGATTTAAGGGTTATAATGGGAATTGTATTGGTCTTAATGTAAACTATAATGGTGTCTACTGGTATTTGATGCATTCTATTGGTGGGATGTAATCTAGCAGGTGGCAACCAATAGAACAACAGTAATTCCTATTAGAATAATGCCCAAAACAAAATGGAATTTTGGAATGGTTTTTATAGAAACCATTAGAATTTCTGTGATGGTTTCTGTTGTTTTTTTGTTCGTTTTTTTCAGCAGGGTAACGATACTCATACTGTACTGCACATTATTGACAATATTGAGCAGAAGCTTGACTTTGCAAATTTAAAATCGCAAATCAAATCGCAATCATTGTAAATAAAAATCGCAATTTTATAATTTTCCCCAAATCGCACAGCCCTATCTCACATTTGCCAAAATATATCTTGATTATCCACAAGATTTTGAGCAAATATTCTGTGGACTGATGAGACAACAGTTGAACTTTTTGAAAGGTGTGTGTCCCGTTACATCTGGCGTAAAACCAACACAGCATTTCATTAAAAAAAAACATCATACACGGTGTACATAGTCAAACATAGTGATGGTCTGGGGCTGCTTTGCAGCTTCAGGACCTGGATGACTTTCCACAATTAATGGAACCATGAATTCTGCACTCTATCAGAAAATCCTGAAGGAGAATGTCCGGCCGTCAGTTTGTGAACGCAAGCTCAAGCACATTTTGGTTATGCAGCAAGACAATGATCCCAATCACACCAGCAAGTTCACCTCTGTATGGCTCAAGAAAAACATCTCAGGTCACGTATGTAACCCCAGTTCCTTGAAGGAACGAGACGCTGCGTCCAGAGACGCTTTGGGGGGAACGCCTTCAGCGTAACCGTCTCTGAATACTAATGAAATCTGTCCAATGGATGGGAGGGATGCCACGGGCGAGGTGATGTAATGACCAGCTGGTATAAAAGCACGTGCGGTGAAACCGGCATCAGCTTCTAAAATGAAGCAAGCGCTGGCAGGGATGTCAGAAGTGTGGCCTCGCGACGCAGCGTCTCGTTCCTTCGAGGAACTGGGGTTACATATGTAACCTGAGACGTCCCTCTTCAGGAACTCGAGCTGCGTCCAGAGACACTTTGGGGAACGAGATACCCACGGCACCAGACTTCCCAATCCCTGCCCTGTGTGTATCCGTACGGAGCAAAATTAGGGCGAGAGAACGGAAGAGCCTTGAGTGGCTCGCATGTCCAAGCCATAGAACCTGACAAAAGTCAGAGGCGTAGACCATCCCGCAGCGTTGAAGATGTCCTGGATTGGGACACCTGCAAGAAAGTCCTTGGAGGCCACCACACTCCTCGTGGAATGAGCCTTGACTCCCATCGGCGAGGGGAGGTCAGAGGACTCATAGGCTCGCACTGGACACATATGGTTAAGCTTTTGCTGGTCAGGCTCCCGAAAGGGAGGAGGACTAAAGGCCTGTAGTATGACAGGCTGTGGTGTAACCGAAGGAACTTTGGGGACATACCCTACACGAGGGTATAAAAAGGCTTTGGCCATACCAGGCGCAAAGTCCAAGTGGGTAGAGGCCACTGACAGGGCCTGCAGATCCTCAACTCTTTTCAGAGATGAGATCGCCAGAAGAAACACGGTCTTCAGGGTAAGGTGGCGATCTGAGATCTCCTCAATAGGCTCAAATGGAGGCCTACAGAGAGCATTCAACACCAAAGCCAAGTTCCAAGGGGGAACCCGGGACCGTACTGGAGGCCTTAGCCTCAGTGCACAACCGTAGACCTCCTTGGTGGTTGATATAAGAGACCACTGATGTGTTGTCGGTGCGACCTAACACATGGTGACCTCTTAGGTCTGGGAGAAACTATTTCAGAGCCTGAAACACGCCCAGCATCTCGAGCCTGTTGATGTGCCAAGCGAGATGATGACCTCTCCACAGACCGTGGGCAGGGTGGCCACTCATGACCGCTCCCCAACCGGTGAGGGATGCGTCCATCGCTAGCGTTACGCAGGGACACGGAGCTCCCAGCACCGGGCCCTGGGACAAGAACCAAGGTTGTCTCCGCATGTCTAAGGCACGTAGGCACCGCCGCGTGACCTTGATCATGCAAAGCGGGTTTCCCCTCGGGGAGAACCCCTTGGTCTTGAGCCACCACTGTAGGGGTCTCATGTACAGCAGGACAATAGGTATCACTTTGGACGCAGCTGCCATCAGACCCAGCAGGCTCTGAAACTGCTTGACAGTGAGTGACTGGCCTTCTTTCACCCTCTTGACTTTCGTGAGGATTGACTCGATCCGAGCAGGAGACATACGTGCCTGCATCGTGGTCGAATCCCACACCACCCCCAGATAAGTGGTTCTCTGTAATGGAGAAAGCACACTTTTAATGGGGTTCAGTCTTAACCCCAACACTTTTATGTGAGCGAGAACAACATCTCGATGTTGAGCCGCCCTCCGCTCTGATTGAGCGAGAATCAACCAATCGTCAATGTAATTGAGTATGCGGATGCCCCGTTGCTTCTTTTAAGAAGTTTTGCTCTCACCCCGCACTTCTTAAACGTGTGGGGTGAGAGTGCTAGGCCGAAGGGAAGTACCCGATATTGGTAAACTTTGCCCCCGAAAGCAAACCTCAGGAACTTCCCGTGAGAGGGAAGCATGGAGACGTGGAAGTATGCGTCTTTTAGATCGATCGCGACAAACCGGTCCTCGGACCTGATTTGAGACACGACCTGCTTGAGAGTAAGCATCTTGAACTTCAGTCTGCTGACTGAGCGGTTCAACTGCCGCAGATCTAAAATGTGATGCAACCCTCCATCCTTCTTTGGAACTATGAAGTACCGGCTGTAGAACCCGGACTTTCTTTCGTTAGGAGGAACCAGCTCGATGGCCTCCTTCCTTAAGAGAGTATCTACCTCTTGTTCCATTACCAGAGCCTGCTCGGGGCCCACTAATGTGGAATTCACCCCGTTGAATTGGGACGGACGAGAATCGAACTGGATTCTGCAGCCTCTCTCCACAGTGCACAGGAACCATCGAGACACATTTGGTAGTAGTTTCCACGCTGCGAAATAGTCTACTAAGGGAACCAGTCTCTCGAGTAATCAGAGCGGCTACACCATGTGTCGAACGACACACCGGCAGGGAACGACCGAACTAGCTGCTCCAGAGACCCCCGAAGGTGTGGCGAGCATCCGCTACGGTTCCAGGCGGAAGAAACTGAGATGTGTGCTCGCTGGAGACCGCGGCACCCTGGAACACCATATGTGGCAGGGTTAGCAGATCGATCTCCTGAGGGTGCTGGGGGGCGACGATCACCGTATGCTGCGGTGATCTTCGCTCTACCCCAGCGGGGGCTACCCTCATAAGCCCTGGTCCACCACCATCAGGGCTTCTTGGCCGAAGACCTCTTCGCCTGAAGCATGGTCCGCAGATCCTGCTTACGCTGGGAGGTCTTCTACCGTGTGCCCTTCTTACCACCCCGCTTGCGCGGAGGCGCACGGCGGCAACGCTCTCTTTCTGCGCCTCCCTATGTGAGGAGCCAGCACGTGGCAGGGGCTGCTCTCGCCCAGCAGCCCCGTGAGCTAGAGAGTGGCGAGGGAGAAACCGCTGGAACGCCGCCACTGGCCTCCTGGTGCCTGTCAACAACGGAGTCAACAGCGTCACCGAAAAGGCTGGAAGCTGACAGTGGGGCGTCCAGAAGGAACACCCTGTCGCGGTCTTTAATATCCGACAGGGCCAACCAAAGATGCCTCTCCGCCGCCACCAGGGCTGCCATAGACCGCCCAATGGCACACACAAAATCCCTCGCCCTCATCTAACTCCTTGAGCAGGTCAGCCTGGTATGCCTGACCCGCTCCCGCGTACCCCTTGCCCACCAGCACTGACGATGTGCGCAGCGGCTTGGTGGGCAGGGTCGGAGCCTTCAGAGACGATGCCGCATCAGGAGACAGATAGCTCGCAAGCGTCTGTTCCACAGGCGGCATCGCTCTGTAACCGTGCTCACTCGTCCCCATCACATTACCATAGTAATCAGATGAGGGGACGAAGAGGCGGGCCAAGAAAGGTTTTCCCCACGACCTCGACACCTCAGTGTGGAGGTCAGGGAAAAAAGGCAGGCTCCGATGTGAAGGTGAAGTCTGAAATCGCAGAAAACGCTCATCTAAGTTGCCTTTCTGCGGTTCGACCGGACACCCGGCCGTCCAGTCGAGACTCAACTTGGCTGCAGCACGAGTGATCACCTCCACAAGCTCCTCATATTGGGGTGACAGTGGGGGTGCAACATGCTCGACGTTTCCCATGTCAACCTCCTTGGAGGAAGACACGAGAAACGCCAAGGCCGCTGCCCGAGGGGAAGTATCCGCCAGGCGGGCTTCCGATCTCGGGGAGCGGTCATGGGATCTGACAGTTGAGGATGGAGATAGAGACTCGCTCATCTCCGATCCCTCCATCTGATCCTGCTGCGAATCCCATGAGCACCGCCTCCGCTCCGCCTCAGCGGAAGCGGGGCCAGCGCCGCACACAAAAAACGTTTGCAGGGAGGAACACACAGCTTGTATTGCGCTTCTCCCCCATGCTTCGCCTTAAACTGGCTCTCCTTCATCGTAACAGACAGACAACAGTAAATAAGACTGACAGAGACACAGAGCGCTAGCTGAATGACAGAAAGCTGATGCCGGTTTCACCGCACGTGCACGTGCTTTTATACCAGCTGGTCATTACGTCACCTCGCCCGTGACGTCCCTCCCATCCTTTGGACAGATTTCATTAGTATTCAGAGCCGGTTACCCTGAAGGCGTTCCCCCCAAAGCGTCTCTGGACGCAGCTCGAGTTCCTGAAGAGGAACTAAATTAAAGGGATCCCCAGGTATTAAGATATGTATAGCTTAATATAACGTAAATGATGTCTATTATTTAAATATGTAATAGAAAACCCATGAAAATGTATGTAGCCGATTATTCAAAATGATATCGGCCGATACCGATAGTTATGTGCGAGTTAAAATTTGACGTGGCCGCATTTGTGCCAGTGCACGGTCTGCGCTGCTCAAAAACGTCTGCTCTGCTCCATGCATAAAGCTCGTGCTGCAGAGCCGCCGCACAGAGCAGCAGGAGTAAGATTTCTGATCATGTGAAGAGAGTGAAAGAGGCGCTTTCAATGCGAGTTCTTTGGGAGCAGAGCCTGGTTTATACTCGCCACGTCAGCACGAGTGGCAAAAATTATGCGAATACTGAGAAAATGATGGTGGACGGGACGGAGGATTTGGTTTTTCAAGTGAAAGTAAAATAAAAGACTGCTTCTTAATCCAGAGTAGGTGAACATGTTGATTTTGTCTTTGCTGTTTATCTCATATTACACTATGGAGGCTTTCTTTAAATGTTCTTTATTTATTTGTTTTCTCAGTGTTTGCTAAACGTTCTGGTGTAGCCTATGCCATACCTCATCTTATTCGTTTATGTTAATTGGGTCATTCTTCAATTGGGGTGGCAAATGAGAGGCAGAATTTGTCAAAATGCTTGTTTGTTTTTTACTAATAAAATATATTGCTTTGCATTTAAAATTAGTTTAATATGCTTAAGAACATTTTGATTTTTAAATAAATTTCAATCAAATACTGGTGACACAGCCACTTATGTCTGTCATTTTTAAGTAACACCACAGACTTTATATTGCAAGTTACTATACAGGCTTTGTGGTGTTACCAGAAAAGACAGTAAAACCACAGACAAATCAGCCTAAATCCAGACTTTTCTAAAATGGAGGCTGCCTTAATGATGATTTCAAGATCAGGGGACATTTTGGAAATATTATGTGGCAGTGCAAAATACTTTGGGCCACAACATCTTTTCAGTTTACTTTCATTGTCACTTTGCATGATTGGGGTGGAGTTTGTCAGTTAATGGCGGAAGGAAGGAGGATGTAAGGAGTATTGCATCATCAGTAAGGTTTGCAGTGTGAGAGTGATTGGATTACCGTGCAAAGTGGAAAGATGGCCGCTTCTGGAACTGTTGCCTTCTGCGAACAATATCTGGTGCGTCGCGGTGTTCAACATGACTTTATAAGCGTTGCACTTCAAGATCATCTGGTTTTAGTAAGGTTGTTCTGAAGACAAGTCTTGGCTGTTTATTCACCTGTCCTGGTGTCTGATGACAACTCGATACACTCTCCAGCTTCCCTCATGACTGTAAACTTGTGTGACGCAATTACTACACGGATTTCGAATGACTTGAATTGACCCAAAGTGCTGAACTGTTTTTTTATTTTTGCTTATTTTTTGTTCTCTTGTTCCTTATTCTTCAAACAAGATTTTTTTCCATGGACATTGTGGAATAAATCTTCCCTTTGTGAAACAGTTTTCCTCTTAATATTGTAACAGGTGGTTTATTTTTTGACTATCCTGGGTTAATTTCATTTTGTCAGGATCAATCCTGGCTGGTGCCCGAAACTATTTTTTTTTTTTTTAACAAGGCTTATTTAGGCTAGGCCAGCCACCACAGTTACAATTAATAAGTAAATAAATAAAATATGTAAAATATTCAAGTTATCAACATAACACCACAGACACTAATAAAGTGTGGCACATGAAACTGTCAGAAATTTAGCTAAATTTAAGAAAATTAATAAGAATTTGTTTTAGTTTTAAACAGTGAATCGATCTTAGCAAAACAGACAATTATCTTTTCTTGTAAAAAGTGATGATCGTCAATTCGAATTTGAAAGCGAAAGTGTCTGAAGCACGGCTTATAGTACAGCAAAAGAGGAACTTCCATTAACAAAATTCTAATCACAAATAATACTGATGAAAAAGAACAGGTTGAATGTTAACCACGTTTGTAACCATAAACTTAAACATAAACTTTATTCAAACAGCATACATATATAATTATAAGTAAAAAAGCTCCTCTTCAGTATTGTTTTATAGCTAACTAATGAACTGTGAACAGCGGAATAACTTTGCTGAGGTAAATGTCACGTTAAGTGACATACTGTTCACAATCTGTTTTATTTCCATCTTTACGTGGTTGAAACACTGATTGAGCGATTACATTCGACAGACGTGATACATTTTGGTAAGCCATACTGTTTCTTTCAACATCTTATGATGTACATTCATGTGTATTTTGCGTTGTAACTTATTAAACTGGAAGAGATTTGAACTTGAACTGAGGTGCAATAGTGATCTGTCACATCCCATTTAAGTAGCAGCAATATGAGGTAGAGAAAAATTATGAATAGCTATTGATATGGGGATATTTACATGGAGTCATGTGATGTTATGACACAGAGTTAGAGTTTAGGAGCCTGATGGCCTGGGGGAAGAAGCTCCTCCTAAGTCTCTCAGTTTTTGCCATCAGACTACGGAAGCGCTTACCAGATGGAAGCAAAGTGAATAGTCGGTTACCAGGGTGATTTGAGTCCTTGATAATTTTGACAGCTCTATTTTTGCAGCGTTTGAGGTAGATGTCCTGCAGAGAGGGGAGAGTAGACCCTGAGATGCGCTCAGCTAAGCGCACAACTCTCTGTAGTGCTTTGCAGTCCTGATTGGTGCTGTTTCCATACCACACTGAGATGCACTGAGTCAATACACTTTCTATGGTCCCTGAATAGAAAGTTTTCAGGATTGCTGGTGAGACCCTGAATTTCCTCAGCTGTCGCAGATGGTACAGTCTTTGCCTGGCTTTCTTAACCTGTGTTTGGATGTGTGTAGTCCAAGTCAGGTTCTCGGAGATGTTTACACCGAGGTACTTGAAGCTACTCACCCTCTCCACAGGGGTCCCACTGATCATGAGAGGAATTTAGGGCTGCTGCTGTCTCTTCCTAAAGTCCATGATCAGCTCTTTAGTTTTGCTCACATTCAGAGAGAGACAGTTTTCCTGGCACCAAGATGTGAGTCTCTCTACCTCATCCAAGTATGCGGTCTCATTGTTGTTGGAGATGAGGCCCAGAACCACAGTATCATCAGCGAATTTGATAATAGATGTGGAGCTGTGAGAGGACACGCAGTCATGCGTGTAGAGAGAGTAGAGCAGGGGACTCAGGACACAGCCCTGTGGGGCTCCTACGTTGAGGGTGATGGAGTTTGAGGTAAACTGGCCAACTTTCACCACTTGAGGTCTGCCGGTGAGGAAGTCTTGAATCCAGTCACAGAGTGAGGAGTTTAGGCCGAGGTCTGTGAGTTTAGAAGCCAGCTTGATGGGGACTATAGTGTTGAAAGCTGAGCTATAGTCAATGAATATCAGCCTTGCATAATTCCCATTGTTGCTGTCCAAGTGTGTGAGGGAAGAGTGGAGAACGTGAGAGATGGCATCGTCAGTGGATCTGTTTGGGCAAACTGAAGAGGGTCCAAAGTATCAGGTATGGAGGAGCAGATGTGGCTCTTTACAAGTCTCTCAAAAACTTTCATGACTATAGATGTGAGGGCAACTGGGTGATAGTCATTCAGGCAAGAGGGTTTATTGTTCTTTGGCACAGGGATAATGATGGAGTTTTTAAATGCGGTGGTAGCAAGGGACTCAGTAAAGATGGAATTGAACAAACCAGCGAGCTGATCGGCACAGGACCTCAGAATACGGCCGGTTATCCCATCAGGTCCGGCTGCTTTCCTGACGTTCACTTTCTTTAGCGCCCTCTGAACCTCATCCTCCGACACGGTGATTACAGGATCAACGCTGCTCTGCCTGCTGCTTCCTGACACGCTGGGCGGCAGAGACGCGCCGCCGCCGTTGCCATCGAAGCGGCCGAAGAAGGTGTTTAACTCGTCGGCCAGCAACGGATCTGCTCTCACCTCCGCGGAGGATTTGTTTCCAAAGGCACAGATGGTCCTCAGTCCCTGCCACATCCGTCGAGAGTCATTGAGCTGGAAATGAGACTCAATTCTCTCTCTGTATCTGTGTTTAGCGGCTCTTACTGCGCGTCGGAGAGCATAGCACGATGCTTTGTACTCGCTCATATTCCCGGTCAGAAGAGCCTCATTGTAAGCGGCAGTGCGTGTGTTAAACGCAGCACGGATTGTTCTGTCCACCCACGGTTTCTGGTTGGAGAATGTCCTTATCGTTATTGTTTCTGTAGCTTGCTCGGTTAGCGTGTTTACAAAGCTCAATGCTACATCCGTGAACTCGCTGACGTCAGAAGAACTCGCCCGGAACATGTCCCAGTCGACGTCATCAAGAGCCGCCTGCAGCATAGCCTCTGAGTGGGAGGACCAGCGCGTCACTACTCTCTGCACCGGAGGTTCCTGAACGAGCCTTTGTTTGTATCCTGGTGTTAGAAAAATGGCGGCATGGTTCGATTTGCCAAAAGCCGGTAGTGAGCGGGTTTGTAGGCATTCTTGAACTGAGTGTAGCAATGATCCAGTGTGTTTGGTCCTCTAGTTGGACAGGATACATGTTGATGAAAGTTCGGCATGACCTGCTTGAGGTTGGCTTTGTTAAAGTCCCCCACGATGATAAAGGCAGCGTCAGGATGTTTGTTGATGTAGCCGCTGAGCACATCGTGAAGCTTAGACAAAGCCAAGCCGGTGTCCGCCTGTGGTGGAATGTACACAGCAGTAACTATGATCGATGAAAACTCCCGGGGCAGATAAAATGGACGGCAAATAATGGAAAGATGTTCCAGATGAGGCGAGCAGGAACGCGGCAGAATGGAGATATTCCTGGGATCACACCATTTCTTGTTAATCATGAAGCACACTCCTCCACCCCTGGATTTACCGGCCTCTGCTGTTCTGTCCGTCCGAAAAACAGAGAAGTTCTCACTGGGCATTACAGCAGTGTCCGGGACCGAGGACGAAAGCCACGTTTCGGACAAACAAAGGATGTTGCAGACCCTTATGTCCCGTTGGAAACTAATCCTGGCTCTAAGATCGTCCATCTTATTCTCCAAGGATTGGACATTTGCGAGTAGAATCCTCGGGAGAGGAGGACAGTGAGCCCTTTTCCTGAGTCTCTCTCGGATCCCAGCGCGTTTCCCGTGGTGTTTCTTGATCCGTCGCCTCGGGGGGTTATTGTTCATCTCCACGTTCCGAAGAATCTCCAGAGGCCATGAAGGATTCCTGGATAAAGTG
The DNA here is from genome assembly GCF_936440315.1 of Barbus barbus. Classification (NCBI taxonomy): domain Eukaryota; kingdom Metazoa; phylum Chordata; class Actinopteri; order Cypriniformes; family Cyprinidae; genus Barbus; species Barbus barbus. The sequence goes on along the minus strand of NC_136754.1, from coordinate 22,976,636 downwards.
TCCTGAAACAGGTTGGTGTAGCGGTTTCCAATGTCCAAAAGTGTTTCTATGTTGTAGGTGATCAGTGCCGACGTGAAATGCGTAAAAAGAGAAAGTAAAAGTAAGTAAAAAAGTAAGTTAAAGCAAAATCTCAGCGGAGCGGCCCGAACGGCGTCCGAACACAGCGGTGCCATTTTGTAGAATGGCGCCATTCTGCATGAGGTCCCAATCGCGCTTGTCCTCCGTGACCACCCATCTCAACATTTGCTTCAGGGTCTGGTTGAAGCATTCAACCAGACCGTTGGTCTGTGGATGGTAGACAGTGGTCCTCAACTGTTTCACCCGCAACAACCGGCAGATGTCAGCCATTAGCCAGGACATAAAGGGGGTACCCTGATCGGTCAGGATCTCCGCTGGGATGCCGACTCGGCTGGAGAGCAGGAAGAGTTCCTGGGCGATGGCTTTCGCGGTGGCTTTGCGAAGGGGAACTGCCTCTGGATACCGGGTGGCATAGTCAACAATAACCAGGATGTGTTCATGTCCCCGGGCAGATTTAGGCAACGGCCCCACGAGGTCTATCCCGATGCGCTCGAAGGGCACCTCGATGATGGGCAGCGGTATCAGCGGTCTGGGGGGAGGGTCCTGGGTGACATCACTTGGCAGGTGGGGCAGGCTTGGCAGAACCTCTTCACCTCTGCCTCGAGGTCCGGCCAATGGAAGCGGTCGCGTATCCGTTGGACCGCGTTCGCCACTCCCAGGTGCCCTGCCAAGGGATGTGAGTGGGCCAGTTCCAATACGGTCTCCGTCTTCGTGCGTGGCACCACCAACAATAATGTTTCCTCCCCCCTCCGCTGGGCGACACAATAGAGCAGGCCGTTTTGGACCACGAAGTGCAGGAGAGGATGGGGGCCAGGCTGAGCTTCTTTGCCTTCAATGACTCGGACCTGAGTCTAGCAATGCTTCAGCCTGTCATCCGCTCGCTGTTCCTTCCCGAATGAGCCCCCTCCCGTCACCTGCTGGAAAACATCATAGAAGAGGTTAGTATTTTGGGAGGGGGACTCACCATCTCTTCCGCTGTCCGAAGCCAAAAGGACGGGGCGCTGGCGAGGTCCTTTCCTGGACCTCCGTCTCCGGCGGTCCCCTCGAGGGCTGGCAGGCTGCGTCGCTGTGTCCAGCAGGTGGTCAAACACGGGCCAGTCTCTCCCGATCAGCACGGGCACGGGAAGGTCCTTCACGACTCCGACTTCGATGGGCCAGGTGCCAAATATGGCCGAGATGGTCACTCTGCGGGCGGGCACTTGTCGGGTGTCCCCGTGGACACAGGTGATGGGAAGGAAGGTTTTACACTCCATCCGTGGAGTGAGAATGTGAGACTGCACCAGACTGACTGCACTGCCCGAATCCAGGAGTGCCCGGAACGGCTTCCCGTTCACCTTAACCTCCACTTCTGGAGCCTCAGCCGGTAGGTCGCGGTGAACAGTGCAGCCTGCCAGCCAGGTCCGTGTGGGAAGTGCGGGAGCCTCTGTTGGCATGGGCTCATCCCGCGTAGGGGAAACCACCGGCCTGCTCAGAGGTCGCTGGGTGCCCTCCGGCACGCGTCGCTCCTGTACCACCCTTCGGAGAAACGGCGGCGCTTGCTCCCCAGCGTCCTGACGTTGGGCTGCATCCGCCAGCTCGATGGCTTCCACGAGCTCCAGGGTGGTGGTTGGGCCCCTCATCCCAACTGCCTGTCGGTGGGAGAGTGGAAGGGCTCGAAGCAGACGATCTATCACCACGCATTCCACCACCTGACTGGCTGATGATGTCCCCTCGAGCAGCCAATGTTGTGCCAGTCGCGTGAGTTCGGCGGCCTGGGCACGGGCTGGCAGACGGGGCTTATACTCCCAGTCGTGGAAATACTGAGCGGCACAGATAGAAACAGACAGAATCCCATGCGGGCGAGGATCTCCTTCTTAACCTCCACATACTGTGGGAAGAGTGAAGAACGTGCGCTGAGCTTCACCCATCAGCAGGGAAGCCAGGGCCCGTGCCCAGTCATCGGGATGCCATCCTTCAGAGGTTGCCGTTGTCTCAAACATTTGGAGGTAGGCTTCCACATCGTCATGCGGGGTCATTTTGGGGAGCAATTTCGTGGCTTGCACTCGAGGGTCCGGCAGCGGAACGCGTTGAGCGGCGGCTTGCAAAGCCGCGAGCCCTTGCTCCGTCTCCGTCTCAACCTCTGGGTGGCGAGGTGCTCAACGATTTGTTGCTGGCAGATACTAACCTCGGCGAGCCGCTGGAGGATTGCGTCCATGGTGAGGGGAGGAGTGCTCGCCTAAATAACAAAAAAAATAACAGGAAAAAAAGATGAGGTCAAGGAAATCGCTTGTCGGTGATTCCTCACGAATCTGCCCGCATTCTCCACCAGTGTAACGGGGTGAGGAATCACACGACATTAAAGACAGGTTAAAGGCCCCGAAGGGTGGCTTTATTGAGGCGGTGTGAAGTGCAAGGAAGGGGAAAAGGTCCTTGGGAGTGCTCCAGTGTGGTGAGTGCTCTCTTCCTCCTTTCCCAGTGCTGTGAGTCCATGTACTGTCCGGGGGGGGGTTGGTTGGTCACACGCTGCTGTCTATGGAAGAAATGAGATGGCGAGTTAGTGCTTGGTCTCATGGAGTCCTCTCCCTGTGTGTGGGGCTTGTGTGGCTTATCTAGCCACCGCCTGATGAGCCGCAGCTGTGACCGATCAGCCTGTGATGAGGATGTGCAGGTGTTCCTCGCTTGTTTCCAGGGTGACGCTGATGATCCTTTGGGACGCTCATCCTCACCAGTCATTCCTTACTCTGTTGTTCAATAAACGCTTCTGTGATTATATTAATCCCTTGTGTGAGTCTGCTTCCCGTAACAATTCCATATAGACTGATTGAGATAATTATGTGTGCTCTGATAATTTAACAATGACATTAAGATCTTAATTATTAACTATCAATTAGTTTGATTGTCGGGCCCGGGAAAATGTTTAAATTTCCTTTATAATTGAGATGGTAAGGATTAATTTGTTCTGATGGTTCTAATAACACAAGGAGGAATTAGTAATCTGTTCTATTCTAATTCAATTTAATAATTACAGTTCCTGTTTCCATACTGGTTCCAGTTGTAATTGCGCTTATTTTAATGACAAACATCATTAAGATCTTAATCCTTAACTGCCAATAATACTCTGCAACTAGGAAAACCATTATAATAAACTTATATCCCTCTGAAAATTTAATCTGAATCGATCCTATCAATTTTATTGACATCATTAACTTAATTAGGAATCACAATTTAGAATCTGAAATTCTAAATTCAATTTGTAATCAATTGGATCAATCTGTCTTATTTTCAATCCTGTATTTACTTAATTAACACGGAAGTTAATTTAAGTTTCCCTTTTGCTTGGGTCTAATAGTAAACAGGCCTCCCTCTAGTGCTTGGTTGGTGAAGTGACATTGTTTCCAGTGTGGGTTACAGCAAGTGGAGCCACCCGTTCCGACGTAAACCTGGTGCAGGCTGGGGGGAAAACCAAATACCTCTCTGCTATTGTTGCAAGCAGGCCTAGGAATCGGGTATCGGAGGATGAGTCAAAGGCTGACTGGGAGAAGGTGCGGATATACCACACAGGCTAAACTATTGACGAAGTACGTCAAACTTCGGGTTCACGCTGATGGATAGATACCGGGATCTAGCCTGCCCCTCTTCAGGCCAGCAGTCGGTGACGTGCCTCACCCGTGCCTCAGCCCGGTTGTGCCAAAAGCCACAGCTGTCTGAAAGGCTCACAGCAATACGGTGGGGACAGAGTGTTCAACAGGACCCTTACAGGCACTCACCTGGTGCGCTCGGGGGGTGGGCCTTGCTGCTAGACTCCACTGGACCAATTTAATTCCTCACCCTCCCCACTGGCATAAGAACTTAACCTTCTAACTAGCCAAACTCCAAAAGAAAATTAGTTTTTTCTCAATACTTAGGCCAGTGTGTTTTACCCTACTAAAATGAGCAAAGCCAAACCCCTAGGTGCATCGACTCAACAGCGCCACCGCGCTTCCACCCTTGTTACTAATCCTAACATTGGGAGTAAATCCTCACTCTTCTTCTTCTCTTTTCTCCCTGCCAATATGTTCTAATTTGACTACTGCTACAGTTTGCTGGGATTTTGCCTTAGGGAAAGCATGAGCAGAGAACTTAAGCAATTGAACTTTGCAATTGAATTTTTTTTGTATTCAGCACAAACTATGCTACAATAATATGTGACCAAGGTGGATGTACATGTTTGCATTTGTTAGAAAAAAAATATGCGTGGTTAGTAAGTTTTGGGGAAAAAAATGTAGCTGAAATAAGGCCATAAAACCCACACTAAATCATCCTGAATAAGACTTTTGTGTAATCAGTCTTCTAGGCTAGAATATTTACTTCATAATTATGTGAAAATCATTCAGCTTACTCATTCACAGAAAACAATATATTGATTTAAATTTTTAAAGACATGTTTTGTGATCGAAAGCCAATATGCAAGGGAGTGGTAATGGGCTTGAATATTAAGTGATTCTCACCTGAGAGACAAAGGGCCCTCCCCTAAAGGCTGCTAATGGGCCATCAGTGTGACTGTGACTGAGGCAGGTAAAACAGTGTGAGGAGACTGAAAAAATGGGGTTTTTAAATTATTTGTATTTTATTTACAACACAGTATAATCAAAACATACATAATGAAGGTCAAAGACACATTATTGTGCACACTGATCTAACCACAGATATGTGAACAGACTTTGAGTCATTCCTGCAACAGATTCTGTTCAACAAGTGAAACAAGTACCTGACATTTCCATGGATTCAAGAAGAAAAAAACAATCAGTAGTCAAGGATCTTGTTTTACCATAGAATATCAGTGTAGTTGACCATAGACTCATGCATGCTTTGTACTATCGTACACAAAAAAATACATTTTATATCTGAGAAACTAATTATTATTGTTTAGTACGTTATTCAAATCTATTTTTGAACAGAGAAGACTATTAATAATAAACATGTTGTAAACATACTTAGACTCGTAGCATTCATCATGTTACAATGTACTCTCATATTACTTTTATTGTTTTATATAGAGCATGAAAACATCATCGTGCCGTAAGAAATTTAAATAAAATGAATTGTCCATCATATTCAAACACTGTAGTCTGGAATTACAGTTTGGGAGAAAAACTACTATGATTTTGTAGTCATATAGCCTAGTATGTAACGTTATGATTTTACAGAAGCTGTTATGATTCTGCAGCCATAGACTCATGTATGCTGTGAACTACAAAAGGATGTACTTTGTACCATTAAAAAAGGATATTTTATATCTGAGAAACTAATTTTTATTGTTTAGCACGATATTAAATCTATTTGTGAACATTAAACATTCTTAGATGCGTAGCATTCATCATGTTGTCATTTGGGAAAAACCCAACTAAACGCATTCAGGTTTGTCACAATAACACACTAACTAATGCAAAAAACAAGCATTACTTACTCATCAGATCGATCGATGTCTTCTGGATGAACTCTCCTCTTATTCTGAGGTAAATCCAGCCTTTACTCAGCGCGTCTTCTTCCAGAAACGAACAGTAGCAGAGATGAACAGAGTCTCGTGACTGTTTGTTTATGTTGTTGGGCGTCTCCAAGCGCGCACGGGTCACGTGGTTATTTACATGTGAACACGAGGGGGCGGGATCACATTAGAAATAATGAATTAGACTGGACAGACTGAACATCGTGTCGGTTTCATACGGATTACTTTATCACAGAACATTTGTTTTCGACAACACTTACTTCAGTTGGAAGCAGACACTTTAGGCTTTCTATAGAGATAAATCTCATGTTTCTGTGTTGAGTATTTGCTGAGTTACACTTCATTTTAGTGACGCGTTACTATAAACAGATCGCGGAGACGGAGAAGACAGAGAGCGCACCCTGTTTGTTTTCTTTTTTCCCCAAAACCACAAAGTTTTGTTGTAATCGTGAGTGTACTCAAAAAAAGTAGACACTTAACAGTTTCAATTGATGTATAACACTTATTTGTGTGACCAAAATCAACAGAGTATTTTTAGTGTCTTTTGCACTTATCTTAAAAAAAACGAGTTCATATCGCAGGCGATACAGCCGACCCCAAAGGGTTAAAAACAATTTTATACACTATAATTTTCATTTCTATAAAGTGTGAATATATCCCCTAAAGCATTCTAAAACAAAACCAATCAGAGCGCCTTATCACTAGTTTTATTTTGATTTCAGCGTGGCTGCCGCTAATCTCGCTTAGATTGCTAATACTCTATTCGCACACATTACCATTGTTTCACTGTTACTTGCTTAAATGGCGGATCTGTGTCTACCTTTGAGTGCAGGTGAGGACACATTCGAGCTGCATTCGGTGCAGCTGGAGCTGGAGGCCGTGGAAAAGCAGATCCGCGACCTGGTGGAGAAGCAGGCCCAGCTGAGAGAGCGGAGAGCCGCGCTGGAAACATCCCGGGCTGATGCTCACAAGTCCGGGGTAAGTATACAGCACGCTGCTAACACTCCCACCACCTCTACACTGTGTGTTTCTCTGCACAGACCCTGTGCACCCAGGATGCGATCTTCCCAGATGTCCTTCACTCCGGTGCCGGGACGCCACGGACCCTGGGTGCACCAGCAGCGGAAGACACGAGCCAGGCCCCGGGCGACGACCACTCCGCCTCCGGTCTTTGAGATCTCCACCCGGAACCGCTTTGCTCCCCTACGCGAGACGGAACGCAACGCTGTGATCGTCGGAGACTCCATCGTCCGGCACGTCCGTGCTACGTTAGCTGAAGGTAAAGTGCACACTCACTGTTTCCCCGGTGCTCGTGTTCTCGATGTTTTTTCTTTTCTGGGAGCGTCCTAGGCTTTTTCGTGCTGATGGCCTGCACCCCAGCAGAGTCGGAGCGGAACTCCTGTCGGACAACATCTCCAGGACGCTACGCTCCATATGACTAGTAAGCCAATTCTCAAATAACTACAATGATGACTTTTGTTCTACCCACTTAAAAGATAGAAGTACTTGCGTTGTCCAATCTATACAGAGTGTGTCTGTTCCCCGAATAGCGAGGTCAAAATATAAATTTAATGCAGGATCTAGAAAAAATCTGATCGTGATTAAACCAGAAAAACGCAAAAGAAATTAACAAAAACAATTTTTAAGGCTTGGGATCCTAAACATTAGATCACTCGCACCCAAAGCAGTTATTGTAAATGAAATGATCACAGATAATAATTTTGATGTACTCTGCCTGACCTGGCTTAAACCAAATGAATATTTTGGTCTAAATGAGTTTACTCCACCAAGCTACTGTTATAAACATGAGCCCCGTCAGACTGGTCGTGGCGGCGGTGTTGCAACAATATATAGTGATATCAATGTTACTCAGAAAACAGGATACAGGAGGTTTAACTCATTTGAAATACTTCTGCTTAATGTTACACTGTTAGATATTCAAAAGAAATCTCTCCTGTCTCTTGCTCTGGCTACTGTGTATAGACCGCCAGGGCCATATACAGATTTCCTAAAAGAATTTGCAGATTTCCTCTCAGATCTATTGGTCAATGTTGATAATACAAATGATGCGTTAGGACTTCAAGTTTCAAGTTTCAAGTTTACTTTATTTATATAGCACATTTAAAACAGCCAGAAGACTGACCAAAGTGCTTTACACTTGGAAGCATCCACAAGAAAAATTTAAAGAAAACAAGACACATAAATAAGAAATGGAATAGATAAAATACAACCTAATAGGCCATTGAAAACAAATAGGTTTTTAAGAGTGATTTAAAAATCGTCAGACTAGGAGAAAAAAAGGAAGTGGAAGAGAAGAAATCTCCTAGCCTAACCACATAGTTCCTATCCGACAGGAATGACTGAAACCACTTTAAAACTGTGCCAGAGAGACCCACCCAAGATTCAAGTCTATTAATTAATATGGAATGGTTGATAGTGTCAAAAGCAGCTGATAAATCTAAGAGAACAAGGACCACAGAGTCTCCTGTGTCAGTGGCTAAGAAGATGTCATTTAACACTCTCAAGAGGGCTGATTCGGTACTGTGAGCAACCTTAAAACCAGATTGAAAGTGTTCAAACAAACTGTTTAAAGCAAGAAAAGATTGAAGCTGGAAAAACACAATCTTTTCCAAAACCTTTGAAACAAATGGTAGAACAGAGATAGGGCGATCATTTTTTAAAACAGACAGGTCGAGTGAAGGCTTCTTGAGGTGAGGTGTGACAGTAGCCACTTTCAAATAAGCAGGAACCACACCTGTTAAAAGACACTTATTAAAAAAGGACACTAGGCCCGGTCCAACTGAATCAACAATTTGTTTTAGAAATCTAAGATGAATAACATCATATGGAGAAGAGGATGGTTTTAGTTTAGCAATAGTGTCTTTAAGTGAGTGAAGAGAAACTGGTTCAAAAACATTCCAAGATGCAGACAACGGAGGGAAAACAGACAGCTCGGTAGAGGAATTATAAGTTACCAGTCCGGGTTTACTTACTTTGTCCTTAAAAAACCTCGAGAAGCTTTCACATAGAGCGACAGAGGCAACTGACACAGTATTTACCGGGGGGTTAACAACAGAATTAATGACAGAAAACAAAATCTTAGGTCTAGAATGATTGTCCAAAATTAAATTGGAGAAATAGGTCACCTTAGCTGATTTGGCGGCTCTCTGATAAGCCAGTAAACTGTCTTTGAACAGCTGTAATGAGATGTGTAAATTGTCTTTTTTCCACTTTCGCTCAGCCTTTCTACATGTTTGCCTTAGTAGCCGAGTCTCAGCAGTATGCCACAATTCGGATTTGGGTGTGTGCTTAAAAGGCTTCAAAGGGGCAGTTTCATTCATTACATCAAGCCAAGCACTATTTAACAGACTGAGATGTTCGTCTGCATCCAAGTCTGGTAACGGAGAATCCAAAAGTAGATGAGAGTGAGACTTTGTGAAACACTGACTAAAATTAACATTGAACTGAGGCGAATAAACCCGAGACAGAGGTGTCACTTTAGAGGAAACATGAGAAAGACTAGGAAGGCCCATGGAAAATAAAATGGGCTTATGATCGGAGAGCATATAATCAGAGACAATAACATCAGTAATATCAACTCCATAGGAGAGGATAAGGTCCAAAGTGTGTCCGTGAATATGAGTGGGACCTTTAACCCATTGTGTCAGATTAAAAACATCGATTATATTAAGAAATTCCCTCGAGAGAGGGTTTGACTGACAGCAAACATGGACGTTAAAATCGCCCATTAATAAAAAGCGATCAAATTTAGTGACAATAGTTCCAATGAAGTCAGTGAATTGCTGAAGAAAGTCCTTAACTAAATGTGGAGGACGGTAGATCAGCCCTAGGCAAATAGGACCGTTCCAGTCAAGATGGATAAGTTGAGATTCAAAGCTGGTGTAAGTATCCAGAGAGACGGAGCGACACTGCGCACGGTGAGAGTTTTTCATGACAGTCACTAACCCACCCCCACGTCCATTTTGTCGGGGGGAGTTAAAAAATGTACAATCAACCGGCACCAATTCAGAAAAAGGAATAAGATCGCCATCCTTGATCCATGATTCAGTAATAAACATGAAATCCAGATTTTGCGAAGAAAAAAAGTCATTCAACAGAAATGTCTTATTTACTACTGAGCGAGCGTTGATTAAAACCATGGTGGAGGAACAGCGCCGGGAGAGAGTGGCGCTCTACCCAGCGGATGTAACATACCATGAGCTGCTCCGATTCTCCAGAGATAGGACTTGCGTTTAGTGACCTAATAAACTCTTTTGGAGTCAGGCAAAGCGTCACCGGGCCCACTCATCATTTTAATCATATGCTAGATTTAATTATATCGCATGGAATTGATCTTACCGATATAGATATCGTACCTCAAAGTGATGATGTTACTGATCATTTCCTTGTATCATGCATGCTGTGTATTACTGATATTAGTTATATGGCTCCGCGTTATCGTCCGGGCAGAACTATTGTTCCAGCCACCAAAGACAGATTCACAAATAACCTGCATGATTTATCTCAACTGCTCTGTGTACCCATAAATACACATGAACTAGACGAAAAGACTAGCAACATGGGCACTATCTTCTCTAATATATTAGAAGCTGTTGCCCCCCTCAAATTGAAAAAGGTTAGAGAAAAACGTACTGTGCCATGGTACAACAGTTACACCCATTCTCTCAAGAAAGAAACTTGTAATCTTGAGCGCAAATGGAGAAAAACTAACTTAGCAGTTTTTAGAATTGCGTGGAAAAACAGTATGTCCAGCTATAGACAGGCTCTAAAAGATGCCAGGGCAGAGCATATCCGCAAACTCATAGATAATAACCAAAACAATCCAAGGTTCTTATTTAGCACAGTGGCTAGATTAACAAATAAACACACGCCACCCAATCTAAATATTCCCTCACAGTTTAATAGTAATGACTTTATGAATTTCTTTACTGATAAAATAGATAACATCAGAAATACAATATCAAATGTAGATTCTATTGCGTCTAGTATTTCAGCTTCATTCATCGCACCCAAAGAAAAACTGCAGTGCTTTACAATTATAAAAAGTAATCCTATACCCACTAAACTATTGAAAGAGTTGTTACCTGTAGCAGAAGAACCGCTTCTCAATATTATTAACTCATCGTTATCTTTAGGACACGTCCCAAAACCATTCAAGCTGGCGGTTATTAAGCCTCTTATTAAGAAACAACAACTAGATTCTAATGAACTGGCAAATTACAGACCCATTTCAAACCTTCCGTTTATGTCTAAAATTTTAGAAAAGGTTGTCTGCTCAATTGTGTTCCTACTTGCAAAAAAATGATCTCTATGAAGAATTTCAGTCAGGTTTGAGGCCTCACCATAGCACAGAAACTGCACTTGTTAAAATGACAAATGACTTGATTCTTGCTTCAGGCCAAGGCTATCTCGTTGCTAGTATTACTTGATCTTAGTGCTGCGTTCGACACTATAGACCATGACACACTCATAGATCAATTACAAAACTATACTGGTATTTAAGGGCAGGCTTTAAGATGGTTTAGATCCTACCTGTCCGATCGCTGCCACTTTGTTCATTTAAATGGGGAGTCATCTCAATTATCACCAGTAAAGTATGGAGTACCACAAGGATCTGTCCTAGGTCCTCTGCTATTTTCAATATACATGTTGCCCCTTGGTAATATTATTAGAAAATATGGGATTAATTGTCATTGTTATGCTGATGATACTCAACTATATATCTCAACAAGACCAGATGAAACTTCTCAACTATCTAAGCTAATAGATTGTGTAAAAAAATGTAAAAGACTAGACGGATGTACTGTTACATCCTCTAAAGTCAAAAATCTGGGTGTTATATTAGACAGCACCTTTGAAAATCATATTTCCCATGTTACAAAAACAGCATTCTTCCATCTTAGAAACATTGCCAAGCTTCGAAACATGCTACCTGTTTCTGATATAGAAAAGCTAGTTCATGCATTCATGACCTGTAGACTGGACTATTGTAATGCACTGCTAGGTGGTTGTCCTGCATCTTCAATAAACAAGCTACAGATAGTCCAAAATGCAGCGGCTAGAGTTATTACCAGGTCAAGAAAATATGATCATATTACCTACGATCCAACCCGCTCCCTAAGGTCGCAAAACTCTGGACTTTTGGTTGTACCTAGGAAAGCAAAGTCCACTAAAGGAGGTAGAGCTTTTTCACATTTGGCTCCCAAACTCTGGAATAGCCTTCCTGATAACGTTTGGGGTTCAAACACATGCTATCTGTTTAAATCTAGATTAAAGACACATGTCTTTAGCCAAGCATTCACATAATGCATCTTATAATCTTGTACTGCAGTTATATCTGATCAAATGCACATTATTATTATTCTTTAGCTTGGGTTGAACAAATCATTTTTGCTTAAATGGAACAGCAGCTAAACTAATTATGTCTCTATTTGTTTCTCTGTTTCTGCCATGGGATTAACATCCCGTGGTAACTAGGAATTACAGAAGCTTCAGTCTGGATCCAACCCTTAAATGATCTGAGATGACCGAACACCTGAGAAAAGATAATGCCAACCCCTCAGAGGACCTCAGAGGATGCAAATGCTCATGGCAAAATTTGGTAATTCTGTATGTTGTCTAAGTTAAATATATTAAGGTTCTGCAATATATGAATATATTGTGGAAACTTAATTTTCTGTAGAGCTGCTTTGCAACGATTTGTATCGTAAAAAGCACTATACAAATAAACTTGAACTTGAACCTATGTCGAAAAGGATTCCCTCAATAAGTCTCCACACTGGGATACAAAGTATCCATGGATTCAGGACCCATCTACCCTTCTGTACAACAGAAGTGGAGTGGAAAGCGTTTTCCTAAGAACAGAGAAACAACTCGGAGGGTACCAGAGTGGTGGGGCATTTATGCAGCTCAAGTGCATGACGTGGTCGAAAGAAGGGCAGCAACAAAACTCACCAAGAAAATGATTGATAATTGGAATGGTCCAGTTTGGTATTTCAGCCACTTGGTGGCACCAAACCCCCACTCAACGACCACTTTGGCTGGTCTGGAATAGTAGCCAAAAATTCAAGGGGCTGAGCACGAATGATCTTCTAAAAGGACCAGATGTACTCAACCCCATCAGAGCTGTCTTGCTTTGATTCAGAAAGGGAGTATTTGCTGCTCTTGGAGACATTAAAAATATGTACAACTCCGTCTGGCTGGAAGAGCGTGAAGTCCAACTTCACAGGTTCCTTTGGAGAGATACTGAGGGAGAAGAAATAGGCGAGTATGCCATCACAAGGGTTAACATCGGAGATCGCCCCCGCTGGATGCATTGCACAATTAGCTATGCGTGAGACAGCAAGATTGGCAAAGTTCACTCATTTGAAAGAGGAGTGCCGAGTCCTTGAGGAGGATTGCTATGTGGATGACATCCTTACGTCCCACAATGACCAGGAGAGACTGGCCACGATAATGAGTGGACTTGAAGAGACTCTGACGGCTGCAGGTTTGCACTCAAACCATGGGTTCGGTCAGGGCAAAGTGGGAGGCAAATGACTGGTGGGCAAGCTCAATGTCAAGTGATCATACTTCCAAACCATATGAAAGAAAGAAAACAAGGCTTTGGGTACAGGATACTTGGTAGAAGAAGACAAACTCTACATTATGACTTCCGTTAACTTCTCGAAAAGGAGAAAGAAGATGAGAACAGGCCAGAACCTCCTTGAAGACGAAGTGAAACTGAAAACTCCTAACCCTTTGACCAGGAGACACCTGCTAAGCTAGGTTGCTGGGCTCTATGATCCAATTGGTCTTGTTACACCTGCCAAGCAAAAAGGTGCAATTCTTGTCAGGAAGGCATTCCAAGAGACAGGAAATGGGAGCTTAACTCGACAAATGTGGGACAAGCCACTTTCGGGAAATCTCAGGAATGAAGCCATCAATCTTTTTGAGGAATATGTGCAGCTTGGTCAAGTTGAATTTCACAGAAGTCTCACTCCTGTTGGCTGGAAAGGAAAACCATGGGGGATTATATTCTCAGATGGTAGTGACAAAACTTATGGAGCCGTCTTGTACCTAAGGTGGGAGACAGACCAAGAAGTAGATGTCAGATTAGTTGAGTCAAAGGCCAAATTAGCACCATTGGACCAGAAGGGAGATGCCATCAAGGCTGAGATGGGTGGTACGCTTCTCAGATTAAGAAAGAAAACATGGGTGGTTAAAGGTCAGAGACTAGCCAAGAAGGTAGTAGACAGTTGCGTGATTTGTAGAAAAGCAAGGGCAAAGAAATGTCAGCAAATCATGGATGCCTTCCTGCTGAGAGGGCAGAGCCAGCTACGCTCTTTGAATTCACAACCTTAGACTTGTTTGGTACAAGTCTAGGCTATCCCTACAAAAGATTAAACATTATCCAGGGAGAAGTTGACAAATTTTGGAAGAAATGGAGTCCGTTAACAGGCCCAAATTTGTTCGTGAGAAGCAAGTGGCACACGAAAGAGTGGAACGTTGCTGTGGGGGACGTAGTCTGGTTGGCTGACCAAAATGCACTAAGAAGTCAGTTCAAGCTAGCCAGAGTGGTCAAAGTAAATCCTGACCACAAGCGTGTTGTCAGAGACACGTATGTGAGAGTCTTTACCCAGTCCCAAGTACAAAGCCCAACCAAGCAAGAGTCACAGACAAAACAAAGATAGTCACCAAGAAGTTGACAAACAAAATTCCTGCAACCATCCTCCATAGAGATGTCAGACTATTAGTCGTCTTGATGCCTGCAGTAGAACAGACAGAAGGAAAGGAAAGTGTGTCCTACTTGGGTTCAAGAACCATTAGTTCAAGTGGGAGGTGTGAGGCTAAAATAAGCGGAATGACGGAGCTGAATTCAAACCGAACAGTGGAGAATGACGGAGAACAGCGGTTTGAGCGAACGCTGGCGTGTTTGGCTGCCGCTGCTCTCCGGTATTTTATTATTCTAAAATTAAGCCTAATTTTGAGGATATTTTATGCCCTTTGATCGAGGAGATCTCACCTGATTATTGTTGGGTACTTTCATGGTTGAATGAGTCGGAGGATCTGAATGCGTGGATCTATTGAGATCCGTTTGGTGAACTTGAACGTGGAGGAGTGAATCCAGATTGAAATGTGGTGTTATATCATTTGCACACTGGTGTGCTGGAGTTCTACTGTTTGTTCTTCAAAGTGGAGTCTCTTTGTCGTTCCCGGTGTGGATAATTCTCCAAATATGGTGCTTAAATACTCTTCGGTGGATTTACAGAGACTAAATTCGTTCTGCCGTCTCTCCGGCGGAACTTACAACCGCTGCGCCGCATTGGGAATCGCACGCCGCCACAGGTACATCCATCGTGGATCTCGCCGTGACCCCCTTGTGAGGACTTCGACTGTGTTTCAGGATAATTATCCCATTCCGGTCATCTGGTCGCCACATCGCCGCTCTTCCATTAGATCAAATGGTAAGAGTCAGAGTGTCAATCTTGAAAACATTAGTTTGCTCAAACACGCGCCTCTCAGATCTCGGCAGTCTGTTTGCCCTGTTACTGTAAAGATGGCCTTAGTGAATGCAAGGTCAATATCGAACAAATCTTTTATTTTAAATGACTTGTTTACATCTCACTTCCTAGACTTTTTATTTGTGACTGAGACCTGGTTAAAACAGGGTGACTTGATGCCTCTTGCCGAGATTGCGCCTCCTGACTGTGCTTTTCTCAGTTCTCCACGGGCCTCTGGACATGGTGGTGGAGTTGCAACAATTTTTAAAAACTGTTTCAAATGTAAGCCTGTACCTACGGACACCTTTTCTAGCTTTGAAGTCCAGTTACTGAAGGTTGATTTAAATGGTCCTATGCTATGTGCTCTGATTTACAGACCCCCTAAATACAATAAGGATTTTATGCAACAATTTTCTGATTTTCTCTCTGATCTGGTGACTCGGGCTGATAGACTATTGATTCTTGGGGATTTTAACATTCATCTCTGCTGCCCTTCTAAAACGTTGGTCAAAGAATTTGTAACTATTTTAGAGTCTTTGAACTTTGTACAATCTGTATGTGGTCCAACTCATAATCTGGGTCACACACTAGATTTGGTTCTGTCTCGTGGCTTTTTGATTTCAAAACTGGAGGTTATTGATGCGTGTTTGTCTGACCATTATCCTATTTTGTTTGAATCTGAGTGCTTTCTCCCGTCTTCTATTTGCCCTCAGCCTTCATTTCTCTCTCGAGCTATTCACTCAAATACTGCAAATTTGTTTTCTGAACATTTTTCTTCACATTTTAATAATAATTTTCTGAATGAAACGGATACTGAATGCTTGACTGAGATATTTTATAAAGCATCCTCTATATCTATGGACGCTGTTGCTCCGCTTAAGCGTAAAAAGATGAAGGTTGCTGGCCAGCCGTGGTTAAAT
The DNA here is from genome assembly GCF_936440315.1 of Barbus barbus. Taxonomy (NCBI): domain Eukaryota; kingdom Metazoa; phylum Chordata; class Actinopteri; order Cypriniformes; family Cyprinidae; genus Barbus; species Barbus barbus. Next base: position 22,960,671 of record NC_136754.1, on the reverse strand, counting down.
GATGACACCCGCGCTTTCAGACAAGAGTGTCGAAAAGCGGAGCGAAAGTGGAAAAAAGATAGGCTACAGATTTCATTTGACATTTTAAAATCAAGTCTGTTTAACTATCAAACGGCAGTAAAACAGGCAAAATCAAATTTCTTTTCTCAATTAATTTCTGACAACGCTAAGCGACCAAAAGTCCTGTTTGATACGATTGACTCTATTCTAAACCCGACCACGAATATTTTATCTGAGGCCTCTATTGAGCTTTGTGAAGATTTTTTAAAACATTTTACTCAAAAAATTGCTGATATTAGAAGCTCTATTGTTCCATCTGAACCATGTCACTTGCAACTGCCCTGTCCTATGAGTTGTCTGTCTAACTTTAAACCTGTCTCTCCAACTCAGCTAGCTGATATTATCTCTACTATGAAGTGTTCAGGTTCTAAGTTAGATATTATCCCGGTTCGTCTTTTTAAGGATGTTTTCTCTACCATTAGTCATATGGTAACCGCTATTATAAACAGCTCTCTAGCCAAAGGTGTCGTTCCAGCTAGTTTTAAACATGCAATTGTGGAACCTATGTTGAAAAAACCTCAACTTGATCCAGAAATGTGCAGTAACTATCGACCGATCTCTAAACTGCCTTTTATCTCTAAACTTTTAGAGAAAGTAGTTTTCTCACAGCTCCAGTTTTATTTGAATTCTTTTAATATTTTGGACACGTTCCAGTCTGGCTTTAGATCGTTACATAGTACTGAGTCAGCTCTGTTGAGGGTTACAAATGATATCTTGCTTTCTCTAGATTCAGGCTCTTGTGTTGTGCTGGTTTTGTTAGACCTGAGCGCTGCATTTGATACCATTGACCACAACATTCTTCTTGAAAGGCTAGAATATATGGTAGGTGTCAAGGGCACTGTACTAAAGTGGTTTGCTTCCTACCTCGAAAAGAGGACTTTTTCTGTAAATTTAGGAAATTGTTCCTCGCCATCTGCGCCTGTTTTGTTTGGTGTGCCCCAGGGATCTATTTTGGGACCTTTATTGTTTTCCCTCTATATGCTCCCCTTGGCCCTCATTTTTCAAAAGTACAACATTTCATATCACTGTTATGCAGATGATTCTCAGCTTTACCTCCCAGTAAGGCTTGACACCACTGCTCCATTTGATGTGTTATTGGAATGTGTAGATGATATCAAGAGGTGGATGACAAATAATTTTCTGCAGCTAAATGAGGATAAAACAGAGGTTTTAATTCTGGGTTGTCCGGCAGATTTCTCTCCTGCTTTGAAAGCCCAGTTAGGTCCTCTCTCAACGAATGTATGCAAACAAATCAAAAACCTTGGAGTGATTTTTGACTCTTCACTATTCTTTGATAAACAAATTAGTGCGGTTATTAGAGGAAGCTTTTTCCATTTAAGATCTATTGCAAAGTTGAAGAACCTTCTTTCAAGCAAAGATTTAGAAGTTGCAATTCATGCATTTGTAACATCACGATTAGATTATTGCAACTCTCTTTATTGTGGTCTTCCTCAATCTTCACTATCTCGATTACAAATTGTGCAAAATGCAGCTGCAAGACTGTTGACTGGGTCTAAAAAGAGGGATCATATTTCTCCTGTTTTGGCATCCCTTCACTGGCTTCCCATTAAGTTTCGAGTTTATTTTAAGATTCTTATGTTTGTTTATAAGGCGTTGTCTGGCTGTGCACCAAGGTATATCTGTGATCTTATTGTGCCATATTGTCCTGCTAGGGCACTCAGATCTTCAGATCACTTGCTTTTAAATGTGTCACGAAGTCGCTACAAATTAAAGGGTGATCGGGCCTTTTCTGTGGCTGGGCCTAAGCTTTGGAATGCTCTTCCTTATCATGTGAGGTCTGCTTCTTCATTGGACATTTTTAAATCTACTCTGAAAACACATTTTTATTCCTTAGCTTTTGGAAATTTGTAATTGTTGTTTTTTATAGTGTAGTCCTGCTATGCACTATGTACAGCACTTTGGATCAATTTTTATTGTGTTAAATGTGCTTTATAAATAAAGGTTGTTGTTGTTGTTGTTGTTATGCAAATTGTGTTGTGCTCACATTTAATTAGAAATAATGATGTATTCTTTTCTTTGTTTAGTTTTAGTTTTTCATTTAAGGTTGTGAACCTATGTGAATCTACCTACCCACTTGAGCCAAATACAACAGTTGAAAAGTGATTCTGGAGTTGTTCCATGTGTCCCCTGTAGTTGGCTGATCCTTTTGTTCGAGTTAGAAGCAGAAGTTGATGTGCAAAATTCCCAGTTAACTTGATACTGGTGGCATTTTCTTGAATATTGGCAGGCGAGATGGTTTTGTACCCTTCCAAGTTCATTCTGCTACTGTCATCATACATTAAGTCATCATAAAGTTGACAGGGCCTGTTCCAGAGGCAGCCATACGGGATGTTTTATTAACAAATTTCGGGAGGAGCGCGCGCAGTTAATTAACACGGCCAATTCACCATCAGCAATCACTCAGTCTATCCTATCAGCCGAGAGAGAACTTCTATAAATAGACCATGCCATCTTACCTTCATTCTCTTTACAGTTTTAGCATTCGGTTTTGCTCCTTTGCTATCATATCACAGACGTATCTTTTTCTGGAGAATGAAAAACCTGGACCGGAGATTTTCGTATCACATCGCAATCTGCAAGCTCTAGGCTCACTCCCTTTCCGTCAGTCACCACCGCCGAGCACCAGGCTTCATCGCAGCAGGTGCTCTGCTAGACCAGCCACACGCTCTCCACAATGCCGAGGTTTAACCTCGCCTCAACCGACATCCTCGTCTCATTCGGCCATTCCAATATATCCTCCGATCGGAGTCTGTATTTAAGCCCGAAGCAAACGCTGATTTATTCTGACGAATCCTTCTCGCAGAGGGCAAACAAAGCGGATACGTGCGATCCGTTCGTTACACTGCAAATCAGCCAACCTCACTCCTAAATCCACTCCAGGCACAAAGGCGGCCAATAGATCGAGCAAAGCCCCGATCTCGCCTCACTCTCCACCATCATCGTCCCGTACAAGACCCGGCTCTCCTAGAGCATTGGGTCGCAGTGGCAGGCCTCAAACGAGCAAAATCTCACCCGGCTCTTCTTTTCTCCGCAGTTCTTCCGGCCGCAGTGCCGTATGTAGCCGGACCTCCAGCTCTCGTAGGAGTCAGCGCGAGGCTGCCTCCAGTAGTGGCGCAGGCCATGTTGCAAACAAACGTTTGTGTGAAGGCAAGTCCTTTGTTGCTAAAAAAATCGTCAAACAATGTGATGACATTATGGACGTGATGTCATTTCAGTAACCATGACGCAACTGCGCAGATCACGTAAGGAAATGATTCATTTCTGTATTAATTTAAACCAGCATTTTACATGTATTTTAAATTGCACATTACGCCGATAGACGGATAAGGTGTAAAAGATTGTCGGAACTTAATTCTTAGGAAATCATTGTGCCTAAATGAACAATTACAGGTGCAAACTAACAGCTAAGGCGTATCATAAAGAACCATTCATGCCATTATTGAACAATGCAACCCACCTTGCATGTGTCGTGTATACGACTAGGCACCCCTCTTCAAGTCATGATTGTCCGATACTGCCGCAGCAGTGCCTGCTTCCGCAGAAGCCACATTCCCTTTCAGACGCCACAGCAGTACCCGCTTCCGCAGAAGCCACATTCTCTTCCAGATGCCGCAGCAGTGCCTGCTTCCGCAGAAGCCACATTCTCTTTCAGATGCCACAGCAGTGCCCGCTTCCGCAGAAGCCGCATTCCTTTTCAGACGCCGCAGCAGTGCCCGTTTCCGCAGAAACCACATTCTCTTTCAGTTGCATTCTCTTTCCAGATGCGGCAGCAGAGCCGCTTCCACAGAAGCCACATTCTCTTTCAGATGCCACAGCAGTGCCCGCTTCCGCGGAAGCCACATTCTCTTTCAGATGCCACAGCAGTGCTCGCTTCCGCAGAAGCCACATTCTCTTTCAGATGCATTCTCTTTCCAGATACGGCAGCAGAGCCGCTTCCACAGAAGCCACATTCTCTTTCAGATGCCACAGCAGCGCCCGCTTCCGCGGAAGCCACATTCTCTTTCAGATGCATTCTCTTTCCAGATACCACCGCAACAATTCCACTCCAAGCGACGTCCAGCGCCTCTCCATCCTGAAGCCTTGCAAATTTCGGGGGGTTATCAACGCCCCACTCCGGCTGCTGTCCCGCGCGAATCGCATCTTGGGGGGAGCGCTCTGGGTCCGGGCTAAATGCCGAGCTCGGACCCCTCTCCCCGGACAGGGGGAGTGCCCCGGGTTCGGGAGTAATTTACAGAGCTCGGAGCCCCCCCCCCCCCCCGGACAGCACGCCAAATACGCATAAACCTTGACTCTGTTCATTATACGCAAGGGCGAACTCGTGAAGTGATGTTTTATTAACAAATTTCGGGAGGAGCGCGCGCAGATAATTAACACGGCCAATTCACCATCAGCAATCCTATCAGCCGAGAGAGAACTTCTATAAATAGACCAAGCCATCTTACCTTCATTCTCTCTACAGTTTTAGCATCCCACCTCCACCCCAACTCCTCACCATCAGCCCGCTCCTACCCCAGCGGGGAGGAGCTCAGGGGGAACTCTCTGGGTCCGGGCTAAATGCCGAGCTCGGACCCCTCTCCCCGGACATAATGAACAGAGTCAAGGTTTATGCGTATTTGGCGTGCTGTCCGGGGAGAGGGCTCCGAGCTCTGTAAATTACTCCCGAACCCGGGGCACTCCCCCCGGACAGCACGCCAAATACGCATAAACCTTGACTCTGTTCATTATACACAAGGGCGAACTCGTGAAATGTCCATGCCATGACACCACCTCCACCATGCTTTGAAGATGAGACTGTATGCTTGGGATCATTTGCAGTTCCCTTTTTTTCTCCACATTTTTGCGTTCCCACCACGTAGATAAAGGTTCATCTTTGTCTCATCGGTCCATAAACACAGTTCCAAAACTCTTCTGGCTCACCTTTGTGTTTTTTTGCAAACTCTAATCTTGCCTTTCTATTTTTGGTGCTGGTCAGAGGTTTGCATCTTGTTGTGTAGCATCTGTAATTCTGCGTCAAAGTCTCCTGAGGACAGTAGATTGTCAGAGATTCACCCCAGCTTTCTGGAAGTTGTTAGTGATTGTAGACATGTCTTTTAGGGTTCATTTTCACAGATTTTATGATTTGTCTGTCATCAACTACAGTTGTTTTCTCAGCCGATCAGGTCGTTGTTGGTTGCTGGTGGTTTCCAAACTCTTGATTTCTCCATGCCCTTTATTTTTGCTATAGCTCTAATTGACTTACTCTTTTCTTTTTGCATCCAAATTGCTTGCTTTTCTCTCAAAGTCAGCTCCCTCATCTTCATCCTGGTTTGTGTGTGTCATCATCGAATGCAAGATTCAGAATACAGAAGTAATGGGTATAACTGATACGACACATTCCCTGCTTTAATACCTGAAGAATTAATGCAACAGGACAAAGCTGATCACTTAGAAAGACCTGTGAGGCAACTGTTCCAATACTTATGCTCCCATCAAATAAGGGGATGAAACTCTAAAAGTGCTGAACTTCTTAGCTGGTAAAACATCTATGTGTTGAATCACCCAATAATAAAATGTGGCATTCTGTAGTTTTGCCTCATATTCATCTTTTAATCATATTTGTAAATGTCTTGACTCCACAGCCAACAGAGCAATTTTGTCTTTTGGAGGGCACTGTACATGCATGTGTTTGTATTTATATATACATAATAAATATACACAGTACACACAAAAACTTTTATTTTGAATGCAATTAATCACGATTAATCTTTTGACAGCACTAATATGAAGAGTTCAGAAGCAAAAGTGCCGTTTGATATTTTCTTCTAAAATGATTATTTTTGTCAGGCTCCTATGTGTAGGTTCAGTACAGGTTCTTTTCATGTGTTATGTAGCTGTTTGTGCATGTACTGTATAAGATCTGCAGAGTTACAAAGCTCAAAGTCTCCCACAAAAGGATTTATTCTAACCAAAAGAGAAGGCTGATCCAGACTGGGCTAAAACGTCTCATTCAAACACGCCCCCAAGTCTATGTCACAATATGTGGGGCTGTCATGGCCTAATGGTTAGAGAGTTGGACTAGTAACCTGAAGGTTACGGGTTCGAGTCTCAGGTCCGGCAGGAATTGTCGGTGGAAGGAGTGAATGTCCCTCAATACCACAACTGAGGTGAGACCCTTGAGCAAGGCATCAAACACCTAACTGCTCCCCAGGTGCTGCATCATTGGCTGCTGTGTGTGTTCGCTTGGATGGGTTAAATGCATAATTTGGGCGATATTAGACATTTGGGCGATATTACGCAAAATAGGAAAGGAAAGGACGTGACATGTGGACAAGTATGCTTGGTCACATGTCACGTCCTTTCCTATTTGCGTAATATCGCCCAAATGTGCACGCAAAGAAAGAAGGCGTGGTTTCAATAACCGCAGTAGTGTTGATGCAGCCATTTCAGGGAGACTGTGTGTTTCTATGCAAAAGCACTTTATTTGGCCTTCCGAAAATAGATGCAATTAGGAATCATTGGTTAAGATTTGTTTACAACAGAACAGCACAACCCAAATGTTCAAATTTCTGTAACGCATTTTATGGATGACTGTTTAATGAACCTCGGCGAGTACAAGGCTGGCTGTGCACAAAGGCTATTTCTAAAAAAAAATGGGTCAATTCCGGCTTTGCTATGACAATCTGGTACTTCTGAATCAGAAACTGTAAGTATTTGCAATTAACTGTTTGTTACAACCGGTTCCCAATTGCAACATGAACGAGAGCCAACACGGACCAGCAAATAGCAAAGGAAAAGAGTTTATTTAACAAAAGCATAATTAAAATATTCAAACAGTCAGTAGTCAGTGTTAATGTAAGTCAGTAATGAAGCGTGCATGGCAGCGGACTGTAAGTTCAAAATCTGAACTGGATGCGAACAAAATAAACAACAAAACGAAAGCTCAAACGGCAAGCCCAGCTAGCGTGGTCACATCGTGCCCCTCTCCTCATCAGCGCTGCAGTCTTTATAGCTCTGCATAATGAGCCTCAGGTCAAAAGACACAACCACAATAACCAGAATATCTGTAAACCAAAAACAAAACAAGAAAAACACAGGCCCAGCACTCACTGGGACGTAACACTGTTCAAATGCAGAGTTTTACACAGTATAGAGTAACACATCGTGTGTGTGAGGGGAACAGGGTCACATCACAGCGGAGTGTACAGCCCATCAGAAATCATAGCACGCCAGCTGTCTTAAGCGCAGCTTGTGCACTGCAAATACATACGAGCATCATCACTGTGTCTGTCACACGACTCTGTTCCTCTCTCGGACTTGAACTGATGGTAAAACTAACGACATTATTAACTGTCTTTATATTTACTATGTAAGCTGAAGCTCGTGATCATAGTAAGGGGCATTTCATTTCCGATGTGCGCTTAATCACAATGCACTGGCCAATCAGAGCAGACTGTGCTTGTCGGAAGGAGGGGCTTTGTAGAAAACGACGTGTTTGAGAGAGGCGGGGCATAGAGGAACTACAATAATGTACAGTATTTGAAAAATAATGTTTTTTGAACATTAAAGCATGTCAACATATTCTGTTACACCAAATACACAAAATAATGATGTTTCAAAATAGCATCAATTGTCACCTTTAATATTTGCTAATGCAAAAAAAAAAAAAAAAGAGAGAGAGAGAGAGAGAAAGCACATCAAGGAAGTTTTAAGTTTATATATTTATTTATTAATCTTGAAAATTTTAATCTTGACAATCATACTTTTTCCAATGGCACTGTACAGAGAAGCGAACCCTCAGTGCAATAAGACAAAGGACATAGGCTTTTTGTCTGTCACAGTGCACATTTTACATACAAAGAGATTGTTCATTGTTACATTTTCAAACTGCACCCTCTGGCCACAAGAGAGTGAATTCCAAAGTTTATTGATGATCTGGTAGCTTGGCACACACATAAGAACAGGCTACAACATATTGCAACCCCCATGTTTTTGAAACTGTATACCAAGCACTACCTCAGTTATTTGTTCCTCTTATCATCTAACTTATGATCAGCTCACACAACCACTATGAGTTAAATAAAATGGATCATCTGTTTCATACTGTATCTAAAACATTATTTCAGACATTTAATAGTTTTATTTCTCCAAAATGCTTGTAACTAGCAACCATTGCTCTATACCACTTTTAGGGGGTTAGTATACAGTTTTTGTGACTGTGTTCACCCAGTGTGACACAGTTACAGTGAGTACCGGTCTCCAAGGCAACACATTTTGTACAGGCATCAGTTTCAAACATGGGGGTCAAAGGAAGGAATGACGGAGGGTGAGGTGAGGGAATTTTACTACAATATCCAAGTACTTTGGCAATACAGATGGTGCATTGGTTGTGCAAATGAATGACAACTTGAACTGATTTGAGAGGTTGAGGTAGACGGACAACGGTTGGTATCCAGTCAGGTAATATGTGGCAGAGGATTGTGAATTGCAGCTCTCTTGTGTACAGCCTCATTGTTTATGCAGCCATAAACCCGGTTACCAGGCCTTGAAGCCATAGGTACTACTTTCTTACTGTAGCTGAGAGCTATTGGTCATTGGTTTGTTTTGCTAATACAGATAATTGTGTCTGTCTGAAATGTCCAAATCTACTCCATTAACTTCTCCATTGTCATTCTATACAAATCAATTACACAAAAATCATCTCATTTTACAATTATCAGTCCATGTACACAATTCTTAAAGCTGCAGTCCGTAACTTTTACCTCTTTGTCGCCATCTATGTTTGAAAACCTGGAATTACAGTTTCTTGAATTATCTTTCGTGTGTGGGGATGTGATCCTGTGTTCCGGCACAGCTCCAGCGCGGATGAATCTAATGTTTTGAGGTGAATGTGTAGTTGTCAGTCACTGCACCGGTGTGGATATTTACTGTACTTCGCAATCACAGATTCTAGCCTATGCCGTGGAATATATGACCCAAATCAGAATTTTCACCATATATTACCATCTGAACAAGTAAGTAACAAGTCTGCCACGTTTGTTCTGCCCAACTGAGGAAAATCTAACTGTGCAAAGTATTATCATTGTTATACTTTGTTCTCAAATTATTAATGTTAACAACATCAGCATTGCGTGACTATGAGTATAGTATTAGTGTGTAGATTTCAATTTCTGTACAGTCTAATATCTAATTGTCATACCATTCAAATTTCATATTAAGAAATTCTTTTAATCCAAAAAGCAAATTAATCTTCTTTTAAACTGGTTCTATTTAAAATACAAAAACTTGTGTAATCCCACATTGGCTATCTGTAATCAGAAGCACATTTAAAACTGGAATATAATTTAATTTCATTCACATGTGTTTCATAAACACATAATCCTTTCTGGATTACAATCCGCCATCAAAATTATAAATTGAATTATTCTAGCTGCTCTGAGAAAAGGCTATAAATGATCTGCCACTTGCAGGATGCTCACATGCGATAGACTATTAGCCAGGAAAACTTCTTTATGTTTACAGACATGACGTAAGGACGTAGTGCCATGCTCGAATTTCCCGCGGAAACCTACCCGTACCACTCAAATTAGAAAACATTATTATAAGATAAAAATTGTGAATCAGGCTAAAGTAAGGCGATAGTTTTGAACACTGGCTGGTTATGTACTTAATACTTTTAGGGGGGCAGTCGTGGCCTAGTGGACAGAGAGTTGGACTTGTAACCCAAAGGTCATGGGTTTGAGTCTTGGGTCCGGCAGGGATTGTAGGTGGGGGAGTGAATAACCAACACTCTCTCCACCCTCAATACCACGACTGAGGTGAGACCCTTGAGCAAGGCACTGAACCCTCAACCTCAACATACACACGCAGCATTGGCTGCCCACTGCTCTGGGTGTATGTTCACTACTGTGTGTACACTTGGATGGATTAAATGCAGAGCACAAATTCTGAGTATGGGTCGCCACACACCACTTCCCTTTTTTTTTTTTTTTTGATCTATCAAATATTGATTTCGGGATAATTGTTCATCAAAAAAAAGTTATGGATTGCAGCTTTAAATAATGCTGAGATGAAAAAAATAAAACTTTGATATTCCAGATTGTCATTAATCTCTGGCTGACCATCTTTGCACTTTGGAGGATTCTCAGTGGCACCTGCCAGCTATTGCCACAGACCCAAAAAAGAGAGTCCTGTCCCTCTGGTTTTACACCTGTACATGTCATGTACACACAGAGCTGATACAACATCCCATAAAGGAGACATTTTCTGTATTACACAGAAAAACTGTTACCCTTTTTCTATGTGCAACAAACTGACCTTAAATCAGAGAAATACTCTCTGAAAACTAACACTCACTTAAAATGACTACAGAAACTAAAGGCAGAGCAAATGAGAATGTAGTTGAAAACAATATAACCCTTTTGAAGATCTTTATTTCTTAATATTAGACATTCAAATAAATGTTCTAATGTGTGGAAAGGCAGCGAGAAGGAAGCTAGCCCTAATCCAATCATCATAATGTCAAAAGTGTTAAAAATGACTTCATTCAGTGTAGTAAAAAACCACACAAACTTCATTTCCAGAGGTCTTAAAATAGAAAGGCAAGTCAAAGCTTGATGAAAAGGTATTGATTGTGTATTGCAAAGTTAAAAAAGAAGGAAAGAAAGAAACAAAGAAAAGAAAAGAAATGGTAGAGAAACTCTACACAATCTTTGCAAAGATAATGTATTTAATTTAGAATATATCTACTGATGCTAAGTCATTAAGGAATAACATTGCATATAAAAATATTAGATATCAACAATAATACGAAAACTTCATAAACTGCAACCTCTGAAATATTGCTATGGCGACCCCACTCATCCTCTGGTGGGTTCAACCTCGCCTGATTTTAAAGGACAGAGCATGATCCTAATATGCTCACAAGACCACAAAGTCAAATGGCTGTGTCCCAGAAGACTGTAGTCTGATTAGGGTAGGGGGGTGGGCTGTGCTTCTTTGCCCCGTTAGTTTTTTTCCAGCTGGGCATGGTAGGCAGGCTTTCTTTCTTGCATGGACTACGGTCAGGAAGACGTTGTCGAGACCGTATCTCCCGACAGAGGTGTTGTTTCCTCTCGATCATCTCCAGCATGGTACTGTCACTATACAACCATGGCATAGGGGGCATCTATTGGACAAGGAGAAAACATAGGTTGTCAACTCTTTGTAATTTTACAGCTGCACAAATAAGTTCAGTGATGAAGACATTACCCGTTGGACATCAGCTGGTTGTCTCTGAGGTGTGCCTTTTGGAGATCGTGATACTGTTGTGGAAGAAGACCGTCCTGCCTTTGGAACCATCTTCAGATCTGCAAGGAAAGTTTCTACAGATGAACATGGAACATCAGTTATGACACTATCTTTCCAACTGAAAAGACCACCCTTGACTGGCATGAAGACAATGCAAATCTGAAGCCAAAACTCGAAGACCTAGTTGGTAGAGAAATTGGTCAGCAACTTTGTCAAATTAGCATCCTTTCTTGGGGCCAGCATTCAAAACGTGTTATTATCAAATTGTGCTCATCTTTTTAGCTAGACTGTAAAACAAATTATGTTCTTACCAGAGTTTGAGTTCCCTAACATTATATTTGGACACATGGAGGATTGTCCAGACCAAGTGGATGATGGCATGGCTGAAGATCCAGGCCTTGTATCCTTGTCCTGTGCTTTGGATGATTCTGTGCTATGATTAATTCTATCTTTCTCATCATACCAGGGTAAAGTCCCATTTGTGTATACTTCCCTTTCTTTGCATTCCCATCTGCTCATGACATCATTGTCATTCATGATCCTTTCCTTGCTCCCCCTCCTGCTCTCTGTACTGTGGTTGCTTTTCTCCTTGTCCTGTCCAGATTCTATGACATGCTTGCCACCATCTTTATCCCATTGACGTTCCAAGCCTGATCTACACAGATCTTTATTTTCATGTCTGGGAAGAAGGTCTATCCCATAGCAAACATTCTCTCGGCTATCACGTCTGCTGTCTAGACCATTTCTTAGCAGATCTTTACTGTCTTGTCTGGGCAAGTGTTCTGGACCAATACAACATCGGTCTTTACTGTCATGTCTGGAAAAAGGTTCTGCACTATTGCAGCCCCTGTCTTTGCTATCTTTTCGAGGCAGTGCATCAGTACTACTACCTCGATCTTTGCTCTCTTGTCGGGTAGGCAGCTCTGGGCAGTTATATCCCCTGTCTTTGCTGTCCCTTCTGGCTAATGGCTCAACATTACTGTATCCACAGTCTTTGTTGTCATGTCGAGATAAGGCTTCAGTGCCATTTGGTTCTCTGTCTTTGCTGTCACGCCGATGCAAGGACTTTCCATTGCTGCTGCGGTCTTTATCCCGCTTGGATTCTTTACTGTGATGACTCCTCTCCTTGTGCTCCCGTTTGGACTCAGAACTGTGAGCTTTTCCTTTGGTTTCAACTAGAAGAGGGAAACATTACAGATATTTCAGTGACTTAATCTCATGTTGAACAACTATAAATGGCTATTCACACTGATGCATTTTAGGGTGGTACACACCCAAATAATTTTACAGATGGGCTGCACAATATGTATTATATTAATAAGGTGCATTGTTTAAAAAAAAATGTAATACATGTAACCAGGTGGTATTAGAGTGTGGGGCACGCAGAGAGTGTATTTCCCCTTTAAGAGAGCGGCTGCTAATGATGACGCACTAAGAGTGCAATACAGAGACGGACCGTTCAAGCAGTGCATGAGAGACGAAGACACTAGTGTATCATCCTAGGTTAAATCCATTATTTATGTGAGTACATATGATGATATTCATTTAATCTGCTGTGATACGATGTGTTTGTTTCATCCCATGTATGTACAATGTGTATTTTATGGTTAGCGATTTGGATGAATGGAGATTGATCTCTCTCCACCCTCAATACCACGACTGAGGTGCCCTTGAGCAAGGCACCGAACCCCCAATTGCTCCCCGGGCGCCGCAGCATAGCTGCCCACTGCTCCGGGTGTGTGTTCATGGTGTGTGTGTGTGTGTGTGTGTGTGTGTGTGCGTGCATTTGTTCACTACTCACTGCTGTGTGTGTGCACTTGGATGGGTTAAACGCAGAGCACCAATTTCGAGTATGGGTCACCATACTTCAATACGTCACGACTTTTGTGTGACATTGCACGTGACAAGTGATACGGATTCTCAGTAAAATAGAATTCGGGTGCCACTACCGTGTTTGTGTAATCCTAAAGAGTATTGTTTCACCCTAAAAGTGTGCCCTAACATCAGGAATAATTGTGCATTCGGAAGAATTGACACTTTGAGTTTTTCTGTAATTACGTTTAGATTTTTCTGGTGAAACCTCCGTTTGGAGTTTAAGCACAGTTATAGTGACACCGTGTGGTGAATCTGAGTATTATTTTTGATGTAAGTTGATATTGAATTATTTGTTGAACCATTGAGTAAAAATCCCCTAATATCACAACTAATAGATCTAAACAAATCTAAATCTAAACAATAGATTGAGTTAAAATACCATAATAAATTAGAAAAACTAAAACCTGATTCTGTGTCAATTGATTTATTTTGTTAACTGGCAACATACAATTTAAGAAGTTTACATTAACAAATGAACTTAAATTGGTCAGTTAGAACAATAATTTTTTTTTATGTGACAAAATTAGAGAGACCAGACAAACCAGCATAATTTTCTCAGGGTGTACTCACACTAATTGCACTTTTCCACTGCATGGTACGGCACGGTACGGTTCAGTGCGGCTCAATTTTGGGGGGTTTTCCACTGGGTATAGTACCTGGTACCTGGTACTTTTTTAGTACCACCTCGGCTGAGGTTCCAAGCGAGCCATACCGTTACCAAAACGTGACATGTAAACTCTGCTGATCACTGATTGGCCGGAGAAAATCGTCACTGCCTGCGTAATTGTACTTGCGGCACGAGACACAACAGACCCCCTAGATTTAAATCGGCACAGCCAGCGAAGGATCGAATGCAACTGTTTTGAATGAGTGCACCTTTCTTTTAACAACCAAAAAATGGCTGTTTCGTTGTCTGTTGAGGAAGTACAGACGTTCCTCTCGTTCATAGCTGAGGAGCAGATCCAGCAAGAGTGTGATGGAGCGACGCGGAATTAAAAAGTTTTTCAGGAGTCACTGCAGTAGAGGCGGCGCAACTATAATGACACATGAATAATCCTGCCCACTCTAAAGCGGTACTAAACTGCAGTGGAAACGAAAACCGAGCCGAACTGAGCCGTGCCATGTCGTTCTGAACCGAGCCGAGTCGTACCACGCAGTGGAAAAGCGCCATAAGTGTTTTGAACTGTGCCCGAGCACGTTTGACACCCAAAGCCCAGTTCATGTGACTAGTGCTCCATTTAGCCGTCTCTGGCTCGCTTGGAAGAGGTGGGCTAGAGCATGGTTCAGTTGGGCTGGGGCGCAGTATGCAGGGCACAGAACAGCTACTATTTTGTGCTAATATCATCGTTATGACCGCAAACGTATTCAATAACTACTACTATGCTACACTTTTCAATTAATTTAATTAAATCAAGTATATTTAGGTTTATAATGGATCTGGTTCTCACATTATTGATTAACAGGAATTGTAGTTTGCAAGTAAAGCTGCAAATTATTTCATTAACGTCAGCTGCCTCCATAATAATTCTCGGATACACTAAAAATCGCTGCATGGCATAAATTGTATTTATTAGGCAGAATATTAGCGGAAGTGGTTTTCTCCATTATCGTGTACATGAAGTGTGCTCCAGCTAGGAACGTTTAGTGCAATGTGAGTGCAGGCCAGCAGGGGAGTGGGGAGGGGGGATAATCACACTTGGGCTCAGTTCGAGGAAACCGTGCCTAGTGTGAGTACACCCTCACTCTCATGTCATTCCTAACATGCATGCACTTTTTTTCTTTCATCCTGAGGAACATAAAATAAGATATTTTCAAAACTAGCTCAGTGTTTTGTGTCCATGGAATGAAAGTCAGTGGGGTCCAGAGTTGATTTTAGATTTCCGTTGAACTGTTCCTTTAATGACTAAAAAGTAAAATTTTGTTATGTAGGGGAAAGGGAAAGGAAGTGATGTGTGGCCAAGTACTCGGAATTTGTGCTCTGCATTTAACCCATCCAAGTGGACACACACAGTACTGAACATACACCCAGAGCAGTGGGCAGCCAATGCTGCGGCGCCCAGGGAGCAGTGCCTTGCTCAAGGGTCTCACCTCAGTCGTGGTATTGAGGGTGGAGAGAGCACTGGTTATTCACTTCCCCCACCTACAATCCCTACCGGACCTGAGACTCGAACCCACGACCTTGGGGTTACAAGTCCGACTCTCTATCATTAGGCCACGACTGCCCCTAAAATTGATACCCATATTTCTATGGCTGCTGTAGTTTGTAATTCAAATTGTGCTATGACAGTCTTAAATATGCCTTCCTGATTATCCACAGTCAGTGAAGGTTTCACAAAGACCTTTTGTGTACTGCCAGCCAGCATTGTTTAAATGTGCAGTGCGCCTGTCTTTTGCTTACAACACAATCGATGAGTGGGTTTATAGGTCAGACACTGTTTTCCATCCATCAACAAGAATAGATTATACTTTTACCTCAGTACAATCAGAAACTGTGCCAAACCCAACCCATTAAGCCTTCTACAGACTATGATTTTAGCAATCCTATAAGATCACTGCAAATCACACTGTGCGACATGGATCTAATAAACTTGTGTATGACATGCATGTAGACTGTACGATGATGACATCTATTGAGTTGTACACTACGACGCACGTTACTATAAAGAATAAAACGTAATCAGCATGTGCTAGTGGTAAACAAAAAGCATGATGAATCACACTTTGGCAGTTAGCCTTTTTCACAAAAATTGGAAATAACGTCAGCGCAGGGTAAAATTAGTTCTGTTACAGGTCTGCACCTATTATATTAGTATGACCTTTTCTCAAATAATGCTTCTTTTCTGTTTTGTCTGTTTTCCAAGTTGTTATATTAACTACAAAGAAATAACATTTTACTTGTTTGTAACTGTATATGGCCACTCAGACTGCTGACTCGTGAGATAATATGCTCAACATAGTGCCAGATGGTTTCTATTCTCCATCTCCGACATCCCTTTTTGTATTGTTTTTGATCTCCGGCACATTTGAGCATATTATCTCAATTTTCATTTCCCTCGAATCACCACATGATAAATTACTTAAAAATGACAACATTTATGTCCAGATGCACATTTTTTCCAAGAATACATTAAACAATTCTATCTGAGTCCGGTTGAAGCATATTAAACTCAACACAAAAACGTAATCTGATACATTAGAATAAGTCATGAATCCGAGTCATCTCTTGTTTAATATTTATTTCCCAGGGCACATTATATAAACATACATTTAAACCATCATGTTAATAATGCAAAGGAGTAATAATAATAATAGTGAAAAAAAATTCATGTGGAGAGTCATAGTGCACAGCCAGCACCAAACGGACAGAACGGCAAAACTACCTGAAGTATAACTGCCACCATTTAGAATTAAACAAACTTGTATTTGATGACCCGAGCTGACGCAAAAAAGTTAATTGTGAAATGTTTGCACTTTGTAGAGTAACAACCTGCAACCTGCTCATATATGTTAACATCTCAAAAAAATGTGTTTTAGGGTTTCATGACACTTTTAGTTTCTGTCTGTTCAGTTTTAGTTTGTCGGGTATCGTCTATGTTACAAGCCTCTCTTCTGTCTGGATTTACCTTTTGTGGATTTATTAAAGATTATTTATCTTCATCGCCATCTTCATGTGTGTTTAACAACACAGTAACCATGACACCTTTAGGTTACTTTGCCTAGGCTACTATAAATGCACTAATAGCACATGATTGGATTATTCATCCAGTCAATCAATTCATGTGGTTAGATGTGTACCAAAATTCACAATTTAACAGTAAGTATACTTTTAGCATTTGTGTGTGTGTGTGTGTGTGTGTGTGTACTTGTTTATGCTACATTGTGGGGACCACAATGGATAGTAAAATGTCCCCACAAGGATAGTAAAACCTGAAATTTTTGACATTGTGCAATACCCACGAGGGAGAAATAATTATTAAAAATAGTAAATGATGTTTATCTGAAAGTGTAATAATGCAAAAAACGGTTTTCTGTAAGCAGTAGGTTTAGGGTTAGGGGATAGAAAATATTGTTTGGAGGTCTGTGGAAAGTCTCCACAATTCGGAGAAATAAACGTGTGTGTGTGTGTGTGTGTGTGTGTAGTACAGTACATGCCTGAGCAGGTAGCACTGCTCACAGGCTTTTTCAATCCACTGAGTGCAGAGAGCTTCACACGTTCACAATGGGGCTGCCATGACCTGCATCCTGATTGGTCTTTAGCTCCTCTGAGGGAAACTCTGCAGGGAAATCCCCCCTTCTGTTCAGCATGATCAAGCTATCAACTATTCATGTGTGCTTTATCAGTTGTTCTTTTTAGATGAACACATTGACACCCAATGTATGCATCTAAAAACACACTTTGAATGCAGAGGCACATTGAATGTGCCTCTGCATTCAAAGTGCACAAAATAACAGTTCACTTATATTAAATAATGGCAGTTTACATACAAATGAATCACAGTTTAAGAGTCCATTTTATAGTACTGCATATATCTATCTATCTATATATATATATATATATATATATATATATATATATATATATATACATATACGTGCATACATACAGTGGCTTCCTCTAATATTAGCACCCTTGGTAAATATGAGCAAAGGCGGCTGTGAAAATAAATGTGAATCATTTATCTTTTCAATCATTCATTCAAAAAATTCACAAAATTCTAACCTTTCACTGAAGTAAAATAATTGAAAGTGGGGGGGCATTATGAAATAAATGTTTTTCTCCAATGCATGTTGGCCACAATTATTGGCAATCCTAGAAATTCTTATTAGTAAAATATCTCTGAAGTATATTCCCATTCATATTTAAATTTTTTTTAGCACACCAGGGTGACTAGGAGCATGAAATTTTCCGGCCAATACTTCCTGTCCCACAGGACTATAAATATGAGATACACAATGGCGAAGTTCCCTTAATCATCCATCACAGGGAATAAAACCCAAAGAATACAGTTCTGATATGCATAACAAGATAGTTGAGCTTCACAAAATAGAAAGTGGCTGTAAGAAAATAGCTAAAGCATTGAAATCCCCATTTCCACCATCAGGGCAATAATTAAGAAGTTCCAATCAGCCAAAGATGTTACAAATCTACCTGGAGGAAGATATGTGTCTATTGATATGAGTCTTGGGGTCAGAAAGCCTAAAATAAATCTAAATCTAAATTAAAGCTGCAAGCAGTATTGAAAGGGCCCTCACATCCGTGCTCACTGCCTCCCGGTGGCTTTAGGAAAACAGTGAAAAGTGAGCAATATGCATTTACAGTGGTAAATATAGGAGGAATGTACCAAACCTCCTTCTGCCAGCTGGTGGCACTATGACTGAATATTGTCATGTAGCTGTCTTTAGGCCAGGACATATCCTGTTACCAACAGATGGTGCTATGATTATAACTGTATATTGGCCTTTAGATGTCTTCAGTCCAGGACTCTACTCAAACATGTGAAGTCTAGTGCAAATTGGACAGTGCATGTCCTGTTGCCAGCAGGTGGTGCTATGGTTATAACAGAATATTGGCCTTTAGATGTGTTCAGGCCAGGACTCTCAGATCGGACATTTTCTGCCTGAATTGTATCAAATTGTATATTTCATGGCAAAACATCAAAGTCTGTCAGGCCGCTACGGACACTCCCTTCATTGAAAACACAAGCAGTGGTGTAGTGGAGGGTATACGCAGGTACAGGGTGTATACCCACTTCTTTATCAGTCGGCATTCCGTATACCCACTTCTAAATCCCCTCTGATGCACATCATTCAGTAGTGTCCTACACTTGCTAAATCATGACAGTCCAGCATATGAGTAAATCCAATCGCATGTGAATAAATGCAAATATTCCCTAAAAACATCCAGTAAAGACAGTGCAGTTAGGAACGAGACATAAACACTCTCGTGCAGTGTATGTTTCATTTATAGGTTACTTGAAGCCAGATGGCGCTTTCGCGTATAAAGTCTGAAACGGCCTCATAGAAGTACAAACTTACAAGACACGACGTGCAAGAATCCAGCTATCGCTGTTGCCACAGCTAGCTCTACTGTAGCTAAGCTGAATAAAAAGAAACGTGAAGACAGTAAACACATGATTATGAGTCCTTTACACAATATGACTTTGCCGCAGTTGGAATTGAACTGCTGGTTTCGTCTGGCCAGAGGAGAACTGGCCCCCATACTGAGCCTGGTTTCTCCTTTTTTCTCCAATCTGTCACCGATGGAGTTTTGGTATCTTGCTGCTGTCGCCTCTGGAGTGCTTAGTTGGGGACAATTCATTTCCAGTGATATTTTCAACTTTATTGCACAGATACTGTTTAAACTGAACTGAGCTGGACAATGACATCACAGAATTCAATAATGAAATGCCTCTTGTTAAAAGCGCTATATAAATAAAGGTGATTTGACTTGACTTGACTTGACATGATTGCAACAATATGATTTATGTGTGTTTTTCAAGTCATCTCCAGGTAATAAAAAAACATTTGATTCTGAATAATGCAGTGCTAACTAAGTAAGTTAATTGATAGCATTTATTACACTTGCCAATAGATACTAGGCTATAAAATATATTCTGCCTTATTCTGTGATAAAAATGGAGGGGAAATGTAGTATACAGGCTAAACAAATCATAAAATTGTCATTAGGAAAATACAGGAACATTTTTATAAATTAATGATTATTGTCCAGGAGTGTTTTTGATTTCTCAGCCAATAAAAAGCAAGAGGTAATACTTAATAATAATAATAATAATCTAAATAAAACCTGTCAATTATACAAAAAAAAGTTATTATATGTGACCCTGGACCACAAAACCAGTCTTATGTCGCTGGGGTATATTTGTAGCAATAGCCAAAAACAGGGCTTGAAAATGAAAAAAAATGTCAATCGGTTCACTCTGAGCAGAATCGATATTTTAACGTTTCCGTTCCTGCGTTCCTCTGTATTATTACCGTTCCGAAACCGGTTTGAGTAGAAAAAATAACGGTTAATACCGTTATTTTTAAAATTGTCTTTGCCTATAATAATAATAATAATAATAATAAAGTACTGTGTTTTCTTTACACAAAAAGAAAAATAAAAAAAAAAAAAATACAGAAAGAGATGGTATCTTAACCCGCTGCGCTAATAGGCTATACAGCATAATCTTTTCTAGATTTTTACATTTCTAAATGTAGGCTACTAAACAAAATAAAAAAATCTATTAATGCTTTAAAGACATTAAATATTTTTTTAAAGATGTTTGCTGCAAATTGTAAAAAAAAAAAAAAAAAACGCTACTTGTATAAAATGTTTTGAGGGGAAAAAAACAAAGGCTAAGCCTGCATTTTATTAGCCTATTATTCAGAAATGATGTAGGCTAAAATGCCGGTAAATCAAAAATGTTTACAAACATTATAAACACTAGGGATGTGCTCTACGACTAATTTGACTGTCGTTTAAACGGAAGTTTTGTATCCGACTAGTCGACTAGTCTAAAAGCTAGAAACCCCCAAAAAATGGCAAAAAAAAAGTGTGTGTGTCTATATAACAGCCTACACTTGAAATACTTAAATCTTTGAATCACACTGTCAAATCCCTCAATTAATTCTGCTAAAAATAGGTCATGATTATGCTTGCCTCGCGTTATCATCATTTAATATTAGGCGGTCGTTAAACAGAAAAAAATAAAGAGCATACACTCAACAGAGCCCTGCACGGCCCTCAAATTTAGGCCCTAGCCCGGCCCTGGCCCGAGACGCTCAGGCTAGGCCCGGCCCACGTCCGACAGCTCATCAGAATGTCCGACCCGAGCCCTTTTTTCCCCCTTCTCCTAAAACAGTTTATACTACTGTTTCGGCTATTAAAATAGTTCCGTTTTGTGTGTAATGGCAAAATTATTCTATTTAGTTTTGTTTTTTTATTAAGTTAATTTAGAAAAACGTTGGGAGCATTTTTGTTAATTAAATAGCCTATACGTTTTTTTTTTTTTTAAGGTAACGACCAAGCGGCCAGCGGCATGAGCTGATCATAGCCTATGTTTGATAAATTTAGCCTTCTCATATCATCACGACTTGCCTAAAATAAAATCTATAGATATACTAAAACAGTTCAAGTATATAACAATGTTTAAACGTTAAACCTGCTATAATAATAATAATGTGTGTAGCCTATATCTGAGTTTGTGCAGAGAGTGGAAGCTAAAGCGTGCTCTGCAGGACATGGAGGCACCAGCGCAAACACTTGGATTGCTTTCAGTGGAAACAAATTAAAATAACCTACGCCGTCATTTTTTGTTTGTTTGTTTGATAAAGGTAAGAATAATACATCATTCCGACATGTAAAGGGTCTACTTGTATTTGTGTGCACTCACAAAAAGGTAGTTCTTTTATAAAACAAAGAAAACAAACATGATGTGCTTTCTGCCGTCTCGTCTTGAACAGGAGCGCTTCATAAAAATGAACCGAAGCTGAGCGAATACATGCCTCACAGACATGATAAATATATCTATAGAAAGCTTTAAATTATCACTTAACGAAATAAAAAATTGAAAACAAAAACTCTTTTATTATAATCTTAATCATAATCAATAAAGATTCATTTCTCTCTAAAGGCGCGTCTAATGAGGAGACGGTGAGTCAGGATCAGCAACTTCATCCTTGCGACACGGACTCAGAAAACATTAGTTTATTAGTAAATAGTTCAAATATCTCCTTACTATTTCCCGCAGACACATTCATGGTTATGTTTGCTGGGGTTTTGCAGCAAGCTTTAGCCTATTGCGTGCATTTGAACGCAGAACTATTCCGCTGCGCTGAAGTCACCTGCTGCGGGACACTAAACACCATCGAGCTGCTCTCAGTCGTGTGGTCTCCTGTTGTTTCCACCAGCACGGTGATTTTTTTTTTCATCACTAATCGATAGATGTCTACAATATAAAAATAATTTTGCAGGGCTCTAACACTCAACATAAACCGGTGCATAGCTTATTTATTCAGATCGGCTGGAGCAATGCAGAAATGGAAAATCAATCAATAGACTGATAGAATTCTTCATTTTCATATAAAGTTAGCCAACATATAAAAACAAAAGTAAAAAAAAAATAGGAACGTTTATCAAGGAATAGCATTAAAATGGCTTTAAAAATGTTACTTCATGTTGGCTATATTGTCTAAAAACAAAAGAATGCTAGTTTTACTTACTCCATGCACATTTGTTAACGTGGTCTGGCGAAAGACTGGACTAGACGATTCTGCACTTGAAAAAAAAAAAAAAAACGCTCGGCAGGAACTGAAGTCACAGGCACGCAGAGAGTTTCGAAAAGAGCCTGGAAATCCCGCAGCACCACCGAAGTGGGTCTTCGTTTAGAAGAATAGATCGCGTGCATGGGATCACGGACCGCAGCGACATATGAACGATTGACATTGCTGGCTTTGGCTAGCCTCCGAGCTAACGCATAGGTCTTTCGTGTGGTCATTCTAAGCTCGCCGCAACTGACGTGAAGACAAGGCATGAGAGGTCTGAGGTAAAAATGTAGTTTCTGCCCATATATGCTTTTAAAAATATTTTAATATTTTGATATGTATTCTTTTTCAAAAGTTTTATTTTAACTTATTTAAATGTAACGTTAAAATGATGGTAATTTGAATGATAAAATGTTTTTTTTTTTTTTCTCTCGTGTAATCGACTATTGTTTTCAGTGTCGACTAGTAGGAGCTGTACCGTTTAGTCGACTAGTCGACTAGACCCGCACATCCCTAATAAACACAGTAATTAGTTTCTCTCCACAACAAATCCTCTAAACTTAAGGATAGCCTATAGGCTATAAAAACGTCATTCCAAAAACAAATTAAAGGTGAAACTGATGCCTACCTCTCTCACTCGGCACGAATCCAAATGTTTCCATATTCTCGATGTATAGCCTACTAAAATATTATTTATTGGCTTTTACTTTCATCGAAGCACCGCTGGTGTGTAAGATCTGTTGAATCCATCTTACACTGACGTCGGATAAACGCTAACGCCGGTGTTCTGACGATTTGTGCTACCCTGTCAGATTTTCCATTAAAACAGATGGTAGCAGAATTCATTGCCATTGCGACTAGGGTTCACAGCTGAGCACGGGCGGGCATTTCACTCGCTGGATGCGTTAGCATCACATTTGTATAGTCTGTACTACTTGAATTCGTGATTGGTTGACAGCAAATTTAAAATATTAAATGGAACGATAAAATAACGTTATTAACCGGTTAATGGCCATTTCAAATTTTCGATTCTGTTCGGAACTATAAAATTTGATTTAGTTTCTGTTTCCGGTTCTGTTCCAGTCAAAATTTTGTTCGTTTCCGGTTTTCGTTTTCGTTCCTTGAACCGGTTCAGAGCCCTGGACAAAAATACATTGTATTGGTCAAAATGATCAATTTTTCGTTCATGTCAAAAATCATAGGATATTTTCTCAGTATTTAGATTTTTTTGCACCCTCCAAATTCCAGATATTCAAATAGTTGTATCTCAGCCAAATAGTGTCCTATCCAAACCAACCATACATCAATGGAAAGCTTATTCACTCAGCTTCATCATCAGCCATCACACTGTCTATCCTATCAGCTCAAGAGAGAACCCTCTCCACATCGCCAGGCCTCCAGTGTTTATGACACAGGTCATTCTTCCTTCGCCGAGCCATTTAAAAAAAAAATTGGGGCATAAATTAAGAGTATACCCACTTCTCCAGGTACCACTACAGCACTGAACTCAAGATCTTCGCAAATTAACATCACAAAGGGCTTTAACCTGTTAACCTTCGCCCCCATTGTGGGCTTCATAGGTGAAAATAACCTACCTAAATTAAAATGGTAACAGTTCGTGACAAAGTATGCTACACACACAAATTAGGTATCTTTGGAAAGAAGACACTCTGGGCTTTACTATCCATCATCCAAAGTTGATAATGCTCAAAAAGATAAAAAGTTATACACACTGACGTGCCTTGAAAAATGTTTTCCACACTGAATGTTTTTTTATTTCATATACAAATACATGAAATAAGTCCTGGAGCAATCCAGAAAAGTAATGGGTTGAAAGCCATGTGTCTCATGAGTTTATATATCAAATTTGAAGAAGATACCATGAAAAATTAGATTCCTGCAATATTTTTTCTGAAACTATTTATAGTCCCCCACCCCCCTGTTTGAGGAAAAATAACCACCAAATGGATTGCAGAATTATACAAGCTATTTTAGTCATTATACATGTTCCTGCATAGTTTTTCAACTATAAAATAATAGACAGATTTATTTGAGCACAAAAAAATACAAAAATAATTATTTGAGTAATAAAAAAGGAAAAAAATAGAAAAAGAATGCTTTGTATATAGTATGTATACTGAAGTATTCTGATTGCCAGACATGAAGTGATATTGCCAGACATGGTCATACAGTCAGTAATCACACGCTGATGTGCTTCCATTCAGATGATAATCATACAGATGGGCCATATAATCAATAATAGCTGATCAATGAATCACAATGATAGCCGTCATAGACTCGGTAATAAACACGCTGATGTCTGTCCATACAGATTATAATCATGCAGATACGGCCACATTCCCCACACAATACACACACACACATATAAAAAATGTAGAAGAAAAAAAAAAAGTTTTTTTATGGATAAAGCAGATCGCTTAGTCACAGCGTCATTGCCTGCGTCACACGCTGGCAGGAGGGAGCGCCAAATTCAAATAATCTATATTCCGCTTTTCTGAGACTTTTTTTTCCGTGGACGGTCTCATTCTGTTTGTAAAACAGTGTTGTTTTTTTACTACCAAGACGCTGTTTTTGAGTGTAATTTACTCCATAACGGACGCGAACAGTAACTCCCGAAGAAATGAAACGTAAACAAAGGAATATTCATCCTTATTACAACGTTATTGTTTCGCTGGACTAAAAGTGCTCGCTGGGATGTTGTTCTGTGGACCCTTACCTCTCTAACTAAACTGGGATTTCAGCAGTGGACGCGTTTGTGGCTCGTTATTACAATGATAAAGGTACGTACTGCTTTTTTACTCTGCGTGTTTGGATGTGTACTGCTTACACAAATGTAGCAAATACATTCCTTATAAGCTTTCCATCGAAAAACAGCGATCTGTCGTCGATGCTTGAGGCTTAGACCCTCAGAATGATACATAGTTTGTCAAGATTAACTTTGTCCCGTTTCATTTATTCTATTAGAAAACAATGACACATGCAAACAAAGAGCGTTCAGTGCGACGTCGCTCTGGTGAACGTCTTTTTCAAGTATTTTATAGTTGAAAAACTATGCAGGAACATGTATAATGACTAAAATAGCTTGTATAATTCTGCAATCCATTTGGTGGTTATTTTTCCTCAAACAGGGGGGTGGGGGGATTATAAATAGTTTCAGAAAAAATATTGCAGGAATCTCATTTTTCATGGTATCTTCTTCAAATTTGAAATATAAACTCATGAGACACATGGCTTTCAACCCATTACTTTTCTGGATTGCTCCAGGACTTATTTCATGTATTTGTATATGAAATAAAAAAACATTCAGTGTGGAAAAATATTTTTCAAGGCACGTCAGTGTGTATAACTTTTTATCTTTTCGAGCATTATCAACTCTGGATGATGGATAGTAAAGCCGAGAGTGTCTTCTTTCCAAGCACACTGTCACAAACTGTTACCATTTTAATTTAGGTAGGTTATTTTCACCTATGAGGCCCACAATGGGGGGCGAAGGTTAACAGGTTAACCAAACCCTTAAGCAAATGCTCCGCCGCGTAGCCGCCGAAGACAAAAGCGACTGGGAAAAGATGCTGCCATATGTGCTCTTCGGTATCAGGGAGGTGCCCCAGGCCTCCACCGGCTTCATGTCCTTCGAGCTCTTGTTTGGCTGCCAGCTGAGGGGACTTTTGGATGTGGCAAAAGAGGCCTGGGAGCAACAACCGGCCGCCCACCGTTCCACTATCGAGCATGTCCGAGACATGAGGGAGAGGATTGACAGGGTGATGCCGTTAGTCCGGGAACATCTCGCAAAAGCTCAGCAAGCCCAACAACGCCACTACAACTGGGTCGCCCAACCACGGGAGTTCCAGCCGGGAGACCATGTGATGGTTTTGGTCCCAACTTCCACCTGCAAATTCCTAGCCTCGTGGCAAGGACCGTATACTGTTACAGAAAAGGTGGGGCCAGTTACCTACCGAGTCCGCCAGCCAGGCCGTAGGAAAGAGGACCAGTTGTATCACATCAATTTGCTAAAACGCTGGGTGGGGACTAGAGCCCAAGTCTCTGCCCTTGCCACCACGGACCCCGTGGTTGTCGATGTCAACCCCCACCTCTCGGCGGCCCAGAAGAAAGAGCTACAACATCTGGTCAGTCAGTTCTCCGATGTGTTCTCCCCCCTACCCGGGCGGACCAACATCATACAACACGATGTCCGAGTCCCAGCAGGAGTTATAGTCAAGCAGCGGCCCTATCATATCCTGGAAGCTCGGCGACACGCCATCGAGGAAGAAGTACAGGAGATGCTGAGGTTAGGGGTAATCGAATGCAAGCAGCATTGAAAAGGCCCTCACACCCAGGCTCACCACCACCCATTGGCTTTAGGGAAACAGTGAACATTGGTGCTGTTGCCAGCAGGTGCTGTTGAGATTATAAGTGAATATTGTCATGTAGATGTGTTTAGGCCAGGACTCTTATCAAACACGTTAAGTTTGGTGCAGATTGGACACTGCATGTTTAAGTTTGTGTAAAACAAGTCATTTCTTGTTGCCAAAAGGTGGCGCTATGATTGTAACTGAATATTGGTCTTTAGATATGTTCAGGCCAGGACTCTTATTGAACGTGTGAAGTTTGGGGAAGATCAGATGTTGAATGTCTGAGTACAACAACTTCTATTCCCATGGAACATATTCAAACATCGAACTTCATCAAGCCACCGTGGACACAATCTTTAAAGATAATCTTTGCAATATACCATCACAAAGGCCTTTAGATTAGACTGACCAAATATAATGTTGATGTCATTAAATCAATAGGAGGAGTTTGATAAAGCATAAAACATGTCACTTCCTGTTGCCAGTAGGTGGCGCTATGACTGTAACTGAATATGGACATGTAGATCTCTTCAGGTCAGGTGTCTCATCAAACATTTGAAGTTTGGGACAAATTGGACATTGTATGCCTGAGTTATAACAACTTCCTGTTTCATGGTGAAACATTGAAATTTGTCAGGCCGCCATGTACAACGCCCTTCAATGAAAACTCTTTGCAATTTAACATCACAAATAGCATTACCAAATGTAATGTTGATCTGATTAAATCTCTAGGAGGAGTTCATTAAAATACAACATGGCAAAAATGACACAAAATTTGCAGACAAAATTAAAAAGAACTTACTTCCTGTTGGGTTTCGGATTTTGCTCTAAGATACTTTTTAAAGGTATTGGAGTGTTAAGGCCTTTTCACACTGAACACGAAAATTTGGTGGGAATGTTCGGCGCAATGACATTTTTTAATCGAAACAACAGATCTCTGTGGGGCTATTCACACCAGGTGCGATCATTCGTGGTGTGAAAAAAACAATGTTGTTGGGTTTTTTTTAGCTGAAATCATGTGCCCGGAGCAGCTGCTGTTGCATATAAGGGTGAGAGTAGTGGCGCTGTTTAGAAAACCAGTGTAAACAAACACCGCAGAAGAGTATTGAGAGAGAAGAGGATGCATTCTTGTTATCACTGGTATCTGAGAATAGATGTTCTTCAACAATATAATTTCTTTTAAGTCTCCACTGAATGTGATCTGAAGAGCACTGTCCATTTTCTTCCATGTGTGTCCATGAGTGTTATGAGTCAGAGCTCGTTCACTCAAGATCTGTCGATCATGAGCTAGCCTATTATCTTCTGCCATTACGTATGAAAAGAAAATTGAGAGAAACGTATGAGATAAACATTCTTCTATACATGAAATATGAAAGCAAATAGACATGATTATGATGTTATATTTTCTGTATGTGTTTTATGCAGCTCATGATATTTATATAACAATAAATTATGTTTATGACAAATGATAAGCAGGTGTCACATTCAACCCATTATAAAAAGTGCATGTATCCCTGTTATAGAATTCAATATAGATCTCAATCTGATGTTATTACAAGCACTCTGTGATGGTTTAAAGTGTTTTTTAAGCAAAAACATAAATAATCACATACATTTTCAAAGGTAGTTTGATGCTAATTGTACCTCTGTTTATATTTTAAGATGTATTCTTGTAAGCATTATACATAGTTAGTGTTTCTGGTGTAAAACCAAACTTGAGCAGCGGACCATACACAAGATACAGTGGTGTGAAAAAGTGTTGGCCCCTTCCTGATTTTTAATTTTTTTGCATGTTTGTCACACTTTAATGTTTCAGATCATCAAACAAATTTAAATGTTAATCAAAGATAACACAAGTAAACACAACATGCAGTTTTTAAACGAAGGGTTTTTTTATGAAGGGAAAACAAATTCCAAACCCACATGGCCCTGTGTGAAAAAGTATTTGCCCCTTCCCCCCCTGTTAAAACATAACTGTGGTTTATCACACCTGAGTTCAGTTTTTCCAGCCACACCCAGGCCTGATTACTGCCACACCTGTTCGCAATCAAGAAATCACTTAAATAGGACCTGCCTGACAAAGTGAAGTAGACCAAAAGATCCTCAAAAGCTACACATCATGTTGAGATCCAAAGAAATTCAGGAACAAATGAGAAAGAAAGTAATTGAGATCTATCAGTCTGGAAAAGGTTATAAAGCCATTTCTAAAGCTTTGGGACTCCAGCGAACCACAGTGAGAGCCATTATCCACAAATGGCGAAAACATGGAACAGTGGTGAACCTTCCCAGGAGTGGCCGGCCAACCAAAATTACCCCAAGAGCGCAGCGACGACTCATCGAAGAGGTCACAAAAGACCCCACAACAACATCTAAAGAACTGCAGGCCTCACTTGCCTCAGTTAAGGTCAGTGTTCATGACTCCACCATAAGAAAGAGACTGGGCAAAAATGGCCTGCATGGCAGAGTTCCAAGACGAAATCCGCTGCTGAGCAAAAAGAACATAAAGAATATATTGCCAGAAAATATCTTGATGATCCCCAAGACTTTTGGGAAAATACTCTGTGGACCAGTGGCGGCTGCTGGTCTTTCAAAGAGGGGAAGTTCATTTTCGGCCTACATCATAAAAATTGTCCATTTATTTATACGTAAATTCTGCCATCGTGTGCAGTTTGCTAGCTGGCTAGTTCACTGCCTGGCCTACTGTATGAATGAACAAACGATGTAAAAAAAAACACATTAAACTCGATGGAGGAAATGTGGGAATTAGGTTAAACTGAAACAAGGAATGTGGTGTATAATTGTGTGAAATGTATAATGAAAATTGGCCAGCAATTTCGCCAAGCAAATATCAAGAAATAGTTGCAGCAGTTTGTCTTTTCACTACACTTGCAAAGTCCACTATGGGACTGAGCTCGAATCAGTGTTGCCAACTTCTTTCGATGGAAAGTAGCTGATGACGTCATGCGCTAATTAGCATATTCATTACATCATTGCGTCATATTGCTTTTTACATTTGTTTGTCTCTCTGAGCTGGAGGCCCGGCTGCATGCGGTGCTGCGGCCGGAGGAGCTGCGGTGAAAGGCTGAGCCGAAGCGGGAAGCGAGTGAGGCTTTGGTGCAGTGAGAACTGGGATGTGGCCCAGGCTCATTGAAGGCCTGTTGCTGCGACCCGACGCTTACAGAGAGCCGGGTCTAGTGTGGGACGATGGCAGTGTCGAGCGAGGTGAGTTCAGGGCTTTGTTCGATCTATTGGCCGCCTTGGCTGCTGGAGTGGATTTAGAAGTGAGGTTGGCTGATTTGCAGGGTGACGAATAGATTGTACAGATCCGCTTTGTTTACCCTCCGCGAGCACAGTGCATCGGAATTAATCAGCATTTGCCTTGGTTAAATACTTGCTTAAATACTGTCCACTTTCCAATCTGAGGAATTGTTGGTACAGCCGAATGATACGAGGATGCCAGGTAAGTTGTAAGTGTCGCCAGTGGAGGCCTGGCGATGTGGAGAGGGTTCTCTCTGGAACTGATAGGATAGACAGTGTGATGGCTGATGATGAATCGGCTGAGTTAATTATCTGAATGTGCTCCTCCTGAACATCATTTAGCAGAAGGCGATAAATCGTTTTGCGCTCAGTGTGAAAGCACCATTCGTCAGTGATTCACCTCGCTTTTTCGCATCGGGCTCAGTGTGAAACGGCCTTTACATGTGGGTGCCAATTGTACATGTACGTAAGACCTAGTGGGAGGGGCACTTCAATGGACGTGAAAGAAGACACTGTCAAGCCATTTTGCCACATCCACTTCTGAAACACATATCAGATGTAATTTTTAGCGCTACTTCTAGTGTTAATGCAAAGTTTCATGAACATCACGTTTCATGAGCATTTTTGTAGCATGTGTAGGCCCTCAAAACCATGATTCATTTTGGAGAAGAAGAAGAATCAGAGCAATTTCAAGAGGGTCCTCGCACTGCAGTGATCGGGCCCTAAACCCTGGCTCGGCCCTGGCCCGAGACGCTCAGACCCTAGCCTAGCACATTGCAAAGACTGCTCGATCCTGCAGGTTTGCACTACACAACATCAGAAAGATCAGGCCCTTTCTGACAGAACATGCTGCGCAACTTCTTTGTTGGACACACTTGTCCAACAACTTATCAGAATTCTCAGCCCGAGTTCAACTGGAGCCTGAGTCCTTCTCTCTCTCTCTCTCTCTCTCTCTCTCTCTCTCTGCATAACAAACCTGCTGTTGCAGCCATTACAATAGTTCAGTTTTGTTTTTAATGGAAAAGTTGTTATAATTCTTTTCATTTCTTTATTAAGTTAATTTAGAAATATGTTTGGAACAGATTTTGTTTGTTAAATTTAAGTTGTTGTTTTTTTTTTTAAATAACAACCAAGCAGCAAGCAGCTGGCAGTGAGTGGATCATAGCCTATGTTTGATCAATTTAGCCTTCTCAAATCATCACGACTTGCCTAAAATAAAATCTATAGATATAACACACTTCATGCATATCACAATCAGGGGCGTAACAGCCCACGCCTGCTCTACAGGCGATTATGTTCCCCACACTTTTTTTGACCCACCGCCAATATTTCCTCCCATGTTCCCTGATTTGTTACTTAGATTTGAGTGAACTAACATTCAGCCAATCACTAGGTGAATCATCTCTTGGGCACGTCTGCCATGAGCTTCAAATCTCCTGTTGCTCTCACAATTTCTTTCATTCACTTCTTTGCTTTTTCTGGGGTTCATTTTACCCCAGACCGCCAAAGAGCAGAGGATGATTACATCCTTTTTTCAAACACACACTGTAAGTATGTGTTATGTCGTGGTGACACAAATAACGCAATCAAATTTCCATGTTATGATTTAACCTACTATAACATCATGTCTACACCGGATGTGAGCGATGCGACCGTGCGACACAACAAAAGACAATAGACATGGAGGCACCAGCACAATCACATTTTTTCATAATTATAGAGGAAACAACTTCAAATAAGTCGTAATTTTTGCTCATAACTGCAAGAGATAAGAGTAATAGAGCATTCAGAACTGTAAAGGGCGTACTTTTATTTGTGTGCGCTCACAATATCAACAAAAAGCACACTTTCTGCTTTCTCAGTCTCTGAACAGGAACGCTTCACAAAAATTAAACGAAACTCAGCAAATACTTGATACCTCACAGACATGACAAATATATATATACAGTATATATATATATATCAAACGATCCGTCGGACCTGAGTAGGTATCAGTCTTTGCTTTCATCTTTCTCTACTGAAGTCCACACTGCCAAATCCTCACATTTCCACAACAAGATCACCAGCGCTCCAGACATGCGTAATCTCTTCAGAACATTTAATTCTCTCCTCTGTCCCCCTCCTCCACCTCCCACCACTTTGATAACCGCTGATGACTTTGCCTCTTTTTTCACAGACAAAACTAGAACAATCAGTAACCAGTTCTCAACTCCACGGGACCTCCAATCAACCACATCCACTGCTCTAACTCCCATCTTCTCCTTCTGTCCCCTCACCGAGGCAGAAGTATCCAAACTTCTCCTCTCCAGCCATCCTACAACATGTCCTCTCGACCCGATCCCCTCACACCTTCTCCAAACAATCTCTCCCACACTCTTACCGGCACTCACACACATTGTCAACACATCTCTCCTCACAGGCACCTTCCCCACAGCATTCAAGCAGGCTCAGGTAACCCCACTGATCAAAAAACCTACATTAAACGCTTCTCTTTTAGATAACTACAGACCTGTCTCTCTCCTTCCATTCATAGGGAAAACACTCGAACGAGTTGTCTTCAACCAGCTCTCGCGGTTTCTTTCACACTACAACAAACTGGATGCTAAACAGTCAGGCTTCAGGAGTGGCCATTCAACAGAGACTGCGCTACTTTCAGTCACTGAAGCCCTGCGAACTGCAAAGGCTGATTCCAAATCGTCAGTCCTCATTCTGCTGGATCTTTCTGCTGCTTTTGACACTGTCAATCATCAGATTCTCCTGTCTACACTTTCATCACTGGGCATCACTGGGATTCCTCTTCGCTGGTTTGAATCCTATCTCACCGGTAGATCCTTCAGGGTGGCCTGGGGAGGGGAGGTATCCAAACCACATCAACTGGTCACTGGAGTTCCTCAGGGATCGGTTCTTGGACCCCTCCTCTTCTCCACATACACTACATCGCTGGGTCCCATCATACATGCACATGGCTTCTCCTATCACTGCTATGCCGATGACACACAGCTCTATCTCTCTTTTCAACCAGATGACCCAACGGTAGCTGCACGGATCTCAGGCTGCCTGGCGGACATATCGGCGTGGATGAAAGAACATCACCTACAGCTCAACCTGGCAAAGACGGAACTTCTAGTCTTCCCTGCCACTCCGACTCTACAGCATGACTTCACGATTCAGTTAGGCTCATCAATGATTACCCTATCAACTTCGGTCAGAAATCTTGGTGTAATCTTTGATGACCAGCTGACCTTCAAAGAGCACATTGCAAAGACTGCTCGATCCTGCAGGTTTGCACTACACAACATCAGAAAGATCAGGCCCTTTCTGACAGAACATGCTGCGCAACTTCTTGTCCAGGCCCTTGTTGTTTCTAGACTGGACTACTGCAATGCTCTTCTGGCTGGTCTGCCATCAAACACAATCAAACGATTCAGAATGCAGCGGCACGACTGATCTTCAACGAGCCCAAAAGAGCGCATGTTACACCTCTCTTCATCTCCTTGCACTGGCTACCAGTGGCAGCTCGCATCCAGTTCAAGACACTGATGCTTGCGTACAGAACTACCACAGGCTCAGCACCCTCCTACTTCCACTCACTATTACAAACCTACATCCCATCCAGAAGTTTGAGATCTGCTAGTGAGCGACGCCTTGTGGTACCATCACAGAGAGGCTCAAAATCACTCTCCAGAACATTCTCGTTCACCATTCCTGGCTGGTGGAATAATCTTCCCACCCCTATCCGGAACGCCGGATCCCTGGCAATCTTCAAGCAACAACTGAAAACTCATCTCTTTCGGCAGGACTTGACTTCATCCTAAACTCAAAAAAAAAAAAAAACTCTTTCCCTCGATCTTTCTCTCCGCTTACTAGCTTGTACTTATTTGAACAATGTCTGAGACTTGGTGTTACGAGCACTTCCTCTGTCTGATTGCCTCTTCAAGATTAATCGCTTTGTGTATTCCCCAATTGTAAGTCGCTTTGGATAAAAGCGTCTGCCAAATGACTAAATGTAAATATAATGTAAATGTGTGTGTGTGTGTGTGTGTATATATATATATATATATATATATATATATATATATATATATAAGTTCTGGCATGAAACTCAGATAGATCTAACTCAGTATGACATAATGACATCATTATAACATGTCACAGCTGATTTATTCTCTCCTGTATCGGTAGCCAATGAGCTCGCTGCTCAACATTCAAATACTTTTTTTTTTTGCATTGCACTTCAGAAACCCTCCACCTTCCCCAGCTCCAACTGTATAGATCTGCTATGTGGTTATTCATTATATATGTGCAGCAGCAGTATTTCTTACATGCTCACAACAGCATGTTGTGGATGTATTGGCAGTAACAATGTATTGTGCTCTACCACAGCAGCAGCAGCAGCAACGGTGGCGTAGCAGATCTATTCCGCCAAGACCAAATATATTAAAGTTGTCATGTACATTACTAAAATAGTTATTTTCCTGCATATATAAAATAGCGTTTTATATCCTTTTATATTCGCTATAAAATGGGTAGGTTAAGGTTTGGTGGTAGGTTAAGGGGTCTAAAAATATAAATCACATTGATAAAATGATAAAAATGCATATTTGCTATAAAATGGGTAGGTTTAGGTTTGGGGCTAGGTTAAGGAGTCTAAAAATCTAAATCGCTTATTGATAAAATTAATATCTTAATGATATAAAAGATACGTAAATAGTTTACGTTTTTTAGCTAAAAATATGTAGCGATTTATATGTTTTAAACATTGAAATATATCTAAATTTTACGTTTTAGCATCACTAAAAACTTACAAAAATGTAAATTTTGTGCTTGTAAATGTTACATATTAATAACAGTGCTTGAAGTGGGCCTGTGCGCACCGGTACGCAGTACTGGCATTTCTGTATTTTATTATTTTGCGTACTGCCACTTTTTCATGCGTACCGGCACTTCTGACATGTTGCCGGTACTCAGAGTCATCACTAACTGACACACACTAACAGGAGAGGGGTCACCTCTCATCTCAACAAATCGCGTGAATGAATGCAAGCGGAGTCAGTCTACTGCAGGAGTTGTTGCTTTTAAACTGTCTGGCCAGTGCGAGCCAAAGCTAACAAAGAGCCGGGTGGGGCCAATGCTGCGTTTCCACTGTCGGACCAGTGCTACTCTAAAAACCAGCCATTAACACACCTCTCTGAAGCAAACGGCACACAACATCATTTCACCAGCGAGGGCAAAAATGAATGAAAACTATCGCAAGATGAACTTGACAGAAGCAGATTTTTAAAAGTCTCCAGCATTGATATTTTACCAATAATTTGCGATTTTAAAAAGTTACAGTTACAGTAATTTATTATTTTGTGTCAGAAGTGCACATCAGTGAGGTTAAATCCAACTAATATTTTTAATAATCTCACATAAAATTAGAAAACACATACTTGTTCAGACACGGCTGCTCCATTTATTTGTAATCACAAAAAGTCCAAACGCATGCACATAGCCTATAACACAATAGAAAAACTTTGATAAACCCATATGTCTGCTTCAGCTTCTTTAGAAAGATGGAGAATATTAATTTTCTGCAAAATAATATAATGTGAGGATGTTTGGGTGTTGTCCTGTTTCACTATAGGCTACTGTTATTCTTTCAGCCAGATTGTGTGAGGTGGAAGCGCATGTCAGGAGAAGTAGAATAATAATTAATTACTCATTTGAATAAGTACATTATAATGAAAACAATAACTTAAAAATGAAAAGAAGAAAGTTTTTGTGATCATTAATGTAAACTGATAAACTCCTGGAAAGTTCAAAGATCCAGTAAGTGAATTCACACAGTTGTACAAAACAGTGCTAATGCAGAGAGAACACGGCCGATTTCATCAGAGATTGTGGAGAGAATAGTGACTCACGTCCAATGTCAGTAAATTATTCTTATCATTGTGTATTTGGCTTAAAAGCAAGAATGTTTTATAATGGACACTGGCTGACTGAATGTTATGCAGTAGTAAGAAGTTTAGCGATTCTGAATGTATCCAGTCAGGTCAAGGCAGGAGGTTTAGTGGTCTTTGGCATTTCCCTGTGGTCCTGTTTGGCATCACAGCTTGACTTGTGCTTATTTGTATTGAAAACGTTTATTTAATTATTGACTGTGGCACTATAGATAGCACACACAGTGAATTATATTAAATAAGTATGAAAATACTTATTTAATATAAAAAATAAAAATAAAAAAAATGGGGAGGGGGTGTACCGGCACTTCTTTTTTTCCACTTCAAACACTGATTAATACCTACGCATAAACAATGAGACCAGGCTGGATTATAAGGGGACCTCAGAGAACAGTACAAAATAATAAAAAGGCAGTTCATGACCCCTTTAAAGAAACATGCTGCTTTGGTTTAATGCATCAGTAGCAGATCTGGGCCAACACTTACTGGGCCTATCCCAATACCCCAAAAAAATGGCAGAGCTCAGTGCTCCCAAGTGTATCTTGTCATTCATTATGATCAGGAACTTCAAGGAAAATTTTATAAATTTTAATTTTTTATTAATTTGATTTTAATTTTTTATTAATTTTAGTTTTATTAATTAGATATTATATATATATATATATATATATATATATATATATATATATATATATATATATATATATATATATATATATATATATATATATGACCGTGGACCACAAAACCAGTCATAAGGGACAATTGTTTTAAATTGAGATTTATACATCATATGCAAGCTGAATAAATAAGCTTTCCATTGATACAACTATTTGAAAATCTGGAATCTGAGGGTGCAAAAAAAATCTAAATATTGAGAAAATTGCCTTTAAAGTTGTCCAAATGAAGTTCTTAACAATGCATATTACTAATGAATTTTTTTATATATATTTACAGTAGGAAATTTACAAAATATCTTCATGGAACATGATCTTTACTTAAAGGTGCCATAGAATGTATTGATACAATATTTTAAATTGTTCTCTGATATCTACATAGAAGGTATGTGGCTTAGGTAAGGGCAAAAAATCTCCAGAAACGGATTTACATGTTCCTTTAAAACACTAGGATTTGTCCCTAGAATGAAATGGTCTGTTATTACCTTATTTGGAAGGGTCATGTATAATAATGTTGAGCTCTGCTCTGATTGGCTGTTTCACAGTACGGCTCATTTACGTAGCTCACATGGCAGGAAGGAAACACAGGGAAAATATATATTTCAGTACTTTCTTGCGAAGTTATATCATTGGGTAATTATACTGTAAACAAAATGTGGGCATCAGGGAGCTGCTATTAATATGCAGGGCATTGAATCTGCTTTGGAATGCACGATCGCTTTTTAGTTTCACTTTCACATTTCACTTGAGATTCGCGATCGCACATACTCTGTTTATACTATGGAGCGGCAGTACTTACCACACATTTTACAAGATCAGATGTTTGTAAGTGGTGCTCAGGATCTGTAAATCATTTGCCATCATCCTCAGTCAACTCTCCTTACTTTGTTTATGTGGTAAGTGAAATTTTATGTTCTGTAATGTAAAAGGATACCGCTAGCAAGAAGCTAACCATGTCCCTTTAGTGGTTCGCGTTATTTTATTAGAACACGTTATTTGCTTTCCATGCCTTACTGAATACAGACACCAGCCCATCCCTGCAATGCACATCCCCTGCGCAGCCTGGAACATAGCATTTATTTCCATGATCTGTCATTTTTGCCGTTGTCCTCACTTTTTCTTCACAATACTGCAGAACTTCTGATGATTCGGCTGTGCAGGTTCGGCTGCCAGACCTCTTCTCGTTTGGCTCTCAGCGAAGGCGGTCGCATTTTCTTCCCTCCCTCCCTACCCTTATCTCCCCTGCTTGCTCTCTTGTCTTGTCCTTGTCTAACACTGAAGAGACTCTCTCTGCACTATTCGACAAAACCGAAATTATGGATCTGATCAACTGGTCTCTTAACGCAATTGACACCATCTTCTTGACTAGAAGTTTGGGATCGGGAGAGCCCGGGTGTCCTGCTGGAACTTTCGCAGCTGGCTACACGATGGACGCATGGGAGAGGTGGCGGGTCGTGTGTCTGGCGGCTCAGAGACTATTAACCGCAATATGGATTCGATCACGGATAAGCTCTCGGCTTTGGAAAGGAAAATTGATGGACAAGGAGATCAGAATGGACAATGAGAATAGTTGTGAAATTAGGCAGCTGTTCACCCAAAGACCAAACAATCTTATCTCTTTTCGGCTTCCCAAAACAACAGAACAGCTTGACAAGGTTGCTCTGGAATATAACTCCCCGGACGAATGCTGCAGGGAGACGCTCTTTCTTCCCTCCCCCCCTCAACAGACACCTTGTGATTGTCGAGCGTTTGGGCTCCGGCCAAGGTCGTTTCCATGGCAATTGCTGTGTCGCACCACAACCTGCGGACTGAGACAACTTGTTTGGAGTGCCAGCGCGGCGGATCTCTAGGCACACGAACTTACACATACACGCACTCATACGCTCATAGATACAGATATTCATTCACCTCCCTTTACCCACATCCAACGCCTTTGCCGCTTCTTCCCGTCAGTCTGATAACGGGTCTGTGTTAGCGCTGTAACGGCTGCAGACCGGATGGCTGGTCGTCTGAACTGGATTACTCTCTGCAAGTTCCTGTATTGACTGTGCTCTATGCTGAGGTTTTTTGTCTGTTCTCACACTGTACTCCCATTCAGGAGCATAGTGTGAGGATTATTTTTTTCTCCTTCCTTTCCTCATGTTGTGCTGTATTTTTCTTCTCTATTGCATTTCGTTGCCTTGTATCTACATGTGCAATGACAATAAATTGAATCCAATCCAATCCAGTGTTCTGTCAATTTGTGCTACCCTGTCAGATTTTCCTACCTCCCATTAAAACAGTAGGTTGTACAATTCGACAACGAAAAATGCTACCTGTTAAATTATGATTTATTAATGTCTACACCTACCACAACCCTAAACCCACCTGTACAGTAATGCAAATACAGTAATTGTGTTATATTCGCGGTTGTGGCTAGAAGGGATACAGCTACCGGAAAACAACAATAAATATTTTTTTCTACCTATTGTTTTATTAACGTCTACACCTACCCCTTACAGTAATGCAAATACATTAAATATGGTTGTTCAGCGTGAGAAAAAGGACAAAATATTGAAGTAAGCCCCGGTAGGAAAATCTGATGGGTAGGATAAAATGTCAGGACACCAGCTGAACACAGAACATGGGCGGGTATATGCAAATGTTGGGAACATACGTATTAGTGTTCCCGACTGTAGCGTCACATTCGGTCTTATCGGGGGAGTTTCCTCCGAGGAGGCAAGGGAGGCAGTGTCTCCTCTCCTCAAAATTGGATGAGAAAATAATCGATTTTACAAAAATAAAACCGCGCAAATATGACTAAATATGACATTAAAAGTCTAAAAGTCACTCGTTTTTATAAAGCAACACTGTCCAACAGCGACACCCGCAGGTAAATTTACAGCGGAGGCTTGCCTCCCTTCGGTCCATAGACTTTCTACAGAGACCCTAAAGCATGCGGTGACTTTTCTGGAGGCTCATTGAGATGAATGGGGGAAAGTCACGTGAGAGGAGGCAATGCCTCCATCGTGCTATAATTGGATATGATCGGTTATGATTGGATGTGATTTGTTTGCACTCTTTGTTTTCGTGAGAGCTCTCGGCATGAATGAAGGAAATAATGGCATCATTGACTAATTATAAAGTAAGTAAACAACTCTCCCGCTTATCATAGATATCACTGCTTTGTGTCATGTCAAAATGAAACATGAAATGTCTTGAAAACATGATGATTGTCAGTTTTTAGTGAGCATTCAGCTTGATGAAATGAAAGATGCATCTTCGTGGCTTTGAGTCGTGACAATGTTTGTGACAGGGCTTTTATGATGATGACCCGAAAATAAGTTGACTATTAAAAAAAACAGCTGAGCATCAGTTCACAAATAAAAAAACAGAGTGTCTATTTTAAGTGCATATAACGCGCCTTGTTGGCCACAGCTACTTACGCTAACTCTGCCCACCAACGTGTGATTACAAAACATTACTAAAGACAATCGTCAAGTGACAGCTCCAGTGGCGCAAATGGTAGAGAGAACAAAAATAATTATATTTTGTATTTTATTAACATTTTTTTTAAATTTTATTTAATATTTTAAATTATTATACATTTCATAGTGTTGTATGCATTTTTACATTTATTCCAAAATGAAAGACTTCATTAGTTAGGCTAACATTAGTTAACATGAACTAAGAATGAACAACACTTCTACAGCATATTAATCTTAGATGCTATTTACACTTAGTGAAATTAGCAGTATTTTCTTAGCGATATGCTATTTACACTAAGTGCTAATAGCAATAGATTCTATTAACACTTAACACATGTTAAAATAGCAGTAATTAACACGTTAAAATGGCAGTAATTTCTGCTATTTATACTAATTTCAATAGTGGCAATTATCTGCACCTTATAGTATTGTAGAACATTGTAAAACAGTATGCAATAACATTGAGTGTAAATTATAAATTTAATTCAAATGATTAAATGGAGCAATATAAGCCCTCCCTACACCTACCTGATGTGATGAGATTTGAAAATGGAGGAGGGAAAAAAAAAAAAGTTTGGTAAAGGGCGGAATCGAACCCGGGTCGATCGCATCAAAAATAACTTAGGCACACATTTTACTATCTTCGCCACCGGACTTGGTAATGAACATTTGTCTTTTTGTAGTAACATTACATTGATAGGTGGAGTTGGTGTAAATAGCTTCTGCTGACAGTTGCACTTACACTCCGTTTTTAAATAGCGAACTAATGTTCAGCTGCTCTTTTTAATAGTCAACATATTTTTGAGTCATCGTCATAAAAGCCCTGTAAACACTGTCACAGACACGAAGATACATCTTTCATTTCATCAAGTTGAATGCTCACTAACTGACAGTCATCACGTTTTCAGGCCAATTCAAGTTTTATTTTGAGGTGACACACAGCAGTTATATATCTAAGC
The DNA here is from genome assembly GCF_936440315.1 of Barbus barbus. NCBI lineage: Eukaryota > Metazoa > Chordata > Actinopteri > Cypriniformes > Cyprinidae > Barbus > Barbus barbus. Next base: position 22,919,513 of record NC_136754.1, on the reverse strand, counting down.
GGGTGAGTTGTTTACTAATAAATATCAATAACGCCATAATTTTCTTAATTCAGGCCAAAAGCTCGCACGAAAACAAGAGGCCGGATTTATCGCATGAACCAATCACATTCAATCATAACCGACCATATCCAATCATATCGCGATGGAGGCATTTCTGCGCAAAAGGACGGCACGAGTTTGTGTTTATGCTTAAAGTGTGCAACTGCATCACTTTTAAAAGCATGAATACTGCATTGCATATAGACCAGTTTCTTTGCCGCGATTATCATTTTAAATGAATACACTGACAAATAAAGTAAACTGTTAATACTTAAACTTGAGATTTATACTGGAGCACAGTAAATTTATACTGGGGCATGTTCCCCAGTAAAAGGGGTCTAGCGACGCCCCTGCCTGTGGGTACCGTGAACTCATCAGGTCCTCTGGCATCGCGGGACGTTGCATGTCAACCCGAAGAACTGAATCAATCTGCACGAACAATTCGATCACATTGGATCATTGAGGTAACACAGACTTTATTTTGTTTTGCTCGGCAGAATATAGGTGCATCTCAATAAATTAGAATGTCGTGAAAAAGTTCATTTTTTCTTGTAAGTTATTTCAAAAAGTGAAACTTTCATATATTTTAAATTCATTGCATGTAAAGTAAAACGTTTCAAAAGTTTTTTGTTTTAATTTTGATTTTGGTTAGAGCTTACAGCTGATGAAAGTCAAAAATCAGTATCTCAAAATTTACATTTCAGTTTCAATTAATGACCATCCCTACAGTATAAATTCCGGGTATCTCTTGTTCTTTTAAAGTAAAGTCGTGACGTATTGTCAAGTATGGTGACCCATACTCGAAATTGGTGCTCTGCATTTAACCCATCCAAGTGCACACACACAGCAGTGAGTAGTGAACAAATGCACACACACACACACACCGTGAACACACACCCGGAGCAGTGGGCAGCCATTTATGCTGCGGCGCCCGGGGAGCAGTTGGGGGTTCGGTGCCTTGCTCAAGGGCACCTCAGTCGTGGTATTGAGGGTGGAGAGAGCGCTGGACATTCACTCCCCCCACCTACAATCCCTGCCGGCCGGGGACTCGAACCCGCAACCTTTCGATTACGAGTCCAATTCTCTAACCATTAGGCCACGACTTCCCCAAGTGACCACAATAATGGAGAAGACTGCTGACTTGGCAATGATCCAGAAGACGAACATTGACGCCCTCCACAAAGAGGGTAAGTCACAGAGGGTCATTACTGAAAGGTGTGGCTGTTTACAGAGTGCTGTATCAAAGCATATTAAATGCAAAGTTGACTGGAATGTTTAGAATATGACATAAACATGACATACAATTAATAAGGCTAGAAAAACTTTGCCTCTATAATGGTAAAAATGTACCTGTAAATCAATTTAAGGGGCAAATATTGTCCCTTCATGGAAAACGTGTGACTGCGGTCTAAGTGGGGGTACTCAGACGATGTTTAGGCTAAATGCCCTAGGGGCATTGTTGCCAGATTGGACGGGTTGCCGCCCAATTGGGCTTGTTTTGATCGGCTTGGACCGGAGAATAACGCATTGGGTGGGTTGACAAAATTTGGGCTGCTTTTAAAAAATTAAAACCCGCCCAAGCTGCTTTTTTCTTCGCTTTTATCTTTAATCATATTATTTTAATATGTTCAAACTCAAAGTATCACAGTAAAATAATGTATAGCAGTAAACAAAGCAACGCAGCTCCTGACTTTGGCTGCGTCCGAAATCGCATACTTCCCTACTATATAGTATGCGAAAAACAGTATGTGAGGCAAGTAGTATGTCCGAATTCATAGTATTCGAAAAACAGTAGGCAAGAATTACCCACATGACCTACTACTTCCGCCCGAATTCTGTAGTACACATACGATGGACACTTTACTATCCCATGAGGCCACGGGAGAGGAGGCGTCATATTCTAAAAATGGCGGAAAGCGGCGACGCGGCTGTTTTCAAGTGCAAGTACCTCAGGGAAAAACGTCGTTCATTGTGGTTAAATTGCACTTGTTTAAAACAATCAAAGTAAACGGCTGACTTATTAAAATTTAAACGTTGTAAATCGATGAGATGACTTCATGAACATGGCGGATGTAGTACGTCCGAATTCCATTCATACTACCCTCATTCATACTATATAGAACATACTTTTTTAACGGTCGAGAAGTACGTTTGAATTCAAATGTAGTACCTACACAAGTAGTATGCGATTTCGGACGCAGCCTTTGAAACTTGCAGCTCATATTTAATCAATTAAACCATAGCCTTTTGAAGTGTAAGCTATATCTCAATTTACATGTTTTTTTTTTTTTTTTTTTACCAAAGCACCACCAAAGTCTTCTCCTCCTATTTCTATCAGTGAACCATTTCTGTCACTGCAACATCCCGAACACACACACACACACACAAACAAAATCATATGCCTGATGAAAAAATGTATTTAAAACATGTTCATATTTTAGAAAATGTAGTTAATATTTGCATCATTAATGATTTATTTTATCCACCCGCAGAATGCCTTTTATTATTACCCAACCCGCGGATTATCCACAGCGCCCGTGGATTAACCGCCATCCGCACATCAACTGCGCAGATATCAACAGCATCACTGGGTTGTAGGTTGCCAAGTTGAGGGGACAAATGGGTGGAAATTTGTGTGAGAAGGATGCGTTTCATACAAGATCTGGCAACTGGACAACCTTGGAATATGTTGACGTGATTATTCATATAATGAGGCCATACAAATTATGGGAGTGTTAACGGAGACGAATGAAGCAAACATATAAAATACGCCCAGTAGGATTTTTTTTAATAGAAAGATAAAAAATATGGGAAAATATTTAAACGGGATGATAGCGAGATTGAATGGTAAAAAACAGGAGAATCCCGGTAAAAATGGGAAAGTTGACAGGTAGCCTGCTCCAGAGTACTGGACACGCCTTTAGAGAGAAATGCAACCCTCATACAGATTATAATAATCAGGAAGTATTTGTTTTTGAATTGGTTCGTTTAAAACTACACATTTGAAACTTTCTATAGATATAGCCTGTTTCACATGTCTGTGAGGCAGCCACTGGGTTTCGGTTCTTTTTTCAGATGCGCTCCAGCTTCAGAGATGGCAGAAAGCGCGTCCTGCTTTCATTATTTTATAAAAGCAACGTTTTGTTGTTTTTATGAGTTTACAGAAATAAAATCAGTTTCGAACTGATTTTAAGTTGTTTCATTATCAGGAAACAAAGCTGTTGCCTTGAAAATAAAAGCAGTGCGGTTGTAGTGCGTACACCTAATTATATCTATTTGCGATTGACTTTTAATTCACGAATTACCTCATGCAGGCCGGTCAAGGATAGCCAGAGGGCCGGATGTGGCCCGGGGGCTGTACAATGCCCAGGTCTGCTTTAGGGGCTCCATACAAATGTATCTATTTGTGTTACTAATTCACTTTTTAAAGTTTTAAAACTGGCAAAAAATTACTAAATGTGAATTGATGAGTGAATATGATTATAGTCAGTAGGCACTCACTTTCTCCCTGCTCCTTGCTCTTTCTGCCGCTGGTATTCTTTTTCAGCATGTTCCTGCCAGTGGTGAAGAGGTTTGTGAGCTCATCCAGAGGGCTAGTGGGCGTCCGTGATCGTGCCACTGAGATGTTCTGCATAGAGCCATGATGCCGCCCCCCTGAGCCTGCATCCTGCGGTGGTGATCCCTTTCCATGAGGTGTGACAGAGGTGCTGCGAGGAAGGCCTGCTGTAGGAAATGGCCCATCTAACGGTGGTGATCGCATGAGGCTGAGGGGCGTCAGGCAGCGGCCCATACTCACAGGTGAGGGGCAGGCTGAGTGGCTGCGCTGATAACCGTGTGATGAGGAGGAACTTTTATAGAGTGCACAGGGCAGTGGCGGCGCCGACGATCGCCCAGATATTGTTATTGTTGGAGTTGCAGTTAGCTCCCTCTCAGCACGTCTTAGGTGTGGCGTAGATGCAGAGCCAGAGGATTCTAGAGAAGATGAGGTTGGTGACTTGCCATAAGAACCATTCTCTAACATAGGAAGCTTTGCTACATCGAGAGGGGTGAGTGGGGACTCGTCCGACTTGGGTGAGCACTGAGCAGGGGCTGGAGGGAAAACCAGTAAAGGTGGCCTATGGGTCAACAGGTTGGGGAATGGGGCAGGGATTTCACAAACTAGCGTGCCACGAGGGGTGGTACAACGACTTAGGGGGGCATAGATATCAAGCTCAGTTGTGCAGGGTGTGGCACGACTGCTAGAAAGATCCCATCGCAAGTCAAACTCATCAAGTGCTGGATACTTCATCTCTTCATAGACAGCCTCACCCGGCATATCTTCCTCAGGACGAAGTTTCGGTTCTCGTCCCCCATTCCCAGACATCTCAATGTAGACAGGTTCATCTAAATCTGAATCCTGTGGGCTCTGTGGCTGAGCAGGAGAAGGACCCTGGCCATCACTTGAGAAAAACATGGTGGGAGAACCTTTTGAACCATGACTGCGGATGTAAGACTCGTCAAAAGAAGTGCTCAGTTGCGTGTTGGGATTCCTCTTAGGCTTCGGTGGGGGAACTTTCCTGCAGTCCTCACTGCAGCCTTGTGTTCCTGAGTAAGCAGAAAAGCATGAAGAAAAATATATGATTTAGCATACTACCATAGTAGCAGAGAGTTTGGATCACTGTACACAGAACAATTTAATAACTTTCAATTATTCAGATACCATATGGTCCTGCTACTCCAGCTCTATCACCATCTTTATCACCAACACCATATACGTACACACCAATATATTTTATACAACGCAATTAAAAAGTTGCAGTTTACCGAAATACACACATTGGGAAACACAATCTGGGCACTGCTTCAGAAGTGACACATACACACTAACTCCAATGATCCTGAGAATAAAAATGATAAAAAAAAATGCCCTGATTTCTGTGCCGAGAAAAGACAATCTTTTATCTGATCAAAGAACATTTTCTCTTAAATGCTTTGGGGGTTTGTAAAGAGAATAAAAATAGTAAAACTGCTTTTTGGCCAGATTAAAGTCATTTTTCATGTTCTCTCAGTGACTCTCAGTGAGAGAATCCTTTTGCGCATGCCTGAAAAAAAAAAAAACCTGATTATAGTTTTGCTAATTCTGTGAAAGTGTAGACTGAGAATCTTGAGATCTGTTTCAACACCTCTGAACATGCCCCTCCTCCTGCTCTCTCTGCCTTTCCCCTCCCTACGAGTGGATCTGTTATCCCTCCTCCAGGGGAACTAAATCTAGGTCAGTCGCTCCTCCTGAATGAATTCTGCGATGACTGCTCCCTCCCCCCACACCCCCTCAACCTCCCGTTCAACATGCAATTGTCCTCTGAATGTGCTCTTTGGTGCTCATTGGCTATAGCGCTGGCTGCTAGCCCATTCCTTATTGGTTGTTGCCACACTCTGTCTTCTTGTCACCTCGCTGATGATTGGTTAAGGCTGATGTCTGATGTCTGGATTGGTGGAGCAGCAGGAGGTCTCTGTTTCTGTGGGCTGGTTGCCGTGGTATTAAGGAAGATCTGCGTGCGCACTGTGATCCCTTCAAATTTGGTCAAAAAGTAACTCACACGGCACACTTCAGAACCTGAGAAATATAAATTGACTTAATACTTTCATAGCCTACAGCTAAATAAAAGATAAAAGAGGGCCATCACTGCATAGACATAAACTGATGGGCTTGTTGAGATCTGCATGGGGATGACCCCAGAACACTGTTGACACTCACTGCCTTTTTGCAGGAATGAAACCCTGCAAAATTATAATTACAAATTATAAGCAAGCAGTTTCAACCACTACACCATATCTTCCCAAATGATGGGAAGAAAATGGTGGGAGATAAATGTAGGGTCAACTGCATAAATGCTTTGGCATGTGTAAAAATGTACTGTCATCACATCATATAGTCTTGTTTGTACTCAGTCTATATATGTCTTCACATGACTTGGCTATTTAAAATTATGGCATTGTCCACATTGTTATGTGTGTTTGCTTTTACATGAAACAATAGCCACTGTTCAATTTAACCCATTCAACCCAATTTCATCCACCAGTATATACCTGCAGAAAAAAACAATCTCAACATTTTGTGTAAAAGGAATTGTGAAAGTAAAGCTTGGATTAAACAATCACAGAATCTTACCGTCACACTTCGCTGAGTCATCACCTTTACACCCGGTGGGACTGAGGTCCACAGCTTCAGAGGAGATGCTGAGCTTGGTGCTGGGGTCCCGCCGGGGTTTGGGTGGGGGCTGCTTACGGGATGTGGGACTGCCCTCCTCTTCCTCTCCTTCCACAGAGTGCAAGGACTGAGAGCGAACAGTGAAACCTGGGTTACAGGGGGGTTGGTGCTGGTGAGGGGACATGTGTTCCACAGGGGCTGGCATGCTCATGGAGCCCATTTGCAGGTGCTTACCCTCGGTGATCACCTCTCCCCCCCTGATAAGAGACCACAATCAAAAAAGGGTTCATGAATGGATTTTAAAGTAAAGAGCAGCATTGTGTGATATATTAAAGCAATATGTCACAGTTTATTTGGTAGTTAGTATATTTTTATTTTTAGATCACCCTGACATGTCTGGAGAAATAAAGACTATATGTAATAATAACAGTATGAAATACATACTCTGTTTTATAGTGAACCAATTCCTATTCTGAAATACTTCATGTTAAATTCAGTTCATACACCACAAATGTAAAATTTCTGCACACCACATGACGACACAGAGGATCACTTGGAATGAATGAAAATAAATTCAAAAGCACATTTTTGAGCATAAATGATAATGAGCGCTCATGAACATTAGTCAACTACACACTACAGTTCCCTAAACAAAGGATTTTTTTTAACCATTTGCTTTCAAGGATCCACCCCCCCCCCCCCCCCCCCCCCCAACACACACACACACACACACACACACACACACACACACCCCACACACATTTTCACATTTGAAAAAAAGAAATACTCTGCTTTAAATAATACTATAAGAGAACTGTTAGATGTATAAACATGAAAATATATATTTTAAATTTAAGTAATTTCATGAAATGTATCTTAATTTTTTAGTGGACCACCCAGCACTCCATTGCAGCCCCCTGGGGATTCCTGTTTGAAAATCCCTGTACAAAATCATAATATACAGTGCTGCTATGTAAATCATTCTGTTTTTGTGTAGGCTACGTCTGTGCTTGTAGTTAGCAGCACTCTGATGAGATCTGTGATTAAGGTACTCATCTGAATGAATGGGTAATTTGGAACTATTAATTTCTGTTTTGCCCCATTAGATTTAATGAAACAGTAAAAGGCCCCCAATATATATTTTTGGATATATTTTGTTTCTCGTCTGTTCTTGAATTTCTTTAGATCGCAGCATGATGTGTTGTTCTTTAAGCATGCTTAATTTTGTCAGACAGGTGCTATTTAAGTGATTTCTTGATTCAACAGGTCTGGCAGTAATCAGGCTTGGGTTTGGCTAGTGAAATTTAACTCAGCTTTCTAAAATAATGTGGTTAATCACAGTTCTTTCATGATTTAACAGGAGGGGGTAATTAATATTTCATGTAGGGCCAGGTAGGTTTGGACAGCTTTTTTGCATTAATAAATGAAATTATTTGGTCCCACTTTATATTGTGTCCCTAATACCTGTGTACTCATATAGTAACTAGATGTGTACGTAGTATGTAACCACAGTCAAAGTACACATTGGTACATAGTATCTACAGCTGTAATATTTCTGTAACTACACACATGTAACAACCCTCAAAATGGTATGTGTTAGTACAAATGTGTAACAGGTCATTGGTAACAGTACTTTTTTCACTAAGTACTAGTGTAACAGGAATTATATAACTACATTTTGTAACAACAGTATGTATAAGAGTAATTGGAACAATTTGATCAAGGGGGAGGAAACGGGTAGGTTTAGGGTTATGTAAAGTGGGAGGAGTTGGATCTCGAGTTGGTGGAGTTGGTGCACCACTGTAATACCAGTGTACTTGCATGGTAACTCCTCAGGAACTGTCCACTTAAAGGAACACTCCACTTTTTTTGGAAATAGGCTCATTTTACAACTCCCCTAGAGTTAAACAGTTGAGTTTTGTCGTTTTTGAATCCATTCAGCCGATCTCCGGGTCTGGCGGTAGCACTTTTAGCGTAGCTTAGGATAGATCATTGAATCGGATTAGACCATTAGCATGTCGCTCAAAAATGACCAAAGGAGGAATTTTCCTATTTAAAACTTGACTCTTCTGTAGTTACATCGTGTACAAAGACCGATGGAAAGTGAAAAGTTGCGATTTTCTAGGCCAAAATGTCTAGGAACTATACTCTCATTCCAGCGTAATAATCAAGGAACTTTGCTGCCGTACCATAGGTGCAGCAGGTGCAATGATATGATGCAGCACCTGAAAGTAGTCCCCAGCTATATCTGTCACGAATCTGGTTCGTGGTCTTTTGTCCAACTGCCACATGAGGTTGCCTCTCCATCATATTGACTCTCACACCACGCATCACATTGGACTGCATTTCCCATCATCCATTGCACTGAAGACACACAGCTGTATGCACTGATCACACAATCACTCACCATACATAAACCATGGACTTCCTTTCACAGATCGCTGACTATTGTTCTGCGTATAGCACTCCCCTAGTGTTAGCTGCCTTACCGAGCCATTCTGTGTTTTTCTGTTTAGTTCCAGTATTGTTCTGCATTTATAACTCTCCTAGCTCTTTAGCTGCGATACGGAAACCACTTTGTTGTCATAGTCTTGCCTTGTGTGTTTTTCTAGTGTTTTGATTCTTGCCCGTGTTTCCTGGATTTACCCTTTGCCTTGCCGTTTGGACTCTGTCTGCACCTTTCTTGGACTACTGCTCGTATACCTGGATTATCTCTCTGCCTTGCCCTGTTGGATATTGTTCGCCGATCCTCGACTCTCTCTAGCCCTAGGATTGTTCTGTGTCTTGCCCGTACCATACCTGTTTGCCATTGTTTGACCCTGCCTGTTTTTGACTATGTTTATTAATAAAAGCTTGCACATGGATCCGCACGTCTCACGTCTCGTTCGCCCCGTTACAGAATACTCGGCCGCACAAGGATCCAGCAGCTGTTTAGAGGACCTTTGGCCAGGTATGGACACAACACATATTATTTGCTATTAAGCAAGACACACGATCGTTGGAAAGCTATATGCGAGAATTTTTAGCCATAGCTCACTATTCAGATTTACCAGATATTATTTTGATAGAGATTTTCTGCGATGGCATAAATCAACCCCTTCGATCTAAACTTAGACGCGTTCATCACTCTGTCAGTTTATGGATTATGCTTTGTTGTGTGTTGGCTCTCCATTCACTGTGGGTGTCGCGGAGGAGAAATGTGACACCGCTTCTTTGACTGAGATGGTGGCTGCACCAGAGTGCTCTCACAATATGGCGGTGACAGCGGAACCTGATAGCAAAATGGCAGACACAACAACACCCCGTCATGCCATCACTGCCAGTCAAGAGCCAAATCAAGTCACAGTTGATTTTACAGAGCCAAGTCAAGTTATCGATAATCTTCGTGAGTCCAATCAAGTCACCATTGATCGTCAGTCTCACCACGTCTCCGCTGATCTGCCAGAGTCTCTTCACGTCACCGCTAACCATCCAGAACCACGTCACGTCACAGCTGAGCAGCCAGAGTCTTTTCACGTCCTCTATGTCACACCCAGATATTCAAGGTCAGTCCTTCGGTATCCTAGTCTGGTGTCCTATGTGAGGGATGCACCACTGGTGTCTGCACGTGCAGCTGGTATCCCCAAACCAGTTCACTTTACCCCTCTTGTTCCTGCACTAATTCCCCTGTCCGAAGAGCTTTCCATGATGGGGATCGCTTTATGTTGCGTTTAGGCTGCGTACACCACTTCAGAACTGCCCCAGGCACCCGCTGCAGCTTCTCCAGAGGTGGCGGCACAGACAAAGAGTTTGTGAGTGGATAGCACTGACACCACTCCATCATATTGACCCTCACACCACGCATCACATTGGACTGCATATCCCATCATCCATTGCACTGACGACACACAGCTGTATGCACTGATCCCACAATCACACACCATACATAAACCATGGACTTCCTTTCACAGATCGCGGAGTATTGTTCTGCGTATAGTACTCCCCTAGTGTTAGCTGCCTTACCGAGCCATTCTGTGTTTTTCTGTTTAGTTCCATTATTGTTCTGCATTTATAACTCTCCTAGTTTTAGCTGCGATACGGAAACCACTTTGTTGTCATAGTCTTGCCTTGTGTTTTTCTAGTGTTTTGATTCTTGGCCGTGTTTCCTGGATTTACCCTTTGCCTTGCCGTTTGGACTCTGTTTGCACCTCTCTTGGACTGTGCTCGCTTCAGCTTCTTTTATGGTGGTGGCGCCCAGCAATATACTCTCAGCCTGTCATGTCAAGGTCAAAGAGACGGTTACCACTGTAGAACATCCAGAGGTGGCGGCAACCGCTGCAGAACCTTCGGAGGTGTCAGTGGTATCCACTCACAAACTCTTTGTCTGTCCTGTCGCAGCCAAAAGGGCTGTCTCTGAACTCTCATCCTGTCCTGTTACGGCTAAGGAGGCCATCTGCGAATCCTCATCTCGTCCTGTCACGGCTAAGCAGACCGTCTGTGTATTCTTTGCCTGTCCTGTCGCAGCCAAAAGGGCTGTCCCTGAACTCTCGTCCTGTCCTGTCACGGCTAAGGAGGCCGTCTGCGAATCCTCATCTTGTCCTGTCATGGCTAAGGAGGCCATCTGTGAAATCTTTGCCTGTCCTGTCGCAGCCAAAAGTGCTGTCCTGGAATTCTCGTCCTGTCCTGTTTCTATGAATGAGCCTGACTGTGAATTATCTGCCATTGTTTTCCTTATTGAAAAAACCACCAGTCCAGTTTCAGTTAATGCACCTGGTTTTGATCTGTCCGCCGGACCACTACCCCATGTAGGTTTAATTCTGACTTATCTGTATGTCCTTTTCCAATCCATGAGTTTAATATTGAACTTTCTGTCTGTCCAACCACTCTCAAGGAGGCCAATACCGCATTTGTTGCCCTGTCTGTCACTACCCAGAAACCCGCCTTTGAACCCTTAAACCTGCCTGTCATGAGCTCAGAGACTACCAATGCTTTTAATTATGAACTTTCTGTTGGTCCAGTTACAGTCACAGAACCCGATTATGAACAGTTTGTCCATCCAGGTTCAATCACTGAATTATCTGCCCGTTCGGTTGTCACCAGGGAGACCATCAATAAACTTATTGTGTTCCCTGCCTCGGTCCTTGAGGCCACATATGCTCTGCTTGTCTCTCAGTTTCCCCTAGGTCCCAGTCTCTGCCAGAGGTCTCTGCTTCGCTGTGGCGGTTTTCTGCTCTGCCGTGGTGGTCTTCAGTTTGGCTCTGGTGGTCTTCTGCTCCGGTCTGGTGGTCTTCTGCTCCGCCCTGTTGGGCCCCTGCTCCATCTGCTCTGCCAGGGAGGTCTTCTGCCCCGTCTGCTCCGCCGTGGTGGTCATCTGCTCCGCCTTGGTGGGCTCCAGTCCCGTCTGCTCCACCCTGGTGGGCTCTAGTCCCTTTTGCTCTGCCTTGGTGCCCTGCTCTGCCGGCTTTGCCTCAGTTCTGGGTCTCATCACTTCCTCACGGACCTGGCCCTCTGTCCCTCCCCCTGTTCCGCCTCCGCTCCACCGCCCTCCTGGTTTGTTCTGAGTTTGGAGCATCTGGAAGCCACTCCTTGGGGGGGGGGGTTCTGTCACGAATCTGGTTCGTGGTCTCTTGTCCAACTGCCACAAGAGGTAGCCTCTCCATCATATTGACCCTCACACCACGCATCACATTGGACTGCATTTCCCATCATCCATTGCACTGACGATACACAGCTGTATGCACTGATCCCACAATCACACACCATACATAAACCATGGACTTCCTTTCTGCGTATAGCACTCCCCTAGTGTTAGCTGCCTTACCGAGCCATTCTGTTTTTCAGTTCCAGTATTGTTCTGCATTTATAACTCTCCTAGTTTTAGCTGCGATACGGAAACCACTTTGTTGTCATAGTCTTGCCTTGTGTGTTTTTCTAGTGTTTTGATTCTTGCCCGTGTTTCCTGGATTTACCCTTTGCCTTGCCGTTTGGACTCTGTTTGCACCTCTCTTGGACTACTGCTCGTATACCTGGATTATCTCTCTGCCTTGCCCTGTTGGATATTGTTTACAGATCGTCGACTCTCTCTAGCCTTAGGATTGCTCTGTGTCTTGCCCGTACCATACCTGTTTGTCTTTGTTTGACCCAGCCTGTTTTTTGACTATGTTTATTAATAAAAGCTTGCACATGGATCCGCACGTCTCACGTCTCGTTCGCCCCGTTACAATATCATAACTAGTTACCTAGCTGGGGACTACTTTCAAGCGCTGTGTAATATCATTGCGCCTGCTGCACCCATGGTACTGCAGCAAAGTTGGTATATTAAAATAATATTAAAATTAGTTTGATGATCTGAAACTTTTACGTGTGACAAATATGCAAAAAAAAAAAAAAAAAAGAACAGGAAGGGGGCAAAAACTTTTTCATGGCACTATATATATAAATACACACACATACAGTATATATTTTGAAAATATTTACATGTATATACATTCATATATTTATATTCTTAAATGTTATATTATGAGTATAATTTAATAAAATAAACAACATATTTTCATAATAAATATATACATGCATGTATTTGTATTTATATATAAATAATGTACACAGTATACATACACAGTGCCCTCCAAAATTATTGGAACAGTAAAGACAAAATTGCTCTGTTGGCTGTGGAGTCAAGACATTTACAAATATGATTAAAATATTAATATGAGACAAAAATACAGAATGTCAAATTTTATTATTGGGTGATTCAACACATAGATGTTTTACCAGCTAAGAAGTTCAGAACTTTTAGAGTTTCATTCAGTTGCCTCACAGGTCTTTCTAAGTGATCAGCTGTGTCCTGTTGCATTAATTCTTCAGATATTAAAAGCAGGGAATGTGTCATATCAGTTACATCCATTACTTCTGCATTCTGAATCTTACATTTGATTATGCAAGCAATTTGGATGCTAAAAGAAAAGAGGAAGTCAGTTAGAGCTCTAGCAAAAACAAAGGGCATGGAGAAATCAAGAGTTTGGAAACCACGAGCGACACCAGCAACCAACAATGACCTGATTGGCTGAGAAAACAACAGTAGTTGATGACAGACAAATCATAAAAGCTGTGAAAATGAATCCTAAAAGACGTGTCTGTAAAATCACCAACAACTTCCAGAAAGCTGGGGTGATGCTCTGACAATTTACTGTCCTCAGGAGACTTTGACACAGAATTACAGATGCTACACAGCAAGATGCAAACCTCTGACCAGCACCAAAAATAGAAAGGCAAGATTAGAGTTTGCAAAAAAGCACAAAGGTGAGCCAGAAGAGTTTTGGAAGTGTGTTTATGGACAAAGATGAACCTTTATCTAAGTGATGGGAAAGCAAAAATGTAGAGACAAACTAAGGAACTGCAATGATCCCAAGCATACATCCTCACCTGTTAAGCATGGTGTGGGTGTTGTCATGGCATGGGCATGCATGGCTGTCTCTGGAACAGGCCCTCTCAACTTTACTGATGATTTAATATATGATGACAGTAGCAGAATGAATTTGGAAGGGTACAAACCCATCTTGCCAATATTCAAGAAAATGCCACCAGATTCATTGGGAAGTGCTTCATATTGCATCAGGACAATGACCCAAAACACCCTGCCAGTTCAGTCAAGGAATTTATAAGGGCAAAGAAATGGAAAGTCTTAGATTGCCCAAGCCAATCTCCAGATTTAAATCCGATTGAACATGAATTTCACCAGCTGAAGAGGAGAGTAAAGGCAGAAACTCCCCCAAACAAGCAACAATTGGAATTGGCTGCATTAAAGGCTGGGAAAAGCATTTCAAAGGATGAGACCAAGAGTCTGGTGATGTGGTCACAGACTCACTGCTGTGATTGTGCACAAGGGATCTGCAACTAAATAATAGCTTTTAATCTTTTATATCTGCCTTATGTTCAACTGTCCCAATACGTATGCTCACATCAATGAGTGGAATGAACTCTAAAAGTGCTGTTCTTTTTATTTGGTAAAACATGTATGTTTTGAAACGGCTAATAACAAAATGTGACATTCTGTAGTTTTGTCTCATATTCATCTATTAATCATATTTGCAAATGACTTGACGCCACAGCCAACAGAGCAATTTTGTCTTTACTGTTCCAATACTTATGGAGGGCACTGTATATTATGTAAACAAAGCTGGGATCTGATGGACATCGGATAAGGTGTCTCACTGGTAACATCCATGAAAACGAAAGGAAAAATGTTCTATGGTGCAGATAAATGGTGCTGAAAATTGGGATTATAACACCTAGTCCTATTATGTAAATTAAATTGTATATTATATATAAGTATATTTAATAAACATAACATATTTTTCTTAAATATATACATGCGTGTATTTGTATTTATATATACATAATTAATGTACACGGTACACATGTATATTATGTAAACAAAAACCTTTATTTTGGATGCGATTAATCGTGATTAATCATTTGACAGCAATGTGATATACTATTGCCAAAAGTATTGGGTCACCCCCATCTAATGAACAGGATTGATTCAGTCAGTGTGGAAGAACTTGACTGGTCTGCAGAAAACCAAGTCCTAATCCCAGCTGAACACCTCTGGTGTGATGCAGACCTTGAGCCTAAAACTCATCAAGAAACACCAATGACTTGTACACATGGGTACAGTCATTTTAGACACTTCCAAAACTGTTGCAACAGAGATGGAAATACAATTTTCAAATAAATTAATTATGTTTCCATCTTCGTTGCCACAGTTTTGGAAGTGCCTTTTTTGTTCTAAAGAAGGTGGTGTCCCAATACTTTTGTCCATATAGTGTGTGTACAAGTCAATGGTGTTTAGTGATGAGTTTTAGGCCCAAGGTCTGCAACGCTATAAATCCATTTTGATTAATAACCACTATTTTCTGTTCCAAACTTTCACATAGCATCTTTAGGTTATAATAACATTATAAATTCAAATCCAGATTTTGATTTTCAAAGATTCATTAAAAAAAAATTTTTCCCCAAAGCAATAAGTCCACGAAGGTGTTTTTTTCTCTCTTTCTTTTTAAGGCAATAAATCCATTGAATCAATATAAAAGTTATTTTTCTTATTGAAACTGTTGCAAATACACAACAAAGCAAGTTAATCCACATATGACAGCCTCTGTACTTGGTCAATACTAATCTTATACAGGCACTGGACTAAAAATACATTCAATCAGTCATCACTCCAAAATTTAATTGAACAGGTTATCTTGTTAATGCTTTACATTTTATTTTATTGTTCTAATTAAT